>NC_142085.1:4405000-5605000 GCF_054644295.1 Miniopterus natalensis | reverse complement strand
CCTGGTCCAGTACAGGGGTGTGCAGGGCCAGCCCCAGGCAGTGCCCGTGGGTGGAGACCTCCGCAAGGTCACCATCTCAGGTCTGGCCCCTGCCAGCAACTACAAATTCCTACTTCTTGGAGTGCAGGGTTCAAAAAGGCCGGGCCCACTCTCTGGGGATGTTAAGACCCATGAGCCAGGGCCAGAGGCCACCTTTGCCCCTGGAGCCTTTTGACCGTCCTTCGCCCCCTTGTGGCGATAGTGGGAATGTCATTGTCTGTGCTCCGCACTCCAGACCTCAGGGCCTCCAGACCCACGTATAGGTATTTACTGGATCTAGTGAAATCCAGTCCTGCGTTCCCGACCACTCATCCCGCCCTTCTCCGCACTCCTTCTATTCCGAGGGAAGCTGCTTTCTTCCCTGGGTCCTCTTTTGTCCCTGAGTGTCTCTGCTCCCCCTTCCTGACATATGGCCCTGAGTAAGCTCTGCCTGCTTCTGTCACCATTTCTGTCACTCCCCACACGTCTCTCTCTCTTTTCCAGTCCCAGACACAAAACCTTCTCCTCGATTGGGGGAGCTGACAGTGACGGGCGTGACTCCAGACTCCGTGGGCCTCTCCTGGACGGTCCCCCAGGGCAAATTTGACTCCTTTGTGGTCCAATACAAGGACAGGGATGGGCAGCCCCAGGTGGTGCCTGTGGCCACAGACCAGCTAGAGGTCACCGTCAGCAGCCTGGAGCCCAACAGGAAGTACAAGTTCCTGCTCTTCGGGCTGGCAGGCAAGAAGCAGCTCGGCCCTGTCTCTGCTGAGGGCACCACAGGTGAGTCAGCCCTGCCCCCCACTTTTCCCAGAGCTGCCTCTTATCTGAGCCCCAGAGCTGGCCTGTGGTCTTCCCTTCAGCCTTGGCCTGTCGGTCATAACACCAAAAGCAGACACTATGAGTCCCTATTACCTGCCAGGCACTGTTCTGAGCATCTTCTATGCATTAGTTCTCCCAGTCACTAACTGGTAACGTAATAAAAGCAACCCAGACTTCAGAGCCAGTGGACCTGTGTTCAAGTTCTGACTGCAAGCTGTGTGGCTGTGGACAAGTCATTGCTTTCCCTTGACCTGTTTTCAAGCCTGCAGAGTGGTTATGCACAATATCTCCTGGAGCTCAGCAAACATTCGAATCCCCTCCCTCTGTCCCAGCTCTGTAGCAAGAGGTGGAAAATACAGGAGGGTTTGGCTGTGAAGACAATGGAAAAATCTGGAACCATCATGCCCATGACTCAGCTCCCCAAGGGAGGGGTGGAGGCCGGTCTCTGACCCTCACCCCGCTCCCAGAACCATGAGTCACCCTGGCCAGGCAAGGATGGACACGTGGCCAGTTGGGGCCTAGGGTCCTCAGACTCCATAATTCTCTTCTCCGAACCCTCTTTATGGGGACTGGATACAGACTTCTCCCCTGACCCCCATCAGTCACCACCCACTCTCGGCAGGTCTCTCCTGGGCTCTGCTCTGGGCTTTATTCTCCTAGCTCTGCCCCTGGCTTCTCCCCTCCCTCCTCACCCAGCCATGTGGTCCAGGGCTTAGTGCAGGGCTGGAGAAGTGGGTGGAAGGAGGGCCAGGCTAACAGAGGGCAGGGGTGTCATGCTGGGCGATGGCAGCCCTGAGCTTGACTGGCTGCCCAACCTGGCTCCTGCTGCCAACCTGACAACCCAGATACCCTCTGGGATTTTTCTCAGCTCTGGCTGCATCTCTGCTCAGGGGAATGGGGGTCGGGGAAATCGAGGCCCTTCTCAGCGGCCCCAGCCACCTCTCTCTCATCAGGTGATCTTTTATGCATTTCTGGCACCCTGGTCACAGCAGGGAGGGAAGGAGGGCAGGAAGAGTTTGGGCAGTGGCCTCTGGAGGAGGAGACCAGGCCACCCACCCTGCTTCCTATAAGACAGGACTGGAGCGGGCCTATTTCTTCGGGTGGCTGTCCTTGAAGCCACCCTTCAGGGACTCTTTCCCAGGCCCTTACACCTCCTGGAAGTTGCCAGGGCTGAGGTGAGGGAGCTCTAAGAGTTCCTCCCCCCACTCTCTCCACAGCTCCCCTGGAGAAGTGGCAGCCCCCACCCCGCCTGGGGGAGCTGACGGTGACAGATGAGACCCCAGACTCCCTGCGCCTTGCGTGGACGGTGGCCCAGGGTCCCTTTGACTCCTTCATGGTTCAGTACAGGGACACAAACGGGCAGCCCCGGGCAGTGCCCATGGCTGCAGACCAGCGGGAGGCCACCATCGATGGCTTGGAGCCTGGCAAGAAATACAAGTTCCTACTCTATGGGCTCCTAGGAGGACAGCGCCTGGGCCCTGTCTCTGTCCTGGGAGTGACAGGTGAGGGGGAGGCTGTTGCACATGCCCAGCAAGCTGACCTACATGGGTTTCGGATGAAGACAGGGGCTGGCAGGAGTGGGCAGGAGCGTGAGGGAGCCCTGCCCGGGGCCCAGAGGAAGGTGTCAAGGGCCAGCTCTAACAGTCACCAGGGGTCAGTCGAAAGCAGGAGCCAGATCTGGTGGCCAGGAGAGGCCGGGCAGTGGTCCTCAGTCTTTCAAACCCCCCCCCCCCCCCGCCCCAGTGCTGCTGCTGTTCCCTGTTCCTCCTCAGGCGTGGTCCCAGCAGGGTGGTCTTGCCGAGATAGGATAAAACCCCCTTCTGTGGATGAGTCAGGAGCCTTTCCTCAAATGGAAAATTATTGGAAAACAGACAAACAAGGAGCAAAAAAAACCAGCAGACATGGCTGCATTGGTGGAAGGGGCTCCTGCGGAGGTGCTAGCCCAGCTCACATCAGTCCGGGGCAGGCTCGCCTGCGCCCACCCGACACCTCCATTCTCAGCTCTCCTCAGAAGGCCCAGCTAGTCCTGCCTCAGGCCATCAGCACAGAGTCAGGGGTGGGGTGAGACAGTGGGGTGGAGACCAGGAGGCAGCACAGATTCGGACCCAGCAAAGGAGCGCACAAAGCAGCAGTGGGGCCACAGCATTGGTGCCCAGGGAGGCCTGGGTGGCAGGCTTCACAGCCAGAGCAGGGATGCGGCAGATTCAAAAGAAGAAAGATGGTAGAAGAGCCTCAGTCCCTCTCTTCTCTCCACCTGGCTTCCATGGCCAAGACCCCTAAACTCCCCACCTCAGCCCTGGGCCCCCTAGGAACCGGTGCAATAGAGTCGGGAGGGCCTGCTGTGTGAGCACATGCACACGCGCACACCCATGCACACACACATGCAACACACTCACTTCTCCCCTGGGCTTCTCCCACAGCCCCAGAAGAGGACACACCTGCCCCCTGGCACCCTGCCACAGAGGCCCCTGAGACCCCTGAAGGGCCCCGCCTGGGGGACCTGTCAGTGACCGACAGGACACCAGACTCCCTGCGCCTCTCATGGACGGTGTCTCAGGGCCCCTTTGACTCCTTCGTGGTGCAGTATTGGGACACAAATGGGCAGCCCCAGGCCTTGCTTGTGGGTGGCAACCAGAACAAGATCCTGGTGTCAGGCCTGGAGCCCAGCACCCCCTACAAGTTCTTCCTCTACGGCCTCCACACAGGGAAGCGCCTGGGACCTGTCTCAGCTGAGGGCACCACAGGTACCCCAGGCGAGGGCTGCGTCCTAGCCTCCCTGCCTCTAGTCGGCTGGGAGGGGTGTGCAGAGTGGTGAGCACAGGGAAAGAACATGAGGAAGGTACCATGGAGGGAGGGAGAGGTGGACAAGCAGCCCTAGCTCTGCACACTATGGGTCCTACTGCACCAGCCCTTCATTAGCTCCACAGATGAGGAACTAGGGGCCAGGGTGAGGTGGCAGAAGGGACCTGCCCCAGGTCACCCAGCTGGCGTGCTTCGGCCTCCAAACCCTTCTCCTGCCCACTCTGTGCAGGGTCAGCTCCTGCTGGTCAGACCCCAGGGGAGCCAGGGCCCCGGCTGTCCCAGCTGTCCGTGACCGACGTGACCACCAGTTCTCTGCGACTCAACTGGGAAGCCCCCCCTGGAGCCTTCGACTCCTTCCTGATCCGCTATGGGGTCCCATCAGCAAGCATTCTGGAGCCCCGTCCACGCCCCTTGCTGCAGCGAGAGGTCACAGTGCCAGGGACGCGGCGCTCAGCGGTGCTCCGGGACCTGCGCCCTGGGACCCTGTACAGCCTCACAGTGTATGGTCTGCGTGGGCCCCACAAGGCCGACAGCGTGCAGGGCACTGCCCGGACCCTCAGCCCAGGTGAGGCCACTGGCTGGGAGCCGGTGCTGCAGCCGGGGGAGGCTGGCGAGAGGTGCAGGGTGAAGAAAGCCGAGCGACTTCCATGGCCCCGGAGGAGGGTGGGAATCTGGGGACAGGAGCCCCCTGCCCCATGCCTTCCCCATCATCACTTGGCACACTTCTCCCCTCAGTTCTGGAGAGCCCCCGTGACCTCCAATTCAGCGAAATTGGGGAGACCTCAGCCAAGGTCAGCTGGATGCCCCCACCATCCAGAGTCGACAGCTTCAAAGTTTCCTACCAGCTGGCAGATGGAGGTGACACCCTTTCACTGGCCCTCATTTCTCCTGCAACCTCCACTCTGCCCACCCTGCAGCCCCTCCTGGCTTCCCTGGGCAACCTCCCAAGTCCACCATGTTTTCAGGGGAGCCACAGAGCATGCAAGTAGACGGCCGAGCCCGTACCCAGAGACTCAAGGGGCTGAGCCCAGGTGCTCAATATGAGGTGACCGTGGTGTCCGTCCGAGGCTTTGAGGAGAGCGAGCCTCTCACAGGCTTCCTCACCACAGGTGAGATGAGTGGGACCCAGGTGGGGCAGGGGAGGCCGTGGGTGGGAACAGGAAACAGTGGGTGGGAGTTAGTTGAGTGGCCAGGAGAGGGGAGGGGTGTTGGAGGGTCCAGTCATAGACCAGAGGCCCAACAGGGTTTGGGAAGGAGGGGTGGGGGAGCAGCAGGGGTCCGCTCTGAGCCCCTCCCTTCTCCCAGTTCCTGATGGCCCCACCCAGCTGCGTGCGCTAAACTTGACGGAGGGAACAGCTGTGCTGCACTGGAAGCCCCCTCAGGCTCCTGTGGACACATATGACGTCCGGGTCACAGCCCCAGGCGGTGAGTGGGGCTCAGGCTCCCAGAGGGGACTTGTTGGGGAGGAAGAGCAGAGGCAGGCTGGGCTCTGGCAGGGCAGCCTGGCAGCTGCTGATGGCTCCCCCCATACCCAGTCCCCCCTCTGCAGGCCTCGGCCCCAGGTAGCGCCATGGACCACCCCCTGCACGGCCTCGAGCTCCACACCAACTACACAGCCACGGTGCATGGCCTTCGGGGCCCCAACCTCACCTCTCCAGCCAGCATCACCTTCACCACAGGTACCTCCTGTGAGGTGTGTGCGACGGGGTGGGCAGGTGCAGGGAAGGGCCTCATCTCCATCTCCTCTTCCCTGCTCCCCTTCCAGGCTTGGAGGGCCCCCGGGACTTGCAGGCCAAGGAAGTGACACCCCGCACTGCCCTGCTTACTTGGACTGAGCCCCAAGTGCCGCCCACTGGCTACCTGCTCACCTACGACACCCCTGGTGGACGGACCCAGGTGCCCCCGCCCCTACCCCACTGGCCAACTCTCCTCCCTGGGTTCCATTCCAGGGGGGCTGCCTCTGCCTCTGCCTCTCCTGGTGGGGCCCTGCCTCCCTGTCCCCTGATCTGCCCCTTCTCTGTTCCACAGGAGATCCTGCTCCCAGGAGGTGTCACCTCTCACCAGCTCCTGGGCCTCTTTCCCTCCACCACCTACAGAGCCTGGCTCCGGGCCATGTGGGGCAAGAGCCTCACGCCACCCATGTCCACCTCCTTCACCACGGGTACTTGGGGGTTCTGCTGGACCTGAGGTCAGGGCTGAGTGGGCAGCAGGGATCTACGGTTTGGAAAAAGGACTGACGCCTCCCTGTGCTCTCCCCAGGTGGACTGCAGATCCCCTTCCCCCGGGACTGTGGGGAGGAGATACAGAACGGGGCGGGCACTTCGAGGACCACCACCATCTTCCTCAATGGCAACCGCGAGCGGCCACTGAACGTGTTTTGTGACATGGAGACTGACGGGGGCGGCTGGCTGGTGGGTGCAGCTGGAAGCCCACGGCCTGCACTGGCTGGGCGGGGCTGCTGGACCGGGAGCCATAGGCTGATGTGCCCCTGCTTCCCAGGTGTTCCAGCGCCGCATGGACGGACACACGGACTTCTGGAGGGACTGGGAGGACTATGCCCATGGTTTTGGGAACATCTCCGGAGAGTTCTGGCTGGGTCAGTGACTCACAGGGATTAAGGGAGCCAGAGGGGACGGGAGCCTTGTGGACACCAGGGCCTGGTGAGAGCTCGGTCCCACCCTCAGGCAACGAGGCCCTGCACAGCCTGACCAGAGCCGGCGACTACTCCCTGCGTGTGGACCTGCGGGCTGGGGATGAGGCGGTGTTTGCCCAGTACGACTCCTTCAGGGTAGACTCGGCCGCAGACTACTACCGCCTCCACCTGGAGGGCTACCATGGCACGGCAGGTGAGGGGGCTACCATGGCACGGCAGGTGAGGGCCGGCCCGGGGCGGGCGGCCGGCCGGGCCCTCACTCTTCCCCTTGCCCGCCTGCCAGGGGACTCCATGAGCTACCACAGCGGCAGCGTCTTCTCTGCCCGAGACCGAGACCCCAACAACTTGCTCATCTCCTGCGCCGTCTCCTACCGAGGGGCCTGGTGGTACAGGAACTGCCACTATGCCAACCTCAACGGGCTCTACGGGAGCACAGTGGACCACCAGGTGAGGGCGCGGGCAGGGGCGGCGGGGCTCGGCCTGCCTGGGTGCGGCCCGGGCGCGACCCGGCAAGTTACCGAGCCCCCAGGGCCTTGGTCTGTGAAACGGGACAGTAACACCATCTCACCGCGATGCCTTGGGGAGATGATTTATTGGATGGAAAGACCAGCTCAGGATTAAGCCTCAGCGCTCTGCAGTCGGGGCTTATGAAGGGCGCGCAGAAGGCTGATCGATTTCTGGGAACCAGCTCCCCGAAGGGCAGGGGGGGGCGTCCGCCCTGACTCCGTCCACGCTCCTTTCCAGGGAGTGAGCTGGTACCACTGGAAGGGCTTCGAGTTCTCCGTGCCCTTCACGGAAATGAAGCTGCGACCCAGAGGCTACCGGGCGCCCGCCAGGGGGCGCTGAGCCTGCGCTCGCCGCCCGCCGGGAGCCTGCCGAGCACTGAGGGGCGCGAGGAGAGCGGGCCGGCCGGCGTCGCCACCCAGCCGAAGGCGGCCTTCTCCCCGCGACCTCCCAGCACGATGTTTACAGGGGGGACGGGAGCAATAAAAGGAGACCCGAGGCACAGCTGGCGCGCTCACTGGCACGCGCCCGGGCGCGGCGCGCGCGCCCCCCGCGGCTGCAGCCGCACCTGGAAGGGCGGGGCGGCGAGGGTGAGGCCGCGGCGCGGCGGCGGCTGCAGCGCCGGCAGCGCGCCCGCGGGCGGCAGCAGCGTGAAGGCCTGCAGCAGGCGCGCCAGCACCACCAGCAGCTCGCGGCGCGCCAGCGGCTCGCCCACGCACACGCGCGCCCCGCAGCCGAAGGCCAGCGCGCCGGGGCTCGCGCCGGGGCCGAGGAAGCGGTCTGCGGGGCGGGAGGACAGGCCGGTCAGCAGCCGCGGGCGCCCGCGCCGCGCCCCGGCGCCCGGCCCGCCCGCGCACACGCACCGGGCCGGAACTCGTGCGGCCGCTCCCAGACCGTCTCGTCCAGGTGCGCCCCTTGCAGGTTGGGGATGACCACCGTGCCCTCGGGGATGTCGTACCCGAAGATGCTGCGGGCAGGGCGCGGTTAGAGGCCCGCCCCGCGGCCGCCGCCCCGCCCCCGCGCCCGGGCGTCACCTGCTGGGCCGCGTGGTGCGGTGCGGCAGGGCCAGGGGCACGACCGGCCGCAGGCGCAGCACCTCCGCGATGGTGGCGTGGAGCAAGGGCAGCCGCGCGCGGTCCTTGTACGGGACTCGGGGGCCCCAGGCCCCGGGGCCCAGCTCGCGGTCCAGCTCCTCCTGCAGTCGCTGCTGAACCTGGGAAATGGGGGCAAGCCTAGCGCAGAGCCCAGCCCTGCCCAGGGCACCTGCAGCAGCCTTTGTGCCGAGCGGGAGGAGCCCCGTCCCCACCCCAAGCTAGCGCGGCCTGCGCCAGGGTGAGGGACAGGCGCCGGAAGCAGCCCGCCCCCGGGCACACCTCAGGGTGGTGAAGCAGGAACGCCACAGCCCAGGAGAGGGTGGTCGACGTGGTCTCAGTGCCACCGATGAAAAGGTCCACCACAGACATATGCACGTGCCCCTCGAGGAGCTGCCCAGGGCCCGCCTCGGCGCTCGGCTCCCCCACGCCCTGGAGCATGTAGTCCAGCATGTCCCTCCAGCGGCCTGCCACCATGCTCTCCTGGGGGGAGGCCAGCCTGAGCCCCTGGCCGCTGGGAGGGGAGAGGGTCCCGGGCGCAACAGCCCAGGAGCCGGTGGCCGCCCGGCAACGGCCCAGCTCTGGGCAGTCCCGTGGCTGCTGTGGGCTGGCCCCCCAGAGCCCACCTTGTGCTGCCGCAGCTGCTCCTCCACAATGTGGTCCCTGTTCTCCAGAGCCTGCTTCAGCCGCCAGAGGCCGGGATTGGGGAAGAACTGGGCAGGGAGCAAGAGAGTGCAGCTGCTGGGAAGGAAGCCTGTCCCCCACCCGCACCCAGGAGCTCCCCCTCCTCACCCTGAGAAAGGGAACAATGTCCAAAATTTGGATGGACCAGTGGTCCCAGGTTTTCATCAGGTCCTGGACACAGTTGTGAAAGAGATGCACTACGGTATCTTCCTGCCAGAGGAAGGAGTCCTTTTAGCTCAGGACAAGTCGGGGCCAGGGAGAGGCTGAGGGCTGGGCCCAAGCAAATGTGAGCATGAGGGAGCCTTGACCTGCTCTCCAAAGGTGAGGTAGCAGATGATGCTGCAGGTGAGGAACGAGAATTCCTTCTGGATGGCCACCGGGGCACCGGCCTGGGCTCTCATGCGCTGTGGAGAAAACGAACTAAACAGGCCAGGGCTGCTGGGATAGGTGAGGCCGAGCTGGGTGGCTGTGGGGTCCAGCCTACCTCACAGAACTTCTGGGTCAGCTGCTCCACCACAGGCTCCATGGCGCTGCGCATGCCCAACAGCAGGGCCGAGCGGGTGAGCTTCTTGTGGGCCTTCCAGAGCAGGGAATAGTCCCCTAGTGAGAGGTCCTGGGCACACGGAGACACCAGCTTGTCTGCAAGGAGGGGTGAGGTCAAACATCCCAGAAGCCACACCTGCCTCCCCTGCCTCCCCCAGCCCCAGCTTCTCCCCACCCCTTACAGGATGGTATCTGGGGTCTGCCGGCGAAGTCCACCCACTTCTTGACCATGGCCTCCTCAATGGTCCTCTTAGAGTTCAGCACCACCACGTCTGGGGAGCGCCAGAGCAGAATGTCAGTAGGGGGTGCACCCGCGTCCCACTGTGGCTGGGCAGGCCGGGAGCAGGCACTCACTTTGCAGCCCCAGGCGGAGCCTGTAGATGGGCCCCAGTTTCTGAGCCAGGCCAAGCAGATAAATGGGGAGGTTGGGCTGCAGCAGGTGCAGGAAGCCAGGGGCAAGAGGTGGGAGATGGAGGCTCCTGAGCTTCCACTGGCCCCACAGCAGGCGGGCGCCGGCCAGCAGGGTCAGTAGCAGAAGCCCAAGGAGCAACATGGCTGGAAACCTGTGCCAAGGCCCCGGTCAGGCCACTTATAGCACTGGGGGCCCCACCATCCATCTTGCTGCTCGGACTGTTCTGGGGGCTCCCTTGACTCCTTCCCTCAGGCCCCTGCCCAATGTCCCGCCCACAGGATAGCACATTCTTGGAATGGCAGCAGGCCCATTGGCCTTGGGGTGTCCATATTTCAAACAACAGGCCTTTCTTCTTCCATCCATCAAGAAGAAAGGAAGGAAAGGGCAACCCTGACCTTTCTCCCACAGCCAGCATCAGCCATGCTGGAGAATGTGTCCACATTCTGGCCCGAGCCCTTCCCCACTGCCACCACCCTGGGAGTAGCTGACGGCTGCAGAGTTTGTCTCCAAGGGAAAACGGCAGCCAAAAAATGAGATGAAAGTGATCTATGTGTTGTTCTAATGCACAGATGGGTGACCAGGTGGCTGGGTTTGCCTGGGTTTTCCCACCTTATACCTGTAGTCCCGTGTAATTATTATCAGTGCTCCATTTCACTCCCAAAAGTTGACGATGAAGAATTATATGGTCCCCAATTTGGAACTCTTACCATGTGCCTGATACTTTTTGGTCGCAAGAAAAAGAGACCAATTTGAGGGACTTACGCAAAAATCAGAATTGTTATATGAATACCAGGCATATCTCAGAACCTGGCAGGAGCCAGGTATAGGGAGTGTGGAGGGCCCTGGAGATAGGCTGTTTCCTCTCCATTCCTCCTGACCTGTGGCCCAGCAGCATGTGGGCATGTGCTAGGGTGCAGGCAGAACAGGATTGCCTTTGGGGTGAGAGTCCACAGGTTATAGGTCCAGCCAAGGGCAAGTGGGGCTTCCCAGCACAACTCAGCATGCCCTCGTGATGCCAAAGTCCCCAAGAAGGAGCTCAATAGCCACAGCTGGGGTCAGGGGTCAAGCCCTATCCTGGGAGTTGTAGCCATAGAGGGGGTCCCACTGAACCAAGGACTACCAGGGACCAGTTCTATGGGTGAGGAGGCAGTTGAGGGCCTTAGAGGGTCTTGGGGAGAGACCATGCCTAAGAGGAGGGGCATAGTTCCCTGAGAGGTTAGGGCCTCCTGGGGGTTAAGGGCTTGGAGGTGACACAAGGCCCATGCCTCCCTTAATTCCTCATCCCTGGCTCTGTGAACTGACACCAGCACCCAGGGGTGGAGGGTCCTCCCCTCAGAGCTTTGCCCAGAGAACAGGCTGTGCCGCTGGAGAGCCTGAGTTGAGGTCCCAGTTGTCCCACCCACTAGCGTGGAGAGTTAACTGTGGGGTTGGGTGGAAGAGCTCGGGCTCCACGCGGATCCATGCCAGGGATGGGAGAGCACTGGCTGGGGCTTCTGGGCTTGGGCAGCAAACACCGCCACCTCGCTCAGACTTAGGCTGGGTCTTGCCACAGCTGCTGCTGAATCCTTGGCTCTCATAAACGGGTTCATGCCATCGGCATGGTGCCAGCTTTGGGAAATGAGACTGATGGGCAAGCACAGGGCATGTAAACCGCAGCCCCAGGCAGCCTCTGAAGCACTGGGAATGGTCGGAGCTTCTTCAAGTTGTGTGGACCAGGAGGGGGACTCCATTTGAAAGGAGCGACTGAAAAACTGGCCTGCTTGTGAACATCTCTTCATAAACTGAGTCCAGTCTCATCTCTTCCAGCCCTCCACCCCCCCTCCACCCCCCAATCCAAATTCTGACAAATGAGTCACATGCAGGGCCCTGAATGTGCTGTCCTGCCCTGGCCATGGGCCTCTCGTAATTCTTTCTTTTGCCTCAAACACCCTCATCTAAACGCTCTTTTCCTGAATCCTCAGCCTTCAGAACCTAACTTGGGTGTCACCTCCTCCAGGAAGCCTTCCCTGCCCCCTTCTCCCGTTCCCCCAGGCTAGGTCAGATGCCCCAACCATGTGCCCACAGGACCACAGCTCCCCATCACTCCTCAGATGGGGACCTGGCATATAGAGCATGGAGTGAGGGTTCCACAAATTTCTTTTGAATGATTGAATGGCAGGCTGCTGGACTGTCTCAGAAAATTTCTCAATGGATTTCTAGGTCAGCCCTTAAGACCCAAGGGGTGTTATCAAATGGTGGGGAGCTGGGTAGGCAGGTGGAGAGGGTTGACCTCAGTAGAACAGTCTTCAGAGTACTAACAAACACAACAAAGGCAGCCTTTTGGCTTGTTTAAAGTCAGTACGGGGAAGGGAGCAACAACAGACCTGGGGATTATGCAACTCGGGATGTTTCCTAACACCACTGATAACAGGTCAAGGGTCAACAGGCTTTCAACAGACCAGGTCTCAGCTAAAAGCAATAGCCCCCAGACCTTCCAACTGTGCCAGGACAGAACGGGAGACACGGGCCAGACAGCTGCTTCTGAGGCAGAAGAGCCAGGTGTAAGCTGAGCACAGGCCCTGCCTGAGGCCGCAGTGCCTGGCCCACCGGCTACACCAGGCAGTGGGGTGCCCTGCAGGCACAGCGAAGGCAGGCCTTGGTGTGGACGCTGGGTCCTCAGGGTGCAGGCTGTTGGGTCACAAGTCTGTTCAGGTGGTCCTAGGACAGGCTGAGCTCCCAGTGAGTCATCTGGGAGGGGTGAGGCACCCAAGGGTCATCCGGCCTCTGAGAGCCTGAGATTACGCAAACCCTGGCCTGGGTGCCCAGGACCCAGAAGGCATCGGGGGAGGGGGCACGCTGTTGCTCTCAGTCCTGGAGACACATACTGACACTTGGCTGTTAAAAGGTCTTTATTGAGTCTCTGGCCCTGCCTTGAGGCTTATCCAGGCATCACCTATCCAGGCTCCTCCTGGGGGAAGGAGAGAGCAGCCCTCAAACCTGGCACCCCTGGGTGCCATACTCCTGCAGGAAGCTGCGGAGCTGGGCACAGGCTGCCCGCTGGCGGGTGCTCCGGCACAAGCGTTCAGAGGGCATCTCCTCAATCCAGCTGTTCGAGTCCAGCAGGTACTGGGGTCTGTGGGGACAAAGGGCAGTCAGTCAGGGTCAGGAAGATGGGCAGACAGGAGAGGAGAGCACGGGGCACCTGGCTTTGAGGGGCAGGGCCTAGGCACTGGGGATCCATTCCCTCACAAGGTGTGAGAACAGCAAGAGACCCAGGGACTCAGAGAACTCACTGTCCGTTGAGGTCATGGGTGGCCCCATCCAGACCCATGATCAAATATTCTTTTCCAGGTTCCAAGCGAAGGCGGCAAGAGGCTCGAACCAGAAAGTTTCGGGTCTGACCAGCAGTGGCTTTGGTGTCTTTGGCTGAGGGGAGATGGGTGCAAGAGCTGTCAGAGGGGCAGAGGAGGGGCAGGGCCAGCACTGGGCCAGGGGCGCTGCACACCCTCCCACTGAACCCTGCTGCTTTCCCGGGACAACAAGCCCAGAGCTTCTGAGAGGCAGGGGGGTCTATGCTCAGGCTCTTCTGAATTTTTACTGTTCCAGGCGGCCAGGCCCCAGACCCAGACCTCAGCTCCTCTACCCCCAAGCCTGTCCACCCGCCCGACCCTTCATACAGAAGTGCAGGACTTGGGTGACACTGGTCTCGAAGAGGCGGAAAGCAGCTCTGGAATCTTCTCTGAGAACCTTCACCTGGAAGCCTGAGGGAGTTTAGGGGAAGGAGAAGAAGGTGAGTTACCCGGGGCTGCCTGAGGGACTGAGAAGGGCAAGCTCACCCCAAGACCGTGAGGGCAGACCAGCAGGCAGGCGACTGACCGTAGTCCACTCGGGGGTAGTAGCAGGCGAACCGCATCCGGTAGCCATCCTCCTCCATCTGCCCGCGCTCCAGGGCGCGCCGCTGCCTCGGGCACTTCCCTGAAGCCAGGCGCAGTGAGACAAGGTCTGCCCAGCGGGCCCTTTCCCACCTGCCCCCAGGCCCCAGGCCTCACCCTCGGCACACTGGCAGACATCAGCGGAGCACAATGTGGACAAGAGTTTGCTCTTAGTCGGTGCTCCGTAAAACACAGAACACTTGTGCTCTGGAGAAAAGTAGAGAGGGAAGTTAGGGCATGTGCCACAGGACCTCCTGCCATACTCTACCGCCCCAGCTCCTGATGTCCCAAACCTCCCGGGTATCCCCCCCTTCCCCCAGAGTGCTCACCAGGGTTGTAGTAGTCGTACAGGGCCGCGCTGGCCGGCTGAACCAGCCCCACGGCCACCTCCTGCACAGCTCCAAAGCCCACGCACTCCCGAGAGGTGGGGACCTGCCATGGCGGGTGGGGGGAGGTCAGGGACCCACGCCCTGGGCCCTACAGGCCACTGTGTTACATTTCCTTGGCCTGTCTCTGATGCCCGCTGGTCTCATCTTCACTGTCCTTCACATTTTGTTACCTTCCGGCCACCAGAACTCTAAAAATTGCTCCCAAGGTCTCTGCTGACCTCACTGCCCAGATGGTGACCTCACCCAGTCTCTGGCCCCAAGCACCCCTGCAGTCTCACATCATGGACACACTCTCCATGAACTCTCCCTACGCTCAGGGTTAGCTCTGGGCCATTCCTGCCTGAGCTGGTTGTTTCTGATATTCCCTCTGCCTTCCTCTGTGCCCCTACGAGGATCTCAGCCACTCCCTGGTTTCACCAGCCCCCTCCAGGCTGATTTCCAAATAAAACTTTCAGCCATATTCCTCCAGTAGGATTTCTGCAAGATGTATAAATTCTCCAAATTCACTCTGCCTGCTCCCCAAACCCACTCACCCTCCTGACAGCTTCACTGTATCTCTGATACAACTATGACCTCCTTTATCTGCCACAACTAAGGGCAGCTGCTATTTTCTGGGACGCTGCTGCTCACATTCAGGCCCAGTGCCTCTTCTCATGGCCACGCTGTGCAGTGCAGCTGGCACCTGCCACCCTCCCCTCAGCTGGGCTGCTGCATGGTTGGCTCCATCTTTCCCACTGTGTTTAAACAGACTCCCCCGCCTGGCTTCCCAGCTAACAGGGTGTGGCCCCTTTGCACATACTGGGGAGGGGTCTTTCCTGACCCACACACCTGGCCAATGTGTTACTGTACAACCATGCCTTTTACACATGTTCTCCAAGAGGTTACAGTAAATGTTCCTAAGTTTTTGAGGCCATCAGAGGGTTAACTCTTTGTTTTAGCCACATAGGCTACAAAGATAAAAACAACTCATCTATCAACATCACTTTATAGAAGTAAAAAAAACTAGGAAGGTCAATAAAAAGGAAAAACCAAAGCAAATCCTCAGGTTAAATACATTCAGCTTTGTGACAGGCTCGCTCTCAGGCCGTCCCATGCTGACTGGCACTGGCCCCTCAAATCGCATTAGGGGCTCGGCCCCTGCCTGCCTGCAGGCATGGCTTCCCTGGTGTCCCCCCCACCTCACCCCCCGTAACTTGGCTCTGGCTCCCTCTTGTCCCATCTCCCTGCTCACGTAAGGTTCTCCCTGGGAGCACTGGCTGGCTTCAGTGCCTCCTGGGGAACTTCAGAATACATGCTCAGGAAGCAATACCATCCCTGCCCTGCGTCGTCTACCCTGCTCACCGAGTCGAAGTACAGCAGGACGTGGGGCCCCTCGGTCTCAAAGTGACTCACATAACGGTCAGAGAGGGAAGTCAGCTGCAAAGAAGAAGACGGTTGCAGGGCCCTGCAGCTGGCGGGGCTGTAGGGGTGGAACGGGGCTCCCTAGGGCTCAGGCCATACCTTTTCCAGGTCAGCTCGCAGGGCGTGGAAACCACTCAGGAGGGTGATGTCCGCGATGGCCATGCCCGACAGCCCCACCTTGCCGTTCCGCCTGCAGAGACATGCCCCGTGGTCGGGTGCCCCATCGCCGGCTACCAGAGCCCGCCTAGCCCAGCCTGGCCCAGCCCCTCAGACCCACCAGATGCACACGGTGTACTGCACCCTGGACTCCTGCTCATCGGCCACCTTGGGTGCCTCCCGTCTGCGGCGGCTCCTCCGCCCCTCAAACACCTGCAGGGGTGTCACGGGCTGGGAAAGGGCCCCCGGGTCGTCGCCAGCGGGACCCAGGCTCTCGGAGTACTCCTCATCCCCATAGTCCTCCTCGTAGTCCTCGCTGGCTGCCACTGCAGCAGGGTAGAACTGAGACTCGGCCCCTGGCACCAGCCCGAGGACCCCGTGCCTCCGACCCCAACACTCACTTGTGTACTCAACATGGCCCATGACCGTCACCTCAATCTGAAGATCCTGGCAGGTCGTGTTCTTCATGTCCAGGACATTGTAGGTGCGAAGGACCTGGCTCAGCAAGTTACACGGAGAGAACATGACACATTTGAGGCCACAGACCTCCCTCCAGAGCCACACCTAAGGGAATCTCCCTGGGCTAAGGGCTTTGAGGCCTTTGGCCCCTCCCCATCTCCTTCCTGACCGATCCGTAAATATGAATGGCCCGGTGTGGGCTGGACGGTGAGGCAGGGGCAGCAGGGCCTGCCCTGGGGACCCTACGCCGTGCAGCGGAGACTGCGATGGGAAGTCTGGGACAGGCCTCTGGCAGAGGCTTGAAGGAGGAGAATGAGTTTGCCTCATGGGAAAACAAGCAGGGGGAGGACATTCAAGGCAAGGAGCCCTGTAGGTGGGTACCCCAGTCAGGCCAGGGAGGTGGGCAGGGACCTGACCGTGTGCAGTGTGGAAGAGTCTGAAGGCTGTTCTGACCAGTGTCCTCAGAAGGTCAGTCTCACTGCACTGTGACAGGGCTCAGAGCGGGGAGACACAGGCGTGCATGGGAGAAGTCCAAGACTGTCTCAGCCCCGAGTCCAGTGAACAAGTGACGAGGGCCCCAGGCATTAGGGGACAGAGTAGTAGTTACTGGGGCCATAAGAGGGGGGAGTGGGGGTACTGAAGCACCTCCAGAGTGGCAGCTGGGGGGGAAGGAGGAAAAAGAGGCCTGTGGCTCAGGTGTGTGAGCCCAGCACTGAGGGTAAAGGAGCCAGTAGTGCCCAGGGAGGGTGGACACCAGAGTGAAAGGAGAGCACCCAGGACAGAGGGTGGAACACCAGCCCTGGGTGTCTTCCTCCTCTGACCCTGAGCTCTGCCCAAGGTCTCCCACTCAAGACCCCAGCACCTCCCTGCTGGCCAGGGCCAGTGCTGGGGGCTCTCACCTTCAAAGTTCCTTTGCTGTTTCCTCCCACCTTCACGTTAATCTTGCTGCTCACGTAAAACTTTCAGGAACAGAAAAGGGAAAGACATCAGGAGGGCACAGAGGACATGCTCGTGCTGTTCTCCCTGCCCCCCTAGAAACAAGTCCCCCTCCGCTCCCCACCTCATTTCCAGAGTTTACACCTTCACGGGCACTATTTCACCTCAGCCTCCCACCGCCCTGCTGAGGAAACCCTGT
The DNA here is from genome assembly GCF_054644295.1 of Miniopterus natalensis. Lineage (NCBI taxonomy): Eukaryota > Metazoa > Chordata > Mammalia > Chiroptera > Miniopteridae > Miniopterus > Miniopterus natalensis. The sequence goes on along the minus strand of NC_142085.1, from coordinate 5,588,020 downwards.
CCATATTATTTCCAGATGAGGAAAGTGAAGCTCTGAAGTCAGGCGGCTCCAGATCACTCAGCCAGGAAGTCTTTCCACAGGAGGTTCAGGCATAGTGCTGGGGATGCCCAGGGTGGGTGGCTGGGAAGTTCTGGCCCAGCAGAGCAGGCCCAGGTGTCATGGAACCCAGGTGAGGGTGTGGCTCACCTGCAGCTCCTCCTCTACCCCTGGAACCTGGTGGCTGTTCAGATGCAGCACGTGGGACTTGAACCCACTGCGGCCCATGGAGCTGAGGGTCACGTTGAGCTCCCTCCCCTCAGTGGTGTGGGAAGCGATCCAGTATGCAGACAGTGCATCCAGGCCAATCACCGTGTCCTGGGAGGGTGGATCAGGACTCAGGCGCTTGGTCTCAGGACCACCCACTCCCAGAACCCCAAGGCAGCCCCTACCTGGGTGCTGCGGAATCCCCCTCGGAAGCTGCCCTGGCGGGTGAGCCAGGCTGCAGCCTGGTCAGCCATCTCTGCCCTGCCCTCCCGGAGTAGCAGGTGCAGCAGGCCGTAGGCTGTAGTTTCAATCCACACGGCCGGGGCCTGGGGCACAGGGTCTGTAGGGCTGCGCGGAGCCGGGGTGGGCGACACGACATTGCTCTGAGAAGTGATGACCGAGCCCCAGTACAGGCTATCTGGAAAGGAAGAGAGGCACACAGTGGACAGGGGCCCTGGTGGTCCAGCTCCTGCTGCCCCATCAGGCCCTCCTGGCTGCCCCAGCCATCCCCACAGGTGCTTCAATTCCTTCTTGGGTCTTGGTTTAGTTTTCCCCTTGGGCACACTCAGAGGTCCCAAGGCCCCCCAAACCCCAGGATCAATGCCAGGACCCCCTGGACTCCCACCGCCTGTCTCTTGGGCCATGGCCATGAGGTTGTTGTGGGCCACATCCCGCAGGTCCTCAGGGGCCTTGGTCAGTGTCAGAGCGTAGGCCGTGATGGCGGCTGCATGGGCACCCAGGAGCCCAGCACTTGCTTTTGGCCCCAAAAATGAGTTTGCTTTTGAGATGGAAGTTTCCTAGAAGAAAGTGGGGAGTAAGGTCTGTGGGCTGAACACCTGGGGTCCTGAGGAGCAACGGGGAGAGCTGGGTGCCAGAAGGGCAGCCACGCAGGTATCCTTACCACTCTCTGCTTCAGCTGCGCTGCACTCTCATCCTGGAAGACGGCCAGCCCATGGTGAAGGGCGATGACCACAAAGGCAGTCAGGGCCACGGTCTCGTCATTTCCTACCAAGCCCCCCTGGTTGGTGCAAGGAGAAAAGATGTCAGCCAGGAAGGGGAAGGGCCAGGAGAATTCCCACCCACACTCTTAGGCCCAGCCTCCGGCCCGCACCTGCATGCCCCTGTGGATAACTGGACAGGAGTCCTGGAATGAACCATCGGCCTGCTGCTGAGACAGCAGCCAGGTGGCTGTCTCCTGCAGCTTTTCAGGTGAGTCGCCCACCTGTTCCTGGGCCAAACTCAGTACCTTCAGCACAAACGCTGTGAGCCTAGAGAGGAAGTGACAGCTGGGGATAGGGACTGGTCCCTATAGGAAACACAGGCCCACTCCCCCAGACACCGGGTTAGTCACCCTCCCATTCCCAGCAGCCCTCCCATTCCCAGCAGCCCTCCCGTCCCCAGCAGCCCTGCCACCTCTGAGACCCAGGACCACTCCTCCCCACCTCACCAGGTGCTACTTTCCCGATGTAGCCATGCCCCGTAGGAGCCATCTGATTTCCGGAACTGCTGTATCCGCATGTAGCCTTGGAGAGGAAAGGCGGCTGCTATCTGTGCCCAGGCCGTGCTCCCCATTCCCATTGGGTACCCCTCTCTTCCCCCCACTAGCCGCCTGGGCTGCCCATCTTCCATTAATTGCCCGGCCCCCACTCCTGCTTGCCCTGCTCCCAGAACCTTTCTGGATCAGATCCACAGCGTGGTCCTTGGTCTCTGGGGGCAGTTTGCTCCATTGCTCTGTCTTGTCCAGGTATTGGGAAGCGGCCAGTGTTGGGGACAAGATGGTCATGGTTTGTTCCCCGCAGCCCACCGGAAGCCTCAGGAGGGAGGCCACACCTCCTGGTGACAAGGCCCCCCCAGAGCCCAAAGTGTCCAGTGGCTCTGAGGCTACAGGGGAAGGAAAGGTTAAGGATAGAGAGCAGGTCTGGGGACCCAGGGTGGGGGGGTCATGGTATCAAACAGGTTTGGCCACTGGGAAGGGACTGGAGGACACTCCCACCTGTGACCCTGACAAGGCTGTTGTGATCTCCATCAGGGATAATATTGGGATCAGAGCTGCCAGGAATTTCCAAGGTCCGGCCTCGGTGGTCTGGGAGATGAGGTAAGTAGTCAGTCTGTCCCAATGTCCACATCTCCCTCCACTTACAACTGCCTGACACTGAGGGCCGGGGGCTGGGGGTCACTCACCCAGGGGGTTGAGTTCATAGACCATCTCCTCCATGTGGATGGCCCCTTCCTTCTGTCTCGAGGGAAATAGAGCTCTGAGAGGTCACCTATCACCTGGGACTGCAGCTGCCCCTCCCAGTGCAGACTCCCCAGGACTTGGAGTTTGAGCTCCAGAGACAGAGTTGGATCAGAATTGTAGAGGACATAAAGTGATCAAGGAGTTGGGTTTGGGTATTAGGCCTCTGGCCTGGCCAGCAGAGATGGTGCCAGGGGTGAGGGGTAAATCTGGGAGCGTAAGGATCTGGCTTCAGGGGTGCCCCATTCACCTCGATTTGTAGAATCTTAGACACTGCGTCCCCTACAGGGAACTCCAAGGACCCTCGAGCCACCACCTTCAGGGACACAGCAGCGGCCGCCGTGGGCACCACAGAGAAGGCAACAGGCCTGGCGGAGTGTGCAGGCACCAGCACCTGCTGGGCCAGCCCTCCACCCCCAGCCAGGCACAGCCCATCTACTGGGGAGACGTGGACGCTCATCTGGGGGCAGGAAGATGAGAATGGCCGGAGCCCAGGTCCAGTTAGGCTCTTCATCCCTTAGCTGCCCCGTTTCCCACACACCCCCTGTGCGCACAGGCTCCTGCAGGGCCTCACAGTCAGGTTCTTATCCAGGTAGTTGTAGAGGACAGGCCGTAGCTCAAGCTGCTCAAAGCGGCGAACAGAGATGGGCAGGCGGAGGTGCAGGTGAAATTCCCGGAACACCCGGAGCCGCACTGGTGTGGCCACACACAGGCCTGTGGAAGGAGAATGTGGGGAAAGGGAGAGATATCAGAGGCCTGGGGGCATCACAGGCCAGGGTCCCACTAGGGAGGGGCAGGGGTGACCCATCTCTGCCCAGCTCTCTGGCCTCTCAGCCCCGGAGCGGGCAGCGCAGACTTCCCCTGCTGTCTGCAACCCCTTCCTTGCAGTAAGAGAAAAGGGAGCTGGGTCGAGGGGGGATGGAAGAGGCTGGGGCATGGCCACTTCACCTGTTGTTTTGGACAGGCTCATGCCATGGATCTCCCATGTGGTCAGAGAGTCAGGAAGCATCAATGGCAATCTGTGGTGGGAAAGGTGAGCAGCCTGTCACAGCTGGGCTGGCCCCAGGCACTCCCCCAGACAGGCCGGCCCACCACACGCCCTCACTGGAGGAAGTGGTCCACGAGGTCCACTCTCCAGAGCCAGTTCTCCGGGAAGAAGCTGCGCACAGGAATGTCGTCTTCGTCTATCAGGTCCTCCTCCTGCAGGATCTCCAGAGCTGGGGGCCACAGTGGAGGGGGTGAAGAGGAGCCGCTATGCCCTCCCAGGTTCCTCCACCTGTCCTCCAGTCCCACCCAGTGGCTCACCTCGGGCAAGGCCAACCTGGCCCCTGACCCGGGTCTTCTTGCGCAGGCCCTCAGCGAACTGGCAGCAGGACAGGAAGGGCTCCCGGCAGGCCAGCTGCGGCACACGGGCCGCTCGCTGCTCACAGGAGAGGATCATGGGCAGCCGCGTCAGCCCATCCTGGCAGCAACGCTTGGCTACTGGGGAAGTGTACTGGCCCACTGCAGGGCCCCAGAGGGTGAGCACAGGGGACATACCTCCCAACTCTGACCTCCAGATACACAGGGCCCACCCTGGGAAACCAGGAACTCAAGAGAGGCCAGGGAGGAGCCTCCTGCTCAGCCACCACCAACTCTAGGACTTGGATCTCTGGCCCCGAATACCATGTACTGGTCCCTCGGGAGCAGAGCAGCCAGGACACAGACCCCTCCTCCTGACCCTTGGGCCCCAGTGGAGAGCTTCATCAGCACCCACAACTCACACTTCTCATTAACTGCCTTCTGGAAGTTCACACTTCGCTTTCTCCGGGTTTTCTTCTCCTTGGGACAACTCAGACCTGGTGAGAGCAGGACTGAAGCCAAGCTCTGGGGTATGCAGCTTCCCACCTCCCTTCCCTTCTCCCCCTCCTCCTATCTTACCCCTCCAGGCACCTCCTCCTCCCTTACCCTCCCACCTCCCACCCCACTTCCTCCTCTGGTCTCACTCTTTCTGACTGAGGTCCACTGGTTTCCATCAGAAAAGGCCAGACCAGCTGCCTCAAACACCTGCAGGGCACTGTCTCCGCCCCCAGGACCACAGCTGAGGTCATAGCTGTTCATGACTTCGAAGACCTGGTAAGAAAAAGTAAGGCTGTTGCAAAGACAAGACTGGCTAAGGAGTAGGATTGGCTGTGGGTGAGAGGGCAGGGGATGGATAAATATGAGAGACACAGACAGCAGGGAAATAAGACCACAGGGTCCACAGCTTGAGGGAGGCTGGGAGGGGCTGGCGGGCAGCCTAAGTGAGGTCCAGCAGCCGGGCCCCAGGCTCAGGGCTCCAGGCTCCGGGCAGCAGAAGAATGAATCACAGAGGACGAGGGAGGGCTGGGAGGAGGGTCTTAACAAACCTTGCCCATGTCCAGGGGCTTGTGGGACCTGCCACCCACGGCATACAGAGCGGTGTCCACAGCTCCCAGGGCCACCTGGGCCAGAGAATCTGTGCGCAGCTGGAGCTTCACTGTCTCCCCAGGGCGGTAGTCCTTGTGGCTGTCCACACTCAGCTCCAGCTAGCAGAGGCAGAGTTGGGGCACTGTGAGTGGGGAAAGCTTCTTTTCCTCTTTCTCTTAACTGCCACCCCATGTCTCCTGATGTGTTACCTTGCCTTCACAGGTCCCAGCCTGGACGAACACTCGCAGGGAGTTGGCCACTGGGACACCCCCATGATAGTAGAAGGCCACAAAGTAGAAGGAGGGTGCCAGGTGGTGGTTCACAAACACGGAAACCGAGGTCAGGGCGCTCCTGGGCTCTCGGCCCACAGACATGATCTGGCCCCGGGACAGGATCTGGGACAAGAATGGTTCCCTTTTCACTGTACATCCCCAGCCCCGAAACCACTCCTCACCCACGGGGTCCTTCCTGCCTGAGCCCTCCCTGCACCCTGCCCTCCTCTACAGCCCAGCTCATGCACACCAGGTAGTAGTAGTGAGAGAAGCTGGCCTCACTGACGCCCACGGCCCGCAGGTTCAGGCTAAAAGTGTCCCCAACTCGAGGGGGTTGAGGATCCAGCCGTTCAATGGACAGAAACCCGGAGCTTCCTGAGCGTGGGGCTCTCACAGTGAGCTTGGCTGTGGCTGGATGGGGGGAGCCTGCAGACACCTGAGGAAGGGGAGGGGGTGGGAACAGCAGGGTCAGTGGCAGGGACCCAGGCACCCAGCCTATCCCTCAACCTGGGCCCTGGGTGCTCAGGAGGCCAGCCTGCCCTTCTCTCCACCCCACGCTCCCCACGGGTCGGAGCCCCACCAAGAGCTGCACTTCCGAGGCGGCCTGAGGTACGACAATGGGAACAACAGCTTGGCCACTCCCGTCTGTGTTCTGCTGAAAGTCACGCACTTCAGAAGCAGACACAGGAGAGAACGTGGCAGCAACTTTGACAGGAATGCCAGGGGCTGGGGAGCCTGACATGTCTCGGACCAGGGCCTAGGTGGGGAGGGGCAGGTCAAAAAGAGTGGTCAGAGGGCCTTGGACCCTCCTGATGAACACCTTCCCCCACCCCTCCCTGCGCAGAAGAAACCTGCAGCAGAAAGGGGGCCCCAGGCACGAGGTGTCGCTTGGTGTGGCTCAGATCCAAGGAGAAGGGAGATGACACAAAACGCCAGGATGTGAGCTCTGCCTCCTCCATCTCTCCCCCTGCAAGACATGGGGCAGAGACAGGTGGAGGAGGGAGACCCAGGGAGAGGGGCTGGAGGGAGGGGAAGGGGCTCAAGTGCTGCCTGCCCACAAGTCAGTGAGCTCCTCGGGGCACAGGCCGTCTCCCCTTCATTTCTATGTTTGCCGAGCAACAGAGGACCCAGCACACAGATGGCACCTAACATGGGTCTGCTGGATGAATGGGTGGAAGTACAGACAAATGGACAGATGAGAAGGAAGAAAAACAGATTGGAGGAAGGTGCTGCTTCCCCAGAAACCACCCAGAAGCACAGTTGGACAGAGACAGTCTCCTGGGTCTTTCCTGGCTTTGGGCCCCAGGTGAGGGTAAGAAAGGTTGGAGGACGGGGTGGGTACTGGAGCATAGGGGTCAGCTCAGGTCAGAGGGTAGGGTCTGGGCCATAATCCCGCGAAGCCCTCACCTGGAGATTCAATGACGGCAGCTGCCACATAGAGGCGCAGCCCTGGGAGGTCAGGCAGGTGGATGCTAAGCTTCTCCAGGGCGCCCTGAACCTCAGCCTCTGAGAGGGAGATGTGGCACTGGCCCTCGGCCAGCTGCGGCAACAAAACAGGACCTAGGTGACTACCTGAGTCTCCCACCCACCTCTTCTCTCTCACATTCCTCACCCCCCACCCAACCCCACCCTCCCTCCTACCTTGGTCTGAGTCTCCAGCCCCCGAAGGAAAGTCTTGTCACCATTCTCATCCAGGAGCCCAAAGCGCACATACGCCACCCCTTGCACTGGCTTCCCATAGATGTACCTGTGGCCACAGAAAGATTGGGAAGAGGAAATGATGGGATGGTCAGTGAGGGAGGGGGTTGGGGGCGGGAGGGGAGTGACGTTTATACTGAAGGGGGAGCCCTGGGAGAAGTTACCTGGCCTGGATGTCTAACTGGATGTCACCAAGAATGCCAGGTGCTGTCAGGATGTAGGGCTCTCCAGGGATGATCTTTACTTCAAAGTTGGGAAGGACTGGCCCAGGGCAAAGGGGTAGGCAGGTCAGACTCTACTGGAAGGTCCTTTAAAGGACTCCCTCCTCAGGGCGGTGGCACCCATGTCTCCCAGTCCCTGTTCTGCTTCTACCACCTCTCCTTTCGCTCTCACTCCTTCAAGAAAGGAGCTGCTTGGTCCTCATGTCCCCAGCTCTTACCATATTTCTTCACCTCGAACTGGGTGCTTCTGTTGGATTCTAGGCCATCTGAGAATCTAGCTGAGATCTTCCAAGTCCCTGGCCTGAGGACAGACGGGGAGGGATTCAGCCCGCTTGTCCAACCAAGAAGGGCTTGTGAGAGCCAGCCACCCAGCTCCCTAGGAAAGGACTGGGGTAAACCAGAGGCTCGGGAGCTCAGGTCTGACACTGTGTTGGAGTGGGGAGCAGGGAACTGGGGGTTGGGGTGGTGTAGTGGGAGAGCTCACTCTGAGATGTCCGGGATCACAAAGTCATCCTGGAAGATGGATGAGGGAGCGTACACCTGCCTCTTCCGCACACGGAGGCCGTGAGAGTTCTGCAATGGGAGGAAAGGTGGTCATGGGTGAGAGGTCCAATCAGTGGCCCAAGCTGATCAGGGAGGTCAGGGGTCAGGGACTCACCTCCACAGTGACCGTAAGGCTGTCCGTGGATGGGCGCATCTTTTGATCCAGAGCAAAGACCCGGTACCGTACTGGAGTGGAGGGTGAGCCGCGAGAAGCATCCATGTGGGCAGGGAGTGAGGGAAGAACCAACATTCATCAGAACCTTCCTGAGCGACACTTTCAGGTCACCTCGCAGAGGGGGAAGAGGTTGGGAGGGAGTTCAAAGGAGAGGCCCTGAGGCTGAGACTCACCCCGCTGGCCAGGGTTATAAATGGGCTGGTCGGTCTGCAGAAAAAGGTGTCCCCGGCGAGAGGAAAAGAGCAGGTTGATGCCCTGAATGTCTACTTCCTTGGATAGAGTGCTCTTCAGCCATGGTGACTTGGCCACCAGCTGGACCTGGGGGCCTCCAAGGAGGCTTTTGAGGCCACAGCGCTCAGCATCTTTCGGGAGTATCTGTCAGGAGAGGCAGAGGGGAAGGGAGTGGGTCAGAGACAGAGCAGGAGAAAGCCAGAGAGGCTGAGACAGAAAAGGGAAGGAGGCCAGGAGAAGACAGACGTTTACAGAAGACTGAGGGGACGGGGGTGGGGTGGGGGGCAGGGTGCTAAGACCAGCAGGACCCAGTGGCGTCCAGCTACCTGGAGGCTGAGGAGAATGAAGTCTTTTTCCGAGGTGAGGAGGAAGTCCACCTTTGAGGAGCAGGAGAACTGAAGATGGTACGGGTTTCTCAGGAACACTGATCCTTTCACTTCCTGTCCCCGGGGAGCATCCTGGAGCTGCAGCCCCACTGACAGGGGGGCCCCCAGGTGAACCACGGAAGGAGAAAACAGGAGCAACCTGGGGAGAACAGGCAGGGTCAGCAATGGGCCTCCACTCGACCCTCCACCCCCACCCTGCTCAGCACCCTGCCTCCAGGACCTGGGTTTCTGCAGAGACAAGGCAAAGAAGCTGGATGCCCACATCAGCCCCCAGAGGAGCCTCATGGCTGGAAGACCCAAACGGGATCAGACCCTTCTGTCTGTCTGCTCCTTTCTGGTCAAATTCAGACTTGGAGCAGAGTTGACTCTGGACCTTGCTCCTCCCCTGGCCCAGCTAAGCCGGGAAACCACGTGACAGCCAAGAAATGCAACTGGCCCCAGGCCCAATGTTGGGGGTGGGGGGACACCCCAGACACCTGGGTCTCTGAAGAAATCATGCCCTAGAGATCCTGTCCCCCGTTAACCCCTCTCATCCCAGTGCCAGAGCACCTCCCCTACTGGGCATGTTGGGGGGGGGGGTTCAAGCTCAGTCTACCTGGGTAGAGGCCCTGCTTGGAGAAATAGGATCCTTTGTCCAAGCCAACAAACAAGGTGATAAGACACTAGCCTCTCACTGTAACCCCGCAAACACTGAACTACATTAGGCCTTTGCTTTCCCCAGGCCCTGACAGGAACTCGTGGTTTAGATGAGGCACACCCTCACCACCCCACAGGGAGAAAGGACCCCAACGCTTTTCTTCTCTGAACAAGGCCAAGTTTAGGCCCAACTGTGGCTTCATCATCACATTCAACAGGACACCAGGAAAGAGCACCAGCAGAAGTACTTTATTTGGCAGTTTCAACCCCTGCCCTCCCTCACCAGCCTCCTCAGAAGTCACACCCTCCTAACCCAAGACGGAACAGCAGCACCTTGCTGCAGGAGAGGCGGCAGTCATGGCCTTGGCACCACTCCTGGCTCTACTTCCACAGGACAAAGCAGCATGGCCTGAACCCCACCACTGGCTAGGAGCCCAGGTCAACAGCAGCAGTCACGTCTGACATCGTACGCCCACAAGTCCAACAGTCATCATCCTGGCCCAAGCTTTCCCAAGGTGACCCTGCCTCAGCCACCACCAGGCAACACTCCTGGGCCCCTTGCTCCGCTCTGGGGCGGTCTGCCATGGTGAATAGAATCCTCACGTCTCTGGCAGGCGCAGAAGGGTTCCAGAAGTGGTAGAGACACTGTGTGAGAGAAAGACACGGTTGGATCCAGACACGCAGGCCCAAGGTCTGGGGAGAACTCAGAACTTGGCCAGGGATGTTCCAGGTTCCAGAGGAGAGAGGAGCTGGGCTTCCCTAGTGAAGGAAGCAAGAATGGGGAGGAAACCCAAGTTTGCTCTGGAACACTGCTCTGTCAACTGCCAGAGGCTGGGGGCAAGACTCACCAGTCCACCAACTGGGCCCCAATGAGGTCGTGCACATGGTAGGCAAGGCCGAGTCTCACCGAGGCAGGCGCCTGCCGGCCCAGGAGCTCCGATAGGAGTAGCTCCCGGTACTTGGCCTTCCGGACCATGCCAAGGACAGACTGGCGCCCTGGAGGAGAAGTGGCACAGGAGTAGGGAGTAAGGCCTGCAGGCCAGAGGAGCCACTGAAAGGTGTTCCTAAGGGGCTGAGGGCTTGCCCTGCAGATAGGATACCTTTAACAAAACATTTAATGAATCTCCCAGCTCCAGGCACGGCCAGCCACCAACTCCCAGCATCTCGGACAGTGAGGACTCCGGAGTTTACCAGCTGCCTAAGTGGGTAGGAAGCCAAGAGAGATGAGGCCTTGGCTTTGAGAATCCTGTCTCCTCCCTGCCTGCTAATGTTTGAAAACATGGGCAACCAGGCAAAAGGACCAGATAACAGACACCCCCTCCCCTGCCCCTGCCCAGCAGTTCTCTAGTCCCATTTGCCTACCCAACTGCCCTCCCCCAACTCTCTTTTCCTGCTACTTATTCCCTAAAACCAGTCTTGGAAGCCCTCCCTGACCACAAGGCCTGGCACATGTTCAGTACCCCCCACCAGGGAGAAATTACGGTCTTCTTTCTGTGATCCTGCCACTGCCTACGCACACACCTCAGCACAGCTCCTCCACATCTACCACAAAGAAGCCCACAAAATGCCTTCACATATACCATGCGTTACAAAGCAGGGAGCCCGAGCCAGGACAGCCCCTGCAGACACCTCCTCTCACCCACGCTGGCTGTGCTCCTGTGAGCGCTTCAGCTCCCGCCACGCCCGTGCTCAGTCTCAGCACGGTTCACCTCGGGCATTCGTGGTCCCTACCAGGCCTCTACATGCATCTGATTAGCCACCCAGGTAGCCTGAATCTTAGTCCAGGGCCCTTTCCTAGGCCCCAGGTAAGACAGGCCTCCTCTCTTGGGGGAAGGATACAAATTTAGATCATTTTACTTAAAAAAAAAAAAAAAAAAAAAAAGAGTCAACCTTTTGGGCAGGTTCAGCCAAAGGAAAAGGACAAAGCTGGGTGGGAGGCGGGGGTGCCAGGCGGTTGCTCTGACTGGTCCCCCAAATCTCACGTGATCTCTGTGTCCCTGAAGCCAAAGGTCTGTGTCATTTGGTGCTGCTGAAAGCTAAGGTCCCCACAGGCTGGAAGCACCAAAGTCAGAAACTTCTGCACAGCCCCAGCATAAGGTCGGCCAGTGCAGGCCTTGAGGACCTGGAACCAGAGACGAAAGGCTGGTCTGGCCCTTCCCTCACCCCCCGGGGACCTCCTCCCCAGGACACTTCTCTGCACATGGGAGGCAGGGCCCTTCTCAGTTCTTCCCACCTCTCATGCCTTTCCCCTTCCTCCCTCCCCTCTCCCTCCTATGACTACTTACCAAAGCCCTCTGCCCTCTGTGAGGTGTGGAGTGGGAAAACTGCCTCTTTTCTTTTTATTTCCTTTCCCCAGTTTCCCTGCCTCCCCCCTTCCACCTCCCCCCAACAACAGTCCAACGCACTCTGGCCCTGTAGTCCTCGGTGAGAATAATCCCATGGGCATCCAGGTCGAAGCCGAGCTGGACGACTCTGATCTCCCCCTGTTCCTGAAGTTCTTTCTGTCTCCAAAAGATGGGAGTGAAAAGAAGGGTGTCAGGGTAAGATGCTCTCTCTGCCACACTATGGGCACTCTGCCCACATTGCAGAGTTTTTCTCTAAGTAAAGGGAAAACTGTGGGGAGAGAATCAGGTGAATCACCAAATAGTCTTTTCCAATCGGTTACCCACCCTCCCATCCACCTACCTTCTCTGTGTGTCAAACTATCAGTATACATTTTTAAAGACCAATCGTATGTCAGACACTAAGAGAAAATAGTGATTAAGACATGGACCCTGCCCTCAAGGAATTAAGAGTCTAGACTTTGGGTAGAGAAAAGTGGGGAAGAATATGGGATAAAATGTTCAAAACAAATAAAAATCAACCAGGACTAGTGTTTCCAAAAACACAGCAAGAACCAATTCACCTACTGAAAATTAAAATGCTAGCCCGGCCAGGTGTGGCTCAGCGGTTGAGCGTCGACCTAGGATCCAGGCGATGTGGGTTCGATTCCTGGTCAGGGCACATGCCCAGGTTGTGGGCTCGATCAATGACTCTCTCATCATTGATGTTTCTATCTCTGTCTCTCCCTCTCCCTTCCTCTCTCTGAAATCAATAAAGATATGTTTAAAAAATAATAATAATAATAATAAAATGCTAGATAAAATATTGTTTTTAAAACTGTTGGAGAGATTAAAAATGGCGGCGGGTTGAATGGAAGCAACACTGACACTCTCCCGGGGCCAAACTGGAATGACAACTAAAACATAGAAAAATCTACCCTGAATAATCAACTGCACCTGAAGACGAGCTGGAGAGCACCCCCATAACCAAGGAGGAAAAGGGGAGTTCCCATAGAGACGTGTAGAGGCGAGAGACGACAGGCAGAAGCTGAAGGTCCGGAGGGATATCTCAGCTGTGGGGGGTTCCCACTGAGGCCTCTGGGGCCTAAACCCCTGGCGGGGCTCCCCAGCCCAGAGCACCAGAACCGAGAAAGGTGCCCACATAACATCTGGCTGCGAAAAGCAGTCGGGTTTCTGTCTGCCAGGGAGAGGCAGCTGGAACTGCAGGCACGTTCTTAAAGGGCCAACACAAAGTTTCTGTGCAGCCACTCACCTCGGGCTCTGGCGGAGGGAGGGCAGAGTAGACTAGAGCTGTGTGGGGAGAATCTAGGGTTGTGGGCTCTGAAGATAAAGCTCAGAGGGCACCCCTCTAGATTCCCATACCGAGTCATTCCCCCATACTGCAGAGGCAGACATTTACCTTCCAAGCGGCTTTTGCCTGAGGGGGAAGCAATTGCCCCAACCTGCTGGAAAACCTCTTGCCCAACCCCGTGGAGTTTCTACAGCCTGAGGCTCATTAAGGAATCAGATTAATCAGCCTGCAGGCAGAGGCAGACTCCAGAGTGCTTTGAGTCTTTGCCTGATCTGCTTCTGGAACCCGGCCTTGGAAAAGCAGACTTTGGTGTGCATCTTAGTCCTGCCCAAATGGACCCAGCCCCAACAGAGGGGACCTCAAGCCTTGGGTTGCTGAGAGCTCCAAATAGGGTCACAAACAGAGTCTGACAATGGCCTGCATGAGAGATCTTCCAAAAAGACTGAGGGTCCTAGCCTGCCTACCTAATGCATAGAAACAAACCCAAATAGGCAGCCAAAATGTAGAGACAAAAAAACAAGCCCCAAATGAAAGAACAAGAGAAGTCTCCAGAAAAAGAGCTAAATGAAATGGAGATAAGCAATCTATCAGATATAGAGTTCAGAATACTGATTGTAAGGATGCTCAACAGCATGAGAAAAGATATGGAAACTATGAAGGAAACTGAGAATGACACAGCAGAAATAAAGAATACATTGGAAGGGCCCAGCTGGCATGGCTCAGTTGTTGAACATCGACCTGTGATCCAGGAGATAGTGGTTTGATTCCCGGTCAGGGCACATGCCTGTGTTGCTTGCAGGAGGTGGCCGATCAATGACTCTCTCTCATCACTGATGCTGCTATCTCTCTCTCCCTCTCCCTTCCTCTCTCTCTCTGAAACCAATAGAAATATATTTTTAAAAAAAGAACATACTGGAAGGAATAAACAGCAGATTAGAGGAAGGTGAGCACTGGATCAGTGAATTAGAACACAGAGTAGGAAAAAAATCAGTGAGACATCCAAAAAGAAAAACTATTAAAAAACAGGAGGCCTGGCTGAGTGTGGCTCAGCGGTCGAGTGTTGACCTATGATCCAGGAGATTGTGGTTTGATTCCCGGTGAGGGCACATACTTTGGTTTCGGGCTCAATCTCTAGCTGGGGAGACCTGCAGGAGGCAGCCTATCAGTGACTCTCTCATCACTGTTTCTATCTGTCTCTGAAATCAATGAAGATATATTTTAAACACACACACATACACACACACACACACAAAAAACAGGACAGTCTAAGGGAACTGTGGTACAACATGAAACATAACAATATTCACGTCATTGGAGTGCCAGAGGAGGTTGAAAGTGAGCAGGGGTTAGAGAACCTGTTTGAAGAAATAATGGTAGAAAACTTCCCTAACCTGGTGAAGGAAAAAGTCACACAAGTTCAGGAGGCACAGAGAGTCCCAAGCAAGAAGAATCCAGAGGCCCACACCCAGACACATCATAATTAAAATGCCAAAAATTCAAGACAAAGAGAGAATATTAAAGGCAAGTGAAAAGCAATGTTACCTACAAAGGAGCTCCCATAAGGCTGTCAGCTGACTGATCAGAAACTCTACAGGCCAGAAGGGAATGGCATTAAGTATTCAATGTAATGAAAAGCAAGGATCTGAAACCAAGCCTACCCTATCCAGCAAGGATATCATTCAAAATAGATGGTGAAATTAAGAGCTTCCCAGACAAAAAAAGGCTAAAGGAGTTTATCACCACCAAACCAGCATGACAGGAAATGTTAAAGGCACTGCTGTAATAATAAGAAGAAATAGAGAGAGAAACATAGGCATAAAGAATTAAAATGGCGCCCGACCGGGCGTGGCTCAGTGGTTGAGCGTTGACCTAGGATCCAGGCCATCAGGGTTCGATTCCTGGTCAGGGCACATGCCCAGGTTGTGGGCTCAATCAGTGACTCTCTCATCATTGATGTTTCTATCTCTCTCTCTCCCCCTCTCCTTTCCTCTCTCTGAAATCAATAAAGACATATTTAAAAAAAAAAAATTTAAATGGCAATAAATAAGGGCCTATCAATAACAACCTTAAGGACTTTAAGGGAGAGATCAACAGCAATACAGCCATAGTTGTGGACTTTAACACCCCACTGACTTCACTGGATAGATCTTCCAGACAAAAGTCAATACTATCTAACCCAACAACTTAAAAATATTAGAAAGTGCCCCTCTGAAGCAGTCTGGACCAGGGCTTTTGTTTGCTGGGAGTTTTTCTTATTACTGCTTCAATTTCATCAGTTGTTAATGGCCTGTTCAAGTTTTCTGATTCTTCCTCATTCAGTTTTACATGATCTCACTCGTACGTGGAATCTAATAAACAAAATAGACTGAGGAACAAAACAGATCCAGAGACATAGAAGCATGGAACAGATGCATGAATCTCAGTGGGAAGGCGGGGGTGGGAGAGTGGGTGGGGAGAGATTAATCAAAGAACTTATATGCATATATGCATAACCCATGGACACAGACAATAGTGTGGTGAAGACCTGGGGGGGGGGGGGCGCAGATGTGGGCTGGAAGTTACCAATGGGGAGGAAAAGGGGGTATCTGTTACACTTTCAACAATAAAGATAAATCAAAACACACACACACACACACACACACACAGAAAACCTGTTAAGCATCAAAGAGCTCACAAGATAATATGTGAACAAAAGAATTCACAGAAGTGGTTAAAGCATCAGCCTGCACACTGAAGGGTCACCAGTTCAATTCCAGGTCAAGGGCATATACCTGGGTTGCAGGTTCAATCCCGGAAGGAGGCAACCAATCAATGTGTCTCTCTCACATCCATGTTTCTCTCTTTCTCTCTCTCTCCCTCCCTCCCTTCCACTCTCTCTAAAAATAAATGGGAGACCGTCTGGCATAGCTCAGTAGTTGAGTATTGACCTTTGATCCAGGAGAATGCGGTTTGATTTCCGGTCAGGGCTCAATCCCCAGTAGGGGGAAGGCAGGAGGCAACCAATCATTGACTCTCTCAACCTTGATGTTTCTCTCTCTCCCTCCCTCCCCCCCCCCCGTCCCCTTCCCATCTTCTCTCTGAAATCAATAAAGACATACAGGATTTTTTTTTTTTTAAATCAACAGGAAAAAAATATCCTCAGGTGAGGATTAACAAAAGAAAAAGTAGCAGTAATTGGGAGATGAAGGGCATTTGATGATTTAGGCAAATCTGTCCAACACAGTCAAAAATAACTGGGCACACAAGGAAACAAAATTCAAAAGAATTCCCTCTCCCTTCCTCTCTCTGAAATCAATGAAGATTTATTTAGGGGGGAAAAAACAAACTGTTTATAATGCTGAAATAAATAAAAGCCAAGACAGAATTTTTTAGCAGGAAATTATAAAAACTGACATAATTTGTTTGAAAAATATCTAAATAGAAATTCTAAAACTGGCAAGTGCAATTAAGGAATCAATGGATGGATTTAATGGATTAAGGCACAGCTGAATAAAAAGCTACTAATCTGTAAGACAGATGAAAAAACTAAGCAGAATATAATAAAGACAGTAAAAAAGATTAAAAATGCAGTCAAGAGGCTAAAAGACTTAAAGGATACAAACAGAAGGTCCAATATATGTTTAATTTAAGTCCCAGGAGGTATGAAAAGAGATGAGATAGGGGGAATATTTGAGACAGTAATATATCCACAATCACAAAAGTATATTAACCTAACTCATTAACTTATAGAACAAAGAGACAAAATAACTGGTGAGGAACTAGGAGACTTCAATAGTAACTCCAGTTACTAAGAAATTAATAACTGAATAATGTATATTCTTTTCAAATATACATACAATATTTAGCAAAACTGACCACACAACACGTCTCAACAAGTTTCAAATGACTGAAATTATATTTTATGTTCTCTGGCCACAATATCATTTATGCCAGAAATCAGTAACAATAAGAAAATGCTTAGAAATTAAGACATACGTTACTAACCCACCCAATGAATCAAAGAAAAAAAACCACAGGGCAAATTAGAAGACATTTTGAAATGAACGACAATGAAAATATATATCAAAACTTGGGAGACAGATAATAAATATCAATACTTGGTGGAAAACTACAGCCTGCCATGCATTAGGTATATGCTTTGTAAACATTCTTTAAATTGTGCATGTGCATGTTTACATTTTCTTTTGTACCAATTTTTAAAGTTCTTTTCCAAATTTAGACTAACAGCAGATTAAAAACAACAAACAAGGCCCAGCCGGGCGTAGCTCAGCAGTTGAGCGTCAACCTAGGATCCAGGCTATTGGGGTTCGATTCCTGGTCAGGGCACATGCCCGGGTTGTAGGCTCGATCTCCAGTCGGGGGCGTGGAGGAGGCAGCCGATCAATGACTTTCATTCACTGATGTTTCTCTCTCTCCCTCTTCTTTCCTCTCTATGAAATCAATAAAGATATATTAAAAAACAAAAACAACAAATATGGTATAAGGAGTGGTTGAACCTGACTCCCTTCCTCATAGACGAGCTGATCCTCCCTCTTCTTCCTGACAGGTTGCCACTATTAACGTTCTACCTGCTAAACCCAATGGACAGATTCGGGATATTATTTTTCTTGACCTCTTCACAGACCACTGTCCTGAATCATGGGTCTAAAATCGCCAAATACTCCACCTTGTTGAAAATCTCTACTTTCACAATAGGCCTCTTCCAACTCTGGCTATTCCTTCTCAGCCTCTTTCACAGACTCATCTTCCTCTGCTTTTCCCTTACATCAGTTTATCTTAAATTTTAAGCCACATTAAGACTCACTGGGGCAGTAATTCAAAAATGTAGATTCCCAGGTCCTATCCCAAGAGATCTTAATTCATTATCTGAGTATTTCTGAAGCAGCCCAAATAATTCTGATACAGGTAGAACTCAGGACACACTCTGAGAAACACTGCCTTAAATGTTGGTATCTCCCAGCACTGTGGATTTGGCTCTATTATCTTTCACTGTAAACCTGGGGTCCTTAACCTTGGGCCTCAGAAGATCTGTGAAACACCCTCCCCCCAAAACTGTACATATACCTTTGTGTATATGGCATGTATGCATTTTTCCCACACGATCTCACCCACACCCACAGACTGAACCATTCCTCACATCTCCGTTAACGTCCAGTTCTGTATCCCTGGCCCAGAATTTTCTCCAGTCCCTGACCTGCAACTGTCTACTACACACTTACCTCTGGACACTCCACAAGCACCTCCAACTCAACTTGTACAAAATTAAACATATCGTTTATGCCCAACAAACCAATGTGCTCCTACTCTGTCCAGTCCACCAACCAACCACAGTCTGTCGTCCCGAAAGTCTGAGCGTTATCTGGGATTTCTCCCTCCTGCCACTCCGCACATCCCTCACCCTCACCCAACCCCTCCCTTCCGACTACACCGCCCTGACTTAGGCCTTCACCTGTTCTCAGCTGCAGGATCTTCGAACTGATCTCCCTGCCCCCTCACTACCTCCAACCCAGCACACGGCCCCCCAGGCTGACGTGCTCCGGGCTCCTCGCCTTCGGTGTACAGAGGAAACACTGATGCACAAGGCCTGCAGTACTCCCGGCGCCGTGGGCTCGAAGCGAGCCCAAAGACTCAGTTTCCCCAACAGCGTCGCTCTTCCGCTCCACCGCCCGGCTGGCTCCCGCCCGCCCGAGGGCTATTCGCGGGTCCGTCGGGTCGCGGACGCGGCGGCGCCGCCCTGAGGACCCGCCCACTGAACCGCAGGGGGGCTGGCGGAACGGGAGTCGGGGGGCTTCGGGCGCGGCCCCGCGGTCCTCACCAGCTGCCGGTCCGCCGCCGTCCGGTCGGGCACGAGGCTGTACACCTGGCTCCGGAGCGCGATGGGCGGCAGCGCGTCCTCAAACAGGCCTCGCGGGAACAGCCGCAGCAGCTGCGCGAGCGCCGCGCGCGCCGACCCTGCCGGGGAGGCTGGTCAGCGGCGCAGCCGCGCACCTGGGTGGCGGGCAAGGCCGGGGCTGGGTCCCGAGCCGCCCGCCGCCTGCTCACCTGCCTCTGCCCTCAGAGGATCCGCCTCCGCCTCCGCCCGCCCTCGCTCGCGCCGCCTCTTCAGGCCCAAGGGCTCCGGCCCCAGGCGCGACCTCTTCCGGCTCATGGCCGGGGCCGGGGCCGGGGCCGGGGTCGAAGCCGGGCGGGGGCCGGGGCCGGGCAGGGACCCGGAGAGACCACGAAAACGGACGCTTCCGGCGCGCAGCAGTGACGCCCTCGGAGGCCAGTCGGCGAGCGCCAATGGGACGCTGCGGCGACGAAAAAGCCGTCCGGGTCGCCGCGCGGGGCGGTGCCACGCAGACTCCCGCTCCTCCGCGGCCGGGCGGGGCTGCAGGGACCGACGTCCTGCTGCGGGGGTTTGCCCGCCGCTGTCGCGGAGTGACTGCGTCATCAGAGCCGAAACCCCCGTCGCATCCCGCTCGGACTTGGGGTGTACCTGCCGGGCCCGCGTAGCGCTGCGGAGGGCGAGGTAGAGGTTGGCGGGCGCAGAGGTAACCGTATCCGTGATCTCAGCCAGTCACCCTTCTTGACCTCACCGCCTTGGGCGGACCGGGGGCTGGGGAGTCGAGGGGAAGGGTCGTGGGTGCCCGGGCGTGGTTCTCTTTGGCGCGCCGGGGCCTTGTCTTTCAAGGCCGGAGCCTGGCCGTCAGAGGCTCGCTCAGCCCTGCGCCCTAGTCCCCGTTCTCCAGGCCGCCTCTGTAGAAGGCGAACTTTCCCCCACTCAGGATCTCATGGAGCCGAGAGGGATCAAGAGAGGCGCTGGGAAGACAGAAGTAGCTGAACCTCGGAACAAACTCCCCTGCCCAGCACCCTCGCTGCCCACAGATCCGGCCCTCTACTCTGGGCCCTTTCCTTTTTACCGGCGCCCATCCCAAATGGGCTGCTTCTCCCTGGACGCCCAACGCCAGTACCATGGAGATGCCCAAGCCTTGCGCTACTACAGCCCACCCCCCACCAACGGTCAGGGCCCCAACTTTGACCTCAGAAACGGATACCCCGATCGATACCAGCCCCGGGACGAGGAGGTCCGGGAGGGCCTGGACCATCTGCTGCGGTGGCTCCTGGAGCACCGAGGACAGCTGGAGGGGTGAGCAGAGAAGAGCACACAAGTAGATGGAGAGACCTGTACCTGCTCCTAAAATTAAGGACGCCAAAGCTAGAGGGCATTCATTCCTTAGGAGGAACTTGGGCTATTCTTTAGGAGAGCCATCTGAGCTAATGCTTGTGTCAGACCTTCAGCTTCTAACTCCTCTTTCTCAGGGGTCCAGGCTGGCTGGCAGGGGCCATAGTGACGTGGCGGGGGCACCTGACAAAACTGCTGACAACACCGTATGAGCGGCAGGAGGGCTGGCAGCTGGCGGCCACCAGGTTCCAGGGGACACTGTACCTGAGTGAGGTAGAGACACCGGCTGCTCGGGCTCAAAGACTTGCCCAGCCACCCCTCCTCCGGGAGCTTAAGTACATGGGGTACAAGTTTGAGCAGTACATGTGTGCAGGTGAGAGCTGCCCCTGCTCTGTAGCTCCCTCCCCTTTCCCCAGAGACAGAGCAGCCACCCCTGTTGCTGCTTCTCTCCTATACAGACAAACCTGGAGGCTCCCCAGATCCCTCTGGGGAAGTCAACACCAACGTGGCCTTCTGCTCTGTGCTACGCAGCCGCCTGGGAAACCACCCTCTGCTCTTCTCAGGAGAAGTAGACTGCACAGACCCCCAGGCCCCATCCCCACAGCCCCCCACCTGCTATGTGGAGCTCAAGACCTCCAAGGAGATGCACAGCCCTGGCCAATGGAGGAGCTTCTACAGGTTCAGGAGGGGGGTGGGCAGAATGAGAGCTTAGAACTGACAGCTGGGAAAGGAACTTGGGGGAAGAGAGGAGGCGGCGTTCCACTGATGGCTCATCTTTCCTTACAGACACAAGCTCCTGAAATGGTGGGCTCAGTCATTCCTCCTGGGGGTCCCAAATGTTGTTGCTGGCTTCCGTAACCCGGAGGGCTTCGTCTGTTCCCTCAAGACCTTTCCCACCATGCAGATGTTTGAACACGTCAGGGTAAGGCAGTCCCAGCACCCACCTGTACCCCCATGCCAAGACCCCAGGTCCCGTGTCCAGGGCTGTGTGTCCCCTCTCCCACTCCTGTCCTCACTTGTCTCTGCCTTCTCCTCGGCCCTCCCCAGAATGACCGTGATGGCTGGAACCCTTCCGTGTGCATGAACTTCTGTGCCGCTTTCCTTAGCTTCACCCAAAACACAGTTGTCCAGGATGACCCCAGGTGAGGCATTCAGCTCTGCCCCTCCCCTCTGGGTCCCAGAGGCCGAGCTTCCAGCTAGTGACTCCATCTTCCCCTCAGACTCGTCCACCTCTTCTCCTGGGAGCCTGGTGGCCCAGTCACTGTGTCTGTACATCGAGATGCGCCCCATGCCTTCCTGCCCACATGGTACGTGGAAGCCATGACTCAGGAGCTCCCATCGCCCCCCAAGACACCATCCCCTAAGGACTAATACTTCAGGAGGGCTGGTCCTGTCTTTGTGCAGTTAAAGGCATCTTTCTAGGTGGTTCTCCTGCTGTGTCTTTGAGCTGAGTTACCCTGCCCAGCACCTCAAGTACACACAGGTGGTTTGCTGTTTTATTATTACTTTTCACATGGAGGTCACTCACTGAGTGTACAGGCTAGCTGCAAAGACTATGTCCCTCCGCAGCAGGGTAGCTGCTGTCTCCATCTTAGCACCTAGCACAGGCTCGCCTACCAGGCGGGCCGCCCCTCGCAATGAGCGACACATTTCGGCCAGGCGCTGGATGCAGCGGACCACCAGGCCCTCGGGGGTCCCAGAGAGCCCTGCCAACTCGGAGAAGGGCTGTGGGGGAAGCAGGATGGGGATGAGCTTGAGAGACGTGGGCAGCCTCTCCCCAACCAGCCGTGCACAAAACCCCAAACCCCAGTAACTCACCATGCCCTGGGCCCACTCGTACACAACTCCGACCAGCCCGAAATTCAGCTCCCCTACAAATTCCTCCACTGTCTGGTTCAGGCCACAAGCCACCTGGACCTCACCAATCCGCTTGGCCACAGCACGGACACGGTCCACTCCCTGCAGATGGGGAAGGACATGTTAAGACCCACCTTCCTGCTCTAGGACGAGGGAGGCTCAGATCAAGGAAGAAGCCGTTCCAGCTCTTAGGGGCACGCACAGAGCTGGCAAGGTTACTTGGGGAAACCTGGGGGTGGGGCCTGGGAATGCTGCAGCCAGGAGAGGGAGAGAGGGGTGGGGGCCCAGTACCTGTTTGAGGGTACTTGGGAGCTGCTCCCCAGTGTCCCCGGGGCTCTGGCAGACCAGGCCAGAGAGCAGAGCCGCAATCTCCTCTGGCCGAAGGGCACTCAGAGCGTTGTCGAACATGAGCTCAGTGAGGAGCAGCTCGTGGCTGCTCATAGCACAAGCCACCCGCCCCGCCAGCTTCACTGTGCCTGCCTCGTCTACATAACCCAGAGTTCGGAGCACCTGGACGGAAGATGGTGGGTGTTGGGAGCCTGCTGTCCTCCCTTACTAGCCCTCCCCCTCCACCCCCACCGCTTTCACCTCTACTCGCTGGTGGTACTCAGGGAGCAGCAGTAATGACTGGTCTGATAGCAGGAAGCGCAGCCGCTCCATTTCCTTCTGTACCTGCATTCGTTCCCGCAGCTTCAGGTACTGTGGAGAGCCATGGGCAAGAGCAGCTTAGCCCTTCCCTTGCCTCCCACCAGGGCCTGAGGACCAAGGCTGAAATGGGGGTGGGCAGCCTACAGGGGACCAGAGAGAAAGAGCTTAGAAGCTGGTATCCAGGGCCCTACCTGGGCAGGGAAACGGGGGCTGTGCACACATTGAGCCCCCCGAATCAGCTCCTCTAGCTTCCGGGCCCGGAGTCCCCCCTCAACCACTGACACATCCTTGAGCTGCAAGTCGTTGACAGGGTCAAGGGTAGGGGGTCCTGCTGGGTGGGCCTGAGCCAGGCGCAGCAATTCCTGGACAACAGTGGTCACAGCAGCACTGGGAGGATCCTTCCTGAGGAAGGAGCAAGTCCTGAGACTTCTCTTCCATAAAAGCACCCCTCAGGCTGGGGGAGCCTCCCAACCACACACCCCCAACTCTCCATTACATGGTCCCTCCCCAGGAAAAGGGGCCTCCCCAGCATCTCTGACTTGAATTTCAGTTGCTGCCTCTTGCTGAAATCCTCCAAGATCTTCTCCCCATTCACCCGGAACACTTTGGTGGTGATGGCAGCCACGTCTCTGGGCTGGAGCTTGACCACAGTGTGGTCACAGGGCCCTGAGGAAAGGGAAGAGCAGAGTCAGACCTCACCCTGAACCCAGGTGCCCTGCCTCCACTGCTGTTAGGAACCTAGACATCTGCCCCACTCGCACCTTCAGGCAGGAACAGCTTGAATCCCACAAGGTCATCTGGGTAGGGCACACCTGGGGAGGCCGAACCCCTCTCCTGTGGGTCCTCAGACATGGGTTTATCACACAAGACCAGAGTTGTGAATACTCTGCTGGTAGAGTTTGAGGAGACCTAGGGGAGGTGGGGAGGCCAGCACAGGGCAATGTGAGGAATGGACAACAAAGGCAGGGATTATGGAGCAGCCACGCAGAACCCATTCGAATAGACAAGTAATCAGAGCAGAGGGGGGTGGGGTGTGGAGAAGGGCAGAGGACAGGGAGGTGAGCACAAGTGGTGGTGATGGGAAGGAAAGGAAGGCAAGAGGGGAACTGGCACTGCTGAGTGTAACCTGCCCCTCCCTCCCTCTGGGGCCCAGACTCCCCTCGGGTCACCTGCAGGATCACACCCAGTGCATTATGATGCTCCCGACTCTGCACGACCACCACCCTTCCGGCTGAGAGAGACTTCAGCCCATTCACAGACTCTATGACACGTTGCTGAAGAGGGGAGATGCGCAAAGGGGTAAGGAAGGAAGTGTCTGGGTTGCTGGGGCAGTTCAGGAGCACCCAGACTCACCTGTCTTTCTCCTCATCACCCCAACACAATACACTTCTCACCTGGATCAGGCTCCGGGTCTCTGTCAGTTCCTCTCCCCAGCTGTAATACTCGGGCAGGTCCACCAGTTGGCCAGTCAGGTCAGGCTCCTCCAAGGTCACCAGCTTCTTGGTTAATTCGTCCAGAGCCTGTTCATGGGCCTGGCCAGAAGCAAGGGGAAGGTATGAAATGAGTCTCCAGGCTCAGTCTGCCACATCCCCACCTGCCCCTACATGCCCACCTCTTCCCAGCCTGCTTCCCTTATCCAAGATCCAGCCTGATATACTGGTCACCCTAACCCCTCACCTTGCTGTCCTTGCGGGATGGAAACTCAGAGAAGCTCCTCTTCATCATGTCCTCCACCCTGAGGGCGTCCACCCGCAGCAGGTTGAGGATCATGGTGTATGTGAGGCGGAACTGAGACTGCAGCTGCGATGGCTTACCCTGGGGAGGAGCGGGGGGACTAGGTGGGCCTGCTGCTCCCCAGCCAGCCCTCTGCTGACTGGCTACCCACAGCAGAGCCAGTCCCAGGTCTGCAACCGTGGGGCCCAGACACACTGCCTACTCACCTCTGCAAAATAAGGGAGCGAAACTAAGTAATAGATCCTACTGGCTCCCTATGCACAGGGGGAAAGACTAGAGATGAGACCCGTTCTCACCCTTGGACCTGCTCACTCCTACCTTGGCTTCTCCCAGGCAAAAGAAAAAAAGGGGAAGAGGGTTGGAAGAGAATCCAGCGGATGGCGGGGGCCGTCTGGCTCGCCTCATGCTGCTCGCTCACCGTCACCATGCGGTGCAGGTCCACCATCTCAGGCACGCGGCCCTTGCAGAGCAGGATGACGGTGCCTGTGGGGTCCAGGCCCCTCCGGCCTGCCCGGCCCGCCATCTGCACGTACTCCCCAGGGAGCAGGTCCCGGAAGGTGGAGCCATCATGCTTTCGCATGGAGTCAAACACCACTGTTCGGGCAGGCATGTTCACACCCATGGCAAAGGTCTCTGTGGCAAACAAGACCTGGGATGTGGGGAAGAGAAGATCAGCAAAGGGGCTCCACACAGCTGCCCACTGCACCTCACTTTGCAGCAAGGTTCCGTGGGTACCTGGCACGTCAAGTCGAGGTGGCCCACTCCCAGGAGCCCATTTAACTCTCCAGGCAAACCTATAGAGGGGACTATCACTTTCCTCATTTTATTTACTTAGTTACCTACTTATTTCTGTGCACCACCATGACCACCCCGCACCTCAGTCACACCGTGTCTCAATGAACACCTTTCTGTGTAACGTGTTCCCGCACGTTGTCTTGTGTGCATGTAATCTGCAATCTACGTGAAAGCAGCTACATCTCGTCTCCCTACGCCTTTTCCTCCCGTGTTTCTGGCACCATCCATGCTCCTCTACTTATGCTTAATCCCTTGCTTCCAGCTGCGTAGGACACTGTGGGGTGCATGCCCTACAGTTACCTACCTGCTCTCCCAGGGACCACCACCACCACCCTGCCAGACTACAGCCAACAGGGAGAACTGGCATATTCCCTCACAGACCAGGGTGAGGACTGTGTGGTTTATACTCAGGAATGGAATTGAGGGGCAGAGTATGTTACACTTATTCTTGTCTAAAGAATGCCAGGGTACACTCCAGGCTGGCCACCCTGTATAAAGGTTCCTATAATCCTACGCAGACAGACCTCGCTTTACTGCGATTCGCAGACACTGCATTTTCACCACATGGAGGCAAGACCCTCCAGCAGCAAAAAGATCGTGCCTCACTGAAGCTCAGAGGATGGTGAGCATTTCTTCACAGTATTCTTTAAAGTACATATGTTGTTTTTAGACATAACAATACTGTACACTTAATAAAGTACAGTATAGTGTGAACATAACTTTCACATGTACTGAAAAACCAAAACTCCGTGACCCACTTTAATGCAATGTTTATGTGGTGGACTGGGATGGAGCCTGCAATGTGTCCACGGTCTACATTGTAGTTGCCTATGACTTTGGCAACATTTGGCATTAGCCACTTTCCTAGGTTTTACCAGTCTAATCACTAAAGTCTTACGAGTATTTCAAATTGCGTTTTTCTGGTGACAACTAATATGCTTGCTAGCTTTTTGGGTTTCTCTTCTGAATACATCCCCATTTTAAGATGAGAAACCTAAAGTTGAGGGAGATAAGAATCTGCAGAAGGTCGTGCAGTGAGGAGGCGGTGGGTGGCGTGTGCACCTTGACCAGACCGCGGCTGAAGAGCATCTCCACGATCTCCTTGAGGATGGGCAGGATGCCACTGTGGTGCACGCCCAGGCCTCGGTGCAGGAGCTCTGACATGTGCAGGACCTGCCGAGGGTTGAGGCCCGTGGTCAGGGTGGGGCGGAGGAGCACCCATCCCCATCAGTCTCCAAGTCCCCCCTCCACACCTGCGGCAGCTGGCGGTCAGAGCCGCGGAGGCGAGCAAGGCAGCGCTGCAGAAAAAGGTGAATCTCACTCTTCTCTGAACTCGTGGTGAGGTCCAGGGAGGTGAGGCCTGAAGCCTGCTCGTCACAGCGGCCCCGGGAGAAGGTGAACACCACCACGGGCAGCTGTGCACGGGTGCGGAGGGAGGCCAGGAGGGACAGGTACACACCACGGTCCTGGGGAAGGGGGTGCAAAGGCACAGGGATGCAGTCACCAGTAGGCAGGTAAAGAAGTGTCAGGTCTGGCAGCTCTCACAGCTGGGGGCCAAGGGAAGAAACAGGTGAAAGGTACAAAGCCTGTTGGTTCTCACCTGTGCGGGTCCCCCCTGATGCGTGGGCTGCTTGGCCCCAAAGGTCTGGGCGTGTTTGCTCATCCTGTCCTTCTTAGCCTCCACAGCCGCATAGTACCTGGGGTGCAAGGCGGGTGGCCATCAGTCACACCCAGCCGGGCCAGCCCTGACCCTTCCCCATCCCCAGCTTACCCCTTTGTGTGGAAGGTGCCTCGGGAGTCCAGCAACAGGAAGAGTTCACCCTGGGTCTTGGGGCTGTTCCCCGTGAAGAGGTAATGCTCCAGGGGCACAGGGCGAGCGACGGTGCTGATCACGTAGATCTGGCGACGCTTCAGTCGTCTGAGTGGGAAGAAGACAGCAGGTCAGGGGTGGGAGTCTGGGAAGGAACAGTCCACACACCCGCCTTTCCCCTTCTGGTCTCACCCAGTCTTTTCTGGGAGCCGGATTAGAAGGCTGTCCCCATCATCGTATCTCTCAACATTCAAAGTGGTCTGGGCCCAAGTGGGCCTTGTTCCCCAGTCCCACCTCAACCTCCTCCCCACCCTCATGGCCTAACCTCTCTCCCCGCTGTGGCAATCTTTGCCCCCCCACCCCAACCCAAGAAGAACACAGCCCCCTTCACCCAAGCACCCTAGGAAGCACATCTCACCCAATCCAGTCAGCAAACTCAAGGGCGTTGGGTACAGTGGCACTCAGAAGGATGATGGAGACATGGTCAGGGAGCATGATGAGCACCTCCTCCCACACGACCCCACGCTGGGCACGGAAGGAAGACAAGTCATGGGCAGCTTAGACGGGGCTGCCCTCCTGCTCCTACGCTTCCATTGGAGGGCAAAGAAGGCAGCCAGGTTTCAGGATGTATGGAAGAGGGAGCTGCTGAACTGGTCCTACAGGAAAGAACTGCTGGTGTCTGGGGCCCCCCAGGCCTCCTGCTTCCTACCTCAGCATCGTTGATGTAGTGAACCTCATCAAAGATGACCCACTCCAGGTCCCGGATGACATCTGAGCCACTGTACAGCATGGAGCTGGGGAGAAGAGACCGCAGGCTAACTCCCCAGGGGCCCATCTCCACCAATCCAGCAAACATGCTCTCCAGAGCAGCCTCGCCTTTCTGGCCCAAAGTCCACCCGTGTTGAGTGCCCATCTCTCACCGAAGGATCTCTGTCGTCATGATGAGGCAGGAGGCCTCTGGGTGCAGCTGTACATCCCCAGTGAGCAGCCCCACATCCCCAAATGTATTTCGGAAGTCTCGGAACTTCTGGTTACTCAGAGCCTTGATAGGCGAAGTATAGACAGTGCTGGGAAGAGGGCATGAAGTCAGCCAGTCTCTCCATACAGACTGTGGTCAGCACCTCCTCTCCTACCCTGAGCCCTCACAGCAGCATGCTGCTGAGCACAGGTGCCCCTCTTTCTTCACCCAAACTGACCCCAGAAAAATCCTGTCCCACAACCCCTTCCTGAACTAAATGTATACAGATCATCCTTCTAAACTCTCTCCCCACACCTTCTCGTTTCTCTCTAGGCCCCTATCTCAGTTCCTCCCCCAAACCTCCCCCATCTAAAAGATGAAAAAAGATGTGGGAAGAGAGATTTAGAAAGGACGCAGGAGAAAGCAGGCATGGCTGATGAAGGGAAAGGCTATACCGCGTCATGTGCTTCTGGGCAAGGGCAATGGCATATTCAGCCACAACTGTCTTCCCTGCAGATGTGTGAGCCGCCACAAAGACTGAGTCATGCCGTTCCAAGTGCAGGATAGCTTGTTTCTGGAACACATCAGGCTCAAATGGCCACTGTGGGAGAGAGAATTAGATGAGCGCTAAAGAAGGGAGAGGGGCCTTCTTACCTCTGGCTCATGGGGTATGCAGGGCAATAGGGAGAAGGCCAGAGTGAGGCAAGGCTGGGACTGAGGTCCAAGACTGGCCTAGAAGGCATCTGGCCTCTAGTGAGGAGAGGAGCCAAGGCAGTGGGCTGGGAGGAGGTGGGGGAGCACGTGAGGACTGGACCACACTACCTGGAAGGCTGGCTGGGGAATGAGGCGGTAGAAATCACCGACAGGGGAAGTGACATCCACTGGAATGGCCCACTGCTCCTGAGCAAGAGGTTTGGGGGGCTCTGAGGGGGATACAACT
This sequence comes from Miniopterus natalensis, assembly GCF_054644295.1. Taxonomy (NCBI): domain Eukaryota; kingdom Metazoa; phylum Chordata; class Mammalia; order Chiroptera; family Miniopteridae; genus Miniopterus; species Miniopterus natalensis. The sequence continues at coordinate 5,559,412 of NC_142085.1, read as the reverse complement.
GTGGACACTTCCTGGAAAAGTAAGGGATAGGGGTGATAAAGATACAGCCAGAAAGCTCTCCATTACCACTCCTCCCAAAAGACGCTCCAGTCTTCCCCTTTGATCCAGCCAACCCAGTACACCCTCCAGTGGCAAGGCCCCTTCTTTCCCATTTCAATGCACGGAAGTGCCCACCTTCAGCACCAGGTCTTCCAAGCTGCTTGCTCGGGCCAAGGGAGCACTGCAAGGAGAGGCTGAAACAGTGTCCCTTCTGGTACCTCCAGGCTGTCCCACTGCCTCCCTCTCATCGTCATCGCCCCCACCCAGATCCAGGGGCTCTAGCAGACGGCTGAGGCTGAGCAACCCAGGAGCTGGAGCTGGGTGATCTGAGGAGCAAGACAAAAAGGGAGACCCAGTCATGTCCATCTCTGTTCTATAGAAGGGCACCACTTCTCCTACACCCCCACTGAAAACTCACCTTTTGGTGCAAAGTCCACACCTTTCTTGAAGCCCGGTGGAATAGTAAGGAGATCTGGAGGACAGGGACAGAGTCAGAACCACTGCACACTACTGTATAAGTCACACAGTACATAAACCGAAAGAATTAACATTCGCAGCATAGGTGTTGTAGCTAGGACAGTTGTAATAATTTTCCAACAAATAACGGTAAAGGTTGTTATGGAAAAGGGACCTTTTCCTAATTTGCTCAAGGCATGGAAGGACTAGCAGCAGCCCAGTGATAGGCCTGGGCCCCTTGTCCCCAGGCCCTGCCTCCCAACGGTCCATCCTGGCACCACCTCACCTTTCTCAAAGTCTATCTCTTCCTCAGCTTCCTCCTGAGTGCTCATTTCTGTTATGGTAGGCTCATCCATTCCACCTGGGGAGAGGTTGGACACTTGAGGATTCACAAGGGATGATACGACGGGAACCCTTCCTTGGAGACTGAGGGCTCCCTCCCCTACAATCTCATTTCCACAAGAGTCACCTGGCCAGAAAGGGTACTGTGTTGGATTCCCCCACAGGGACTGGGAGATGGGCCCTGGTGGCCTGTGAAGAGATAAGGAGGTTGTGGCCGACAGGTCTGTATTCTCCAGCAGGACCTGAGGCAAGAGATCAGAGCCCCAGTGAGATTGAGCTTGCCTCTGACCTTCCTTTTCCCAACTGTGCTTCTCATGGAACCTGAGCTCTTACCTCCTTGTAGCCCAGTATCTGGCCTGTGGTTGGATGTCTTTGGGCTTGCAGGTCGGAGGGGACTGGGGCCCCCAGTACAGCAAATAGAGACCAGGGATCCATCTTCCTCTGCCATTTTCTAGAGAGAAGGAAGTAATTTTCAAGTCTTCTTTCTCCTCTGTCTCAGCTTCCTTCATGGACCCATCTCCCTAGTCCAGGCCCCTCCACACCCCTCACCGGGTTGAGTGCTCCAGACCATGCAGAGGCAGCCAGGCTGGAGACGACAGAAACAACTGCTCGGCTTCTTGCTGCAGATCTGGGGCACAGGGAGGGAGGCCATGGGGAAGCTGGAACAAGGGCAAGATGAGAAAAAGTGATGGGACTCGTGTTGAGATCTGGAATAGCAGATGTCCCAAACAGAGTAGGGCAATCAAAGTGAAGCAATGTTTTCCAAAGGCTGTAATGCTTTATAGCACAAATGACCTGCTACTGAATTACCAGGGGCGCTGGTTAATAATTCAGATTTCAGAATCTGGGACTGTATCTTAAGAAAGCTCCCCCACTAATAACAAGGCACACTGAAATTTGAGAATCACTAGCTTTAGGCCCACGGCAGGTCCACTAAGGTTGGAGTCTGTCCTGCATCAAGCCAGGCGGGGATGGCACGCGTCCAGAGAGAAAAGCAGGTCATGCTATTCTACTGAAAGGAAGGGGTTTTAAGCTCGATGCGGGTCAAAGGTTAGGGTCAAAAGTCGCTCACGGTGCTCTCTGGAGCCCCAGGCTCATTCAGCAGCGCCCAGCGCCCAGTGCATCCCAGCTCCACAGCCCGGAGAGGCAGGTCCAGGGGGCCTGGGGGAGGTAGCACTGCGGGAGAAAGATCAGAGGTCAGGGGTCAAGGGTAGATTCCAAGCTACTCCCGCGTTCCACCCCCTCCCCCTCACCGAGTCGCTCGGTCTCCATCATCTAGGAGCCCAGGCAGCTGCGCCGCAGCCGGAAGTGCAGCCGGGGCCTTGGGGTAAAGCCCGCCCCCGAAAGGGCGGAAGTAAAGATGACTTCCGCCACACACCCCTCGGGGGGCGTGGACGACTGCTCGCGAGGGGCGGTGCTGAGCCCGGGAGGGAGGGCGGAAGTGGCCGCCCGCGGCCGCCGTGGGCCCGCGTTTCCCGCCCTCGCCGCGTCATCGCTCCGAGCCCGGTCGGCCGCCCGGGCGGCGCCGCCGAGACCGCGGCCCGGGGTGACGCCCTCAGGTAAGGCCTCCGCCTCACCCTTCGCCCTTGTCTCCGCGCTCCTCCTGTCTCCTTCCCTACTCGGTTGCTCTGAGAGCGCTGCGCCGGCTCCACTGCCTCCTCTGCAGTTCGAACCCCGCCGTTGCCATACTAACCCCAGTAAGGGATGGGGGTTCCGGTGCCGTCGTCTTGGCGACGGAGGGTGTTCCTCCCGGCCCACGTGGTGCCGGCGGGGAGGGAATGCTGGTCGATCCCGGCGCCGGGCTTGCGGGGCAGCGTAGCTTAAGCAAAGGGTAGGGAGAGGGACACAGCCCGCCGGCCCCGGGGGCTGGGCTGGGTGCGGCGGCGCGTGAGCCCCGGACGGCGACAGTGCAGAAAGATGTCTTGGGCCCTGCCCCTGAACCAGGAGCCACCATGTTGGTGATACCCCCCGGACTGAGCGAGGAGGAAGAGGCTCTGCAGAAGAAATTCAACAAACTGAAGAAGAAGGTGAGGGAGTGCATGTGGGCGTGGCCCAGCCTTTCGCCGACGCGCTGAGACCACCCGGGGTGAGTGAGGCGTGGAGGTTCTGGCTCTTCCCTAGAGCCTGTCACCTCAGGGTAGCTTCACAGGTAGTCTTTTGTTTCCATGTGTACCTTGTCTCTTCTGTTCAGTTTGCCATGGAGTTGTCTCCCTTTCCCATGGCTTTTATTACCACCTTAAAACTGGTGATCCCCAAGTGTGGTTTTTCCAGTTCCGCCTGGTGTCTTACTGATAACTTCTTACCCAAAATAAAGCTCTCCTCTTCCTACCTGTTCTAATCTAGTTCCTTTTCTTGATCTTCCAAACGTGGATGGACCACATTCAGTACTTCCGTGTGTTTGGAATAAAAAATTTAAGCTCTGCCCTGGCGGGTTAGAGCAAGGTTGCAGGTTCGATCCCAAGTCAGGGCACATACAAGAATTAACCAGTGAATACATAAATAGATGGAACAACAAATCAGTGTTTCTCTCTCTAAAATCAGTTATTTTTTTAAAAAATCTTATCTCTGACTTCTCCATTTGCATAGCCAAACATTTGCCAAGCCTTCTTCTTGATTCTTTCTTGAAAATAATTTCTCCCATTTATTTTTTTTTTTTTAAATATGTCTTTATTGATTTCAGAGAGGAAGGGAGAGGGATAGAAAAACATCAATGATGAGAGAGAGTTGTTGATCGGCTGCCTCCTGCACACCCCCTACTGGGGATCAAGCCCACAACCCGGGCATGTGCCCTGACTGGGAATGGAACCTCCATCTCCTGGATCCTAGGTCGATGCTCAACCGCTGACCCACACTGGCCGGGCTCCCATATCTTTTTTCAAGAGTATTCCATAGATGAGGTCTTTGCTGATGTTCACTTAGACTGTTACAGTGGTCTCCAGACATGTTTCTTGTTGTGTTTTTGAAATAGACGTCTGCCCTCTTGTTAAAATGATTGATTGGAAACACAGGATGCTGTCCTTTTTCTCAGAACCCTTAAGTGGTTTCACGTTGTCTATAGAGTAAGGATTTTAGTAAAATAGAACTATTCACTAGTCCCAAAACATGCATTCCCAAAGCCTTCTTATCTCAGCATTTTTCCCACCCTATTTTCTTTGTCTAAAATGCTCTTTTTTCAGTCTCTGTTGTGTAGATTCTACCCAGGGACCAGTTTAATAGCCATTTGACATCAGAAAATTGTACTTGCTCTCAAACAGTTTTAATCTCTTATAAACATTCTTGGCGATTTAGTCATTTTATTTCTCAGATTGTAAGCTTCTTGTGGGGAGGAACTGTGTCTCATACTTTTGCATATCCCTATTATGAAGAAATGAGTGGTGTGTTCTTGTTAAATATATAGGGGATGATGGATGAAGCCCCAAGAAAGGCACATAGGCTTATACTACTTACTTGCAGCTTGTAACCTGGAGCTCTGGTTCATGAATGAATTCCTTGTCTTCACCTTCAAAAACATCATACTCTGGATACCATGGTTTGGATAGCTTAGTTATCACTGGCACTGTAGATGACCTGGGAAACCATGTGTAAGCGGCAGGGCTGCCTCAGTGAAGTGAACCACTCCAAGAGCACCATTTGCATTGTCTTCTCTGAGAAAGATGACCCCTGGAGTGATGCGCCCAGTGGCCTTGGCAAAGGATCTGGTCAGGGAATGGCCTCACCAACCCCTCTCTCATCATTCTTTTTTTTTTTAAATATCTTTATTTCAGACAGAGGAAGGGAGAGAGAGAAACATCAGTGATGAGGGAGTCACAGATAGCTACCTCCTGCAGGTCCCCTACTGGGGATTGAGCTTACAACCCGGGCATGTGCCCTGACCAGGAATCGAACCATGATCTCCTGGATCCTAAGTTGATGCTCAACCGCTGAGCCATGCCCGGCCGGGCTCTCTTCTCATTCTTGTTCCCAGAAAAAGGCATTGCTGGCTCTAAAGAAGCAAAGCAGCAGCAGCACAGCCAGCCAAGGCGGTGTCAAACGCTGTGAGTGACTGGAAACGGGGCTAGCCTAGAAAAGGGGAGTGTGGGCTGGCCTTTCTCAAACCTGGCTGAAATAACGCCTCTTTTCCTCCCATTCCAGCACTGTCAGAGCAGCCTGTGGTGGACACCGCCACCGCAACAGAGCAGGCAAAGCAGCTGGTGAAGTCAGGAGCCATCAGTGCCATCAAGGCCGAGACCAAGAACTCGGGCTTCAAGCGCTCTAGAACCTTAGAGGGGAAGTTAAAAGTAAGCACAAGCAGAAAGGTTGTTCAGGGGACCCTTGACTTCAGAGGGTACTCTCCAAGTTGGAATGGAGGCAGGGTTAGGGGCAAGTAAATGCCTGATGATCATGTGCAAATTGCCTGCCACTCTGAGCTTTGGGTTGCTTATTTGAGAAGCAGAGAAAATGGATGATTCCCGAGTCCTCCACGTTACACAGCCTGTGACTCCAATCCATGTATTAGGGCTCTTGGGTCATGTTTTCAGGAGATGAAAGGCTGAAACGTCAGCAGGTTCAAGAAATGTTTAGATACACTAAATACTTCAAGGGTACATTAGAGTCTTTTACTTTAAAATGCCACATAATCAAATAAGAAAAGTACAAAGGAATTAAAAGAAAAAAAAGATACGCCTCCGGAAGCCCAGAAGAGGTGAGAGAAGAGGAATCCCCTCTGTCCTGTGGTTAGGCAGCCTCCTACTCCCACACTGAGTTAGGCCTCTACCACCTTCCAGGACCCTGAGAAGGGGCCGATCCCCACTTTCCAGCCGTTCCAGAGGAGCATATCTGCTGACGACGATCTACAGGAGGTAACGGTTCCCAGTCCTCTGTCCCTGAGGGACCCACATTCCAGCAATTAGGAATCCTCTTAACTGAAACTTGGTCTCTTTTCCAGTCATCCAGACGTCCCCAAAGGAAATCTCTGTATGAGAGGTTAGCAAGTTAGAAATAGGTCTGGGTCCTGGTAGGTAGAGGGGGGGTTGCCTGATCCTTGGGGGAGGTATGGGGCTGGAGTGGAAGGAGCTGTGGCTGCAGAGGGAGTGTTGAGTCTCTACAGGGTCTGGGAAAACAAAGTAAAGGCCCCCTTTGATCCTCATTGTCTGCCTCCCCCTAGCTTTGTGTCTTCCAGTGACCGGCTTCGGGAACTGGGGCCAGATGGGGAAGAGGCAGAAGGCCCAGGGGCTGGTGATGGTCCCCCTCGAAGCTTTGATTGGGGCTACGAAGAACGTGGTAGCACCCGCTCCTCAGTCTCCCCTCCGCGAAGCCGCAGCCGGGACCGCAGTCGTGAGCGGAACCGGGACAGGGAACGGGACCGGGAGCGAGATCGGGACCGAGACCGGGAGCGGGACAGAGATCGAGACCGGGAACGGGACAGAGATCGAGACCGGGACAGAGACCGGGAACGAGACAGAGACCGAGAGGGCCCTTTCCGCAGTGAGTGGGCTTGGCTGGTGGGGAAAGTGACCTCAGATAGGACTTAGGTGGTTCCAACTAAAGTGGACTTTTAAAGTGGAGGGTGACAGCATATGTTTTGTGATCCCATAGGGTCGGACTCATTCCCTGAACGCCGGGCCCCTCGGAAAGGGAATACTCTCTATGTGTACGGGGAAGACATGACACCCACCCTCCTCCGTGGGGCCTTCTCTCCCTTTGGAAACATCATTGACCTCTCCATGGACCCACCCAGAAAGTAAGGATGGCATAGGGCAAGATAAGTCCCGGGAGGACCTGGGTGTGCGGCCTGGGGAGGAAGCCAACACATCTCCAGCAGCCTGTAAGCACTGGGTCCGGCTGGGTTCAGAGGAGCCCACAGTCCCTCTACTGACCCTGTTTTCTCTCATCCCAGCTGTGCCTTCGTCACCTATGAAAAGATGGAGTCAGCAGATCAGGCCGTTGCTGAGGTTGGGACTTCCCAGATCTATCCATCCCCCCCCCCCCCCCCGCCATCCTCATGTTGTCTCTAAAGTACTGGGAGCCAGGAGGAAATCATTACTCTTGACAAAGTCTCTCTCTACTCACACAGAAAACCTTATATTCTCAGATCCCTGCTCAGCCTACTCCTAGAATGGCAATTCATGGAAATCCTCCTTCGGTTTGTCTGTAATGTTTTCCCCCATCCCCGCCCCTCCCCTCTTCTGCCCTAGCTCAACGGGGCCCAGGTGGAGTCCGTGCAGCTCAAAGTCAGCATTGCCCGCAAACAGCCCATGCTGGACGCCGCCACTGGCAAGTCAGTCTGGGGCTCCCTTGGTAAGAGTGTGATTCTTCCTCATCCTGTCCCCCACTGCTCACCCCTTCTTTTTGTTCCCTTGCATGTCACTGGATTCCCTAGCTGTCTGGATTTGTGGGAGGCTGTGGGGATGGAAGGAAGAGTGGTCAGGCCCTCTGTCAGTTGGAAGTAGGAGAAAGAAAAAAGTATGATTGAAACAGCTTCTAGTAAGTAGAACAGGGAAGGAGGGGAAGCGGGTCCAGTTCGAGAGGCAGATGAGCATCTCATGTGGCCTTGTTCATTTTGAGATGAAGTATAGTTGGTTTTATAAAATAGGCTTTTGGAATAGGCACCTGGAACTCAGGCGTGAGTTGAGAAATGAAAATGTAGATTAGTCATCTATATTTCAGAGTGGCTGCAAAATGGTGGTATCATTTGGGGAGGCTAACTTTTGGAGAAAAAAATGACTTGAGACTGGGTTTGCAGAATATTCAGGGAATATGGGAGGAACCAGGGCTGTGTTCCTTGTGCTCCAACTGTCCCAGTCCTCCTGACATGTTAGGCTGAAATTTATGCAGCAAAGGTGACAGCAGGAGGGGTCAGGGCCGGAAGCTGCACCCAGGCGGGGGGGGGGGGGGGGGGCATTGAAGCCAAAGGACACCAGCTTTGAGAAGTAGGGCATGATCGGCATTGTCAGGGTACAGAGATCCCAGAGAGTGGGAGCTGGGGGGGGGGGGGGGGGGTGCATTCACTGTAGCCCCACAGCGGCAGGGATGGAATCCTTGGAGATGGGGTGAGGAGAGGGACACTGGGAAAGAGGAAGGGGAAGGAAAGCTCAGGGCTCATGGGAGAATGCCCAGGGCCAACGCTACCCCCAGAGTGAGTTCTGATAGGGAGAGTAGCATTTCTCAGTGTGAACCCATTTTAACCAAAATATATTTTCTTGGCAAAAGAGTAGGCAAGCCTGGCTGGGCATGGCTCAACGGTTGAGCGTCAACCTAGGATCCAGGCGATTGGGGTTTTATTCGGGGTCAGGGCACATGCCCGGGTTGTGGGCTCGATCCCCAGTCGGGGGCGTGCAGGAGGCAGCGGATCGATGACTCTCTCATCATTGATGTTTCTCTCTCTCTCTCTCCCCCTCTCCTTTCTTCTCTCTGAAATCAGTAAAGATATATTTTTTAAAAAAAGAGAGAGTGGGCAAAACAAGGGGTTCAGAGCAAGAGTGGCCTTCCATAAAAGGAAGTGTGCAGAAAAGGCCAGCATGTCAACCAAGGGTTATAGAGATTTTCTAATGTTTTTTAAATTTGTCTTTATTGTTAAAAGTATTCTAATTTTTAATTTTTTATGTACTGACTCAAAGCAGTAGGTAAGCACCATTTACATGTGTCGTTGATAACATTTGGGATTTTTCTAAGAACAAAAAATTTGTTACAGTATTCCTATGTGCCAAGATAACCGGGTGATGGTTTGGCGGCCACGGGCCTAAGGGCCTAAAGGGAGACAGGCTGTCCTGGCCACCAGAGGGCAGCATAGAAACTGGGCTTCCAAGTGCCAGAGGCCAGGAGTGAGGTGGTCAGACTCTGGGCCTGGGGTCTCACCAGTGCTCTCCTTCAGGCCCTAACTAACCCTTTCCTCTCTTCCCTAGCTGTCCAGAACAGTCCAAAGGGTTGCCACCGGGACAAAAGGACCCAGATTGTCTACAGTGATGATGTCTACAAGGAAAACCTTGTGGATGGCTTCTAGGTTGTGGAGCTGGATTTCTTGTGCCTCATCTGCCCCAACACTGGTCTCAGTAAAACACTGAGGTGGAAGCTCACACATCTCCCTCAGCCTCTGGTTTTTCAGCACTTGGGATTGGGTTGAGCCTTTAAAAACGGCTGTTAGATTTTATTTCATTTGTAACAAGATGGGCAGTGCACATTCCCCACTCCCTTACCCCAAAGGAACTTCAACACGGGTATTGTCACAGCTGTTTTAATTTGATCTCATGCCCCTTTCCAGCAGGAAACCCCTTATAGAAAATCCAGACCCTCATCTCGGAGTTTCTCCTTGAGCCAGGGCAGCACTTGGAAGAGGTTGATGTGAAAGTCTCGGGCGTGAGCAGGTACCTGGTGCTGCAGCCTCTTGTCTTTGCAGACATCCACTACACCCCAACTGATCACACCAACCTGGAGAGGGTGAGGGATTGCCATGGATCATTTGGTAGAATTCCTTCCGTAGCCCAGGAAGCACAACTACTCCCAATTGCATCTGCACTGACCTAGGGGAAATAGACTAGGGACCCAGCTTGGTCCTGTCCTCTGCACACCCAGGCCAGACACATGGCCCTGAGCCGCCCAGGTCAGGGAACAGTCGTGAGATGAGGCAGGCTCTTCCCTCCCCTTTTTAGCTGCATCTGTTGACCTTTTTTGCTTTGGGTCCCGTGCTGACCTCTTGGCGTCTCCCCACAGTTAGGAAAGGGGGGACTTACTTGAATGAAGCGACTCCTCTTGTGAATAATCAGGGGGCCACCAGAATCACCTACAGGGGAGAGAAGCTGTAGGGAAGCTCTTGGGCCTCAGGAACTTGCAACTCCACCAGAGAACCTGTTCTCACCTCTGCAAGTGTTGGGGTCACCGTAGGGATCCACCCCTCCAGTGCAGAGGAACCTGGGGGTGACCACCTCAGAGATGTCCTTGACTTTATCATAGCCTGGGGCCTTTTGAGCATCTCTCTCACATGCAGCTTTCTGTAGGTGAGGAGGGGAGTGTGGAGAAGAGAGAACAAACAAAGCTTGCTTACAGAGAATCAGGGCTGAGAAGACCTCCTTAGGATCCCACATTTCTCACCTTATCCCCATTCTTGATGAAGACCTCCTTCCGAGCCAGCGTCTTCTTCCCATCCTTGAACAACTCGGTCACAAACAGAGCTTTGATATCCTTTGCAGGGAGCAGCTCTTGCACTGGACCGATGGACAGACTGGGTCATTTCAGCCCTCTCCCTACCATCTCAGCAAATGTCCCTCAGCCCCTGCCTATAAGCTGGGGACTCCGGCTGGCATCTCCAGCTCCCCCCATGCCCCACTTGTCTTGACTTGCCCTAGTGCTCCTCTCCCTGAACATGTCTTACTCTGTTGCTGGCAAGTGGTTGACAGTGGAAGCCTCAAAGCTTGATTTGTCCCCTCGGTGCAAGGGAGACAGATGGGCCTGTTAAGGGGAGAGAGGGAGACTCGGGTGGAAAACTGCCCCTGCTCCAGTCCTCCAGCCCCACCTTTGCCACTTTTTCTTAGGGAGACAGGTGTCTGACCTGAGAGTCTCACTGTACTTAAGTTTCGTTTTGAGCTTGATTAGGGCCACATCATAATCATAAAATTCAGGAATTCCTTCTGCTTTTTTCCCATTGATGTTGTACTTGGGGTGGAACAGAACTTCTTCTATTTCCAAGTCCTGCTTCTTCCCTCCTAAGGTGGGAGGAGAGGGAACCTCTAGGCAACCCACTTCTCTGTGGACAGCCTCCTGCCTCTGGCCCCACACCATCCCTGACGGATTCGGCATATACAGGAAGGGGCTACATTGTGGGTGGACTGGGAGCTCAGAATTTATTCACCGTGTCATCCTCACCCACATTGACCTTGATTGAGTGTAACTGGTCATCCACTGTGAAACAGTGGGCCGCTGTCAGCACAAAGTACTCAGACACCACAGCCCCCATGCAGTTTTCATGTCCCTTTGAAGGGCGCTGTGGAAATGGCAGAGGGAGAAAGCTTGACTTTCACAAACACCAAATTCTAACGTGCACACATTGCCTTTGCCCTACCCCCATTTCACCCTGACCTCACCCCCAGGAGTTACCACCACCAGGATGCCATGCTTACGGTGACTGAGATCTTGGCCTGCCACGGCTGCTTGTGGTAATCAGTACCTTTCCTGTGCTCCCAAACCATGCCACAGAGACCCAGTGTCCGGGTTTCATCTGGCAAGAAAAGAGAAAGTGCTGAAAGCCAGGACACTCATCCCAAATGGCAGCACCTTTTGGGGAGGGACACCTACACATCCATGGAGAGCAAGGCCTGTAGGAGAAAAGGAAAGGCAAGGGCATTTGTTTACTTATGTCTAAGACAAGAAATCGCTGGTACAAGCAAAAGAATTAGAGACTTGGCTGAAATTAGGCTGAACTCTTGCTAGCTTGCTGTCCCTTGACATCTCTTGGCCTCAGTTTCCACATCTATAAAGCAGGGGACTTGAGAAAGATCAATGACATGATTGGGAGCTCTGATTCTAAGATCAGGAAGCAGACAGTGCCAGGAAACAATAATGACACTACGGCAGAGAGAAGGAAAGAGGCCTTCCAGACTGCCAGGGTCTTGGGAGGAGAGGAAAGATGAGTGATCCTGGGGGACCTGGGGAGAGCTGAGCTTCCTGGTCATCTCACGCTTCTGATATCTTCCTACCGAGCATTTTGACGAAAACGTCCTCCAGGTTTTCCATGTCCTTGACTTTGAACACATGTTGCTCGTTATCTTTCTTGGAAGCCAAAGCATTGATGTTCTCTTGGTTGACCAAAGGCCCAACCCCAAACACATAGATGTCTGAGGGAGAAAAGGGGAGGGTGAGCTCAGGTCCAGGCTTGGGGGTGGAGGTGGGTAGGAACTGAGAAAGCAGGGTGCTGGGTCCTGGGCAAAAGAACTCACCCAGATACTCTTCCCTTGGGTTTTTGCGATCCCTACCAATGTCCAGCAAGGACCGTATATCGTGAATGACAGGGACTGGGTCCCCACCCATGTTGTGCAAGCCTACAGAAGAGACAGACCATGAGGGTGGGAGGTGAGGAAGAGGGTCATGAGAAATCAACCAGAAATAGTGACACATGGCTGGGTAAGGAGGTCGGGAAGGGGGTGGAAGTGACAAATCAGGGGAGGAGTCCCTCCTTGTAAAGTGTCACAGGAAAGATCAACATGATTAAGGCCCATTGCTTCTCAGGGCCCAGCCATGAGTCTGGTGTTCTATGTAGACCTAGGAGCCACACACACACACTGGTGTGAGAGGTGGGGAGTCGGGCAGGGGAAAGGGCCCTCTGACCGTCAGTCATGAGAATGATGACATGGCGGGTGTGGTTCCAGCCTTCAGGGGGGGTGTTCCCCGCCCAGCTCATCATGTTGTACACCGCCAGCAGGGCCTTCTTGGTGTTAGTCCCGGTCTTCAACTTGTGATCTGTGGTAAAGAAAGAGATTGCCACCTCACGTAGTCTCCCAGGCCATCCTTGAACCCCAGAGGCCTGTTGGCAACAGATCCCACATTTTGCAACTGTTTTAGTTCATTGTCACCACACTGGCTTCCCTTTGACTGTAAACTGACCTTCTCAGTCCCTAACCTCTGTGCCCCACTGGCCCTGCTGTCCAACTATGTGCTACAAAGTGTTCTCCCTGCTCCAGGTGGTCTCAATACCCCTGAACCTTTTTTTTCTTTTTCTTAATCCTTTCCCAAGGATATTTTTCCCATTGCTTTTCAGAGAGAGTGGAAGGGAGAGAAGAGAAAAAAAAAAATATGTGAGACACACGTTGACTGGTTGCCTCCCGAACGCACCCTGACAGACTGGGGATCGAGCCTGTAACCCAGGCACATGCCTTTGGCTGGCATTGAACCCAGGACCCTTCAGTCCGCGGGCTCATGCTCTAACCACTGAGCCAAACCGGCTGGGGCCTCCCGAACCTTTTGACCTCTTTGACCCCAAGGTGAACCTACCACCGTCCCCTCCCACCGCTCCCTCCCCTGACTCCTGACCTTCATAGCTGATCTTGTTGAGCTGCTCTGTGACCCAGTCTGCATTGCTGCTCTCTGCATCGGACACTTTGATCAAAATGTTGGTGTCTGTGGCATACGTCACTAGACCATATTTTGGCTTCACCCCATAGCTTGCCACCTGAGGGAAGCAAAAGGTAATGGCACTGCAAGTAGAATACTTTGCTGGGACAAGGAAGGTCACACTAAGAGACTCGAGGGCTGACTGGTCACCGGTTCACAGGGGAGTCTGGGTTAAAGGTCACGATACTGCTTCAGTAAAAGGGACGGAGAGCAGAGTAGGAGCTGAGGACTTCCTGGAACCCTGTGGCTCAGAGGGGCTGGAAACACCAGGAAGCTAGTCCCGTCAGGGCAGCGAGATCCACTCGGGGTCCCCACGTTGAAGGAGAGGGCTCCACCTTCTCAATGAAGTCTTTGAGACAATTCTTGGCTCCTGTGAAGTTACGCGCCCCAACGCTGTCTGATCCATCCAGCACCAGGTAGATGTTCATGGAGCCCGAGGGGTCCAGGACAATCTTCCTCTTCTGTTGTTCCCCTGGGTGCCACCAGAGACACTGAGGCTCCAGCAGGCATGGCTCTCCTGCCCCTTCTCCATCCCCCCAGTTCCCTGCCCCACCTCCCACGCTGCCTTCACACCTGGGCTGTGCCCATCCTCAGCATCCGCTCCTTCTATAGTCTCTGTCAGGGAAGACAGGAAGGCTTCGGCCACCTCCCCGGGGGTATCGTACATGAAGGAATCTGGGAGAGGTCAGAAGTCAGGTCAAATATCTTGGAGGGTCAGGGACCCAGTGACCAGAAAGACGGGGGATGGTGGGTTTCCAGAGTGGGAAGGGCTCAGGAGTAAGGAAGCTTTACAGGGAGGTTAGAAGCAGAAGGAGCTGGGTGGGGAGAGGGGAGGAAGACAGTGCCCTGGTGTGGGGACTTGCAGATGAGAGAGCAAGATCTGACCTGAGGGCATAGGTCAAGGGTCACCTTGGCAAGAAGGCTCCGTTCCACTCCAAGAGCCACCTTCCTGGCATGTCCGCTGCTGGGAGCCACGCAGGGTGAGTCCCCGGCTGCAATAGTAGGTGACACTGTCTTCAAGGCGGTACTGGCTGCCCACCTTCCTTGTGCCAATGGGGATGCCTGGGTTGGGGCAGTACCCCGCTGCAGAGGCATGAGACACGGAGGTGAAGGCCAAAGTCGGAGGCCCGAGGGCAAGGTAGGGTCCGGGAGCTGTGATGCCAGTTCCTCCGGCTCTGCATGGATCGGGGACAGGCTCCCATCATGGGGGAAGGCAATGCTTCTCACCTCCATTGTCACAGATGGCCGTTTGCCCGTCCCACCGGCCAGTCATTTGGCAGCTGCGATTGGCAGAGCCCCGGAGAGTGTAGCCATCATAACAGTGGAAGGAGATCTCATCACTCAGATTGTAGTAGGGAGCTCGAGGCCAGTACTCCCCATTCTCAAAGTCCTGTGGTCTTGGGCAACGAATTGCTTTGGGGGAGAGGGATAATCAGAAGTTACTGAGAGGGAAGGGCTGCCCTTTAGAGTATCCCTCCTGGTTTCAAGGTCCCTGTGGCTGAGGAAAAGCATCTCGGTCCCACAGGAGCAGCATCTACCCCTGACCCCTGGAGGGTCCCTCAACCCATGGGGAGTCCCACTGCTCCTCCCTCCCGTTCCTGAGTGTTCTGTTTACTGCCAGGCTGCCTGGTACTGGGTAGATGCTGAGTAAAGGCTGATCCCCCTCCTCCTTTCTCCTTCCTACCTCCAAGCCCAGACAGCTCCTACACTGCTCAGCCCGACTTGTCAGCCTGCCTGGTCTCAGCACACTAATCTCATCCTATTTGGGACCTCGGCCGCCACCTGCTCCAACCCTTTGCTGGCCCATGCCCACCCTCACTGCCCTCCAACCTCTGCATTCTGCCTTCTTGACAATCTTTTGGTCTTTGGTCCGCAGGGTGCTCCAGGACCCTGTGGATCTGCAGGTGCGCACCTGCACAGGGTATGGGTAGAAGCCAGAGGGACACACGTACTCCAGCACCTGGCCCTCCTTGAGAAGCTGGAAAGAGCCACCTTGGATCGCTACTCCCTCCAGAGAGCAGGGGCTTTGGGGCTCAGCTGCAGGCAATGGCGTTGCACCCACACCTAAGAAGACAGGCTGATGAGGCCTGGCCTGACAAGGCCAAGGAGAGATGCTAGGGGCAGCGGGAGCAGGGGCACCCTGGCTTACCTCCAGACAAAAGGCCCAAGACCAAGGGTAGGAGGCAGAGCCAGTGGCTGGGATTGCTCCGCATGGCCGTGGAAGGAAGGGGAGAGGCTGGGGCTGGAGGCAAGGCAGCCTTCCCCAGCTTGTGCTGCATGTCCGTTTGGCTGTGTCCAAGCTGAAACTTCAGACTTGGGCCAGGTCACACTCCCTTCCTCTACCCCCTACAACCTCCAGCCTTTTATGCAATTGGAGTGCTGGCACCTGTGGTTCACCTTGCCTGCCCTACCCACATCACTTTCCGGAATGTCCAAGAGGGAGGGCCCCACTGAGCTGCCAGTCAAGGAAATAGAAACTGTATATACACCACCCTTTGTTGCCCAAGGTCCAGGACTTTCCCTTCAACAGCTCCTCTTGGCCACAGTTCCTCCCCAAAGAGCACAGACCACCCCCCTAGAGACCAGAAATGAGGCCCCGGTGGCTCCCCTGTTGACTGTGGTATGGAGCAGAGTCCCTGTTTGTCCAGCAGGGTCTCTGACCTGCCTCCAGCAGTTCCTGGAATCACTCCTACCTTCCCCACCCCCACCCCAGGTAGAACACAGACAGATGTGGAAATCACTGATTTTTATTAGGTTCATAACTGGGAAATTTCACTGAAAGTGAAAGAAGAGTGAGTCCCGTAAAGCCGAGGATGGGCTGGGCTTACTCAGGGCGAGGAGTGAAGATCAGTCATGGGGTCTGAAGGCAGAAATTCAGAGGTAGGACATGGGAGAGAGAGTAGGTTCCTCAGGACAACAAAGGGGTCAGAGGGCATGATTACAGGGGCAAAAAGCTCAGGACGCCCTCCAGGTGCTGCCTCAGCCAGGGTTGCAGGCGGAAGAGATTGATGTGAAAATCGCGGGGTGGGGGGACCCTGCCCTTGGGGGCTCTCTTGCGGGAGTTTTCTCTGGAACTGTCACAGGGGTTGTAGAGACCCCAGCTTACCAGGCCCACCTGGAAGAAAGAGAGAATGGGACAGGAGGTGGCCACAGCCCCAGATCCAAACCCCAACCTCCTGGTTCCTTCAGAGGCCTCCCTTGTCCCCCCAACAAGGCCAAGATCCTGTAACCCCAGTCCTGTGAGCTCTCCTCACCTGGAAAAACCTGAATCTGCGCTCAAGGAAAACTGCTCCCCCAGATTCTCCTGTAGAAAGAAGGGACAAGAGACTGTCATCCTGACTCTCACCCTGCTCCCCTGTCTCAGGGCAGTGCAGGCAGGCTAGCCACCAGGGGCCCCCTCCCAAGAACCCGGCTCCAGAGTGGGTGTGGGGCATTCACCCTTGCAGGGATTATCATCACTCTCCATCCCACTGCATAGGAACTGGTCTGTCACCACCTCTCCGACATCTGTCAAGTTGGGGAACGCAGTTTTGTATTGGGAGACGACCTCAATACACCTTGTCCACTGCAGTGGGAGTGGAACAAGAGAGAAGGTGGGATGAGCAGGCCCAGGGGTATCTGGAAGTCCAGCTAGACCTGGGATGAGGGGTGACGGGGTCAGATGGAGAAAGCATCCAGAGCTGGAGGAGGCAGAGACATTCTGCGTGATGCCCAGGGGAAGCCCACCGCCCCGCAGCATCCCAGACCTGAGAACCTCACCTCTGTCCCTGTCTTGAGGTTAATGTTCAGTTTGCCCCCATTCAAGGCCACGAAGTGAGCAGGAATGCTCAGTTTGTTCAGCAGTTCGCTCTCTGCAGCCAAGAAGAAGGGGAGGTTGGTGCTGGTCCCTTTATCCAGCATCCAGACTTCTGACTTGGGGGCAGGAAGACAGCCCATGTCATCACCCCCAACATCCGAAGCCCCAGCACTCACCGTGATCTCGGCAAGTGCTGCCTGGGGGTCTCCGCAGAGCCAGATTGGCCCCCACCGTGCAGGGAAGGCAGATGGGCCTGGGGAGAAGGGGGGGTCACACAGGCCCGTCCTTGGTGCCCTTCCTCAGGGCTCCCCAGAGTGCTCCACCCCTGGTGCCTGCACCTGGCATGGGTGGACATCTTCACTTTCTGAGCTAGCTTCAGCAGGGCAATGTCGTCACCATAGAACTCCAGGATCCCCTGATGCTTCTTGGCAGAGATATCAAAGCCAGAGGAGATCACCACCTTCTCAATCTGGAACTCTTTGCCCAAATGGGAGTTGGGATCCCCTGGGAACAATATGGTAGACTAGGCTGGGCCAGAGCTCCCGATGGGGACAAAGGCTAGGGACATGGGGTGGGAGCTCTGGCAGCAGGGTCGGGAACCCGGTGGGGGCCTTGCCTTACCCACAATGACCCTCCACAGGGAATGGTCATTGTCGTGATGGAAGCAGTGAGCAGCTGTCAGGACCCACTGGTCGGAGATGAGGGCCCCCCGGCAGGTCTCCCGGCTCTTGGGCTGCAGGGGGACAGGTGACCTTCAGGGACTGTGGCTCTCCACCCATGGCCACATTCACCTCTGGGATACAAGCCCCATCCCTCCTTCTTGGTACCTTGATAGTGACATGCCAGGGTGTCCTCTCCTGGGCAGATGCATTAGCTGACATATTCCCCACCCCACATATGGTGTCTATGAGCCGGGAGACATCTGTGGGTGTGAGGAGCAGATGGGGAAGAAGGCAGGTGACTGGCACTGTGAGCAGGTTCCCAACCTGGCCCCTGGCTGGCCTCTCACCACCCTGCCCACTCTGGGAAGGGTGAATGAAGCTCACTCACCGAGCATGTGCTCAAAGACCTGGTACAGAGCCTTTGTGTCCTGCAGGATGAAGGCATGCCTCTCGCCGTCCTTCTTGGACCCCAGCTCGTTCAGCTCCCTCCAGTCCACATCCAGCCTGCCCACCCCGATGGCATAGATGTCTGGTAGGGAGGAGGAAATCATCAGAACCTCGTGGCAAGGGGGCTACCCCGTGAGACAGGAGGCTGTACATAGAGTTCACTGTGTCCCACAGAGCCCTACGTGAGCCCCACCTCCACCCTCATACCCATCTGACTTCATTTCCTACCACTGCTCGCTCCCCTTCACTCTCTCCCAGCCACACAGCCTTCCGAAGCTCCTCAGATTGGCAGGCACACTCCCACGCAGGCCTTCCGCACAGGCCACGCCTCTGCCCGGTTCACTCCTCCCCAGCCTCCCCACATGGCTCACTTTCTTACCATTTCAAGTCTTGACATCACTGTCTCTGCACGCTCTTCCCTGACCTTGCTCTCTGAAAACGCAGTGCCCCAAACACCTCCATTCCCTGCCTCCTTCATTTTGTACCTTAGCACCTGTCACCACCTACCATGCCTTGTGTAGTCCTCATTTCTCTTGTTTAATACCCACAGTGGGTAGAACTGTGGCCCCCAAAAGGATATGCTCAAGTCCTAGCCCCAGCAACTGTGAGTGTGACATTTGAAAGTGGGGTCTTTACACGTGTGATCAAGCTAAGAAGAGGTCAGCGGGGATTAGATCTGACGCCTGGTGTCCTGGTAAGAAGAGGGGGGCTTGAACACACACAGGGAGACTGCTACATGACGACACAGATACGCCGAGGGAAGGAGGGCATGTAAAGATGGAGGCAGAAGCTGTTATCCTGCCACAAGCCCGAAAATGCCTGGGCCACTAAGAGCTGGAAGAGGTGAGGAAGGAGCCTTCCTAGAGCCTCCAGAGGGAGCATGGCCCTGCAGTCACCTTGATTTTGGACTTCTAGCCTCTTGAACGTGAGAGAATGAATTTCTGTTGTTTTAAGCCACCCAAGTTTGTAGAATTTGTTGCACCAGCCCTAGCAAACTAATACATTGGCCCCTACAGAAGGACACCCCCAAGCAGGCCGGCGTTTTTGTCTGTTTTGTTCACAACTGTATCCTTAGCACGTTGCCTAGCCCAGGAAAAGCTCTCAGAAGTACTTTTAAGTGACTAAATAAATAAGAACTCATGAGCATAGCGTGGAGGCAGAAGTTCAGATCTGGTCTTCCTCTGTAAACGCAGGCTCTAGGACTGGAGAGCCAGCCGCCATAGGCATCCAGGCACCGCCTCTGGGCGAGCGGGTGCCAGGCAGAAGCGCCCGTGGGGGCCCGAGTCCCGCCTCCTCCCACCCTCGCGCCCCTGGCCCTTTTTCTCTCCCCGAGGGCCCTGTGTTGTGTGTCAGGGTGCGATGCTCAGACTGTGAGAGGAGCCTGCCTCAGGCAGCAACCTGCTCTTATGCCCCGCATGTCCTCCATTCCCCTTCAGTTCCTGCTTCTTTTTAATTGTGTTTTTGAGCCTTTTGCCCTGGGCCGCGGTGCTAAGGAGCAAGGGTGTGGGGTTTGGGTCCTGCCTTCCCTGGGCCAGAGTTTTAAAGAGGGATCTGCTTTCCACTGGGGGCGGGGCAACAGAAAAGACAGGTCAGGGAAAGTGAAACTTGGGGGCTCAAACACCAGCTCCCTTCCCTTGTCTGGGGCCCTGCTCTCTGATCAAAGGTCAGTGCAATTTGTATTTTGTCTGAACCTGAGGAGCTGTCTTTTGGAGTCTGCAGCTGCCAACGCTTTAGTTGCTTATCTGTCCTACTGCGAGGGGAAATGCCTGGGACAGTCCCCACAGGAATCCAGGCCTTTTCCTCCTGGAGAGGTTCATGGGACACAAAAGGGCGGGTAATGAGGAGGAGGTTGGAGAGCGCTAACACTCACCGCGTCGCTCTGCGCCAGGCAGCGTCTGAGCGGTCGCCCGTCGGCCTACAAGCCCCCCTCTTACAAGTGAAGAAACTGCCCACAGCCACAGCCAAGCGAAGCCCGAACCACAGTTGAAACCATGGGAGGTTTGTCTCCCGACTCTTCAACGTGGTACTCAGCTGCCTTCATACGGAACGACGCAGCCGGGGGCGGGGGGGGGTTCTCCATAGAGAGAAAGCCATGGTGCTGGACCCCTGGCTGTGGGCCGCGTGCTCCCTGCAGGGGCGGCACAGAAGGGGGTGGGGGTGGAGGCTCACCCAGGTAGTCGGTCCTCTTCTGGTTGATGCTTAAGATCTCTTTGATATTGTCAACAGCTTCCTTGGGAGACCCCCCCATATTGGACTTTCCTAGAACAGGGAGGGAAAAGACTTCGTCTGGGTGGATATGTCAGGATTCCCCATGGCCCCGGAGGAGTGGGGAGACATTCATCCTGGGAACCTCAACACCTACACTTCCTACCCGAGTTTTACTGAAATTCTCTGCACTTCAGGCACTGGGCCAAGAGCTTCATTTACTTTATTTCATTTAATTCTCATGAAAGCCCAGGAAGTGTGGGTATCCTCATGTTATAGACAAGAGCACAGTTCCGGTGGAAGACATAATGTGGACACAATCCAAGGCTCAAGGACAGCCCAGATCCACACAGGTGCCCTTGCATCGCTCTAACTTCGCTGCTACAGAGCGGAGCCTCGCGTCCCAGCTGGCTCACTCTAGGTGACCTCCCAGGTAGTGACAACCAACATTTTATCATCACAAAGCATTTTACACAAACTACTTCAATTTCTCTCCATAAAAACTGTGTAAGGAAAGGAAGGCAGCTATCATTTTCATCATTGTCATCATCATTACTGTTGTCACCTTCAACACTATTTCTACTTCATAAGTGAGAAACAGAGGCCAAGGTGGCCGAGGGAGGAGAATGCAGCTCTCGGACCCCACCACGATGCTCCACCACTGCGCCAGCCCCGCTCGCTCACAGAGACCCTGGCACCCACCATCTGTCAGAAGGATGATGGCATGTCGGATTTCCTGCCAGGCCACCGTGTTCATGCCCAGGCGCTGCATTTGGTTATTCATCATGATATAGACACTATTTAGGGCCCCACGGATGTTGGTCCCGGTCCCATTTTCATGGTCTGGAATATGCAAAGAGGAAGGGAGAAGGGAATCACTCTCTTTCCCCCAAACACTGGAAATGAAGTTATCAGCTGGTTTGATAAACTCAGACCTTGGATATCCAGACAGAGACCTGGCATCATTGCCTGTTCAGGCATTAAGAGCCATTCCCCTTAGAGGTGCTCATTGCACAACCCCAATCCAAGGCCACTCTAAAGTTCCCAGATGCATAGATGGGTTCTCCAAAGAACTTGGGTTGTGTTAGCATCTGTTGCCTACCCCGAGGTAGTTTACCAGGACATGGGAGACCACGGTGCTAAGCCACGAAAACCAGACCCTGTGATGCTGGCATCAGGGAAGAGCCCAGACCTGTACAATACACTGGACGTGCAGCACGTTAGAGGAAAGCAGGAGCTGGTGGGAGCTGGGATGCCCCCGCCATGAACCTGATGTCAAAGCCTCAGACTTGAATGCCACCAAGAGGCCCCTCTCTCTCTAATCTGTCCAGATCTTTCTGCAGGACACTTATCTTCTCCCTGCCCCACCCCTTCATTTGATGGCATCCGTACCTTTGTAGTTGATTTTTTCCAGACTGTTGATCACTTCGGTCACATCTCGGGAGCTGTCCTGCAGGACAGACATGATGACTTTCGGCTTTGATGCGAAGGTGATGATGGCGACACTCACGTTGATCTCAAAGCTGAAGATCTGTGAAGGGAAGTGAGAAGTGGTGTAAGGGGCCCTGAAACTGAAGGGTTGCTGGTAAGAGAGCAAACAAAGGGCCCTGGAGGAGGCTGAGAACCTGGACTGACAAAGTCAAGGCCCGTGCATAGACACATCCTAAGAAACTGCTGCTTGGAAGAACTCCGGAAACTGACACGTGTTGACCATCTACTCTCTGATAGGCTCACTCCTCATTTAATCTTTTTTCTTTTTTGTACTTACTGATTTTAGAGAGAGAAGAAGGGAGAGAGACAGAGAGAGAGACTGGTTTGCTGTTCCATCCATTTATGCATCATTGGTTGACTCCTGTATGTGCCCTGACTGGGGATCAAACCCACAACCTTGGCATATCGGGACAATGCTCCAACCACTGAGCTACCCGGCCAGGGCCTCATTCAATCTTCACAACAACTCTGTGAGGGGAGCATGACAGTCCCTAGTTTACAGATGAGGAAAATGGGGCTTTGTTACCTTTCCCCATGTCACACCACTGGTAAGAGGTGGAGGTAGGATTTGAACCTGTCGGTGCTACTCTGAGGCACCCAATGGTCATATTTTGCAGCCTCATGGTTCAGTAAATTACTTAAGTTTAGGTCCTAAGAGAGACTCTAAGGAACACAGAAACTGCCTTCTTTAAAATGTAGCTGGGAGGAAAAACATATGTCTATATAAACTATTGTGAAAAGCATAAACACCAAGCAAATGTGGGCAGTGACTCTAAATCATGGCTTCCAAACTCTTCTGTTTGTGCATCTCATTAGCAAGGACGTTTTGAGCACATACCCCAATAAAGGCATATATACTTGTGAACTATACTCATATTTATAAAGTGTATCACTGTAAACACACAAAATATTGAAATGTTTTCAAATTATTAAATATTAAGTTATTAATTTAATTTAAACTTAGATTATTCAACAGGGATACCAGTATTTTCCTGCCATACCCAGTGGATTATCTTGTGTACCCCCTGTGGAGACCTCCGTTCTAGATGATGAATTCCTAAAAACTAAGACCTCAGTGTTGTTCACCTTTGGTGTTACCCAGCACCCAGCACCCAGCACAGTGCCTGCTATATAGTAGGTGTTTGTGGAATTTAAAATGTGGTCCTGTAAACTGAACCCATGACTCCTTCATCGCAGGTATATAGTCCAGGAGGACTCCTTGAAGGAGGTGGGCTATGAGTGGGATTCTGAGCAAGGGAAGGAGACAGAGAAAGGCAGTGGGTGCAAGAAGTCCTGCTCTGTGCCCAGGCTTCTGTTTTCTGACCCTGTCCACCATGAGGATGGCACTGTCCTTGAAGATACTGAAGTCTTCCTCTTTTACACTCTGAGAGGCATCCAGGAGCAGGTAGAGGTTCAGGTGACCAGATCGCTGGATTTGGATTTTTCGGCCCACGCTTTCTGGGAGAAATGTAGAAGGGGAGGATTCAGATTTCCCCTCCGGCCTTCTCTCTTACCAAGGGGCTCAGGCCTCCCCTCCAGTCAGCTCAGCCCTGCTGAGCCCACCAGAGGCCGAACCTCCATGAAGCCTGCCCAGCAGCCTGCTGTCCCACCACAAGCACTCACCCTTCTTCTTCTGGGTGGGGTTGGTGGATCCAAGCAGGTGGGACAAAGAGGTGCCCAGGGCAGGGGCCACGTCCTCAGGAAAGTCGTAAGAGTAGGGTTCTGTGGGGAGAGCCGCTGGGGTTAGCCAGGGCCGGGGGTTGGGTGCCCAGCAGTCTAAGGAGGGCCAGGGTGGCTACTCACGGCGGCAGATGGGCTCGGTCCCACTCCAGACCCCGTTGCCCTGGCACTCCCGCTCTGCAGACCCTGTCAGCACCAGATTCACGGAGCAGCGGTAGCTGACCTTGTCCCCAAGGCCAAATCGGGACCCAGTCCGCACAGAGCCCACGGAAATGCCCGGGTCGGGGCAGTGGCCAGCTGCAAGGGAACAAAGGAAGCTGGAGGTGAGCAGGGACCCACCGCCTCAACCTCTGGCCTACTTACCCACCCTCTCCCTCCAGCTCTTCCTCCTCTCCAGCCCCCCAGAGCCTCTTTGGGCCCCTTGGTCTCCCCAGTGGGTGTGGATAGAAAACCTTAAAGAGGGCCAAATATTTAGAGCTCAGTGGGCACGGTTGACAGCTAAAGCACCCAGTCCCAGCCCAGGGACTCAGTCTGCATCCATCCAGAACCCAGGGGAGAAGGCAGCAGAGAAGCCCACCTCCAGAGAGGGCATTGGCACTTCCTAAGCCAGCGAGTCCTCGCTGCACACCCACCAACACAGCTAGAACTAAAAAGATGGTAATTCCGGCCCTGGTTGGTAGCTCAGTTGATTAGAGTGTCCTCCCGATACACCAAGCTTGCGAGTTCAATCCCTGGCCAGGGCACATACAAGATCAACCAATGAATGTATAAATAAGTGGAACAACAAACTGATGTCTCTCCCTTTCTCTCTCTAAAATCAATAAATACAGCCCGGCCGGGTGTGGCTCAGCGGTTAAGTATCGACCTAGGATCCAGGCGGTCAGGGTTCTATTCCCGGTCAGGGAACATGCCCAGGTTCGGGCTGGAGCTGATCAATGACTCTCTCATCATTGATGTTTCTATCTCTCTCTCTCCCTCTCCTTTCCTCTCTCTGAAATCAATAAAGATATATTTTTAAAAATAAAATAAAAAATAAAATAAAATCAATAAATACAAATTAAAACAAAAAAAGACGGGTAATTCCAAGTGTCGGACAGGATGTGAGTCCACTGAACTCAGCTACATTGCTGGAGTGTCAGTGAAGCTGCCTGCTGCCTCCACTAAACTAAACATGCGGACCGGGATGGGTAATTCCACTCCCAGATAATATGCTCAAGAGAAGCAAGTGCACAAAAGTCATGTACGAGACCATTCACAGAGCTCTTCTTATAATAGCCCCAAACTGGAAGTAACTCAAATGCCCATCAACAAAATGCATATATAAATTATAACATATTTATATAATGGAACTTCACAGCAATAAAAAATAAACTGCGATGAGCAGGGCAGCATGGATGGGCCTCCCAGGCAGAATGCTGAGTAAAGGGAGCCAGGTGCAGAAGAGCACACTCTGTGTGATTCCATTTGTATGAGGCTAAAAACAGGCTAAACTAACCTGGGGAGACAGAAGCCAGAAGAGTGGTTGCCTTGTGGGAGAGGATAGGGGCCTCCTGCGATGCTGGACATGTTCTCACTCTTGGGTGGTGGTTACATGGGTGGATACATGTGTAAAAATTCATCAGGCTGAATACTTAAGATTTGTAGGCTTTACTATAGGTAGCTTTTACCTCAATTTTCAAACAGATTGTATTTATGTTTGAATAAATGGCTACTTGGCAGAGTCAAGGACACGAGCAGGGAGCTGACGCTGGGCCGCCTGGCAGGGCATGGTCCTGCGTCTCAGGGACCCTGTGTCCTCTGCATCATGTGCTCGGAGCTATGATCCAGGAAGCTCCCAAAACCCACAGGCAGATGTGGCTCCAGGAGTTCTGAGAGCCCCACTCTGTCCAGCAGAGCCCCTCACCATTCACTGGGACAGCAATAGCCATGACAAAAGCGCACGCGGCACTTACCAGGTTCCAAGGCCTGTTCTAGATGCTTACTAATATCAACTCCCTTCACCCACAGAACAGCCCCCTTTAACCTCTCTATGCCCCAGTTCTCACAGCTGTACAACGGGGATAGTCAGCACCATTACTATCCCCATTTTACAGACATGAAAACTGAGGCATGGAGAGGATAAATAACCTGCCCAAAGTCTGTCAAGGTCAGAGGCAGGCTTGGAACCCACCCCGGCTCCAGGGCCAAGTCCCTAAAGCATGACATCCTCAGCATATAGTCCGTCCTGCAATCCCATGGGGCCTGAATGCCCACCTTGCTTTGAGGCATTTGGAAAAGCTAGGCAGTGTGTGGAGCCTGTATGGTGGAGCTCAAGCTTAGAGCCGGCTGCCTTGGCTCGGGCTCCCCGCGGGCCAGTGATGTGTGACCTGTCGATCTCAATTTACCGAAATCCAGGAATATTATTTTGACACTAGAAACACAAGGTCCCTGTCCCCACAGAGGCTCCCTGGACACCGGGCTGGCCCCAGGGTTCCTGGAATTCCCCAGCCATCAGTCAGGCCACTCACCGCCATTGTCACACACAGCCGTCTCCCCGTCCCACATGCCGTTGGGGCGACAGTGCCGCACGGGTGAGCCCCGCAGCACGAAGCCATCCTCGCACTCGAAGCTCAGGTTGCCGCCCACAGGGTGGGACCCCAGCCGTGGGGTGTACATGCCATTCTCAAAGGAAACAGGGGCTGGGCAGCGAACAGCTGGAGAGAGAGGGTATGGGGATACAGGGATAGACGGGTAACACCTGGGCTGGGCACCGCGTGGGTGACCTTTCCCTGCGTGCGTGGGGACAGCCCACTTGCCCTCCGCATGTTAGGTCGATACTGCGCGATTGGGTGAACGCTGGCGGGCTCACGCAGGTGGACCCAATGCACTGATCGACAGCCACTTCTCTCAGCCCCTCTCCTGGGACCCAGCTGACCCAGGAGTGGGCGGGCCCATGCGGTCAACTGTTAAGTATTTGGAAAATCATCCTGGCGTTCAGCACCCCGCAATCTCCATGGAAGCCTGCCTCCAGGGCCCTGCCGTGGGAGGCTGCCCTTTCCCCACTATCTTGCAAAGCCCCAGGGAAAGCAGCGCTGCCCCCTCCCACACCGTCCAGTCAGGTTAGGCCCACTCCAAGCAAACCCCAGAGAGGCTCGGAGCTCGCGGGGACCCCGAGCGGTGCCACGGGAGCCTCACGTTTGCAGACCGCCTTTCTCAGCTGGGTGGATCTCGGGGTGCGCCACCGGCCGCTGCTCAGGCACAGTCTGGATGCAGGGAGTGGGTACCAGCCCAGGGGGCAGGAGTAGATGAGGACGCTCCCCGGGCCCCAGCCATGGCTGAGGGTGAAATTGCCACCAGAGATCTTCACGTTCTGGGGGCAGGAGGGCGCAGCTGCAGCCACGCCTGTGGGCATGAGGACAAGACTCAGAAACGGAGGAGGGAGGGAGGCACCACCCTAATCCTTGGGCCTGGCGAGGGAAAAAGGAAAGCAGAAGAGACCGTTTCCAGTGGGGGGGGGGCCACCCGGGGGGGGGGCCCCGACCAAAGACCCCAGCATCCCCCTCCCTTGCTCCTACCTGCGTACAGGGGCAGCAGGCAAAGCAGAGCCCCGAGTGAGCCCATGGTGTCCAGCGTCCGGGCAGGGAGAGGCAGCAGGCCCAGCCGGAGAGGGAAAAGGTCATCTGACTTCCCGAAAATCAAAGCTGGCTTAGCAGCTGCTTCATTTGCTGCCAGAGAAGAAAACTAGGGAGTGGCCAGGGGGTGGCCTCCAGCGGGGAGAAAGTATTCAGGGGCTGGGGCCTGAGCTGAGGGCGAAACCTGTGCCCTAACCCCAATGTAGTCATGGTGTCAGCGCATGCACCCAGGCCTTGGCGTGGGCTGCGGCCTTGCCCGCGGACACACAGCCCTGCACACACTCTTGCATGAATAGTCTAAAGCCCACAAACCCACCAACCACCCAAGATATTGCAAAACCCCTCGCTTAAAGTTTCAGTTTTCTTATGGGTTTCCCCGAGTGGACTTGGCTTCTTGATAGCCTGGGATAGTGTTGCCTTCTTGAACATAAACCTCCAAGACATTGAGACGCGTTTTCTCAGAGCTTCTTGATACATAGGAGTAGTTAGGATCTTCCCCTTCCCCTCCGCCCTTCCTCAAGGAGAATCCGGGAGCAAAACATGAAACCAACACTTAGTTTTAGAGACTGGAAAATGTTTAGAACATTTTTAAGAAAAGTTCAGTAGATAAAATTCCCAACTTATAAAATAAATAAATGTTGGGTTGGTTACTCAAAGGATTAAAAGTATTTAGGGGTTTGGGGCGAGCTTTCAAATTAGAACCTGCATTGTATGAAATGCAGGAAGCAAAGGGACCCTGAGCTGGTGCGTTAGCCTCCCCATTGCACAGAACTCTCTCTGCTGCTTCCTCAAACTGTGAGGGAGAGATGAAAAACATCCGTCAAAAGTAAAGATGAGCCCGGCCGGGCGTGGCTCAGCGGCTGAGCGTTGACCTGGGATCCAGGCGATCAGGGTTCGGCTCCCAGTCAGGGCACGTGCTCGGGCTGCGGGCTCGATCCCCAGTCCAGGGCCTGCAGGAGGCAGCCGGTCGTTGACGACTCTCTCATCATTGATGCTTCTCTCTCTCCCCCTCCCCCTTCTTTTCTCTGAAATCAATAAAGATTTTTTTCTTTTGAAGTGAAGACAAAACGTCTTTCAAGTTATCAATTAAGTTTCTGAAAACTCTTTTGATTTACAAATAACTCCTCAGAAACACACATACACAACATGGGGTTCCCTTGGGCCCACTGACTGAAGGCGGGGAGACTGTGACACCCTGGTTTTGGGGGTCCCAAAGCTGCGGCTGTGGCAGAGTTCTGTCCCTAAAATAAAAGAGGAGCATGCTCTCCCCTTCCGATGCACTGGCCTACAGACCTGATGGTGGTTCGAGAACAACGAGGCAACAGAGGAGCCCAGGGCCCGCCGCTGTGCTGGTGTCGTTCTAGCCCTGCCCACCTGCTTCAGCGGTTACAAGAGAGACATAGACTACCTGAAGGGTGCTGGACATTAGAGATGTTCACCAATATCCTGGCTTTGCCTCCTTTCCGTCACACAGTGGGACTGAATCTCCCCACTCACTGCCTTGGCCAATAAAACCTGACTCTGAGTGACAGGTATCACTTCCAGGTGGAGCTCTGCAAGGCGCTATGGTGTTCACCGAGCTCTCTCCCTCGGCTCCATCCGCCTAGGCCCCAGGCACCGGGAGCACAGTCCCTGCTGACCCCACAGAGATGTAACCATTGTTCTGTGGTCACCACACGGCCACTGCACAGGGAAAAAAACACCCAACATTTAGGGGTGTAAGAAAATGATGTGAAAATCCTGGAAGAAAACATAGGCGGTAAAGTCACAGACATCCCACGTAGTGGAATTTTCACTGATACATCTCCTAGGGCAAGAGAAACAAAAGAAAAAATAAACATATGGGACTACATCAAACTAAAAAGCTTCTGCACAGCAAAGGAAAACAGCCTCAAAGTACAAAGGAACCCCACGGTCTGGGAAAACATATTTGCCAAGGATGCATCTGATAAGGGGCTAATTTCCAAAGTGTACAAAGAACTCATAGCACTCAGCAAGAGGAAGACAAACAACCCAATTAAGAAATGGGCAAAGGACTTGAATAGGCACTTCTCCAAAGAGGACATACGGATGGCCAAGAGACACATGAGAAAATGCTCAACGTTGCTGATCATCAGAGAGATGCAAATTAAAACCCCAATGAGGTATCACCTCACACCTGTCAGAATGGCTCCATCAACATATGAACAAATGACATGTGCTGGTGAGGGTGTGGAGAAAGGGGGACCTGTTACACCACTGGTGGGAATGCAGACTGGGGCAGCCACTATGGAAAACAGTGTGGAGGTTCCTCAAAAAATTAGAAATGGAGCTGCCTTTTGACCCAGTGATCCCACTCCTAGGAATGTATCCTAAGAACCCTGAAACATTCATCAGAAAGGATATATGCACCCCGATGTTCATAGCAGCACAGTTTACAATAGCTAAGATCTGGAAACAGCCCAGGTGCCCATCAGTAGCTGAAGGATAAAAAGCTGTGGGACATTCACACCATGGATACTACACAGCTGTAAAGAAGAAGGATCTCGTACCCTTTGGGACAGTAGGGATGGACCTGGAGAATATTATGCTAAGTGAAATAAGCCAGGCAGAGGAAGACAAACATCACATGATCTCGACTATATGTGGAATCTAAAGAACTTAATAAACTGATGGACAGAATAGATTCAATGACATGGAAGCATAGATGAGACTGATGAATGTCAGAGGGATGGAGGAGGGCGGGTGGGTGGAGGGGGAGAGAGTAACCAAAGAATTTATATGCATATATACATAACCCAAGGACACGGACAATGGTGGGGAGAGGGACTGGGGAGGGGGAAGGGATGGGGTGGAACTGGTCATTGGGGAGAAAAAGGGACATCTGTAATTTTTTTTTTTTTTAAATATATCTTTCTTGATTTCAGAGAGAGGAAAGGAGAGGGAGAGAGAGATAGAAACATCAATGATGAAAGAGTCATTGATCGAGCCCACAACCCGGGCATGTGCCCTGGCCGGGAATCGAACCCCGGTCGCCTGGATCCTAGGTCGACGCTCAACAGCTGAGCCATACCCGGTCGGGCCATCTGTAATATTTTAAACAAAAATAAAATTTAAAAAAAGATAGAAAATGATGTGTTCTTTCTCCTGACTCTGGGTTGGCCAGGTGGTTCTTGTTGTGCTTGTTTACCTGGGCTCGCTTATGGAGCTGCAGCCATCTGAGGTCTCATTTCAATGGGGACAGTGAAACAGCTTCAGCTCACACCCCCCCCCCCCCCCCCCGTGGCCTCTCACCCAAGCCCCTCCCAGTGTGGCTTTCAGAGCAGCCTTCCAACCCTAGCATGAGCAGCAAGGGCTGGTGATATCTATCCTCAGAAGTCACATAACATCACTCCTACCATGTTCTGTTGGTCCACAGCAAATCACGAGGCCAACCCAGATTTACAGGTGGGGGACAATTGACCTCTTGATGGGAGGTGTGGTGAAGTCACATTGCAAAGAGGCATGCACACCTGAAAAGGAGACATTTGTGGCCATATACTACAAACTACTATGGTAGCCGAGATCTGGGGCTTGTCTGCTACCCGGCGCAATAAATCCTCACCTGACTGGATTCTCAAGCTACTGAATTCTGGGTGCCTCTCCAAGCCACTGCTATAGACTGTTTTGCATCCCCTCAAAATTCATACATGAAGCCTTAACCCACCATGTGACTATATTTGGAGATTACTGAGCCTATAAAGAGGGAATTAAGGTTAAACGAGGTCCTGATCTGATCTCTCTCTCTCCCCCTCTCTCCCTGCCTCCCGCCTGCCCGCCCTCATGTGTCCCAGAGGAAAGGCCACCTGAGGATGGCCATCTGTGAGCCAAGAAAAGCCTTCACCAGAAACTGCCCATGCTGGCGCCCTGTCCTCGGACTCCCAGCCTCCAGAACTGTGAGAAATAAGTGGCTGGTGTTCAAGCTGACTCGTCTGTGCCATTTTGCTTTGGCAACTCAAGCCGACTAATTTATCTTCCCAATTTATATCTAACAATGTCTTTAAAAGAAAGGACCTTTCTTTCCTGAGTTTCTTCTAATATTTGTTGAGTTGAGTGCACTCGGCCGAGTGTGTCAGAGCCCATTCCTCCTTCTTCCGTAAGGAATAAAGCTCCCTTTGTTCACCGAGTCCACCGTGTGTGCCCCTAAGGAAGGGCTGGGCTCCTCGCCTTCTCTCCTCCCCTTCCCGCCGGCTGGAATGCCTCCCTAGGCCACAAGGTGGAAGTCACACGTTCACAATGACAAAGCGGCAAAGGTAAAGAAGCCCTGCCCAGGAACCTGCAGGGCCACCTGAACACAGGACTGCTTGTGCTCAGGTCGTTTCTGAAACTGTTGTGGCCTTGTCTTAACAGCCAAACCCGTGTCTAACTAATATACTTACCAGAAATCAACACTGGAGCCAAAGGCAACACCTGGGACACCTGCTTATCAGACTTTAACCTAAACTGCTGTGATAAAGAGAACCCCAAAACACAAAGACTTAAATAAGAGGCGTTTACTTCTCTCTCAAATAAAAGCCTCCGTGTAAGCAGCCAGGGGGCGGCAAGGCTGGCCTTGGCCCGTAGAGCTGCTCATCGCGTCCCTCCGGCCGCAGGCTTCCTCCATCTGGCTCTGCCGCACCGAGAGCTAACTGTCCTTGTCCTCAGCGCTGAAAGAGGGGGCCTCCCAGGCCCCAGAAAGTGGAATGAAGAAGGAACAGGGACAAGTAGAGACATGGAAACCCGCCGGACTCTTGCATTCAGGTTCCATCAGCAAAAACTTGACTACGTGGGAGGCGGGGAAGTGCGGTCTCTAGTTTGTCCGCGTGCAAGGCTAGAGCTCTGCCACCACACATTTGGGGAGGACGCATTTGGGGAGACAGCGAGCAATGTGCTAGAGGAGGTCACCTCTGAAGGGAAGCTGCCCGTGAGAGCAGCACATTGCATCCTGGCAAAGCAAGCTGAACAGAGGAACAGTGGGTCACCAAAGTTGGTTCCCTGTTCCACCTCTCCCCGAGGACCTGCCCATTGCGGGGAGGCCATGGCCTGAGAGCCTCTGGGCCTGAGGTCACCAGGTCTTTATTCCCCTGCCTACGCTCCCAAGTAGATTTCCAGTAGATTCCCCCCCCTTTGGTGAAGGTGACCTTGGCTTGTCTTTTTGTTGTTGTTGTTTAATCCTCACCAGAGGATATTTTTTCCATTACTTTTCAGAGAGAGTGGAAGGGAGAGAAAGAGAGAAACATGAGAAACATCGATGTGAGAGAGACACATCAATTGGTCACCTCCTGCACATACCCAGGGCACTGAGCCTGCAATCCAGGTACATGGGCTGGAATCGAACCCAAGACCCTTCAGTCCATGGGCTGACGCAAACCGGCCAGGGCAGCTTGTCTATGTTTTGCATAACTAAAGAGCCTGGCAAATGCAACTTATGTTTTCCCTCTAATTGGGAGGAAGGAGGTAAATGCCTAAAATGACAGAACTTTCACTCCTGCCATCTTCTTCCCTCTTGTCCAAATTTCTTCTCGTCAATTCAAGGCTTCTAATATCTACTTTCAGGGGCCAATTCCAAAGAGAACAAATCAATACTCCATAGTCTGCAACTCATCCCCTAGTCACAGATTTTAAGAAGGAAAAGATGGCCCAGCCGGGCATGGCTCAGCGGTTGAGCATCGACCTAGGATCCAGGCGATCGGGGTTCGATTCCCGGTCAGGGCACATGCCCGGGTTGCGGGCTGCAGCCGATCAATGACTCTTTCATCATTGATGTTTCTATCTCTCTCTCCCCCTCTCCTTTCCTCTCTCTGAAATCAATAAAAGATATATTAAGAAAAAGAAGGAAAAGATAGTATGATGGCTTCTCAGGATGCCTTACCACTCCCACGAAGAGCTCATCACCTCACCGCTAAATTTCATCAGAGAAGTGGCTGGCATATAAGACAGGCAGGGCCACGGGGATGTGGTCTCCATTTGGCCACAGTATCCTTCTTGTCCAGTGTGGACCCTTAGACATGGACTTAACTAAGATCTGCCACCCTCAACCTCCCATAGCAACTGCAGAGCCAACTCCATTTCCAGGTCATTCCCCCATTTTGGAAACGAGGCTGACCTGGCCTGGTCTGGTCCCCAGCCTACTGTGTGATTTGAGCTGAGGATTCAGCATTCCTGAGCAGGGCTCTTTCTGTTAGTAGTGGATCTGTCCTTACCCCCACTTAAGTCCCTTGGGCCTCAACATTGGTCTGTGTCACTGACTTCCAATAGCAGCCTCTCTCTCTCTGCCTGCTTGAGGGTTTCTCTGGTGTCCTCTCCACCTGTCCCCTCCACCCCAGTTCTTGCTGCCTGTGAGGGAGGCTGCCCTGCGTAGCCCAGATGAGAGTGTAGTGGCCTGGTTCATGTACTCAGGAGTCAGCTGGAAAAGGGCAAGAGGAGAAAGGGCCTCTGGCTGTAACCTCCCTGGCTGCCTCCTTCACCGCCCTATCCTCCTCGTCTGGACATTCGCTTTGGTGAGAAGGGGGACCTAATGGCCCTTTCTTTGCCTTTTCATTCAAAATGCCTATTTAAGAGAGCCCAAATAAACAAAATCATAAATGAAAGAGTAAAAGTTACAGCCAACATCACAGAAATACAAGGAATCATTAAAGAACACTACAGCCCTAGCCAGTTTGGCTTCATCCCACAGACTGAAGGATACTGGGTTCAATTTCAGCCGAAGGGCACGTTCCTCGGTTTCAGGCTTGATCCCTGGCCCGGATCGGGACGAGTACAGAGGGCAACAAATCCGTGCGTCTCTCACATCGATGTGTCTCTCTCTCTCTCCTACTTCCACTCTCCCTGAAAAGCAATGGAAAAAGTATCCTGGGGTGAGGATTAAAATAAATAAATAAATAATAAAATTAAAAACACTACAAACAATTACATGCCTACAAATTTGACAACCTGGAAGAGATGGATAAGTTTCTAGAAATATGTAACTTTCCAAGAATGAACCAGGAAGAAATGGAAAATCTAAACAGAACAGTTGCTAGCAATGAAATTGAAGCAGTAAAAAATAAATAAAAAACTCAAGAAATAAAAGTCAGGACCAGATGGCTTCACAGGTGAATTCTACCAAACATTCAAAGAAGCATTAACACCAATTCTTCTTAAACTATTCCAAGAAGTTGAAGAGGAAAAAACACTTCCAAACTCATTCTATGAAGCCAGCATTGCCCTGACACCAAAACCAGACAAAGACATCACAGAAAAATAAAATTACAGGCCAATATCCTTGATGAACATAGAGGCAAAATTTCTCAACAAAATGTTAGCAAACCACATTAAAAAGATTATACACCATGACCAAGTGGGATCCACCCCAGGGAAGCAAGAATGGTTCAACATCTGTAATTCACTCAATGTGAAACATCACATTAACAAAATAAAGGATAAAAACCATATGATCATCTCATTAGATACAGAAAAAGCATTTGACAAAATTCAACATCCTTTTATGATTTAAAAAAACT
This sequence comes from Miniopterus natalensis, assembly GCF_054644295.1. Classification (NCBI taxonomy): domain Eukaryota; kingdom Metazoa; phylum Chordata; class Mammalia; order Chiroptera; family Miniopteridae; genus Miniopterus; species Miniopterus natalensis. Next base: position 5,525,109 of record NC_142085.1, on the reverse strand, counting down.
CTCGACAAAATGGGTATAGAAGGAACATATCTCAACATAATAAGGCTATATATGACAAACCCACAGTTAATATCATACTCAATAAAAAGCTGATAGCTTTTTTTGTTAATATGTCTTTATTGATTTCAGAAAGAGGAAGGGAGAGGGCAAAAGATAGAAACATCAATGATGAGAGAGTCATTGATCGGCTGCCTCCTGTATGCCCCCTACTGGAGATGGAGCCCGAAACCCAGGTATGTGTCCTGACCAGGAATCAAACCACAATCTCCTGGATCATAGATCGATGCTCAACCGCTAAGCCACACTGGCTGGGCAAAGCTGATAGCTTTTTCTCTAAAGGCAGGAACAAGATAAAGGCCGTTATCACCACTTCTATTGAAAGTAGTATTGGAAGTCCTAGCCACAACAATCAGACATGAAAAAGAAATAAAAGGCATCCAAATCTAAAAGGAAGAAGTAGAACTCTCATTATTTGCAAATGACATGATATTATATATAGAAAATCCTAAAAGTTCCACCAAAAAACCTATTACAATTAATAAATGAATTCAGTAAAGTTGCAGGACACAGAATCAATTTATACAAAAATGTGTTGTGTTTCTATACACCAATAAAAACCAATCAGAAGGAGAAATTAAGAAAACAATACCATTTACAATTGCACCAAAGAGCATGAAATACATAGGAATAAATTTAATCAAAGAGGTGAAAGACCTGTACACTGAAAATAATAAGACATTGAAGAAATTGAAGAAGATACAAATAAATGGGAGGCTATACCACGCTCATGGATGGAAAAGGTTAATATTGTTAAAATATCTTTACTACATAAAACAGTATGCAATCCCATTAAAATACCAATGACATTCTTCTCAGAACAGGAACAACTAATCCTAAAATGTATATGAAACCACAAAAGACCCCAAATAGCTACAGCAGTCTTGAGAAAGAACAACATGGGAGTTATCACGCTCCCTGATATCAAAGTATACTACATAGCTACAATAATCAAAACAGTTTGGTACTGGCATACAAACAAATATATAAATTAATGGAATAGAATAGAGAACCAAGAAATAAACCCACGTCTATATGGTCAATTACCCTATGACAAAGGAGGCAAAAATATACAGTGGGGTAAAGAGAGTCTCTTCAATAAGTGGTATTAGGAAAACTGGACTGATGCATGCAAGAAAATTTTCACCACTTCCTTACACCATTTACAAAAATAAATTCAAATGGATTAAAGACTTAAATGTAAGACCTAAAACCATAAAACTCCTAGAAGAAAACGTAGAAAGTAAACTCTTTAACATTGGTCTTAACAAGAAGATATAACAATTATAAACATTTACACTCCTTATAACAGATCAGCAAAATATTGAAGGGTGAAATAGCCCTAAAACAGACTTATATGCAGAACACTACACCCATTAACAACAGCATACACATTCTTCTCAAGTGTACATATGTTAAGCCACAAATGATCTCTCAATAGATTTTAAAAGATAGATATCATACAAAGTGTCTTCTCCAACCACAACAAGATAAAGTTAGAAATCAACAAAAGTAAAACTGAAAAAGTCATACATTTATGGAAATTAAACATTTTTTTAATTAGTTCTTTTTTTAAAAAAAATGAGTTTATTTTTATTTTTTTGGAAAGAGAGAGAGAGGAAGGTAGAGGGAGAGAGAGAAAACATCAATCGGTAAGCTCTGTTTGCCTCCTGTATGTTCCCCAACTGGGGATAGAATCTGAAACCTGGGTATGTGTTCTGACCAAGATTCGGGAAGCAAACCGGCCACCCTTCGGTGCATGGGGCGACACTCAACCAACCCGAGCCACTTTGGCCAGGGCAAACACATACTCTTAATCAATCAATGGATTAAAGAAGAAATCACAAGGGAAATTAGAAAATACTTAAAGACAAATGGAAATGAAAACACAAAATATCAAAACGTATTGGATGTCCCAAAAGCAGTGTTAAGAGGAAAATTTGTAACTATAAACACATTAGAAAAACGAGAAATTTCTCAAATCAGCTATCTAACTTTACAAGTCAAGGAACTATAAAAATAAGAACAAACTAAACCCAGAGTTAGGAGAGGGAAGGAAATAATAAAGATCAGAGCAGAAATAAACACAAGAGAGACTAGGAAAACAATAGAGAAAATCAATGAAACCAAAAGTTGGTTCTTTGAAAAAATTAACAAATCTTTAGCTAGATGGGCTAACTTAAGAGAGAGGGGGAGGAGAGAGAGAGAAAGAGAGAGAGGAGACTCAAACTACTGGAATTGGAAATGAAGGTGGGGACCCCTGATTCTACAGAAATGAAAAGGATTTTGAGTGAGTACTATGAGCAACTATACACCAACAAATTGGACAGCCTGATGAAATGGTCAAATCTATTTTTAGTAACATGCGACTTGCCTTTTTTGACCAATCAACCTGCATTATCTTTTTTTAATTGAGCTACAACACACATAAAGTGCACAAATCTTATGTGCACAGCTCGTTGCCTTTTTACGTAGGTTGTCATTCAAGTAACCACCACCCAGATCAAGGCACACAACATCCCCTGTCTTGTGCCCTTCCCAGTCATTTCCCTCCTACACCCCAATTTAATTTTAAAATGTAATTTCATTATAAATTTTTACGTAAAAGCTCAAATCTTTCACTTCTCTTTAAATATTTCTCTTCTAGACGCAAAAAGCCGGGCCTGCCGCGGGGGCCTAGGAGCGTCCACGGATTCCGTTTGGAGGTGTCTTTGAGCTCGCTTAAACACCAGGAGCCAAGCTCACCCTCCCGAGTTAAAAAATTTATGGACAAGAAGTTATCGTTGAAATTAAATGGTGGCAGGCATGCCCAAGGGATATTGCGGGGATTTGATCCCTTTATGAATCTTGTGACAGATGAATGTGCGGAGAGGGCGACCAGTGGGCAACAGAACAGTATTGGAATGGTGGTAATACGAGGAAACAGTATCATCGCGTTAGAAGCCCGGGAACGAGTATAAAGAATGGCTGTCCTCACCAGGGATGAACTGCTTCCACACGCCCCCTCTCCATGCAGTACCTGTTTTAACACAATATAAAAATCCAGTCCCGTCCATTTTCACACTAAACTTTTGTTAAATAAACTTCTGTATTGATAAAAATAAAATAAAATAAAATAATAAAATAAAATAAAATAAAATAAATAAAAAATAAATAAAATAAAATAAAATAAATAAAAAATAAAAAAATAAAAAAATAAATATTCCTCTTCTGCTTTTCACCTTTTCCCAAATAAAATGCCTCCTTTGAACTATAAATATATAAAATGTTTCATTGTTTTCTTAATTAGAATTTTATTTCCATTTTTAAAATATTCGGAATACAAAACAAAGGATCTGGTTTCTTCTATAAATGATTGTCATGAAAAGATGGAAGAGGAGCCCTAGCTGGTTTGGCTCAGTGGTTAGAGTGTTGGCCCGGGGACCGAAGGGTCTTGGTTCAATTACGGTCAAGGGCACATATCTCAGTTGCAGGTTTGATCCCCAGCCCCAGTAGGAGCACGTTCGGGAGGCAACCAATTGATGTGTCTCTCTCACATCGAAGTTTCTCTCCCTCTCCCTCTCCCTTCCATTCTCTCTGAACCTTTAACAAAAGGTTCTGAAAAGCAATGGAAAAAATATCCTCGAGTGAGGATTAAAGAAAAAAAAAATGCTGGTTTGAAGGCTACATGGTGTCAACTTAAAAAAAAAAATGGAAGAGGAATAGTTATAGACTGAAAGAATTAAGAGTCATATAGACCAAATGCAGCACATGGCCCTTCTTGGATCCTGAGTCTAACCAACCACAGTAAAAGGACATTTCTGGAATAGTCAAGACAATTTGAGCACAGACCATGGAGCACATGATATATATTATGGATTGTGGTTAATTTTGTTAGGTGTGATCATGGTATTGTGATATTGTTTTAAAATTCTTTTTATATTAGGTACGCAAACAGCAGTATTTACAGATTAACTGATTGTCAGGCATTTGTTTAAAAATTCTGTAGCAGGAGGGAAAGACCATATGAAGAGAGGCTAGCCAACTGTTGAGAATTGTTGAAGCTGGGTGGTCTGTACATGGGCGTTCTGCACACACTATTCCCCTTATTTTGTGTATGTTTGAAAGTTTCTATAATAAACAGTTAAAAAAAAAACCTCAACCCCCTTTGACCATTAAGTCGTTAAAATTAAACAAGGAAATAAAAAGGCTAGACAAGACACCAAGACCTTGGCACACAATGTTCACTGTCAAAATCATCAAATGAATAAATGATACAGCTCAGGGAACATAAGTACTGAATCATCTTGCCAGTCACACAGCCACTGAAATTATTAAATGAGATATTTGTATATTAGTCTTTTTTTTTTTAATCCTCACCTGAGGATTTTTTCCGTTGCTTTTCAGAGAGCGTGAAAGGGAGAGAAGAGAGAGAGAAACATCCATGTGAGAGACACATCGAGAGGCTGCCTCCTGCACTCCTAAGGATAGAGCCTGCAACCGAGTTACGTGCCCTTGGCGGGAACTGGACCCAGGACCCTTCAGTCCACAGGCCGACGCTCTAGCCACTGAGCCAAACCGGCTAGGACGAGTCTTTTTTTTTTTAATCCTCACCTGAGAATATGTTTACTGATTCTAAACATTTTTTAATTCATATTAGAGAGAGAGAGGGAAGGAGAGGGAGAAAGAGAGAAAATTGATCGGTTGCCTCCTGAACTTGCCCCGACCAGGGATGGAACCTGCAGCCTAGATACGTGTCCTGACAGGAAATTGAACCTGCAACCTTTTGGTGTCAGGAAGGAGGCTCCAAGCAGCTGAGCCACAGCCAAGGCTGCACGTTGTTTTTTTGTGAGTTTTACCAGCATGAGTCAATACTTTGGAACCCAGTAATATCTGGTTTTGGGAGGTTTTTTTGTATTTTTTTTAACAGGCTTAATTCACTTTATTTTTCTGATATGAAATTACGTGATGGCCACAGCTGGAGCCTGGGTCCTTTGCACAGAAACTCTGGTGTGGCTCTTTACAAGATGGTCAGTGAATTCCTGAGAGGGAGACTTGGTGCAAACAGTCTCTTTTCAGAGATCTAGGATGAGATAGCTATAGGTCTTAGAGATGGCATCGAAGGTGGCCTTGGAGACATTGCCCAGGGTGGCAGTGCGGCCCCTGGCCGAGGTATAGCAGTCATCGATACTGGCCAGCAGCAGCAGCTTCTTTGGGCACAGGAGCCGATACGATGCCAATGCCCCTGGGGGCAGGGATGAGGCCGTCAGAACAGAGCCACAGCGGCCGGTCACCTTGCTAGGGACAGTGTGGGGCTTGCCAGTCTTATTCCCCCAGTAGCCTCGCAGCACTGAGACAACAGAGAGCTTGGCCAGGAGGATGGTCCCACGGATGGCAGTGGCTACTTCGAGCCCTAACACCCAGACCAAAGTGTCCATTGTAGTCCCCAGTGGCAACAAATGCCTTGAACAGGGTCCTCTGGCCAGCCCATGCCTGCTTTTGCACAGGTCTAATCTTCAAAACCTCATCCTGGAGGGATGTCCCCAGGAAAAAGTCAGTGACCTCAGATTCCTTGATGGGCAAGGAGAAGAGAGAGGTCTCCTCCAGGGACTTGATCTTCATGTCCTTGACCAGGCGGCCCAGCTTGGTCACAGGGATCATTCTTGCCCTCGGCCTTGCCTCCCGGCCCGGCCACGCAGAGGCCGCTGCCCAACCCTCCACGGAAGCCGCCGCGGCCTCCGATTCCAGGCCCCCGAGGCCTCCTGGCCCTCCCGCAGCACCGGCGTCCTCTGCCATTTGTTGTTTCCTAGGCTCTGTATTTTTTAAATCCCATTTTCTCATTTCAAAAAGCCAAGAATCAGGCCTTTTGAAATATGACCACATAAAAAAGGTAAAGCTACCCCGTCCAAGCCCCCTGTTATCCTTCCCGGGACGACATGCTACCTTGTTGTAAACTGCCACAAAAGCTGCTTCTCAGAGTTGCTGTGCTCAAGGAGAAAAGGTACTGCGAGAAGCACCCAGCAGCGACTGGCAGGCGGCGGTCATTCAACGAGCGTTAGGCCCTGCAGCAACCGCCCTCCGCCTCCCTCGGCCCTCGGCTGTGGCCCAGGCGGCGGCTCTGGGCGCTCTCAGACTCACCTCGCGCTAACTCATCCTACCTGGGCCCTCTCCAGGGCCTCGGCGCCCAGTGCGCAGGCACAGTGGGAAAGCCGGGAGAACTGATGCCGAGTCAACCTGAGCAATCAGAGTGGAAATCGGTGGGTAGATGCTCCTGACCCTGTCCATCAGGTGGGCAGTTTCTGGAGACGCTCTGTTTCTCTCTTCGGAAGGTTCTGGTGGAATCTAATATCCCACTGCACACAGTGGCACCATTGCTATCTCTCAAGTTGGCTTTTCCTCCTCAGATATCACACTGCCTATTGCCTCAGCTCTGCTTTCTAGAATCACCTAAATTAATCGCTTGTGCCGTGTCTCAGGCTCCGCTTTCAGGGACAAGTTAAGAGTCTCCCCCTGATACCCCTCTCCCATAACCCACTGGTCTCCTTTCACGGCCTCCCCACTAGGCCCCCAGCGGAGCCCGGACTGGAACATCAACACACACAATTATAATCCACCCATTTACTGGTCTCTCTCCATCTGTGGAGCACAAACTGCTCAGGGACAGGGAGCCTGTGACACGTTTGGGATCCCCCAGTGGGAGAGAGAGGTCAGCCGTCAGCACAGCACCAAGCTGTGGTGGGCACTGAGGCTCTTCACCAATTGTCCCATTTCCTGCCTTCCAGGCATGCGGTAGAATTGAAGTCTCAGCCCTCCTGAAGGTCAGGAGAGCACCAAAAGGGCTTTCTTTCACCAGTGGCGTGTGAGCACCGGCCCTGCCCTGTGGGTTGCTGCTTCCAGCAGAACTGCTGATTGGTCAGAGCAACAAGACACGGCAGCACCTCTTCTGATGGGGCCTCCTTTAACCTGGGTCCCTGAGTGACTATGATCATCAGAGCCCCCCAACACCATGCCCACTGACCCAACAGGTAGCACTAGTGAGAAATGACACTGCTGGGTTAAGCTACTGAGATCGCAGGGTTCTGTGACCGCAGCATTCCCCAGCCATCCGACCGACGCAGGCTGAGGCAGGGTGCACACAAAGTTCCCAGGGCCACAAAGAGGAGCAGCCAGTCTCTCCAGAGGTTCAGAGAAAGCCTCACGGAGGAACTGGAGATAAGCCTTAAGAGATGAGTGTTCAGCCCGGCCGGGCGTGGCTCAGCGGTGGAGCATCGACCTAAGATCCAGGCTTTTGGGGTTCGATTCCCAGTCAGGGCACATGCCCGGGTTGCAGGCTCGATCCCCAGTAGGGGGCCTGCAAGAGGCAGCCAATCAATGACTCTCATCATTGATGTTTCTATCCCTTTTTCTCTCTCTCCTTTCTTCTCTCTGAAATCAATAAAGATATATTTAAAAAAAAAAAAAGAGATGAGTGTTCAACCACCTGACAAGGAAGAGAGAGGGCAGTCCAGGCAAAGAGATCCGTGGAGCCGGGGCTTGGAGCCTGGGACCCCGGAGCACTACCTACCAGCACTGCTAGCAGTTCTGGAAGTCTGAAGGTGGGAGAGGAAAGGGGAAGCCACAGTGAGAGGAGCCGCAGAGGAGAGTGTGGCCTATTCAGGAGCACGTGACTCTTTAGATAAGGAAGTGATATGATTTCATTTGCATTTCAATAAAAACTATTCTGCTAGTGAACAAAATAAACTGATGAACAGAATAGATCCAGAGACGCAAAAGAATGGAACAGACTGAGGAATCTCAGAGGGAAGGCGGGTGGGGAGAGATGAACCAAAGAACTTATATGCATATATTCATAACCCATGGACACAGACAATAGCGTAGTGAAGGCCTGGGGGTTGGGGGGCAGGGTGGAGGGGGGACATCTGCAATACTTTCAACAACAAAGATTTTTTTTAAATACTATTCTGAAATCAGAGTGAAAGGTGAATTGGAGGGGCAGGTAAACCAGTTAGGGGACATTTATAGTCCTGGTAAGATACCAGGAGCTAAAAGCAAGCAGAGAAGTGGGGAAGGAGTAGCCAGGACAAGTATTGAGTCGGCCGCAGGGGCCCCACTGCGCCCTCCCCTGGGCTTTCCTAACTCCCAGGCATGTCTCATACCAGCACTTACCCTGTGATTGCCCGTTTAACTATAGTCTTCTTGAGGGTAGGAAATGTCTTTTTTTTTTTTTTTTTTTTACTAGTTAACATTTTATTTTTCAGTTTAGAGAAGGCAGTAAATAAAATATATGAGAGGTTTTAGCTTCCCGGAAAATGAACTTGAACAAGAGAAGCAAAATGTGTCCACCAAATAGATACTGATTTTCAGCTTCTAAAGAAATAGGTTTCTTTGGCAAGAGTTATATTTGACAGGACAGTTGTCTGTATTAAAATTGTTTACTATTAAATGAATTTATCATTTCTTTTATTTTTACTGTGCTAAAATACAAAGAATATAGAATTTACCATCTTAACCATTTTTTAAAAATATGTCTTTACTGATTTCAGAGAGAGGAAGGGGGAGGGAGAGAGAGAGAGAAACATCAATGATGAGAAAGTCATTGATCTGCTGCCTCCTGCAGGCCCCCTACTGAGGGATCGAGCCTGCAACCCGGGCATGTGCCCTGACCAGGAATCAAACCTCAATCTCCTGGATCCTACGTCGATGCTCAACCTCTGAGGCATGCGGGCTGGGCCCATCTTAACCATTTAAGTGTACAGCTCAGTGGTACTAAATACATTCATGATGTGTGCAATTATCGCCACTGTCCATCTCCAGAACTCTTTCACCTTAAAAAATGAAGCTCTGTACCCATTAGACACCTCCTCCTCATGCTCCCTCCCCTTGGGGGGCCCCAGGAGGCAACCACCATTCTATTTTCTACTTTAAATATTTCATATATAAGTGGGATCATACACCATTTGTCCTTTTGTGGCTGGCTTATTTCCCTTACCATATAATATCCTCAAGGTTCATCCATGTTGTAGTATGTGTTGGAATTTCCTTCCTTTTTTAGGCTGAATAATATTCCACTGTGTGTGTGTCCACATTTTGTTTATCATTTACCCATCAATGGACATTTGCATTGTTTCCCCATTTCAGCTACTGTGAATAATGCTGCTGTGAACATGGGCATGCAAATATTTCTTTGAGACCCAGCTTTCAATTATTTTGGATATATACCCAGAAGTGGATCTGCTGGATCATATGGTAATTCTTTTTTTTTTTTTTTTGAGGAAACTCCATGCTGTTTTCCATAGTGACTGCACCATTTTTATTCCCACCAACAGTGCACAAGGGTTTCAATCTCTCCACACCCTCAGGAACTGTGTTACACTTTCCTTTTACCACCAGCACTAGCTCAGTGTTGATGCATTCTAGGAACTCATATATTTATTTATTTTTAAATGTTTTTATTGATTTTAGAGAGGGAGAGAAACATCACATGGATCTGCTGCCTCCTGCACACCCCCTACTGGGGATTAAGCCCACGACCTGGGCACGTGCCCTGACCAGAAAGTAACCAGGACCTTTTGGTATATGGGTCGGTGCTCAACCAACTGAGCCACACTGGCTGGGCTCATATATTTATTAAGTGGATGGGTAAAGGATTTGGTGGCTAAATATATATGAGGAATGAAGGGGAAAATTTCAAGTTTTTCACCTTTGACAAGAGGAGAAACAGGTTTGAGAAGAAAGAGAACAGGTTCTGTCCAGGACACACTGTGTTTTAAATACCTTTAAAACATCAGGAGGAGATGGCTATTCTAGCTTGGAAACAGGCAGTTCTGGTGGGAAACAGAAATGTGGGAGTCTGTGTCAGTCAAGGTTCTCCAGAGAAGCAGAACCAATAAGATAAACAGTCAGACTCCAGCTGGTTTGGCTCAGTGACCAGAGCATCGGCCCTCCGACCGAATGTCCTGGGTTTGATCCTGACCAGGGGCATGCGCCTCGCTACGGGCTGGATCCCTGGCCCCGCAAGAGGAAACCAGTCGATGTGTCTCTCTCACATTGACATTTCTCTCTCTCTCCCCCTTCTACTCTCTCTGAAAAGCAATGGAAGAAGTATCCTTGGGTGAGGATTAAAAAAATTAATAAAATAGAAAAGATATACAGTTACTGAGCTTCACAGATACAGCATTTTCATCACGTGAAGACAAGACTCTTCTTCAGCAAAAAGATTACGGCTCCCTGAAGGTTCAGATGACAATCAGCAAATTTTAACAATAAAGTATTTTAATTCAATTACATATATTGTTTCTTAGACATAATGCTATTGCACACTTGATAGACTACAGTATAATATAAACATAACTTTTATACCACTGGGAAACCAAAACATTCACGTGACTCACTTTATTGCCACATTCGCTTCATCGCAGTCTGGAACTGAAGGTGCAATGTCTCCAAAGTATGCCAGATTCATTTTAAGGAATTGACTCACGCAGTTGTAAGGGCTGGCGAGTTCAAAACCCATAGGGCAAGCCAGCAGGCTGGAAGCTCAGGGAAGAGCCAATGTTGTAGTCTTGAGTGTGAATTTGTAGAGCAGACTGGTAGGCTGTAAACTGAGGCAGGATGTCTATGTTACAGTGTTGTTGTTTTTCAATCCTCACCTGAGGAAATTTTTTCCATTGCTTTTCAGAGAGAGTGGAAAGAAGAGAGAGAGAGAGAGAGAGAGAGAGGGAGGAACATCGATGTGAGAGAGACACATTGACTGGCTGCCTCCCACATGTGCCCCGGTTGGGGCCAGGGATGAGTCTGCAACCGAGGCATGTGCCCTTGGCCAGCATCGAACCCAGGACCCTTCAGTCTTCCGGCCAATGCTCTAACCACTGAGCCAAACCAGCCAGGGCTATGCTACAGTCTTGAGGCAGAATTCTTTCTCTAGGAAACCTTAAGGCCTTCAACTGCCTGGGTGAGGTCCACCCACATTATTAAGAGTAAATCCTTTACTTAAAGTCAACTGAGTATAGATGTTAATCACATCTACAAAGTACCTTCACAGAAGCATCCAGACTAGTGTATGACTAGACAACTGAGCACCACAGCCCACCCAGCTGACACATAAAATTAACTGTCAGTCACCAACGGTAACCAGCCTCTTCAGAGGAAGCACAGGATATCACCCAGGGAGACGGGATAAAGGCCAAGAAGGCCAAGGACACCAACAGTTAAAAGGCGCACAGCCCGGCCGGGCGTGGCTCAGCGGTTGAACGTCGACCTGGGATCCAGGCGATCGGGGTTCGATTCCCGGTCAGGGCACATAGCCGGGTTGCGGGCTAGCCAATCAGTGACTCTGTCATCATTGATGTTTCTCTCTCTCTCTCTCCCTCTCCTTTCCTCTCTCTGAAATCAATAAAGATATATTTTTAAAAATAAAAATTTAAAAAAAAAAAGGCGCACAAAGGAAGAGAGTGAAGGGTTAGAGAAGAAACCGAGGTTGTAGAAGGAAGGGATCCAGAAGAAAGGGGTGTCACAGAAGCCAGGGAAAAGCAGTGTGTCCAACAAGCATGGCCCAGTGGGCCACAGGCTGCAGAAAGCTCAGGTGAGATGAGGATTTGTGACCAGAAAGCCTTCAGTGACGTTTGCAGGCAGCAGCAGCCTCACTGACGGTGGGAGTGTAAATCTGTACAACTGCTTCAGAAAATACTCGAGCACCAGTCAGGGCCGTGGCGCACGCGCAGATGCACTGTGGAGCACCGGCAATGCCACTCTTAGGAATAAACTGACGCTTGCTACTCAAGGTGTGGCCCACAGGCCGGCAGCTTGTGGAAATGGAATTTCAGGCCCCACGATGTCCCACTGACTCAGAACCTGCATTGGAACAAATCTCCAGATGACTCATGTGCACAGTGACTAAAGTTGGAGAAACAATCTTCAAACTTTTTTGCTCATGTCCAAAGAATTTTGCAAACTATGTACCCCCTCACACGCTTTTACGCTGCTATCTTTCCTCAAATGCTTAAGTAGTTACAAAAGGCTGCAATTTCCAGTGTGTTGTAAACACTGACCTTTTAAAAAAGTGTTATTTCACTTTTAACCATAGCCTCTATGACTCACTAAAAAGTACACAATCACACTCTTCAACAGTTAGAAATTTCACATTGTTCCATTTCTTCTGAAGTCATATTTATATTTCTACCTCCCAAAACATTATCCTCATATATTTTATGCTTGAATGTCTTCTATGCCCTGCCTAGCATGCCTCAGTTGGCCGGGCGTCCTCCTGTACACCAAAAGGTTACTAGACTAGTTCGGTTCCAGGCCAGGAGGGCACATGCCTGGGTTTCAAGCTCAATCGCCAGTAGGGGACATGCAGGAGGCCACCAACTGACGTCCCATTCTTACATCGGTGTTTCTCTCTCCCTCTCCTTTCCTCTATCTAAAAAAAAATTTTTTTTAAAGTATTTTTTAGAAAAGAAAGTCTTCTATTTTCTGCAACAAAAATATGTATATAAATTAAAATGGAATTTTAAAATTTCTTGTGGCCTTAAAGCTCCAAGTGTTAAACTCTTTTCTCCTGGAATAAGTAATTATGATTATCATTAATAATTAGTTTATCAGAATAACATAAATTTTGCTAAATAATGATTAGGCATAAAAAAGTAAAATTGTATTGGGAGCGCAATTCTAAATAAGATGGTTAGGACACTTTATTTTCAATTAGTTCATGTATTTATAAATGAACATTACTTATTGCTAGAATCAGACAAGATTCAGCATGAACTCTATTTCTATTTTTCATATAACAAAATTTTTTTTTTTTTAAATATATCTTTATTGACTTCAGAGAGAGGAAAGGAGAGGGAGAGAGAGAGAGACAGAAACATCAATGATGAGAGAGTCATTGACCGAGCCCACAACCCAGGCATGTGCCCTGACCAGGATTCGAACCCCGATCGCCTGGATCCTAGGTCGACGCTCAACCGCTGAGCCACACCCGGCTGGGCCATAGAACAAAAATTTTGTTTCCATAAATAAGTAGGTGGAAATGAAAAAAATTTTGTCATAGCAATGTCACTAAGTTCTTTGAAATCACAAGAACTTATATACCAACACAGTGAACTACCAGCAAAAATTAAGCAGCTGGCCCAGCCAGCGTGGTTCAGCGATTGAGTATCGACCTAGGATACAGGAGACTGTGGTTCGATTCCCAGTTAGGGCACATGCCTGGATTTCAGGCTCGATCCCCAGCAGGGAGCACACAGGAGGCAGCCAATCAATGACTCTCTCTCAACATTGATGTTTTTATCTCTCTCTCCCTCTCCCTTCCTCTCTCTGAAATCAATAAGAATATATATATATTTTAAATTAATCAGCTGGTCTCTTCAACAAATGATACTGAGAAAACTGGATGTCCACATGCAAAATAATGAAGTTGAACCCGTACCTCACATTATATACAAAAATTAACTCAAAACAGGTCAACAATCTAAATATAAGGGCTTAAGCCATAAAACTCTTAGAAGAAAGTATGAGAGTAAATCTTCATGACTTTGGGTTTGGGAATGGGTTCTTAGATATGACACCAAAAACATGGGCAACAAAAGAAAAGATAAATTAGACTTTATCAAAATTTAAAACTTTTGTGCATCAAAGGGCATTTTATCAAGAAAGTAAAAAGAGCCCTGGCTGGCATGATTCAGTGGTTAGAGCATTGGCTTGCTCACCAGAGTGTCTCAGATTTGATTTCTAGTCAAGGGCAAGTACCTGGGTTGCAGGTTTAATCCTGGCCCCAGTCAGGGCAGGAGTGAGAGCAACCAATCAATGTGTCCCTTTCACATCGATCTTTCTCTCTTTCTCTCTCTTCTCTCTCTCTCTCCCCCTACCCCCTCCCTTCCACTCTCTCTAAAAATCAATGGAGCCCGGCCGGGTGAGAATCAGCAGTTGAGCATCGACCTGGGATCCAGTTGATCAGGATTCGATTCCCAGTCAGGGCACATTCCCGGGTTGCAGGCTCAATCAATGACTCTCTCATCATTGATGTTTCTATCTCTCTCTCCCCTCCACTCTCTCTGACAAGCAATGGATAAAATATCCTCAGGTAAGGATTAAAAAAAAGAAGAAAATAACAAGTGTTACTAAGATGTGGAGAAACTGGGACCCTTGTACAGTGCGCTGATGGGAATGTAAAATGGCTCAGCCACTGTGGAAAAGCTTGGTGGTTCTTCAATTTTCATATAACCCAGAAATTCAACTCCTAGGTACATAGCCGAAAGAACTGAAAACAGGTACTCAAAGAAATACATATGCACACATGGTCATAGTAACATTATTCACAATAGCCAAAAGATGAAAACCACACAAATGTCCATCAACAGATAAATGAATAAGCAAATTGTGATATATCCATATAATGGAATATTATTCAGCCATAAAAAGGAATGGAGTACTGACACATATTACAATATGGATGAACCTCAAAGACATTATGCCACATATTATATGATTCCATTTATACAAAATATACAGAATAGGTAAATCCACAGAAACAGAACACATATCAGTAGTTGCCAGGGGCTGGAGGGTAGGAGGAGAATGGGGAGCAACTGCTTAATGCGCACCGGGTTTTCTTTTGGGGAGATGAAATGTTTTGGAACTAGATAGAGGCAGTGGTTGCACAACATTGTGAATGTGCTAAATGCCGTTGACTTGTTCACTTCAAAATGGTTCATTTTATGTTACGTGAGTTTTACTTCAATAACAAAAAGTGTAGATAAATCAATAAATCAGCTGACACTCAATGACTCCTCCTTCAATTTTGTTGAAGGGAAAGAAAGAGAAAGCACCTGACTTGCAGAAAGATGTCACTAGGTCACTTACTTTCTCAGAACCAGCACAGATTTTGGAACTGTCCCTTTGGTGCCCTGGCATTTTGACCCTCCTGAACTCCCCCTTGGGCCTGTGTCTTGGGTCAGGGAGGGTCTGGCAACAGGAGGAGGAAGGGGCCTCTGCTCCTCCTTCTTGGGGGCCCTCTCAGGCCCACCAGTCTCCCAACATCATATGGAAGCGTCAGATCTGAAAGCTGTTCCATCTATCCAGGTCCACCTACCCCTTGGACAGTCCTCTCGCACTACAGGGATGCACGTGCCCAGTCTGAAGACCGCTGCCTGGAGAAGCTTCCCATCGTGCCCAGAGAAGAGTAAAAGAGAGCTCACAGCAGTATTGTGGTGGCAACCACCTGGTAAACAAATCAAATGTCCATCAACAAGACAAGCAATTCATAAATTGTGGTGTGAGCATGCAATAGAAAGTAAATGAATGAATTTCAGCTATGTAAGTCAACAAAATCATAATGTTGAGTTTAAAAGCCAGCCCCAGAAATACACACAGAGTATGGTTCCATCCATGTGAAGATCAAACAGGCAAAGCTAAAAGGTACGCTGTTTAGGAATGCCTACAACACGCAGAGATAGTGAAACCATGAGATAAGCAGGATACTCAGGGTAGAGGTCTCTGTGCAGAGGGAGAGGGATGCAGTCGGCCTGGAGCACACAAGATGTCTAAGGTCCTGAGAAGCTCTTTCTTAAGCTATGGTCAGGGACCCAGGTGTCCTGTTTCATTTGTCTTTAGCTATATGCTAACTTTATACCTTCTTCTAAGTGTATATAGTCACAACAGATATTTTAGGAGAGAGGGTGCATGTAGAGACAGTGAAAAGGTATAGACACTGGCAATGCTTCTGTCTCCTACTCATTCCTTACAACCCTGGTCAGGTTTTATTTCTCAAGCACACTAGGAATCCTGAATTTATCTGTGAATTTGACACCATATTAGGGTATTTGGTACGTCCAGCCTAGGCTGGGAGGGCTCCTCATCTCACACTGGCAGAAGTTGGTGACCAAGGGCCAAGAATCTGGATATCCCTACATGGGGAGTGTGAGAAAACAGCCCTACAACATCTCCCCACCAGCCTATACAGGAAAAGACAGACTCGTGCACTATTGTTTCCATATAAACCTGTAACTAGGTGGACTGGGCACTTGAAGACTCTCAACTCCACCTGCCACCAAGGACCACCTCGTCTTTTCTTTTTCTTTTTTTAATGTCTTTATTGATTTCAGAGAGAGGAAGGAAGAGGGAAAGAGAGAGATAGAAACATCACACCCCGTCCTGTATGCCCCCTATAGGGATCGAGCCCAAATGCAGGCATGTGCCCTGACCAGGGACTCCAACGGTGATCTCCTGGATCACAGGTCGATGCTCAACCCCTGAGCCACGCCGGCTGGGCAGGACCCCCTGTCTTAAATTCTAAGCTGAGATTTGGTCCTCCTGTCCCATTCACACTCCCAGGAAAAAGGAACAGCAAGAAGGGGACAGGATACAAAACCTTACAAATTTAAATTCTTACCTTGACAGCTTTTCATATTTCTGCTCTCACTGGACTATGAACTATTCTTTTTTAAGAATTTTTTATTGATTTTTAGAAAGAGAGGAAGGGGGGGAGGAGAGAAATATCAATATGTTAATGAAACATCGATCACTGCTTCTTGCATGCCCCCTACTGGGAATGGAGCCCACAACCCAGGCATGTGCTCTGGCCAGGAATCAAACTGTCAACCTTTTGGTGCACCAGACGATGTCCAACCAACTGAGCCACACCAGCCAGGACCAAATTATTCTTTTGAGAAGTTTGACAATGAGAAAAAGAAAGGGGGGGACGGGGGGGGGGGTTGCAGGCTCAATCCCCAGTCAGGGGCATGCAGGAGGCAGCTGATCAATGACACTCTCATCATTTATGGTTTTTCTCTCTCTCTCCCTCTCCCTTCCTGTCTCTGAAATCAATAAAGATATATTTAAATATATATAAAGGGAAAGGCACAGAATCAAGGCACCACCTAAACACTGCAGCATCCCTTGAGTTCAGGAGTTCAGTTTAAGTCAGGAACAAACTTTTTATGGGTGGATGCTGGCTGGGCTGAATGGGAATGACTTCAACAGTCAAGCATTTATTGCATGACTTTTATTTGCAAAACATAACCCACGACACAATTCCTGCAATCGAGATGTTTACTTGGGGAAACCAGATTGTGAATGCATTATATAACAAAGCAGTTTCATCACAATTGATGTATATGGAAGACGCTGTAGTATCCTGGAATATGTAGTAAATCCAATTGGGAGGAAACAGGGGCTTCCTCACCTGGACTTGGTGGGTGGGTGGGGAATGTGGGCATGAGAGGTTGAGGAGGGGCATTCTTCAAGGTGCTCATAAATGCTGGTACTGAAGCTGTGGAGGCTGCAGCTTAGCTTGGGAGTGACAGCGAAGGCGGAGGTGGGGAGTTGAGGGAGGTTTCGTTTAGGGTGGTGGAGCTCTGGCCTTGTCAATTTGGTGGAGGGACGCTTGTAGTTGGGAAGATTAAAAGTAGTAGAATCCTACTGACATAAATAATCACATAATTAGAAGTAGTAATACCAGGGCTACTTGTGCAGTAGGTGTGAAGTGGGTGGGCAAGGGCTTCGACAGCTCAAGTGGAAGGGTGGAGGGCGTCTGCCTTGGCAAGAAGTTGGGGTCAATTCTGAGAATGGAGAGAAGGGGGGTCGGTGGGACTTTACAGATGAGACGGGGAAAGCTGAGGGCACTGCACTGCCTGGCCTGGAGGGCTGGGGCGGTTACTATCTGCAGAAGAGCTGGGAAAACAAAGTGTGGCTGCGGGAACCGTGAAATACCCAACACGGGATGAACGCGCGGGCAACAGGAACCAAGAGCTGCGAGCCGCGGGGCAGCCTGGGCCCGGGGCCCTGGGAGGGGCCGCGGCTGCGGGACCGGCCCGCCGCGCGCCGGGCCGAGGGCGCCCCCGGGAGCAGGTGCCTGCGCCGCCTCCTCGGAGCTCAGCCCCGGGCGCGGGGGCGCGGGGGCGCGGCGGGCGGGGCCCCGGGAGCGGCGGCGGGCGCCGGGGGCGGGCGGGCCGGGCGGCCTCCGCGCGGCACTTGGCACGCACGCGCAGACCGGCCGCGGAGCCCGGAGGCGCAGAGGCGGGGGAGCGGGAACGAAGGGGGTGTGGAACGTATTTCCGCTCTGGCGGACAAATAATACCGGCCAAAGGGGAGGCCAGGCCCTCCGGGCCTTTAACCGTGTGGGGGCGCTGGTGAAGAAAGGGGGGTCGGGACGCGGGGAACTCCTGCTCCTTTAATTCCCTCCCCTCTTCCTCCTCCCAGAGTTCTCGCCGCGGCCGCCGCGCGCGGAGCCTGGAACACACGGCACGAGCCGCCCCCGCCCCTCCCCCCTGACGCCCACGCGGAGCCAGCCCCGCGCGCGCGCCCCGTGCACCCCCGCGCCTGCGCGCTGCCCAGGCCCTGCCCGAGTGTGGGGGCGCCGGCGGCCCCGGGGGGGGTGGGGGACGTAGGGGGTCAAAAAAACAGCACGCGGACCAGGGCCAGGTGAGAGGCGCGTGCACTCAGGGTCGTGGGGCTGGGGGGCGTGCCACGAAGCTCTGAGCGTGGGGGGGGGCGTGCACCATGCGTGCAGGCGGTGGGGGGAGGACGTGAAAGGCGCGTGCAAACGTGCAAAGGGGGGGGCGGAGGAAAGAGGCTGCGAGTAAAAGGGGCGGGGTGAGAAGATCCTGCAACCCGGGCACCCGGGAGCCCAGAGCCTCAGGCCTCTACTCCTGTTAACGTGGGCGCGCGGCTCGCCCCATCCTGGAGGGTGGTTGGGCCGGGGGTATGGACGCCGCTGCCCCGCCCCCGGGAACCACGCCCCCCTCCCCTTGGAGGGACAGCGCCGCCCCTGGGGCTGGGGAAACTGAGGACGAGGCCTGAAAACTGGGAGGTGTGATGCTGGGGGACCGGGCAAGAATGGGGGCGAGGGGCCTAGAGCCTTGTCTTAAGGAGAGCCAGAGACCTTTGTCTCTGACTGGTTTCCTTCCCAACTAGGGTTGCCCACCCTCCCGCCACAATGGCCTCTGGGGTGGAAGTTCTGCGCTTCCAGCTGCCCGGCCACGAGGCTGCCACTCTGCGGAACATGAACCAGCTCCGCGCAGAGGAGCGGTTCTGCGATGTGACTATTGTGGCCGACAGCCTCAAGTTCCGAGGTCACAAGGTCATCCTGGCCGCCTGCTCCCCTTTCCTGCGGGACCAGTTCCTGCTGAACCCCAGCTCTGAGCTGCAGGTCTCCCTGATGCACAGCGCGCGCATAGTGGCCGACCTGCTGCTCTCCTGCTACACGGGCGCCCTGGAATTCGCCGTCAGGGACATCGTGAACTACCTGACGGCGGCCTCCTACCTGCAGATGGAGCACGTGGTGGAGAAGTGCCGGAATGCCCTCAGCCAGTTTATCGAGCCCAAAATAGGCCTCAAAGAGGATGGGGTCAGCGACGCGGGCCTCGTGAGCAGTGTCGGCGCCACCAAGTCCCTCCTCCCTCCCGCCAGGACCCCGAAGCCCGCTCCCAAGCCCCCGCCCCCGCCCCCGCTCCCCCCTCCGCTCCTTCGGCCCGTGAAGCTGGAGTTCCCGCTGGACGAGGACCTGGAGCTGAAGGCGGAGGACGAGGACGAGGACGAGGACGAGGACGTGTCCGACATCTGCATCGTCAAGGTGGAGTCGGCCCTGGAGGTGGCGCACCGGCTCAAGCCTCCCGCGGGCCTGGGGGGGGCGCTGGGCCTCGGCGGCTCGGCGGGCGGCCACCTGGGGGAGCTGGCCCCCAGCAGCGTGCCCCCCAGCGCCGCGGCGCCGCCGCAGGGCGTGGTGAAAGCTTGCTACAGCCTGTCGGAGGACGCGGAAGGGGAGGGCCTGCTGCTGATCCCCGGGGGCCGCGCGGGCGTGGGCGCCGCCTCCGGCCTGGTGGAGGCAGCCGCGGTGGCCATGGCTGCCCGGGGGGCGGGGGGCAGCCTGGGGTCGGGGGGCAGCCGGGTGCCCCTGCCGGGGGCCTTCTCCAGTGGCAACTCCCTGAAGAGCATCAAGTGCACCAAGTGCCCGGAGGTGTTCCAGGGCGTGGAGAAGCTGGTCTTCCACATGCGGGCGCAGCACTTCATCTTCATGTGCCCGCGCTGCGGCAAGCAGTTCAACCACAGCAGCAACCTCAACCGCCACATGAACGTGCACCGCGGCGTCAAGTCGCACTCCTGCGGCATCTGCGGCAAGTGCTTCACGCAGAAGTCCACGCTGCACGACCACCTCAACCTGCACTCGGGAGCCAGGCCCTACCGCTGCTCCTACTGCGACGTGCGCTTTGCTCACAAGCCCGCCATTCGGCGGCACCTCAAGGAGCAGCACGGCAAGACCACCGCCGAGAACGTGCTGGAGGCCAGCGTGGCCGAGATCAACGTGCTCATCCGCTAGCGCCGGCCCCGCAGGACTGCGTCCCCGGGCTGGGCGGGAAGGGACCCCCTGCCCAGCAGAGGTGGGGGTCAGCGGTCAGGGGCAGGCAGGCATGGTGGGGAGCCTGAGCAGACACACACACCCGGGGAGAGGGGCCAAGATTCCTTGGACGGAAGATCCTGCCTCTTCAGGAAAAAGAATGGGAGGGAGAGGGCCGGTCTCTGAGAAGGCCAAGGGAATGCGGGGTCCCGAAGAAAGACTGCCTTCTCCTAGAGGTGCATGGATATGCGGAGAGGGTCCTATAGAATGAGCAGGCAAAGGGACTGGAAAATGTTTTATTTCTGGCTAAACCTGCCCAGGGAGAGGTCTGACATTTCTTGAGGTAGGGGTGGGTGGGTGGGAATTGGGAGGGTATTTGGCAGGAATTCCTTACATGCTCCTGCTTAGAATAGATCCTTGGGAGAGGGGTTGGTAGGGGGAAGGGTTATTGAACCCCAGAAAAGGAAGGGGGGACAGGTCTTGCATGCTGGGCGATGGGACTGTGGGTACAAGGCTCACCAAAATTCTAGGGAGAACAAGGTGACAGGTAAGAGAAAATGGGGGTGAGCACCCTGGGTAGATATCGGGAAGTGGGGTACAATAGCAAGAACAGGGAATAGCGGGGGTGGGGGTAGGGCACTTAGATGAAAGGACACAAGAAGAGCTGTTTAGGGGAGGGAGAGGAGTAGAGACTTATACAGTATTTTTTAAAAAAAAACAAACCACGTATTTTTTAGGATTTTTTCTGGAGTTTGGGGTTTTAGTTTTTTCGCTTTTGTTTTCCACAAAATAAAAAAAAAAACAAAAACTTTTTTTTTTCTTTATACTGTCTGGCAACTGCTTGTAAATGACTGTCCCACCCTAGACAGCCTCTTGTTTGCTCAGTACCCAGAGGTCACAACTCATGCAGGTCCCATGCCTGAAGAAGGCTTGGCAGAAGAGTAATGTGACATGTGAGCTCCTCTGGCCGGGGACGCTCCCAGTTCTGAAACCTCAACACCTGGCAGGTACCTCAAGCACAAGTGTTCCATGAGTGGCAGTGGTGGGTGATCCTGACCTGCTCCTCTTTTTGAGGAGTTTGGTATCAGGGCCAGGGATGGGCTATAGGTGTGATCATCGTGCCCACCGAAATTGTAAGCAGGAGCCTATGTTTGAGCATTTTTGGTCTGGGGAAAGGGTTCGTGTCATCAAGAAAGCTAAAAATCACTAGGTTTGGATATAGGGTACAGGGAAAACTACAATTCCCAGAAAGCCCTATTGTAATAGTTCTTAACCAAAGGCAACTACAGTTCCCAGAAAGCCTTGAAGTGGCCTCAGAAGCCCTATATCCCAACCACCTGCTTAAGTCAAATACTGTTTGTGAAATCATAGTTTCCCAACTTTGACCAGATGTAACACCTAAAGGGACCATACTCTAAATAGTCCCATCAAGGTTGTATGTCTTGGCCTAATATTCATACTGCCACTGTCTGCTGGGCTATGATCCACGGAGTGCCCGACTATGCTTATGAAGTGTTGGGCAAAAAAAGGTCACTTATTAGTGTGACCAGACAGTAACGACCCTGGAGCCTCTGGGGGCTTACCTGGACTCCTAGTGCATGTGGTGAGGGTAACATGTCTGGTATAAACAAGAGACAGCCCCCCAGGTTTTCAAAAGGGGACATGAAGCAGCTTGCTAGAACCAGCCAAGAGTAATGGTGTCCTCTGCGCGTCCCCATCGCCCCCTTTTTTTTTCTTTCAAATTACAAAAGGAAGTTTCTTTCGAACGTTACAGAGGTAGAAGTGAGCCAGCTGGGCTGCGCAGGCTCAGGAAACAAGTTAGAGAGGCTTAGAAGGAGCCTTGGAGCTTAGGAGACGGGCAGAGGCAAGGCGCCTGGGGGAGGGAGAGGGGAAGGGAAAGGCGCCCGCGTGCTTGGAGAGGGAGAGCGGGTCCCCGTCGCCCCGTTCTTGCTCGTTAGAGAAGCCAGGCCAAAACTGAGGCCCAGCCTTCTCGCTGGAGACCCAGACAGTGGAAAGCACCTAGAAGTGGGAGATGCACACGCAGGCCAGATTGGACATGCAGCCGCTGTCAGGAGGCTCAGGCACCCCGCTAGTTACCTAAAATCTGGGAGGGGGGCGGGGAGAGGCCACAGCTGGACCCAGGCGTGCCTCGTCTTGGGTCCCCCCCCTACACACACACCCCGCTGAGTTGAAACTAAGAAAGGCAGAATTGTCCCCCGCAGCCTCCAGCTTAGAGCAGCCACTACCACCTCCAGGGCGGGCCTCGGGAGAAAATGGCCAGAAGCGCGCGGTGGCGCCTTTAAGGCTCCTCCTAGTCCTCCCTCCCAGCCCACGTGACCCGGGGCGGCCGCGCGCCGGCTGGGCCCCAGCGCAGGCGGCTATGGCGGCGGCGGCGGGAGCTGCAGCGGCGGCGGCCGCCGAGGTGCGGAAGGGGAGGGGGAGAGGCGGGTGCATGCCCGCGCGCGCGCCCGGGGGAAGCGCGCGCCCGTGCAATGCTCCGGGGGTGCAACGGGGCCGGGGGGCCCGGGCGGGACTTACAGCAATCCGGAGGGCCAGCACCGGGGGCGGATGAGGGGACCAGGGGGTGGGAGGTGGGGGGAGTGGGCACGGAGGCGCGCGTGCCGCCGCTGGCTGTCCCCGAGTGGGCGGCTGGCGCCGGGGCCCCAGGAGCGCGCGCGAGGGGCACGAGGGGCCGTCCACCGGGCTGGGGGGCAGCGGGTGCCGGAGGGGTTGGTGCCCGGGGTCCCCGCGGCCCGGGGGACAAAGGGGGAGCGGCGCGTGCAGCAGGGAAGAGGGGGCGGGGCCGGTGCGCGGAAGCCCCGCCCCCTCCCCCTCCTCTCTTCTCGGCCCCTGAGATGCGGGGTCTACCGAGAGGCAGGGGGCTGATGCGGGCCCGGGGAAGGGGTCGTGCGGCCCCTCCGGGCAGCCGAGGCCGCGGAAGGGGGGGCGCCCACAGAGGAAGAGGTAGGCCCCGGAACCTACTCTCTCTACCCAGGGCCCAGGCGTCCTGGGCACCCCAACTTCCTACCGGGCTGACCAGTCCTCCTATCCCTTGTGTCGCCTCCCAGGGTGGGGGGCCCGCTGAGATGGGGGCTCTGGTGCTGGACAAGGAGCCCAGAGGAGCCATCGAGAGAGGTGAGTGAAGCAGCAACGGGCCCAGCTGGACCTTTACCTCCTCAAACCCAGGACCCCCCAGCCCATAACCCTGAACTTTTCTTTCCTTACAGTTCATGGCTCTTTTGGGGACGCCCCTCGTAGCGAGGAGACCCTGCCCAAGGCCAACCCCGACTCCCTGGAGCCTGCTGGCCCCTCATCCCCAGCCTCTGTCACCGTCACTGTTGGCGATGAGGGGGCCGACACCCCTGTAGGGGCCACACCACTCCTTGGGGATGAACCTGAGAATCTTGAGGGAGATGGGGACCTCCAAGGGGGGCGCATCCTTCTGGGTGAGAGGCTGCGGAAGCTGGGGGTGAGGTGGGGATCTTCTGACTGCCTTCCCTCTAATCTTGCCTCTGCCTACCCGCCTGTCTTTTCCAGGCCATGCCACAAAGTCATTCCCCTCTTCCCCCAGCAAAGGGGGTGCCTGTCCCAGCCGCGCCAAGATGTCAATGACAGGGGCCGGGAAATCACCACCATCAGTCCAGAGTTTGGCTATGAGGCTGCTGAGTATGCCGGGTGCCCAGGGGGCGGCAGCATCAGGGCCTGAACCCCCTCCAGCTACAACCAGCCCAGAGGGGCAGCCCAAGGTCCACCGAGCCAGGAAAACCATGTCCAAACCGGGAAATGGACAGGTGAGGATTTCGGGGGAGGGGGGACAGGTAATCAACCCTCAACCGCTTGTGGGCTTTTTTTGTCCAGTAGCTTCAGGTCTTTTCTAATCCATTTACAGCTTTACATATTTACCAAGGGGCTATTTTGTGTCACAGTCTGGGCTGGGGCTTTTGAGGAGAGGGAAGTAGAAGAGACAAATGTTAGAGATTTATGTATGTAGTCAATGTCTTAATTACTCTTGAGATAATGATTATGTGAAGAAACTTCAAACCACTTTTTTTACCTCAAAGCAAGCCTCCAGGGAACTTTTTCCTCCTGTAGAAACTACCCCTGCTCCATTTTAAAGGTTGTACTCCTATAGGGAAGGAGATGAGGGCCACAGAAATGACAGAGACCCCAGGATCTCACAAGTTTATAGCAGTGTTTTTTAGGGCTGTTGGTAGCATTAAGTTCTGCGTGTGGTTTGAGTATCTTTGGTCAGGGCCTTAACCTTTGTTTTTTCATCTGTAAACTGGGAAGAAAGGGCCTGCTGCATACTTGAAATAAGTGAGGGTTAGATGTGGGGTGTTCTTGACACACTTCCTGTGGGGAGACAGCAGTTGTTACAGCCACACCTGGCTACTGCAGCTTTGGATGGCACTCTTGAGGGTGTGGTTCAGCACCCGACCCTCATTTGGGGCTCCATACTAGTCTAGGCCAAACAGTAGCCGCTCCTTACCCTAAGTGTGCTCCCTCTCGGTCCCCAGCCCCCAGTCCCTGAGAAGCGGCCCCCTGAAGTGCAGCATTTCCGCATGAGTGATGACGTGCACTCGCTGGGGAAGGTGACCTCAGGTCAGTCCCACCCCCCACCCACCTGCAGCTTGATAAGGCCTGTCCTGAGGGTTTAGAATACAAGCCTGGCTCCTTTCTTCTCTCCTTCCAGATGTGGCCAAAAGGAGGAAGCTGAACTCAGGAGGTGGCCTGGTGAGCTGAGAGAGGCAGGGAACAAGGCCTCTCCACCTGGGGGCTGCTGCAAGGGAGCCCCAAACTAGGGCAGCATCCCACCCCCAAGGGAAATGGATTGGTGGGGAGTGCCAGCAGCTTCAATTGTTCTCATTTTTTTCTAGTCAGAGGAGTTGGGTTCTGCCCGGGGTTCGGGAGAAATGACCCTGGAGAAGGCAAATCCTGGGCCTCTGGAGGAGTGGGAGACAGTGGTGGGGGATGACTTCAGCCTCTACTACGACTCCTACTCTGTGGATGAACGTGTGGACTCTGACAGCAAGGTGAGAGGCGGCCGGCCTGCCGCCGCCATGTCCAGGGCTTACTCTTCAGCCTGTCCTGCCCCCCCCTTTTCACTCTTTCCTTTTTATCTTCTGAACGCCCTCTAATTCATTGCGCCATACTATCTCTGACTTACCACCACGTGCGCTGCACCTCATTCTATGCCGCGCTTTTCCACAGTGGCCCATCTGTTTCATGGTCTGTTTGTTGTTTGCTTGTTTACTCCTTTGCTCTTGGTTTGGTTTTATCTCATGCATGTTTGCCTGTGTACTTAGTCTTGCCTATTTTGCTTTTTATTTAATGTTTTATTGTGGAAACTTTCAAATACAGATGATCCTTGAACAACACAGGTTTGACCTTCGTGGGTCCTCTTATACACGGATACTTTTTCAATAAATACTGTAAATGTATTTTCTTTTCCTTATGACTTATTTTCTCTAGCATACTTTGTCATAAGAATATAGTATATATTACATTTAACATACAAAATATGTGTTAATCAACTGTTTACTTTATTGGGAAGGCTTCCAGCCAGCAATACACTATTAGTTAATTAGGGGGGAAGTCAAAGTTATACATGGAGTTTTTAGTGTTGGCACTCCTAACCCTTGTGTTGTTGAAGAACCAACTGTACATGCAAAAGAATAGAAGAGTGAGCCCCATTTTTTAAATTAATTATTTTTTTACATTCAATATTATTTATTTGTTTGCTTTTATTGATATTTAGAGAGAGAGGAAGAGAAAGGGAGAGAAAGGGGGAAACATCGATATGAGAGCAAAACATCAATCAGCTGCCTTCAGTACGCACCCTACTAGGGATCAAGCCCGAAACTTGCACTGACACTCAGCCAACTGAACCACACAGACCAGGGCTCAATATTATTTTGTATTAGTTTCAGATGTACAGCATAGTGGTTAGACAGTCATATACTTTACAAAGTGTTCCCCCTGATATTTCCAGTACCCACCTGGCACCATACATAGTTATTACAATATTATTTACAATATTCCCTGTGCTATACTTGACATCCCTTTGACGTTTTGTTTTGTTAATCCTCATTTGATATTTTCCCATTGATTTTTAGAGAGAGTAGGAGGGAGGGAATGGAGGAGAGAGAGAGAGGGAAAGAGAGAGAAACATCAATGTGAGAGACACATCGATTGGTTGCCTCCTGCATGCATCCCTACTGGGGCCAGGAATTTAACATGCAACCCAAGTACATTCCCTTGACGGGGACTCAAACCCTCCGCCCTTCGGTTCTGTGGCCAACTCTAACCACTGAGCCACAGTAGCCAGGGCTGTCCCCCATGACTATTTTGTAACTATGGGTCTTTACTTCTCAATCTCTTCACCTTTTTCACCCAGTTCCCCAGCGCCTCTCCCCTCTGGCAGCCATCAGTTTTCTGTATCTGAATCTGTTTCTGTTTTGTTTGTTTATGTTGCTCTTTAGATCTCACATAGAAGTGAAACCCTATGGTATTTCTCTGGCTGACTTATTTCACTTGGCATAATACCCTTTAGGTCCATCTTTGCTATTGCAACACAGCTGATTTTTTAATTATTTTTAAATTAGAGTAGACATACAATATTATATTCGTTTTGGGTGTGCAACATGGTAACTAAACATTTATATACCTTACAAAGTGATCACCTCAGTAAGTCTGGTATCCACCTGGCACCACACATAGTTATTACAATATTATTAACTATATTCCCTGTGCTGTACTTTACATCCCAGTGACTTTTTATAACTGGCAATTTGTACTTCTTAATCCCTTCCCCTCTTCAACCAGTCCCCCAACCCCCCTTCCATCTGGCAACCATCAAAATGTTCTCTGTATCTTTGAGTTTGTTTCTGCTTTGTTTATTTTGTTTCTGAATTCCACATATAAGTGAAATCATGTCATTTGTCTTTCTCTGACTTACTTCACTCAGCACAATACCCTCTAGGTCCATCCATGTTGCAGATGGCAAGATCTCACTCTTTCTTTACAGCCAAGTAATATCCCATTGTATACATCACCACATTTTCTTTATCTGCTTGTCTGTTGATGGACACTTAGGTTGCTTCCATATTTTGGTTATTATAAATAACACCAATGAACGTAGGGTTGCATATGTGTTTTCGAATTAATATTTTGGATTTCTTTGGATAAATACCCGGAAGTGGAATTGCTGGATCATATGGTAGTTCTATTTCTAATTTTTTGAGGATCCTCCATACTGTTTTTCCATAATGGCTGCACCAGTCTGCATTCCCACCAGCAGTGTGGGAGGGTTCCCTTTTCTCCACATCCTCACCAGCACTTGTTGATTTGTTGATGATAGTCATTCTGACAGGTGTGAGATAGCTCACTGTGGTTTTAATTTGCATCTCCCTGATGATTAGTGATGTTGAACATCTCTTCATATGTCTCTTGGCCACCTGCATGTCTGTTTTGGAGAAGTGTTTATTCAGGTCCTTAGCCCTTTTTTTTTTTTTTTTTTTTAATATACCTGTGTCAGAGAGAGGAAGGAAGAGGGAGAGAGAGAGAGAGAGAGAGAGAGAGAGAGAGAGAGAGAGAGAGAGAGAGAGAGAAACATCAGTGATGAGTCATTGATCAGCTGCCTCCTGCACGCCCCCTACTGGGGATCGAGCCCACAACCCAGGCATGTGCCCTGATCGGGAATCGAACTGTGATCTCCTGGATCCCAGGTGGATGCTCAACCACTGAGCCATGTCTGGCTGGGCTGCCCATTTTTAATTGGATTGTTTGGGGAGTTTTTTTGGTTTTTTGGTTTTTTTGGTTTTTTGGTGTTCAGTTATGAGTTTCTTGTATAGATAGATGTATCATTGGAAGATTTCTTCTTCCATACAGTAGGTTGTCATTGTGACTTTTTTTTGTTGCTGTTGTTTGTTAATCCTCACCTGAGGATATTTTTTCCAATGATTTTTAGAGAGAGTAGAAGGAAGGGAGGTGGAGAGAGAGAGAGAAACATCTGATGTGAGAGAGACATATCTATTGGTTGCCTCCCGCATTCACCCCGACTGGGGCCGGGGAATGAACCCGCAACCCAGGTATGTGCCCTTAACCAGGAATTGAACCCATGACCCTTCGTGGGCTGAAGCTCTACCACTTAGCCACACCGGCCAGGGTAAGTTGTCTTTGTTTTGTTGATGGTTTCCTTTGCTGTGCAAAACTCTTTAGTTCAATGTAATCCCATTTGTTTATTTTTTCTTTTGTTGCCCTTACCTGAGAAGACATATCCAAAAAATACTGCTAAGAGCAATTTTAGAAAGTGTACTGTGTATGTTTTCTTCTAAGAGTTTTATGGTTTTGGGTCTTATATTTAAGTCTTTGATCCATTTTGAGTTTATTTTTATATGTGGTGTAAGAAGATTTTATTCTTTTGTATGTATCTGTCCAATTTTCCCAACAGCAATTATTGAAGAGACTCTCCCACCCCATTGTATGTTCTTGCCTCCTTTATAATACACAGCTGGTCCTGACACTCATCTACGCCTCCCCTAACACACACCTACTAGATCATTTTATTTTACATATTTATTTTTTTAAATATATTGTTACTTATTTCAGAGAGAGGGAGAGAGAGAGAGAGAGAGAGAGAGAGAGAGAGAGAGAGAGAGATGGAAGCATCAATGATGAGTCATTGGTCTGCTGCCTCCTGCACGCCCCCTGCTGGGGACCAAGCCCACAACCTGGATATGTGTCCTGACCTGGAATCCAACCCTGATCTTCTGGATCCTAGTTTGATTCTCAACCACTGAGCCACGCCCGCTGGGCCCTACTAGATTATTTTAAAGCAAATCCCAGACATATTTTATCTGGAAATATTTCCATATATATCACTAAGCATAAGATCTCCTTTTTCTCTTTCTTTACATAACGTAATGACTATTTTCACATCTAAAAAGTTTACCAGTGATTTCTTAATATCGCTTTGCTACCATTTAGTTTTCACATCTCAGTTGTCTCACAAATGGGTTTTTGGCCCAGCCAGGCATGGCTCAGCGGTTGAGCATCGACCTAGAATCCAGGAGATGGAGGTTCAATTCCTGGTCAGGGCACATGCCTGGGTTGGGGGCTTGATCCCCAATAGGGGGCGTGCAGGAGGCAGCTGATCAATGACAACTCTCATCATTGATGGTTCAACACTCTCTCCTTCTCTCTTCCTCTCTCTGAAATCAATAGATTTTTTTTTTTAAGTGTGTGTTTGTCAAGATTCAAATGAGGTCCACGCATCAGTTTGATTGACATTTGTCTAAGGTGTTTCTTGATGTGGTTTTCCCTGAATTACAAAAAAAATTTTCTTGCCATTTATTTGTTGTCCGACAGAATTCCTCACATTTAGGAGCTGGCTGACTGTGTCAATTGGCACATTCCTCTGTGCCCAGTATTTCTTTTACTTGTAAGCTCGTTGATCAGCTTCAGGTGCACGTTCCCCCCCACACTCTCCCCACTGGAATGAGGGCTTCCTGTTGCATTCCATCAGGAGGCAGAGGGATCTGGATTTATTAGTGATGCTTAGATCAATCAATGTATTTAGGTGACGTCAGGTTGATCCTCATTATAAAGTTCCTCATTAGTGTTTCATCCAGTGTTTTTAGCAGCCGTTGGTAGTCGTCTTATGAACTTCACAGAAAGAACATACTGTACATATACATACTATGCATTTCCTTTCTGGAGCTTACTGTTTGTGTTTTTGTTGTTTTTGTTTTGCTCAATATGTCTTGCCAAGATTCACACATTTGCCTCTAACCGTTGCGCTTTTCGTGGCCGTGTAACGTTCTGCGCGCTTTCTCCGTCCAGCCGGGTCCGCGGCGGGGCTGCCCTACCCTACCCGCCGCCTTGTTCGAGCGCCGGGTCGGGTGCGACCTGCCCGCCTCGCCCCAGCCCCCCAGGAGAGGAGAGGGCTGTGGCCCAGGGGTCACTGTTCCGCGGCCCCTCTTCGCTCTGTTGCAGTCTGAGGTTGAAGCGCTGGCGGAACAACTGAGCGAGGAGGAGGAGGACGACGACGACGACGAGGACGACGAGGAGTCGGGCAATCAGTCGGACAGGGTGAGCGGGGCGCGGCCGGGGCGGGCCATGGCGGCGCGGGGCGCGGGGCGCGCTCTTTAACTCGCCGCCCTCCCCAGAGTGGCTCCAGCGGCCGGCGAAAGGCCAAGAAGAAATGGCGGAAGGACAGCCCGTGGGTGAAGCCCTCCCGGAAACGGCGGAAGCGGGAGCCTCCGCGGGCCAAGGAGCCGCGAGGTAAGGGGCTGCTCTGCCCCGGGGCCCCCCAGCCCGGCCGGCCCGGCCCGAGCGCGCCCGGGCAGGTGCGCCTGCACTCCCGACGGCGGCCGTGAGCTCGCGCTCTCACTCTCTCTGTCTCTGTGTCAGGAGTGAATGGTGTGGGCTCCTCAGGCCCCAGTGAGTACATGGAGGTCCCTCTGGGGTCCCTGGAGCTGCCCAGCGAGGGGACCCTCTCCCCCAACCACGCTGGTAATTGCCGATTGCTGGGATAGGGAGCCACCAGGGGACACCCTCAGGACCGGAGGGAAAGGGGAGGGGGGACCCCACTGGAGCTGGGATGTCCATGGCCAGGCTTTGGGGGTTCTGGAGCATGGAGGGAAAGGCAAGCAGAGGGTGGTGAAGAGCCCCGCCAGGGGTCCCAGTGGGTGAAGGGCAGGGCCTCCCCCAGCTCCCTCTCTCCTCTGTCCAAGGGGTGTCCAACGACACGTCTTCTCTGGAGACAGAGCGCGGGTTTGAGGAGTTGCCCCTGTGCAGCTGCCGCATGGAGGCACCCAAGATTGATCGCATCAGCGAAAGGGCAGGGCACAAGTGCATGGCCACAGAGAGTGTGGACGGAGAGGTAGGCCTGTGCACCAGGAGGACGGAATGGGGCGGGGTGGAGCCTCACCCCAGCCTCACCTCTCCTCCCCCACCCTCACTGCCCACAGCTGTCGGGCTGCAATGCTGCAATCCTCAAGCGGGAGACCATGAGGCCATCCAGCCGCGTGGCCCTGATGGTGCTCTGTGAGACCCACCGGGCCCGCATGGTGAAGCACCACTGCTGTCCAGGCTGTGGTTACTTCTGTACAGCGGTGAGTGTCCGTGGGGCAGACAGGCGGCATGCCCCATTGGAGGAGGGGCTCCCATCACCTCACCACATTGTTTCCTGCCACAGGGCACCTTCCTAGAGTGCCACCCTGACTTCCGTGTGGCCCATCGCTTCCACAAGGCCTGTGTATCCCAGCTGAATGGGATGGTCTTCTGTCCCCACTGTGGGGAGGATGCATCCGAGGCCCAGGAGGTGACCATCCCCCGGGGGGACGGAGTGACCCCACCAGCTGGCACTGCAACCCCTGCCCCGCCACCCCTGGCCCAGGATGCCCCTGGGAGAGCGGATACTTCCCAGCCCAGGTACTAGCCTCACCCTTTCCCACTGTCTGTTCCCTGTCCCTCTGTATCGCCCCTGAGACATTAGCCCCTTCTCCCACAGTGCCCGGATGCGAGGACAGGGGGAGCCCCGGCGGCCACCCTGCGACCCTGTGGCTGACACCATCGACAGCTCCGGGCCCTCCCTGACTCTGCCCAGTGGAGGCTGCCTCTCAGCTGTGGGGCTGCCACCTGGGCCAGGCCGGGAGGCCCTGGAAAAGGCCCTGGTCATCCAGGAGTCAGAGAGGTGAGTGGGGGGTTGCTCTCTGGTACGGAGGCTAGGGCGGGGCTGGAAGGGCAGATCTCTGGCTTTAAGGCTAATGCTGGAGCCTGAGGAGCCCGCCCCTCCCTCCCTCCTCACGGCAGGCGGAAGAAACTCCGCTTCCACCCTCGGCAGTTGTACCTGTCAGTGAAGCAGGGGGAGCTGCAGAAGGTCATTCTGATGCTGTGTGAGTACCCGCTCGTTCATTCAGCAAAGCTCGGTTGAGCCCAGTGATACATCAGCACCGGGCTGGGTCCAGGAGTGCAATGAAGGACTTGGTCCTCTCTCAGAGGTACCTGCCTGGCCCAGTGCATAGCAGCACTGAGGGGAAGGGCCGCCTTGAACTCAGGCAGAGCCAGTGCCCCGGGCTCCTTACTCTCTGACACATGCCCTGAGAAGCCTTCCTGCAGAATGTGCCACCTTCCCCCTAGCTTGCTTACCACTTGTCCCTCCCTCTCCCCGTGTGGCGGGCTCTCCCTACAGTGGACAACCTGGACCCCAACTTCCAGAGCGACCAGCAGAGCAAGCGCACACCCCTGCATGCGGCCGCCCAGAAGGGCTCAGTGGAGATCTGCCATGTGCTGCTGCAGGTCAGCACGGCCGGCCCTCTTCCTCACTGACCAGGCCCTTGGAATGCCCTGCCCAGCCCCTCCCTGGTACCAGCCCACATGCCCCTCCTCGCAGGCTGGAGCCAACATCAATGCTGTGGACAAGCAGCAGCGGACACCGCTGATGGAGGCCGTGGTGAACAACCACCTGGAGGTGGCCCGCTACATGGTGCAGCGCGGTGGCTGTGTCTATAGCAAGGTGTGCTGCCGGGCGGCAGGGCCTGGGGACTGGGTCAGAATTGCCTGTTGGAGGACTCATCTGCCCACCTCTCCCTCAGGAGGAGGACGGCTCCACCTGCCTCCACCATGCAGCCAAAATTGGGAACTTGGAGATGGTCAGCCTGCTGCTTAGCACAGGACAGGTGGACGTCAACGCCCAGGTCAGAGGCCCGGCTGCCCCGCCCAGCCCCTCAGGGTCCTTGGGTCAGCCTCAGGCTGTGGTCCCTTTCCACCTCAGCTGACCTCTGGCCCCTCCTCTCCTTGCATCCCATTCCATTCAGCTTTCCCCACCTTTCTCCCTCGTTCGCATTTCTCTTTGCTCTTCTCTTTCTTGCTTCTCTTTATCAGTTTTCAGAGTATTGAGTCGCTGCCTTCATCTCTGAGTCCCGTGAGATTCTTTTCTTTTTCATGGAGCAGATGTGTTTTACTGTGTTGTCTTCTCGATTCATCCTTTGTCAGGAGGAGCCCCTGGAAGTTGGCCCCTGTGGCCTTTGAGAGCATCCTGGCCTTTCAGCACTTACACACTAAAGTCCGTGTACCCAGGGGTGGTTATCACCATTGGGTCACTGCATCTAGGACTTAGGAATAGGCAGGCTTAGGAAATACATATTTTTTAAAAAGAGAAAAAGTGCTCTACAGTCTTGAGCAGTAGACACTGTAGTTTCATTTTATAGATGAGTAAGCCGACACGGAGGCACTGAGGGCCTTGCTCGGGGTGCCACAGCACTAAGTGGCTGAGCCGAGCTCACTCTGAGTCTTGCTCCGGAGCATGTGCTCTTGGCCATGGGCTGCTTTGGTGAACAGAGCTGGTTGCTGGGCCTACCCCCAACCCTCTTCCCTCCCTCGCACCCACAGGACAGTGGGGGGTGGACCCCCATCATCTGGGCCGCAGAGCACAAGCACATCGAGGTGATCCGCATGCTGCTGACGCGAGGCGCCGATGTCACCCTCACAGACAATGTGAGGGAGAGTTTTATTCGGGTGGGGGAGTGGGATTGGCCCAGACCCTGAGCAAAGTGGAGGTTGGGTTCAAGGGCTCACTGCCCAGGCTACCCCTTCCCCCCAACCTCCACAGGAGGAGAACATCTGCCTGCACTGGGCGTCCTTCACTGGCAGTGCGGCCATCGCCGAGGTCCTCCTCAATGCCCGCTGCGACCTCCACGCTGTCAACTACCACGGGGACACGCCCCTGCACATCGCTGCCCGGGAGAGCTACCACGACTGCGTGCTGTGCGCCCCTGCCTGCCCCACACCCCAAGCCCCTCCAGCACCTTGCGCAGCCCTGGGCCCCACGGGCTTCCTCTCCCCCTACTAGGTTGTTCCTGTCACGCGGAGCAAACCCTGAGCTGCGCAACAAGGAGGGAGACACTGCGTGGGACCTGACTCCTGAACGCTCGGACGTGTGGTTTGCACTCCAGCTCAACCGCAAGCTTCGGCTTGGAGTGGGAAATCGGGCTATCCGCACTGAGAAGATCATCTGCCGGTGAGCACTCGGCCCTCCATCCCAAAGTGGCCCCCACCCCAGGCCACACTGGACCCCAAAACATCCCCATACGCACCCCAGGCAGTCCCAAGAACCACCTTCGCTTCTCCCTACTAGGACTGTCAAATAGGACAAATAAAAATAGAGACTATCCAGTTAAATTAGAATCTCAGATGAACAGTTGATACTTTTTTAGTATAAAAGTGTCCCATGCAGTATTTGGGATGTACCTATACTAAGAAGTTATTTCTTATTTACCTGAAATTTGAATTTAACTGGGTCTTGCATTTTACCTGCTAGCTTCACTCCCCACGCCCTAGTGAACATCCAGGCCACTCCCCATGCCCAGGAGCCTCTCCAGCCCTCTCCTGGCACCTAGGGAAGCCCTCACCCCATTTCCCTTTGCCAGGGACGTCGCTCGGGGCTATGAGAACGTGCCTATTCCCTGTGTCAATGGCGTGGATGGGGAGCCATGCCCCGAGGATTACAAGTACATCTCAGAGAACTGTGAGACATCCACCATGAACATTGACCGCAACATCACACACCTGCAGGTGAGGGGCCTGGAACCTCCATTTGGGACATCAGAGGTGCCAAATACAATGGGGCACCTGCAAGGGAAGGGCTGGGAGGGAGCTCTTGGGGGCTCAGTCCACCTGGAGAAGGGTTCTTTCACTAGGACACACGCAGGTATTATATAGGCTCATGGTAGCCCTAGGGCAAACCTTCAGCAACATCTTGATTCTCCTCACCGTGGGAGCATCACCACCCATGACCCTAAAACATGGACCCTAAGAAAGGGCAGCAGTGGTGGGCAGGGAGCTTTGGGAGCTGAGGTTCAGGGCCAGTTCTGGGTGTTGAGCTCACCCTGCCTCCTGCCCAGCACTGCACATGTGTGGACGACTGCTCCAGCTCCAACTGCCTGTGCGGCCAGCTCAGCATCCGTTGCTGGTATGACAAGGTATGCGCCCTCTCCCTGTCCACAGACTCTTGTCCACTCCTGCAGAGGAGCTGGCCTCAACCTTGCCTTTCACCTCGTACCCTGGCAGGAAGTGGCAAAGAGGGCAGGGCCAGACCTGGAATTCCTGGGACACTGCTAGGACAGAGATGGGCCCAGACACATGTGAATTAAGGGGGATGGTTGTGGGATCCTGTCCTCTGACCTCAGAGCATATGTAGTGTTCCCTGTCTCTGGGTTGGAGTCAGGGCAGGATTTTTTGGGGAGGGTTCTTGGGGGCCCTAGGCAGCTGAAGTGGGACCACACAGAAGCCACTGTTCTCCCTCC
Source organism: Miniopterus natalensis (assembly GCF_054644295.1). Taxonomy (NCBI): domain Eukaryota; kingdom Metazoa; phylum Chordata; class Mammalia; order Chiroptera; family Miniopteridae; genus Miniopterus; species Miniopterus natalensis. The sequence goes on along the minus strand of NC_142085.1, from coordinate 5,489,436 downwards.
TTTCCCCAGGACGGGCGTCTGCTCCAGGAATTTAACAAGATCGAGCCCCCGCTCATCTTCGAGTGTAACCAGGCCTGCTCTTGCTGGAGAAACTGCAAGAACCGGGTGGTACAGAGCGGCATCAAGTGAGGCCCTGCCCCTAGAGGCCCCCTGCTGCCGCCTGCCGCCGTGTGTGAGCACACGCATGCACACACATGCACACACCATCTCCCACTCACTCAGCATCACCCTATCTCCCACCCCCAGGGTGCGACTGCAGCTCTACCGAACAGCCAAGATGGGCTGGGGGGTCCGTGCCCTGCAGACCATCCCCCAGGGAACCTTCATCTGCGAGTGAGTGGGGCAGGGGCAAGGGGGTGGACCCACGGCCACTGTTGCCTCTTCTACCCTCTCTCTGTCCCCCTTCCTGACAGGTCCCACCTCCCCTCCCTGACAGGTCCCACCTCTCCTCACTGTCCCAGCTCCAGCCAGCCTCTTCTGCCCCCGTCCCCACAGCCAAGCATTCCACCTGCCCCGCTCTGCCCAGACCACAGAGTTGTCCATTACCACTGCCCACATCCCCCCACTTCCCAGCCTCGCCCTCTCCCTGCCTCGTGTGTGTGTGTGTGTGTGTGTGTGTGTGTGTGTGTGTGTGTGTGAATCCTCACCTGAGGATATTTTTTCCATTGATTTTTAGAGAATGGAAGGGAGGGAGGGAGAGGGAGGGGAGGGGGGGAGAGAGAGTGAGAGAAACACCAATGTGAGAGAGACACATTGATTGGTTGCCTTTTGCACACGCACTCTGACTGGGACCAGGGATCGAACCTGCAAACCAGCTACATGCCCTTGACTGGAAATCGAACCTCTGACCCCTTGGTGCACTGACCGATGCTCTAACCACGGAGACACACAGGCCAGGGCTTCCTGCCTTTCTGAGCTGGGGAAAGCAGCAGTTTGGGAGACAAACCTGGGTTTGAGCCTCACCCAGCCAGGTCCCAGCACTGTTCATCAGTGACATTCACAGACACTACCTGGGGTGTCTGACACTGAAAGAGGAGCCCATGGGGTTATGGGGAGACACGTCCTGGAGCCTGCTCCCGTGACCCCTGCTCACCTTCAGAACCACTTCCTGCCCAGCAGGTATGTCGGGGAGCTGATCTCCGATGCTGAGGCTGATGTGAGAGAGGATGATTCTTATCTCTTCGACTTAGACAACAAGGTGCGCAGGAGGTCCTGCTGTCCCCTACTCCAGTCAGCATATGGAAACTTGGGGGAGGGGGTTGATCACTGGGTGGGGACATCGGCCTGGCGCTAAAGTTGGTAGATGTGAAGTGTGTGCCCTTGCTCAGGATGGAGAGGTGTACTGCATTGATGCCCGTTACTATGGCAACATCAGCCGGTTCATCAACCACCTCTGTGACCCCAACATCATCCCCGTTCGTGTCTTCATGCTGCACCAAGACCTGCGATTTCCACGCATTGCCTTCTTCAGTTCCCGAGACATCCGCACTGGGGAGGAGCTGGGGTGAGGCTGGGCTCGGCCAGGGTGTGGGATGTGCAGCACACCTGCCCAGGGCTTGCAGCCGAGGGGAGCTACGGTTTGCAGGCATGGAGTAGAGCAGCGCCCAGAGGTCGGTACAGAAGTGTCCCTGGGGGGCGTGGTAAACAGGCCTGAGCCTCAGAGAATTTTGATTCAAAGAGTTTGGGATGAGGCTCAAGACTCTGCATTCAGACGAGTTCCCAGGCAGTTCTGGTGCTACCGGTTCATAGACCAGAGGAGGGTTTAGAGCCTGTCAGGAGAGCAGGGTGTGCCAGGGCCCCTCCTGGGGAGCAGGATCCACAGAGGTTCTGGAGTGGGCCTGGGCAGTCAGGTCTGAGTCCCACAAGCCTCTTGTGCTTCTCTGACAGGTTTGACTATGGCGACCGCTTTTGGGACATCAAAAGCAAATATTTCACCTGCCAGTGTGGCTCTGAGAAGTGTAAGCACTCTGCTGAAGCCATCGCCCTAGAGCAGAGCCGCCTGGCCCGCCTGGACCCCCACCCCGAGCTGCTGCCTGAGCTCAGCTCCCTGCCCCCTGTCAACCCCTGAGTGGACCATGCCCTCCCTCCCCACCCCTGGATGCCACCAGCCCAGCAGCTGCCTCTGTCACTTGCTGCTCACACCCACACCCACACAGGGGGCACTGCCATCTCTCCCACTAGCCCATCACACATTCCCGGCCATACACCCCAGCCAGGCCCTGGAGGTCTGACAGCCCCTTTCCCAGGGCTGGTTCCTCCCTGGGGGAGTGACTTCCAGGCTGGCCGCCCCCCTGTTTCCCATCCTCAGCTAAAGTTTGATGAACTGAAATGGGCCTCTATGCCCACTGGTTTTCTTTGTTCTCAATAAAGGTTGGGTTTGGTAACAAATTGTCTGGGTGATTTGGAAGGGGGTGGTTGCAGGGAGGAAGCACACACAGCCAGGGGAATGTGGGTCCAAGGGGCAAGGCAAGATGGGAAGCAGGCTGGACTGGTGTGGACAGCTCCCCAGGGTGGGGAGGGGCAGTAGGGGACCTCTGAGGGCAGGGTCTAGTTAAGGCCTAAAAGGCAAATCTCGACAATCTTAACTTGAGGGTATGGACCTAATGTGAGGCAGTTTGCAGAATTATGAAGGATTCTGGGAACATTCCAGGTCCTTCAGGTCATGGTCCAGGGGCCCCAGTGACCAGCCCTGAGCCCCTGGCCCTGGCCGGGCCTTCCGGCCCTCCGCCCTCCTCCCTTCCCACTTTGAGGAGGAACTAGAGTGTGTCGGGGACCACAGGTGGAGGTGGGGCTGTGACGTGCGAGGGCGGGGCGGCAGCAGGTGTGTTGCCAGGTCTCCCGGCTGCAATCACTCCGGAGACTGAGCCATGGGGGGAAAGCCCGACGGGGATGAGGCCTACGGTGAGGCTGGGGCTGGAGCAGGCCAGGGACCTGTACAGGGAGGGAGGCCTGGCTGGGCCACTCAGGGCAGCGGTGGTGTGCCGGCCCGGGGACAGGAGCTGGGGAAGCTAATGGAAGAAGGCAGAGCCAGCGTCCTGGGAGGAAGATGGGGTTCAGGGGCCATTGCCGAGGAGGCTTTGGGGAGTGAAGCTGGGGTCTCTGAGAGGAGTTTGTCTTAAGTCTCTGGGACCAGGGGGTTCAGGCCTAGACCCTGATCCCTCAGGGCAGGACCCTGAGAAGAAAGCAAAGCCTGAATAGAAGGAGGTAGGGTGTGGTCCTGAGCTGGGGCCTGGGGCTCAGGGTTGGGGAGTGTCCTGTGCTGTGGAGCCTACAGCCTCCCTGGGGTGAAGGCCTGTCAGCAGGAAAGACTGCGGTCCCGTGAGGAAGAGTCTCAGCCTGGACCCTGGGGCTGCGGGGAAGGTGCCCGAGGTCTTCCCACCAGGTTCTCTGTGAGCAGTGGCAGGGGAAGTGGGTTGTGCTAGGGTCTCTGTGAGGAGTTGCTGCTCAGAGTCTTTATGGAGGGGGCTGGACCATCTCCGAGTCTCTACTGGGGGTACCTTGAAGAATAGAGGAAGGGCCTTTTGGGGTTCCCATGAAGGGTAAGGCCTGCGGGGGAAGGAAGCAAGAAGCCTGTGTCCAGAATCTGTGAGCAGTGAGGGCTGGGAGCCTGTCCCAGGGATCTGAGGATTAAGGGTGGAGAGGGTGAGGGGAGAGGGACCAGGGACCAGGGACCAGCCTCGGGGATCCCTGCAAGCAGCGAGGGCTAGGGGCCTGCCTGCACATATCCCTTGGGATTTGAGGATCTGAGGCCCTGCTCTGGAGGAAAGGGAACCCCAATGGAGGAGCCTCTTGGAGGGGAAGCTTGGGTCCCAAAGCAGGCTGGGGAAGGAGCAGTGAGGGCTTACCAGGAGACTTCCTGGAACAGCTTTGGATCAATCATTGACCTCATGTCCAAGAGCCATGCAGGGACAGAGTCCAGAGCACCTGCAGAGAATGGACCCCACCTCTTCCCACATTTTGCCCAGCCCTCTGCCCACCCTTCTTGGAGCCCACAGGGACCCTGGGTGCCTGGCCCCACTTCCTCCCTGTGTGTACTCAGGGAGGACCAGGAACAGGACACAGTCACAGTCTCAGCCACTGAGCTCAGGTGTCACCCTGATTTGATTGCTTGCCCAGAGACTGGCAGTAGCCTGGAGACTGAGGTCCCTTCGGGTAGGGTCTACAGGGAGCTCCTTCTCCCCAGGCCCTGCAGGATTTGATGCCTTTGGCCCTAGTTTCTTTCCCCATGGCCTTGGGCCAGAGTTGGGGGTCTGAGGCAGATGGGGAAGGGGCTATGACCTCCCTGAGGGACTCCATTTGTGCTCACCCAGGGCGGGATACAGGGAGGGGAGAGGGACAGAGATTGGAGCATGAGAGCCACTGAGATTAGTGGACAGAGAGTCCCACAAAGCAGCTGGGAGGAGACTCAGGAGAGATGGGCCAGGGTGGAGGCAAAAGGAGAAGGCTATTTTCCTGGCTGCTGGCCTCGAGGTGTGAGCCGGAAATGACCTGTAAAGGACTCCCCTCCCCTCCTTCCAAGGCCACCTGGGTGGATTCATGGTGAGCAGGAGAACTGCTGTCCAGGCCTTCATCCTACCTATCCTGCTCTCCAATTTCCCCTCCTGCCAGCCCTCTCCCCCACCCCCGGAAACCCCTGAAGGCAGGGAAGGACTTGGGGGGGACAGGAACTGGGGAGAGAGACTCTCTTATGAGTGCCTCACTCTCCACACTGCTCCCATTGCCCTCAGGGAAACCAGTCAAATATGACCCTTCCTTTCGAGGCCCTATCAAGAACAGGTAAGTTCTGGGAACTGCACTGGTGGGGCAGGGGTGTCTTACTTTTGCTGTGTATTTGCTGAAATATTGGTAAGAAGCTTGTGAAAAAGAAAACTCCTGTGCCAGGAGAGTGGGGGCACTGTGTGTGGAGGGGCCCAGCACATCCAGGGCTGGAGATGTTCTGGCCTGTGGCCTTGGGGAAAACTTGAGCTGCACTTTCCTGTTACACTGCAAAGGCAAGTTTACCCACCCAGAAAAAAGTTTTCCTAAAAAAATAAAGCCTAGTGATGCGCCCTCTCCAGCATCCCCCAGCTCTGCCCTGCAAGGCTCCCGTTCTCCCTCCAGGGGCTGCACAGATGTCGTCTGCTGTGCCCTCTTCTTTCTCTTCATTCTGGGCTACATTGTGCTGGGGGTCGTGGGTGAGTACCAGCTGCGCAGTGTGGGGCGGCGGCTGAGGGCAATAACCCAGGGAGGGACCATACCCATGGCTGCTCCCTACGATGTCCCTGCCTCCGCCTCCGGTGATTCTTCTGTATGTCCGTGTCCAGCATGGGCGTATGGAGACCCCCGGCAAGTCCTCTACCCCAGGAACTCTACTGGGGCCTACTGCGGCGTGGGGGCAAACAAGTGAGTACAGAAGAGGGCAAAAGGGAGGTGAGGATGGGGATGGGCAGGGGACACCCTTCGTCCTGCCAGCCCCCTCTCCCCCCCACCTTCCTGAATCTCACCCCCAGGCCACACTGAGCAGTCTCCATTGCTGGGCAGTTGGCTTATGAGCCCCCCACATCGTGAGGCAATGTAGGGTCATGGTCAAGTGCGTAGGTTTTAGACTTCATAGACTCACCTTTGAATCCCCAACTGGGTTTCTGGTTTTGTGGCCTTGGGCAGGTGCTCAATTTTTCTAAACTCTAATTTCTTCATCTGAAACACAAGGATAACCCTAAAAACGATGCTGTCAGTCCTTGAGAGCAGGAAATGGTCAATCAACAATAAAACCTCTAGCATTCACATGGCATTTACATGTTCCAGGCAGGCAGTGTACTTTTTAAAATATATATATCTTTATTGATTTCAGAGAGAGGAAGGAAGAGGGAGAGAGAGAGAGTCAATGACGAGAGAGAGTCATTGATCGGCTGCCTCAGGGACTGAACCCAAAACTCTAGCATGGGCCATGACCAGGAATCGACCGTGACCTCCTGGGTCATAGGTCAACGCTCAACCACTGAGCAACACCGGCCAGGCAAAGCGGTGTACTTTATACACACAAAACCATTTCAAGCCTATTTACCATGATGGAACTGAGGCCGTGAGCAATTAACTGACTTCCTCGAGGCCCTAAAACTGGGTGGAGATTTGGCTCCAGAGTCCGTGCTCTTAAGCATCTGTGAGCATGAATCTGCTCCACTGTCTGAGCCATGTACAATGTTGAACAACACTGGGAAAACTTCTGGTGTCTCATTCCTCCCAGCTGGACCGAGCTTCTGAGGCTAGGAGCTAGGCGGTGCATGTCTGGGCCACTGCAGCCTGGAGGTGAGGCCCGGCTGTCCCTCCCATCCCCTCCGCCTAGCCAGGCCCTGACTCCTGCGCTTCCTCCCCTCCTGCAGAGACAAACCCTACCTCCTATACTTCAACATCTTCAGCTGCATCCTGGCCACCAACATCATCGAGGTCGCTGAGCACGGCCTGCAGTGCCCCACGCCCCAGGTCAGAGCCTGGGACCTGCCTCTGCCCAGATCTCCCCTAGGTCTGGTAAGAGCCCCTCAGCACGCCCTCTGCCCCCAGGTGTGTGTGCCCTCCTGCCCAAAGGCCCTGTGGTTTGTGAATACAAACGAGCTCTCACTGACGGTCGGGGAGGTCTTCTACGCTGCAAACCGGAATGTCTGTCTGCCAGGGGTGCCCTGGGATATGGTGAGCGCTGCCCCAGCTTCATGACTGCCATCAGGGAAGGGACCCCTGGGCAGGGGGCAGTTGGGTAGATGGCTGTGGTTGTAGATGGGGGACTCGCTCCTTCATCCTGCCCTGTGGCTGTGTGTCTGTCCCTCCTTTCCCTACCCTGCAGCCAGTACTCCAAAGCCTGGAACAAGAGCTCTGCCCCAGTTTCCTCCTCCCTTCCACTCCAGGTGAGAAGCGCACTCCTTCCTCAGGCATCAGGTAGTCCTATAGTTTTATTGCTCAAATGAGGAAACCAAGCCCAGAGAGAATGAAGTCACACAGCTGGGCTGTCGCCAAGTTTATTGTGCACCTGCTGCGTACCAGGCACTGGGGATAGCCTCAGGGACAATGGCAGCTGCTCCTGTGGGAGCTACACACTAGGTGGAGAAATCAGAGACGTTCCCAAAGAGAGTGCATGGGAATCCCGTGAAGACATATGTGGCGAACCTACCCACGCACATTTAGGTACATGCACAAAAGACAGACCAGAAGTTCACCCAAATGCTACAAATGAATGTGGCTGGGTAGTGGGATTGCAGTTAGCTATTTTTTAATTCTGTATGCTCTTCTTTCCAATAGTAATTTTTTTAAAGAGCCAAGCTTTTAAAAAGATTTTTAAATTGATTTTGAGAGAGAGAGGAAAGAAGAGGGAGAAAGAGAAAATGGATCGGCTGCCCCCTGCACACCCCCTACTGGGAATCTAGCGCAGCCTGGGCATGTGCCCTGACTGGGAATTGAACGGCAACCTTTGAGTGCACTGGACAATGCCCAACCAACTGACAGTGTAGTAAATGCTATTTTTTAAAAGCTTCCTGGAGGAGGTGAGGTAAAGATGGAGCTGAACAGGAAGCAATGGATGGGATTTCTGGAGGAGGGAGACACTCGGAGAGAGGCCAGCAAGGACGAAGGTTCAGAGGGGAGGGGAAAGCGGCTGTGCTCAGACAGTGGGGCCTCTAAGCCTGGCTGCTGTGAGCAACAGAGCGACCTCGAGCCTTGGAATGATGAGGCCCATGCTGTGCCGTGGTCTCCCTGGCATTCAGGCAGAGGGTGGGTTGATGGATGGCAAGATTGGGAGTGGAGGTGTTATAAGAGTCAGCCCAGAGGGGAAGAGGGTGTGACGGGGCAGCAGCCCAGGGAGGGCAGGAAGGGGACATTAAGAGACAGTGAAGGAAGAGTGGCCCGGGCTCCATGGGCAGGAGCTCCGTTTGGCTGTGGAGTCAAGAGCAGCTCTCTGAGGGGAGCAGAGCCCATCTCTCCTCCCTCCCCTGAGGGCACTGTGAGCTGAGGTGGGGGCCAGAGACTTTCAAGGCAAATCTCTGCCCCCACCACCCAGTAGCTGGTTCTCTCCCTCCAGCTCTGGGGCGCTGTTTTCCACATGCCAATAGTACGCAGTTCGAGTTCCCAGGGATCCCCGGCAACACCTCCATCAACCAGGGCATCAGGTGGGTCCCCCCTACCTCCACGTCTCTGTCCCTCTCCCCTTCCCGCCCACAGCTCTGTACCACTCATTCTGTCCCCATAGTGGTCTTCTTGACAGCCTCAATGCCCGTGACATCAGCGTTAAGATCTTTGAAGATTTTGCCGAGTCCTGGTACTGGATTCTTGTGTGAGTCCCCAGATTCCCCTACTGTCTCTGGTTCTCCCTCCCCGACCCGCATCCCTAGCCCAGTGTCTGATGCCGAATCTTTAAACAAGGAGAGCCAGAGCTCAGAATGGGCCCCAAGCCCAACAGGGTTTGTAATAGAACACAGGTCTAATCTGAAGACTTTAGGGGTACAAAGAAAGGCATTTGGGGACCAGGGGTGAACCTCGGCTACCTCATCCTGCCTACAGCGCCCTCGGCGTGGCTCTGGTCTTGAGCCTACTGTTTATCCTGCTTCTGCGCCTGGTGGCCGGGCCCCTGGTGGTGGTACTGATCCTGGGGGTGCTGGGGGTGCTGGCATATGGCATCTACCACTGCTGGAAGGAGTACCAAGAGCTGCGGGACATGGGAGCCTCCATCACGCAGCTGGGCTTCACCACCAACCTCAGCGCCTACCGCAGCGTTCAGGAGACCTGGCTGGCAGCCCGTGAGTACCTGTCCCCCTCCAAGTGCCAACTGACAAAGGGCCGCCCTGGCCTGACCCTACCCCTGACCCTGTCCCCCCAGTGGTCGTGCTGGCTGTGCTTGAAGGCCTCCTGCTGCTCATGCTCATCTTCCTGCGGCAGCGGATCCGCATCGCAGTCGCCCTCCTGAAGGAGGCCAGCAAGTCAGGGCCCGAGAGATGGGGCAGGGGGCGGGGTGGGCCGGGCAGGCATGCCGGGCGGGTGGCGGGGAGCCCTGGCTGAGAAGGGCAGAGTAGCAATGGTTAACACTGTTGTGTGACAAGCCTTCCTGGGCCTCAGTTTACCCATGTGTAAAATGGGGGGGGGAATAATCATTCCTAGCATGTAGGGTTGCCCTGAGGATGAAGTGAGTTAGTGTCTCATCAAGTACCTCGAGCACGAAGCAGGCCTCCAGAGGGCTGGTGATAGCGGCAGATGATGATAATGGGTGGGTGTGATATGCGAATCCAGGCAGGCTCCCAACCAACACCTACCTGCCAGGTCGGTCAACACCAGCTTTGAAGACTCTTCCCTTACTGTCCCTGAAGCACCCCAGGTGGCCTTTCTGAGACTCTGGTTTCCTCTAGGCCCCTGAGCCTGATTCACTGAGTTCAGTTCATTTAGGGAGCACCTACAGTGTGCTCAGCCTGGGGCATGTCGCAGGCTCTGCCGGGCAGAGGTGGGGCCAGGGCTGGGGCCAAGCTGGTGGACAGCACTCATTTCCCTGCAGGGCTGTGGGACAGATGATGTCCACCGTGTTCTACCCGCTGGTCACCTTTGTCCTCCTGCTCATCTGCGTTGCCTACTGGGTCATGATTGCCCTGTATCCTTTGCCCGCACAACAAGCCCTCCTGGAGTCCATGGGGGCGGAGGGCAGAAAGGGCAATACTTGCCCACACAGTACCTTAGTGCAACGGGAAGAAGGCATCCCTTTCTCTGGGCATACAAAGCCCTACCCCTGCACAGAGCTGGATGAGTGAGCCCAGGCGAAGTCCAGCCCTTTTGCCAGGAAACATCCTGCATGAGCACCTGGGAAGGGGTCCCCGAGGAGGGGACCTGCAGAGATCCCATGTGATCATGCTTTCCTTGACTTCCCTCTGGGTACCTGGCCACATCAGGACAACCTCAGTACGTCTTCTGGGCACCCAACACCAGCTTACCCAGCTGTGAGACTGTGCCAGTGAATGCATCATGTGACCCCATGGTGAGGGGGTTGGGGCTGGACACGGAGGGGGCACCAACAGGGCTAATAGGACCTTAGGGGCCAAATGCCTCATTGTGCAATGGAAACTGAGGACTAGAGAGGGCAAGAGGCTCACTCAAGGTCACACAACAGGCCCCCAACAGAGCCTGAAAGGGAGCCAGTCTGCTGACTCCAGATCTAGTAACCCTGCCCCTGAGCCAGGGAAGGACACTAAGGCCGAGAAGAAGCTATGCTGTGCCTGAGGGCAGGGCCAGGCCTCTGGAAGCTGGAAACCAGAACCCCACCCTCCCCATGACATTCCTCTGCCAGGAGGACCATGAACAACCCTACCCAACTGGGTCTCAGTCCACTCATCTGTACAGTAGAACTATCATAATACGGGTCTCTCAGGGTGACCAAGAAGATTCAATGACATTGGACACATGAAGTGCTTAGTACAATGCCCAGCACCTGATAAGAGCTGATAACTAAGGGTTCTGTTTAGTTTTGTTTGTTTTTTTAACTTCCTCCCTCAGAATACAATACCCTAAGCAATAGGCGGGTGGGACGCCCTGAGGGGTCTGGGAGAGAAGCTGCTAGGCTCTCCCCTGGGAGGTTCCCAGGGAGTGGCACTGGACCTCTGGAATTGACTGTCCTCAAAGCTTTCAGGTGGCCACCTGCTCTAACCTGGGACTGGGGGCTCTGCCCACAGGTGTTCACCCCACTCTAAAAAAGGAGAGGGAGGTTTGCTTACATTAACAAAGGACCCATATGTGCCAGGCACTGGGTGTACAAAGCCCCAAATGACCTTGGTTCTTGCTTTCAACTTGCTCAGGATCTAGCAGCGGAGACTGACACAAAGCCAAGTTACATACAAATGGAAAGTGATTTAGTTTCTTATAAAATTTCAAACACACACTCAGTTTCAGCAATTATCAAGGTTGCTGTTACATTTGCTGGAAAGGGTTGTTTTCTATTTCTGTGCTTTTTACTTGTTATTATGGGAATTTTCAAACACACACTAAGTAGAGAATTCCCGTACCCAGATTCCACACCTTCGACTTACTCATTTCATCTATCTCACTACCCAACTCTCACCCCCAGGCACAATTTTTTTTTTCCCTAGAGTTTAAGGCAAATTCTGGACATCATGCCATTTCACTTGTAAACACATCCACGTTGGGATGGATCTCAACAGATAAGGACTTTTAAAAAGCATAGCCACTATCACCATTATCAAATCCAACAAAATTAAGAATAATTCCTTAATATCATCTGATATCCAGTCTCTTCAATTTTGCTGGAAAGTGTCTGGGTTGAAGTTGCAGAGACTGCTCTGGGAGGGTCCTGCTGATTGAGTGCAAGCTCTCCAGAGCTAGGCACTTGTCCCAGGGCTTCCCACACACCATTAAGGCTTGGCCCACATGGCCTGGGAGCTCTTGTGCCCACCCAGAGACTTAAAGTGAATTATGCTCATACAATAGGTAAGAAACCCAGTTCAAACCTGGAGATGAACCTTCTGGAAGGAGCCCACTTCCCCTGTTGGGGGAGGCTGTTACTTCCCTGTACTCTGGGGGTGACTGGAACTGGCTGGGAATAAACCTATTTGTGCTCCCCAGGCTCAGCCGATGAACTCCTCATGCCCAGGGCTGATGTGCGTCTTCCAGGGGTACTTGTCCACAGGCCTGGTACAACGTTCTCTCTTCAACTTGCAAATCTACGGGGTCCTGGGGCTATTCTGGACCATTAACTGGGTCCTGGCCCTTGGCCAGTGTGTCCTGGCTGGGGCCTTTGCCTCCTTCTACTGGGCCTTCCGCAAGCCCCAGGATATCCCCACCTTCCCCCTGAGTGCAGCCTTCATCCGCACACTGCGGTAAGCCTGAGGCTGGGGATTGTGATTCTGGGAGTCCCAGGGTTCCCGGGGATGCCTCTGACTGCCTAATGCCTCTGCAGTTACCACACTGGGTCTCTGGCCTTTGGGGCCCTCATCCTGACCCTAGTACAGATAGCCCGGGTCATCTTGGAGTACATTGACCACAAACTGAGAGGTGAGCCGAGGTCAGGGACTGGGGAAAGCCCAGCTGAGAACCTGGATCCTTGGGGAGAGGCTTTCAGGGCCAGTGTCCAAACCTGAGCCCCTCGCCCCCAGGGGCCCAGAACCCTATGGCCCGCTGCATCATGTGCTGCTTCAAGTGCTGCCTCTGGTGTCTGGAAAAGTTTATCAAGTTCCTGAACCGCAACGCATATATCATGGTGAGCCCCACTGCATGAGCAGCCCCCTGCCCCAGGGCCCCGTGGCCCCCGACCCCCCAACCTGGCCCATGTGAGTTCCCCACAGGTAACTCTGACCTTTCCATCTCAGATTGCCGTCTACGGGAAGAATTTCTGCGTCTCAGCCAAAACCGCCTTCATGCTGCTCATGCGGAACATTGTCAGGTCAGGCTGGTCCCCACCCCCTGATCTCCCAGCCACAGCCTGATGCATGGGCATGTTGTGCTCAGAAGGGCCTCGAGGGCCTCGAGCTTGCTTTAAGCTCTGCTGCCTCCTGGTACATCCTGAAATGTGAATAATTTTCATTTTCCCTCTGTCACGGCAAATTATATAGCTAGTTCTATTCCCAGTCCTGCCGGGCCTCTCACGCCCAGCCTACCCCAATTCCCCATGCAGGGTGGTGGTCCTGGACAAAGTCACAGACCTGCTGCTGCTCTTCGGGAAGCTGCTGGTGGTGGGAGGTGTCGGTAAGGACCAGGGAGGGAGTTACAAGGACAGGGGACAGGGTGCTGGGAGGCCGAAGAGGCGACCTTAGAGGAGTGACACCGACCTCGCCCACAGGGGTCCTGTCCTTCTTTTTCTTCACTGGACGCATCCTGGGGCTGGGTAAAGACTTTGAGAACCCCCACCTCAACTATTACTGGCTGCCCATCATGGTGAGTGCTCCCCTTCTCTGCCTCACCCCCCTATGTCCCCAAAGAAACCCTAACAGGCCTGTCTTCCAGACCTCCGTCCTGGGGGCCTACGTCATCGCCAGCGGCTTCTTCAGCGTCTTCGGCATGTGTGTGGACACGCTCTTCCTCTGTTTCTGTGAGTGACACCCACCCCTCCCACCTCCCCCTTCAGGCACAGGCGCTTCAGGCTTCTCTGAAGACGGTGCTTCTAGCAACCGCGGCTCTGTGAGCCAAGGAGCCTGAGCCAGAGGGAGCCTCTTGGGACATCCTCAGGCGAAGGGTTTGGGGGGAAGCGAGCTCCCAGGCCGGTGGGCTATTCTAAGGAAGCGCATTCCAGGGGAGAGACGGCGCCCCTCGCCCCCGGGAACCTGTCGGAGGAGGGAGCCTTCCCGGCAGGAGGCTGCGGGGAGCCGCCATTCGGGCTGCAGGCCGCGTCCCCGCCGCGCCGCGCCGCTCCCTACCACGGGGTGCAGCGCCCACTGTGGAGCCCACTTTACTAACGAGGGAACGGGTTGCATAACCTGCCCGGTAAATTACCAACCCTGCCCCCAAACGGCCGGCGGGGCGCGGCCGGGGCCAGGCCGCTCGCGGCTCAGACCCGGGTTTTCCCGCGAGCGGGGAGGCCCCGGTCCGCTCTAACCGGCCCACGTTGCGACTCAGTGGAAGACCTGGAGCGGAACGACGGCTCCCCGGACCGGCCCTACTACATGTCCAAGGGCCTTCTGAGGATTCTCGGCAAGAAGAACGACGCGCCCCCGCGACGCACGGGCAAGAAACGAGAGACACGGCCCTGAGCCGGGGCAGCAACCCGCTGCACAGCCTCCCCGCCCCCCTACCTTTCCGGTCTCGGTTTTGTAGTAAAAGGTTTTATTAAAGATTGGTACGTATTTTGTTTTCGCAAGAAGCCTGCTACTGCTTTCATTCGGCCCGTGACGACAGGAGACCCTTTTCCCCCGCCGGGCACTCTTTAAAGTAGGCCCCGCCCCTACGCCGCGACCCAGCTGCTGCGGCCAATCAAAAGGCTTCTGAGGAATCGCACCGCCCCTTCCTCATTGCCGCCCGGGTCATGCGCTCGCGGCTTCGAAGGGGGCCAATGGGAGGGCTAGTTTAGCGGCGCTGAAGGGTCACGTGGAGAGTCAGGGTGTTTGCGGGCCAATTAGAGCCGCAGAAGCGCCTGCGGGGCCGCCGCGCGTGGGGCGGGTGTGGAGGTGACACCTGAGTGGTTAAAGGGCCGGGGTCAGCTGATTGACTCCAGCGCGGGTTTAGTCCTGGGGAGAAATGACAGCGGAGCGACCTGGGACGGGGCTCCCGGGCGGACCTGAGGGGCCGCGGATGCTGGGGTTCCGGGGAGTCTCTGGGGTTCAGTTTGCCGCAGTCTTCCCGCTGCTGTTGTCTGCGGCAGTAACCGGGGCTGGGGCTGAGAATGACTTCAGCCTGGTGAGTCGCCCCTCGCGAAGCCCGGCCCCACCCCGGGCGGGCGGCGGAGTCCCTCTCCTCCGCGGGACTCTCCGGCGCCGGCCCCTCCGTCCGCTCAGACCCCTCTCGGTCCTCGGGTCCCTGCCCTCATGGGAGCTCCTTCCCCTTTTGAGGGCCCCTCTTCTCGCTGAGGGCGCCTTCTCTCCATGCAACCCCTCGCCCCGCCCCAGCCCCCAGCTGCGCTCCAAGCCCGTCCCGGCCCTAGGACCCCGCCCCCATGGAGACCCCGACACCCTGCTCCGCAGGGGAACCTGGCTCCGAGCCGCTGTTCGTCCGTCCAGTTTCTCCGCGTTGACCCTTCGTCCTCCCTTCACAGGTTCAGCCGCTGGTGACCATGGAGCAGCTGCTGTGGCTGAGCGGCAGGCAGATCGGCTCTGTGGACACCTTCCGCATCCCGCTGATCACAGCCACTCCTCGGGGCACCCTTCTTGCCTTCGCCGAGGCCAGGAAAATGTCCACCTCGGATGAGGGGGCTAAGTTCATCGCTCTGCGGAGGTCCTTAGACCAAGGTATAAAAATGCCTGCGTCCCAAGAGCCCGTGCTAGGTTGGGGGCCGGGAGCCAGCCTGACCTGCCCAAGGGCCCTGAGAATGGGGCAACTTAGAGGGCTGGAGGCCTGAGTCCCTGAGGGGGAGAGAGGGTGCTCAGGACAGCAACCTGGAAATTGGGATCACCAAGGAGTTGAACATTCATTCAAACATTTATCAAGCACTTACTATATACCTAGTAACGTTGTAGGTTCTGGGAATACAGTTACGAATAAAACAGCAAAAAATCCCTGCCCTCGCAGGGCTTATGTTCAATTGGGGTGAGAGAGACAATAAGCTACATGTATTTTTTGTGTTGGAAGGTGACAAATGCAATGGTGAAACATAAAACAGAACTAGAGATAATGGGGAGTGCCAGAGTTTAATTGCAATTTTCAGTAGGTGACATTTGACCAGAGAAGGACTCAAAGGAGTAACAGAGTGAGCCTGGAGAAAGTGCCAGACAGATGTGCAAAGGCTTTGAGGACGAAAGTGTTTGAGGAATAGGGAGTTTGTGTGGCTGGATGGAGTGAGGGCAGAGTAGTTAAGGTCCAAGAGGTAAGGAAGGGCCCAGCCAGCATGGCTCAGCGGTTGAGCATCAACCTATGATCCAGGAGATCCTTGTTCGATTCCCAGTCAGGGCACATGCCCGGATTGCGGGCTTGATCCCCCAGTGTGGGGCATGCAGGAGGCAACCGATCAATGACTCTCATCATTGATGGTTTTTCTCTCTCTCTCTCCCTCTCCCTCCCTCTCTCTGAAATCATTAAGAAAGCATACTTTAAAAAGAGGTAAGGAAGGGCATGTCTTGTAGGCCCTGGGGCCCTTGTAAGGCCTTGGGTCTCTAGCAGGAGGTGGAGGTTATAAGAGTGGTGGAAAGGGCACCTCCAGAGTGCTCACACCCTGGGTTTCTTCCCTTCTTTTTTTAAATTTTTTTATCTTTATTGTTGAGTGTATTGCAGATGTCCCCCATTTTTCCCCATTGCCCCCCTCCGCCTTGTTCCCTCCCTTTCCAGGCCCTCCCCCCACTATTGTCTGTGTCCATGGATTATGCACATATGCATCTAAGGTCTTTGGTTATTCTCTGCCCATACCCCCTCCCCCTTTCCCTCTGAGATCTGTGAGTCTGTTCCATGCTTCCATGCCTCCGCCTGTTTTGTTCTTCAGTTGATTTTGTTCATTAGATTCCACATATAAGTGAGGTCATGTGATATTTGTCTTTCTTTGCCTGGCTTACTTCACTTAGCATAATACCCTCCAGGTCACTCCATGCTGTGCCAAAGGGTACAAGATCCTACTTTTTTCAGCTGTGTAGTATTCCATGGAGTAAACGTCCCACAGCTTTTTTATCCGCTCACCTACTGATGGGCACTTGGGCTGTTTCCAGATCTTAGCTATTGTAAGTTGCGCTGCTATGAATATAGGGGTGCATAAGTTCTTTCTGATTAGTGTTTCAGGATTCTTAGGATGTATTCCTAGAAGTGGGATCACTGGGTCAAATGGTAGTTCCACTTTTAATATTTTGAGGAACCTCCATACTGTTTTCCATAGTGGCTGCACCAGTCTGCATTCCCACCAGCGGTGCACTAGGTTCCCCTTTCTCCACACCCTCGCCAGCACTTATTTGTTGATTTGTTGATGGTAACCAATATGGCAGGTGTGAGGTGGTACCTTATTATCATTTTAATTTGCATCTCTCTGATGATCAGTGACTTTGAGTACTTTTTCATATGTCTCATTTTGGAAATTGACCACTTATAAGATGTATCATTGGCAAATATGCTCTCCCATACCGTGCATTTTGAAGATGGTTTCTTTTGCTGTGCAGAAGCTTCTTAGTTGATGTAGTCCCATTTGTCTTACCTTTTTTCTTCAGGCAGCACATGGTCTCCGACAGCATTCATTGTGGATGATGGGGAGACTCCAGATGGGCTGAACCTGGGGGCAGTGGTGAGCGATACTGAGACGGGGGTGGTGTTCCTTTTCTACTCCCTCTGTGCTCACAAGGCTGGCTGCCAGGTGGCCTCCACCATGTTGGTGTGGAGCAAGGATGACGGTGTCTCCTGGAGCCCACCCCGGAACCTCTCCATGGATATCGGCACCGAGATGTTTGCCCCTGGACCGGGCTCTGGCATTCAGGTCTCTGTCCTGTGATGGGTGAAGGGGGCTGCCTGGTGGAGAGTCTGGGAGATGCACCCAAATGGACTCCTTCCCAAGGAGAAGATCCTATGAAGTCAGAGTTGCTGTCTTAGATGGGATCCCATGGAAGAAAGGGACATCCTGGGAGGCATGGGAAGACAGAACTTCCCACTCAGCAGTTCTCAACAGGGCTGCAAATTAGAAGAAAACATCCCTTCCTTTGGGCGGACAGTCTGTGCCATGGTCCACAGCTTGGTGCTTTTGAGCACGCCAGGTGTAAGATTGAACTGCCTCCCAGGCCAGTGGCTGGGCCCTCTTGTCCAGGGTACAACCTGTCCAGTGTAAGTCCTGGATGTCGCAAAGAAGCTTACTCTGCAAAAGAGCTTCTTAATTCAGGTAGTGGCTGTTTGTGAGGTCCATCTGGGACCCTCAGCAAGCAAGAACTGCAGGGGACCATATATGTCCTCACATTTAGGACATGGTAAGTTCCCCTTCCCTGCCTCTGAGCCCCTGTCAGTGTCTCCCTCTGACACCCAGTTCCCTTTCCCACAGAAACAGCGGGAGCCACGAAAGGGTCGGCTCATCGTGTGTGGCCACGGGACGCTGGAACGGGACGGGGTCTTCTGCCTCCTCAGCGATGACCACGGCGCCTCCTGGCGCTATGGTAGTGGGGTCAGCGGCATCCCCTACGGCCAGCCCAAGCGGGAAAATGATTTCAACCCTGATGAGTGCCAGGTCAGGAGTCCATGGGCTGTTCCATGCCCACTCCACCTGCCCTGGCCTCTAGAGCACCAACTCACTCACAGAGCCAGGGTCCGGCTCCCAGCTGTGCCACCAGCCTTGCTGGCTCAGAGACAGGGCCCTTTGCTCAGCTGCCTCCCTGGGTCTCTCTGAAGCTCTGTTCTCTCTCCTCAGCCGTATGAGCTCCCAGATGGCTCAGTTGTCATCAATGCCCGGAACCAGAACAACTACCACTGCCGCTGCCGAATCGTCCTCCGCAGCTACGACGCCTGTGATACACTGAGGCCCCGGGACGTGACCTTCGACCCTGAGCTCGTGGACCCTGTGGTTGCAGCAGGAGCTGTAGCCACCAGCACCGGCATTGTCTTCTTCTCCAACCCAGCCCATCCAGAGTTCCGTGAGTGTCTGCTGGGGGGGGGGGGGGTAAGGAGCCCATTATCTAGAGAAAGCCTGGTTAAAGACTCTGCCGCTGTTCCCAGGAGTGAACTTGACCCTGCGCTGGAGCTTCAGCAATGGCACCTCCTGGAGGAAAGAGACGGTCCAGCTCTGGCCAGGGCCCAGTGGCTACTCATCGCTGGCAGCCCTGGAGGGCACTGTGGGTGGGGAGGACCAGGCCCCCCAGCTCTTCATCCTGTATGAGAAAGGCCGGAATTACTACACAGAGAGCATCTCCCTGGCTAAAGTCAGCGTGTATGGGACACTCTGAACTGTACGCCTGCCACAGGGGTGGAAGCCCAAACTCAGCCTTCAGGACCAAGGGCCTGCAGAGGGTCTGCTGGGCATGCCCAAAAGACAGTTCCACCTTCCTTTAGACTCTAGCCTTTTGCAAAATCAACTTTTGACAGGGAAATTACTTCGTTAGAACTGAAAACCTGGCTTCTCCTGCACAGGAAGTCCTGCCCCACCTGGGAGCTCTTCCTTCCCCTGTCCAGGTTGCTGGGCCTGGCCCCCACCTTTCTGCCCTCCCAGGACATTGATTGGTCCATTTCTTGGGCCTATAGAATTGAATAAATGTGAACTCAGGGAACTGAGGAAGGCTGAGCTTCCTGTCTGAGGTAAGACAGTGGCTTCGGAGAGAGTGGCAAAGGACCTGGGAGGGCAGGGTGTTTGCTCTCAGGGTAAGGGACTCGATGCACCACTGACCTTGACTATTTATGAATCAAAATGTTTTTAATGAAGGAGAATGAACATGTGTAGAGTGTGTGGCTCTGTCAGTGCCCATCTTCATGTCTGTGTCCCTTGGGAATGCATGGGGCTGGGAATGAGTTCTGCCAGGGATGCTGGTGCACTGGCCTTGAGTATCTGGCTGGCAAATCAAACTCCCTTCCACATCCTTTCTCATCACGGAAAAGATTGACCCTCATGGGTGCAGTTGGAGGGGATCCCATAAGACATATGAAACCTGCTATGTTTGTTATTTCTAGGATGAGTGGGCACTGCCCTCCATGAGGCAGGGAGCAGGTGTGTACAGTGCAGATGGCATGCCTGTCCCAGGCCAGCCTGGCAGAGAATAAACACTGGGACAAATTATGGGAGAAAACAGCATCTTCATTCTCCAGCAGATGCTGGGGAAAGAACCTGGGTGGCTGCAGGTGAGTGGGAGCCACAGCTTTCCTCCCGATGGAAAGAAAATATAACACCTGGATGACATGGTAAGAATATCTCACGCCTTGGCCAGTGTGGCTTGGTTGGAGCATTGTCCTGTGCACCAAAGGGTGGTGGATTCCATTCCCAGTCAGGGCACATACCCAGGTTGCAGGTTCAATCCCTAGTCATGGTTCGTGCAGGAGGCAACTGATCCGTGTTTCTCATATTGATGTTTCTCTCTCTCTTCCTTCCTCTTTCTAAAATCAATTTTTAAAAAAATTTTTTTTAAAAAGAATATCTCACATAAAGAGTTGAGGGCCACATTCATTTGCAGTTAGAAGTCTGTTTCACTTTCAACTGCTTCTCTAGCAAATGTTAGGGTAACTTACCCTACCTGATAGAAGTGGAATAATTGCACTGTGCAAAGACAAGGTGTAATTTTGTTATATTTTATCCAGAATTTGTGATCAATAATGTCATACTTCAACTTTTTATTTGTAGACCTTTTCAAAAGCTCAAAAGTAAATAGCTTAATGAGCCCCATGTACCAAACATCTAGTTTGAACAGTTACCAAGGTATTGCCACACAGCTTCTGATACCTCTTTCTGTCCCTTCCCTCTGCCTAAGTATTTTAAAGCAAATGCCAGACCTCATGACATTCCCCCTTCATTCTTAATATGCACCTCATTTTTAAAAACAGAACATTTGTGCCCGGCCGGGCATTGCTCAGCGGTTGAGCGTTGACCTAGGGTCCAGGTGATTGGGGTTCGATTCCTGGTCAGGGCACATGCCCAGGTTGTGGGCTCAATCGATGACTCTCTCATCATTGATGTTACTATCTCTGTCTCTCCCTCTCCCTTCCTCTCTCTGAAATCAATAAAGATATTTTAAAAAAATAAATAAAAAATAAAAAAATAAAAACAGAACATTTGTCATATAACCATAATGCCATTGCACACCCAAAACACGAACAATAACACTGGTGTCTTCTAATAACCAGTCATATTAAATTTCATCATGTCTCAAAAATGTCTTATTTGTAGTTGATTTTGATGTCTCCTGAGTTTAGCCTACAGTAGTCCCACTGCCTCTTTTTTCTTACCATCTACGCAGAGTCATTTCTCCTGTAGACCACTCCACTTCGGATTTCTCAGTTGCCTCCTCAGAGTGTCACTTAACTTCCTCCATCCCTTGTATTTCCAGTTTTCAGACTTGAAGGTTTGATCGGATTCAGACTCCATTTGAGGGGACAAGATTCCTTCACAGGCGCTGTGCTTCCTACTGCGCCCGCCCCTGCGAGCAGAGCTGGAGCGGCGGCTCAGGGCCGATGGCATAGCCGCCCCTCCTTCGTGAGGATCCCCCATCACCCTCACCCTTCCAGCTGATGACTTAATCCAGAGATGAGTTCTGCCTGAGTCAATTATTTCATGAAGGACTGTGAAATGTTGATTTTTCAAATTCTATTATTTTGTCCTCATTTGTTAGCAGGAATTCTTCAGTAAAAAACAGCTTTCCGCCCTGCCGGCATGGCTCAGCGGTTGAGCGTCGGCCTAGGATCCAGCAGATCACAGTTCGATTCCCGGTCGGGGCACAGGCCCGGGTTGCGGGCTCAGTCCCCAGGCGGGGACGTGCGGGAGGCAGCCGACCGATGACTCTCTCCTCATTGATGTTTCTCTCTCTCTCCCTCTCCCTTCCTCTCTCTGAAATCAATAAAGATATATTAAAAAACAACAACAAAGCACTATTAAAAAAACAAAAACAAAAAAACCAGCTTTCCTCATCAAGGCTGTGGGTTACCGTGAAAAGTGGTTTGTATGGGAAAGGCACTCAAATGCTGACTGTCCCCCTTTAAGTGCCAGCTCGCACAGTGAACATGTGATACTTTAATGGAAACCACATTGTTACCACACAGGAGACAGAGGCAACCTGCAGGCCTGCAGGAGGAAGCAGGGGGCACGGAAGAGAACAGGAGAAACAGGCAGTGTGGTTTTGGGTCGGCTTTCCTAACATCACAAAATAGAGATGATGCAAGGAGTGGTGGGGGGCATCTGCAGCGACTGAGAATCTGCTAACACCGCTCAAAGGTGCACGTCTGAGTCTTGCTGACAGTATTATCGGAAATAGCGGATGAAAGAGAGTAAATGATACCATGAATGTCTAACCCTTGTGAAGCAGACATGGTAGGAGGCTTTTAAGAAAGTGACTGTGTTCTTTCATCATAGTCAAGAACCCTGAGCTAAGAAGATCCTCAAGGAAGGACCTCCTTGAGGTGGGGTGGGGTGGAGTTCATTACAAACCAGAGCCCTGGGCTCCACCTGACCTGCAGGTCCAGTATCTCTAGAGTCAGTCCAGGACTCTGCATTTGTAATAGGAACTGCAGGAGACTCTAATGCTGGCTCCCTGGACTGCACTTTAAGAAACTTCCTTTTATTCATGGATTAGAAGAATTAATATCTTTAAAATGCCCATACTACCCAAAGCAATCTATAGATTCAATGCAATTCCTATTAAAATATCAACAGCATGCCCTAGCCAGTTTTGCTCAGTGGTTAGAGAGTGGGTCCAAGCGTCGGTCCGTGGACTAAAGGGTCCCGGGTTTGATTCTGGCCAAGGGCACGTACCTCGGTCCCAGCTCAGTCCCCTGCCCCAGTCAGGGCACGTGTGGGAAGCAACCAATGTGTCTCTCTCACATTGCTGCCTCTCTCCCTCTCCCACTCTCTCTGAAAAGCAATGGAAAAATTATCCTCCAGTGAGGATTAAAAATATATATAGCTACTTTCTCATTTTTTAAAAAAAAGAGGCCCAGCCGCCCGTGGCTCAGCAGTTGAGCACCAACCTAGGATCCAGGCGATCACAGTTTGATTCCTGGTCAGGACATCATATATATATATATATTTTTTTTGGAAAAGTTAAAAATTCCTTATTTTTTATTCCTGGTACCACTACCACAATTTACAGGGCAATATACCTGATGTAATGAAAAGAAAAAGAAAAAGCTAAAACAGATAAAAGACCTCAGGAATGTACATCTAATTGACACTAAATTGCATTAATCAATAGCTGCACTTTGTGCAAACTGCGGCTATGACGGTCCTGAACAAGAAGGGCTTCCTGTTTAAGCTGCAGGAACTTTTCTGACTATGGATCATCGCTCCTTCTGTGGCAGATTTTGACAGCTCCTCTAATGCTTTTGGGACGACTGTCTCAAAGTAACCTGCAGCTTTCCTGACAACTCCTCGCTCTCCTGCTAAGAGCTGTAGCCCTTTTCTGCTGAGTTTTTAGAGCCTTCTGCTACCATATCCACCCCTTCCACCACCAGATCCATGACCACCACCATAGGGGCTGCCCGAGCTTCTTCCACCAAAACCGGCCCCTCTCATGGGTCCGTAATTTGATTGCTGTTGTCCGCTGTAATTTCCAAAATCATTATAGTTCCCACCATCACCATAGGTACCAAAATTTCCCCTTCAGTGTAACCATCATCTCCTCCACCGCCGCCATATCCACCACCCTGGTTTCCGCCCTGGTTTCCACACCCTGGCCCTCCACCACCACAGCCTCCTCCCTTCCACAGCCAGGACCACGGCCAGAGTTGCCATCACCTCCCAATCCATTATACCCACCATCACCGCCTCCACAACACCTCTGCTGCCGCCCACCATGACCTCCTCTTCCAGCAGAGTTTCCACCACGGCCGAAGTTACCTCCGCCACCTCCAGAGCTTCCTCCACGACCCATGAAGTTACCAGACCCACCTCCGCGGCCTCTTTGCGACCCAGCAGACTGCATTTCTTGTTTAGAAAGGACCTTTTTCACTTCACAATTATGCCCATTCATAGTGTGGTATTTCTTTTTTTTTTTTTTTTAACACATAAAAGACATTTTATTAAACATGCCAGAAAATTTGGTTGAAATCTACAATTAAAGTTTCCTAAAATAACTCATAAGTAAAATACACTAAACAAGGTTAATATGAACAAATAA
Organism: Miniopterus natalensis; assembly: GCF_054644295.1. Taxonomy (NCBI): domain Eukaryota; kingdom Metazoa; phylum Chordata; class Mammalia; order Chiroptera; family Miniopteridae; genus Miniopterus; species Miniopterus natalensis. The sequence continues at coordinate 5,466,082 of NC_142085.1, read as the reverse complement.
CAAAGGGCACTTGTTAACCCCATGTATTATGAAAATACTTAACTATTTTAAAAATAAAACCGTAATTTTTGGAATTTTAATGAAATACCTGGCAATGAGTAATGAAAAAACCTACAGTAGCAGTACCCCAACATAACAATTTGATTAAAATTGAATGACATACCTGTAGTTGTATAAGAAGACTCACATTTAAAGAGATTTATTGTCTCCTAGTTTAATCTAATAAATTTGGTGCAAATGAAATAAAATTGCATTTTTTCCAACTTGCAAAATAATTTTAAGCATCAATTGAGAGAGAAAGTGCGAGTATAGACAGGGGATGTTCTGAAAAAGAAGAGAAATGAGATAGGACTCGATAGACTAGGCAAGACAAGGATCAGTAATTTTAAAGTATCAAAGAAGGTGAGAAACACCAGAAGTCAGCCAGTTAAACCTGCAGGTTTCTGTATGGAAGAGCGGTGTGGTATTTCTGAACAACAGTTTCATCAACCGTATCCTGACCATCAAAACTTACAAAAGCAAATCCTCTTTTTTCCCCACCCTGCCCGTCTTCCATGACTTCCATGGCTTCAGTCTTGCATACTTTTCAAAGCAGTCTCTCAAATTATATTCTTTTGTATCTTCTCTAACACCACCAACAGAAATTTCCTTCACTGTCAGATGGGCACCAGGCTTTACAGAATCCTCTCTAGAAACAGCTCTTTGGTTCCACACGCCCGTCAACCCTGGGCGGTGGAGCACACATTGCTGCGCCCACCTCTTCGGCACAAGAATAAGTCACAAAACCAAAGCCCCGGGAACGCCTTGTTTGGGGGTCTCTCACCACCACACAATCTGTGTGTGTGCCCCATTTCTCAAAATGTCCTCTTAAACTGTCATCTGTAGTATCTGTAGTTTCAAAGCTCAGACCATCAATAAACAGTTTTCTCCACTGCTCTGGTTCCTTAGGATCATGCCCCCCCCCCCCCCAGCAACGCCAGAGTCGGGCTGGGGGCCACCGGGTGGCGGTTTTACTTCCATTTTGAGACCGGACTCGCCTCTTCCAACTCGAGTTCAATATGGGACCGAGAGGAAGAGGCCAATAAAGATATATTTGAAAAATAAAAATTAGAAGATTAAAAAAAGAGAGGGTGAGGCTGGAGGGAGAAGTGAAGACGCACCATGGGCCTCTGCTTCAGTACCGTAGGCCAGAGAACTTTGCTCTGCTCCTATCAAGTGGCTGATGTAAGGGACGCGTGATGTTTGACTTGTACTTGGTTCTGATATTTGGAATCCCTGGAGGTGATGAGATGCCCTTGATACTGGAGGTGGGGGCCTGGTAGGGAGCGGCGCCTGGGGACTGACATGGGTTCCCTGAGAATGTCATGCCAGCCCCGTGGCAGTTCGTTGGCCACAGTTCTAAATGAGAGATGTCTGGGTCTCAGCAAGACACTCGATAGGGCCAGAGGGACCAGGGAAACTTCTCGGACCCAGGCACACAAACATTGGTGGGATTCACTGGAGGACTTTCACACCAGCTCCTTACACGTGCAGTACTGTAAACGAAGGAAAAGAATAAATCGGTTGATGAAGGATGACTTAGTTACTACTTGTTTTACAGAAGACTGTCAGCTACTGAGTGTGGGAGAGTAATCAAATTAGAAAACCCCCCTTTTTTTGGCCCTGGTCAGCATGGTCAGTCGGCTGGGGTGTCATCCTGTGCACCAAAGGGTGGTGGGTTCGATTCCCAGTCAGGGACATACCCGGGTTGTGGGTTTGATACCCAGTCAGAGGTGTGCGGGAGGCAACCAATCCATGTTTCTCTCTCACAAGGATCTCTCTCTCCCCCCTCCCCCTTCCTCTCTCTAAAATCAACTTTTAAAAATGTATGTTTGAAAAAAATACTTATTAGAAAAAAAAGAAAACCATAATTTTGCAAACTTAAATGAAATAACTAACTCAGGTGAAGGAGTTCAGAGCATGTTACCCCCAAATATACTGCTTTAGCGTATTGATCATTTTGAGTTAAAGCCCCTTGAGAAATAGCAGGTACAAGGACACTGAGCTCCCTTGTCTTCCTCTCATTTGAAAGGTGCCCTCCCTGTCACAGGAGGAAGACGTTCTTGTTTTCAAGGATGAGAAGTGGAGACCAAGAGAATGCCCCACGAATAGGCCTTGTTAAAATGATTCTGATCTTCCTTTACCCTCCCTTCAGAAGTTAGTCACTTTTGCACAATTGCCTCTGTTCAACCTACATAGCAGCACATAGGCTTCACCATTTCTTTGGCTCTTCCTTCCTTTCGAGGGCTCTGGTGTCATGTAAAACTTATATGAAATAAATTTGTATGCTTCTCACCTGTTAATGTGTTTTTTGTCAGGTTAATTTTCAGACCCAGCCAGGGACCCTAAAAGGGTGAAGGAAAACTTTTCCTCCCCTACACAGGGAAAAATCATCAACAGATGCTAAAATCGTTAAGTTAAAGGGGAACTGGATATTCATTCACACGCTGCCAAGAATTACACCAATCTTGCCAGTCACAAGGAGGGGGAAGCACCTCTACAATGAAGAGGTCTGGGGTCACCACTTTACCTGGGTGATCAAACTGAGATAAAAAGTAGAGACGGGTCCGGCCAGCGTGGCTCAGAGATTGAGCATCAACCTATAAACCAGGATCTCAAGGGTTCGATTCCCAGTCAGGGCACAGGCCCGGGTTGCGGGCGCGATCCCCAGTCGGGGGCGGGCAGGAGGCAGCCGATCAATGACCCTCTCATCATTGATGTTTCTCTCTCTCTCTCCCTCTTCCTTCCTCTCTCTGAAATCAATAAAGACATTTAAAAAAAGAAGAATGAGACATTGCCCTGGCCAGGTAGCTTGGCTGGTGAGAGCATCGTCCCAGTACACCAAGGTTGCATAAACAAGTGAAACAACAAATAGATGTTTCTCGCTCGCTCTCAAATCAATTAAAAAATAATAATTTAAAAATTTGTTTAAAGAATGACATGTTATGATCCCAATAGAAGGTGCTGTGCGGTACATATTATATGGTAGCCTGAAAAATGATTCCCCCCAAAGATACCCACATCCTAATCCCTGTAACCTGTGAATGTTATTTTATACAGAGAAAAGGAGTCTTTGCAGATGTGATTAAATTAAGGATCTTTTTTTTAAAATCCTCACCTGAGGACATGCTTGTTGATGTTAGAGAGGGGGAGAGAGAGAGAAACAGACATGACTCGGTTGCCTCCCATAACGCACCCCGACTGGGGACCGAACCCAAAACCTGAGCATGTGCCCTGACCGGGAATCAAACTGGAGACCTTTGGTGCCCAGGACAATACTCAGCCAACTGAACCACACAAGCCAGGGCTATACAGCTGACTCTTGAACAACACAGGGGTTAGTGGCACAGACCCCTCACTCAATCGAAAATCTATGTATAACTTTTTACTGCCCAAAAACTTAACTACTAATAGCCTACTTTGACCTTGCCAATAGCATAAAGTCGATTTTGTATGTTATATATATTATATACTGTATTCTCACAATAAGCTAGAGAAAAGAAAGTGTTACTAAGAAAGTCATAAGAGAAAATACATTTACAGTATTTATTGAAAAAATCTACATATTGGCCCTGGCTGGTTAGCTCAGTTGGTTAGAGTGTCATCCTGACATGCCAAGGTAGCAGGTTCAATCACTGGGCAGGACACATACAAGAAACAGCCAATGAATGCAAAAAGTAAGTGGAATAACAAAGCAATGTTTCTCTCTCTCTCTAAAATCAATAAATAAGTTTTTAAAACACACACACATACACACAAAATAAGAAAAGAAAAAAAATCTGCATATATGTGGACTCATGCCAGTTTCCAGGGTCAACTATATATATGTAAAATGTATATATGAAATATATATATTCGCATGATTTATATTTTTGCTGTATTTTCTTTTTGTTTGTTAATCTTCACCCAAGGATATTTTTCCATTGATTTTTAGAGAGAGTGGAAGGGGGTAGGGGAAAGAGAGAAAAAAAAAACATTGATGTGAGACACATCAATTAGTTGGGGCCAGGGATCAAAACTGCAACCCAGGTACGTGCCCTTGAACGGGACTAGAACCCGAGACCCTTCAGTGCATGGGCTGACGCTCTACCCACTGAGTCATGCCACCCAGGGCTACCATATTTTCAAATATGGAAATTCTTGGCAACTGTTGGATTTAGGTGGTGGGTATGTGGGTATTCTTTATCTCCCTCCTGGTTTAAATTTCATAATAAAATGCTTACAAAGTAATTATTTATGATATTTGCTCAGTGTCCTTTATGAGAAATCAACCCAGTGTGGAGCAGTCACTTCCTACATTCTGCTAGGAAAGGGAGGTTCCCCACCCAGGGTGGCAGAATCTGCCCAGTTGCAAGGTCCCTTAGGGACAGCTCCCCCCCCCCCCTTGTTACTTGACATCAGCATTATACTGGGGATAAGTGGCTGACTTTTCACTCTACACTACATTCTTTAGGATTTAATGGTTTAATGACAGGCAATAGCCAGCCTAGAATGTGACCCACTGCCGCCTGAGGGTCACCTGGCTGGGGGCAATATAGTTTAACATTTTAAGAGTCAGCAGGTACTTTAACCCTTAGAATAATGTTTCCTTGCTCTTTGGGAAATGGCACAACAATCAAAACACAATCATGAAGTGGGGTGCAAATAGACAAGGAAGTACTACAGTAGGTAAACCAGCCGAGGGCCGACTGCTCAGAGCCAGGCGCCTCCACATGCCACTGGGCAGAGCGGAAGATGGTGCCATTGTAACAGAGCAGGCTTGGGCAGCTCCGCGCCAAAACTGTGGAAGGCCTGAGCATCTCACCCCATCCTTCGGGTAACTCCCTTTTCATATTATTCATGTTTTCTCTACTCCACGGTATGGATGATTTCTTCTTCTAATTCACTCATTCTCTATTCAGCTGGTCTGTTATTTAACCTGTTTATTGTGTTTCTCATGTGTTTATTTCAATTCTAGAATTCCTACTTACTTCATTTGTTTCTTTTTCAAATCTGCCTTTTTTAAAGTAATGCCTCGCTCCTGCAGTGGATTAAATCCTTTCCCTTATCTCAGACCATCTTCAGCTCCAAGAGTCCTGTTATCAGGTTTTTTACCACTGTTGCGCCTGCCGACTTGTTCCGCGCTTGTGAATAGGCCCATTATTTTTTATTCTGGCTCATCGTGGGAGCAGTTGTCTTCCCAGAGAGCACCAGCTCCAGAGCCTGCAGTGTCCCTGTGGGGTGGCTTAGCTTTTGTTTTGTTCAGCCCTTGGAGATTCACAGGTCCCCAACCATGTTTTCAAGTTATTAAGAAACAGTTCTGCCCTTGCCAGGTGGATCAGTTGGTTGGAGCATCGATCTCTGCAGATATGCTAAAGTTGTGGGTTCGATCCCCAATTAGGGCACATACAAGAATCACCCAATGAGCCCTGGCCAGTGTGGCTCAGGTGGTTGCTGGTATGATTCCTAGGCAGGGGCACCTGCCAGGGTTGCGGCTCAATCCCCAGTAGAGGGAGTGCAGGGCACAGCCTAGTGATGTTTCCTTCTCCCTCCCTCGTTCCTCCCTTTCTCTAAAATATCAATAAAAATGTATTTTAAAAAAACAACCTATGAATGCATAAATAAGGAGAACAACAAATCAATGTCTCTCTCCCTTTCTATCTCTCTAAAAAAAATAATAATAATATTAAGAAAGAGTTCAGCCCCAGCCAGGCGTGGCTCAGCGGTTGGGCATCGACCTAGGATCCAGGAGATCGCGGTTCGATTCCTGGTCAGGGCACATCCCGGGTTGCGGGTTCAATCCCCAGTCAGGGGCGTGCAGGAAGCAGCCGATCAGTGATGACTCTCATCATTGATGTTTCACTCTCTCCCTCTCCTTTCCTCTCTCTGAAATCAATATATATTTTAAAAAACAAAGTTCAGACACACAAAAATATGAAAAAAATAAATTATATCATGAGCTCCATGGAGCTCCATGTACACCTACCTCCTCGACTGCATCACTCTCCCTACCCAACATCCCCTGGTCTTGTCACAGCCCAGGTAACTATATTGAATTTATTTATTATCTTTATTGTTGAAAGTATTACAGATGTCCCCCTTTTTTCCCCACTGCACCTACTATATTGAATTTAGCAGTTAGAAATCCTACGAGTTTCTTTCTGCTTTTACTATACTAAACTCTAATATATTGTTCAGCTGTAAATGTTTGTGGTTTTTCTTAAGCTGAGAATATTTTTTCCATTGCTTTTTCAGAGAGTGGAAGAGAGACACATCGTGAGAGAGAGACATCCAATGGTTGCCTCCTGCGCACTGCCTGACTAGGGCCAGGGATGGAGCCTGCAACTGAGGCGTGTGCCCTTGGCTGGAAGCGAACCTGGGACCCTTCAGGCTGCGGGCAGATGCTCTAACCACTGAGTCAAAATGGCCAAGATGTAAATGTTTTTAATTACGTACTACATATGCATCCTTCTGTGGTTGACTTTTTCTTCACATTGTGAGATTAACCCAGTCATACCACCGCTGCATGGGACACACCACTGCCCTGTGGTATTACATTTTATGAATATATGATTTAACCATTTTCCAAACTACCCAAATGTTGCAGAACACAGAACATCTGGGTACTTTCCTTTTCTTCAAGGACTTTTGTGTACATTAACCCTGTATATGCATGAGTTTATTTAGGGTGTATTACCAGGAGTGAAAGTGCTGGATTTTAAAAAACTTGCCTCATATTTAAGATATTGCTGAATTGTTTTCCAAAGGAATTGTATAAAGACACATTCCCACAAAGAATGTCCAAAACAGTTTGTAAGTTTCTCGCCTCTAGGATTTACTCACAACCTAAATTACATACATATGCTCCCTTAGCGCAAGTTTGGATCTACCCCACAGGCCAAGGCTAACCCCAGCTGGCAGGAAAACTACTCCCTGAACAGTGACAGCTTCTGGCTTTATGCCTGGTGGCTAGAGCGCAGTGATGTCAGAGGTAGGAGCTAGACTGGGAGGCCCTTGTTGGATGGTCCTTGTAAAGACTGGCTTTGACTCGGATTTTACGAAGCAAGACGACCCAAGTCATGACTTGGAAGAAACCCTCTGGCTGCTGTATGGATAGACCACAAAGGCCCAGGGTGGAAGTCAGACCTGTTAGGCTGTTGCCATCGTGTGGGTGAGCTGTCTGGATGAGCCGATGGTGGCTCCCACCGGAGTGGAGCGGCAGGGGGTGTAAGATGCTGTCTGACTTGTTTATAAATTGGACCCAGTATGCGAGAACGAGTCAAGTGGGCTCCAAGGGTTCTGGCCTGAGCAACCGGCAGGGTGGAGGGGTCATCTGGAGAGGATGGCACTGACCAGTTCTTGAGTATTCCCTGGATGAGGCCTGGGTCGAGACAGGTTGTGGCCAAGGCCCAGGAGGCTCACTGTCTGGGTGGCTGAGCTAGCAGGCCAGTCTCTGCTCAGAGTAACTATAGAGAGCTGTGGGGAGATCTGCCCGGTGGGGTGGGAGGCCAGACTGGTTACTTCTACAGTTGCTCCACTTCTAGAACCTGGTGGGGTGAGGAAGGGTGTTTGGGGTAGTTTTATCAAATCATCAACTCTGAGGGGATGCTGTGGGGCTCAAGGATACAGAAGAGCGAAAAGTCATTTCCAAGCCTGGAATAAAGTTCACGTGACCATTTTCGCCATGGCTGTAGCTCAATCCTATATCCCAAACTTGGTATTGGCAGAGGACCCAGGATACCAGCACCCAGGGAAGGACCATACAAAAAGGGCAACAGAACCAAGAGACCCTAGTGATAAGAAATGAAGTTGACCACGTAACAGTGAAGCCAAGGGTGAAGGAAGGGTAAGATACCGACTAGGCTATATAAGCTAATGACTAAGCTATTTGGAACATGATTGTAGCTAATAACCTAAATAGGGTTTGCTGTGTGCTAGGCGCTGTTTAACAACTCTGTAAGGGTAGGCACCGTTTTATCCATTTACAAATGAGGAACTTGTGAGCGGCTAGTTAACTTAGCCAAAATTACAGCGAAGTGTTGTCTGGCTCCAGAATCTTAACCAGTCCCCAATACTTCCTACGTGATCGTCACCCTAGAAAAATGCACTTATGAAAAAAAGTTGCAGAATTAGAATTAGTTCATATTTATGAAATTCAAGAAGATATAAAACCAAACATAATACCAAGGTGCAGAATAAAAAAACATAAAGGTCAGGGACCCTGGCCAGTGTGGCTGTTGGTTGGGAGCTCCTCACACCAACAGGGTTGCTGGTCTGATTCAGTCAGGACACATGCCCAGATTGCAGGCTAGTTCTCCAGTAGGGGGCGGCAAGAGGCAGCTGATCCATGTTTCACTCTGGAATAGTTTCTCTTTCTCCCTTTCTCTCCCTCTAAAATCAATAAAAAATCTTAAAGAAGCCACAGTTCAGCTGGGTGGTTTCCTCTGATCAGGAGAGAAAAAGGAAAACTGAGTCAAAGGCAGTTTGCTTCAATTACTGATGTTCTAAAGCTGGGTGATGGCTGGGTACACTGTTGACAAGGAAATTCGAATCCTGGTACTTCCTGTCTGTCTCTGGGCTTGAGCACCCAGAGCCTTTCCCTGGCTGTAAAGTGGACTGGTAACAGACTAGTTTGGTTCTTGCCCAAAGAACATTAGGGAGCCAAGAGGATTTTAATAAAAAATATTACCTATTTTAAGCCACCATGTTTTAGAAAACATGTTCTTTTTAAACAGGGATAATCCTAAAAGTTTTGGGCCAAAGGCTGAAGCTCAGGGAAAACCTTGATCGGAGAATAGCAAGGTCCTCTAGGAGTAAAAGGGCAATTTCAAGGAGAAAAACTAGCAAAGATTAAGAAAAACAGAAGATGGAATAAAGTCTTTGCTGATCAGTTTAAGTGGTGGGGACCAATTTAGAAATGTTCAGTAGTAAAAGAAATGCAGAAATGCAATTTTTAAAAGATGTATATAGACTGGTGATAAAAGAATCTCTCACATCAATGTCTCTCTGAAAGTCATGGAAAAATATCCTCACTCCTTGGGCGAGGATTAAAAAAAGAATGAACACCGGGAGTGACGACGACCAGCATTACTACCACCCATCTCCTGTAAAACTAACGCACTAAACTCCCCATCCCGACAACCACCAGTAGATTCTTTTAAAATACATCTAGACAACCTATGTTTTCACCAACTCATCAAAAGGCAAATTAGGTGCCTATGTCAGTATTGTTTAATCATTAAAACCCTATGCTTCCAGTACATAATCCTATGGTAGTCAATCCAGAAATCCTTAACATCAATGTTAACCTATGGCACAACCTTAGTTTTGTTCATGTGCCTATAAAGAGATACAGCTAGATGTCAACTGATTAATATTGCTTCACTGGTGGTTACTACCTTCCACATCCCTAAATCTTTTTTTAAAAAAAAAATCTTTATTGATTTCAGAGAGGGGAAGGGAGAGGGAGATAGAAACATCAATGATGAGAGTCGTCACTGATTGGCTGCCTCCTGCACGCCCCCAACTCAGGATTGAGCCTGCAACCCGGGCATGTGCCCTGACCAGGAATCGAACTGCGATCTCCTGGATCCTAAGCCAACGCTCAACCACTGAGCCACACCCAGCCAGGCATCCCTAAATCTTTTTGAACCATCTTGTTTTCAGCGAGACCAAAGAATACACTTTATTTGCTTTAATATATTTTATTGGAATCCTTTTGATAAAACCAAGTACTTGTTTAAGACAAAGTAAAGAAGTAAAAGCTAACTGATAAATTTAAGTGTCCCCACATTTCTAGGCAGTTTTTTTTCTCTGTTGACAGCTGCTCACACGGGCTAATGATGGAAACGATGTAAGTTCCTCGGATCTGCCCAACACCAGATACAGAGTATCCTTTGTATCAGCAAAACCCTGAAATTTCACAAAAGGAACATGTATTAGAACCATACAGGCAACTGTCATTAGGAACATGAAGCTGGGCAGGCAGGGGAGTTGCCATATGGTGTAACAGGAAGGAGGCATAAGAGTGGATCAGGTGGTTTCCAATATCCTCAGAGAAATGCTCAGAGACTCTAGTCCAACCAGGTCATCACTACCACTCTGGGGCTGGGAGAAAAACCAGCAGACTCACCATAGCAGAAAGAAGGACTGTGGCTCTTCCTGTCATAGCCTGAAGTGGCAGGAACCATTAATTACCTAGGCATCCCAGGCATCTCAACAGCCCTTCTCCAACAGAAGTAACCTCAGGTTTTCAGTCTCCCAGGTGAAAACTCTGTGAAGGGGCACTGCCCCAGGCGGGGCTTCCAGAACTCATGCTTGAAAAAGGAAAACAGGACAACCAATGAGGACAAGCAGAGTTACAGCCCACCCACTGGCTCTTCTCAGAGACCCAAATATCCAGAGTTCCCCAAATGAGTCAGAACTTAACTTTTCACATCAGGACCAGCGTCAGAGACTCTAGTCTGAGAAATCATCATTCCCAATTTAGGGAGACTTGGATTGGGGAAGCCATTCTGGGAAGGGATCTAGTACATTCAAAGACATAGGGATAGGAAAGGAGTAGGAAATAAAACTAAAACTGCATAGAATAGCTCCATGGGGGGGCCCAACATGCAGGGGACCTGACAGCAGAAAGAGCATGGGAACAAGGTGGTCTCTGAAAGGTACTTAGAGCGCTCTCACACCTAACACTCACCTTTACTCAAAAATAACACTCCGGAGGACATCCTAAAGCCCTAATGGAGATATGAAATAAGGGAATAAATGGTCAATAAGGGTTCCTGGCCATCAACTTCAACCCAGGTACTAGGGATCCCAGCCCCAGGAGGGAGGCGGTCAGCGCGCTGCGGTGATGGCGTCAGAGAGACCCTCAGAGTCACCTGGAGTCATCATCACCCCCGTCCTACCCCAGGGCGACCGCAGCCACTCCACCTCGCACAATCCACTCACCCTCCAGGCGCTGCAGACTCGCCCGAGAACCCGGGGCCTGTAAAGAAACCAATGAGTCACCAAAGGCCGGGAGGACTCTCGCCGGCCCCCCATACCCCGGACTGGGTCAGTTCCAAGCAGTGGCGTCACGGAGACGTCAGAAACTCTAGTCTGTAATGGAAATTCATCCTGCTCAGCCCGAGAGTGCCTCCCCCCCCCCAGCAGGGCCCCGGAGCACCTGCGGCGGGAAGCGGCGCTCGGCCGGCCGGGGAGCCGCGGCCCGCCGCCGCCCCAGCGTGCAGGGCAGGCTGGCGCCCCATAACACCCCGCGCCGCCAAGCCCCTCCTCGCGCAAAGAGAGCGGCGGCGGCGGGGCCGGCCTATTTATGCCGGCGTGGGGCTGGGGCCTAACGGCGTAGCTGTCTTCTTAAATGCCTGGTTCGACCCGCAACATTTCCCCACTGTTCGTCCAAACAAGAATAAAACTAAGTGAGAAAGAGAGGCCATCAGTGAATGTTTCACACTTTCCGGGGCAAATATGGGGAGATAGTTTGTGAATTTTGAAAAACAAAAAACAGGTGAGCTGGCCGGTCAGGCGGGAGAAAGCCCCCGGCGCCGGCCGCCTGCGCGCGCAGCCGAGCGCTCTCCTCGAGGCCCCCCGGCCTCCCGGTGCCTTCTGGTAGGGTCCTGGCGCCTGGCCCCCTTCCGGGCCCTGGCCGCGCGCAGCCTGGGGGTGGTCACTCCCCGGGACTGTCCGTCACGGTGAGCTAGCAAGATCTGAACTCTCCACCCCACTGGAGCCCCACAGACCTGTCAGGCACGTTAGCTTCATATCTTTTTTTTAAACTTTTTTGGTATAATTGACTATAATAAACTGCACATATTTAAAATACATAACTTGATATCTTTATAAACCATTCTAGCCTTTTTAATCTTTTTTAAGCCTCACTAGAGAATACTTTTTCCATTGCTTTTCAGAGAGAGTGAGAGGGAGGGAAACATCCGTTTGCCTCCCGCAGGGGATGGAGCCTGCACCAGATACCTGCCCTTCAGTCCACCAGAGGGCGCTCTAACCCCTGGGCCAAACCGGCTGGGCCATTCTCTTTTTAGAAGTGCACACGCTTCAGTAGGGTTAAGTATGTTCGCATTGTTGTGTAACTGACCTCCAGAACTTATTCACCTTGCGAACTGAAACTCTACTCACTAAAGGACTTGTCTCCCGCCCTCCTTTTTCATGTCTGTCATGAACCTAGGAGTTGGCCAACAGTGGAGGTGTTGGGTGGCTCTGAACAGCACTAGGTAAGGTAGCGTTGGAAGGAAACCAGTTGGGGTGGGTGGCAGCAGCCAGGCCCTATTCTCCCACAGTCTTCGCTCTCAGAAATCTTCCCTAGTCATTGGCTCTTGGCCCTTAATTCATCAACTTGTATATTTCCCCAAGTCCCACCTAGCTGGACCTTCTGTACCCCCTCATTTATAAATGCAAGTGGTTTATGGCGATGTATGTTGGCATCTTTTTCAGACACGATAGTCAGGAGCTAGGGAAATTCCTTGACAAGGGGAATAAGGGAAACTGAGATAAAATTAAACAAGGCCAAACAATTTTGACCTATTTACAGCCAGCTAATATATCACAGGGTTTTATCTTCCCTAAGGACTCTTAGGAGCAAATGGTTTACACATTCCAGACCATCCTAGGGCAGACTGGCCTTGTCCCCAGTCCTTCTTCGATAATATTCTTTAAAAATAGACCTAACCAGAAAATAACCCTGGCCCCTCTCTACACACATTTTGATAAATCAACATACTGAAGGACACACTTGAAAAGCTAACGCATATTCTGTTGAGACCCTCTCCTGAGACCTCCCCTAGGATTCCCAGCAAGTAAAGAAGAATAAAAAGCATTAAAGCCATTGGACCCAGCGCTTGCGCTCTATGTAGAGCATGCCCACGCCTTGTATCTCTGCTCTTTCTCGGAAACTCTAAAGAGCCCGGCGGGGTGGGGCTCAGCAGTTGAGCATCGACCTAGAATCCAGGAGATTGTGGTTTCGATTCCTGGTCAGGGCACATGCTTGGGTTGCAGGCTCCATCCTCAGTCAGGGGCGTGCAGGATGCAACCAATCAATGGTGACTCTCTCATCATTGATGTTTCTATCTCTCTCTCCCTCTCTCCTTTCCTCTCTCTGAAATCAATGAAGATATATTTTTTAAAAAAGAAAATAAACTCTAAAGAGCTCTGCAAGACTTGCAACCAGGGGAGCAATGGACAGCAGCAGCTGGTCCCAGGCTTATCCCCTGAACCTGTCTCCAAGACCCCCTTTTCTCTCCTATTACTTCTACCTTAAGCCCTTCCATTGTTTCACTGTCCCCAGCTTTAATAAACATACTATCAATATCACCTGGACTCATGTTGTGAAATCTTTCCTATATGAAGGCAAGAACCCACACATACCAGTGGACTCCAGGCCCTGGCCCCAGACCCTGTCTAGTAACTTTTTAAAAAATTTGAGAGTGAGAAACATCGATTTGTTGTGCCACCTAGTTATGCATTCATCGGTTGATTCTTTCATGTGCCCTCACTGGGGAATCAAACCCAAAACCTTGATTTATCAGGATGATGCTCTAACCGAGCCACCCAGCCAGGGCCCATCTGGTAACATTTTGAGCAAAAGCCACATATATAACAGGGTGATTTGGGGATTCTGAACCATACAAAATCAGTCTCCTTTTTTGAGTCACATGATTTAGGCACAATGAGCATACAGTAAAATTTGGAAGAATGCAATTGTGGCTGCAGGAAATATCCTTTCACTTTCTTCCCCCAAGTTTTCAGCCTTCCATCAAAAAAATCTCTTCCAAGAATCCTGTGGTAGTCACTTATTTGATACATTTCTCAATTCCTAGGGGCCAACTTCCAACTGTGGCTGATGTTGCAAAGTGATTTTTCTTTTTTAAAAAAAATCTTTATTGATTTCAGAGAGTAAAGGAGAGGGAGATAGGAACATCAATGATAAGAGAGTCATTGATCAAGCCTGCAACCCGGGCATGTGCCCTGACCTGGAATTGAACCCCGATCACCTGGATCCTAGGTCGATGCTCTACTGCTGAGCCACGCCCGCCTGGGCCAAAGTGATTTTTCTTGTCCTAGGTGTACAAGTAGGCAATGCCTTATATTCACTTCCCTAATGAGGGAGTCATTAACTTAATTGGCCCAGCCTCAGTAATTCTCTTTTTTACTCTATTACACTGTTGCTGGAGATGCTGTTACTAGAGATTTTCCTAACCTCTGTCATTGCTGCTGCAGCCAGTAGGTCAACATTTTCAAGGCCTTTCCAGCCTTCAGGGTAACACAGCAATGAACGAACCCCTTACCACCAGCTGCAGCTCCTGGAAGAACAGACACCTGTTGCTCCCCCACCTCTCTGAAAGTACAATCAGGAGTAGCCTCTGGTGCAGTGTTTTCTCAACTTTGGTTGCACATTAGAAAAACCTGGGCAGCTTGAACTCTATACAATGCCTTAGCCCACTCTCAAAGGTTCTAAATTGGCTTGGGGGAGGCCTGGAATATATATATGTATAAATTTTTTGTTAATTCTCACCCGAGGATATTTTTCCCATTGATTTTTAGAGAGAGCGGGAGGGAGGGGAGGAGAGAGAGAGAGAAACATTGAAGTGAGAGAGACACATCAATGGGTTGTCTCCCTCACTTGCCTTAACTGGGCAAGGGATCACATGAGCAACCCAGGTACTTACCCTTGACCAGGAATCAAACCTGTGACCCTTTGGCCCATGGGCCGACACTCTAACCACTGAGGGACACCAGCCAGAGCTCTATATATTTTTTTCTAGTCTTCCCAAATGATTTTTTTAAAATCCTCACCAGGGGATATTTTTTTCCATTGCTTTTCATAGAGAGTGGAAGGGAGAGAGAAACATCGATGTGAGAGAAACACGTCAACAGGTTGCCTCCTGCAAGTGCCTGAACCAGGGCTGGGATGGAGCCTGCAACAGAGGTATGTACCCTTGGCCGGAATTGAACCCAGGACCCTCCCCTCTGAGGGCTAATGCTCTAACCACTGAGCCACATTGGCTAGGGCCCAAATGATTTTAATAATGCCACTAGGTTGAAGAACCATAACTTGAATGGCTTCAAGCTAAAGGATATATTCCCTATACTGCACTTAGTATAGTCTGTTGTCATACACTAAATTATACATTACCTATCTTGTGTATAGAACAGGCCTTTGAGAAGTGGCCCAGTTACCAATGGAATCTTACTATACTCCTTTTCCTTTACAAGCTTTCAAGAAGGGCTTCCTGTAAATTGCTATCCCTAAAATGTTTTATTTCCCCAGGGAGTAATTTATTGAAAGATATAACATGGAATTTTAATTTTGTCTGACTTTGGAGTAGGTATTTCCAGACTGTTTTGGCAGGAAGGAGGCTGGAATTCTCTCAGACCAGAGGAGGGGTGCAGGAGACCTAACTGCTGGGCAGGGAGAACCCCTGCGGAAGTTCCCTCCTCGCCCCAGCTCGAGGCTGTAGTTTGTATCTTCCCCTTTCCGCATTACAGTTCCTGTTACTTTACAGTGCTATTCTCTTGCAGTTGCCCGGAAAAAGGACAAAGAAGGTGCTGGTTAAAACGGGTAGAAACACTGCTTAGAGCCAGATGTGAACAGCCCAATGCCAGCAGTGTCCAGGCAGTTTGCAAACACCCGGCCCCCAACCCATCACTTGTGCTAATTTGGCCCTGAAAGTAGTTGATATGACCACCTCCATAGGCTCATCTATAAAAAAGCTTTGGAATACCTTACGTGTAGAGGGTGATGAGAGTGCCTGAGGATTACAGGAGCAACTCAAACCACCTAGTACAGTGCCTGTCCCCACCCCTCTCTATGGCCATGCCCCCAAAATGAGTTATCTCACTCTTCCAGAATCTCACTTGGATAACTGCAGCTGGGTGACCATGGCTGAAAGTGTCTCAAGTCTATAGTGCAATTCTGCTCAAAATGAACTTAGAACTTTGGAAGTGAGGCCATTTGGACAAAATAAAAGGAGGCAACCAAAACTGAGAGAATAATTGCATTGATCACCAGAGCCAGAGTGTGAATCTGCAGCTCGTTTTTGCTGTTTTGTCCACCCCCAAATGTATTTACTGTATAACCTAAACAAAAGATTGGAAGACTGACAGGTCAAAAGTGGATACTGAAGAGCTCTGTCCACATGAGTGCAAATAAGGAACCATAAACCCTCTGAACACAGCCGTTAAACCCATACCAACCTCTCCTCCCCAAACCCCTTTTTCTCTAAAGCCCCATCCCAATCAAAATAGTCACCTAGAATTTTTGTTTTCTAACACGGCTGTCATTTACCACCTAGAACTAAGTCCTCCCCCCCCCCAAATAGCCATAGCCATTGGCTTCTAATATGTGGACCTCTCTTCAGAAGCATTGTCCCTTTTGCCATCTATGGGATGGAGACATTTCAGAAAAGTCCATTAACCTCCCAAATAAACACAGGCACACGTTATTAACATTTTACTTTATTTTTCATCCTTAACAAATTATAAAAAACAAAATACATCCCATGAGTTTTGGTGTTTACAAAGCCCCCCCCCTAAAACAGGACAGAAGCTGGCAGTGTTGACTCATTTAAGAGAGAAAAAAGACACCCTAGAGAACAACATTACATTACATGCAAAGAATTCTACAGAACACATTGGTTATAGCAAGAAGAAATAAAGACAAGCAAGTTAATCAGGTTAACCTAACTTTTAGATGGAACTGAAACAGTACAGAACGGAAACTATATATATGGCAATAGCAGGAATCTTGGGTCCCCTCTGTCTCAGAGACAAATAAAGAAAAAATAAGGTAGGGCCCCTAATCCACCTCCTCGATGGTGGGGCCTGAGCCGGACCCCCCCTTGGGGGCCTGAGCCCCAAAGCCCCCCGCCCCCGGGCCGCCCGCCCCCTGGTACAGTCCGCTGATGATGGGGTTACACACCTGCTCCAGCTCCTTCCTCTTGTGCTCAAACTCCTCCTTCTCCGCCAGGGTGTTGGAGTCCAGCCAGGAAATGACCTCCTGGCACTTGTCCAGCACCTTCTTCTTGTCGGCCTCGCTGAGCTTGCCCCGCAGCCCCTCGTCCTCCACCGCGCTCTTCATGTTGAAGGCGTACGACTCCAGCGCGTTCTTGGCCGACACCCTCTCGCGCTGCACCTCGTCCTCCGCCTTGTACCTCTCGGCCTCCTGCACCATGCGCTCGATCTCCTCCTTGCTCAGGCGGCCCTTGTCGTTGGTGATGGTGATCTTGTTGGCCTTGCCGGTGCTCTTGTCCGTGGCTGTGACGTTCAGGATGCCATTGGCGTCGATGTCAAAGGTCACCTCGATCTGCGGCACGCCTCGGGGGGCCGGGGGGATGCCGCTCAGCTCGAAGCGCCCCAGCAGGTTGTTGTCCCTCGTCATGGCCCTCTCGCCCTCGTACACCTGGATCAGCACCCCCGGCTGGTTGTCCGAGTAGGTGGTGAAGATCTGCGTCTGCTTGGTGGGGATGGTGGAGTTGCGCTTGATTAGAGCCGTCATCACGCCCCCGGCCGTCTCCAGCCCCAAGGACAGGGGAGCCACGTCCAGCAGCAGCAGGTCCTGCACGTTCTCAGACTTGTCCCCCATCAGGATGGCTGCCTGCACCGCCGCCCCGTAGGCCACCGCCTCGTCGGGGTTGATGCTCTTGTTGAGGTCGCGCCCGTTGAAGAAGTCCTGCAGCAGCTTCTGCACCTTGGGGATGCGGGTGGAGCCCCCCACCAGGACCAGGTCGTGGATCTGGGCCTTGTCCAGCTTGGCGTCGCGCAGGGCCTTCTCCACGGGCTCCAGGGTGCCCCGGAACAGGTCGGAGCACAGCTCCTCGAACCGCGCCCTGGTGATGGACGTGTAGAAGTCGATGCCCTCGAACAGGGAGTCGATCTCCAGGCTGGCCTGCGTGCTGGACGACAGGGTCCTCTTGGCCCTCTCGCAGGCGGTGCGCAGCCGCCTCACGGCTCGCTTGTTCTGGCTGATGTCCTTCTTGTGCTTGCGCTTGAACTCCTCCACGAAGTGGCTCACCAGCCTGTTGTCAAAGTCCTCCCCTCCCAGGTGGGTGTCCCCCGCCGTGGCCTTCACCTCGAAGATGCCGTCGTCGATGGTCAGGATGGACACGTCGAAGGTGCCCCCGCCCAGGTCGAAGATGAGCACGTTGCGCTCCCCCTTGCCCGTCCTGTCCAGGCCGTAGGCGATGGCGGCCGCCGTGGGCTCGTTGATGATCCTCAGCACGTTCAGCCCCGCGATCACCCCCGCGTCCTTGGTGGCCTGGCGCTGCGAGTCGTTGAAGTAGGCCGGCACGGTGATCACCGCGTTGGTCACCGCGTAGCCCAGGTACGCCTCGGCGATCTCCTTCATCTTGGTCAGCACCATGGACGAGATCTCCTCGGGGTAGAACGCCTTGGTCTCCCCTTTGTAGCTCACCTGCACCTTGGGCTTGTCCCCGTCACTGATCACCTGGAAAGGCCAGTGCTTCATGTCCGACTGCACCACCGAGTCGCCGAACTTGCGGCCGATCAGCCGCTTGGCGTCGAACACGGTGTTCTGCGGGTTCAGCGCCACCTGGTTCTTGGCCGCGTCGCCGATGAGCCGCTCGGTGTCGGTGAAGGCCACGTAGCTGGGGGTGGTGCGGTTGCCCTGGTCGTTGGCGATGATCTCCACCTTGCCGTGCTGGAACACCCCCACGCACGAGTAGGTGGTGCCCAGGTCGATGCCGATGGCCGTGGTTTTAGCCATGCCGGCGCCCTGCTCTCTCGCACCGCGCCGAGGTTCGGGCCTTTTCCGAAAGCGGCGGTCGGGGTCCGCGACCAGCGGCTCGGTCTTTTCCGAGACGGGAAACTGCACGCCGGGGCCGCAGAGGCTCGTCCGCGGGGCTGCGGGGCCGCGGGGCTGCGCGGGGCGGGCTCAGGAACGCGGGGCAGGGGCGCTGCACTCGCCGGCTCGTCTCCGCGGGCTCGCCGTTGCCCCGCGGCCGCCGGCTCCGGGCTTATCACCCTTCGGCGAGCCCCGCCTCCCCGCTCGCCCAATCCCCGAGCTCGGCCGGCGGCGGGTCGGGAACATTCCGGGGGCTTCGCGGGCGTCCTGCCCCCGGCTCTCTCGGGCCAATCAGCGCCCGGGTGCCGCCCCTCCCAGAACTCTCCAGACTCTTCTGGGCTCAGGGGCGGGACTGGGGCCGGAGGGGAGGGGGAGCGGTGCTGGAAGTGGGGGTGCGCCCTCGGGCCGCCCAGTGCCCGCTGCCCCGCGCTGCTGGCCGCGGCCACCTGGTGGAGATTGACCCGAGGGGTCTGCTCCTGGCTCCTGCGTAGGTGCAGGCCGGCGAGGGTGGGTCTCCAACTCGTTTAAGATTGAAAAGTTCCCGAGTCTCCTGCAGAGCGTGGGGTATGTGTGGGCCAAAGAGTCCCTGATGGGACCTTGGCGCTGCGGAACGGGGCGCGTTCGAGCCTGTCCGCCAGGGTCCCCGCAGCCCCGGCTGCCTGAGGGTTGCCTTGGCGGCCCCGGTGATTCCCAGTTTATTTGTAAAATGGGAAGCAGAGAGAGAGCGCGCAGTACAGTTTTTGACATGTTTAAGCTACACGGGATATCTGGGGACGGGTGAATCTGTATTTTTCAAAAGAAAAGTAATTAGGTAAACAGGCGGGTTTTTTTTTTCCCCTGCAAAAAGCTTTATTGTTTCCATTTGGTCCAATTCATGGGAGAGGGCTCAGGCGGTTCTTAACTTGGGATAAGGAACGTGCTCGGTGCCGGGAAGGAAGAGGCGGGGCGGGGCGGGGCAGGGTGTGGTGGGGCGGGTGGGGGAGGGGTGGGAGAAGGGGGGGAGGGCGAAGGGAGGGCCCTGCGAGTCCGCGGCTCCGCGGCCCACGCCTACTCTCCGCCTCTGCCCGGAGTGGACTCCCGCGTGAGGAAGAAGGACGTTCTCCAGGACTGCGGCCTGCCTGCCCCTGGGCTGTCCCTCCCCTCCTCCTGCCCAGCCCGGCGCCGGCCTGCTGCTGCTCGGCCTCGTGGCGCGGAGCTGGGCCAGCGCTAGCTCGGCGTCCCGACCTCGGCCCTAGGCCCTGCCCCGATGCCCCTGAGCCCTCCACCCATTTTAAATGAAGGGACTGGGTGGGCGAGCCCGCCGGGCAGTGCCGGGGTGTTCGGCCCCCTTGGGCAGCGCCTCCCGGGCTGCTGGGCAGGTGCCAGGCGGGAAGTCACGCTGAAGATGGCAGGGCTGGGCGGGACCGAGGTTCTCGGTCCAGCGCCTCTAAAACTTGGGGTTATTTGCGGTGCACCCGCTCTGTTATTTTATCCTGCATTCCAACTCACTGCGCGTTAACCTCCCTCCTGTTTTGAAGACGGTCACATTTGGTCATTTATTTTGGCCTTTTTCCTTCATTCCTTTGGGCAGCAAGACCCCTTGTTAGGTGCCAGAAATGAAGATGTGAGGGACATCAAAGCAAAAGTAAGCGGTTCACACACCCAGGGGAAAGACCTGCTGCTATATCCGCGTCTTTTTTTTTTTTTTAATCCTCGCCCAAGGTTCAGATTTTTAGAGAGAGAGGAAGGGGGAGAGAAGCACCAGTTGTCTCCCCGCGACTGGGGATCCAACCAGAAACCTAGGTATGTGCCCTAGAAACCTAGGTACTGACCCCGAAACCTTTTGATGTGTGGGAGGACACTCCAACCAGCCCAGCCACCCGTACAGGGAATATCCACATGTCTTTTTTTAATTGAATTTATGGGGGTTACATTGGCTAATAAAGTTATATAGGTTTCAAGTGTATAATTCTATAATACCTCATTTGTATATTGTGTGTTCACCCAAAGTCAAGTCTCCTTCCCTCACCATTTATCTCCCCTTCACCCTCTTCTGTCAGCCCCATCCCTCATATCTACATGTTTTCTTGAGCACAGCACAGAAAACCTGAGTACACAAGTGGGAGGCAGGGTTTTTTTGTTTTTTTTTAATCCTCCCCCCCACCAGGGGCAACAAAGGTACATGCCCTTGGCAGGAATCAAACTTGGGACCCTTGGGTCCAGGGGCCGGAGCACTAACCACGGAGAAAACCAGCTATGATGGGAGGAGGCAGTTTTTAATGAAGGGAAGGAATGCTGCTTTTGAACACCTTGCTCGCCTGGCCGGGCGTGGCTCAGCGGTTGAGCCTGGACCTAGGATCCAGGCGATGGGTGTTCGATTCCCGGTCAGGGCACATGCCCGGCTGCAGCCGATCAATGACTCTCTCATTGATGTTTTTGTCTCCCCCTCTCTCTCTCCTTTCCTCTGTCTGAAATCAATAAAGATATATTTTTTTAAAAATAAAAAACACCTTGCTCAATCGGCATTTTACACATACAGCCACCATCAAAACACCTCTTACTGGCCTTGGCTGTTTGGGCTCAGTGGTTAGAGCATCAGCCTGTGGACTGAAGGGTCTAGGGTTTGATTCCAGCCGAGGGTACATGCCTTGGTTGCAGGCTCCATCCCTGGCCCCTGTCGAGGCGCTTGCTGGAGGCAGCTAATCGATGTGGCATCGAAGTTTGTCTCTCCGTTTCATTCTGTCTGAAAAGCAAAGGAAAAAAGTATCCTTGGGCCTGGCCAGCGTGGCATGGCTCAGAGGTTGAGCATCTACCTATGATCCAGGAGATGGAGGTTCGAATCCTGGTCAGGGCACATGCCTGGGTTTCGGGTTCGATCTCCAGTAGGGGGTGTGCAGGAGGCAGCCAATCAATGTTTCTATCTCTCCCTCCCCATTCTCTAAAAAATCAAAAACATTTTAAAAAAGAATAAACCAATGAATGCATAAGTAAGCGGAACAACAAATTGATGTTTCTCCTTTCCTCTCTAAAAATCAATAAGCCCGGCAGGGCATGGCTCAGTGGTCGAGCATCGACCTAGGATCTAGGCGATCAGGGTTCAATTCCCAGTCAGGGCACATGCCAGGTTGTGGGCTCGATCCCCGGTCGGGGGAGTGCAGGAGGCAGCCGATCAATGACTCTCATCATTGATGTTTCTCTCTCCCTCTCCTTTCCTCTGAAATCAATAAAGATATATTTTTTAAAATAATAAAAATATCTCTGTGGATTGGCCTGGAAACCTAAACATCTATATTTGTTTTCCATTTCCTGACAAGAGAGTCTCCCTAATTTTTGCTTTTCTTTACACACTGATGCTTCCCAAGTCAGAAACCCAGTCACAGGTTTAATTGGTGTTTAAGGTGACTATAAGGACCCCAAGAAATTTTCCAGAACTTTAACTTGATTAATATGGGGTTAGGTTTGTGATGTAAGAAATGTCCAAACCTGTGGAGAATTTTTATTTGAACCAAACTGACGACATATGCTGGGGAGCAAGATCTCAAATGCTCTGGAGAATGGCAATTTTGCAGCATATTTTATACATTAGAATCAAAGGAGAATACCAAAGGAAGATGCATGAAGTCCATTGGTGGTACGTTAAGGAGGCAGGAGAAAGCATGGTTTGGAGGTAATCTCTAGGATTTGATAAAAGGCAAAATGGAACTTCGGGTGGGGAACACAATATAATATACAGATGATGTATAATAGAATTGTACACCTGTAACCTATATACTTTTATTAACCAATGCCACCTCAATGCAATTTTAAAAAGGCAAAATGGAGAAACATATACTTTTACATTGGTGGGTACAGGACAGTTAATAACATTTACAGCACGGAGATGATATCAGGAAACAAGAAAACAATGCGGGGTTCTGTGGTCTCATGCTGCAGTGGTCTTGTGCTCTGATACTGGGGGTCTTCAAGGGGTGGGAAAAGAAAATGGACATTTCAAAGGTATGTTATCTTAGATGTATAAGAACAATGGACAGAGCTCACTTAAGGTAAAGATTGACGTTTGCTAAGGAAGCTATAGGCCTGAGACATGACTACCTGCTATGACCTGCCCAGTTAAGAATCTGTGATCATGCCATCTTGTGTGGTTATTTTTAGTCACTGAACTTGTCAGGCCTGCCATGGGCACTCCCCTGAGTTTGTCAGAATTACTGCATAGCTCCCTTTTTCGCTCACAGTTTTTTATCAGGTTTGGTGCTTGGAAGGAACAAGACTCAGGTTCTCCAAGCTGGATGGGCTGTCAGGTACCTTTAAGGGTGGGGGACTGGAGAGGGAGGACCCAGATGCTGGCTGCCTGCGCAGGAAGTGTGAGGGAGGTAGGCCTTTCTCAGTAGTTGCAAGATTTTTTTCTTCTCTCCTTTTTCCTATTGTTTCTTAATAGTACCATTTCTCTTCCATTTTATTCACTTTAAAAAATGGTATATAACTAAGTTTATCCAGAACTAGCAAAAGAAATAACTGATATGAAACCTAGAGGCAAGCATTTTTAACAATCAAATAGCAAAGACTTCAATGATCTGGGAACCATGTGGATTTCCAGCAGCCTGGGGGGAAAAACCTGGGGAAGGGAAGACCTGGGTTTGCTTCTGAACTCTACTTCCTTGTTGAAGTGTTTTTTGTTTTTTTTTAATAACAATGAAGTACTTATAATTACACAAGTCTCTAGGTCTCTAAAATAGAATGAACATTCCTGTTTCATAGGATGGCAGCAATGGGATTCACAGGATTACAAGGCCTTAGTTTAGTGCCTGTGACATAGTGTTCAAAAGTTGCTGCCTCCTCCCTTTTATTGGTGGTCCCCCGTATTCTCGTGTCTGACCTCTCAATCACAAGGCTGGGGACTACTACCAGGACTATGGCATTACTTTTGGTTTATTATAGGAACGATCTTAAGCTATCTAGGCAGCGGACATTCAGCCACACCTTTTCACTTTCAGAGATGAGCACAAAGGATCAGAGGTTCAGCGGCTTGGTCTGGTCCTACAGACAGGTAATTACAGAACTAGTGACTGAATTTAGGCTGCTCATACTCCCTGTTTGGAACCCTCCCAATTCTGGCACATTGGCCCAATGGCTTCCTTCTCTAAAAATGGCCATAAAAGAAGGGAGTGAAAGTGAACATTAGACACCTGCGCATTAGGGGTACCATGCAGGTATGTGACCGGCCAGGTCTCCCCTCCTGCTGCGGTCTGACTGCCGACCACCCATCCCCCACCAGCTCCCCCCTTCCAGCTTCTCCCAGCCCCGCCTCCCCCTGCACCTCCACAACACACTGATCCGACAGAGGGGAAAGGACTGGGCGCGGGCTGGCCCAGAGCCCACAAAATCTTCTGGAAAGTAAATGTAGAGCGGTGACTCAGCCTGACGTTTTAGGGTGGGGTTGCGGGTAGGAGTCTTGGGTGGCGCAGTTTGTTTACTGAGGCGCGTCCTACGAGTCAGCCGCCGCCTCGGAGCCCAGAAAACTCCAGAAGCTTCCGGGCACAGCCCGAAACCAGCCGGGAGCCGCAGCCGAGGGTCCCCGACCCGGCGGGAGTGGGCGGGGCCTGGCGGCGGGGGCCTGGCGGCGGGGCTGGCCACCGAGATGCCTGGCCCGGTCAGGTGTTTTGCGAGTGTTTTTTCAAAACGTGATTAAAGAAGAAAAGAAAAGGAGAGACCTTTAAAATTTCTGGCACTAGCTAATGTGTCAGACGAAAACTGGGAAGTTTTGTAACTCATACAACTAAGCCGGCGGAATTGGCTGGCCAGGCGGAGAAGGAGAGGTCCCCACGGCCCAGGGGAGCGCGAGCCCGGAGAGGCTGGGGCCCCGAGCCCGGGGTCCTGCTCGTCTCCTCCGCCGCCGCCCCGCCCCCCCGCCGCCCCGCCGCCGGGCTCCAGTCCCTTGTCCGGTTGGGACCTTTGGAGGGGTAAAGAGGCCGAAGAGCCTTGGGAGCGGTTCTCGTCTTCTGGACTCCTCAGCGTTCCCCGTCTGTGGGCCAGGCCGGGCCGGTCCGCCTCTGACCGGAACTGGCCCGGCTGCTCCAGTATTTTTTAATATATATATATATATATTGATTGATTGATTGATTTCAGAGAAAGGAAGGGGGGGAGAGAGAAACGTCAATGGTCAGCCTTTGATCGACTGCGACCTGCACCTCCCCCCCCACTGGGGATCGAGCCCGCAACCGGGTCCTGTGTCCTGACCCAACGGAACCGGAATCTCCTGAGTCATAGGTCGATGCTCAGACGCTGAGCTAGGCGGGCGGAGCCCGTGTTTGTAATGAGCGGCGCAAGGAGAGGGCAACGATGGTTGGGGTTGCTGTGTCCCCGTGAACTGCGGCGGACGCCTTAGGGCAGGGGTGGGGAACCTTTTTTCTGCTAAGGGCCATTTGGGCTTTTATAGCTTCATTGTGGGCCATACAAATTATCAACTTAAAAATTAGCTATGAAGAAACCTTCCCAATTTACTGAATTTCAAGTCCTGCCTGCAGTTGTCTTGGCAGGACCAGACCAAACGGTTTCTCAGGGTGGGCCAGATGTTCCCCACCCCTACCTTAGGGGGTGACCCAAGAGGACTGATTGAGGCTGATCGGTTAGTGTGAAGCATGACAGTTAAGGGTTCTTATTCCTACGGTAAGGATTGCCTCCTTAGAAATTGCCAATATTGCTCTTCATCTGAAGTAACCCCATTTCCTCTTTTAAGCAAAAGCCCAACTTCTCGCACATAAAATAATTTTTGTTTTGGTATATTTTCTGCATTTTTGGTGACAGAAGCCTGTTAAACACCAGGACTAACAGTAAGTATATAGGTTACTAATAAAGCAATATCTTGGGTTCAAAAGGCAGATGAAATCGGCCACATTACCATAGCCACCTGCCTCCTGAGGGCTGGTATAGGGAGATAACTGAGATTGGAATTAGGGGAGGTATTCCATTTTGAAAATTGTTTCATCACCTACAGTTACTTTTTTCTTGAGGCATAGCCCCTCCCACAAAGTTTCTTTTGCTACCCAATACATCACTTCCTCCAGGTATGGTACTACAGAATCTCTTTGCTAATTCTACGATTGCCTCAGCCTTCTTGAGCTTACAAAGTGGTTATTTTCTTTTGTTTGGTGTGTGTGCTTTATTATTACTGACTTTTTTTTTTTAAGAATGGGAGGAAAGGAGAGAGAAACATTGATCAGTTGCCTCCTGTGAGCCCCCTACCAAGACATAACCTGCATCCTAGGTATGGGCCCTGACCAGGAATCGAACCCGTGACCTCCCGGTGCACCAGATGCTCCAACCGAGCCATACCATCCAGGGCCAAAGTGATTACTTTCAAAGTACTCTGTGCAAGAGTATGCACACAATAACATTTTATGTTTATTTCTTAATAAATAAAACACCTACTTAACCTTGACCTAGCATAGGAACTGTTTTCTCCAAGGTTGTTTCAGATTCCCTAAGCTCTCTCTTAGCAGAGGTGTTTGGAAGGCCCTCACCTGTTCCCGTGCTTTTCCACCCACCCTCCCCATACCCCAAGAAGTGGTACTGGCTGCTGGCTTGAAAAGTCACTATTGTCTGCAGATGACAGTCACAAATGCTCCTGCTGCTCAAAGGGTCCTGTTGCAAATGGACATCCCCATGAAGACGGATTTATGTAGTGGCTAAGGTCCACAGTGTTACACTTCAACTACTTTGAAGGTTAAATGTGCTGTTTTATAAGCTGGCCTGGAAGCCTAAGCATCTCTTAGATTTCCATTTCCAAACTTACAAGGCAAGGTCTACCTGTATGTGCCATTCCCTGATACTGTATTTTCTTCAAAGGCAAGTATTTAGTGAAAGGTTTGGTAGGTTTTGAGGTACACGTAAGCTTATAAAGTGTTTTTATGGAATGTTGATACAATTTTTTGACCTTTTTTGTGTGGAAGTGAAATTCACACGACATAAAATAACCATTTTCAAGTGTACAATATAGTGGTACCTAGTACATTTATAATGTGCACCTATCACCTCGATCTAGTTCTAAAACATCTTTGTAACCCCAAATACAATTGATTTTTAATGTCTTTATTGATTTCAGAGAGAGGAAGGGAGATAGATGATGAGTCATTGACTGGCTGCCTCCTGCACACCCCCTACCAGGAATCCAGCCCACAACCCAGGCATGTGCCCTGACAGGGAACTGAACCATGATCTGGATCCTAGGTGGACAGTCAACCGCTGAGCCACGCTGGCTGGGCTGCAATTGATTTTTTTTTTTTTTAAATATATCTTTATTGATTTCAGAGAGAGGAAAGGAGAGGGAGAGAGAGAGATAGAAACATCAATGATGAGAGAGTCATTGATCAGCTGCCTCCTGCATGTCCCTGACTGGGGATCGAGCCCGCAACCCGGGCATGTGCCCTAACCTGGAATCAAACCCGGATCACCTGGATCCTAGGTTGATGCTCAACCGCTGAGCCACGCCTGGCCAGGCTGCAATTGATTTTTAAAGGGGCTCTTTCTCCAAGCCTTGAGGATTGTGCCAGGCCTTTCCCAACAGGGAAGTTGTGGAGGGGATTACTTCTAGAATGCTAGTAGCTAGGACATGAAGCATCTCCAAGGGAAGAAAGCCTTTAATAGGTCTTCCCAGCACAGAGCTGCAAGTTTTTCCCCTTCTAAATTAACAAATACCAAACCTTTGTCATCAATTTTATTGCTTATCTGACATAATTGTTTAGGACTGTATAAAGGTAAAAGGGGTACTGATAGTGAAACCAAGGGTAGAAATATAACCCAGAACCAGGCATGCACAAACAAGCCCTGTGGACTTGGGGCAGCATGGCAAAAACCTGTAAAACCTGAGTTGGAGTCCAGGTTCAACATCTTTGCTGAACAGGAGCTTATCTTCAACCTTTAAATTTTAGTTAAGCCAGAACTTTTAAGTTTCCCAATATGCTCACCTGTGAAAGTCAAACACTACCTAAAGTCAGTGTGGTGGAATGAGGGTTAGTAAAATCAAAAGGCCCTAGTACAGTGGCTGGCACATAACAGCACGAAAATATTGGAGTCCTGCTGGGGCACCCAATTCTCAATGACACCTTCCTAAGGTACTCAGTGGTACACTTAAAATGTACTTAACTACTGCTAGAAATGTGGCATTTCTCTCTCAGCATCCTCTCATAAATAAGAACTATAGCTGAGGCATCAGCCAAACCCTTTTATTTTAAAATGTAAGTAGCCCTGGCTGGTGTTGCTTAGTGGTTAGGGCATCAGCCTGAACACCGGAGGGTCTCGGGTTCCATACCCAATCAAAGGCATGTACTTGGACTGCAGGTTTGATTCCCCAGCCTGGTCGGGGCACGTGTGA
Source organism: Miniopterus natalensis (assembly GCF_054644295.1). Lineage (NCBI taxonomy): Eukaryota > Metazoa > Chordata > Mammalia > Chiroptera > Miniopteridae > Miniopterus > Miniopterus natalensis. Next base: position 5,437,907 of record NC_142085.1, on the reverse strand, counting down.
GAGGCGGCTGATTGATGTGTCTTTCTCACACCACTGTTTCTCGCTGTCTCTCTCATTCTCCCTTCCTCTCTCTCTAAAAATCAATGGGAGAAATATCCTCAGGTTAGGATTAATGACAAAATAATAAAATGAAATATAAGAAGTAGGGGCCAGAGTGGCTAATGCACTTGTGCATAATTCAGCCAGCTAGTGTTTGAACTCAGATCTCCTCACTGCTAATTTAGGCCTCACCTTTCATGTTGAATCCAGATTAAATATTAGGGCTTTGAGACATCAGGTGTACTCACTGAAATTAGTAGCCATGATCTTCCCATCTAACTGCCTCTCCTTTGCCTGTTTCTCCAGGAATAAACCCAACCCCAAGTTCCTTTTGAGGCCACCCTTACATGGAGTAGACTCCCTCCGCCAACCTGGAGGCAACCAAAACCCAAACCACTGTAAATAAGCAGGTTTAAAATTTTTTTTTTAGGTTTTAATTGTTTAAAAAAATCTAAGAATACCATTTGCCTAAAAGAAAGGTATCACAATGCAATAATGGCCTTATTTGTCCAGATTCCTAACCTTTCCTAAGAGGCAAATTACCATTGATTTTAGACGCTATAAAAACACACAAATTAGGCAGACCTTCTGACCTCAAAATAAAACAGCGGCAGACAAGACATCACACAACTTGGAGTTTATTTACTTTGAAGTAAACAGTTTAGAGGGAGCAGTTTGGTATGAGTATTACAAAAAAGAACAAAAGATGGCAGTATAAACACATCTCTACATTTACATTTTAAAAAAAAAAGCAAGTTCATAACTTCACAAAAACACTTTGCAAACAATTTCCAAAGTTCAGAGCTGATGAAAGGCAAATACATAAGGCAATGCAAAGCCTTGAATTCCACCTCCTCCGGAACAAACATGAGCATCTGGGAAAAGCTTCCTAATCCACCTCCTCGATGGTGGGGCCTGAGCCCGACCCCCCCTTGGGGGCCTGAGCCCCAAAGCCCCCCGCCCCCGGGCCGCCCGCCCCCTGGTACAGTCCGCTGATGATGGGGTTACACACCTGCTCCAGCTCCTTCCTCTTGTGCTCAAACTCCTCCTTCTCCGCCAGGGTGTTGGAGTCCAGCCAGGAAATGACCTCCTGGCACTTGTCCAGCACCTTCTTCTTGTCGGCCTCGCTGAGCTTGCCCCGCAGCCCCTCGTCCTCCACCGCGCTCTTCATGTTGAAGGCGTACGACTCCAGCGCGTTCTTGGCCGACACCCTCTCGCGCTGCACCTCGTCCTCCGCCTTGTACCTCTCGGCCTCCTGCACCATGCGCTCGATCTCCTCCTTGCTCAGGCGGCCCTTGTCGTTGGTGATGGTGATCTTGTTGGCCTTGCCGGTGCTCTTGTCCGTGGCTGTGACGTTCAGGATGCCATTGGCGTCGATGTCAAAGGTCACCTCGATCTGCGGCACGCCTCGGGGGGCCGGGGGGATGCCGCTCAGCTCGAAGCGCCCCAGCAGGTTGTTGTCCCTCGTCATGGCTCTCTCGCCCTCGTACACCTGGATCAGCACCCCCGGCTGGTTGTCCGAATAGGTGGTGAAGATCTGCGTCTGCTTGGTGGGGATGGTGGAGTTGCGCTTGATCAGAGCCGTCATCACGCCCCCGGCCGTCTCCAGCCCCAAGGACAGGGGAGCCACGTCCAGCAGCAGCAGGTCCTGCACGTTCTCAGACTTGTCCCCCATCAGGATGGCTGCCTGCACCGCCGCCCCGTAGGCCACCGCCTCGTCGGGGTTGATGCTCTTGTTGAGGTCGCGCCCGTTGAAGAAGTCCTGCAGCAGCTTCTGCACCTTGGGGATGCGGGTGGAGCCCCCCACCAGGACCAGGTCGTGGATCTGGGCCTTGTCCAGCTTGGCGTCGCGCAGGGCCTTCTCCACGGGCTCCAGGGTGCCCCGGAACAGGTCGGAGCACAGCTCCTCGAACCGCGCCCTGGTGATGGACGTGTAGAAGTCGATGCCCTCGAACAGGGAGTCGATCTCCAGGCTGGCCTGCGTGCTGGACGACAGGGTCCTCTTGGCCCTCTCGCAGGCGGTGCGCAGCCGCCTCACGGCTCGCTTGTTCTGGCTGATGTCCTTCTTGTGCTTGCGCTTGAACTCCTCCACGAAGTGGCTCACCAGCCTGTTGTCAAAGTCCTCCCCTCCCAGGTGGGTGTCCCCCGCCGTGGCCTTCACCTCGAAGATGCCGTCATCGATGGTCAGGATGGACACGTCGAAGGTGCCCCCGCCCAGGTCGAAGATGAGCACGTTGCGCTCCCCCTTGCCCGTCCTGTCCAGGCCGTAGGCGATGGCGGCCGCCGTGGGCTCGTTGATGATCCTCAGCACGTTCAGCCCCGCGATCACCCCCGCGTCCTTGGTGGCCTGGCGCTGCGAGTCGTTGAAGTAGGCCGGCACGGTGATCACCGCGTTGGTCACCGCGTAGCCCAGGTACGCCTCGGCGATCTCCTTCATCTTGGTCAGCACCATGGACGAGATCTCCTCGGGGTAGAACGCCTTGGTCTCCCCTTTGTAGCTCACCTGCACCTTGGGCTTGTCCCCGTCACTGATCACCTGGAAAGGCCAGTGCTTCATGTCCGACTGCACCACCGAGTCGCCGAACTTGCGGCCGATCAGCCGCTTGGCGTCGAACACGGTGTTCTGCGGGTTCAGCGCCACCTGGTTCTTGGCCGCGTCGCCGATGAGCCGCTCGGTGTCGGTGAAGGCCACGTAGCTGGGGGTGGTGCGGTTGCCCTGGTCGTTGGCGATGATCTCCACCTTGCCGTGCTGGAACACCCCCACGCACGAGTAGGTGGTGCCCAGGTCGATGCCGATGGCCGTGGTTTTAGCCATGCCGGCGCCCTGCTCTCTCGCACCGCGCCGAGGTTCGGGCCTTTTCCGAAAGCGGCGGTCGGGGTCCGCGACCAGCGGCTCGGTCTTTTCCGAGACGGGAAACTGCACGCCGGGGCCGCAGAGGCTCGTCCGCGGGGCTGCGGGGCCGCGGGGCTGCGCGGGGCGGGCTCAGGAACGCGGGGCAGGGGCGCTGCACTCGCCGGCTCGTCTCCGCGGGCTCGCCGTTGCCCCGCGGCCGCCGGCTCCGGGCTTATCACCCTTCGGCGAGCCCCGCCTCCCCGCTCGCCCAATCCCCGAGCTCGGCCGGCGGCGGGTCGGGAACATTCCGGGGGCTTCGCGGGCGTCCTGCCCCCGGCTCTCTCGGGCCAATCAGCGCCCGGGCGCCGCCCCTCCCAGAACTCTCCAGACTCTTCTGGGCCTGGCTGGACGCGCGCAGCCCCGGGAGGGGAGGAGCGACGGGGGGAGGGGCCGGCGGGGTGGGCGGGGTGACGCCGGGGACGGGGCGGGAGCCGGGGTGGGGGTGCTGACGCTACTCCCCGCGGTCGCGTTACAATGGAGGCGCTGCCTCTGACCTCACGGCTAGCACGGAATGCGGACGAGGGGGCTGCGGCCGGCTCAAAGCTTTAGGGCGGGCGGGCGGGTGGGGGGTGGGGGGACACCGGCTGCGCGCGGCAGATGTTGAGGGAGCCCCCACCGACAGAGGCCCCTCAGTCCGGACATAGCCAAACTGGAGCGAAGGCAACGGGAGAATAGGTGAACCAGGAGGGCTGTTTGTAATGGGGTGGGCATAGGCGAGACGGGCAGGTCCTGGTTTGAGGAAGTCCTGCCGGTCTCTCCAGTGTAAGTCTGGGGTGTGGGCTGTCGGCAACCGCGGCATTGGATGGGTCACAGCAGCTGGAAGGAGGTGGAGGAGCTGGTCTGTTCTGTCTCTAGATAACAGGATTTTTTTGGTAAAAGGTTAGACAAAGAGACTGTCTGGAGCGCACCACCTACTAGATTTACTCCCACAAATCCCTAGTAGAGGGTAAAGGAGGCCAGGAAGGCAGCTAAGCCCAAGTGTGGCAATTAATGTGTCATGCAGGGACCAGAAGGTAAAATAATCTTAGGTCATCAGGAGACCGGTACAATCCCAGAATAAAATGTATCAGAGACATAGGACAGGACAATTGAGTCAGAACCTGTGAAAAATTGAAAACAGTTACACCCACTGCCTACCCAAGTCATGTAGGCCAAGAATGCTTTTGTCTGCCTGTCCAAAAAGCATGGAAGCATTGTCTGGAAGAGATATTTGTACACCAAAAAGATACTTGTACAGGGAGTTCATGACAGCATTATTTACAGTAGCTATGAGGCAGAAGCAGCCCAAGAGTCCAGGGAGGGAATACATGAATAAAATGTGGATACAAAATGGAATATTATTCAGCTTAAAAAGGAAGGAAAATCAGACACATGCTATAACATAGGTGAACTTTGTTATGTTAAATGAAATAAACCAATCACAAAAAAAGATATAGTGTATAATTCCACTAGTATGTGCGATCTAAAGTAGTTGAATTCATAGAGACAGAAAGTGATGGTTTCCAGGAGCTAGTGGAAGTAGGGAATGATGAGTTGTTTAATGGACATGGAATTTCAGTTTTGCAAGATAGAGAGTTCTGGAGATTGGTTGGACAACAATGTGAATGAACTTACTACGAACTGTACACCTAAAAATGGCTAAGATGGGCCCAACCAGGTGGCTCAGCAGTTGAGCAACAACCTAGGATCGAGGAGGTTGAGGTTCGATTCCCAGTCAGGGCACATGCCTGAGTTTCTGGCTCTGTCCCCAGTGGGGGGCCTATAGGAGGCAGCCGATCAATGACTCTCTCATCATTGATGTTTCTTTTTTTTCTTTTTTTTAATATGTCTTTATTGATTTCAGAGAGAGGAAGGGAGAGCGTGAGAGAGAGAGATAGAAACATCAATGATGAGAAAGTCATCATTGGACACCCCCAGCTGGCGATCAAGCCCGCAACCCGGGCATGTGCCCTGATCAGGAATCAAACCATGATCTCCTGGATCCTAGGTCCATGCTCAACTGCTGAGCCACGCCTGGCCAGGCAAAGACATAGTTTTAAAAAATGGTTAAGATGGTAAATTTCATGTTATGTGTATTTTACCACAATTTAAAATAAAATAGAATAAAGAAGTACTCTGCCAATACTTTATCTCACTTTTTCTCATTAGGCCTCAGAAAACCATGGCTGCTGCTAAGGGAATGGCCATCGGCATCGACCTGGGCACCACCTACTCGTGCGTGGGGGTGTTCCAGCACGGCAAGGTGGAGATCATTGCCAACGACCAGGGCAACCGCACCACCCCCAGCTACGTGGCCTTCACCGACACTGAGAGGCTCATTGGGGATGCAGCCAAGAACCAGGTAGCCATGAATCCTCAGAACACTGTCTTTGATGCCAAACGTCTGATTGGCAGAAAATTTAATGATCCTGTAGTGCAATCAGATATGAAACTTTGGCCTTTTCAAGTAACCAATGAAGGAGGCAAGCCCAAGGTATTGGTATCCTACAAAGGGGAGCAAAAAGCTTTCTATCCAGAGGAAATCTCCTCTATGGTGCTGACTAAGATGAAGGAGACTGCTGAGGCTTTTTTGGGCCACCCTGTCACCAATGCTGTGATCACTGTGCCAGCATATTTCAATGATTCTCAACGGCAGGCTACCAAGGATGCAGGCGTGATTGCAGGTCTCAATGTACTAAGAATTATCAATGAACCAACAGCTGCTGCCATTGCCTATGGCTTAGATAAAGCAGGTCAGGGAGAGCGACATGTCCTGATCTTTGATCTGGGTGGAGGTACATTTGATGTGTCCATCCTGACCATAGATGATGGGATTTTTGAGGTGAAGGCCACAGCCGGGGACACCCACCTGGGAGGGGAGGACTTTGACAACAGGCTGGTGAGCCACTTCGTGGAGGAGTTCAAGCGCAAGCACAAGAAGGACATCAGCCAGAACAAGCGAGCCGTGAGGCGGCTGCGCACCGCCTGCGAGAGGGCCAAGAGGACCCTGTCGTCCAGCACCCAGGCCAACTTGGAAATTGATTCACTTTATGAAGGCATTGACTTCTACACGTCCATTACTAGAGCCCGGTTTGAAGAGCTGTGTGCAGACCTCTTTAGGGGCACTCTGGAGCCCGTGGAGAAGGCCCTTCGGGACGCCAAGATGGACAAGGCTAAAATCCATGACATTGTTTTGGTGGGGGGTTCCACCCGCATCCCCAAGGTGCAGAAACTGCTACAGGACTACTTTAATGGCCGTGATCTCAACAAGAGCATCAACCCCGACGAGGCAGTGGCCTACGGGGCGGCGGTGCAGGCAGCCATCCTGATGGGGGACAAGTCTGAGAACGTGCAGGACCTGCTGCTGCTGGACGTGGCTCCCCTGTCCTTGGGGCTGGAGACGGCCGGGGGCGTGATGACTACCCTGATCAAGCGCAACTCCACCATCCCCACCAAGCAGACGCAGATCTTCACCACCTATTCGGACAACCAGCCGGGGGTGCTGATCCAGGTGTACGAGGGCGAGAGGGCCATGACGAAGGACAACAACCTGCTGGGGCGCTTTGACCTGAGTGGAATCCCTCCTGCACCCAGAGGAGTTCCTCAGATCGAAGTGACTTTTGATATTGATGCCAACGGTATTCTTAATGTAACAGCCATGGACAAGAGCACTGGCAAAGCCAACAAGATCACCATCACCAATGACAAGGGCCGCCTGAGCAAGGAGGAGATCGAGCGCATGGTTCTGGATGCCGAGAAATATAAAGCTGAAGATGAGGTCCAGAGAGAGAAAATTGCTGCAAAAAATGCCTTAGAATCCTATGCTTTTAACATGAAGAGTGCTGTGAGTGATGAAGGCTTGAAGGGTAAGATTAGTGAGTCTGATAAAAAGAAAATACTGGATAAATGCAATGAGGTCCTTTCATGGCTGGAGGCCAATCAACTAGCTGAAAAAGATGAGTTTGATCATAAGAGAAAGGAACTGGAGCAAGTGTGTAACCCAGTAATCACAAAACTCTACCAGGGAGGATGCACTGGGCCTTCCTGTGGAACAGGGTACATACCTGGAAGGGCTGCCACAGGCCCCACCATTGAAGAAGTAGATTAATCTTATCTGGAGCTGGAGGGTTCTAGGGTGCCTCTAAGGTGAATTTGTTTCACTCATCTTCAAACATTGTTCTGATTCTTGAATTGACTGGACCTGAACCTAAGTTACCATCCCTTTGGGATTCCAATGGAAGAGTCCCATATGCCATCTTTTCACACTCCAATGTCCTGTTTCTGACTCTGGAATCAGACTCTTAGGAAAACCAGGACCCCCTCTGAACCATTTCATGAATTTGTGTTATTTAGTTCCAGGTTCCTCAACTTTCTTCTTCCTGTATGGATGGTTGTCTGTCACTCAGTAAATTTTCCTGAAACAAATTTCTTCTAGTATTATTAGACTATATCTTGAAGGAAAGTTCATGGAGAGAGAGCATGTGTGGTCTGATTGTGAGCTAAATGTGAATGATTAAGCTGGTAAGGGCAAAGTATTTGAATTTCCATGAGCTAATTGTTTCAAGCTGGAAAATAACTTGATTATCAGGCACTTTCAGCCCTGGCTGGAACAGTTGCTAACTATAATTACTGCTTATATTCAATGATAGACCAGTTTAGGTGCTTAGAGTTCAGCTTGGGAGGGGGGGAGGCAAACTTCTCCTTGATGTTACCTACAAGTGGGGTCTAGATCCAGCGCCTATGCACTCAGAGTCCATTATTACATCTTTTTACAATTTTTGTTTTTATTTATTTTAGAGAGAGAGAAAGGGAGAGGGAGAGAGAAATATCGATCGAGTGCCTCCTGCACACCCTCTACCAGGGATCAAGCCTGCAACCAGGGCATGTGCCCTGACTGGGACTGGAACCAATGACTTCTGGGTGCACAGGCCGATGCTCAACCAACAGCCACCCTGACCAGGGCTATAACATCTTTTACATGTAGAAAACATTTCTACAACAAACTTCTAACAAATGAGTATTTTTGTGCAAGATGAGAAATGGAAGATTTAATATGGTCTTATTCCTTGAAAAAATATTCTCACCTATTATATCACATACTTATAAAAATCTTGGGGACATGAGTATAGAAGTATGTGTGACTGCGTTTGTAACCCTTTGTATTTTGGGGACATATTTGGATGTGAAATATTATGTTACCAAACTCAAGGGGTTGCCACTTGAGGTGCTCTGTTCAAGAGCGCAATGTGGTTGTCCCACAGTAGTTTTATTTACTTGCAGCAAGTAAAGGAGATAGGATTTATAGCCAAAGCTCTGTCTCCTTGAAGGAAGCTCAGTCATTGCTTATGTACACTATTGGGTCAATTACATATTGATTTCTTCTCTGCAACTGGCCACATTTATCAGGGCGAGTTTCCTGTCTTCGTGTCTTGTTTACTCCTGCATCTGCAAAATACTGCTATATTTTGACATTTAGCAAGAAATAATATTTGGAACTGTCCAGACCTTGAGACCCTTGCCCTACCTAACAATTAGAATGGCTATTTCCATCCTCCAGCCACTGTTTAGTTTTACTCAGTCCTTCACAGGACAGCCCTAGGCAAAGTGTGTGGGAAATGTGGACTGAGATTGGGGCCTTGAGAGACCTATGTTTACTTGGAGGGACCCTTTAATAAAATCAAGATTTGTGCTCAAGCTCCCGATCTTGGATGCTCAACATTTTTTTTTTTAACTTTTTAAGGAAGTGTGACATATAGGAAAGTGTACAAATCACGAGGTTTCACAAACTTCTCAGCAGTTTTCAGTAAGAAGTGTGTGCAGGGTGTGAGCAGATCACGCCGCGGACCGCACCCCCGTGGAAACGAAACACCTCCGAGAGGGGAGGGGCTTCCCGCCGCCAGGCGGCGGGGGGCCGCGCCTGCGCCGTGGAGCCCGCCGCGGAGGCTCCGGGAGGCAGGAAGCCCCGCCCCCGGGCGTTAGCCCCGCCCCCCGGCAGCGCGCCTTCCTCTCGCGATCGCCGAGCGGCGGGCGCGCTCCTTCAGCACTCCCGGCGTCCCTGCGCTCCCGGCCCACGCGGGATCGCGCTCCGGTTCCCGCCCGGCGTCCGCCTGCGGCATCAGGCCCTCACTTGCCGGGTCCGGCCGGCAGCCCGCTGCGCGAGCACGATGGTACTGTGACGTCACAAGGGGCGTCCTCGGGAGAGCGGGGGGCCAGGCGGTTGGGGGTGGTGGGGGTCCGGCTACGTCCCTCTGCGCTGGAGTTGGGCCCTGGGGTTCCCTCCACTCTTAGTTCCTGCGCCTTAAGTTCTCTGGGGAAACATATGGGAACACATGGAGTTTTTTTTCCTCTTAAAAAGAAAAAAATAAGAACCCGAGGGAGAGCCGGCAGGGACAGCAGGACAGGGAAAGGTTAGACCTCGAGGAGCATTTCCCTGACCGAGACCAGGCTTCGGGGGTTTGGCCGGGGGTACCTTCTCCAGTTCCCTAGGAGTGGGCAGGGGCCCCAGGAGAGATGGTGGATTGAGAGCCATCCCCGAGAGCCCGAGGGTAGGGCAGGGGCTCGATGAAGTATGCAGTCGTCTGGGCTCCAGCAACATGCTCATGCCTGTCACTTCCCTGTGAAGTTTGAGACCTGCCGCAGATGTGGTGGGGATCCCAATACCAGTCTTAATAGTGGCCCAAGGCCACTCCCCCTACCAGGCCTCTCCCCATATGATGGTTTTCCCTTTCTTGCCCAATAGCTCTTCTATTCCTTTTTCAAGTCCCTTGTGGGCAAGGATGTGGTCGTGGAACTCAAGAATGACCTGAGGTAGGTACCTATTCCAAGTCTGTAGGGGGTGGGTGTGTCCAGGGCCCTGAAACCTTTAATTAAACAAGCATTATTTGAGTGCTGGGTGAGGCGGGGGAGAGAGTGAAGAAATAAATGACTTGTGCCTTAAGCTGACAGATTAGCTGTGGAGTTGTTTCTTGTATTTGAAAAAAATACAAAGAAATATGTAAATAAAAAGTACAGAGAAGTCAGAGAGTGGATGCATCAACATTTTTTACAAAATAAGCATCATTTTTTTTCTTATTAGATTATATAGTCCTTTGACTCGACCTCTAGAAATGTAAGAGTCAGTTCCACAAGTAAAGATACAGGTACAAAGATGTTTGTAGTTTTGTATGCAGTAGCCAAAAATGGAAAACAAATAGCTATCAAGAGTGGGTGGGTTATGTTGTGGTACATCCGTATTACACAGCTGTCACACAGGAATGAGCTATATTGATGTGGAAAGCTGTTGCAAAATAGTATATGTGGCATAGTCTCCCTTTTGTTAAAGAAAATGTAAAGGATAAACACAAGACCAATCCCTTCTGTCTGTACTGCTCTTACATCCCCTACCCTTAGTATCATTAGCTGCTAATCATCTTTCAGAACTTGGATTAAATGCTGTATCCTTGGAGAGGCTTTTCCTGGCCTTTCTAGCCAAGTAGATCCTTCTATCATAGTCTTATTTTCTTTCTAGTGGGTGCTTCTCAAATTGTGATTTCAGAGAAATATGTTTACTGTTTATGGCCTGCCCTTCCAACAGGGCCAGGACAGTGCTTAAGCTCAGCATTGTACCTAGTGTCTAGCATAGGCCTGGTATATAGTAGGAGCTTAATTAATGTGTGCTGAAAGAAAAGCAGCTAACGTTTGAGAACCTCCTGTTGACCAGGCACTATTCTGAATGTTTATTAACTCATTTAATTCTCATAATACTCCTGTATGACATGTACTATTGTTGCTGTTTTACATGTGAGGCAATTAAAGATTGGATAGGTTAAGAAACTTGCTCGTCTATACAGCTAGTAAGTGACACAGCCAGAATTGAAATCCAATTTTGTCTTAATTTTTTTATTATTATTATTGATTTGAGAGAGAGGAAGGGAGAGAAACATCAATTTGTTGTTTCACTTATTTATACATTCATCGGTTGATTCTTGTATGTGTCCTGACGGGGGATCAAACCTGAAACCTTGATGCATCGGGTTGGTGCTCTAACCAACTGAGCTACCCAACCAGGGCCTTTTTTTTGTTTGTTTTTAAACTTATAAACAAGATCATATTCTCAGTGTAGTTGTGAAACTTGCTTTTCACTTAAACAGATGTTGTGTCAATAAAGTTTATCTTTAACATTATTGATGTCTGTATGGCATCTTTATTAACCAAGGCTTTGCTATTGGACACAGGCGATTTCCAATTCTTTAGGAAAAAATCCTTTAAATGAGATGTACATTTAAAATAGTGAAGATTAAAAAATATCGATACCTGCCCTGGCAGGGTGGCTCAGTTGATTGGAGGGGCGTTGTGCCATACACTGAAAGGTTACAGGCTTGATCCCTGGTAATGGCCCTTGTGGGAGGCAACCGACTGATGTTTCTCTCTCTCTCCTCCTTTCTCCCTCCCTTCATCTCTAAAAACCAATAAAAACAGCCCTGGCCTGTGTTTCTCAGTGGTTAGAGCATTCACCAGTGCACCAAGGGGTCAAGGGTTTGAGTCCCAATCAAGGGCACGTACTTGGGTTGCGGGTTCAATCCCCAGCCTCAGTTGGGGCAGGTGCAGGAGGCAATCAATGTGTCTCTCACATCAATGTTTCTCTCCCCCCCCCCCCCGCTCTGCCGCTCCCTCCCTTCCACTCTCTCTCTAAAAAGCAATGGAAAAAATATCCTTGGGAGAGGATTAAAAAAAAAATCAATAAAAACATATCCTCAGGTAAAGATTTTAAAAATAATAAAATAGTGATACCTACTATTTGATTGTCCTTTAGAAAGTCTGAATCAGTGTATTCTCTCCCCAGCAGTGTCTTCCACATTTCTATGTGAGATTATTTCTTAATGGAAGAAACATTGACATGGCAGAGAATGGTGAGGAGAGGGACTTGCCTTTTACATCAGAGATTTCATTTATACTAGCAATGCATATGGTGTTGGTGGCATATAGGTTAGGGCCACAGAGAGAGACAGCTGTGGAAACCCAGACCAACCCTAGGCAATTCTGTGAGATAACTTGGTTTTTATTTTTCTCTTTTCTCCTTCCTGGGCCTTCCACATGGCAAAAAACTGTTATGTTTTAGCTCCAGGTCCTAAAGCAAAGACTAAGGTTCAAAGGTAATCCACTGGGTTGGGAGAAGAGCTTTCTCTCAGGCTTGTTGTTTGTGCCAAATATCTCATTAAGGAATTGAATTAAATAATACCACCTTATACAATTCCTGGAAGTTACTTCACTGCTGCACATGGTAGTAAGGTGCTGTCAAAGGCTTTTCAGGAGCCAGGGATATGGTGAAACCCCCACTGAGGCAGTAGGGCTCAGACACTAGATTTCAAAGACTTCAAGTTTTACAAAAACGAGGGTCCAACAGAGAGATGCCAACTTTATTTTTGGCAAGATAAGGACATTTTTTAAAACTGCTATTTATTAAAATAATTTCACTTAAGAAATTTTAATACCAAAAAAATATGAAGGACACAATCAAGAACAGTTATTTTTTAGCCCTGGCCAGGTAGCTCAGTTGGTTAGAGCTTCATCTCAGTAGGCCAGGTTGTGGGTTCTATCCCCAGTCAGGGTACATACAAGAATTAACCAATGAATACATAAATTAGTGGATAAAAAATGGATATTTCTTCCCCTACCCCCCAAAATAAAAAAGTCATTTTTAGGAAATAAAATTGACAACCTTCAGCATACTACATACACACTCAGTACACACTATGTTTGCCTGTGTTTCCTTTTGTCATGGATTCATGACACCTTTGAGCACACATCAGTATTTTAGCACCACAGTTCTAAGGAACTTAGAATCTGGTGGTGACACACTGGACGGTTAGGATAGGGTGGCCAGGTTGGAGGATGGCCTGGATTGAGGTATATGTAAAGTAAAAGGAACTTGGTTTGTAGAATTCAAATTAGAAGGAGAATTACAGAAATGTTAGACATCAGCCAATGATGGGGATTTATGGAGCATGCAGGGTAAAGATACAATTCATGGGATTTGAGGTTGTGAGACTTAGTGTTGAAGCCACTGACAAATTTAAAAAGTTGGGAGAGAGAGGTAGCAGGGCTTGGAACACTGGTATATGATAACATTCCTCATTAACATTTCAGGGATTGGGAAGGGAGAAAACATCCATTGTCCCTTCAAGAGCAATGCTAGCTGCTTTATCTAGTTTACATATGGGGCTCTGGGTCCAAAGCCATAAATGTTTGAAAATAGCTGATGGTCTGGGGTCAGGCAGATAAGGACTGAGTGCTTGTTTATTTGTTCTAAACGTGGGCAAGTTACACAACCTTTCTGAGCCCCTGGATGGTAATAGCTACTTTCTACAGGCTTGTTGTCAGATAAGCTAAAAGATTATAAAAGTGGCTGTAAAAATTACAAATGCTATACAGAATACAGAAGAAATACAAGATGGCTCTTAAGAGTGGGTTGGTGTAGGGCAAGATGTACAATAGAAAATAACTGTTCTGGAAGCATTGTCTTTCCTACTCTAGGGCTTAGGAATGCCCCCTTTTGGTTCCACTTATTCTGGTTTTCTCAAGTCCTTGACTTCCAAACCACGTTCTTATCTCAGCTCTCAAGTCACCTCTGTGTTGACTTTGGTGTAAACTAATTTGGTTCTTCCTTCCCTCTGCCCCTGACAGCATCTGTGGAACCCTCCATTCTGTGGATCAGGTAAGACAAAGCAAGGGCCTAGGACTGGTCTTGGGGAAGGAGAAGGGAAAAAGGTTAAGGATGGGGTAGCCCAGCCACCATGGCTCAGTGGTTGAGCATCGACCTAGGATCCAGGAGATCGCAGTTCGATCCCAGTCAGGGCACATGCCCAGGTTGCAGGCTCCATCCCCAGTTGGGGGCGGCGTGTAGGTGGCAGCCGATCAGTGACTCTCATCATTGATGTTTCTCTCTCTCTCTCTCCCTCTCCCTTCCTCTCTCTGAAATCAATAAAGATATATTAAAAAAAAAAAGGATGGGGTATTTGTATCTTGTCTCTAGGGCTAATGGTGGTGTTCATTTTCTTTCCTTAGTATCTCAACATCAAACTAACTGACATCAGTGTCACAGACCCTGAGAAATACCCTCACATGGTGAGTTGGGAATGGTGGAAAAGAGGAAACACCTCGAAAACAGGAGGCCCCTGGGTGCGTAGAGGACATTTTTAAGGGTGTTTTCACATTTGCCTACCTTTGTCTAGTTATCAGTGAAGAACTGCTTCATCCGGGGCTCAGTGGTCCGCTATGTGCAGTTGCCAGCAGATGAGGTGGACACGCAGTTACTACAGGATGCAGCAAGGAAGGAGGCCCTGCAGCAGAAACAGTGATGGCTCCTTCTCTCCTCCCCTTCCCTCCTCCATTGGCGGTCCTTGACCTGGTGTCCCAGCCCAGGACCGTTCCACCCATACTTGAGATGTGTTTTTGTTAATAGTAAGGTGCTTGTGTGTGTTTTTTTTTTAAGGGATGAATAGATGAGAGGACTAATTAGTGGGGAGCAGCTATCCTCAGTGAGAAGGGGAAGATAAGTTGCGTGGGGAACTGCGGAGTGTTCCTTGTCCCCAGCACTGCCTTTGTACTCTTTCCCCAGAGACGGGAGAATCTCCTAGATCTCCAGGGCAGCATGTGATTCATTTTGGGGATGGAAGGAATCTATCCCGCATCGGGAATAAAACTTATGATACAAATTTCTGGTTCTGTGTGTTTTGGGAAGGAGGCTGGAGAGTGGGAAAGGGATGTGGAATTCATCCAAGCTTCATCACCCTGCCAAGAGTCCAACCCAACTTCCCAGCATTATCTGCCACTGCTCTCTGGTGGAAACCGGCTACTACCCAGCTCACTGGGCTACACCGAGTTTCCTGAGCGTGCCTCTGCCTGCATGGCCTGGCACTCACGCTGGGCCTACCAGTGACACTGTAAATGAGACAGCAAGCTGCGTTTGGTGCTGCTGGATTTCTTCCTCGACCTCAGTACACTAACGTCCATGGCAGATTAATCCCAAGCGGCATAACGTTTACTGCGGGGGTGAAGGCGCGTAGTCTCCATTCGCTCCCTGCCGCTCCAGGAGAGCTCTCGGCATTCAGGGCCTCTCTGGCCGTGCAGCGCGGACCCCGTTCTCAGCGTGGCGGGAAGCGAGGCGGGGCCGGGGCTGTCGGCCCGCGCGCAGCCCCTTCGCCCGCCTCCCGCGGGGCCGCCCTCTCGCCCCGCGGCCCGAGGACCCGTGCGGGGTGCCCGCGGCGGCGCCTGACCGGAGCGCGGACGGGAGCGCCTGCCGGGAGCGCGGTCCCGGGGGCGTCCCCCGGCCTGTGCCCGCGCCCGCGCCCGCGCCCTGCCTCCCGAGCGGCGGGCGGCGCGCCCCGGGCCAGCGGCGGGCGGGGAGCGGCGCACACGCAGGCGCGGCAGGGCCGCCCGCGCCAGGCCCCGCGGGCCGGAAACGCGCGCTGTCACAAAGGGGGAACACGTGGGTGCCGACGGCCCGGCCGGCAGTCCCTGAGAGCCAGGGTAGCCCGGAGCGCCGCCCACCGTCCCGGCCGCCAGGCCGGTCCAGCTTCGGCGGCGCCGGCTCCGCCCGACCCCCTTCCTCCAGTACGTACCTGCGGCCCGAACCCGCGTCCTGCCGGACGCCGAGGGGCTCCTCCCGGCTCCCACTCTCCCCGACCACCCGCGATCGTGGCAAGTCCCCCACTGTCACCGCCACTCCGACCCGCGCTCTTGAGGCCCGACCAGCCCCAGCCCGGGGCCTCCGGCGCCTGCGGTAGAGGAGCCCCACGAGGGTCCCCTCTGCCGAGATGGGAGCCCAGTCCCTCAGTCTCCGTCTCCTCCTCCTCAGGCCTTTCCACCTGGTTCCGACCCTGCCGAACCATGTCCATCCTCTACGTCTCCCCTCACCCCGATGCCTTCCCGAGCCTCCGAGCCCTCATCGCTGCGCGCTACGGGGAGGCCGGGGCCGGGCCGGGCTGGGGGGGCGCGCACCCCCGCATCTGTGTGCAGCCGCCTCCCGCCAGCAGGACGCCCTTCCCGCCACCCCGCCTGCCCGCCCTGGAGCAGGGGCCGGGCGGGCTCTGGGTGTGGGGGGCCACTGCCGTGGCCCAGCTGCTGTGGCCAGCAGGCCTGGGGGGCCCCGGGGGCAGCCGGGCGGCCGTCCTCGTCCAACAGTGGGTCAGTTACGCCGACACGGAGCTGATACCCGCTGCCTGTGGGGCTACGCTGCCCGCCTTGGGTCTCCGCAGCTCCGTCCAGGACCCCCAGGTGAGCGGGGAGAAGGCGGGGAGGGCGAGGTTTAGGAGACGGTGGCAAGAATTGGAGTGGATACCGAGACAGGAAGATAGTGCCTCGGATGTGGAAGAAGATTGATCAGATCCCAGATTGCCACCCGGGAACCTCTGAGCCTTGGTCTTCCCTTTGTCCGTGGAAACTTTAGTTTTCATGTTGAGAAGATTAAAAGAAGTGTGCAGAGCACATAGTCTAGTGCCAGGCACTGAGTAAAAGTTTGATGAGCCTGAAACTGATGATAGAAGTTACTGTGAATTGTAGGGAAAGACTGGGTGAAGGAGAGATGAGAGGCAGGCACGGCCAGGAGAGAGAACGATGCTGGGGGGCGAGAGAGGAGAAGTGAAATGTGGGGAGGTAACTGAAAGGAAAGATAACCACACCAGGCTGGAACTAAGCCCTTCCAGAGTGGGGATGTGCCTTCTGGTCCTTATCACACAGGTATAATTGAGCACATGGTAGACACTTAGTATTTCTGAATGAATGAGTGAATGAGTGAATGAATGAATGAATATGTGACTTAGACCCTGGCTGGATCCCTCACATCCTGATTACACTATCTAAAATAGAGGTCCCTCTCTTTGGAATTCCCTGTCTTCCACAGCCTGATTTAATTTTCTTACTAGCACTTAAGGATAAAAATAGGGTATATATTATATATTTGCTCATTTATTGTCTTCCCAATTAGAATGTAAACTCCACCAGGTAAGGGGGCCCCATCTGTTCAAATTCTCCCCCCATTCCTTAGAGAAGTACCTGGCACGTAGTAGGTGCTTAATAAATATTGTTGACGCAATTATTGTGTTGTCTCACGTAATCTTTAACTTCCTGTACTTAATATATTGCAACAGGCACATAGTAAGTGTTCAGGAGGAATTTATCGAAGGAAGGAAAGAAGCAGCAGGGCTTTTTTTTATTTTGACCATTTCAAAGAAAATGAAACTGGCCTCAGAGATAATGATTTTTGGGAGTGGAAGGACGCCAAGCCCGGTCTCATACCCCTTCCCCTTCCTGCTAGGCTGCACTGGGGGCCCTGGGAAGGGCCCTGAGCCCCTTGGAAGAGTGGCTTCGGCTGCACACCTACCTGGCCGGGGAGGCTCCCACTCTGGCTGACCTGGCTGCTGTTACAGCCTTGCTGCTGCCCTTCCGATATGTGAGTCACTAGGGACTGGGGAAGAGTGGAGGAAGTTCCTCTCAGACCTCACTAAAAGGTGACTAAGAAGAGTTGATTTCTTTCCCCCTTCCCAGGTCCTGGACCCCTCTGCCCGCCGGATCTGGGGTAATGTCACTCACTGGTTCATCACCTGTGTCCAGCAGCCAGAATTCCGGGCTGTGCTGGGAGAGGTGGTTCTGTACTCAGGGGCCAGGCCTCTCTCCCAACAGTCAGGTGAGGAAGGGTGGAGGTAGGAGAGGAGGGGTTCCTTGGGGTCTTCCACACAGCTCACTTTCTTTTTTCTCTTAGAATGGCACAATCCCTGGGGAAGAGGCCTGCGGGAGGGTGAAGTGGGAGGTCAGCATGAGGAAGCCCTTGGGCAGCTGAAATAGCCCACCTGAGACACAGCAGCACCTTCACAGAGGGTCCCCGGTGGTCTAAGTCTGCATGTCTGTGCCTCTCACCAGACCCTGAGGTCACTGCACCTCCAAAGACACCTGCTCAACTCAAGAAAGAGGCAAAGAAACGGGAGAAGCTAGAGAAATTTCAACAAAAGCAGAAGATCCAACAGCAGCAACCACCCCCCAGGGAGGTGAGAGGCTGGAGCTGGACAGGATGTTGGTGCTAGGTTGGGGTGGTGGTGCTGATATCTATGTCTATATTTTTCTCTCCCAAGCCAAAGAAACCAAAACCAGAGAAGAGGGAGAAGCGGGATCCTGGAGTCATTACCTATGACCTCCCGACACCTCCTGGGGAAAAGAAAGGTACTAGGACTGGGAAGGGGCCCCTGCACTTCACCTCTACCCTCCTCAGCTGCTGCTGCTTCTGTGTTTTTTTAAATATTTTTATTAATTTCAGAGAGAGGAAGGGAGAGAGATAGAAACATCAATGATGATAGAATCATTGATCAGCTGCCTCCTGCATGCCCCCTGCTGGGGATGAAGCCTGAAACTTGGGCAGGTGCTCTGACTGGGAATGGAACCTCGATCTCCTGGATCATAGGTTGATACTCAACCACTGAGCCACGCCGGCTGGGCTGCTGCTTCTGTTTTGCCCCCTTCCTGCTTTGTCCTTGCTCCACCCCCACTTTACTTTGTGAAGATTTGCAGAGGCCCAGGCCCTTCTCTGCTGGACCGTCGTCCTCTTCCCGGCTGCCCCCAGCTCCAGCACTGATCCCTGCCTTCCTGTCCCCCAGATATCAGTGGCACCATGCCTGACTCCTACAGCCCTCAGTACGTGGAGGCGGCCTGGTACCCTTGGTGGGAGCAGCAGGGTTTCTTCAAGCCAGAGTATGGAGTGAGTGGGCACTGCCACCAGGCCTGGAGGGGGAGGGGGCTGGGAGAGGTGACAAGATGCCTTAGCATGTGCCCATCCTTTCTTCCCCATAGCGTTCCAGTGTGTCAGCACCAAATCCACGGGGTATCTTCATGATGTGCATCCCACCCCCAAACGTGACAGGCTCCCTGCACCTGGGCCATGCACTCACCAACGCCATCCAGGACTCCCTGACCCGATGGTGAGCTCCTGTGCTCTGCCAGCTGGTTCCCTCTGCTTCCTTCTCTTCCCTGACTTGGCCTCCTGCCCCTCTCCTTCCATATTGGCCCTCAACCCTGCCCCCTGGTGGTGGTACACTCTCCGTCATTCCCCTCTGATCCCTTAGGTCCTCCCCTAGTCAATAACCAACACACCTTCTCTCCCCTCTTGCTACTAGAAATAACATTATTTTGAATTAAACAAGAAATATGTGAAATATTGTAAGAAATTTAAAGCTTCAGGTCTCCTTGACCACCCCCTTCCAGACCCAGTCCTTCCCAAGACTTAGCCTGTTATCACTTTGATGTGGATCTTTCTAGATCTTTCCAGATCTTTCCTGTATCTTACTTACATGTACATGTACCCATGGAAATTTATAGTTTTCCTTTTGGGTGGGTTTTTCTTTTTTGTCATGCTATTCTAAACTTTCTTCTTACACTTAATAGTTTGTCTTAGAGATCTTTCCTTATTCTTATATACAGACTGACTTTCTTCTCTTCCGTTGCCCTGTAGCATTCCATAGTGTGACTGTGCCATAATGGAGTCACTTTTTTAAAAAAAATTAATGGTTGTTTCTAATTTTTCTATGTTGAAAATCTTACTGGAATGCGCATTCCAGCACAAGCTTTCTCAAGCACCTGTGGGACACCTCTCTGGCATAGCTACCAGGAAGGGAAACTGCTAGGTCAGGGGGCATGCCTGTATTAGGTGCAAATGGAAGCTGCCAATTTGCCCTACAAAACAGCTTGACCCATGTGTACCGTCATGAATTTCCTGTGACGATACTCACTTCCCCATGTCTTTGCCAACTCTGGACATTAGCTTTATTTTGCTAATCTGATGGCCAGAAAGTGGCACCTATGTACTTTCTGATTGCAGTGAGCTGTGCCTCGTCCTGAGTCTGGGCCAGTCTGGCTTCTCTGTATGTGAACTCTATACATACCTATCGCTTGCCCATCTTTCTGTTGATTCTTTGTTGTTGTTGTTTTCTTTTTTAATTGGTTTGTTGGGTGATTCTTTACATATTCTGGGTATTGTTTTTTTGTTTGTTATATATTATAAATGTTTTCTGCTGTTCTAGCACTTGCTCCCTCCCCCACCATCAACCTGCCCCACTGTTAATAGTTTAATTAGTTAACAGATACAAAGTCTAATATTCTAGGTGACAAATTCCTTTAAAAAGTACTTTAAGACCTGGCCAGTGTGGCTCAGTTGATTGAGCTACGTCCATGCACCGAAAGGTCACCGGTTCAATTCCTGGTCAGGGCACATGACCCCCAGGAGGGGCATGCAGGAGGCAGCCTATCGATGGTTCTCTCTCCCTCTCCCCGACTCTCTAAAATCAATAAAAACATTTAAAAAAACAACAACAAAAAAACATTTTTAATTTTAATTTTTAAAATTTCAGTCTTCACCCAAGGATATTTTTCCATTGCTTTTCAGAGAGAGTGGAAGGAGGAGAGAGAAGGGGAGGGGGAGAGAGAGAGAGAGAAACATCAATGTGAGAGACGCGTCAACTGGTTGCCTCCCACATGTGCTCTGACTGGGCCGGGTATCGAACCTGCAATCCAGGTACGTGCCCTTGACTGGGCATCGAGCCTGAGACCCTGCAGTGTGTGGGCCAGTGCTCTAACCACTAAGAAACACCAGCCAGGGCTGACTAGAATTTATTTTTGTGAATGCTGGGAAGTAGGGTGATACTTTTTTC
The DNA here is from genome assembly GCF_054644295.1 of Miniopterus natalensis. Lineage (NCBI taxonomy): Eukaryota > Metazoa > Chordata > Mammalia > Chiroptera > Miniopteridae > Miniopterus > Miniopterus natalensis. The sequence goes on along the minus strand of NC_142085.1, from coordinate 5,417,327 downwards.
CAACTAAGTAGCTGTCCCAAACAAAGTTTTTCAATTGTCTCTCCTTTTCAGACTGATAGTAAATGCCACCCAGACAGATACTAAATTGGCTTGGATCTGTTTCCAGTCACTGTTTTGTTCCCTTTCATCGGTACCGTTGTTCCTATGTTATAACTAATTGCTTGAATAATCATCACTTTCTCCTGCAAGAGGCAGGGTGTTTACTCTGAGATAGCATTCAACGGCCTTGAAGGAACTACTCAAGGGGTAGGAATGCGGAGCGGGGTGCTATTCAGCAAAATTAACAGTGTCTGTATAAATTGAGCTGGGAAAATAAACTCGGGGCTGGCAGCTGGCAACAGGCATGAGCTGCAGCCCTCCCGATCCCATCTTTTTTGTGTCTATCTTTTCTTCATCCTCACCCCTTCCTCAGGACCGTTTGACTCTGCCGGCGGGCTCTGGCAGCTTTGGCTGTCCTTGTGCATCTCCTCCCCCAGACTGTAACCTGTAACTTAGAATCAGGGTCCCTCTCACCGCCCTTTCTTTCCTAGTCCATTGACTCCTTACCCAGAATCCCTTCTTCCTCAGGTGCCAGGCTTTACCAGCCCATTCACCTCATCCTCCTTGCTCCTCCCACAGGCACCGCATGCGTGGGGAGACCACCCTGTGGAACCCTGGCTGTGACCACGCAGGCATTGCCACCCAGGTGGTGGTGGAGAAGAAGCTCTGGCGAGAGCAGGGGCTGACCCGGCACCAGCTGGGCCGCGAGGCCTTTCTACGGGAGGTCTGGAAGTGGAAGGAGGAGTGAGTGTGTAGCAGCCCTGCCTCCCTGTCCCCTGTCCACATAAGACCTGTCACCTGCAACTCAGGCTGCAGGGTCACATCCTCTCACAGAGGCTGAGGGTCAGTGGCTTCAGGTCCCAGGTCAATTTCGGAGGATGAGTGATTCCCACACTGCCCCGTCAGCCATCCGATGTCTCCCTGCAGCCCAGGCCTGAGTGCTGATCCACCTGTCTGTCCCTTCTAGGAAAGGGGACCGGATTTACCACCAGCTGCGGAAGCTCGGCAGCTCCTTGGATTGGGATCGAGCCTGTTTCACCATGGACCCTGTGAGTAGGAGGGGTGTCAGGGCTGGGCCAGGCTGGGGAGGCTCCCCAGTGTGGGACATCCATAGAGAGCACCTCCAGGGGTTGAGCCCACACAGGAAATCACTGAAGGCTCAACTGCAAACGTCATTTCTTGTCCCATTTCTTCACCCTTTGTATGCCCTCTCACCCACTCTGGGAACTCATTCCTCCAGGTGGCACATGGTGGGTCCTCACCCTCCCATGGAGCCTGAATTCCCAGGATCCTCTGCACTGGCATCTGTCACCAGTGGCTTCCCTGCCATCTCCAGTGTCACCAGGCTTGTTGCCTGTCCTTGTGTTCCCAAAGTCCCCTCCATAGTCTTCTCTCCTCTCAGAAAAAGGACTTCTCCCTTGCAGCCCTCAAAGGGGTCTGGGTGCCAGGCAGTAGGACTCCGGACAGGCCAGTCTCACTGGACCCTGCTGCCCTGGAAAGTCTGCCTGGGCCTGCAGGCCCACCCTGACTCCCCTGCTCCACCCTAGAAACTGTCAGCAGCTGTGACAGAGGCCTTTGTCCGGCTCCATGAGGAAGGAGTCATCTACCGCAGTACTCGCCTTGTCAACTGGTCCTGCACCCTCAACTCTGCCATCTCTGATATCGAGGTGTGCCCCTGCCCCAGGCTCTCCCCAGCTCCTCCCAGCCCCACTCCCCGGGCCACTTTTCCTAACATCCGTTAAACAGGTGGACAAGAAAGAGCTGAAGGGTCGCACCCTGCTCTCCGTGCCTGGCTACAAGGAAAAGGTGGAGTTTGGGGTCCTCATCTCCTTTGCTTACAAGATCCAAGGCTCAGGTAGGAACCGGGGGGCACCAGGATCCTGGGCTGGGTGGGGTTGGGGCAGGAAGGGGCCAGTGCTGTTGATCACAAGGTCACCTATCACCCCAGAGAGCGATGAGGAGGTGGTGGTGGCAACAACTCGGATTGAGACAATGCTGGGAGACGTGGCCGTCGCTGTGCACCCCAAGGATCCCAGATACCAGGTGTGGCAAGGGTGCTGCCGCAGTTGGGGGAGGAATGCTGGCTGAAAGGGGCCCCAGCTGAGGAGAGAAAATAGGATCAAAAAGTCATCCCGCAGCCCTGCGTAGGAGGGAGTTGGGCCCAGCCCTTCGTGCATTTTTGAAGTGTCCCTCTGTTCCCAGCACCTGAAGGGGAAGAGTGTGATCCACCCGCTCCTGTCTCGCAGTCTCCCCATAGTCTTTGATGATTTTGTGGACATGGAGTTTGGCACAGGTGAGCCAGGGACTGTCCTGTGGGGAGAGGAAGCAGCCCACAGGGCACATCTCACCATCCGACTTCCCTCTCAAGGGAAAGAAAATAAGCTGCAGCTAAACAGGCAGGACTTTGGGCTGGTTCTCAGGGGGCTGTTGTAGGGAAGTGGGGCAGGTGGTCTGGGAGCCACATCCTTCAGCAAAACAGGGTGCATGTGGGAAGGGACTCATCGAGTTCCTCATGGCCCTCGCACCCCCATGTACACCCAGGTGCGGTGAAGATCACCCCTGCACATGACCAGAACGACTATGAGGTGGGGCAGAGGCACGGGTTGGAGGCCATCAGCATCATGGACTCCCGAGGGGCCCTGGTCAACGTGCCCCCGCCTTTCCTGGTGAGACTGCCTGGATGTGGGGGCCAGGTCTGGAGACTGCGGGCACCTAGGCACAGCCATGATAAGGCCTGTCTCCCACCCAGGGCCTGCCCAGGTTTGAGGCCAGGAAGGCAGTGCTGGCGGCGTTGAAGGAGCGGGGACTGTTTCGTGGCATCGAGGACAACCCCATGGTGGTGCCGCTTTGCAAGTGAGGGTGGGGGCCAGAGAAAGGGGGGTGGCTTCTCAGAGTGCTCGCCACCCAACCTGCCCACCCATGTGTACCTGCAGCCGGTCCAAGGACGTGGTGGAGCCTCTTCTGCGGCCACAGTGGTATATACGCTGTGGGGAAATGGCCCAGGCTGCCAGTGCTGCCGTGACTCGGGGTGACCTCCGCATCCTGCCTGAGGCCCATCAGCGGACATGGCACGCCTGGATGGACAACATCCGGTGCGTCTGGCTCGATGTGGGGAGGGTGACAGGGTGAGGGGCTGAGCTGGGCACAGGCCAGGGCACCTCCTTCCCCCTGACCCCTCCTTTCCCAACATTTGCAGGGACTGGTGCATCTCCCGGCAGCTGTGGTGGGGCCATCGCATCCCAGCCTACTTTGTCACTGTCCATGACCCAGCCATTCCCCCCGGGGAGGTGAGGACCAGGCCAGGATGGAATATTGCACATCTGCTGGAGCTGTGGTTTATTGGGTCCTTGGTAGGGGGCAGGATTGGGGCAAGGCAGGGATGCCCCCCTGGGTGTTGACTGCATCTGTGGCAGGACCCTGATGGGCGGTACTGGGTGAGTGGGCGCAGCGAGGCCGAGGCCCGTGAGAAGGCAGCCAAGGAGTTTGGAGTGTCCCCTGACAAGATCAGCCTCCAGCAAGGCAAGGCAGGGCCTTGGGGGCAGGGGAGGGCTCGGAGCTGGCCTCTGATCCGCGTCTCTGCCCCCCTGACCTCTGGACCTTTTCTTCCCTCAGATGAGGACGTGTTGGACACCTGGTTCTCCTCTGGCCTCTTCCCCTTTTCCATCTTGGGCTGGCCCAACCAGGTACATCCCTGAGGCCGACCCAGGGGAGCTGGGGGTCTTGGAGGTGGGTGTTCGGCCCCATGTCATGCACTGCTCTGCCCCCAGTCAGAAGACCTGAGTGTGTTCTACCCGGGGACGCTGCTGGAGACAGGCCACGACATCCTCTTCTTCTGGGTGGCCAGGATGGTCATGCTGGGCCTGAAGCTCACTGGCAGGCTGCCCTTCAGAGAGGTACGAAGCCTACCAAGACCCCCTCAGTCCCCTCTCCCACCCTCCTGTGCCACAGTTCAGGCCCGTGGACAGTGCTGGGTGGGCTTCTGGGGATTGAAAGCCGGCCTGGGTTCTGCTTGGTGATTCTGTGCCTGGGCTTCCCAGAGGAGGGCGGGCCCCTGAGCCCATGAAGGTGTGAATGGGCTGGCGAGACACTGAGGCCAGATTCAGGGCTGGGGTGGGCAGTGGGTCTGGTGGAGAGGCGCTGCCCCACAGTTCCGTCCCGCCTCAGGTCTACCTCCATGCCATCGTGCGCGATGCCCATGGCCGGAAGATGAGCAAGTCTCTGGGCAACGTCATCGACCCCCTGGATGTCATCCACGGGGTCTCCCTGCAGGTGGGCTGGGTCCTGGGCCAGCCAGGGAGGACCGCGGGCCGCGGCCACAGCCCCCTGACCCCTCCCGCCTCACCCTCAGGGCCTCCACGACCAGTTACTGAACAGCAACCTGGACCCCAGCGAGGTGGAGAGGGCTAAAGAAGGGCAGGTACCTAAGGCGGACGGCGGGGCCGGGAGTGGGCAGAGGGACGGCGGGGCTGCCTCAGGGCGTCAGTTTCAACTCCTCTTGCAGAAGGCAGACTTCCCGGCGGGGATCCCCGAGTGTGGCACTGATGCCCTCCGGTTTGGACTGTGCGCCTACACGTCCCAGGGTAGGGCCCCAAACTCTCGGCCAGTCCTTCCTCCTCCCCTGAGGACACCGCTCTCCTCCTCGGCCCTGGGTGAGGGTTGGGAGGGAGGTGCTGAGGACACACTCACTGCATCCAGGTCGAGACATCAACCTGGATGTGAACAGGATCCTGGGATACCGCCACTTCTGCAACAAGCTCTGGAATGCCACCAAGTTTGCCCTGCGTGGCCTTGGCAAGGGTTTTGTGCCCTCAACTACCTCCGAGGTGAGGGCCTGGTAGGTGCAAGGCAACCATCACCCACACAGGCCGTGCACCCACCACTCCAGCATCAAGTGTGCCCAGGAGCCTCGGGGGGGGGGAGGGCAAAGGGTTATAGGGAAAGCCAAGGGCATTGGGTCCTCCCCCAGATACTGGCATATGATGGCTTCAGACCCCTCAGGCTCCTGGAATACATATTTGCCTGTGGTTCCTGCCTCCTTGGGGTTCTGGCTCTGCCCCTAGGTATCACCCCCCTCCAACTATGGTGGGCCCTGGCTGATCTGCCCCTCTCCCCAGCCTGGAGGCCACGAGAGCCTGGTGGACCGCTGGATCCGCAGCCGGCTGACTGAGGCTGTGAGGCTCAGCAACCAAGGTTTCCAGGCCTATGACTTCCCGGCCGTCACCACTGCCCAGTACAGCTTCTGGCTCTATGAGCTCTGTGACGTCTACCTGGTGAGGAGGAGCTGAGTGGGCCGGGGCAGCGGATCCCTGGGCCTCCCTTTTCCAGCGGTTGGCCATGAGACCTTTTCCAGCCCTGAGCCCTGTGCTTCCCTGTCCCCTAGGAGTGCCTGAAGCCTGTGCTGAGTGGGGTGGACCAGGTGGCCGCTGAGTGCGCCCGCCAGACCCTCTACACCTGCCTGGACATCGGCCTGAGGCTGCTTTCACCGTTCATGCCCTTTGTGACTGAGGAGCTGTTCCAGAGGCTGCCCCGGCGGACACCAAAAGCACCACCTAGCCTCTGTGTCACCCCCTTCCCAGAGCCCTCAGAGGTATGGGGTTTGGTCTGGACGGGGGTCTGGCCTGTGCGTGGCCCTCCTCACAACCTCCTCCGCCCCACAGTGCTCATGGAAGGACCCGGAGGCGGAAGCTGCCTTCGAGCTGGCCCTGAGCATCACCCGAGCCGTGCGCTCCCTACGTGCAGACTACAACCTCATCCGGATCCGTCCCGACTGTGAGCCTCGGGGCCCCATGTCCACCCTGCCCCACAGTCCCCCGACCTACTCTCTAGTATGGCTACCTCACCTTCCTCCCTCCCCTGGCAGGTTTCCTGGAAGTGACTGACGAGGCCACAGGCGCCCTGGCATCGGCAGTGTCGGGCTACGTGCAGGCGCTGGCCAGTGCGGGTGTGGTGGCTGTCCTGGCACTGGGAGCTCCTGTGCCCCAGGGCTGTGCTGTAGCCCTGGCCTCTGACCGCTGCTCCGTCCACCTGCAGCTGCAGGGGCTGGTGGACCCAGCCCGGGAGCTGGGCAAGCTGCAGGCCAAGCGTGGTGAGGCACAGCGGCAGGCACAGCGTCTGCGGGAGCGCCGTGCCGCCATGGGCTACCCGGTCAAGGTGCCCCTCAAAGTCCAGGAGGCAGACGAAGCCAAGGTGTGTTACGTGGGTGGGCATTTCCTTCCCCCGTCCTCACATCTGAGACCTGGTCCTGTGGCTGCACTCTGCTCAGCCCCAGGCAGTCCATGGGGGAACTCAGAGCCCGGGCCCCTTGAGCAGGTGGGGAACAGCTGGGTGGGCGCATAGCAAGGTGAAGACAGAGGCATACCCAGAACCAGGTACCCTCCCTCCCAGCCACACTCCTCCTCCTCGTGGCCCACCCGGCACCTGGAACATGGCATCCCACATGCCTGGGCCTGGGCACATAGAGATGGAGCCCTCTAGGCGGGAGTGCCAGGTAAATAGAGAGGGCGCAGGGAGAAGCAGCTGTTCATGGCCCTGCTCATGGACTCTCCCAGCAGCCCTTTCCAGGCAGCAGGACCACTCTGGCCATTTTACAAATGAAGGCTAATTGCCTGCCCCGCAGGTGGGGGCTAGTGCTGGGACCGTAGGTGGGGCACATGAGCTCTGAGGCTCCCTTGTCCTTGGGCGCTGACCACTCTGAGAAAAGGCAAGACCCAAAAGGGCAGTGGGAGAGAAGAGGAGTGCTGGTGGGGAGGCTGCTGAGCATTTGGGGGACTGGTCCAGCCAAGCACACAGTCTCTTGACTACTCCCTGCCCATGGCCCTCACCTGCCTTTCTAACTCTGACCCTCTGCTTTCATGGGTGTTTGAGGGTCTTCTCTCTTGGGCCTGGGTCCTCCCTACCCACGACCCCTTGTTCCACCCCCCAGCTCCAGCAGACAGAAGCAGAACTCAGGAAGATGGACGAGGCCATTGCCCTGTTTCAGAAGATGCTGTGACACAACTCCAGCCTCATAACCCTAGTGGTCCACCGGGAGGAGGCAGCCCTCATAACCCCAGTGGCTCCCCCCAGGGCAGGGCAGTAATAAATATTTTGCCACAAACCATCTGTTGTCTGTGTGTGTGCTGGGGCCGGGAAAGGGATGCTGAGGGGCTGGGTTCCCAAATCCTCAGGGGCTGCAGGCTGGGCCAGGCACCAGGGCCTGGCGGGCAGAGATGCATCTGTCTGGGTCTGCCCCTGGCACTGAGCCAGGCCTGAGTCACGCTGCGCTGCCAGCTCCCTCCCAGCTCTGTCACCTCCGCACTGCAACCAAGGAAGGCCCACCCTGGTGCCCGCTGCTGCTGTGGCTTTGGGCCGGTATGAGTTTGGGCCCAGGGGCCGCAGCCTGCCCCACCCTGCTGGGCCACCGTCCTCCCCCAAGTCCCGCTTAGGTTAATTATAACTCTGACCTAAGTGCCTTGTGATACCACACCCGGCAGCCCTGCCTGAAGACCCAGCCACCAGGTAGGGGGTTTCCTGTGCTGGAGTGGTGGCTGGGTATCAGACTGGGTGGGGGGAGGGTGTTCTGAGGGAGGAGCCTCGGACCCCTTTGGCTGGTGTAAGTCCCAACTAACCTGATAAGGCCCTCAGGTTGTCTGGGCAACTAGAGAGGGCAGGGAGCTAGGCTGGAGCAGCTAAGCTGCTTGAGGCAAAGCCGAAGGGCCCCAGCAGGTGCCCATGGACAGCTGGCCTGCCCTAAATTGCTGCTCCTTCCTTCCCTGAGAGCCTTCTGTCCTCTAGGTCCATGTCTCAGCTATGCCCCCCACGAGCGTGCGCCTGTCCCACCTGGGCCCCTCAGTGCTGCTGCTGCTGCAGCTGCTGCCCTCCACATCTGCCTTCTTCCCCAACATCTGGAGCCTCCTGGCTGCCCCTGGCTCCATCACCCACCAGGACTTGACTGAGGAGGCAGCTCTCAATGTCACTCTGCAGCTCTTCCTGGAGCAGCCGCCCCCAGGGCGGCCCCCCCTTCGTCTTGAAGACTTCCTGGTGAGTGTCCCTGTCATACCCCAGCGGGACCCCTTGAGGGTCCTGAGACCTCCACTCCTTGAGGTCCTGCTTGCCAAAAGAAGGGACCTCCTGTCCCCCACCCATCTACCCCCTGCAGCAACAACACCCGGGAACCCTGGTCCTGAAACCAGGAGACCCTCCCCCTTAGAAAGCTCCAGGATGGCCCCCGTGGCACCAGCAAACTCGGGTCCTTCCACACCCAGCCTTGAGTGCCAGTTGTTGAAGAAATGTAGGCAATGGCCCAATCCAAGGGGCTTCCCTGCAGCTCCTGTCCCCTCCTACTCTCCCAGGGCCGCACCCTCCTCGCCGATGACCTCTTTGCCTCCTACTTTGGACCTGGGGCCCCTTCCCGGCGGTTCCGAGCAGCCTTAGGCGAGGTGTCTCGCGCCAATGCAGCCCAGGACTTCCTGCCGACTTCCAGGAACGACCCTGACCTGCACTTTGATGCTGAGCGGCTGGGCCAGGGGCGCACACGCCTGGTGGGGGCTCTGCGGGAGACCCTGGTGGCAGCCAGAGCCCTTGACCACACCCTGGCCCGCCGGCGCCTCGGGGAGGCCCTCCATGCCTTGCAGGTGGGAAGAGCTGGGGTAATGGCTAGAGGGGTCTTCGCTGCCAGTCTTCCTGTCTCCCAAACAGTGGCTTCTCGACCACGCCTCTAGAAGGGGCTGGGGCACTGCTTGCCACGGCCCGAGGCCACTCCACAGTCCCCACTGGCAGCTCTTCCTGTGGGAACAGCCGTGGCTGGGGAGCAGCAGAGGGGCCTTGGGGAGTCGGACAGGAGTAGAGGGAAGGAGGAGGCTTTCCAGGTGGGAGCAAAGGAGCGGCAAGTTAGGGCTGGGTTGCGAGAGCAGACGGGTGAGTGCCCACTCCCTCCTCCTCTCCCTGGGACCAGGATTTCTACAGTCACAGCAACTGGGTGGAACTGGGGCAGCGGCAGCCACACCCTCACCTCCTCTGGCCAAGGCACGAGCTGGGGAGCCTGGCACAAGGTATGGCCATGACCCGAACAGTTAGGGGGTACCCACAGAGCCATCTCGTTAAAGCCCACCCAGCCACCCTGTCACATCCCGAGGTCGCATAGGTGACATGGCTTCATCTCCGGAATGGCCAGCGAGGTTTCCCAGTTTAACCAAAGTCCAGGTCAGTTAGGTGGCTTCCCTAAGGCCACACAGGGAAGGGGAGGGCCAGGACCAGGTCAGCAGACCTCAGTTGAGTTCCTTCACTTGCCCTCTCCCCCCGCTGGATCCCACAGGGCTTCCTCTCAGTCCCCTCAACCTTCCAACTGAACAGTGGCCCGAAAGCTGCCTCCTGTCCATCCCAAGTTCACTTCCTGTCACAGCTCACAGAGGATTGGCCCCACACTACTGGCTTTTCCAGCACAGTCCCAATCTCAAATATTCGGTCTCGCCCCCAGCCCCGAACTCCAGGTTTTAGTTCAGAAAGCCTAGGAGGGTACCTAGTCCAGCGGGGAGGAAAAGCTGAAGAAGTTTGGGTGGACCCATAAGGGTCGGGCGGCAGAATTTGGGGTTCTAGACCTGGGCCCTCTCTTCCCAGTGGAAGATCCTACCTGCTCCGATTGTGAGGAGCTGAGCTGCCCTGGGAATTTGCTGGGTTTCACACTCCTCACCTCTGGCTACTTTGGATCTCATCCCTCCAAGCCTCCAGGTACCAGACAGGAAAGCCCTCAGAAGAAGGGGAGAGTCACTTCCTTTCCCATGACCTGCCCCCAGAGATCTCATCCTTCTAGGTCCTCGCCCCACTTCCTAAGAAGGAGAGAAAGTTTGGAACAGGGCAGGTGGATGAAGGCCCACTGAGTGGCCAGGACTTGGGGGAGGGGGCGGGAGCAGCTTCTTACCCAGCAGACCCCATTGCCCGAGGGCAGTTTTTGGGGACATCATGTGCTGTGTGACTGACCCCTCCAGATTTGCCCTCCACAAAATGTTGTCACTTCCTGCTGATCCTTCGCCGAGCAGTGAGAGGGTCAGGCCAGGTCAGAAAGGGCCCCATTTTCTTAGGAGGCAGTGGGTTTTTTTACTTCCACCCTCCAGATCCCTTTCCCTAACCCAGGAAAATGTAGCCATGGGGGCCGTTTTGACCAGAGCAGCTCCCAGCCGCCACGGGGAGGCATCAACAAGGACAGCTTGTCTCCAGCCTTCTCCCCACACCACACGCTCCACCTCCAGGCTGCAGAACTGGCCCTCCTGGCCTCCATCCAGGCCTTCGGCCTCCTGCGAAGCCGCCTGGGGGACGGGGGTTTCTCCAGGTGAGTGGCCTTCTGATGGGCTCCTGAGGTGCTCCTCGGGGAGCTGAGAAACCAGGGGCTGGAACAGATGTGCACACCCTTCATGGTGGCTCCCCCCAGGCTGCTGGACATCACCCCCGCCTCCAGCCTGAGCTTCGTCCTGGACACCACGGGCAGCATGGGCGAGGAGATCAGCGCTGCGAAAACCCAGGCCCGCCACATTGCGGAGCAGCGCCGGGGCGGCCCCATGGAGCCCGTCCACTATGTCCTGGTGCCTTTCCATGACCCAGGTAACTGTGGTCTGGGTGGGGTAGTGGAGGGAAGCAAAGTCCAGGCAAGGAGTAATGCCTCTGCTGGGCAGGCGGCCTGAGCGAGCCTTTCCTGGGAACCTGCGTGTGTACAGGAGGCAACCGGCCACTTCTTCCACTGCGGCCAACACCGTGTTTCCTCATGATCCACACTTAGGCGGGCGCCCTCTGCCTTCTTAGGCTCCAGCGCTATAAGTCACTTTCAATTCTCTCTACTCCCTGCAGACAGAGGAGGGGGTGAAGACAGGGCTTGGTGGGTCCAGGCCTCTGCAAAGTATGAGACACAGTTACACAGTATCCTGTTCCCCTCTGAACTGGAAGGCAGACAATCTGGCCTGGATTGACCAGTCTTACTGTGTGTCCTTAGGTTGGTCATATGACCTCTCTTTGCCTCAATTTCATCATTCATAAAATGGGTCACTACCAGTTTTATCCTGTCCCTCTCCCAGGGATGAAGTGACCATCAGATAAAATGCCTGGAGGACTGAGTTTCCCAAGGGCAGGGTCTGAGTCCGACTCGCCTGCGTAAGTCTCGTAGTAGCTGGCACATAATGGGGGTTGTCACGTGTTTGCTGATGAAACGAAAATTCACTTATGTGCCCAAGTCCATACTAAGATTGACAAAGCCAAGTCCTTTAGGCCTCCAGATAACTGTTACTTTCTCGGCTTTTGTGGTGAGGAAACCAAGGCCCCAAAAAGGCCCACTCAGGACCCCAGGAAGTGCTGCCACTTTGTTAAGGAAATGACACCCAGTTTCCCACCGGGGTCCCGAGCCCCTGCTCTGCCTAGGCAAACAAGGGAATGTCATTTCAATACTTGTCCAACCCAAGAGCACAGCAGGCCCCTTGACTGGGTGAGAATGAGGGGAGCCCTCTCCCCATTCGTCTCAACCTCCTTTCCTCCTCCCAGGGTTTGGCCCCGTCTTTACAACCAGTGACCCTGACAGCTTCTGGCAACAACTCAATGAGATCCATGCTGTGGGGGGTGGAGATGAGCCTGAGATGTGCCTGTCAGCCCTGGAGGTCTGCCCTCCCCTCCCCTTCTCTCCCCGTTTCCATGCCCCACCACCAAGGGGAGCTAGAGCCTTTCTGGGGCCCCATCCCCGATCCCACCTTCAGAGCCTGGTCCCACGGGCTTCACTCCAGGGTACCAGGGCCATATTGCCTTCTCTGCTCTCCCTTGCTCTACCCATTCCCCACTGCTGCATTTTCACAGCAGTCCTTTCCCTCCCTGCCAGCTGGCCCTGCTGCACACACCTCCACTCTCAGACATCTTTGTCTTCACTGATGCCTCCCCTAAGGATGTCTTTCTCACCAACCGGGTGGAAGCCCTGTCTCAGGAGCGACGCTGCAGGGTGAGCATGGCCGGTGGGAAACCTGGTGTTAGCTACCCAGGGATGCGGGAGACCCTATGACAACAACCTCATAACAAGGGTCCCGCCACACTGAGGTGGTTGAACCAGCACTGGGTGGAGAAGTGGGCGGTGAGTGTAACACCTCCTGATCCCTTTCACAGTACTAAAGAGTGGGAGGTCCTACCCTTGATGATGCTGAATTTGTGCTTGAACCTGTCCCCAGTACACAATCTGAAGAACAGGAGACCTAGTTGCCAACAACCCACTATCTGGATGACATGTCATAACAGTTACAAGGAAGTGCAACTACTAACAGAGGGTGGGGGTGGGGGTCACTGGGAGACCCTGAGTAACAACCAGAAGGTAGACGGAGACCTTACGGCTAACCATGAGCTCTGTGGGAAGCTGGAGCACAGGAGACCCCCATTTATAATGGTAGATGGCACTTGGACACCTCAAGTACTGACCTCTTTTCCGCACACAGGTAACATTCCTGGTGACAGAAGACCCACTGAGGGGTCAGGGCCGAGTCCGGCGTGAGGTCTTGTCCCCTCTGCGTTTTGAGCCATATGAAGTGGTGGCCCTGGCCTCTGGAGGAGAGGTGATCTTCACCAAAGATCAGCACATTCGGGATGTGGCAGCTATTGTTGGGGACAGCATGGCTGACCTGGTAAGTGTATGGGACAGAGGGACCACTGCTTTCAGCTCAGAACTGAAGTGACACTGCATTTCTCTTTCTCGTAGGAGGAAGGGAATGGCTCCCATTGCGATGTTGCCAGAAGGGTGTCAGAAGGGTGGGAAAGGACGTTTGTTTTCCTGGAGATCCATGGCTACCCACCTTCCACATTGCTCCTTCCATATTAGTCCCGCCCCCTTCCCCCCAATCTTGGGCTCCAATATTCTGTCCTTGGGGCCACCACAGGAAGTCCTGCCATCTTTTAAGTGGGGACAAGGATTGACTCATCCTTAACCCCTCGCCTCCAACTTTGTCACTATAACTTCATCCCTGGTCTTATGCCCCCGTCTCCCGGGCATCCTTTTTCCAGGTGTGACTTAGTTTTCTTTCTGTCTCCACCTTTCTCTTGTCTTTGCTCCCACCTCATTCCACACCTTATCTTTCCCCCATATTTTGGCCCTGCCCATCCTTCAAGGTGACCCTTCCCGTGGAACCTCCGGCTGTGGTGCCCGGGAGGCCACTTGTGTTCAGTGTGGATGGACTGCTCCAGGGGCTCACGGTCCGGATCCACGGGGAGGTCAGCAGCTTCCAGATCAGGAGCCCTGCAGGTACTCCCGCCCCCAAGGAGGGGTGAGGAACTAAGGGCAAGAAAGGGTTTCAGGTGACAGTCTCTTGCTCCCCTCTCCCCCCAGGGGTCTCCCAGGGCCCGGAGGAAGGCCAGGGGTCTCTAGGTCACACTCGCCGCTTCGGGCAGTTCTGGATGGTGAGTGTGAATGACCCCCCACAGACAGGGACCTGGGAGATCCGAGTCACAGCTGCGGGCAACCCCCGGGTCAGAGTGCAAGGTGAGTGGGACAATCCAGGCAAGGGGAGGGGAGGAGGGGAGGAGGGGAGGGGAGGGGCAGGGGCAGGGGGAGGGGCAGGGTAGGAGGGGAGGGTAGGAGGGGAGGGGCAGGGGGAGGGGAGGAGGGGAGGGGCAGGGTAGGAGGGGAGGGGCAGGGGGAGGGGGAGGAGGGGCAGGGGAGGAGGGGAGGGGAGGGGGAGGGGAGGAGGGCAGGGGCAGGGGGGAGGGGAGAGGGAGGGGAGGGGGAGGGGGGGAGGGGAGGGAAGAGAAGGGGCGCCTGCGGCTCAGAGAGCAGCGCCGGTCGCCCCACTGGGCCGGCCTCTGACGGCCTTTGCCCCCCTCAGCTCGGACCTCCCTGGACTTCCTCTTCCACTTTGGGGTCCCCATGGAGGACGGCCCCCCACCCTGGCCTCCACCCCTTGACTCAGCCAGTTGTAGGTACATCTAGTCCCCCTCACCCCAACTCGTTCATGGGTTTTACGTGTATAAAATTCTACATGTATGTAATTCCACATGTATCGTTACAGTTGACACTCTATGCACATGTGCACTGAACCTGAGCGCCCGTGTAACCACCCCCAGGGCAAGACTTGGGTTTCCAGCCTCCGGGGCGCCCTCCTCACCCTCCCCACCAGCACTCCCCGGAGTCACCCCTTTTCCCCACCCCTGCTCCCCAGGGTGACCCCGTTCTGAAAGCCATTCCTCCCCTTCTCCGTGACTCGGAGTCTCACGCAGACCCCTGTCCCCGCCTCCCGGCCAGGCCTCCAGACCCAGCTGCTGGTGGAGGTGACAGGGCTGCGCCACGGGGGCCGCCCCGAAGACCCGCTGCCTCGCTTCTCCCACGTCGTCCTTCGAGGGGTCCCGGGGGGTGCTGAGCTGGGCCGGGCGCCCCTGGAGCCCAGGGGAGCCCCGGAGCGCGGGCTCCTCGTGGCCTCGCTTCCACCCACGCTTCTGTCCTTCGTGGGGCCCTTCTCTCTGGAGCTGATTGGCCAGGACGGAGGGGGGCGGGACCTGCGCCGGGCGGCCCCGCAGCCCTGCACCGCGGTCCCGGTCCTGCTGGAGGTGAGCCTTCGGGCGCAGGTGCGCGGCGCCGGGGAGCCGGGGGGCCGGGGCGCCGCCCTCCCCCCCTCACCCGCCCTCCTCCGCAGCTCGGCGGCCCCCAGGGCTCCCTGGCCCCGGGCAGCACGGCCCTGCTCCGCCTCCGCATCTCCAGCTTCTCGGGCCCCCAGGATCTCGATCTTCGGGCGTCCGTCAGCGCCGGCTTCGTGCTGGCCGCCAACCTCTCCAGGTGCCCGCGAGCCCTCGGTCCTGCCGGCCCCACCCTGAGCTTTAGGCCCCACCCCTGGGCCCTCGCTGGTCAGAGCCTGGGGTTCACATGGGTGTTGGTGTCCGCTGGACAGGGTGCGCCTGGACCGCAACGAGTCCGCCTGGGGGCGCCTGCGGCTGGAGGTCCCAGAGTCAGCCGCCCCGGACTCCGTGGTGACGGTGACCGTGACTGCGACCGCAGCCGGTCCGGAAGCCAGCCCAGTGCGCCCGACCCACGCCTTCCTCCAGCTCCTGGTGTTGGCCCCCGCCCCGCAGGTGAGGCGCCCCGCTCTCCATCGCAGGGCGGGCGGGGCAAGGGGAGCTTAATTTGGGTGTAGACACCCAGTCTTTCCCTCTTCTCCCCAGGACCAGCTTGCTGCCCCTGCCCACTCGCCTGGCCCCGCCCTCACCACGGCCAGCCCACGCCTTGGTCCCTCCGCTTTGGTGACTAGGGGCGGGGCTGGGGCTGGGGCTGGGGCGGGGCTGGCGGGCAACCCCGGGTGGCGCACAGTTGGAGGGGTGCTGCTCCTCCTAGGCCTGGCCTCCTGGTGACGACAGAGCCTAGAGGGATGGGCCTCCGGAGTTTTCAGTCTTGGTGAGAAGACAGCGTGGGTTGGACGTTTTCCTTCTCGTACACTTGTCCCTTCTCTTAGCAAGACTGGGAAGGAGGGTAATAGATTTTCCCACAATGCACTTTCCCTAATCCTCTAGGGAAGCAAACCAAAGACTCATTTTTGGAGAAAGCTGCTTTCTGTTTCTCTGTAGCCTCTTTATTCCACACTTGTTTCTGTACTCCCAAGCTCAGGTAGAGAGGAAGATATGGGGAGGAGACAAAGGTAGGGAAGGAGCCGGTAGGAAGGTACCAGAAAGTGTTATTTATAGGATTGTTTTTATTTGAAATTCTGGAGAAGCTTCTATTTTATTTTTGTATTTAAATTTGAAGGACAGTTTCAATAAACATGTCTTCTCCTCAGAGGGATTTCAAAGAAATATAGGAGAGTGAGGCATAAAATACCAAGAAGGTGAGCTGGAAGAAACTACACCAAGAAGTTTGGACTTCAGTTGACCCACCACCTAGAGCTATTTAGCTGTGGAGTCAAGAGGCAGAATAGGAGGTTCTGACTCAGCCTACTGAGTAGGTTCTGTCACCTACTGAGGGGAACGAGAGGAGCCTTAGACACTGGTACGGCCCCTCCACCCCTGGGGCAGCCTGGCTGAGCCATCTCCCCTTTTGGTTGAATGATTCCTTTCTGCTGTGTTGACAACTCCTGGAGAAGAGAAACAGTCTGGGCATCTGTGCTCTGCCCTGACCTACCCCCCTCCTGTTTACCTGTTGCTGCCACAAGTTCTGCTTCCTTGACCTTTGCTTCCAGTCCTGGGTGGCAAAGGAACTAGCATGTTCAAGAGTCATGGGGGGAACAGGGGGAAGACTTGCTGTTCTCCTTTAAACCAGGGCTGGCCCCAAGTCTCCTCTCTACCCCAACCTCCCAAAAGTCTAAACTAAAAACAATAAACACCTTCCCCTGGATCATACTCTGCAAACAGATGTTCACCTTTTAAATCCAGGTTAACTGGGCACCACCAGGCTGAGTGTAAATCTGTTAGAAAATTCTAGAGGAGGAGTTGGAGGCTGACAGTGTGAAAACTGGAGGTCCATCTGCCACTCTTCTATCACTAAGGCCATTCCTCTTTTCCATCTGGATTCCCTCATCCCAGTACCCCTTCAAGGCAGGGAGAAAAACCCATCACTCTCCACTCCTCTTTTTAACAGTCCAGTACCTCCATCCCCTCAAGTAGCACATTACCTTCTTGCCCTATTCTTTATGGATCCTCCTTGTCCATCCCTGACCCATTGGAGTAATCCAGGCCGCCCCCCCCAGTCAGCAGAGTGAACCAAATCACATCCCTCTGAATGGAATGCAGACCAGCCTCCACCAATCCCAACAATGAACGCCAACCTAACACTTGGTGGTGGCATCCTGTCATTACAATGCTGCTTCCAATCCATGATCTCTGTCCACTGATTCTCTCCTTTCCAGGGTGGTGTCAGGCCATGTCCACACATTCCTGCTCCTGGTCCCCACACACCTGGGCAGCCCTGTACCTCACCAAGGGCCCCCACACATAGCTGCTATTGTAGTGCCTCCCTCAGCCAGCCCTCAAACCAGGCCTAGTCATGCTCTAGCAGCCCCAGCCCCTGCCACAGGGCATCCTACTCCCTCTCCAGAGCCTCCATCCTCTGCAGCTGGAAAATGCAAGAAGCAGAGGCTTGCTCTACATCAGAGCTCTGGACCATGGCCTTTCTTGAAACCTCTGCTTGGGTTCTGTCTGGTCACTGAATGTGAGCCCAGACTGGCCACTGAGGACCTGGAGGGCAAGGGAAAGCAGTGGAAAAGACTTATGAGTCCTCAAAATTGAGTGGCAATGTAGGGGGCAGATCTAGGGAGAGGGGCTGCCCTTGGGTCCTCTTGTTGGACTAATACCCAGAGGAAGAAGCTTTGGGTTGCTGGGTCTTGGTGCTTGTCCCCAGTGGTAGCAGCAGAACCAGTAGGAGCCTGCAGCAGGGGCAGCACACCAGGACCCTGGCTCCCCATGGCTCTGAGGTGGGAGGGATGAAGCCATACCCACTGGTGACCAGGGCTCCCCCTTCCCCCCAGTTGCACCCTCCTACCTAGTCTTTCAGCCTCAGTGCCCTTCCTGCTGTGTCTGTCTGAGGCTGGGGAAAGACCATCTCCCTGGGCTCCTCTGTTTTCCCTCCCATCTGTTTTTGTAAGGTCTGTTGAAGCTGGTTCTCATAAAGTCCCCCTGGGTAGAATCCCCTTCTGTCTTCCTACAGAAGTGTAACTATCTTTTTAAATTGAACTTATTGGGTGACATTGGTTAATAAAATTATACAGGTTTCAGGTGTACAGTTCTACAACATCATCTGTGCACTGTATGGTGTCCCCACCCCAAGTCTCCTGCCATCACCATTTACCCTCCTCCCTCTACCATCTCCTAATGAGGCAGGGCAGGTCTCTCTGGGGACTCCTGCTTGGTGTTCCATCTTTTTTCTACTTTCTTGCTTTGTTTTGGCTGGTCTAAGGAAGCAATAACTTTCTCCAAAATAAACTTTATTCCTAAGATGAAACAAAATTTCCAGGGAAACTGTGAACTCTGGGTCTGAAGAAGATAAAGAAACGAAAAGGGCATGGCAGCCCACTGGGGTATGGGAAGTGGAGGAGGGCTGAGGAAGGACTCTCAGAGGATGGTGGTGGCCGCAGGGAGCACTTCCTGACTCATGAAAATGTCCAGGTCCACATTGGGATCTTCCAAATCCAGTTTCAGAAATTTATCTACTAATGTCTGGCAACTGAGGACAGAAAACAGTGCAGTGTATGAGAGAATGGATTACTGAGTCCTGAGCAGAGGGGAGAGACTGTGGCACAGGAAACCCGGGACCTTGAAAATTTAAGGATTTCAGAAAGAAATAGTGGGTCACTGAAAGGCAAAGAGGCTTTCTGAGTCCCAGAAAAGGGAGAAGAGCTGCAGAAGATGCTGCCACAGGAAACAAGGATCCTGGGTCATACACTCACTTTTCCATTTGCTGCTCCTTTAGCAACTCCTTGACAGGCTGGATGGGTTTTCCACTGCGGATCAAGTCTGAGACCTAGGAACAAAAACGCGGGAAGGGGTGGGGGAACTGGATAAGAAAAGAGGAAAAAAGGGTCAGAAATCCCATGGCTCCAGAAACCCAGGCCCCTGAGAAGAGAAGGGACAGTGGAAGGGAGCCCAGATGGACAGGGTTGGCATCTGGTCTCATCACCTCCTTGCCACGCGCTATGAGCTTGTCAGGAAGCCTGGCTTGGGCAGCTGTGTGAAAGGCATGGCTGGCGTTGGCAACACCTTCACAAACCCGATAGAAGAAGACAAGGTCATTCCCATCTTTACAGGTCTCCATGGTCTTAAAAAATAAAAGAGGACAGTGTGTCATCATCACTCAGCTTCCAGCTCTGAAACCCATGGCCAATCCCTGGGGGAGTGAGGAAAGGAAGGGGCATGGCCCCTGTGTTCAGGGAGCCCGTTCTGATGAAGGAGCCAGTCTCCAGCTCTGCAAAACGCTTGGCTTAGGGACCCGTAGGGGGCTAGATTAGTTTCCTCACCAAATACTGCACAAGGGGCGCCTGTGGCAACAACTGTAGCTGAACGAGGCTCAGAAAGTTGGTGGCCACAAAGATGTGGGGGCACGTGGGTCCAAGTGCCAGCCAGTGTCGGAGCACAGCAGCCAGAAGTGCGAGCCCATCTACCTGTGCAGAGGACAGGGTAAGGGTGCAGACCATGGGTGCCCCATGTGCACCCCTCCACCTGCCCTGGCCTTCCCATCTTGTGCTTTTCTGTTTCTTTTCCACCCACACACCCCTATTCTTTCCCTGAGGCCCAGCCTCCCCTCATGCTCCTTTGCCCTCCTGCATTTTCTCCTTAGTTCCTCATCAGTTTTTCCCCTCACCGTGTTGGTTCCCTTTCCGAATTCATCAATAAGGACCAGAGACTGTTCTGTGGCATTGTTCACTGCTTTTGCCACCTGCTGGTACCAGGTGGACAAAGGAGAGTTTCATTAGCACCCGAGACCTGTAACATACTGACCACAGTCTGCCTGTGAATAAAGCTGCTTGTATATGTGTGCACCCTACTGGACTGCAAATTCTTTAATGGCGAGGTACATGTTTTGTTCACCCTTTCATTGCCTACAGTGCCTCATACAAAGCAAGGGTTCAAAAGAGGTTCCCTAGCCCTGGCTGGTGTGGGTCAGTGGTTAAAGAGTCGAACACGCACCAAAGGGTCGTGGGTACAATTCCCAGTTAAGGGCACGTACCTGGGTTGCAGGTTCAATTCCCAGCCCTGGTTGGGGGGGGGGGGGCATGCAGGAGGCAACCAATTGATGTGTCTCTCTCACATTGATGTTTCTCCCCCCTCTCTAAAAATCAATGGAAAAATATTCTCTGGTGAAGATTAATAAAAAATAAAGAAGAGGTTCCCTAGTGTAGAGGGCAGGCAGCAGAAGGAATGTTTTTTCTGTTCTGATAATTTTTCAAGGGTACAGTTCCTTCCCCATCCCCCCCCCCAATCCCACCTCTCTGCTCCCTTTGACCTGGTTGAGGTCGATCATGAAAGTGGAGAGGCCAAGAGAGATGGATTCACAGCTATGAATACGGGTGAAGATGGCGTCTACTGCCCCAAT
Source organism: Miniopterus natalensis (assembly GCF_054644295.1). Lineage (NCBI taxonomy): Eukaryota > Metazoa > Chordata > Mammalia > Chiroptera > Miniopteridae > Miniopterus > Miniopterus natalensis. The sequence goes on along the minus strand of NC_142085.1, from coordinate 5,397,301 downwards.
TTCAGCTTCCTCTGCTGGCACAAAGCTGCCCACCAAGGCCATGAATGTGATCAAGCCCACCTGAGCAGAGAAGGAGACCGAGTCTGGGGCCTGCCTGGTGGTAGGGGCTGAGGCTAAACTGAGGAGTGAATGATAGATTAAGGAGAGATGGACACAGTTTAATAGAAGATCAAAGCCCCTTCCATTCACTTTAGAATCAGTAGAGAGGGGCAGGGAGTGGGCAGAGGCACAATGAGGAATGGTGTGAACCTATTCAGAGGCGGGGGAAGGGAACTGAGGCCATGGAAGCTCTATTAGGGCATGGCTCTCTCTCAAGTGGAGAATGGAACATTAGGTAGAAGAGCAGGGTGTCGGTTATGATGTCTTCATAACAGGCAGGGTCAGAACACAGCAGGAGAAGAACTGCAGGGACCTGGGTTGGCTGGCAGGTGGGGATGAGATGATGGAGAAGATGCCAGAGGCCCAGTGTGCAGGGTTCTCCTACCTGTTTGAGGTATATGCTCTTCCCTGAGGAGTTGGGTCCAGTGATGACTTTGACTCTCCCTTTGTCCCCACTGCACTCTGTGGAGTTGGGCACGAAGGTTCGGGCACAGAGTTCCATCAGAGGATGTCTGCAGTGGGTGGAGAGGTACCTCACACATCGCCTAGATGGGTGAAGCCCCCAGAATATGGGGCCTTCAGGCCCCACCCCCTCCTGTTCTCACCTGCCATTCTGGATTCGTACCCCAAGGAGTTGGGGGGAGTAACGGGGCCTTGAGTAGCTATAGTCCCGGGCAGCACTGGCAAGAGCCAGCAGGACGTCCAGGCGGGAGGCAAGGTCTAACACCCGGGTCAAGACAGCCGCCCGCGCCAGCACCTGACACTGCAGCTGGTACATCAGCAGGGTCTCCTGGTCTGCTGGTAGGTGAGGGTGGAGCTGGGAGTCAGCTCCAGGGGAATGTGAATGAAAGACAAAGAAGCCAACAGAGGGACCTGGAAACTAGCTTGAAGATACAGTGAGACACCCAGAGACATTCAGAGGAGAGGATGTGGAGTCAGAGTGAAAGAGAGAGCAGGAAGGAAAGGAGCCCGTTGGAGTCCTCTCCCTTCCAGCCTTTTGCTCCTCCTCACCGCGGATGTCGCAGTGCAGGTCCCCCAGCAACGTATCCAGCTCCCTGGTTCGAGTGCTGCGGTAGTGCAGCTTCTCCTCCGAGAGAAACTGGGTAGGAGAGTTCAAGCTGTGGGCTTTGCACCTCTTGGTCCTCACCCTCTCCCACACTTCCAACCCCCTGAACGCCCCCCGACTTATCTCTCCTTCATCTTAGAGCTAATACAGATCAAAGTAAAACTACAGAAGAGAGGCCCCATACTGGGTAGTGCTGATGGGGTAAGGCCCGCTGACAGCTGCTGATTCGGTTTCCTGTCACCTCCCTACAGAGGTCGAGGGTCTTACCATGAAGTCCAGTCCCTCAATCTCAAAGTCACTGGCCTCCACCATGGAAGGCAGGCGTGGAACAGAAAGAAGGAAGCCGATCTGGGGAGAGTAAAGAGGAGATGCAGCAGAGCGTGATGTACGTACTGGGCACTTTCTCTCCCTAGAGGAAGCCAGAGTCCCTTGTATCCCCAATACTTCCCTCAGGGGCCTAGAGCTACCACAAGGTGTTCATGTTCTTCAGACTTCTCCAGAAGTTTTCGTATCTACCAATGTGTCCTTCATAAGCCTACTATCTCCCCCAAAGGCCCCTAGAGGTTACACCCAGCTTGCTGCCCTCACCAGAGGGATATAGATGACACTGCATGAAGGAATGCGCGAGTCCAGATTCTCCAGCTCCTTCCGAGCGACCTCAGTGAGGAAACTGGGAAGCCCCACCAGCCTTCGTTTTTCTAGGAAGGTGGAAGACATGTGGCTATCAAAAGTAAGGTTCCTGCCCTGGTTGCCGTGATTATCCCCGGTTGTAGTGGTCACCTACCAAGGATGGCATCCCATCACTGTGCAGGCTTGTGTTTCAGGGCTCACAGGCCCTTCCCCACACCCAGTACTCACTCTCATCAATTTCAGGATCTATGTTGGGGAGGACTGTGAAGCGATTTGCAGCAAGACTGCCCTCAAAGTCCACCTGAGGAGGCAAGAAGTCCAGTTGCTTATCAGCTAGCACCATCTCTCAGTCCTGTTGCTCACCTCTACCTGGGCCCCAATTCTCCCTGCAGTCCCTGATTTAACCCTAACCCTCCAAGCACATCCCTAATGTTCTGCCACCATTCCATGGTGAATGGTGAATGTCCTTTCACCATTCCATTCTTTAGTCATTCAACTGAGCTCAATGTCTCCCAGGACTTTCCCATCTTCCACACCACATCTCTTGCCTCTAGTTCCCCAGAGGTTTGGCCTTCTTCCTTCCACTCACCACTTTCCCAATGAGGCTGGCAATGTGGTGCAAGTCATCAGAGAACTCATGGGCAATGTCCCGAAAGAGCTGGATGGACTGGGGCAGGGAGCGACAGGCATCCCTCAGGCCCAGGGCACTGTACACAGTCTGTAGGAGAAATGGACAGAGGAGGGTGGCCCACACCCAGCCCCAGCTGGAGTGAGGGGACAGGGATGGACTGAGAACAAAGGCCAACAAAGAAAAACACAATAACAAAGACAGAGAGAAGATCTCAAAGGCAAAATGAAATAGCGAGGGGAAAAATGTGCCAGGCACTGCACTAAACACTGAGGTAAAAAGACAACCAAGAGCCCAGCCACGTGGCTTGGGGGTTGAGCATCAACCTATGATCTAGTAGATGGTGGTTTGATTCCCCAGAGGGCACATGCCCAGGCTTCGGGCTCGATCCCCAGTAGGGGGTGTGCAGGAGGCAGCCCATCAATGACTCTCTCCCATCATTGACATTTCTATCTCTTGTTCCCTCTCCTTTCCTTTCTCTAAAATCAATAAAAATATATATTATATTAAAAAAAAAGATAACCAAGATATGATCCCTGTCCATATGAGCTTACAGCCTAGGGAGGAAGAGAATTTTTTGAAATTATTTTTAAATTTATTTTTAAATATATCTTTTTGGTTTTTGTTAATCCTTACTCGAGGATATTATTTCCATTGCTTTTTATATATTTTTTTATTTTTTTACTTTATTTTATTTTTTAAAATATGTCTTTTAAAAAAGTATTATTTTTATTGATTTTAGAAAGAGGAAGGGAGAGAGAGAGAAACATCAATGATGACAGTCATTGATTGGCTGCCCCCTGCACACCCCCTACTGGGGATCAAGCCCTCAACCGGGGCATGTGCCCTGCTGGGGAATCAAACCACGATCTCCTGGATCATAGGTCGATGCTCAATTTCTGAGCCATGCTAGCCAGGCTTTTCTGTTGCTTTTTGGAGAGAATAGAAGGGAAGGAGGGAAGGGGGAGAAAGGGGAAGAGAAATACACTGATGTGAGAGAGACACATTGATTGGTTGCCTCCTGCACAAGCCCTTACTGGGGCTGGGGACTAAACCTGCAACCCAGGTACATGCCCTTGACTGGGTTTACATAAGTATATAATTAAATTAAATTTTAAAAAGAAATTCCTAAAAATGAAAAATAGAATGAAACAAATGAACATAAATGTATGTCCATATAGTGGCATAACCACACAGAGAGGAACTATTCCAAGTGACTAAAACACAGTAATTTGTACATCCCTCGTAAGTACAAACAGAACTGTCCCTCCTCTCCCCTCAAAAAAATCTTAACAGGCCCAGCCAGTGTGGTTCAGTGGTTGAACATCGACCCATGGACCTGGAGGTCACATTTGTTGCCTTTTTATTTTTATTTTTTTAAATTTTTAAATATACCTTTATTGATTTCAGAGAGAGGAAAGGAGAGGGAGAGCGACAGGAACATCAATGATGAGAGGGTCATTGATCGAGCCCGCAACCGGGCATGTGCCCTGACCGGGAATCGAACCCCAATCGCCTGGATCCTAGGTCGACGCTCAACCTCTGAAGCACGCCCGGCGGGCTGGAGGTCACATTTGATTTGATTCCCAGGCAGGGCACGTGCCCAGGCTGCGGGCTGAATACCCCCGGGGGGGGGTACAGGATGAATCCGATAGATGATTTTCTCTCATCATTGATGTTTCTATTTTTCTGTCTCCCTCCCTTCCTCTGTCTGAAATCAATAAAAACACATTTTTTAAAAATCTTAAGTTTTCAATTATCATATAGTTGGTAGTAGTGCTGGTATTGCTATAAGATTGTTATGGATGTAATGTAGAAAAAAGCAAATGAGTGATATTCTAATTTTATCATTCCTAGCGTTACTGAGAACCAGAATTTCCAGAATGGAAGAAGAAAATATTGAAGAGATAAGTACAGTAAAGGAATATACAAGGTAAGAACACTGTGGTTCCAAATGGTTGTGTTGGTACTAATTTATGTTTTGTTTTTAAAGTTCCTAGATTTGTCCCTAGAAAAGGCCTAGAAGCAGTAAGCAAAACATGATGAGCACCCTCTAGCCTTCAGATTGTGGTACAGAAATAATATTTCTCCCTTAAAGGAACCAGGGTTCCTTGGAGAAATGTCTGGTTCCAGGTTAGAACCAGATGTAAATTATATATCTGGTACACCTTGTCAAACCAGAGAGCAGGGAAGCTATCAGAGTCTACCAGGGTTGTGTTTAAAGGACTCAGAAGCCAACCTCAAGAGGCTCCCACTGGAAAAGATGGAATAACTTGAACATGTATAAAGAATAAAAACGCAGTGGACTGGAAGACGTATGTAAATCTATGAGCTCATGATGATACTAGAATAACAACAACAAAAAATTCATTGGCTACCTGGGAGGATGTTAGGGAACTAATTTACTAAGAAAAAAAATCAAGCAATTTTCTGTGATATGAATTGTATCACTGGGTAACCAAAGAGCAGAGGAAGTTTTTCTTTTTTTTCTCCCCATTGCTTTTTCAGAGAGTGGAAGGGAGAGATAGAGACAGAGAGAGAGAGAAACATTGATATGAGAAAGACACATTGATTGGTTCTCCCACAAACGCCCCGAGGCATGTGCCCTTGGCTGAAATCAAACCCAGGAACCTTCAGTCAGAGGGCCTATGCTCTAGCCACTAGGACAAGCCGGCTAGGCAGGAAGTTTTTCTTTAGGAAAATTTTCTGGCTAATAAATAAAGAAGAAAGGCAGAATTAAAATAGCCACTTTGCAATCCCTAATAAAGTAATGGATGTAGGTATTGAACACAAAAGGCTGTTAACATCGCAAAAAGAGGGACAGATATATTAGACATTATGTTCTTCTACTTATGAAATAGTATTTTTTAAAAATCAAACTTGAACCTGATCGAGCGCCTTTCTAGATTCAACTATCAATTTACAAAAATTTTAGAAAAGACAGAAACATGTCAAAACCACCTAGGGAATATAATCAGCAAAATCCAGGCTAAGAGAAGTTCTATATGACAAATGACTCAGCTTCGTCAACAAATAACTTGTAAGGGGGATGAAAATGAAAGGGGAGGGGAGGGGAGGGGAGGGGAGGGGAGGGGAGGGGAGGGGAGGGGAGGGGAGGGGAGGGGAGGGGAGGGGAGGGGAGGGGAGGGGAGGGGAGGGGAGGGACACAGGGAGAAGGAGGAACCCATAAGAGACTTAAAGAGACATCATCCCATTGCCATATGCTGAACATACTTGGTTCCTAATTAAACTAATTTAAAAAATCATGATATTTAAGGGCTCATTAAAAATATATTTTGTCCAAAGAGAATTCAAGCATATTTTAAAGCACATTTAAAAAAAATTTTTTTTATTGATTTCAGAGAGAGGAAGGAAGAGAGAGAGATAGAAACATCAATGATGAGAGGACAGTCATTGATTGGCTGCCTCCTGCACACCCCCGACTGGGGATCAAGCCCTCAACCTGGGCATGTGCCCTGCTGGGGAATCGAACCATGATCTCCTGGATCCTAGGTTCCACATTCAACCACTGAGCCATTAAAGGAGGTTTCCAAGACAGTTGCAAAGGACTTAGGCAGATATGTTAGGGGTGTAGTCTGTAGTTCTGACTATTCTGCAGAACTTCTAGCGCCAATAATGGAGCGACAGAATTCGTTCTCACTAACTTACTGTGTAACCTTGGATAAGCTACTTAACCTTCCTGAGACTGGTCTTCGTCATTTTAAAATAACTAGTACCGAAGATTAAAGATGGCAGTGGACTGAGTGGAAGCTAAAAGTAACTAGTATCACCTGGCCGTTGGCTCAGAGGTTGAGCATGGAACCTAGGATCTAAGAGATCTTGGTTCCATTCCGGTCAGGGCACATGCCTGGGTTTTGGGCTTGATCCCCAGTCGGGGGCGTGCAGGAGGCAGCTGATGAATGACTCTCTCATCATTGATGTTTCTTTCTCTCTCTCTCCCTTCCTCTCTCTGAATTCAATAAATATATATATATTTTTTAAATAAATAAATAAAGTAACTAGTATTGCTGTGAGGATTAAACAAGGTACTACTCATTCCATTCCCAGCATCATAATTTGCACAATGTTAGTTAATTGCTCCACTCCTACATCCCAACCCCAACTCCATTCTGCACAACCTCAATCCTCTTTATCTTTTACTTCTATAATAATCATGTCAACTTTAGTACATCAGAGAAAACTTAGACTCAGCAACAACCTCAAATTTCTAATCTAATCCCATATCATCTATGAAATATTTCCCACTATACATTCCAATGAATTATCAAGCTATTGAGACTGCTTGCTTGTTGATACTAGAAACAACATGTCTCTCCTGGCACTCACCAATGCTTTGAGGCTGTTCCCTCCCTCTGAAATTCTTTCCCTTTCTCAGAAAAAAAAAAAAATATATATATATATATATATACATATGTATATATATGTGTGTGTGTGTATATATATATATAAAGAAAAAGAGAGAAAAAATCATGACACTTAAGAGATGAGATTTAAACATTATATAGTTGATTATATTAAATAATTATGTTAATTTTGAGGTAAGATAATGGTAGTTATTCATTTTAAAATTTTTGTTGTTGTTGTTAATCCTCACCCAAGGATATTTTTTCCATAGACTTTTTTTCTTTTAAGGAAAATCTTTTTTTAAAAATTTTATTTTTTAAATGTTTTTATTTCTTTTAGAGTGAGAGGAAGGGAGGGTAGAGAGATGGAAACATCGATGAGAGAGAAACATCAATTAGCTGCCTCCTGCACACCTACTGGGGATGACAGGGAATCAAACCAGTGACCTCTTGGTTCATGGGTCAGTGCTCAACCACTGAGCAACACCGGCTGGGCTCTATTAATTTTTAGAGAGAGTGGAAGGGAGGGATGGGGGGGAGAGAGACACATCTATTGGTTACCTCCCACATGTGCCCCAACTGGAACTGGGGATCAAACCTGCAACCCAGGTAGGTGTCCTTGTGATTGGGAATCAAACCTGCAACCCTTCTATGTGTGGGCTGACACTCCAACCATGGAGCCACATGAGCCATGGCAGTAGTTATTCTTTTTTAAAAATAATTTCTTTTAGAAATCATACTTAAACATTTATGGATAAAATGATGGCTGGGAATTGCTTCAAAATAATCCAGAAAGTGGAAAGTGGGAGAAGATATACATGAAACAAGACTGGCATGAATCAGTGTTGAATCTGCAAGGTGGATACATGAGGGTTCATTTTATTATTTTCTCAAAATTTTTTCGACAGCCCTGGCCGGTGTGACTCGGTTGGAGCATCATCCTGCACACCAAAAGGTTGCTGGTTCGACTCCAGGTCAGGGCACACATTCCTGGTTGTGGGTTGGATCCCAGGTGGGGGCATGTACAGGAGGCAACCAATCAATGTTCCCCTCATACATCAATGTTTCTCTCTCCCTCTTTCTCCCCTTTCCACTCTCTAAAATCAGGAAAAATAATATCCTCTGGTAAGGGTTAAATACAAAAAATAAACATTTTGGACACTATCCACAACACAAGCTTTAAAAAAGTTTCAGGATAAAGCTGAACAGGGTAACCACAATACAGAGGGTCTAGAACACATGCTGAGGGGCTTAACCTGAACTTCTAGGATTCAAGAAGGTAGGTCCTACCTTGTAGAGAACCTGCCAGTCACTGACCTTGGTGTGGGACAACTTCATGCGTTTCAGAATCAGCTACAGTCAGAGAAGGACAGTCGGACAGGGAGACAGCCACTGTTTTCCCTCTCTCACCCTAATGCCCCTCAGGAAGCCCAGTGTCCCAGATTGGCCCTCAACCTCCTTCCCCACCTCCCTGCCCCCAACCCTGGGCTCACAGGCACGCTCTTGATGTGACCCAGCAACCTATGCAGCATCTGAGCCATGTCCAGATTCTGGGGTAGCAGGAAAAACTGAATGACATCCAGGCGAGAATTTAGTTCCCCCAGGTCATGAGTTGGACGTGTGAACCACAGCCTGGAAGTGAAGGTTGGGGTGAGGAGACCTGAAATTACATCTGTTCTCATCATTGTCTTGATCTCAATTTGTGAAAATGCATGTTTGCAGGTCCCTGGAGATTGTGGCAATATGTATCTGTACTGGCAAGTACAGTGTCCTATCTATGCAGGGGTGTCCACATATATCTACTGAATCTCTCTGGATATGAGCACAACTGTGTCTGTGTATCACGGTTTTGATGGAGATGACATGTGTCATTCCATGTGATAGAGTTTGTCAATATTTTAGGAGAACAGTATGTTGAGGCTTTTGTATGACAACACTCTAGCTCTCTCGGTGGCTGAATAGGAGAGGGTGAGTCAGACTGAGGTTGTATATCTGAATTAGCTGTGAAAGCATCTCTGGTATAATAGCACAGACATTTGTCTTCCCTGTACTTCCTGTTTTAAGTATATAATTGTCCCATGTGGAATGATTTAAGTCCTCAATTCATGATAATGGTCATCTCTGCAGAGAAGAAAAGATTGGAGAGGGATATTTAAGGGGCTTCAATAATACTAATTTTTAAGTTGGCCGGTAGAAACGCAGAGGTTTATGTTATTCTTACTAGTATTTATACCTTTTGTGTATCTGAGGTATTTACTACTAACTTAGTGTATCGAAACGTCTCATCTATGTTTGTCTAGTTCTGGGTGTCCCTATCTCACTATGGTTATGAAAAGTGTATGATTCTATAAGGACCTGTAAGCGCAGTTTTTTCTACATTAGAGCAAGCCATTAGGCATCCATTTTGTATAGGAGCCAACGTGTGGAGCCACTGGGGCCTGAGGATATGTATCTCACACTGTAGTCTATGCCAGTTACCCTGTGTTAGAACACCCCAGGTTAGAATAAAGTGGAGGACTCAGTTGGATTTGAGGGTGGATTTTAGGTACCTCTGTTCTTTGGCTACAAAAGGCTGCTCCATGCAGGACAGTTTAGGACAGTCTGTGAATGTCTGTCCCCACCTTGGAGAGCACATGAGCCTCACCAAGCTAACTTTCATGTAAAACATCTGGGTTTTTACTGCTAGTGCCAGGAGAGTTTAATCAAGCCAAATTTCCTCATTTTACAGCAGAGGAAATGAGGCCCTTATAGCATAAGCAACTTGTCCAAAGTCATACTGCTAGTAAGAAGCTGGGGCTCAAATTCAGGTCTCCAGACTACTAGGACAGTGCTCTTTAGAGCATACTGTGACATTCAACTAACTTCCTGGTGCACTGTCCAGCTTTAGGCCAGCTGGGCCCTTAGTTCATCATTCAGGGTGTGGTTCCATGCCCTGCGGCATCCTATCTAGGGAATCTGCATTTCTCCCCACCTTTAAGTCAGTTCTCTTCTCCACTGAGAATTCCTTCCCTCTCATCCCTGACTGAGATTAGAGATCTGTACCTGAAGCACTGGAGAATGTGTGGACAATTATATCACCCACCAATTACCTGGAAATTATCCTAAATTAATGTCCAAAAGGCACACATTGCAGGGCAGGTGAGGTGGGGGAAAGACTGTGCACCTATAGGCTAGCAAATGTTTCTGCAGAGTTTTTAGAGGTGATGTCACCAGTGTGCTTGCATCTGTGAATTGTGCTCACTCATCAAGTGCTAATGAGTACAAGGCCATGTGGTAGGCACTGAGGTAACAGGAATGGCCACTGCACAGAGCTCACAGCTATGAGGGCAAAGAAATTCACCAACAACTAATTCCAATTGATGTGACAGTGCAACTAGAAAATATCAACCAGCACTAAGTGAGCACACAGGAAGGCGAATGTCAATCTCCTTACAAGGGCCTATGAAAAGCTTCATGAAAAAGGTAACAGTTGGGTTGCACCCTGAAGTAAGCTTTTGACAAGGAAGAACAGGGGACTTTTCAGAGGGAACAGCATAAACACAGGCACAATATATTTCCATGATGGCAAGTGGCCCTAAATGACTGGAATATAGGATGGATCTGGTAAGAAAGGATTTAGGAGGGGAATGGGAAGATAAGCCTGTTAATTAAAATTGGGGTGAATGGAAGGAATCCTGAACATCTAATCTTCATCCTACAGGTAATGGGGAATCCTCCTCAGGTTTATGTTATGTTTCTACCTAAGTTTTCTTAAAAAGTGGAGTGACATGCTCAGATCTCTGTTTTGGATTGACAGGTATTTTAGAATAAGGGATAGACTGGAAAAAATAAGAGGGTAGAGGCAGAGAGACCAATTTGGAGGCATACGCAATACTTCCGGTTAGAAATGACGATAGCCAGAATTAGAGCAGTGGAAAGAGGGAGAAGGGGATGGCTGAGAGAGACATTGGAGGATAGAACCAACAGGCCCTAGTGAATGACTGAATTTGGGGGGTGAGGGAGAAGCATCAGTCCAAGGTTCAGAGCTTGAGATGCTGTACTGACACCATTAACAAGAAAATGTCATTAACTAGAAAAGGGAATGCAGGAGGAGGAACAGGTCCAGTGGGTGTCAGTTTGGATGCTTGGAGTTTAAGCTGCCTGTGGACACAGCAGGTAGCAATGATATGTAATTGGCATTCTACATAGAACTCTGAACTAGACACACAAATTTGAGTTGTCAGAGGATAGTTCAAATTTGAAGTGTGGTTTTTATAATTAAAGATATTACCATGTGTACATTAGGGTTTTGTGATTATTTCTGCTGCTTGTATGTGTGTAAGTCTGAGTATCATCAATGAGTATATGTTTATCTGTGCTCACAATATAAAATGAGGATAATACTGGCTACCACATGGGGTTGTTATAAGGATTAAATGCATTTAGCCAGCATCACAGAAAGGGCAGTTGTTTTTATTACTACTGCATGGGGTGGTGTGTATGTCTGCAGACTGCATACATTAGCTTATAGCATGAGTGTGAGGCTCACTCACCTGAGCAGCTTCTCTCCCCACTTACAGCGGCATCTGTTGAGAATTCCTGTGGGGGTGTGGGGGAAGGGAAAGGAATGTGTGGCCGTGTGTCTGAGGCATCCAGGTCAGAGGTTACAGTGTTGGGCAGGCTGGCCTGGGGATCGTTTCCAGATACAGGACACAAAGGCAGCCAGAGGCAGCAGCTGGCCACAAGTCTGAGCTGGGATTACCTAACATGGGCTTAGGGGAGGGAATGGGCACTCATTGGAACACTCAGCCAAAAAAATATGCAAAGCAGGCACAGCTAGACTCACAAAGAGCCCAGTACATATATGTAAGCATTAGACACAACCCACCAATATGTGCATAGTGAAATCAGGTGGATACTTGGGGCAATGTCCCCAGTACACCCTAAAGTCAGAGACAACTGATAAAGACTCAATGCAAATCAAACATGGGCAGTTTCACAGTTACTAACTCTCCTCTATACATAGGGCCTCCCAAAGTCTACTAGGTGCACAGCTAGTAGAGACATTCATACAAACCTAAGGAATGAACATGGAATTGGTAAAGTAAGAGATGTGCCAATTACATTAGACAACTACAGGGTAAGGGGAGGTGCCCAAGTTCAGGGCAGGTACAAAGAGGATAAGAAAGCTGGACTGGAGTGCAAGAGGTATCTGGCAATAGTGGTGACGTGCAAAGAGAGGGGCTGGGACACGTCTTTGGAAGCAGCTGCTTTTCTGGAAGGCTTTTGTAGTACGAGGGATGGGGCACACATACCAAAGAGACTGAGCCCCTCCTTCAGTCCACTGGCCACTTTGTACACTGAGGGGTGAGACTCACTCTTAAATATCTGCAGAACACTGTCAGGGAGAAATGGGGGAGTTCTAGGTAACAAGAATTTTTAAAGGGAAATGAGAAAATGGCAGGGGTTGGGAACATCCTGCTGAGATTAAGTCAATGTAAGGTTTGTCCCTAACTTCTCTCTGCCTCAGTTTCTCCCTTCAGAAAAGTGAAACCTTTGTGCTTTTCTTCTCTCCCCCTCACTCCCACTTTTTTCCTTCAAGTAGATTGATCTTTTTTTTCTTTAAATATATCTTTATTCATTTCAGAGAGAGGAAGGGAGAGGGGGAGAGACAGAAACATCAATGATTGAGAGTCACTGATTGGCTGCAGCTCGCAACCTGGGCATGTGCCCTGACCAGGAATCGAACCCCGATCTCCTGGATCCTAGGTAGCTGCTCAACCGCTGAGCCAGGCCCAGCCAGGCCAAGTAGATTGGCCTTAGTAGCCCCGGGATTAAAGAAACTGGAGCTTCACTAGGACTATGAGAGCACTCCGCTTAACCCTTCTCCCTCCCCAGAGACGACAGCCTCCTTCACCTGCGTACCTGTAAGTATCTTGATCTATGCTCACCAGATGGGTCCTGAGGGCAGAAAATAAGCAGAAGAGAAGGTGCTGGGGCATGAGGGGTCAGAATTCATTTCTAAGTTTCACCCCCTTTGCCCCACCTCCCAGAGCACTGTCTCAGTCTTCTCCCCAGAGCTCCACATTCCCTCAGGTGCTCCTGTGTATCCTAGAGCACTTTACCTGATTGGTCATTGCCGCCCACCTCTCCACCCCTACCCCCACCCCACCCTGTGTTAGTATTCAGGCCTCCCACCTTACTTTGGCTGAGGTTAGGGTAAATCACTTACAACACAAATTTCTTAAAGCCCAGGATGGGAACGTTGATGCTATGGTCTTCCAGTTCAACCCCGATTCTTCTTCGGCCCAGGAACTTGAGTAGCCCTCCAAGTGCTCGAACCTGGGAGGGAATCAGTAGTGCAGCTGGGGTAAATCCCAATGTCCTGGGCGCTGGATTACACCATGGAAAACTATAATTTTCCAGGCCTGGGCTAGAACCACCCAGGACTCAACCCAAGGGCTGGGGTGCTTTTGCCTTTCTCCAACCTGCAGCCTCCCAGCCCTTACTTCCCAGGACCCATCTCACCGTGAGAAGGCAGTCAAAGGGAATAATGGAGGAGAGGAAGAGAATTTTCTCAGTGGTGGTCATGGAGTCTGGGATAAAAGAGTAGTTTCCAGAAAGGAGGCGCTGTTTGCTTATCTCCAGACCTATTTTGGAAAACACATGGAAGGGAAAGGTCTTATAGTCCAATTTTTCACCCCATTTTAAGAAAGTCAATAGAAGAGAAATGATCTGATTTGCCAAGTTCATGTAGGCAAACAAGAACCAAATTTTCAGACTCTTGGTCTAACTCTCTCATTAGTCTGTATATGATATAAAGATGTTTGGCTGAGATCTTAGCCTAAGAAAGATATCTGTCTAGAATTGGGGACTTTTGGTCAAAAAGATCATATAACACTAATGCCCTAACATCTAACTAGGATAGAACATTCCCTGTCTTTTTTGCAAACATGGGAAGGTTATGGAAGTGCCTTATGGATCATCAAGGTCACTGAGGCAGTGGCTCCCCCACACAGCACACCCCACCCCCAACAAACAGTTTTGGCTTAAAGGGGGAAAATTCCAATTCCAAAAAGTGTCACCACTCTCTTCTCAGGGGAGGCCCTCATTCCTAGACATGCCTAAGTGGCAGTTTCATAATAAGCTGCAGGTTATTAAAGGGTAGAGAACAAAAGAGATCCTGAGGAGACTGGCCATGGGGCTTGGAGAACACAAAGGTTTAGGATGAGATAAGGCTGAGAAGAGACCTCTGATGATGGGGTGGAGTCAGGAGAATGGGATGGGAAAGTGGGATGCAGGAATGGGCAAAGCAAAAGGAGATACCAAAATCCACACTTGGCAAAAATATGACTTCAGGTCTCTTTGGATCTCTGGGTTCCTGGGAGGCTGTGAGGGAGGCAAAGAAAGGGCCATTAGTCTGTACATTTCAGTCTTTTTGCCTCTGCCCCGCCTTCTCTCTCTCCCAGTTTTGGCTTCCTGACTCCCTCCCTCCAAGACCCTTTAATCTCCTATAATATCCCATACTTTTAGTCCTTTCTCATTTTCCCTCTCAATCTTACTCAGTCCTTACCGAGCTTCCCCAGAAACCGAGTCATATTCTCATCCTGTTTGGCACTGGTAACGACAGACCGGGGATTGATCTCATCCAGAACTTGGAAGGAGAACAGAGACCAAATGAGTTAAAGCATCTTTATCCCCCAGGAGGAAACCCATAGCCTTATCTCAAAAACGTATTTCCTCTCTCTAAAAGTAGGGAGTGCCTAACACATTGGGAGCGTAGTTAGGAGTCAGGCATGAGAATCAGGAAAGGAAAGGAAGGGGTAGTAAGACTGGTGAGATGGTGGGAGGGAAGAGGGATGCCCTGGAGACTGTCACTGGAGTACAAACCCCAAGAGGACAGACATGGCTGATTTGCCCAGGACTGTACCTCCAGCACCTGATACATTGTAAACATCTAATAAATATCCGTTGAATAATAGACTGTCCTCTGGAAGTCAACTAATAAAACTAATTGTGTCAGGTAAGCACATATGAGGGAGACACTTCCGATCCCAGGGTAGAGGAATTGCTGGTTCTGCCCTCACCTCTCTGGAGAAGTTTGAGGCTCTCGTGGTCAGGGGCGTCCGGCATGAAGTGGATGGTGGAGTCACTAGTGTCATAGTAGGCAATGCCCAAGTAGCCTAAATTCCACAGCACACACAGATGGGTCTTTCTCGAGGGAAAAGGAAACCAGTACTTGAACCACTCGCCAGTGCAGGGCTGTGCCGCGCCTCACCTAATTGTCATCATTTCCTCCTCACTCTCCGAGGCAGGATCATCACCCCTTTCAGTACACGCGACACAGGCGTCCGCGGAGGTGAGTGACCCAGCCCTCCTCCGCCCCTTTTTCTCCTAACACCCGGACGTTCCAGTCAACTCCCGGCTCTCCTGATTCGTTCGAGCTCCTGCTCCCCGCGCCTCGCCGCCCCAGAGACCTCTGCCGGCTCTTCCACGTCGTCGTCCTCCGCCCCCCCGGGGCCCGGCACTGGGCCGGGGCTGGGGAAGCTGGCCGCGGCCGCCCCGGGTCCCGGTCCCTGCGGCATCCCGCCGGCGGTCGCTCCCACCGAAGCCATGGGCAGGAGGCTCTGCGGCTGCGGAAAAGGAAGGCGGCTCAGGCGCGCGCCCACCGGGAGGCGGCTGGCAGGGCGGCGCGCCCAGGTGCAGGGCACTGGGAAGTCTGGGAGCGGGCTGAGGCGAGGGAGAGGTCACATTTTGTTTTCAGCATCTGTGGGGCATTTCGAGGGGTGACTTCTCAGTATCTGTGGAAACCTCGCCCACCCACATTTCTGGGTGTCGCGCCGAGGTTGTACTAGGATGGAGACGCTGTGAGGGCCCTGTGGGGCAAGCTGGGCGAGTCTCCTCTCCCCGCCCCCGCCAGCCACGCCCCCAAGACCGCAGGCCCACGCTCTGGACTTCCCCGCCCCACTTGCGGACAGCTTGCGGAGTTTTCCCGCCTTTTCTGTCACCTGGACCTCGACGAGCGCGACACGAGTCACTAACAGCCACGAGCCTGAGAGAGGGCAGGAGCGCGCCAGCGCGGGAACAGGGTGCGCGCGCGCATGTCCTGCCCCCTTAGCTACTATTGGTCGGAGACACCCGGATTCTGCCTAGAGAGCCAACAGGGTTAGAGGGAGGAGGGCGATCGCAGTCGCGGAGAGGGCTGGGCGCTGATTGGCCTATTCTCATGTGGGGCGGTGCCAGAACGTTCAAACTTCCCGCCCTCTGCCATTGCTTAGCACCTAAGCCTCTGGCCTTCTGGGTTTCCTGGATTTGATAAGTACGAGGCGGAGCCTATGAGGAGGCCGGAAGCCGTGCTTGAGTCTGAGCGTCCGGAACTGTTCCAGGGGCTTCGCGGGGGGTAGGGGGTCTTGGGAGGAGGGCGATCTTAAAGGGCCAGAGGCGCATTGTATTTCGTAGGGAGTGGAGATAAGCGACAGTAATTCAACCGGTGTCAACAACTCTAAGTCAATATTTGTCTCTCTTAGTTAATATTTATAAAGAGCTTAGAGCGGTGCCTGGCAAACGTAATAAGAGCTTCGTGAGTGTTTTAAATAAATAAGGAGAAATAAGTGAGACTTGTATCGCAGCCCTCCTTTGCCAATTTCCTGGGTACAGTTTATGACCACCCCACGAGGGCACTACAGGGCCTACCTTATAATTTCAGCCCCCCAAGGGGAAGTGAAAGCGTTGGAATGACACCAAATTCTCGCGGAGAGCAGACCCGATAAGGACATCTCCCCCCTTCTGGGGATAAGGGCAGCGGGGTGGCACCCATTCCTACAGCAGCCCTGGTGCCTGCTCCGGGCCAGGTGGTGGACTCCGAGTAATGAACATAGTTAAGTCTGAGCTCCTTGAAGCTAACTTTTGAGTGTGTGCGATGGTAGAAGCAAGAAGATTGTGAGACAGAAATAAGCAAATATATACTTTTAAAAAACATCTTCCTCCTAGCTTTGTCCTGAGGACCCTGAGTTGGGGAGATCCCACCCAAGACTTTAGGAAAGACGGTGGGGTCACCTGGCTCTGTTAAACAAGCGAGAAAAGTGGGGGAGTGAGTTAAGGACAAGGTTAATGGTTACCCTTGGCAAATTGTTGAGCAATAGAGCTATGGAAACCTGGAGAAGGCTGGTGAGGAGTGTCTAAGGAGTGTCTGGGTGGGACACACCTTCCAATCTGGGGTGAGAAGAGATTAGGGACTGGTTTACCAAGCCCAGGAAGGGGAGAGTGGAAAGAGAAACCTGCCCAGAAAGGAACGGGGAGATGCTGAGATAGGAGAAAATCAGGGGCAATGGGATGGAGACCTCTGATGCAGGATCTTAGGGCATTGCTGGATGGTACCAGGAGAGGGCAGCATCACCTGTCCTTGGAAATTAAGGAAAAATACCTTGTGGCTAACCTTGCCAGCCAGCCAAAGTCAATATAGATGATCAAGGCAGCTCCAGCTATAAAGCTGTAGAAAAGAATGGAGAGGCAGGGGAGAAGCTGCCAAACCTGCTTGAGTTCAGGGCTGGCTCCACTTGCTTGAGGCTTCTCCTAGAGGGGATATCTTTGTGGGGCAGATTCTCTGGTGGATACTGACAAGCTGGAGCAGAAGAGGGCCCTGGGAAGTAGCGCTGCTTTGACCTCCCTCAGATGGAAGGGGTCCTATGTGCAGATTGTGATGGTTACCATGGAAGAAATTCCCCATACTTATGGAATCATTCTACAACTTTATAGGATATTACAATTCAAGGGAGCAAATACCAAATATATCCATCCCCTCTCTGGGGAGGAAAGAGATAGGCCTTCCCCCAGTGAGACAAAAACCCACAGAAGAGGAAGCAGGAGAGGAAACCACTAACTGCTGGTTTCCAGCAGAGTCTTGTCACTCTACCCCACTCCTCCCCCAAGTTGCTCCGTTTTTTCTGGAACTGTAGGTCCCTCGTTAGACAGAGGGTGATGAGGAGGAAAGAGAATGGATGGTTGGATGGGAGACTCAAAGTGTAGAGGATGGAAAGTATCCAGTTTGGAGTACATATTACTGAGCTGTTTTCAGCAGATCATAGTTTGATAGACCTCCAAAATCCGGGTGACTGGGGAGGGAAAGAGCTACTCTCCCTCTGTCCTTATTTGTGACCCCAAGGATTCCACTCACTAACTGTCCTGTCTGATCTTTGCTTTCTACCCAGGACAGGAACAGCTACCCCTCCCCCCAGGATTTCCAGGGCCAAAACTACCCCACCCTTTCACCCCATCTCCAAGGCAACGTGTCAGTAGGAAAAGGGCAAAGGGGTCAGGAAGAGGCCCCGTAGGGGGCGGGGTGGAAGCCTAGAGCTGGCGGCGCCGCCTTGCGGGGCGCGCACCCCCGGGGGACGAGCCCCGGCTCAGCCTCCCGCCTCCCCGTTGCAGGTGTGGCGGTCCCCATCCCTGCCCCGCCTTTCACAATTCTCCTCCCCCAATCCCAGAATTTTGCCCGGAATCTGGAAGGAACTCAGAGAAGGGAGTACAGGGCCGACCACCTTCCCTCCGGGCGCTCACGGTGTGCCCGGCTGTTGGTGTCACGTTTCCTGCACGGGGTGGTGTGGGACAGTCCTCCGGCTACTGAAGCGGGGAAACTGAGGCAGCAATAAAGCCCTGTGTCCACGGAGGCTGGCGGAGAGGGAGGTCCCAGGATTCCCTCCCCGTCTCCCTGACCTCAGGGAGGCCTAGGGATCTCCCCTCGGGGCGGCTCCCGCTCCTGGGGTCCCGCCCCCTCCGGCCCCTCCCCGGCTCCGGGCGGGGCGGGCCGGTGAGTCAGCCGCTCGGGGTCCGGCCGGGAGGGGCCCGAGGCGGGAGCCGAGTCAGGTGCGCCGGCTGCGGGCGGCGAGTTGCAGGAGCGGGTGGTCCGGCCGGTGCTGCGCGGAGGGGCCGCCCCGGCGCCGCGACCGAGACGCTCTGCCCGCGAGGCCCGCCTCCCGCGCCCCGCCCGCTCCCCCGCCGCCGCTTCCTGGTCCCCGCCGCGACCATGGCTGAAGAGCAGCCGCAGGTCGAGCTGTTCGTGAAGGTAAGAGCGCCTGCTTCCACCCGGCCGCCCTGGGATCCTGAGGGGCAGCGCTCACCTCGCCCCGCCCGGCCTCCCCCCCCGTCGTGGTTGGGATGGGGGAGGCTGGCTCCCCAGGGGAAGACAGTCGACCTGCGCGGGTGATGGGAGTTCTAGGCTCAACCCTGAAAAGTTTGTAAAAGTGCAAGTTCCCAGCTGCCTAAAGGCCGCCAGGTAGAGAAAAGGGAGGTTCCTGGGCCGGGGTGCGGTGGGTGGGCGCGGACGGGCTTCGGGCACCGAGAGGCGGGGGGTCGAGCGCGCCCGGAGCACCGGAGGGCGGGGGCGCTCGCGGAGTGTGTGCTCGTGCGGGTGCGGGGCCTGCGGGGGAGGGGAGAGGCTTCGAGGCCCAGGGTGTGGTGGGGAGGCCTGGGAGTGGGAGGAGGTCGGCCGGGAGGAATTAGTGGGGTGGAAGGAGACAGAGTGGGGGTGAGTTCGAGGCAGGGCTGGAGAGGTGAGGGGTGGAGAGTGGGTCTGGGGACTCGGGGAGAGAGACAGGGAGGCTCAGGAGATGAGAGCTTAGCTGGGGCTGCCTCAAGGCTGGGCGAGAGATCAGGAGGAGAGCTGCGTTGGGGCTGTAGGGTTTGGGGGTTCCAGAGGCAGGAGAGAGTTGCCCCAACGACCTCCTCTCTCTGGGTGTGGATGAGGAGAGGTGGGCCCGTGGCATTTGGGTATCAAAACCGCAGGCCGGATGCGGCCGGGTACGCATTTGGGTAGAGCATTGTCCGGATACACCAAGGTTGCAGGTTCGATCCCAGTCAGGGCACATACAAGAATCAACCAATGAATGTATAAATAACTAACAACAAATCGATATTGCTCTCGCTCTCTCTTCCTTTCTCTCGCGCTCCCTTCCTCCCCCTCTTTCCACCCTGCTCCCTTCCCCACTAGGGCTGTGCCTCCCTCCTCTCTGGACTTCATCTCTGTGCCCTCCTTCCCCTCGGCAGCCACCCCTACCTTCTTGTTTGCCCATTCTCCCCACCCTCTCACTTTCCTGCTTTCTTTCTCTCCACTGCCCTTCTTTTGTTCTTGTCTTTGTGTGTTCCTGCCTGTTTCTCCCTCTTTATACTTGACTTCTCCGACAGCATTCTCTCTCCCTTCACCCAGTGAAGTGCCCGGGTCCGCCCCCTTAGGTGTGGTCCCCACCTCACTCCCACACTGCCTCAGGGGCTATTTTTTTTTTTTACTCTTGGGTGAGTCTGTCCTGCAGAGATTCTGGCCCTGGGTCCTGTGTGAGGAGGATTAATTATGTGGAGGCAGAGGACTTGTGCCGGGAGACCCCTGCAGGCCATGTCCAGGAAGAGGAAGGTGGCTTTCACCACTGGGTCCTCAGCCTCACAGGGCCCTGCCCCCACTCCTCGACAGGAAGGAAGCCGCTGAGGCTGGAGACACCAATGAAATGAATCATCCCTAGCCTAGGGGGAGGTGCCCCTTGAGGGATGAGGTCACCACTTGCCAATTAGAGGGCAGCCCCCTCTGTAAGGCCCTCTACATTTCTAGGGCAAGGCTATGAGCCCCTTGATTCCCCATCCAGCTGCCCAGGAACAGCTTGGGTGGAGGTATAGAGAACCAGAACTCTGCTTTCAAACCCTGCCCCCACCTCTATTGTCCTCAGGCTCTACTCCATTCAGGAATCCAGGCCTCTAGCCTGCAACTCTGGCCTCACCAAAGACCCTCTTTTGGGGTTACTTCATGGGTTGATCTGAAAATTAAAATGAGTTTTTGTATATAAAGTACTTAAAATAGCACAGAGAAAAAACTACACTACTGTTAGTCTTACCTCTCTAGGGTCCAGATATTTTAACTTCTCCACAACCCATTCCCTCTACCCACCTCTCACCTATCTTTAAATATCTGGGGAACCAGAAGCCAACCTTTGCAGGAAATGTTTCCACTGATCTACTCTAGATTTGACCCAGCCCAGGGTGGAGAACCCAGTTGTGGGGGGAGCTTTTAGTGGAGAGAATGTATGTGTGTGTATCATGACTAGGCAGAAAACAGCTAGGTCTGGGAGTAGGAAATGCCCAGAATGGCCGGGGTGGGGGTAGGGGTGTACACCAGGCCTAACCTGAGGTGGGGGTTGTTTTTCAGGCTGGCAGTGATGGAGCCAAGATTGGGAACTGCCCCTTCTCCCAGAGACTGTTCATGGTGCTCTGGCTCAAGGGAGTCACCTTCAACGTGACCACCGTTGACACCAAGAGGTGGGCCTTCTTCTCTTCCTCTGAACACCCTTTGTGCTCACACATGTGCACACACACACACACACACACACACACACAGTCAGCCACCCAAGTCTTCCATCCTGAACTTTTTTCCCTTCTACCAAGAGCCCCCTTCTCTTCCCACCTCCCTCTCTCCTTTTTCTGGTTCTCCCTGATTCCCTTTTCCTGTCCTGATGCCTGGCCTCTCCTACAGGCGAACTGAGACGGTACAGAAGCTGTGCCCAGGAGGGCAGCTCCCTTTTCTGCTGTATGGCACCGAAGTGCACACAGACACCAACAAGATTGAAGAATTTCTGGAGGCAGTGTTGTGCCCTCCCAGGTACTGGGGCATTTGGAAAGAAGGGGGAGCTGGGAGGGTCTGAGAAAGAGAGGTTGAAGAAATGGAAAACAGGTGGTGATGTGGCTGAGGCCCCTCCCAGGAAGATATGTTTTCTTATTTCTCCCGTTGGCTTTCAGGTACCCCAAGCTGGCAGCTCTAAACCCTGAATCAAACACAGCTGGCCTGGACATATTTGCCAAATTTTCTGCCTACATCAAGAACTCAAACCCAGCACTCAATGATAGTGAGTCTTGTGCGTCAGAGGCCTGGGTCCTGGGAGGAATAGAGAAGATCCAGGGGTTGGGAGGCATTTGAAGCACCTGGAAATTTAGATATCAGGGAGATGGAACAGGTGTTGGCAAATCTTATTTTTGCTTAACCCCCATATTTCCTTCCTTTCTCATTGGCCATGACTCTTGAGCATCTCTCATTTTTTGCCTGGCCTCTTCTGCCCCACTGGGGGCATTAGAGTTGGGTTGGCTGCTGACTTGTTTTCTGGCAGAACAGGGTTGTGCTTAAGAACACTGACTCTAGATCCAGACTACCTGAGTACAGATCCTGCTAGCCGTGTGACTTTGAGCAATTCATTTAACCTCTCTATAAACCTATTTCCAGGTCTGTAAGATGAGGATAACAATACCTATTTTGTAGGTTGGTGTGAGAATTAAATGAGCATTTGCATGTAAAGTGCTTACAATAACACAGAAAGTTAACTACATTAGCTGTTATTATTTTGGACTGGCCTCACCACTAGTATTCACTCTCTCATCCCCAACCTGTCCCATGGACCTTCTTGGACTTGGACTATGTCAGTCATCTGATGTTCTTGCCAATGCCGGTCTCTTGCACAGATCTGGAGAAGGGGCTCCTGAAAGCCCTGAAAGTTTTAGACAATTACTTGACATCCCCCCTCCCAGAAGAAGTGGATGAGACCAGTGCTGAGGATGAGGGCATCTCGCAGAGGAAGTTTCTGGATGGAAATGAGCTCACTCTCGCTGACTGCAACCTGTTGCCAAAGCTCCATATAGTACAGGTGGGTGGTCATTGTGGGAGGAGGGGATGGCCAATGGGATGGCTTCTCATGATAACCACTCCAAAGGTGATTTCTTTCTTAGGGTGGTTTCTATAGATTGCTACCGATAGCAGACTCCACCCCATTCCTTCTCAGCCATCATGGCTAGCAAGACCGTTGCTTGTAAAAATTAAATTCCATGATACAAGCCGTGGGTGCAAGCCGGCTGGCTGAGAGTAACACATCCCAGTGTTACTTTCAAGAATGTTCTTCCTGTCTCTATCACTCTCAGATCCTCAGTTCAGACAGAGCAGGCTTTTCCTAAAATCAAAACTTGTAACTCTTCATAGCTTCAGTTTCCACTTCCTCTTGTGGAAGATGAAAGCTGTTGCTTCCCATGGCTTTTGTCCCAGCCTTAAAGCTGTGGTGTTAGTTTGTGTAATATGGGCCCAATGCTAGTCTGCACGGAACTGTGGATTGAGCAGTGGAAGGCAGAGTTGGATGATGAGTCCTTGTCCCAAAGGAAAAGTAAAGAAAAAAGCTGCTCTGGAAATTCAAGAGAAAAGCTTAATGGTTTGAGAATTATATCTCAATAAAACCAAGAGGAGAAAAGTAGTACTGTTGGAATTGCTCTGAAAAGGGGCTGGTTATCAGTAAATGGAGAGGAAAGGTGAAGACAGTGAAGAGTTAAGAAAGCCCATTGGAGAAGATGACTCATATGAGAGATAAGAACCATAGGAAGAGAAGCTAGATAGTGGAGACTTGAATGCCTGGACAACAAGGCTGGATTTCATCAGGTAGGCCTTGGGATAAGAGAAAGAACACATCAGGGCAGCCCGCTATGATTTCCCCGAGGCTAATATGTTTGTGTGTGTGTGTCCCAGGT
This sequence comes from Miniopterus natalensis, assembly GCF_054644295.1. Classification (NCBI taxonomy): domain Eukaryota; kingdom Metazoa; phylum Chordata; class Mammalia; order Chiroptera; family Miniopteridae; genus Miniopterus; species Miniopterus natalensis. The sequence goes on along the minus strand of NC_142085.1, from coordinate 5,374,002 downwards.
GGTGTGTAAGAAGTACCGTGGATTCTCCATCCCTGAGATGTTTCGGGGGGTGCATCGGTACTTGCGCAATGCCTATGCGAGGGAAGAGTTCGCCTCTACCTGTCCAGATGATGAGGAGATCGAGCTGGCCTATGAGCAAGTGGCCAAGGCCCTTAAATAAGCCCCTCCCGCAGCTCCCTCACCCCTCCTCCATTTTTCTCCACAAAGGCCCCCGGGTGGTTTCCACTTGGCTACCCAGTGGACACATTCCAAAATGTCCAGTGGGAAGTGAATTCTGGAGCACTTGTGCAGGACTGCCTTGAGGATGAAGGGAAGGAACGGGGGATCTGGGTGAGATTTCTATTGTGGGGTGGGATGGGATTGGTAGGACAATGTATTTCAGTAATAAAATACAGAATGAAAATCTAGTGTTGTATTTTCACAAAGGGTGCTTGAAATGTGGATATCACACAATGAAGGGTGGGTCAGTGACCTTGAGCTCAGGTTAAAAACCAGGAATTAAAAGAGGGGTGCTTGTGGTGATTTTGCCATTTTTACTGCCAATCCATCGTCGCGCTGTCTGGTGGGTCCATGTCGCATTTGCCACCCAGCCTAAAGGGGCGGCCATATCTGGGTGGGCCGGGGCTTCTCGCGACGGGCGGGGCCAAGTTCAGGAAAGGGGGGGCGCACGGTCCTGGTGGAGTGGGCGCGGCGTAGCGGGGCGGAATGGGCGTGGCCTGGGGGAGCCCCGCCCTGTCCCGTTTAGACAATGCCCTGGAGCCGCCAGACCGTCGCGCCCCTGCCCCACCGTAGTACTTGCCCTCGCCTACCCAGGGGCTCCTCGGAGCCAAAGCTCCAGTCCCCGAGGCTTGAAGACTAGGACTCTTTTCTCCACCAACTCTGTCCTCACGGGGGTTGGGACCCCGGCCAAGATCACAGAGCGGCAGGAGTGGGGGTGAGCGCTGGAGGTGAGTGGAGAGGGAGGTGTCCGCTGGACCGTGTTGCGGCCGGATCAAGGGGGTACCGGGCCCGTGCCTGCACCAATCAGAGCGCGGGGGCCGACATTTGAGTGCGGAGCTGAATGGGGTGGACTTTGGGGAGGACAGAAAGGGAGAGAAGGGACCGGGTCCTGGAGCCTGGAGTGGCGCCCGCTCCCCAGGACCACGCCCCCGTCTCCCCGCCCCTCAGATGTCGTTTTAGACCTCTCCCAGTCCTCCGGGACTCGGGCCGGTTTACGCTGGGTCGCGCTGGGAGCCGAGTGGCCGGCTGCGGAGGAAAGGATGCTTAACTCCTTAGGCTCCGTTCCGCCGTCCTTGCTCCTCCCCTTCTCGTTTGGATCCGCGACTTCCATTCCCCAGGCGCTCTTCCCCAGCTGCCTCCGGTCCCGCAGCCCCCGCGCGCCCCTCGCAGCACTTCGGGTCCGCAAGGCGCGGAGCAGCTGAGGGTTAAGGGGGCGGGGCCGCTGCATTTTTGGGGAGTGAGCGCATCCTAGCGGCTGCCAAGAGGGGCGCCGGGCAGGAACCTCGCGAAGCCCCCGAGCAGGGGCAACAGGTGTTTTTGGAGATTAGGGGATTCTGGTCTTGGTCCTCGGACTCCCGGTAAAGAAGCAGACTCGCGAAGGTGCGGGTGGAGGGGGGTGGGCAGCAGAGGAAGGTCTGGAAGGAAGACCCCCGCGTTCTTAACCTCCTTCCTACGCCCTTCTCTGCATGTCTCTTTCTCTGTCTCTCCGCCATTCTCTCTTCTCCAGACAGGTGAAGTAAACGGAGGAAACTCAGAAGTCAGCGCCGCCGGAGGGGCGTCCGTGTGGATGGGATGGGGACGCCGGGGGAGGGGCTGGGTCGCTGCTCCCACGCCCTGATCCGCGGGGTCCCGGAGAGCCTGGCGTCGGGGGAGGGTGCAGGGGCCGGCCTCCCAGCCCTGGACCTGGCTAAAGCACAGAGGGAGCACGGGGTGCTGGGGGGTAAACTGAGGCAGCGGTTGGGGCTGCAGCTGCTAGAACTGCCTCCTGAAGAGTCGCTGCCGCTGGGACCGCTGCTCGGCGACACCGCGGTGATCCAAGGGGACACGGCCCTAATCACGCGGCCCTGGAGTCCCGCCCGCAGGCCGGAGGTGAGCGCCTGCGGGGGGCTGGACAGCCGAGGCCTTAGGGGAGAGTGGGGGTGGGAGTTCTCGGCCCCATCCCCCGCTCTCGTCCTAAGGTGGATGGCGTCCGCAAGGCGCTCCAGGACCTGGGGCTCCGGGTCGTGGAGACGGGGGACGAGAACGCGACGCTGGACGGCACAGACGTGCTCTTCACGGGTGAGGCCGGGGTGCCGCCCTGCCTGGCACGGGAGCGGGGCTTGGGCCCGGGCCTCCGGGGCCTGTTTCCGCGCCCCCACCCTCAACCCGCGGCCTCCGGGCTCAGGCCGGGAGTTTTTCGTAGGCCTCTCCAAGTGGACCAACCACCGGGGGGCGGAGATCGTGGCGGACACGTTCCGGGTGAGGAGCGGGACCGGCGAGGGGGGCTGCTGGTGGGGGCAGCCTTGCAGGGCGAGGGCGTTCTCGCCCTGCCTGCCCTGAGCACCTCCCCGTCACCCCTAGGACTTCGCTGTCTCCACGGTGCCGGTCTCCAGCCCCTTCCACCTGCGCAGTTTCTGCGGCATGGGGGGGCCCCGCACTGTGGTGGCGGGGAGCAGCGACGCGGCCCAGAGGGCGGTCAGGGTGAGCCGCGGGCTCGGCGGGCGGGGCCGCGCGCGGGCGGGGCCGCGGGCCAGGGAGGCGGGGCTGGAGGCCCGAAGACCCGCCCCGCCGCGGCCCCCACCCAGGGCCCCCCCCAGCCGTTCGTCTGTGAAAACGCGCGAGAAAACAAGAAGCTGGACAGGGAGATGGGAGGTCAGGGAACAGGGTCGGTTTACATTTACAGGGTCTTCCAAAAATCTGAAGGATGATTGGGGCCGACGGGTGGGGGCTGGAGAAGGGGAGAAGAGGTTGCAGGTGGGAAGAACGGCATGTGAGTTTGCGGAGGAAATTAGCAAAGGTGACTAAAGCGCGTAGAACAGTGCCTGACACACAGTAGGCGCTGTGTCACCATCAGCCCACCAGTGTAACTGTCCCCCGCCCTTAGCCGCGGAAGGCAGCCGGGGTCAGTGTGAAGAGGCTCTGAGACTTGAATCGGCCTCTTTCCTCCACACCAGGCGATGGCAGTGCTGACGGACCACCCCTACGCCTCCCTGACCCTCCCAGACGATGCAGCCGCTGACTGTCTCTTCCTGCGTCCCGGGGTGCCTGGTGTGCCCCCTTTCCTCCTGCACCGTGGAGGGGGGGACCTGCCCAACAGCCAGGAGGTGCGGGAAGGCAGGAGCTCCAACCACCACCACCCGAGAAAGGCATCTCAGGCCTTTGGAGGAGGGGAGGGAGGGATACCTTCTCTGGGAGCCTGGGCGGGACCGCTCCGAGCTGGCCGCAAGGGGCGTGTGGCTGTGGCCTCAAGGCCTCACTCCCGCCTCCCCGCCCCATGTCCTCCCTGCAGGCACTGCAGAAGCTCTCCGAGGTCACCCTGGTACCTGTGTCCTGCTCAGAGCTGGAGAAGGCAGGTGGTGGGCTCAGCTCCCTCTGCCTGGTACTCAGCACACGCCCCCACAGTTGAGGGCGTGGCCTTGGGGTCTTGGCTGGTGGGGGTGGGGCAGCATACGGAGTAGAAGGGGGGAAGGAGGGTTAGACAGAGGGTGGTAAATAGTGGGGAGGGGGCCCCAAGATAGGGAGAGGGCATAGTGGGGGGGCATAGAAGCCATTGGGTGAGCTAATAAAATAGAACCGACCTTTCGGACTGGGCTGTGGCTGCTGTTTTACTGGGGCAGAGGGACGGGCAGGGCTAAAATCTGACGTTGGGGATAATGCTGGGAAGGCGGCCTCTTTCACTCATCAAACCCTCATTAGGCACTTGCTGAATCATTGCCCAGCCCTGTGTCATAGGTGCTCAGGCAAAGCCTGTACAGGGCAGAGGAGAGAGAGTATGGGTGGATCACCTGCTGAATTTATCTAAATCTCAGATGATTCAGAGATTGGTATATTACTAGCTCACCCCTAGTTGATAGGAAGAAATGACGTTTGCAGAGATATTAACTTTTATTCACTCATTTACTGAGACTTAGCAGTGATATGAAAAGGGTCAGCCTCCTGATATCAGAGAACTCACATTTCTTACAAAGTGAAAGACAGGTCGTGATGGGACAATTCACAGGAGGCTGTTGCTATGAGAGAAGTAAGAGGACTCCCAGGGCATCAAAAAGTATGCAGGATGGCAAAGAGGGTCAGAATGGCTTCCCAGAAGGCTACGCTTGAACTGAGTCCTGAGGATTAATAATAATTAGCCAGGCAGGTAGTGGAGAGGAGGGAAAAGGGTAATCCATGAAGAAGGAATTGCATTGGACAAAGGCATACAGCACTTGGGGCCGGGGGAGAATTTCTTCAAGGCTGGCGTGTTGTGTGCATGTGATGTGACAGAGATATGCCTGGAGAGCAGGCAAGATACTGCAGTACCTTGTACCCAAAGCCAAGGCCCGTGGGCCCAGAGCTGAAGGTTAAGGAAAGAAATGCTACAGATCTGAAATACAGGCTGTCAGAAGCAGGTTGGTATTTGGGAAGGATCTCTCTGGCTTCAGGGAGGAGGGCAAGGGCAGAAGGATGAGGTGGGGCTATGGGCAGCCCAGGGAAATGAGGACAGTACATTCAGGTGGCAGCCCTGGACACGAAGAAGGCTGTAGATTTGACGGTGATGTTAAAATAGAATAGCAGGACTTGGTTCATTGTGTGGGGGAGGAAGGATGCTGCATGACTCTCAGTTTCTGGCTTGGGCAACAGGGTTGATCAAGAGCAAATACAGGAGAGGTTTGGGAGATGACAATGAGCTTTGGACTTGCTGTGCGCAAAACGTGTAGGGCTAGATAGGAAGGGATGTCTGAGGGATAGTTTGGAAATCCCATGTCTGAGATCTGATCTGGAGAGAGTTCTGGGTGTCATTTGCCAAGGTAAGGGATAAGGCCACTGTGGTAACAGCTTCCCAGAAGAGGAAGGCAGATAGAGGGCAAACCTAGAATGGTGGGGAATACCATGGGGGAAGGGAGACAGGAAAAGGAGTCCAGGAGGAAGATATCAGCATTAACAAAAACAGCTTAAGGAAGGGAGTCATCAAAAGCCAAGTCAGGCGAATGCTAAAGAATGTCTACTGGGTGTGGCCATTAGGACACCACCGGCAACCTCGTGGCCGTGGAGCAAAGAAGAAAATGGAAGAGCGGTGCAGGCCCCTGGGTGGAGGAGCCTGATTGGAGGGGAGGGAAGAGATGAGACAACTATCTTGGAGTGGCTGATGTTGTAAGATGGGGAGACAGGGCTTGATGAGGTTTAGAGAGGAGACACGGTGGAGGTCCAGTGATAAAGGAGGCACAGAGGTTATAGGAAATGGGGTAACAGAAGGAGCAAGATTGGCAGCAGGGATAGCCTGGAAGCCAGCTCTCCTGACTCCCAGTCTAGTGCTCATTTCTACCCCATGGTGCCTTCATTTTCCGGGGAAAGTCGGAGAGGGAGAGGGTGGTTATGGAGAACTGGGAGGCCCCAGCTTGTGATGTTTGGAGTAAGGGCTTTCCTTCAAACTACAACCGCATAGATGGTGGAGGAATCAGCAGGGACCACTGGGGACAACCGGTGGGGCCTTCGGAGGGCCATGTGATCCAGGTCTGCGTAGAGTAGGCTCTGAAAGTTGGGGAGGAAGGCAGCAGTGTCTCAGGAGTGTGACTCCTCGGCAATCCGGGCCTCTGTCTCTCTTGGTCCACTTTTCTCGGATTCTGGCCAGTCCCCTCCCGGTCCCCAAGCCCTTACCGACTCCTGGTCCGGGTCCCCTGCAGTCTTGGGCTCCTCCTCCTTTACTGGTCTCTGCGGCTCGGCTTTCACCAGTGGAGCTATGAGGGAAGGGACAGAGATGGACTGAGAGAAGGTGGCGAACTGGTCTGCTCCCAGCAAGGGCTCGGACTCAGGAAGCGAGGGTGGGGAATGTGCGGGGAGAGGGGACTGGGGTGGAGTTAGGCTCACCAAGTCTGGGGCGGGGCCGGAGCGGGTGCGAGCGCCTGTCAAGGATGTACAATACTCTCAGAAAGCCATCAGTGTCGTCTCCCTGGAGCCGGGCTCCCGGCCGCGCCAACGCTACCCTGCAACTTGCAGGCTCTGACCCGCAGAACTTAGGCCCCGCCCCACGCCCTGACCCAGCCTCCCGCTCCTTCCCGAGCCAGGGCTCCACCCGCCAGCCTGTGGCCCCGCCCCCAAGTTCTGACCTCCCCCATTCTTCAAACCACACCCCAGGGCTCCAGATCGAGCTTTTGTCGGAAAATTCTGGTCCCGCGCTTCGCGCCTCCGGCCGGCCCTGCGCGCTCACCTGCGCCGCCACCAGGCCACGCCCAGCGCCCCGAGCCCCAGCGCCAGCCCGGCGCCCAGCAGCGGGATCAGGAGCTGAGGATGCGCGGACCCTGGGGACCGTGGGAGGCGGCGGTGAAGGCCGCGGTCGGGGGTGCGGGGCAGGCCGCCAGCTGCCCCGCTCGGAGTCCCCAGCCCAGGCCCCCTCCCCCCGGGGTGCCCGCGCTAGGGCCGCTGTGCGCGGGGCTTCGACCTACCCTGGCCGGGCCCCGGCGCCCTGCACTCGGCCGCGTCCCCCAGCACGCGAAGCACCGTGCGGCTCTCGTCCCTGTGGCTGCCCCTGCAGATAAAGGTGCCCGAGTCCCCCGCGCTCAGGAGCAGCTCTAGGCGCCGGATACCGGGGTCCAGGGCTCGTAGGCGGCCCACAAAGGGCTGGACGGGAGACACGGTGGGGGTCCCGCTCGAAGATGCCCACAGGATCCGGCGGCGTCCTTTGGACAGGCCCTTGCAGGTTGGGAAGCTAGGCGCCCAGGCCCAGCGCGTGGGTTGTGAGACCCCCACGCAGGAGAAATTCACCCGGTCCCCTGGGCGGCCTTCCAAGGAAACTAGGGGAGGCGGGCGGGCGGGGCGGGGGCGCCGGTTAGGGCGGGCCCCGCGCAGGAGACCCGCCGTCCCGTCTCCTTCCCGCTCCTCTCCTCTCGCCCCTTCCTGGGCCCCCCACACCCCCAGTCCCCGGCGCCCCGCCCCGCGCCTCGGGCTGTCCTCGCTCATACTGACTTTCCTGGGGCGGCTTACTCCCGGGGTCCCCCTGAGCCCTCGACAGCAGCAGCGGCAGCAGGTGCAGCGCCAGGGCCATGGCTGGGTGCGGCGAGAGGCGGCGGCGAGAGGAGGCGGCGCGCGCCGGAGGGAAACGGCGGCGAGGGGGCGTGTCGGCGGGTCTGGGGGCTCCGATAAGGGGGGCGGGGCCGCAGCGCCCGGATCCCGCCCGCGACGCCGGCCGTCGAGCCGCAGGCCTCACCTAACGCTCCCTGAACATCGCGCTCGGGCGTTCCCACCGCGTTTTCGCGTGTTTGCACACCTGCAGCGCGGCGGCTGTGAGCATCCCGAATTCTGGACCCCAGCTGGGGTCAAACCCCCACTTCGCCATCGACTAGCTGCGTGCCGTGGCGCGTGGCTTAACTTCGCTGGGCCCGTTGGCTCACCTACAAAAGCACCAGGTTGTAGAGGATTGTGAGAACTCAATGCACACACCTAAAACGCCTAGAACAATGGCTGACGCATAGGAACACGAAGTACTTGCTGTTATCATCACTATCTAGTCTTGTTTTAGCTTCTAGCTCACGCCGCTGTGCCCACGCTGTCCCTCCCAGCCACCCTGCCTCCCAAACCCGCAGGTTTTGATTGGGGAGGCGCTTTGGAGTAGATGCACACGCCCCGCACCCAGGACTTCAGTGGCCTTCACTGGACTGGTGCAGCCGAGGCCAAGCCCAAGTGGAGCCTGGGTCCTGAGAACCTTTGGGGGACTTGAGGCATCCCCTTCTTAGCAGGCAGCCCCAGCACACGCCCATCACAGAGGCCCTTGGTGACATCACAAACCCTACTCCCTATCCTGTGGCTGAGCAGTGGTTGGTGGGAAGACCAAATGGGAGCTGAATTGAGATTAATTTGGCTCTTTCCATCCAAAATCTCTGCCCACATGCTCTACCAATGCCCCCCGGGCAGTCATCTTGGGCCACACCCACTGTCCATTTCCCGGGAACCGCCAGTTGCTACCACCACGGCCACTGTAACATCACAGGGGCCTTTGGCGATGCTTCTTCAGAGGACAGAGGACTGGGCAAGCAGGGCTGTTGGCTGGAGGCCAGTAAGAATATCTTGGTCTGAAACCAAGAACCTAAATGTCTCACCTACAGTCCCACCGCAATCCCTCCTCGCCTCCCTCACCTCTCTCTCCCATCTCCACTCTGCTCCCCAGTCCTGTTTAGCCCCTCCCCACCCCTGGTCTCTTCCTCACTGAGCTTGCATAAATGGGGAAGGAGGGGCCACCAGAGGCAGGGAAGGGAGGGACTGTTGGGAGTATAAATTGCAAAATAGCCACTCAACTCTCAGAGCTGGATCCCCAGAAATCTACCCTGTCAGCTGCCGCAGTTGCTACCATTCTCAGGACCCTCACCATGAAAGGCCTTCTGCTGCTCACCTTATCTTCTTTGTTCTGCTGGGTCTCAGGTGAGCACCTGGGGCCCCAAGGACCTGGTTCACCCAGTCAGGACTTTTATAGCCACCACCCTACACTACCCACTACTCAGGATTCCTAGCAACCCCCCCCCCCCCGGCCCCAATTGACTGAGCCCTCCTGTGCCTCCAGAACCAGGCCTCCCTGTGACAGGGTCCTTGCTCCATTTCTCAAGGACCCATGTCTCTATTCTTCAGACTCCCCCAAGACCCACTCTTCTATCCAGCCAGGGTTCCAGGTCCTCCTTCCCCACTCCAAGATGCCCCCTTCTTGGAAACCCTAATATCTAGTTCCCCTGCCAGCCCCACTCCAGTACAAAACTCTCCAGGATCCAGCTTACCTGCTTTCTCCTCTCTCCACCTGCACTCAGTAGGGTGTTCTCCCAGAAACCTAGGCATCCAACTTGGAGCTTCTAGGAACCCACCTGTCATCTACTCCATCTGGGACTTCATGCTCTGTCCCTCAAGCAGTGGCCTTTCCTAGTCTCCCCCTGCTCCTCCCTGGGGTGCATACCCCAAGGGACATAAGCTTTCTGGAGGGTGGGTGCCAGTGGCTTCTTAGAACCTCCTAGGGAACCAGGGAGACTTCCCCAGCCTTCTAGGGAGGCAATGCCAGGGTTGCTTACCCCCAGGGTGAGGTAGGTTTCACTGAGGTGTAGTCACAGGCTTCTCCACCCTTAGACCAAATCCCTCCACCAAACCTTGCATGCCCAAACCTTAAATTAGCTGAGGCAGAAATTTTGGAGGTGCCACCTTCTGTACCCAGGTGGGAGTCTGATGATCTGTCCCCCAGATAGTATTCCTTTCTGACAATGAGCTCCTGGGGTGAGAGGATTCAGTTCAGGTCTGGTACTTCTTTCTACACTCTGGGCAGGCACAGGAGGGGAAGTGTGAATAGCTAAAGCTGGACTTGTGTGGCTTTCTTTCTAGCCTCAAGTTCCAAACCACTTCTTGCATTTGTTTCCTCCATGATTTTTTAAAAAATATATCTTTATTGATTTCAGAGAGAGGAAGGGAGAGGGAGAGAGACAGAAACATCAATGATGAGAGAGTCATTGATCGGCTGCCTCCTGCATGCCCCCAACTGGGGATCGAGCCCGCAATCCAGGCATGTGCCCTGACCAGGAATCGAACCATGATCTTCTGGATCCTAGGTGGATGCTCAACCACTGAGCTACGCCCTGCTGGGCCATGATTTTTATTTTTAATATTTCTTCCTATTTCAAGTCTCTATCTGTGACGTCTTCTAAATCCTTTCACCTTCTTCCCCACCTCCTCCATCTCATGGAATTCCCACTTTCCATCTGTCCCCAGCCCTGTGTTGTTGTTGGTAGCTCTGCCCCTCCTGACTCATCCTCAGATGGAGTGGAGTGGAGGAAGGTATTTAGGGTGTGGGCCATTCGAAGAGCAACAACTCCACCTTTACCCACTTCCACTTTTTCTCTATCACTCACCTGCTCTGTCCCTCCCAGACCAAACAAGTCAGAACACTTACTGCACGGGATCTTCTCCACCCTACCCCTTGGCTTGCCTTAGGCCCAGGTAAGTCAGACACCCCATCACCTCAGCCTGATTTGTGTCTTCCCAGCTGACATTCGCTGTCATTCCTGCTACAAGGTCCCTGTGCTGGGCTGTGTGGACCGGCAGTCCTGCCGTCTGGAACAAGGACAGAAATGTCTGACAACAAATGTGTACCTTGGTAATATCCCCTTATTTAGTGGGGACAGGGGGTGGGTGGGAGACTCTATTGCTGAGGCTGAGGCCCAGCTGGGGTTAAGGCTGAGATGGAACAGAATGACAGCAATGAGAACATTCGGCCAAAAATTATTACGTGCCAAGCCCCATTCTGTGTCTCTACATGGATTTTTTCAATTAATGTTCATCACAACCCTATGATGTGGCTGTTGTTATATTGAGGAAACAGCCTCAGAAAGAGACAGTAACAGGCCTCAGGCATCACGGCCAGCAAACGATGGGACCAGGATTGGGGTGAGAGGCAGTGCAGGAGGAAGATTAGACTGAGGCGAGAAAGAAGGGAAAAGCTGGGGCAGAGTTGGGAAGGAAGGAAGCTTGGGTGAATGCATGGGGGGAGGTGGACACGGGCACCCCAGGTGCCCATCCCAGTCAACACCACTGCCCACTCCTATTCCCAGGCAAGATGTGGGTTTTCTCCAACCTTCGCTGTGGCACGCCTGAAGAGCCCTGTCGGGAGGCCTTCAACCAAACCAGCCACAAGCTGGGCCTCACCTATAATACCACCTGCTGCAACAAGGACAACTGCAACAGCCCAGCCCCTCGGCCCACCCCGGCCCTGGCCCTGGTCCTCCTCACCTCCTTGGCTGGCCTTGGCCTCTGGTTGCTGCACTGACACATGGCTGCCCCTCCTCCCCCTGCCTTAGCCTGAGCCTCTCTCCCTGTGTCTCCACATCCCCTGGCTTCCCATAATGGTCTCTCCCTAGCCTCCTTTGCTCGGAAAAACATTTCTCCAGACCCTTCACATTTCTTTAATTAACAGTGGTCTCCCTATCCATCATTCCACCCCATGCCCTCCTCTCTGCTTTTCTCAGGTCCCTTCCCATTTCCCTCTAGACCACTCCTGATCCTCCACTGGCCCCCAGGAGAGCCCCCCCTTCGTCTCTTGCACTCTATTGTGCCCTATTTAGGGAGGGATTGGGGTCTGGGCCTTACCCCAGTGAAGGCTCCAAGGAAAGACCTGATGACCTCACTGTATGGGGCTGATTCCCCAAACCCTGTCTGCTGTCTGTACCCCCTCCCCCTGCTCACCTCTTTCCATTTTGAGTAATAAATGCCTGTGTCTGATAAGTCGTGCATTTATTGTCAGAGGCCCCTTCCCAGAAAATAACACTCTCGGCCCCCACCCTTACCCAAGAACCCTTGAGGGAGTTTCCCTGGAACGCTGGGCTGAGGCAAACTGAGAAACAGGTTTTTCCAGCCTCCATCATCCCAGCACCTGGGGGTGGCACACAGGTCCCAGTGTGTGGAGACAATCCTTATCTCAAATTTAGGTCACACCTTTGAGGTACTGCCAAGAAGGAGGTGCAGCCTGGTTTGAGGGCTCCCCAAAAAGGGTAGGAGAGTTGCATGGGGATGGGGCCCAGGACCCTCTTTCCAGGCATCAGCCCCAAGGGTAGAGTCAGAGGCCTCACCTGGCGTGGTTACTAAGTGGGGCACTGAGAAAGCCTCTATCACAGGCTTACATTTATTTCCTTTCTCAATTCAAAAGAGTCCTATTGGGAGCCAGGCTGTAAGTAGGGGAAAGGAGAACCAGCCAGACAACCAGGCTCATTGATTCTGGTGAGGCCCACTCAGCCCAGAGCCTGCTCCCCAGGGCGATCCTCATTGCTAAGGAAGGTTCTCCCTAGCAACAAGGTCCAGGAGTTACTTAGGGCAGATTCTCCATTGTCTTTGGGGTTGGGTTGGTTAAGGAGTGCATCATCATAAGCCTGAAACTAGAGCCGGAATGCCTGATATGACTCCTTCAGCCCTCCCATCAACCAAAGAGAGGTGGAATTCCCAGTCAGCTCTAGAGTGGTGGATAGATTTTAATGGCTCACAGAGGAGTGTGTGTCTTCTCACCTCAGATCTCCTTCATTACCTTGCTCCTTTCCCATCCTCTACTCCCATTACCCTCTCCACAGCCCTGGCAAGACCCAGGCCAGGGCACTGCCTGCTGCAGCCAAGATGCAGGCCGGGGTCACAGCTCTCGCCACAGCACTGCTGCACAGGTCTCCGACGCAGCAGTCCCTGTGGGCTGTGTAAGTCCCATCTCCCACCAACTCTGTTTTCACTTGATGGCAATGGTGGGTTACGGCGCAGGCTGGATAGTGATGAGGCAGGGTCACTGAAGCTGAGAGAGAAAATGAGACAGGTGTTAGCCTCCTGGCTGGAGGACTTGCCTTCGGGGGCAGAGGAGATGTGATTTCAAGGGACTCTCTGCTCCCTCAAAAACCACCTCCCTAAAAACCAAGTGATCAAAGTGATCACTGCCATTGTGAAACCGCTGGCGTGATGCCCTGGAGAAGACCAACATCACGTCTGTGCTGTTCTTGCCAAGAGCTTGAGCTCAATCTAACTGTGAGAAAATACCAGATAAATCCAAATTGAGGGGCATTCTATAAAATAACTTACCAGGACTCTTCAAAAGTGTCAAGGTCATGGAAGATAAAGACGCAGAACTGTCACAGATTGGGGGCAGCTAAAAAGACACGAGAGCCAAATGCAACGTGGGCTTCTGGTTTGGGCCTTGGGACAACCGGCTAAGTTGAATATAGTCTGCAGATCAGTTAGCAGCATTATACCAATGTTACTTTCTGATTCTGCTAATTGTGCAGTTGGCCCTTGAACAACACAGATTTACACTGTGTGGGCCCACTTATACAAAGATCTTCCCCTGAAAAATATACAGTTGGCCCTCCTTTTCTGGGTTTCACATCTGCAGATTCAACCAACTGCAGACTGAAAACAGTATTTTCAGCCCTAGTTGGTTTGGCTCAGTGGTTAGAGTGTCGGCCAGTGGACCGCAAGGTCCAGCCAAGGGCATGTACCCGGGTTGCAGGCCCAGTCCCCTGGGTGTGTGCAGGAGGTAACCAACCGATGTGTCTCTCTCACATCGATGTTTCTCTCTCGCGCCCAGTCTTTCTGAAAAGCAATGGAAAAAATATTCTCAGGTGAGGATTTAAAAAACAAAAACACACACAGAATTTGCGGTCCACAGTTGGGAATCTGTGGAGGCAGAGAGCCAACTGCCCTTTTATATAGGGTACTTGAGCGTGGGGTGTTTTGGTATCTGCAAGGGGGCGGGGGTGGTGTACTGAAACCAATCCCCCTCGGATAACAAGGATGACTATAGTTAAGTTTTGGGGGAGTCAAAAGGTATACCCAGATTTTCGACCGAGCCGAGGGTCTACACCTCTAATCCCCATGTGCTAACAGAGGAAGCTGGGTGAAGGATATACAGGAATTCTCTGTATTATATTTACAACTCTTTTGTCAATCCAAAATTATTTTAAAATAAAAATTAAAACTCCCTGGTCCTTAGCTGATGCCCGAAAGTTCGGTTTAATATTCTGGTTCCTGCTTTCAAGGGACCGAGATTTTTCAACCATGTGTGAGTGAGTGGGCCTGTGAGATTCTGGAGAGCAAAGATGGGGTGGGGGGGCCACACAGACAGCAGACAGGGGCTCCTGAAGGGCTCAGTGCCAGGAACCACAGAGGGGGCTACAGAGAGCTCTCTGCCACTGGCACTGTCTGCCCAGACCCAGCCTGATCCTGGAAGGTTCTGGAAGCAGGAAAGGGCTGGGGAAGAGGGAGAAACTGAGCACTCACGGTTCCCAGACAGCTTGCTCTGCCCCAGGCCGGGTTGGGGTTGGACCTCCAGGAAGCCACAGCCTTCGCCCTCACCACAGGTGGTCTCAGTCTCTTTGCAGGAGCTGCTGGGGCCTCTGCCACTGTAGTCACAGCACGGCATGCAGTGTCCTGGCAGGAGAGAGGAGGTGCTGGACCTGGGCTCTCAGGGAGGCCGGCTGGCGGAGGGGGACCGGCTTGAGTGACAGGGGCCTTGGCTGCCTTCTTACCCAAGATGGCCTCTGGGAAGGTGCCGAGCAGCAGCCCTACAAAGAGGGGGTTCATTGTGTCTTCCTGGGTCAGTGGCGTCTCTCTCTCCCACGGCCCCTTCCCTGGCCCTGCTCTGCCAGCCTTATATCCCCCTTCCCCTGGGCTTTATAGGGCAATAAAAAGGGAGGCACTGGGGCCCCAGCGGGGACAGGGAGGAGCCCCCACGGGAGAATGCTCTCAGCATCCTCTAGAGTCCTTAAGCTCCTCCATCCTTAGCAGCAATTCTGAGGCCCTTTCAGAGGGTCCTCAATGGTCTTCTTTTTCCTACCACATACCTGTGTGTGATCCTATTTTCCTCATACACACCAACCAGACCAGCATATCCCAACAGATTGAATGTGGAAGTAAATATGAAAACCCAGCCATCTTTGTTGGGAAAGAAGGTTTTTTTCACAAAAATATGTTTTGTTTACATGTAGTAGGTTTGTTATTTTAATGTTTAAGTGAAACTATTTTAAATGTTATGTTTTGATTTCTAATAGGGTAAATGTTAATATAATCACTAAGAAAGGCTCTTGGGGTCTTCAGTGACCTTCGAGAGCTTAAAGAGGTCCAGAGACAAGAAGTGAGGACGCTGCTGTTCTGTGAGAGATGTGCCTCCTCTGTCTGCCCCACCCATCCTGTTCTCCTGGGATATTCCTGCCCCACGCTCCAGATGTGGCTGTCCTCCTCCCCAGGCTCTTTAACCCCTGTCTTCCAGACTCTGCTACTGCCCCCCAAATCTTATTCCTGCATTTCTTCCTAGTCTTTATGACCTCTCCCCACGCTGACCTGCCCCAGTGGAAACACATCCGACCCTCTGACCCCGAGTATAACTAATTCTTTCCTCCCAGGTAGTAAAGCTGGGAGAGATGATTATGGGGTAGGGATGTTGGGGCTTGGGGTGATCAAAGGCATCTGAAGTTGCGTGAGGCCCTTCCTTAAGCAGCTGGGTTTTGTGGTGGGGGGTGGAGGGGGTGTTGTTGATTCCACACTCAAGTGGATCTGGGCCAGGGCTGTTTGGAGGGTGACACTGAGAGCTTTAAATGCACCGAAGGGGAAAAGAGAAAGCTGAGACATAGAGCAGAGTTGAGAGAGCAGAGAACAGCTTGAGACAAGGGTTGGGAAGGGAGAGGAGTAGGAGGCAAGGTGACAGACACAACTTTGGAGCTCAGACGTAGCTGAGAGAACAGAGATGACCCTAACGACAAGAGCATACTTCAGTAGGGGGCAAGGAGTTGTGGGGTGTGGGAACAGAGGGCCAGGGCCCCTGCTGATGAGGCTGGTGAATCTGGCCTGGTTCTGCTCCCCACTCCCAACCTCCAGGTTCACTCCCTAGGTGTGTTTGTTTACTGGTCCCTCCCTGTCTCACTCAGATGCTTCTACTCTCCAGCCTGGGGAACTCAGGGGCAGGTCACTTTCCCCTGGGCTCCTGCGCCCTGGATCCAGCCATGGGCACCTCCACCACCTTCCTCTGCATCGTGTTCTTCTGCGGGGCACCGGGTAAGGGGGGTTGGGGATACTCTGGGGCAGCGGGCTGGGGTGGGTGGCTAGGGCAGGGGGTCATGGAAAACACTGAGGGCTGGGGGGCAGAGGGGTCTGAGAGATGCCAAGAAGAGAGTTGTGAGAGCTTTAGAAAGAAGACCTGCTGGGTACGCCTCAGGCCAGCGTGGTAAAGTTCCTTATGGACGCACTGGAGAATGGCTGTCTTCCTCCTGGCATCTTGACAAGCCTCTGTCTCCCCTGTCCCTATCTCACCTCTCGCTTCTTTGCTGGGCCCCTTGGGAAATGTCAGTTCCAATTTTCTCATCTGTCTCCGGCACCATCTGCTTAACTTCTTCATCGCCGCCTCCCGTAACGCTGGCTTCTGTCATTCTCTAAGTTGGTCTCTGATTCTCTTGGCTTCTGTTCGCGTCTGTGCCTCTCACAATCGCTGTATCCCTCCCGCCTCTGTGTCTTTCTCTTTTCCTGTCTCCCTGCCTTCTCTGCGTCTCTTTCCTGCTTCTGCCTGCCCCTCTCGCTCCGTGCCAGTGCTCCCCTCTCCTCACTCCGTGTGTTGCCTCCCTGCGTCCCTGCCCCAGCCCGCAGGATCTTGGCTGTCTCTCACCTGGCCTGCTGCCGCCCCTCCCGCCCTCACGATCTCCACCAACCTCACAGGTCTCACCACTTCCCCTGCCCAGGGGCGGCTCCACTGTTACACCTGCAGCTTTGCAAAACCCTGCTACCCCGTTCCCACTGAGTGTCAGGATGATGAAGCTTGTGGCATCAGTACTGGCACCTCAGGTAGGGCTCTGGCCCAGTGGCCCTAATCCAGGCCGTTCCCTGCTTCCACCTGCCCTGCCTTTCCTGCTGCGCCTGCCTCAGCAGACCCCCTTTGTCCCACAGGGCAGAGCGAGATCATCCAGCGGAGAGGCTGCCTCCCAAGAGCACAGTGCCTTCTGCCCGGCAACGCCACCTACTGGTCACACCCCTACACTCTGCGGCACCTCTGCTGCGACCAGGACTTGTGCAATGTGGCCATCAGGCTGCAGTGGCCCTCCAGCGCCCTCCTCACCACCCTGCTTCTCATGGCCAGCTTTACCTGGGGAGGTCATCTCCTCCTCTAGTCTCACTCCGATCTGCAGCTCTTAACCCAGGACTCCTCCACCATCACCACAGCTCTGGAAACACCTGCCCAAACACTTTTGTGATATGGCCAAGAACCTGATTTTGTAGAAGCCTCAGATCCCTTTGCAGACTCATTCCAAGACCTGATTCCTATGGGCACTGCTCCAGCCCCTTACAGCAGCCTGCCCAGAGCCCAGCCTCATAAAAAACACCTGTCCTGTGTCTTTTGTCTTTTCTAGATGCCTGATGCTGATGCCCTCCTTCAGCCCCAGGTCTCTGGCAAGGCAGGTGTTTGATGGAGCTGTGGGTTCCAGGCAAGGGGATGAAAGAGGCACCATGTGTGGAGAAGAGGGGAGTTTTGCTAGGGAAGGTTAATTTGGTAGGTGAGGAACTTAGAAGGAGGGCTTGGGGAACTATGAAGGGTAAATTTAATAAAGGGCTATCTGGGGGTCTGGTAACACTGCTCTGTGTGTGTGTGTGTGTGTGTGTGTGTTCTCTAAAAGCAAACTGTCGCTGTTTGGTGGGTTGTGCTGCGTGCTGGAGCCTCAACCATAACTTTTTAAAAATTTTTTATATGTCTTTATTGATTTCAGAGAGAGGAAGGGAGAGGAAGAGGGAGAGAGAGAGAGAGATACATCAATAATGAGAGAATCATTGATCGGCTGCCTCCTGCACACAACTGGGCATGTTCCCCGACTGGGAATTGAACCGCGATCTTCTGGATCATAGGTCGATGCTCAGCCACTGAGCCACGCCAGCCAGGCTGAACCATAACTTTCACCTGGCTCTCATCAGTGTCATTCGTGTCAATAGCTTAGCTGAAGCCATGGCAGAGTGGAGGGTTTAGATGAGACTCCAAGAAAGCTTTCCTCCAGCGAGGCCTAAGCTCATGCAGATAACACAAAAGGGAGCCTGCTGGAGTTGCTTGTGGGGGTGTGGCTGGAAGTCCAGCTCATTTCTGCCTGAGCCTGGGGAATGGGCAAGCTGGGAGCCTCACTGGGCCCTCCTGCTTCACCAGCTCAGACTTGTCCATGGTTCACAGACAGCCCAGCATGCAGGGCCCGATGGCACACCCAGTCAGGGAATGCACCCTCCCGCCCTGTGGACACTCCTGCCAAGGGAGATAGTGTGTGACTCTGGGATCCCAGGATGTCAGGGTGACATAAGCGACTTACTGCTCCGGATGCTACAATGGAGAGCCTAGGATAAGGAGGGTGACGGGTGGGGGCCGAGCATGGACACCCCCATAGTGACCCAGTTCCCACCCCTTCCATCTGAGGAAGCCTGAGGTCTAATTAAAGGTGCTTGTTTCCTTTCAGTTCTTCTCTTCTTTGTGACTATGGGGCTGCTGACTTAATTTAGAGGCAACTTGAGTTTTCTTCCCACTCTCTCTGTCCCTCAGTCCTCCCACTCTGTGCTTCTATTTTTCTCTTTCTGAACATCTCATCCCTCACTCTGACTTGAGTCTCTTCCCTTTTCTCTTCCTCAGTTTCCCCCACTTGTCCTCTGGTTCCTCCGTGCCTGGTTCTCCACCGCTGCTCAAGTCCTGGGTTCCTCTCTCTCCTCTCTGCCTATCTCCACCCCTCCTCACCCCTGCCGGCCACCAAGCTCCCCTCAATCCCATGACTTCAGGCTCAGCACCACCCCCCCACACACACACATACACACAGCTTGTCTGCTGGAGACCAGCAAGACTGTAAAGTAGCACTCTCAGCCCCTCCCCCCTTGACAAGATTTTCAGGGAATCCTTCAGGTGCCACGTGGCCAGAAGACAGCAGGTCACTTTCCAGCAGATGCCACCGAGATCATCTGGTCTTAGGGGCAGGTGGGCTGTGGGTTTTGTGAAACAGAAAGACAGATTAAGGATACTTCCATTCTCCACCCCCTCAGGAACAAGGACTCATTCCACCCCAACCCCAGTCCCCTTGGGGATTTAAACCTCTGTCCCCTAGTTGTTCCTCACCTAAGATGGGCCAAGTGGATGTTCTCATAGACCTGGATTTCAGGTTTGAACTGAGGAATCGAGGCATCTGGGGAGAAGGAGCCATATGAAGTGTGGCAGAAAAGTCACCAGATAACCTAGAGCTGTATTCCCTATCCCTCCTTCCCTGGAGAAGACGGGGTACAAAGGCAAAACGTGAGCTCAACCCTCTGCCTCGCACCCACACGCTCTCTTCTTCCCTCTGGGGGGAAGGGACTTACCTCTGCACTGAGCCCCCTGGGCCCTCCGCCTCCAGAGCATGATGCTGAGGACCAGGATGGTGAAGCCCTGGCCTGCTGTGAACAACAGCATCAGGATCCAGGGCACATCCCAGGCCATGGAAGGGGCACAGAGGGCAGGGGAGGCATCCGTAGAGGCTGCAGTAAGGGCGAGAGAATGAGGGAAGCAGCGAGGAGCCCGTCCCTGTGCCCCAAAGAGAGGCTTCCCACAGTCTGGTGGGCTCTCCCCAAAGAAGACTTCATAAGTTTCCTTGCCCCCAATATTCATCCCTCACTTTGCCCCTTTCCAGCTCTCTCACCCCGGCCCCGTGAGCCAACATGGATGGAGAATGGCAATGCCTCCCCACACCCAACACACACGGACAGCTGGCTCCAGAGCAGACCACCGGCCATAACTCATTTCTCCTCATACCCTTCACAGTAATCCACCCTTTCGAGAACAATAAAGTGTCGTCCATGTATTCATTCTTCCAGTCACTCACCCGTAAGCATTCGCTGAGTGCCCACAGTGGGTGCTGTGGACGTAGAGGGAAATAAGGCCCAGAGGCTGCCGTTATTGGCCTTTGCTTATCAGAATAATGGCCATTTGCTCCTCCCTTGTAAATGGGTTATTCCACATCCAATAGCATTCTTTCTCAGTATAATGGACTTTTTCTGGTAAAACAATTGTATTTTTTCTCCTTTTGCCTTTACTATCAACGGGCCATTATAACATCAGTGCACATATCCTTATAACATCAGTGCACATGTCCTTATAACATCAGGGCACATGTCCTTTCTTCAATAGACAACTGCCCAGCAATAACTCTTATTTTCTTCCTCTCTGCTATGGGATATCCCCCACAGATCACAGGTTAGCCTGTTTCTGAACAATGACATGTTCCACCAGAACCCTTCTCCCTCTGGGCTCTGCTCTGTTCCACCAGAAGGTTGGCTTAACCATCCCCTTCTCTGTTCTGGATTCAGTGGGTGAGAAAAAAAGCCCTCCTCCTACAGACTACGGTCAGCTCCACCAGCAATCACCCCTCCTGACCTGGCCAATAACAAATTCGCCTCCTTTCCCACCCACTCCCCTAGCCAGCAGGTGTGACTGTGCCAGAGGGAACATCCCTTCCCATGTCTTCTCTCAGTTTACCTGCCAGGCTAAAGCTGATCCCCTTGTTCTGAGGTATGAGGCAGCGGATGGTCCTTGGTCTACGGCCCCTGGACTCAGGAAGCCCCTCCCCAGGACACACCATGAGCAGGGCAGCCCCATCGCCCCAGAAGGACTGCACATGGCCCCTCACAGGACCCCTTCCCTCCATCCAGGTCACAGAGTCCAGGCGTCTGGCAGGGACCAGAGAACACAGAAGGACAGAGCAGGGGGATCCATCTGCAGCTCTTGCAGATAACTGGGATCCTGTGGGGAGAGAGGGACCCCTCAGTTCCTTGCTTGGCTTCCCCATCTCCCAGTGGCCCCTGGTCTGCATGCTCCCACTCACCTTTGAGCACGGAGACATCATACACCCTCCAGTTCTGGTATTTGTGGCGCTGACCCAGCACGACGCACCAGTACCGCCCGGCGTCTCCCTCCTTGGACCCTTGCAGCCACAAAGAGTTGTTCCCCAACAATTTGAGCCTGGATTCCCTTCCCAGTTTCCCAGGGTCTGGGGCTGGCCTGGTCACTTGGACTTGGGCCACCAAGGCAGTGGAGGAGCCTGCTGCAGGGCTGCGGAACCAGGACAGGAGTTCGTCCCCATGTAGGATGGGTGGTGAGGGACATGGTAGCTCCATTGCTTCCCCCAAGGCCACATAGATGGGCTGGATGTTGTCTGTAGGGAGGGGCTTGTGTGAGGCCAGAGACCTCCATGAGGTCAACACCCCTCAGCTTGACCTCCAATCCCTGGCCTCCTTCCCTTAGGTAGTCCCCCAGCACTGGTCTGGCTGTAAGCACATTTCTAAAGCGACAGCTACAAAAAATGTGGGTGGAGAGAAATGGGTAGGACTTTCCCCTCCTTTCTCCCACTGAGTGAGGAAATCTGAGGGCAAGAGAGAAAAGGCTGGGATAGTTGGCAAATACCCATACTCTTCCTCTCATTTCTCCTTTTCTGGAAGCATTTACTCACCTGTTCTTATTTTCTTTCTTTTTTTTTTTTTTAAATGTCTATTGATTTCAGAGAGAGGAAGGGAGAGGGAGAGAGAGAGAGAAACATCAATGATGAGTGAATGATTGGCTGCCTCTATGTGCCCCCGACTGGGGATCGAGCCTGAAACCCGGGCATGTGCCCTGACTGGGAATTGAACCAGGATCTCCTGGATCCTAGGTTGATGCTCAACTGCTGAGCCACGCCACCCGGGCTCCTGTTCTTACTTTCTAAAGGAAACTGTGCATGACCTGGACCCTCAGGGTCTCTGGGTCTACCCCAGTATTAGAGACAGGGGGAGGTCAATTGGGGGAAATCTATCTTCTTGAGTCAGGTGCTTGCCCCAGGCCTCTAAGGAGAAGGAGCGGCAGTCCCTCACAGCCTTGCAGAATACCCCGCCTCTTGCTCCTTACCTGCAGCAGCCTGCGGGGGCCCACAGAGGGGCAGAAGGAGAAGGAAGAAGACTGCCATGGGAGAGCCTTTCAAGCTCTCTTGCCTGGGACCTGGTGTCCCCAGGGAGGAAAGGGAGGCCAGATAAAGGCCCACACTCCCTGGTCTGGAGTGACGTAGGCCTCTGGAGGGGATGGGAAAGCTGGAGAGATAAAGTCTAGCTGCAAGTCTACTGGGGAACAAGTGAGCACTGCCTTTCTGTCCTGATGGGAAAAAAAACCCAGTCCAGGCCACTGCAAAGACAGCCTCCTGGCAGGACCCAGATCCACGACTCTCCGTGCTGAGAAGCCTGCACAGAAGGGGTCACAGCTGTCCATCTCCTGCCAGTTTGGAAGCGCTCTCTTCTCCACCCTAAGAGATGCCAGCCATGAGGGGAGAAACTGAGCCTTCATGTTGGTCTCCACGGAACCCAGCATGAGACTGCACACCCAGTCGTACTTCAGAAATGATTTAAAATGGCTTTCCTTGGGGCTGCTTGGCATGCCACAGGCTTCTTCTCATCAGCCTCTGATGAGTATATTCAGTTATTACTCAAGGGGAGGAATAGCAAGGGCCTGGAAAATTCACTGATTCACGCCTTTGCCCCAGGCAGAGCTCTCAAGACAGATCTTCATATGGCTCTGATGGTTCTTAATGTGTTATTTATTATTAAAGGTTACTTATTAAAAAAAATTTTTGGTAAAATAGTCCATGCATACCAAAAACTGCATCTAATGTACGGCTGTATAGTGGCTACATAGACTGTGGCATATTTACGCAAGGACCGTCGACAGCACTGAGGATGCACAAACCACCGTGGCAGGCAGCCAGGCCGAATCCCACAGACATAATGAGAGTAAAAGAAGCCTGAAACAAAAAGCACATATTAAATGATTCCATTTAGATAAAGTACACAAACAGGCAAAAGTAAGCTAAGAGGTTGGGAATTAAGGTTGTGGTGACCCTTACTGGGGTGGTATTGACTGGTAGTGAATGCAGAGGCCTGCTAGGGGTTAATGGTGTTTTGGATCTGGTGCTGAGGCCTGGATATATTCAGCTGGTGCACTTTCCTGTGTATGTGTTCACTGCAATGAAAAGCTCAAGGGTGTGTATCTTATGTAGGTGTAAGGCACAAAGAAAAATCAAGCTTGTGTTGTGTTAGGAAGCAGAATATTACCGTTTCAGTTAAAGATCCTCTCTGCTGTGTAACACTTTTTCAAACTTGCCCTTTATCTTTCAGTTGTTCATTAAATTTTATGTGTTTTTAAACTTTATACAATGGTGGCATGTTGTATGTAATCTGTGGCTTTTTTTTTTTAATATATCTTTATTGATTTCAGAGAGAGGAAGGGAGAGGGAGAGAGAGATAGAAACATCAATGATGAGAGAGTCATTGATCGGCTGCCTCCTGCACGCCCCTGCTGGGATCGAGCCCGAAACCCGGGCCTGTGCCCTGACCGGGAATCGAACCGGGATCTCCTGGATCGTAGGTCGACGCTCAACCGCTGAGCCATGCCGGCCGGGCTGTGGCTTTTTTTTTTTTCCGCTCAACGTTATGGTTTTGAGATCTGCCCATGCTTAAGAGAGATGATTCATCCCTTTTCTTTTTTTACCAGTATTTCACTCATCTTAACTATACTCAGCCTTTCTATCCATGATCACGGTGTAGTTCTCCGTTTATTCATGCCGTCGTTTACCTCTTTCAGAAACTTTATATATTTTTTCTTCATAAAATCGTGCGTTTCTTTGATCAGATGCATTCCCAGAACCTAACCTTTTTCTGTTACCCTTGTCAAGCGTTGCTAACCCTAACCCTGCCTCGTTTCGCTCGAGCGTCTCCGGTATTAAGGGCTGGAGAGACGGAACCGCGCCCCGCAGCTTGCTAACGCGCCGCGTTCGGAACTCCTCCGAGGAATTTCTGACCCTCGCCGCACCCGTAGGTCCCCGCTCGACCCCTGTCTCGGGGCGTGCGGAGCGTCCCCGCTCGCTGGAGGCGGGGCCTGTACGTGCTGACGTCAGGGCGCGCGGCACCTGGAGGCCGGGGAGGGCGGGGCTCCAGGGGAACTGCTGCGGGAGAGCAGCGGCCCGAGCCGGGGCCATGGCGAAGCTGCTGAGCTGCGTCCTCGGCCCCCGGCTCTACAAGGTCTACCGCGAAAGGGACTCTGAAAGGGCGCCGTCCGGCGTCGCCGCCACTCCGGCTTCCGTCGCTGCCCCCCCTCCCAGCTCCTGGGTGAGTCGAGCTCTCCCCCGGTCGGGAACATGGTACGGCCCAGCCCCTCGCGGCCTCCGCTCCGCGGGAGCGCCCATTGCTGGAAATCGGGGGAGCCCGCCTGTCAGGCAGTTGGCGCGCAGTCCCCTCGGCGCCCGCCGGGTTAAAGCCCCGCCCGCGCCTGGCCGCCTCCTCTCCGGTTCGCCGTTGCCAGCGCCGTCCCCTGCGTTTTCCTCCCGCGGCCCGCGCCCTGTCGCCGCGGCTCAGGCCCGTCCTCGCGGCTCCCTCCGTCCTGGAAGACCCTGCGCGGACGCGGGAGCTGCGTGGCTTCGCCCTCAAACTCCCGATTCTTCTCCCTCAGCGCCCCGTCTGCCTCCCCGGCTCCGTTTTATCTCCCCTCTAGTGCGTTTTGCGTTTCAGTGTGACTTGCTCAGCCTGTCACCCGTCCGCCGCTCGCCACCGCACCCCCAGCCCGCGCGGGACCCCGCGTCCTTGCCCCGCGCACGCCGAGGCTGGTGGCGGGCCGTGCCCCGGGCTCTCTGCCTTTCACCTGTGGTCTCAGATGTTTCCTTTCTCCCACCACTGCCCACCGCGGCCACGTTTCCTTCCTGGCCGACCTGCTCTTATTTCGGATGCTCTTCTTACCTCTTCAAGTTGTCGCGGTGTCTTTTCCTTTCTTCCCTAACCCCACTCTCTCCCTAGGCTCCCCCACAGCCCATCTGAAACCGGGTCCCGAAAAAGGAGCCAAAGTTGTCCAGGGCTGCTTTCACTTTTGCTTCTTTTTTAAAAAATATATGTTTTTATTGATATCAGAGAGAGAGAGAGAGAAACAGAAACATCGATGAGAGTCATTGATCGGCTGCCTCCTGCACGCCCCCACCCTGGGTGGAGCCCGCAACCCAGACATCGCCCTGACGTGCCCAGATCGGAAGCTGAACCCTGTGATCTCCGGGTTCATAGGTCCACTGAGCCGCATGGACTGGGCTACTTTTGCTTCTAAGTCCCGCCCCCTGTGTTTGTTCTCATGGTCTGGGGTGGGAAATCCGGTTCAGAGCATGGCTGGGGGGTTTCTTTGGGAGCCAGGGATGTCCTAGAAGGGACAGTTTTGGAAGCTAGAACCAGAGGACACACATCAAGGCTTCCAAAAGGGAAGGGGAAGGACTTGTCAATGGGCAGGATCTTTAACCTGGGCATCTGTTTTGGTAGGATTCGTACTATCAGCCTCGGGCCCTGGAGAAACATGCCGACAGCATCCTGGCGCTGGTATGTCTGCCCTGGCACCTGGACTGCTGTATCTTTTCAGCCCCAGCTGCCCTCCTGAACTTTCTCCTGCCCCTGGGGGTGGGGGACACTCCAGACTCTGCAGATCACCTCTCCAATACACACAGACACACTATCAAGCACGTGCATACTTGGCACTCCCCTTTGGCTATGCCCAGCTCTCTCTGGGGCAGCCTGAGCCGTGAGGAAAATTTGTTTACTCTTGGAACCATCTGCAGGTGCTGAGTCCTGCAGTCCCCAGTGACCTGTCCTCCTGGCAACTAACCTCTTTGGCTGCAGGAACAGCTGTTCTCTCTGGCAGGGTTCCTATGGTGACATTTGTGCATCTCTTGGGGACCAGGTCAGGGGCTGTCCTGAGCAGGACCAATTGAAAAGACTTGATTAACTTGAGTAGAAAGAGAGACTTGCCTTTAAATGTGAATTATGTCTGGAGATCATAACAGGAAGAGAACAGGACTTATACTTACTTTTACCAGCCTGTTATGCTCTGACACATTGCCTTTCAACAGATATTGAGCACCTGCTGTGTGCACGATGCCATGCACAGAATAGGGACTTTACACGATAAACTTCAGGTTATCCACTTTGCTCAGAGCCTAGCCTGGAAGGGACAGAGGGGTGTGTGTGGGTGTGTGTATTGATTGCTTGTCCTTGTCTCTCTGCTGCAGGCTTCAGTCTTCTGGTCCATCTCTTATTACTCCTCTCCCTTCGCCTTCTTCTACTTATACAGGAAAGGTCAGTGTGATTTTGAAGGTGGTGGGACAAGAAATGGGCAGGTTGTTGGCAGATGAGCCAACCCCCTAAAGAGGAAAGGGGACCTGCACAGATGGCTTGGCTTCACTCTTCCATCAGGCATCTTCTCCCTCAGAGGCATGGCTGTTCCAATGCAGGGGCACGGGGTGGAAGTTGGGGTGGAATGGGAAGGGGACCTGAGGGGCAGTGGGGAAAGCTTCTCACGTAGTTTCTCTCCCCTCCCAGGTTACTTGAGTCTCTCCAAAGTGGTACCGTTCTCTCACTATGCTGGAACGTTGCTACTACTGCTGGCAGGTGTGGCTTGCCTCCGAGGTAGGTGGAGAGGGAGCCTGGTTTGTATCTATTCATCATGGGTAAATCAAAAAGTATCTTCTGAAATTTTGTGTTGGGCCCTGAGAGAGAGTAACTGAGACGATCAAGGCATGACCTTTTCCTCGAAGGGCTTGAGTTGTAAATATGAAAAAATAATTAGCAGAAAAGTTTGCTACTAGCTAGAAAATATGCGTATACTCTACAATAGTTCCACATATATTCATATCTATGTTTGTAATAATGCTAAACTGAAAATAGCTCCACAGCCACAAATAGTAGGGTGGGTAAATACATTAGGGGGTGTAGTCCTACGGCAACATGCTAAAGCAATGCAAATGAGCAGACAGCTACACTCAGCAACGCAGATGAAGCTAATACATACAATGTTGAATGAAAGAAGCTGACTGCCAAATAATTTATGCAATATGTTTCCACTTAGATAAAGTTCAACAGGGATGCATATTTAAGTGGAAAACCAGGGGCATTTTTATCTTGAAAGTCAGGAGAGAGATTACCTGGGAAGGGAAGAGGACAGGAGGAAGGGGAGGACTTCTGGTGGGAGGTGACTTTGGTCTTCTCTTTCTTGACCTGGGTGATGGTAACATGAATGTTTGCTTTGTATTTTTTAAACCGAATGTATGTTTTATGTACATATGTCATATCTCACAAATAAAAAATGAAGAGGCAAACCAAGTCATGGTGGGTGCACATGGTAGAAACTGGATGAGGGGGATGCTTGGAGAAGAGAGAATGGTGTGGAGCTGGATGGCTGCAGTAGGGTTCAGTCCAGAATGGGGACCCTCTGCCTGTGGTCTTTTGGCTCCTGGTCTCCATAGGGCTGGGCTCCCTCCTCAGAGAGGCCCTTCCTGACTACCCCATCTGAAAGTATCTCCCACCCCTCGGTTTTGTCTTAAGTTTTTTGTTTTTTTAATTAAATTAAATTAAATTAAATTAAAAAATTTTCCCCATCACCATTTATACTTCCTATACCCTCTCTTCCACCTCCACCCTGTCTTAGGTTTTAATTTTATTTCTTTTCAATTGTAGGGGGAAAGATAAATAGAGAAAAGTTCAGAGAACAAAATATCAAAAATAAGTGAAAGGCTTATGTTTTGTGATCTTGCTTCAGATACCTTTGCACTAAAGTACTAAAGCATTAGTTAGTGGTGGGGTTCCCATGGAACCCTCCCCAGCCCAGGGTTCCTCTTTCCCCAAAGTAACTGCTGTCATCTGCTGTGGTTTTTCCTGCATTTTTAAAAATCCTCACCCGAGGACATGTTTTTATTGATTTTAGAGAGAGAGGAAGGGGGAGAGAGAGAGAAACACTGATTTGTTGTTCCACTTATTTATGCATTCATTAGTTGATTCTTGTATGTGCCCTGGCCAGGAGTCAAACCCACAACCTTGGCCTATTAGGACCAGCTTGATGTAGCTCTAACCAACTGAGCTACCCAGCCAGGGCCTGGTTCCCAGTATTGCCGGGGGCTCTACCCCTGATGACACATAGCAATCTAGTTAGCTCTATCCCTCTCTGAAATTTTCATGTTGACTGTTTCTTGTCTTTCTCCAGCCCCACCTCACCCCCAACCAGAGTGGCAGCTCTCTGAGTACCAGGACCTTGCATCTCATTTACTACTGTCTTTCCAATGTCAGAACAGTGCCTGGTACTTGTCACCTATGGGGTCATTGGAAGGAGAGGTGTCAGGATTTTGAGGCTCCTTGACAGTGAAGGGAGAGCAGATGGGATCACTGAGGGGCTGGGTGAAGAGCTAAGGGAGCTCAGCATTGAGAAATGGCTCGAGGCTCAGAGAGGGAAGTAGCGTGGCGACCGGAGGAGCAGCCCAGGAACCAGAAGGAGGCAAGGATAGATGCAGGAAGTGGAGGAGGAAGGCATCTCGGGTGACAGGGAGAGAGCTGAGGGCCCAGTGGAAGAGCTGGAGGACAGAGGGAAGGGCCTTGAGTCCAGTGAGGAAGTAATTATGGGGCAAGAGCCATGAGGCAGATGGCAGGGAGAGACTATACAGAAAAGCATCGGAGAAGGGCGGCAATGGAAAGAGGAGAAACCCAGTGGAAGCAGGGCCAAGAGTGAGGGTGCGTGACAGTGTCTTCAGCCTGGGGAGACTGAGCATTCTGGAGGGTGGGAGGTCAACAGTCTGTGAAGAAACAAACTGAAGAGGCGAGGGCAGGGAGCGCTGTAGCCGTGCTGGCTGCAGGGGAGGCTCGGCTCAACCCTCCCATTTCCACAGATCCTGGGACCTGGGTTTCCTTTCCTCTCACTTCTCCTTCTGGGGCCTTCTCCTTCCCTATCTCCAGTTCTCTTCCTGAAACCTGCTCATCTTTTTTTCTCTCTTTTTTTAAATATATTTTATTGATTTCAGAGAGAGGAAGGGAGAGGGAGAGAGTTAGAAACATCAGTGATGAGAGTCATTGATTGGCTGCCTCCTGGGCACGTGCCCTGACTGGGAGTCGAACTGTGACCTCCTGCTTCATGGGCCAACACTCAACCGCTGAGCCACGCCAGCCTGGCGAAACCTGCTCATCTCGCTTCCTAGCTTCTCTAACAGTTTCCTGCCCCCTCCCCTAGGCATCGGCCGCTGGACCAACCCTCAGTACCGGCAGTTCATCACCATCTTGGAGGCCACACATAGGAACCAGTCTGCAGAGAACAAGGTGAGAGGTTCCAGGACAGGTGCCAGACAGGCCTCTCCTGGATGCTGGCACCGCTGCTGCTGGGGGAGGTGTTTTCTCTGCCCACTTCGCTGGGTGTTTGCTGCATGGGGTTCTATCACTTCTCCCCTCTCCACATGAACTGTCTGCCACAAACTTTTCCTTCCTACCATTCTTAATGGAATATTCTGCTAGAACAGTCTTCCTCCCCTCCGCCCTCCATCTGCAAGAGTTGCCTAGATGTAGAAACTTTCTGCAGAGTTCTTCAGACAGGGGTTTTCTCTCCGTCACAGAGCTCAGGCCAGTAAATATTCATTGTTGCTGTGTGCTTTGAACACCATGCTAGTTTTGTTCAGGGATGGGACAAGACAGACAGGTATGTCCACTCTTGTGCCCGGAGCACAGCATGGTGCCAGGAGGGAGAAAAGCCAGGGCACAGTGTCCTGGGAATTGTGCCCATCCAGCCAGTGCTGGAGTGTGATTATCTTTGAGAAGGGCTCGGGGACCCTGTAAAGCTCTTTCCTGCTACAGGGCTTTCTGGGGTCAGAGGCTGTGCCCGCCGTGGTATCACCGACCACCCCACCCCACCCCACCCCACCATTCCTGGAGTTCTATAATCATGCAGTTTGCATGTGCCCTTTCTAATCCTCACAACAGCGCATGAGGTGGCCTTGTTACACTCATTTATACATCTGAGAAAACAGGCAAAGAGAGGACAAGTGGCCCAGGCAGAGCCCAGAGCAAGGGAGTGGCTGAGTCTGAATTCGAGTCCAGGTCTGAGTAAAGCCTGCCTGAAATTTGCTTTTCTTCATTTTGTTTTGTTTTGCCTTTTATATTTTTGTACAAATTTTCTGTTGCTCTCTCAGAGTCAAGTTATTTTTGAAGATGTCAAAAAATTTTTCTGGCGAAAAATAAAAAAGAACTCTCAAAATAAAATAGAGTTCTGGGAGCCCTGGGGTTGAGGGAAGGAACACAGCTGAGTATAAGGCAGCGCTGCTGCCCGAACCACATGTGGGCCGACTCAGTGGCGCCTGGAGGTACAGCTGGTCTGGGTGGCACCGCCAGCCCATGGCTATAGGCACTGAGGAAAGGGAGGTGGCCCTGAGGGTGGAACAGTCAGAGAGGGCTTCATACAGGAGGCAACCCTGGTGCAAAGGAGCCACTCTGGACATGACTTCCCTCCTTTCCTCTCACTCAAACTTGGGACAGTCAGTTTGATCCACTGGGTATTTCTGAGACTCCAGGACAGCATCATGGGAAGGACCCTGGTGCACACAGGAGCATGACCAGACAACAGGCCCCACCTCTCCCTCAGAAATGCCAGCACCTCCAGCCACCTCTCTGGGGGGTGGGGTGGTCTTAGGTTTTGGTAAAGCAAATAGTTAGGTCCCTCTTCTGGAAGAGGGCAGACAGGCCAGTATGGTACCTGACAGGACAGCCTCTTGCTGGATTTTCCTGGCCATCTGAAAACTAGGAGGTATTGACCTATGCTAGTCCCCCAGCATGTGTGAGGGCCAGTCCCCAGGATGAGGGTGCTGGGGGTGGGTAGGTGGGTCCCTCTACTTCTCAGTTCCCCTCTTAATCCCCAACTCCTCCTCTCCTTGCCCACTACAGAGGCAGCTTGCCAGCTACAACTTCGACTTTAGGAGCTGGCCAGTTGACTTCAACTGGGAAGAGCCCAGCAGCCGGTGAGCCTCAGTTCTTTCACTTCATCCCTGCTCTCCCATCCCCCACCTCCATCCCTGCTGCGGGCCCCAATGCCTGCCTTCTAGCACCCTCTCCTCGTTCTAGACCCCACCGTCCTCCAGACCTCAGACGTCCAGCTTGCTGCTCCTGACCCCATCCTCCCCTGCATCTTTCCATTCCTCAGGAAGGAGTCCCGAGGGGGCCCTTCCCGCCGGGGCGTGGCCCTACTCCGCCCAGAGCCCCTGCACCGGGGGACAGCAGACACCCTCCTCAACCGGGTCAAGAAGCTGCCTTGTCAGATCACCAGGTGGGAAGCAGCAGGGAGGAGAGGCCAGCAGGGTGGCGGGAACATGGGGTGAGGGCTGTGGGACTGACCAGGTGCTCCATTGTAAGAGCTGTCATCTGTTGGGCCTAGTGCCGCATGCTTTGTATTATTTGTGGCAAAGTTGTGTTTATCTGTGTTCATGTTTGAGGAAAAGAGGCTCCCTGATGGTGAAGGAAGAGCTGGGGTAACACAGTTCTCTCTGAAATGAAAGCTCTTTTTTTTTTTGTTACTCCTCGCCTGAGGATATTTTTTCCATTGATTTTTAGAGAGTGGAAGGGAGGGAGGGGGGCAGAGAGACAGACAGAGACAGACATTGATGGGTTACCTCCTACACGTGCACAGACGGGGCCAGGGATCGAACCTGAAACCCAGGTACGTGCCCTTGACCAGAAATTGAACTCGCGACCCTTCAGTGTGTGGACTGATGCTCAAACCACTGAGCAACACAAGCCAGGGCCACGAAAGCTCTTTTGATAAGGCTTAGAGGGAGGTGAGAAGGGGACACGGAGCCCTGGTTGGAGCAGGATCTGGTGTCCGCTGCGTCCGTCCTGGCTCCTAGGCTATCCCACCTTGAGCAAGCTAGTTTGTGCATCCATGCTTACGTAACCCGCCTCACAGGGTTGGTGGCGTTCCGTAGGGTGATGTGTTCTGAAGGGCATGGAGCTTGCCTGGGGACCTGAGAGAATGAGGTAAAGCCCAAGGAAATGATAGTCATGGGCAGTGATGATGTTGGAGGTAACAAGTTGATCTCTCTGTTGCTGGCGTGAGGTCGGTTCTAGACCAGGGGAAGGTGGGCTTGGTGGCTGGTTACCCACAATGTGCTGATTGGTCAGAGGGGCGAGCCAGAGTTGGGGTTCCGAGGGCGATGCTGGAAGGGGTCATGCAGTGTTGTTTTGGGGACAAATCCTACTTCAGGATGAATTAGAAGTGGTTAATTGTCCTTGTCAGGAGCAGCACCTACCACATCTTACCTGCCTAGATGAGTACGTTCGTTTAGTAAATGTTTATTAAGCCCTACTCTGTGCCAGGCTCTGGGCACCTCCTATGTGACAGATATCAGACATTTCAAAGTGAACAAAACAGCCAGGTGCTGGCCCCAGTGGAGTTTGCAGTCTAGTTGGTGTCTTTTAAACTACCCATCTTGACCCATTAGTAAATCTTGAAATCAATTTAGTGAATTGCAGCTGTCTTTTTTTCCCCAAGTATTATTTATTTTGGGACTTTTATTAACTTGTATTTACATATTAACAGGTTCATATTTGCTAATAACTTTGCTTTTACTTATTGTATATAGAAAGTATTATGTATTATCTCAAAACTTTCAGAATTATATATACTGGGCTACAATATAAAATGTGTATTTTACAAAAGTTGCAGTAAAAAAAGTTTGAAAACCACCAGCCTTGTACATATAATGTTTCATTAAGTCCAGAAAAAGGCAAACAAAGCTGAGACAGTCACAGGTAAAGCAGGCTCCAGAGTCTGTGACTGCTAGTGCTGTGACAGTCCCTGGGGCCCCTGGGGCTGGGGGTTCCTTAACTCCATGCTCCCCACAGCTACCTGGTGGCTCACACCCTGGGGCGCCGGATGCTGTACCCAGGCTCTGTGTACCTGCTCCAGAAGGCCCTCATGCCTGTGCTCCTGCAGGGCCAGGCCCGGCTGGTGGAAGAGGTGAGGCTTCCCTGCCCGCCCCCACCCCCGACAGCTCTTCTTCCCCTGAAGGATGTGGTCTCCTGCCCTTAACTTAGCCTTGCATCTCTCCCATTCAGTGTAATGGGCGCCGGGCAAAGCTGCTGGCCTGTGATGGCAATGAGATTGACACCATGTTTGTGGACCGGAGGGGGACAGCTGAGCCCCAAGGACAGAAGCTGGTGAGCGGGGGCAGGGAGCCCAGAGGTAAAGTGTGGGGAGGGCAGCGGAGGTTCTGGGGATCTCAGTTGTATAGCAGTCCTCAGGAAACGCAACTGCAATAATCCCATCACCTAGCTCTTCCCCAAAGACCTTTTGGTGTAGGAAAACCACACCATAGGGAAATAGATGAAGTAGCAGTTGACATTCAAGGACCAACAAGTAATCATCATAATAGTTACCCTTAGAAAGCACTTACCACGTGCAACACATATATTTCATCCCCACAACAACCCTGTAAGAGAGGTACTGTTTATGTTAGCCCATTACAGATGATGAAACTGAGGCACAGAATAACTTTCCCAGATTACGTAGTTAGTGGGAGAGCCGGGATTTGAAGCTAGGCTCCAGAGTCTCTTGCCTCCATGAAGCAGCCCTGGAAAGAGCACTAAGCCAGCAGGCTAGGGAGCCAGATCTTAGTTCCGGCTCTGCCCAGCAGCTATGGGAGTCCATGCAAATCCTGTCTTCTCTGGGCTTTGGCTTGGGGCACCTTGGAAATTAGTTTATCTAGACCTGAGCCCAGAGAGGGAGAGGAAAAGCGATTGGCATACCACACAAAAGATAGTCACAGGAAAAATAGACCCAAAAACTAGAAAGGAAAAAATAGCCCAAATCCCACTCTTGAGAGAGATCCACCTCGTGGCCTCCCAAGGACAAATGCACACTAGTTGGGTGGTTGAGCAACTCAACTCGAAACATTCTTCTTCCTCTGAATGTTTGCTCAGCATTTGCATCAACTTTGGTTCTCCACTTTGGGACCTTGTGAAATTTGATTGTATTCCCCATGGAGATGACAGGAATGCGCCCTTCCCTCTTCCCTTTGAAGCTCCCAAAGGCTGCCTCCTCAGTCCCATTTGGCTCTTTCCCAGCCCTCCTTCCTGCCTCCTTCCACAGGTGATCTGCTGTGAGGGGAATGCGGGCTTCTATGAGGTGGGCTGTGTCTCCACACCTCTGGAAGGTAGGCCCATGGCTCTGTCCTTTTGTATCTGCCCCTTGGAATGGAACGTCCCCATCTTCCCACATGGATATGACTTGCCCATGCCTGACCATTTTCTGTGGGTAAAGTTTGAAACCCTGACCTGTGGGGAAAAGTCCATGCCCCATGTGCTTTGCTACCCTTACATCCCTGCCCTTGGGCTGTGTCCCTAACCTCCATACCCTCCTCACAATCACGTCTCCCTTCTGCTGCCTTGGAACCTTTGGTGTCATCTCTCCATCCTGGGAAGGCTCAGTATTATTTGCCTCTAGTTGAGGGGTGGTCAGAGCTCTGGTGTCCCGCTGCTCCTTCTGGGAGGCTGGGGTGTAGGCCATGAGGTCCCAGCCCCTCTCCACCCTGTGTTGCAGCTGGATATTCAGTCCTGGGCTGGAATCATCCAGGCTTCGCTGGAAGTACGGTGAGACCCTCTGTATATTTCTGTGGGGCTCCCACTCCCCTGTGACCTCGTGCCAAGGGGAGGGAGCTGCAAGTCATGGGGAGCCCTTCACAGTGAGGGGTTAGCAGGAGGGAATGTGACGGATCTCTGTAAATGCTGGGAGAGCCACCCCCCTACTGTCCTTTTACTCCCTTCTCTGTTGCAGGGGAGCTGCAGGAAGGGTCTGCTCTGGGAGGGTGTGGGTGATATGCCAGCTGGCCAGTAGTACTGAGCCACTCCTGCCTTTGCCTTTCCTCCTACAGGGGGTGCCATTCCCACAGAATGAGGCCAATGCCATGGACGTGGTGGTCCAGTTTGCTGTCCACCGCCTGGGCTTCCAGCCCCAGGACATCATCCTCTATGCCTGGTCCATCGGCGGCTTCACTGGTACCAGCCTCCCTCCTCCCACACTGTAGGCGAATTCAGCACCCCTTTCCCCCAAGAGGAGGTGGGGAGTGCACTGGAGTGGGCTTAAGGAAGGGGAGGATCTCTGAGCGGTCTGGAAGAAGGTATATTATATACACGTCACATTTCCTTCCACGCTCATACGTGGTTATCAAATGTAGACCCAGGTCCTAGACTGGGAAGACCAGGGAGGTAAAAGTTTCCTCTAGATTGTCTTCGTTGCACTTCCATATTCTCTCTGCATCCTCTCCAGACAGTGAGGGCTAAGGAGAGCCCTGGGGCTAACCTAGTTGGGAGGATGGGGTCAACCCATGGGGTCAGTGGAACGAAGCTGGGGTGGTGGGGAGGAGTCCCTTGGTCTTCACCTTTATTCCCCATCCTGGTACCAGCCACGTGGGCAGCCATGTCCTACCCAGACATTAGTGCTGTGATCCTGGATGCCTCCTTTGATGACCTGGTGCCCTTGGCCTTGAAAGTCATGCCAGATAGCTGGAGTGAGTACAGCCCCAGGTCTGCTCTTGCAGGGAAGGGTGGGCTGGAACTGGGAGCTGTGCTAACTGGCAATGATTCCCTTTTCCATCCATGCATGGGGAGGGGTTTGCCCCATTGTTGAGAAGCAGAAGGAATCCGTTTCTGGGGGCCTTAGTTTTCTCTCTCCATGAACAGTAAGGACCTTTGTGTTGGGCAAGGGTTTTGTCTCTGCTATTCCTTCACTTTTGTCCCACGCTAGGGGGCCTGGTGACCAGGACCGTGAGGCAGCACCTCAATCTAAACAATGCTGAGCAGCTGTGCAGGTAATATTCTGCCCCACCTCACCCCCACCCTGCACAGCTCTGCTGGGTGTGCAAATGCTAAAGTTAGTACTAAAGTGCTCAAGTGCAAGTTGGCAAATGACCACGGCCCCAAATCCCTTGAGTGACCCTGCTCCCACCCAAGATGGCCTAACTCCTGCCAGGTTCCCTGGAACCCTCAGCCAGCTTCTCTTTCATTTATTTATTTATCCTCACCCGAGGATATTTTTTCCATTGATTTTTAGAGAGAGTGGGAGGGAGGGGCAGAGAGAGAGAGAAACATCGATGTGAGAGAGACATCAATTGGTTGCCTCTTGCATGAGCCCCAACCAGGGTCGGGGATTGAACCTGCAATCCAGGTACGTGCCTTTCATCAGGAATCGAACCCATGACCCTTCAGTACACGGCTGATGCTCTAACTACTGAGCCAAACCAGCCAAGGCATCTTATTTTTTTAATCCTCACCCTAGGATATGCTTTTATTGATTTTAAAGAGAGAGAGAAGAGAGAGAGAGAGCGAGCAAGCAACATCAATGTGAGAGAGAAAAACATCAAACGGTTGCCTCCCGAGGGATCAAACCTGCTATAGCAGGGGCTAAGAATGTAGCCAGTGCAGGAGTGAGGTGGTCAGTTGTCACCTTCCTCCCTCTGAGCTCTCCTTCCCCACTACTCTGTCCCCTGAAGGTACCAGGGCCCTGTACTGCTGATACGCAGAACCAAGGATGAGATCATCACCACCACGTGAGTGCCTGGGCACCTTTACCCTCCCAGGTCCCAGAGAGAGCTAGACAACTGCCCCTCCCACCTCTGCCCAGTAAAAACCCGGGTATCCAAACCCTTCCTCCCCTCCATTGTACATTCTTCTCACCTCCAGGGTTCCTGAGGATGTCATGTCCAACCGAGGCAATGACCTCCTGCTGAAGCTCCTGCAGCATCGGTGAGAGCTGGGGTGTGTGTGTGCGTGTGTACATATGTACACACCCCAGCGCTGGGAGGAAGGGAAGAAGGTTCAGGGATGAGCAGTAAAGTGAATTGGTTCTGACTCCCATCCTGGCACTACCTCTACAGGTATCCCCGTGTGATGGCAGAAGAGGGTCTTCAAGTGGTGAGGCAGTGGCTGGAGGCCTCCTCACAGCTGGAGGAAGGTGAGAGGGGATCTGGTGAGGCCTTTGGGTGGGGGGCCTGGCAAGGCCAGGATGCTGACAGGCCCTCATGTCTCTCCCTGACCAGCCTCAATTTATAGCCGATGGGAGGTAGAGGAAGACTGGTGTCTGTCTGTCCTCCGCTCCTACCAGGCGGAACATGGGCCAGACTTCCCCTGGAGCGTGGGTAAGGAGGTCCTGGGGCAGGAGAGGAGGTTGGGAAGAGCCCAGGAAGGGGATGGATGCCCAGATGCATGAGCAGTGTTTGAGCACCTCCTCTCTGCAGGGGAGGACATGAGTGCACGTGGAAGGCAGCAGCTGGCTTTGTTTCTGGTGAGCTAAGGGATGGGAAGAAGGGGGTGCCTGAATGGTCAGGGGGCACGTGGGTCTTGGGGACAGTTGGAAGTGGCAGCTTTTACAGAGTGGGTGGGGAGTTTAGAAGGTAGAGGGTAGGGAGGTGGCTGGTGGCTGCCACTCACTGCAGTGCTGTGCACCCCACTTGTCCCGTCCTCTTTCCTTAGGCTCAGAAGCATCTGCACAACTTTGAGGCCACACATTGTACCCCACTCCCGGTCCAGAACTTCCAGATGCCCTGGCACCTCTAGGGACCACACTGGGACTCATTTTGAAAGAATGGGATGGAAGGAGACATGACAAAGGACCTTATTTGTGATTCTCTGTGTTCATGTTGCTGTTTATAGTTTGTGGAAAGTGGAGGCCGCTCCCCTTTTCACTGTTCCTCTTGCACGGTTCCCCTCATCCATCCTGCAGTACCTAACCTCCCCAGCACACACCCTGCATTAAGTGAATGGATTTTTCCTAATAATTAAAAGGTATTTTTTCTACTGGCTGGCTAATTGTGACTTCCCAAGTATCAGGGATCAAGGGGCTGAAGCCTTAAAGGGCTGGGCTTTGGGAAACCCCAACGCCATACAGCCAATTTAACCCTCTCCATCTCTGCTGCTTCCCCAAGCCTTCGACTCCCAAACTGAGCTACCCTCATGCAATAGGTCCCTAAGCCTCACCCTCCCTGGTGTGCCAAATGTTATCACCACTGCAGCCTCCTGGCCGACTCAGTCCCTCCTGCATACAACCACCCCAGGAGCCCAGGTTGCCTCCTGTTGCTTCAACTCACAAGCTTTGTCGTTTATTAAGTGCTTTCCAGTACCTGACTTTACCTACTCAGCTTTTCTGCCGATTTCCATGTCCAATTGGCATGATTTCACCATCAGTATCCTGTTTTCCTTGCTCAGCTCTTGCTACTCCTATGGGGAGTGAGGAACGAACGGTCTGCTCCATGTCTTATGCAGCAGATCCTGCACACCCTCCTCGCCATGCCATCATGTCTCTCTCCTCACATACTCTTTGCAAGTTGACAAGCATGGGGCGTACCAGGGACTGGGTGCCAAGGACTCATGTCCTCCAGAGCCATACTTGGCCTTTTGGGACAGCTGGTAGAAGAATATTCTTAGGTCGAACCTGAGGAAACCAATTCCCTGTAACTTCCCTCCTATTTCCAATCCTTGAGCCTCATGGAACAGAATGAGCCCCTCTTTCACCCATCAGTTTGTTACCTGACCACCTTCTTCCCTTGGAAGCCTCCTTTCCAGATGAGACAGCCCTAGACCACCCTGGGTCCACTGTTTTGAACAAGATACTGAACATGGGCGACAGTGTTCTGATGACCTAGGCACAGTCTAGCTAATCTCAGTGTCTCCAACCCTAGTGCGTGATGTTCCAGGCAGAGGTCTGTTCCTGCCAGCTCAGGAGCTCCTTAGGGGAGGTTATACTGCATCTCCACTGGAAGGGGTGATCTGAGACTTGTCAGGTGACAATGCCTGCTATTTGGGGTTAAAAGAGAGGTGCCTATAGCTCCAAAGTGTTCCACCTTTAGCAAATACAGGAAAGCTGATAGTGGCACCCTTTCCTCTGTCCCGTCTCGGGACAAACAGGGTGGGAAATGCAGAGCATGAGGCCATGCGACCTGGGGCCAGTTGCATGGTTCTGAATCTTGCCCTCCCAGATGCATCAGGAGTTAATCCCCTGGAAACAAAGTCTGTTTAACTAGGAAGGGTGGGGAATCTTTTTTCTGCCAAGGGCCATTTGGATATTTATAACATCATTAGAGGGCCATACAAAATTATCAACTTAAAAGTTAGCTATGAAAAAAGCTCCTAGATTTATTGAATTTTGAGTCCCGCCTGTGGTTGCCTTGGCAGGGCCAGACAAAATGATTTTGCTGGAGGGTGGACATTTCCCCACCCCTGATAAGGGAACCTCCTTAAATGCAAATAGGGGGCACCCAGCCCTACCTTCCACACCATGGAGACAAAGAACCCCTCCCTGGCCATGGCCAATAGCTCTACTGACCTGCCTCTACCACTACTTCTACCTCCCCTTCTTCTGGGATGCCAGGAGGAGCCCTGGACACCTGAAGTGGGTGGGGAGAGGGGAAGCTCAACATTTGAAATCTGGACCCATAGTCCTCAGTCTTCTGCCTCAAATTACTCCCCCCCCCCATAAGATTCACAGCAGCTGTGTTTGTTTCCAGAACTATCCCCCACTTAACCCCACTTGGGGGTGAGGGGTGCGGAACCAGATCCCTCACCCTCTATAGCAGGGTTCCAGCAGTCTCAAGGGAAGACCAGCTGAGATGCAGACCGCATAGCTGCTGGGGCTCTAGATGTTGCTATACTGGGCACCAGTTGAGGCCTGGACACCCAGGTGTCTCCGAGGGGTTGGGCAAACTGGGAGAGAGGATGGAGGCTGGGAAAAGGAGAGGTAGCACCTGAGCAGGAAGCCTGAGAAGAAGAGGTGGGTTTCAGGCTGGGCCATCCCTTATCCTACCCTATCTATTGGCCCAGGCTCCCCAAAACGGGGCTCCCAGTGTGAGGTGCTGGACCCCACGACTCTGGGCTGCATGTTTGGGTTGAGGGTGTGCTGCACATCCAGGGGAGGGGCATCTGTTTCCCGCAGAGCCGTCACAAGTGAGTGAGGAACCTGGAGCGTGAAGAGCCCCCGAGGGTGGGGGCCCAGGCGTCGGGGTAGCCAAGTCCTTACTCACCCATCCGTGGGTCCATCCACGCAATCAACAAACCATCCCAGCTCCTCCGGAACCCAGCCATTCATTTATGTTCGAGTTAAAACTCCCGTCTCCCGCCCTGCCGGGCGTGGCTCAGCCGTCGAGCATCCGCCTGGGGTCTGGAGGTGGAGGTTCGGTTCCGTCGGGGCGCAGGCCCGGGAGGCGGGCTCGGTCCCAGCAGGGGGCGCGCGTGCGGGAGGCAGCCGGCCAACGAGTCTCATCTTCGATGTTTCTCTCGCCCCCTTCCTCTCTCTCAAGTCAATAAAGACATATTTTTTTAAAAAATCCCCTCTCCAGTTCCCCTTCATACCGCGGTGCCGGCCCGTCGGGGGGCAGAACTCGGCTCACGTCGGG
Organism: Miniopterus natalensis; assembly: GCF_054644295.1. Classification (NCBI taxonomy): domain Eukaryota; kingdom Metazoa; phylum Chordata; class Mammalia; order Chiroptera; family Miniopteridae; genus Miniopterus; species Miniopterus natalensis. The sequence goes on along the minus strand of NC_142085.1, from coordinate 5,334,091 downwards.
ACCAATCGTCTACCGCCCGGGCCCCGCCCCTAAACCCGGGCGCGGGTGCCCACGGCCCCAGCACCCCTAGTCCCGGGAGGGCCCTCAGCGTGAAAGTCCGCCGCTGCCGTCACCGTGGCGACAACTGCGACGCCCAGCTCTGCACCCCGGAAAGCCGCGGCGGAGCCCGTCACCATGGCAACGCCCTCCGCGGCTCCAGACCCCGAGGCCACGCGCTTCCCGGGACGGCCGGGCGCGCCCCGCCCCCGAAACCCGCGGGACGTCCACTGCGAGTGCGCCGGGCCCAGGCCTGTCTTCGTGGAGGGGCTCGGAGGGCGCTGGGGCTCCCTTCGCCCTCCCCTTTCCCCTTTGCTTCAAGAGGGGGCCCCGCTTCTCTGATTGTTTTCCTCGATCACCCCGTCACCCATTCAACAGACATTTGCGTAGGTGCCGGGCACCTTGGGATGAGTGAAACAGTACAATTTCAGTGCAACTTTCTCACTTCGTTCCTCTCCGGGTCCTCGGGCGCGCGCGGCTCCCTCCCGCCTCCGTCCGTTTCTTCCCAAGCGCCCCGTCACCCCCGAAACCGATGATTCCGGGAGGGCCCGAGGCCGAGGCGGGCACCCCCGGACCGGAAACCACGGCGAGGGCGTGGGGTAGCCCGCCGGCCGGGACGCGCGGGCCCGAGGCTCCGGAGGCGGCGCCGCCCCCCGGGAAGGCGCGTGCAGCTCGCGGGGCCGCCGCGGCCGCGCCTGGGCCCCGACGCCCGGCGCGCCCCCCGGTTCCCTCCCAGGCGCCGGGCCGCCCCCGTGCCCTCGGAGGCGCCGAGGCGCAGCCAGGCGCGGAGGGCGAGCGCGGCGCCGGAGCCCGTGGGCGCCGGAGGTCCGACCCGCGCCCCCGCCCAGCTCGGGGCGGCGCGGGGAGCGGCTGGCTTCCTGGAGCCCACGGGGCAGTGGGCCGAGGGCGGCCGCTCGGCCCCGGCGTTCTCGCGTTGGGATTTCTGACAGCGCCACGTCTCTCTCACCTTGGAAAGTGGTACCGCCAGTCACCGCAGCGCAAGCCTGTCCCCCTTCCCTCACCTTACACCCAGCCAGCTCCGAATCTGTCGCGTCCGCCTCCCGCAGGCCGCGGCGCCGGCTCGCGGCTCCCCGCTCTCTCCTGCGAGGCCGGGCCGCCACCTAGTGCCTGGGCTCTGGACTAGCTGCCCAGCCGGCTCCCTCCTCAGTAATCCTGTCGACAGAAATCTGACCTATTCCTCTGCCGAAACCCCTTTGTCAGAGGTTTCCACTGCCCAGGTGCTCCAGGGGCGCAGTCTGCGCCCCCATCATTGCTTGTTGATTTGTCTCCCCCGTTAAGACTGTGTACTCTGCGAAGACAGTGTGAACAATATCAGCGGAGTCCCTTGAAAATGCCCTGGAGCTGCCATGCCAGAGAAACTGCACATCTTAGGCCTCAAACGTTTGGATGTTAAAACGGGGCAAAATAACCCTTGCACTGCACCTAAGCAACCTTGTTTCCCAAAGAAATGTTTGCAAAGATAACAAGAAAGCAGTTACTATGACTGCTAGACTGAAAATTAAAAAACATTGTTCAGAATTAATATCACTGTTTCCTGCATCAATAGAAATGCTCTCTTTCTATGGATGTAAGTGTTCCCCTTGCCTTTCTCATAAATACCATCGCCTTTGTCTCTTAAGTGGAACACTATTGGGGTTTCTGCCTGAATCAGTGCTTTCAGAATAACTATTCTTACTGATCTCAAAGAAACGCTTGTATCTTACTTTGGAAGGCTTATCTTTAGGTTGGCAGCAGGGACTTTGTGCAATGTTGTGTCCCCAACACCTGATGCAGTGATTCAAATGTTGTTGAATAAATATGAAAGAATGTTCCCTTCTCATTCCCCTGTTGCTGGGCCCCTGCCAGGATGTTAGGTTCCAGAGTGCCAGAGTGGCCGTGGGTGAGAACATTCTGTCCCTCTGGCTGTTTTGGCACCAATTTCTACCCCAAATGGGTGTTGCCCCTCTCCTTCCTCTTGGCCAACTTCTCTTCCACTAATATAAGCCCATACTGGAGGCTGGTGGGCAGTGATGCATTTTATGGCAGGCCTTGCACATAGCCGGAGTCTGGGGTCCCTGGGCCTCCACAGCACCCCTCAAGCTCTGTACATGGTCCTCTTAATAGTGCTGGTCATGATGAGCTTGGTGTTTGGTAAGTGGCTCAAAGGGATCAGAAGGGTCTCCTGGACTGCTGGATAGAGAAACCCATGGACACCAGGTGTCTGGGTATATCTGCCCGGGCAGGAGGAAAGATGGGATGAGTGGGCTTGGTGGGATAATGCCTGGGTACTGAAAATGGCCTGCTGTTCACTCGGAGGGAGATGTCTAGTGATGCCCCAGGGTTGTCTCACTCAACAGCAATGACCTGAATGGAGATTCTGAAGGGAACCCATTCAAATCTGAGGGCAGCACAGAATAGGGAGGGTTTGGGGAACATTCTAAGACGATAGCACAAGGATCCATAGGGTAGAACGAGGCAGCCTGATAGCCTCCTCACTTGGCTGCAAAGCACCATCTCATAGAAGCAGGATTCAAAATGTTTGTTCAGCACCTGCCTCACAACAAATACTCTGCTGGGTCTGGGGACTCGTTAATCTGTGGTCTTGGCCAGGGACCAGAGGAAGAGGGAGATGTACAGTCAGCCCTCCATACACGTAGGTTGCACATCCCTGGATTCAACTGAGGATGGGGAAAATTTTTTTTAAGTGATCTTGTTGCTGATGTGCACCATGTAGTTAGGCCTGTGACAGCTGTGTCTGTACTGAACATGTGCAGGCTTTTCCTGTGTCCATCATTCCCTAAACAATACAATGTAACCACTACATATACAGCATTTATAGTGCATTAGGTATGACAAATAATCTAGAGATGGCTTAAAGTATTTGTGAGGACGTGTGTAGGTTATATGCAAACAGTACATCATTTTACATAAGGGACTGAACACTCAGATTTTCATATCAATTTGGAACCAATCCCCTGTGGATACCAAGGGACAACTATATATGCAGGTAGTTGGGAGGGCTTTGGTGGACAAAGTTTAATATGAGTCTGTCCTGTGACAGGACCACCAAACAAAGAATGTGGCCCTGGGCTGCTTGAAGCAGAGATTCTTCCTGTCCTGTGATGATGCATCTTGTTTTTACTTCTGTTTTTAAAAGAATACGTTTTTATTGATTTGAGAGAGAGAGAGAGAAACATGGATTGGCTGCCTCCTGCATGTGCCAAACTGGGGCAATGGAGCCCAAAACCGGGAACCAAACCAGCGACCTTTTTGTGCCTGGGATGACACTCAACCAACTGAGCCACACTGGCCAGGGCTTGGTTTTACTTCTGCACATTACAGATTAAGAAAGCATATTTAAAAGAGAATCCAGGAGTGGAGGCTGTGGGGACTATGAAACCAAGTCCCAGAGGATGAACTGTCTGCCCAAAGCTGAATGGGCTGCCTTCACCTAACCTTTGGATTTACAGGCTTGCATAACGCTAGGCGTATACTAGTCCCTCAGAAGCATGTTGAGTGAGTGAGTGAGTGAGTGAGTGAGTGAATGAATGAATGAATGAATGAATTCCTCATTTCAGGAAGTATGAGAGCAGAGAATGGAAGTTTTTTTTGTTTGTTTTTTAAAAATATATCTTTATTGATTCCAGAGAGAGGAAAGGAGAGGGAGAGAGAGAGATAGAAACACCAATGATGGGAGAGTCACTGATTGAGCCCACAACCGGGGCCCCGACCGGGAATCGAACCCCGATCGGCTGGATCCTAGGTCGACACTCAACCACTGAGCCACGCCCGGCCGGGCGAGAATGGAAGTTTTTAATGAGTACTAAAGCTTCTGGTGGAAGGTTAAGCCAGATAGTTTCAAAGAATTAGTGATTTTATGGTTTTCTGAGATGGGGGAGGGGGCAATGGGGCTGACCTGGAAAATAGGCAGGCGGAGGTGTGGGGTCAGTGCTTGTCTGTGTTCTAGGTAAACTTGATCCTGTCCGTGAAGAGCCCTTTTATCCAATTGAGTTCCCCCAATACCTGCGCTGCTATCGGTGCCTGTTGGAGACCAAGGAACTGGGGTGCCTTTTGGGATCTGACATCTGCCTGACCTCTGCTGGCAGCAGCTGTATAACTCTCTTCATTAGGAACAGTAAGGTGCCTTCTGTCTGTCTTGGGCCAAGAACTGAATCTCTACATTTCCTAAGCCCAAACTCTCAGATGCTGTCCCATCACTGCCTCCCTTTCCTTCCGAGCCATTCCGTCTCCAGCACCCCTGCCTGGCTCTCAGCCCACAGCTGCCTGGCTTCCGCCCTTCGCAGGCGCCAGCCTTGCAGGGACCCTGGAGATCCCTAGCTCCTCTGGCCTTTCCTCAGGCTGCCTTCTCCCCTCTCAGCGGTAGTTCCTGCCAGCGCCTCTCTTCTCTTACCCCTTCCACTACCTCTCCCTGTCTCCTTTATCGAGTCTTGCCTCTTTCTCCTCGACCCTTGGTGGTTCATGTTCACCGAAATGCAGGCCTTAGCTATCTTCCCAGTCACTCTCCCAGGGGCACTGATCTGCCTCCTTGGCTCCCGCCAGCACCATGTACTGCTTCCGGCTGAATCTGAGTGTCTGGCCACACCACCAGGTCAAACTGCCCTCTGGACCCCTCCCCTCACATTCAACTTGCCAAAAATGGACTCTGTCCCATTGTTCTTCATGCTTGCTCTTCTCCCAGCCCTTCACGTTCTTAAAAGTTAAAAACCACTAAAACACCCTATGTGCCAGGCACTGTTCTAAGCACTTACAGCCCTCTGAAGTGTTTTACAGACGAAGAAACAGAGGCACAAAAAGGCCGATACCTGTCCAAGTCTCCTAGGGGCTGAGTCACAACTTGTGGTGGCTGCAGAGATGGCCCTCAACTACCACAGCACGGAGCTGCCTTTATTCAGATCGTTTCAAGTACACTTTTCAAATAACTGCACAGACATGGTTCAATATTGCAGTATTCAAGGGGGTCAGAGAAAAGTCTCCCTCCCACTCCTGCCCAGTCCACCCAGCTCCCATGCATGAAAACAAAATTCACTCTTCTGAAAGCCTTGCCCCTTTCTGTGGTCTGTACTGGACATTCCACTCTACACTTTCCCTCTTTCCCCACAGACAGCAGCAGGCCCCTGTGAACACTGCCCTGCACTCGCTGTTTAAACTTAACAGTTACGGGAACCTAACGTTTCCATATCCGTTTGTGAACAGCTTCCTTGCTCCACGGATGCGCTGCACAGTACTCCCTGCGCAAGCGTCAGAGCCCACCTGTCATCCTGCTGCCGACGGCCGCAGGTCACTTCCGCTCTTACTCTCTGAAGCAGGGCAGCGGCGAACCTCCCTGGGCCTGGCCACGAAGGTTTTTCACCCTCCAATATACAGGGGTGGGCAAAGTAGGTTAATAATAATAATAAATAATACAATAATTAACAAACAAATAATACAAGAATAAACTGTTTTGTGTACTCACAATCTACTTTTGCCCACCCTGTATATAATAGCAGCAGACACCTCTTCTCTTACCTTCTACTCATAAAATACACGAACACCTCCTCTCTGCAGCCCGACCCCCAATACATCGCCCAGCTTGTTCTCACATGGTGCTGCCCAAAGTGTGGGCTCTCCCTCCTGCATTCCACAAGCCTTAACGCAGCATCCTCCAACTATCACTCTCTCTTTCCACCAACTTTCCATAGGGATCTTCTGTCTGAGTTCCCGGCTGCTGACTCCTTGGCACTCCCAGCCCTGTTCCAGGAGCCTTTGCGTTCTGGGGTGAGGGGAAGGGTGTGGGGCAGTGGTAAGTCCATATGGAGTGAAGGGAAGGGGGGGTTGGGGCTCTGCTGTGACCTCTGTATGGTTTGCAGGTAGTGGCTCTGACATCATGGTAAGTGACTGTCGCCACAAGGAGCAGATGAGTGACTGCACACATACCCGTACTTCTCCAGTGTTTGGCTTCTGGGTGTTCTCTCGATGCTGTTTCCGGAATTTCTGCAACAAACCACAGAAGAGAACATCCTTCATTTCATAGAACTGCAGAGGCTTTTGGAGTAAAATGCTGCCAGTTTCCAGCCAGCCCCTGATCCCCAACTGGGCGCAGCTAGGACAACTTCCAGTCCCTTCCACCAGCCCTCAGGTTACTGACCCCAGCTCTAGCTGCCTCTTGTTTGACACCCCTCAACACCCCTATTCCCACTCTGCCCCTCCCCAGACATCTCTGGATTGTTCCCTTTAAGTCGTCAGTCTGGCATCTTCCCTCCTCTCTTCTCCCACCTCTGGGCTGCCTCTGCTCTGCTCTGGCCTTCTCCCTTTCTCCCACCACAGGCCTCTCTTGCAAGGTGTTCCTCCAGAATAAATTGGTGTGCAAACTGTATGGTTTGTCTGTCTCTCCTGGTGGAGGTAGGTCATGTCTGCCTGCCCCGTTGTCAGGTAAGGGGCTCCCAGTTCTGCTGAGCTCTGCTCTGGCCGTCTTGGTGTCCGATTCAGCTCTAAGCACAAAAAGGTGAAGAGGAATTGGAAGGGGATACAGTGAAGGCCAAAAGGGCAGTGGGCACCCTTGTTAATGCTCTCAGACCCAGAGCTGTGTGGGAACTGCAGGGGAGGTCCGGGGGGAAGGTGTCGGTGGGAGTGGGCCTGTGAAAGGCCCAGGCCCAGGCCCAGGGAGAAGGGATACTCTGTGGAAGAGATGCTGGGCCTGTGGAGCCCTGGGCTTCCTGATCCCAGGCCAGCTTCCCTCCTCAAGGACCATGGTAAGTCCCTCTTCAATTTTGGCCCTTGAGTTCCTCAGCCTCTGAGGCTATCTTCCAGTGCGAGCCTGTCTTACACTGAAATCAGAGGTCATGGGGAAGAGTGGGCCCAGAAAGAGGGGGACACGCAGGGTCATACCTCTTTGTTCTTCCAATTGCTTTCTGACCTAAAAATGAGTCTTGGTTTCCCACCAGAGCACAGGCCATTAAAGGGGTCATGCGGTGTTAACATGTGCCAAATGTGCACATAAAGAGTATATGCTGCATGATGCCATTTATTACTTATTAATATCCTTATTGATTTGAGAGAGGAAGGGAGAGGGAGAAACATCAATGATGAGAGAGTTGTCATTGACGGACTGCCTCGTGCGTGCGCCCAGCGGGAATTGACCTTGATCTCCTGGGTCCTAGGTCAATGCTCAACCACTGAGCCACGCCCAGCCAGGCATGACTCTTAATTATTGCTTTGAGAACACTTGTTTTCAAAAATGAAATATAAAATTAAAGGCCCCCACCTATGGGGTCCTGGGTACCAGGAACCTAAAAAGAATGGACAGGCAGCTGAACCATCAGTGTTTCTATCATTCTCTCCCTCTCCTTTCTCCGAAAAAGAAAAAAAAAAAACATTAAAAAAAAAAAAGACAGGAAACTTAGGTCCCTTAGCACCAGTTGACTGAAATGCAGACGTAGGCCCTCTGGTTTGTTCCTGAGTTTTCCTGGTTTCGTTTTTCCTCCTCTCACCTGGGTTTAGTTCCTAGGTTTTGTAGGGCATGCTTATGGCTGGGAGGCATCATAATCCTCATGCTTTCATCTCTAGCTCAGCAGCGGGTGGGGTGATGTGCGCCCTGTGGGGCAGGCCATGATGAAGTGACAAAGGCCAGATGGAGTGGGCAGGGCCCTGCAACCATTTGAACCCCTAGCCCAATTAACTTTTCTTAACCTGTCTACACCTGCCCACACTTGATCCTGCCCACATAAACAACATGACACAGACTTAACCCCATCCGTTTATTGTAGCGGGAAATCAGGGGACATAGAGCAGAGCAGGACAGACCCTCTCCCCTTCCTGGGCACCCAGAGCAGGGCAGACCCCCTCTCCTCAGGACCCAGTGACATGAGTGGTGTTAGGGGGCCTGAGACTGGAGCAAGAGATGAGAAAAGGCAGCGGGAGACCAGGCCGGGAGTGGGGGTGGGGGTGGAGGCAGTGAGACAGGGACACCAGGATGCCAAGTGAGGAAATCTGCACAGAAGTCTACCCCTCATCCTCCTTGCTGCAAATCCAGCCTGTCCTGAGGCTTAGGGAGGCACAGGATGGGAGATACAGCCAGAACTAAATAGAGGTGGCAGATGACCAGACCACAGGGGACCGGGAAGATGGGGGTGGAGCACTCAGTCAGAAAAGGGATGAGGGAACCATTGCCTTTCCCAGGTCAGTTCGGACAGGATGTACACTTGAGATTATTTTCTAGGAGGAAGAAGTGCACTCGGTGCACTGGGTTTCTGAGGAGAAACAGGCTGCAACCTGAGAAGGGTAAGGGGTCAGGACCCAGCCCGGGGAAGAACCAAAAGTCCCGAATTGTTGAGGAATAAGTATATGCGGCGCAGGTCGGCAATGGATAAGCCCAGGTTCAAGGGCAGGGCAGCCAGGGGGTCCAGGCCTTCAGCCTCCTCCCCAGTATGGGAGCTGGGGAGGGGCAATGAAAGGTTCAGGGCCTGGTAGAACCGCTGGATCTGGGACTTGAACAGGGGCAGGCCCAGGGCCCTGTCAGGGGGCTCAGGCTGGGAGCTCTGGAGCTGAGGGCTGGACCAGGAGTTGCAGTAATCGTACTGGCAGCATTCAGCGTGGTACCAGTACTCTGAGAAGTAGGTACTATGTTGTTCTTGGCAGCGGTAAGAATGGTACTGTCCACAGCCTCGGATGAAGAAGCGGATCTTGAGATCTAGAGGAGAGGACAGCTAATAACCTGTTGCCTCCCGTAGTCCCCAAATTTGGCACCCCTACCACGAACTCTCCCTATCCCTCACCAGACCCAACTTCCATCCCAGACTCCTTCAGAAGGGGTCAGAAAATTAGCTTAGCTGACCTCCCCCAAACTCCTGACTGAGCCTTCCAGGATCTACCTATCTCCTTCTTGTGCCCCAGGCCCCAAGCAGCCCTCATCTATGAGAAGAGAGGAGATCAAGCAATGGGATGTTCCACCAGCAGCCCCTTTGTGGGTCTTGAACTCGCCATAATAGATGGTGATCACCATGCATGGGGATGAGCTACTGATAGTGCACTTCTCCGAGCCTGAAATGCATCCTACAGAAGGGTCTTCTAAGAGGCAGAGGTGGCAGGTCCGGATGTCATGAACAGGAGCTGAGAAAGAAGACAGAGGGGATGGGAGCACCAGCTCACTCCAAGGTCCCTGCCCTTGAGGGAGCCTGTGCATCTAGGGTCACAGCCCCACCCCCTTCCTGGATTCAGTCACCCCTTCTTTCCTGCCCCTGGGCCCCACTCACCTTTTCCCACTGTGAAGCCCACCACGACCAGCACACCTACAAGCACATGAGCCTTCATTATGGAATTCTGGGGAGAGGGACAGTCCCTGAGGGGTGCCTGGCAACCTTTCCTTCCCATGACCATGCTCCTCAATCCTGAGCTGCAGGCTGGTTTTGACAGACAGTCTGCAATCAGTAGAGAGCTATATTCCTGTCTGGGGGAGAATCTGGGCTGGGCAAGGAAGTTATTAACTTAGCAGGAGGAACAGTGTGTTCTCACCCACAGTGTCTAGTTCCTGAAGGTGGGAGCAGTGGCCAAGACAGGGGCAGTACCTGGGCTTTTATGCAGCGTGCTTCCCAAAGATCTATTCCCGCCCCTCGAGAGTCCATAAATTAATTTCTGTCTCTGGCACCATATGCTCTCCTCCCTCAAAATAGGAAGTCCCTATTATGCTGAAACTCTGGCCAGGAACTCAGCGTCCCAATCCTTTTGAGACGAGCATGTCTCAGCTTCCCCAGCAGGTGGCACACAGGTACCACCCAGTAGCAATTCTGGGCCTTGTCCCTCTTCTCTCCAACTCTTAGTTATTTTTGAACCACTTTCCCTGTAAAGCCAAAACTGATAGTCCCTTACAGTATTAACAGCCATAGATGTCCCCCCAACATACATTTCTTTAGTCTTTGGAATCTGACTTTTTTCTGGGTCTTTTCCTTGGGACTTGGCACACTCCCATACCCAGTCCTAGGAATTCTGCTGGGCACAAATCTGTGCTGGTTTTCAACTTGAGGAGGGTGGGCTAAGCCATGAGGGCCCCTGGCGTCCAGCACACTATACCCTCCCTTCCCTAACCCCAAGCACCAGCAGACCAGCTCATGGCCTTTTCTTCCACTTTATTTCATATTCCCACCACAATAACGACTCCTTTAATTTAAACTAAAAACCATAGAGGGTTGCTGACAAGGGGGCAGCAAAGGAATGGAGGTGTCAAAGACTGAGGGCTGGGGTGGGGAAATCAGCGAATCGTCTTGACTGGGCTCTTGAAGTTGCTGGCGGCTTGGAGCTGCAGCTGGTAGGCCATCGGATGGATCTTGAAACCATAGAGCCTGGGCCAGGACAGAGATCAGAGAGGCAGCAGGTGAGCCCAAAGCAGCTCTGCCAGCAGCCTACATTCCTACCTCCCCACCCCAGCTCCTCCATGGGCCTGCTCAGTGCTTAAGGGAAGTGGTTCTCAACCTCCTCCCCTCAAGAATATTTGGGAATGTATCTTAAATATCCATTAAAACTCAAATTCTAGGCTATGTCTGTATATAGATGTCTGTATCACTACTTGCTTCAATATAAAGCTTAACTCCGCCCCCACAGTAAAGATGATGCTCTAGGAAGATAAACCAGACCTGAAAAAATGACCATGCCCAGCCCTCCCTTCTCTCTAGGGGTCCCGGGCCTTTCCTTTGACCCCTGGTGACTGTCCCTGATCCCCACCTGGGTACAAATTGGTTGGCGGGCCGCTTAGGCCGGTACTCTGGGTGCACCATGAAGAGCATGTGAGGGAAACCAGTGCCGAAGTAGGCGCCGTCCGTGTGGTGGTGCCTCGATGACTTGGGCGTATACACGTCCATGCACTTGGGGCAGTAGAGCTTCACCATGGCCTCACCTGGGATGTCCGAAAGGCCTGGGAGACAGCCAGACTCAGCATGCCTGGCTCCCCTAACCCTGCCCAAACTCATTCCCAAACACGGGCCCCAACTTGCTGAGCCCCTTCCCAGAGGACCTGCCATATGATGTCCTCCTTCTTTCTCTAACACTCACCGATGGGAAGCATTGGCTGGTTCTCACAGTACACACGTGGACAGTAGCCAAAGTCTCCCTGCTGGTATTTTTCCAACTGAGGTGAATAAAATGAAAGCATTGGAGGGTAGACGTGAAGAGACAATCCCTTCCTCTGCCCCCATACTACTCTATCCCCCATCCCTCCAGTCTCTCTCTGGCCCAGACTGGCCTTCAGACTCCTCTGCTTCCTTTCCTCCAGTGAGGGAGGCTGAAGACCATCAGAGCCATTCACTGTTTATTCCCTGAGGAAGATAGAGTCTCTAACAACTTCCTGGTCAAGGTCATACCTCCCTTCCTGAAAACACCCCCTTCGGCACAATCCCCAATCAGGACTGAATTCCCAGGCCCAGGTTCTGAGGCTCTCCCCTTCTGTGTTAAGACTTGACAGGGTTGGAACATGTGACTTCTTGCTGCAGGAACCTGTTTCCTTGACTGCCTCAGGAAGAGTCAAACGGAAGCAGAGAGGCCTCACCATCTGGGCGATGCCACGGTTGGTGAGGATATAGCGGGCGTGGATCAATCCATAAAGCATCTCAGCTGCCTGCTCAATCAGGTCACTCTGGTTGGGGTTGTCTTCCAGCTCTTCATCTGAAACATGGCCCCGGATGAATGCAACCACTTGTCTTACAGCTTTCTTGGGTGCCCTGCCCATCCCCAGGGGCTGCTGGCTACTCAGCACCCACCTTTGAGCCTCACTCCACCCACCATGTGGGCCTCTGACCCAGAAACCTGAGCCTCTGACCCTTCCACCAACCCAAGGCAGCTCTATCTTCTCTTCATACCTCTACAGCCTCTGCCCTCTTTTCTCCCTCCCAACTCCCTGCTCAACACATAAATGCAAAGACGCCAACGCAGAAGATGAAACTCTAGCCTGGAAGGTGCAAGGCAGGAGAAAAAGGCAAAAACTGAGGCCCCTGGGGAAACTGGCATTATGGAATACAGCTGAATTACAGAATCAAAATATAGGCACCAGTGGTATAAATCACTAAACTAGGCAAGAGTCGGATGAACAAAATGAAGCAGGGGTTTTTGGGTTAAGGGAGTCAGAAACCAAGAGGAAATTTAGAAATTCAAGAAGTAGATGAACAGGGATTTGAAGTTTAAAAAAAAAAAAAAAAAAAAGCATAGACACACAAAACCACCCCAAGGGTGCCTCACCAGGCTCCAGGTCCAAGATCATGTCTAGAGCTTGTCGATAGTGAGGCACCTGCTCATTGAGTCCAGTGAGGTTGAATTTGTCCTGAATGTAGTCTTCATCCACCTGTCAGGATGTGGAGGTGAAGAGGGAACTCATAGCAGAATTCTTGGCTTTGACCTGAGCCAGTTGCTCTAACTGATGCCTTATCCTCTGCACAACTGCTTCTATTCCCCACTCCCAACTCAACACAAGTACTTGAGTCTCTATCTCTAGTTCACATACACTACCCTCCCATAAAAACTTTGGCTTTAAAGACAAAACAAAAACTACATACTTTCATTTACTTAATATATATTATGTTTCTTTAATTTTTAAAAAGTTCTTATTTAGAGGGTGAGAGGAAGGGAGAGAGAAACATCGATTTGTTGTTGTACTTATTCATGCACCATTGGTTGCTCACTGTATGTGCCCTGACTGGGGATCGAACCCGGAACCTTGGCATATCAGGACAATGCTCTAAACAACTGAGCTACCTGGCCAGGACCTAAATAGGTTTTTATTGATTTTAGGAAGAGGGAAAGGGGCAGGGGGGAGGAGAGAGAGGGAAACGAGGGAGGGAGGGAGGAAGGAAGAAAATGAGAAAGAAACATCAATTGTCAGCTTCCTGCACATACCCCGACCAGGGATTGAACAGGTAACCTGGGCATGTGCCCTGACCAGGAATCGAACAAGCGACCTTTCAATGCTCAACCGAGCCACACTGGCTTTTCGAGAGAGAGATGCCACCATTACCACTGTACTAATAAAAAAAATACATGTGTGGCTCAGCGGTCAAGCATCAACCTAGGATCCAGGAGCTCCAGGTTCGATTCCCGGTCAAGGCACATGCCCCAGTTGCAGGATCCCCAGTAGGGGCAGCTGATCAATGACTCTCTCATCAATGATGTTTCTGTCTCCCTTCCTCTCTGAAACCAATAAACACATATTTAAAAAATAAAAATAAAATAAAAAGTGAAAAAGACACAGGTTGACTTGTCCAATGTTACACTGCTGGGGGGGGGCTGGGCCCGTCTTCCCACTTCGCAGTAAGTTAGTGGTGGGTTACTGAGGGAACTCTTCCTTGACAGGAACAAGTTTCTATGGAAGTATGTGAGAGAAGTATGTGAAAGCTGAATATGTGGCAGAATGTCTGGCCAGACACTATGTGGAGATAAGGAGGGAGGTTGAGGAGAACTCACTTCACAGAAGAATTCATTGCCACGGAGCCCACAGAACCAGGAAATCCAGGACACCTCCTCTGAGCTGCTCATCTTCACGTCAGCTGGAGAAAGAGTGTCAGTGTAACCCAAGCTCTCCCTCCCTGCCTCTGGTATTCTCCCTCCTCCCACACTTTGCCCTCCAATCTGGGAAGAATCTGGGCCTCCTTTTCTTGAAGAATCCCAGACTCTGGAGCACCTCTCTCCAGCTCCTCTTATTTACACCTCAGCCCCTTTCCTCTGAGATTAGAATTCTTTGGGGTCCCACCAGAAACCGACAGGTCTTGACCTACCAGTCCTGCCCACATCCCCGATGCTTCCGACGGCCAGCCCTGGCTCGGCTCCCTACCCCCGCAGTCTCTGCACGTCCCAGCGCCTCTCTCAAGAATTTCAAGTTTATTCTTTCCAAGCAAGAGCTGGGCCCCTCCTTTTCTCATGGCCTGGGGTTGCCCTAAGGTGCCTTTCGCGGGAGTTCACACATCCCGCCTCCGTCCCTCAAGTCCCTTTCCTTCCTCCCTCAGTGCAAGACCAGGTCACTTCCTTCCCCACCGGCACACCGAGGCGCGGAGACCCCCAGGTGCTGCGCCCAGGGCAGTCGGCGGAGCGACAACTTTAGAAGACTCACCGTCTGGACGGGGGCGGGACCAGGGTGGGGGAGGGGAGTTGCTACTTTCAAGGAACCGCGGCGACGGCTACAGCGCAGGCCGCCGACCGGATCGCGGCAGGCGAAATGGGGAGGGGGAGTGGAAACGGGAGGGTGGGGGGAAGAGGGCAACGCGCAAGCGCCAAGGGTCGGGAGCCGCGGTGGACGCCGGGAGATGGAGTTCCCGATGGGGAGAAACTGGCGAAACCAGGGGAAGGCGAACTACGAATCCCAGGGTGCCTCGCGCCCGACCGTGGTGTCGCGAGGCTCCTGAGGAAAACGCTCGGGGCGGGCCGCAGCAAGGCGCCACCGGAAGCGGAAGCTCAGTACTGCGTCCTGGGCGGGGGAGTCTGGGAAATATTGTTGTGCTATCCGGGGATCTGGGGCCCGAGAGGAGGCGGGGTAAGGGACGAGGCTGGCTGGGTTGCTTCCTGCCGCTCCTCTCACAGCGAGCCCCCGGCCCCGGCGAGCGCCTGCCTAGGGGACTAACCTCATCCCCAGCCAATCCGCCGGCTCCTATCGCTTGGCCAACCCCTTTCCCGAGCCAGGCGCGCACTGGAAACCTCCGACGGGGCCCATGTTTCACCCTGGGGGCCGGCTTCGTGCTGAGGGGCCTGGGCGGGGAGGTGCCGCGCTGAGCTGGGCGGTGTGAGAAGGGGGCGACCCAGTGCGCTAACCTGAGGTGGTGCCAGCCATTCTGCTGCTCGTCCCTTTGCACTTCTCCATTTCCTCTTAGGGCTTGAATGGGGCCTTCTGCGGGCGCTGAGTGCGACCTTCAAACCCTGGTTGGAGTAGTGGTGAGGGGCAACGTGACGTTATTTCATTTCACAGCTCTGGGCACTCCCTAGGTTTCCCTCTGCCTCCCTAGGGCCTTTCTTAACCCAGAGAGTGGTTTCCCAGCTCCAGAAAATGAGCTCAGAGCCGGGGGCCACGTTGAGGGAGGCGAGGGGCATTGTGGGGCGTTATGTAAAAGCTGGACCCCAACTGACAGATCCTCCTCTGTCCTCGAGCTACCTAGGCACGTGGCGCTTTGCGAGAATACTGTTGGAAAGGTTCCAGGGCGGGAAACAACCAGGTGCCTTCTGCACGCCTGCGCCCTTAAGTAATCCTTGTGTGTTTTTTCCCAGCCACGCATGCGTCTTTGAATAGCCTGGTTATTTGATTACCTGAACTCCTTTGCGTAGAGCAGCGCCATTTTGCAGTACCGAAGCTACAAGGCATCATCACAGACTGCAGCCTTCCACAAATCTGCTTCCTGTCAAGTTTTTTGCTTGAGAGGATGACACCCGAAATCCGATCGAGGAAGATTTAAAGGGCCAGGCTGGTTGCTTTTCTTAATTGTACGTATTACAAAGTGATAAGGTAGTATCAGAAAGAGGCTGTTACTATTTATTGTTGATGAGGCCGAGAGTGGGGGTGGAAATCAAGACCTCTGGGCAACTGCTTCATAAAGTTTTGTATTTTTTTAAAAATATATCTTTACTGATTTCAGAGAGAGGAAGGAAAAGGGAGAGAGAAAGAGATAGAAACATCAATGATGAGAGAGTCATTGATTGGCTGCCTCCTGCACGCCCCGGACTGGAGATCGTACCCGCAACCCAGCATGTACCCTGACTGGGAATGGAACCATGATCTCCTGGATCCTAGGCCAATGCTCAACCACTGACCCACACCTGGCAGAGCTGTTTGTCTTTACTAATGGGCATGGTCTGTTATTATAGGGTTCCCTGTTTTTCCACGTGATCTATTGCCCTTAGACCCTGTAGGAATTTAGATTGTGGTGTCACCCTGGGGGTGGGAGAGGTTTTTTGACTCTAAGGTTACTTTCCCTCATCCCAGCAGGTCTCTGGAGTAACCAGAACCACCCAGGAGTTGGCTTGCTGGTCTCCTCTTCCCCTTGCCGGTCTCATTTTCACAGCTCTCCCAAAACCATGTCCAGGCCCTCCCTCATCACCTTCACCCCAGCCACTGACCCCAGCGACCTCTGGAAAGATGGGCAACAACAGTCACAGGCTGAAGAGCTGGAGCCTACTCTGGATGGGGCTGCAGCCAGGGCTTTCTATGAGGCCTTGATTGGAGATGAGGGCAGCACCCCTGAACCTCAGAGATTGCAACCTGAGCCTGCCAGTGAGAGAAAGAGGAAGAAGAGAAGAATGATGAGAAAGGCTGCAGCAGGAGCATCAAGGGGACGTGGACAAAGGAGATCCCTTGAGGCTGAGGACAAGATGACTCATTGGATACTGAGGGCAGCCCAGGAGGGAGACTTGGCAGAACTAAAAAGGCTGTTGGATCCCCATGAGGCCGGGGGAGCTGGAGGAAATATCAATGCTCGGGATGCCTTCTGGTGGACCCCCCTGATGTGTGCTGCCCGAGCAGGCCAGGGGGCCGCTGTGCGCTATCTCCTGGGCCGGGGGGCTGCCTGGGTCGGGGTCTGCGAGCTGGGTGGCAGGGATGCTGCTCAGCTGGCCGAAGAAGCAGGCTTCCCTGAGGTGGCCCGCATAGTCAGAGAGAGCCACGGAGAGACGAGTCCAGAGAACAGGTGAGGGGAAACGTTTGCTCATGCCTATCTTTCAGTGTGTTCTACTCTCCCTAGCCACTCCATACCAGCAAAGAGCTGAAGGGTTCTCTTCCCCATCTCCCAGTATAGATAGATAAGGCAGTGCACTAGAACGGCTATGAACATGAGCTCTGTGGGTTTAAATGCTAATACTACTTGGGCAAGCAACCTAATGTCTATGTGCCTCAGTTTCCTTACCTGAGAAATGGCAATAAGAGCACCTTTCTCATAGGGTTAGGATTAAATGGGTTAGTATATGTCAAGTGCTAGAACTGCTTTCTACATAGTAAGCACTATATAAATATTAGTTACAGCCACTGTATTTCTCCTTCGCACAAGAGCCTTGTGAGGCCAGGTTACCATCTCTTCTTCCAGCTATTCCCCTTTGGTCCTCCATTGCTAAGTGGGGAGGAAGGCAACTTGTTCCTTAGACTGGAAAGACTCTTTCTATCCTTGCCCTCCCCAACCCTTCCCTGCCCTCAATCTTTTCTCTTCTTCCTCTGCAGGTCCCAATCCCCCTCCACCCAGTACTGTGAGACCTGTGATGCCTACTTCCAAGACTCTAACCACCGCACATCTACTGCTCACCTGCTGTCACTGTCCCAGGATCTCCGGACTCCCAATCTGCACTTTGGGATGCCCACCTCCAGCCCAGGCTTCAAGCTGCTGCTTAGAGGGGGCTGGGAGCCTGGAATGGGGCTGGGACCCCAAGGAAGGGGCCGTGTCAACCCCATCCCCACTGTCCTCAAGAGAGATCAGGAAGGATTAGGGTACAGATCAGGGCCCCAACCCCGAGTCACACACTTCCTGGCTCAGGATACCCGGGCAGTAGCGGGGAGAGGGAGAGTCCCTCAGGCAACCACACTGAGCAGGAGGGAGGAGAGAAGGCAGAAGGAGAAGGACAAGGCCTGGGAGCGGAATCTGAGGATGTACATGAACCTTGAGTTTTGACCTTGGCAAGGTCTGACCCTGATCTGCTGCTGAAGTCTGAGCTTGGGCCTCTGACATGGGTACTTTGGCTTACATTTCCTGGGTTCTACTCAAGTCCCAGACACTCAGATTTTTATCAATAGACCCTACCTTTGGGAGAGAGGCTGCGAGTTGTGAAATAAATCAACCATCTCACTTTTTTGTATTTTATTTTTAAAATATGTATTTATTGATTTCAGAGAGAGAAAGAGGGAGAGAGAGAGAGAAACATCGATGAGAGAAACATTGATGGGCTGCCTCCTGCACTCTCCCTACTGGAGATTGAGCCCACAGCCCAGGCATGTACCCTGATGGGGAATAGAACCGGTGACCTCCTGGTGCATGAGAGGATGCTCAACCAACTGAGCCACACTGGTGTGTTTTATTCTCTTTACTGGAAGGTGTAAACAAGTCTGGGGGAAGCCAAACAAGTCTGGGGGCCACATGCAGGGGCCACATGCAAGTGCCACCTGAGCCATAAGGGGCAGCCTCTCCAGGTGGCACATAGGGTCACCTCCCTGCCAGCCTGGTTCACTGTCAGGTCCTAGCCCTTGCCTGGAGCACCCCACCTATTCAAACCCCAGACAGGATCTGCCTAGCTCTATGCAAGTCTCACCTCTGCCAGGGACTGTCCCCCTTACCGTTTCAGCCAAGTGTATGCTATGCTTAGAAAAGGCCTGAGAGTCCGGCCCGGCATGGCTCAGCGGTTGAGTGTCAACCTAGGATCCAGGAGATCGGGGTTCGATTACTGGTCGGGGTTGCGGGCTGCAGCCAATCAATGACTCATCACTGAGGTTTCTATCTCTCTCTCCCTCTCCCTTCCTCTCTATGAAATCAATAAAGATATATTAAAAAAAAAAAAAAAGGCCTAAGAGATATTCCCAACCTTCCAGTTGTTCCCAGCTGCAGGAGGAGAGGGCCATGTGGTCAAACAGTGCACAGTGATAGGGGAAAGCAGGGCAGCCTCACGGGTGATGAGAGTGGGTACGGTCTTGTAGAAAGAGGCCAGTGTGGTGGGAAGGCCTAAGACGATCCAGCCTGTACTGTTAGCCCACTGGCACCAGTACTCTGGCCTCTCAAATCTACACTTGAAGCCAAGGTTCTTATATTTCACTACCTGAATTTCTGAAGGCAGGAAGCACATCCTATTCGTCTATACTTGTTTTTCCCACACCTCCCTCTTCCCCTTGGGCTGCTGGTACCAGGTGCCAGGCAAATGAAACTCAGCTTCAAACCCAGGAAGTAAAATCTGCAGGGAGGGGCAGGGAACAGCTTTCTTTTCCGGAAAAGCCTTTCGTAAGCCAGGGTCACGAAGACGAGCGGTGGAAGGTGGAGAACCCGGCAGGGGGCTAACCGGGTAGGCGAGTTCAGGGCAGCGCTGGTGCCCGCGCGCCCCCTGGGCGACGGAAAAGGGTACTGGGTTAGTGCGCAGACCCCGCGGCCCTGACGTCGGCGGGCGGCGCGCTGGCGGCGCGGGGCGGGCCGTCCGCGGGCCCCTCCCCGCGGGGGCGGGCTCCGTCCCGCCTGGCCGTGCGGCCCTTGGGCAGCTGCTGCTGGGCTCGGCGGCTCCGGCGGCTCCGTGAGGCCGCGGCCCCGACGCCGGGCCCTGGAGGGCCCGCAGCCCACGGCTCCCGGACGCCTGGGGACCCAGACAGGTCCGCTCTTTGCCTCGCGACGGGATCTCCGAGGACGTCTTTGGCCCGACCTTTCTGAGGCCGCGTCTCAGCTGCGCGCCTGGGGCCCATCCGGCGCTCAGTAGGACTCAACCCTAATTCAAGGGATGAACCCGCGGGCTGGCGTCCGCTGGGCACCTTCCCCACCCTCCAGTAGGAGACTTCGTACTCATCTCCCTTAAACCAGCGGTTCAGGACCCTACATCGGGAGCACCGCCCGGGCGACCTTCCTTCCTTCTTGGACGGAGCACCGCCTCTCCAGTTTTGGGGGCACCTTGGGGCGTGGTCTTGGTGAGTGAAACTTGGTGTGCTGCTTGCTGGGAAGGAAACCCGGAAACGCAGGACACTGTCGGGGTGACTCAGACCTTGTCAGATCCTGAGACTTGGAATCTTGTGTGTGTGTGTGTGTGTGTGTGAATGAATTTGGATGTACGTCTGAATTCAGAGGACTCACCAAGCGGGTACCTGCTCTTCTGTGCCTGAACAGACTCTGGCTTCTGAGGAGACCCTCAGCTTCACCTGAGCAGTGCCAGGAAGCGGCCTCAGAATTTGGGGGCTCATTACGCACTCCAACCATGTTCCTGCGACGGCTTGCTGGCTGGCTACCTCGCCCTTGGAGTCCCCGGAAACCCAGGCCTGACATGCCCACCCCAGAACCCCGACGGGTGGACAGCTCCTCTGAGAATTCAGGGAGCGACTGGGACAGTGCCCCAGAGACCATGGGAGATGGGGGGCCACCCCAGAGGAAGGACTCAGGAGCCCGCAGGAGTTCTGGGACTGCTCCACAACCAAGCTGGGAGCCCCAAGTTGAGCAACTGGGGAGCAAAAGAATGGATTCCCTCAAGGGGGGTAAGACTGGCACCAGCACTCAAGAGTCAGGAATACTGCAGGCTGCAGAGGCCATTCCCAAAATGGGATGGGATCCTGTGGACTCCAGGAGATCTGGAGTGTCTCCTGAAGGGGGACTGAGTCCCCCTGGGCCTGAAGCGCCAGTGGAGAAGCCTGGCCGGGGTCAGAAGCTGCTGGGCTGGCTGCAGGGGGAACCAGGTGGGGGAGTAGGGGCTCCCTCGAAGTACCTGGGGGGCCGAGAGGAGTGTCTGCAGATCTCCACCAACCTGACCCTGCACTTGCTGGAGCTGCTGGCATCAGCCCTGCTGGGGCTGTGTTCACGGCCACTGCGGGCAGCCTTGGACACGTTGGGCCTGAGTGGGCCGCTGGGCCTCTGGCTGCATGGGCTGCTGTCCTTCCTGGCTGCCTTGCATGGGCTCCATGCTGTGCTGAGCCTGCTTACTGCTCACCCCCTGCACTTTGCCTGCCTCTTTGGTCTCCTACAGGCCCTCGTGCTGGTTGTCAGCCTCCGGGCGCCCACTGGGGATGAGGAGGCCACTGATTTGCAGGGTGATAAGCTGGAGAGGGAGGGTGAGGAGCAGAGGGGAGAATCAGGAAAGAGGCCGTGACCTCAAAAGTGGGCGTGACCCAGCCCCTCCCCCATTAGTGGGGTGGGAGGAAGGGTGAAGACAGTATGGCCTTTAAAAGGAGAGAAGGGGGCATGGCCAGATTGTAAGCACAGGGACCTCAGGGATGGGGAAGAAACCCCAGAGTATGAGGGCACCATCCCCCCCACACCCACAGGAGAGAACAGCTAGCTGCTCAGGGTGTCTGGGTTTGTGGATAGTGGGGGCATAGCCCTTGAATTCACCAGCTGTTATTACTTTTTGATTTTACATTTCTCCCACCTTCAGTTTTTCCCCCCACCTTCACTTTTTAAAAGCAAAAGCAAAACAAAAGTAGTGGAGGAGAATAAAGACCAAAGGGTCCTCTCTACCTTTCACGACTCCCCAGGGACAGACAACTCTGGCTGGGTAAGAGGGTGCTTGGGAGACCCAAGGGGTCCCTTGGATCTTAGGACATCTAGGGTAGCAAAGGGCTGCTAGGTGGGTGGATTTGGGGTCCAGATGGGGCACACAAGTAACAGAGAGCCTGCAGGGACGATGTGGGTGTTCCTAGGAGCCAGAAGGAGTGGGGATGGGGCAGGTGGTATTGGCAGGAGGGCTGTCTCAGGGGCTGGCAGCCCGGACTGGCAGTGTGGGGAAGCACTGGAGCTTGCAGTCCCCGTGCAGGAGTTAGGGGTTGCTCACTCAGCAATAAATCACTGTGTCACATCAAATCCTAAATATACCACTACAAAAATTGAGTTACTGCCACTCAGTGTCCTTCCTGATGCCGTCCAGCTAGGGGTTAAAATGGTAGAAGATTCAGGGGGAGTTTTGAAATGGGAGTGGGATTGGTGTCTGGAGACAAACCCCAACATGAGATGATAATTGAAAAATCATCTTTATTACTCTTGAAAGGGCGTCTCGCGCTTCTCTTCTCCCCCACCACAATCTTAGCTCCCACCAAATACGTCTGGGGGCACAGATGAAGCCACAGGTCAGTTACTGGATGGCTTGCAGGTCTCTGGTGGGAGGAGGGAGAAAAGAAGAGGGTGGAAAGGAAGGAAATCCAGGGAGCGAAGCAAGGTTGCTAATAATGCATTCCCTCATTCTTCCCGTGTCAAAAAAGGGGTCTCTGAGGCCTATTTCCCTCCGCATCTGACTCTGCCCCTTTATCCACTGCAAACTCGGAAACCTCTCTATTAGCCCACAGCCCATCCTGGCTCCCTCTGGCGCCATCACAACCTGTAACACAAATGGAGGTGTGAACACAGCCACTCTGACAATGTCAGCTTTTGGTCCTGCCCTCTGGTGACATCACTTGAGTCCCTTTCATTCAGCACCTGCAGGAGACTTGATGAGTCCTAGTTCTCTTCTGTGGGACTTTACCCCCTTACCTTGTTTCCTGGGAATCAGTAAGAAGGCCTTGGAGTCCAGGCAGGAGGTCAGGGACTGGAATTCCTCCACACACTTCTTGGGAGGGTGTGGTGAGCGATCTGGAAGGGCACAGCAGGGCCAGGCTCATCAAAGCCTCTACTTAGCAATGCCCCTGGTGAGGATCTCCCGGAAGAACCCAGCCCTTCCTGGAATGGTTCATGGGGCCCAGAGTGAGGGGCTCTCCTACCCCTCCTGTGTTTCCTTCCAACCCATCCTGCCTCGACTCCTCACTCACTGTAGAGGAGGAAGCGCTGGTAGCCCTGGCCTGTCTCCTTCAGCATAATTCCACCTGGGCATGAACTGGAGAAGAGCTTGGTCTTCATGTCGGGGCGACCTGTCAGGATGGGTTGAGGGGAAGTGTGAGGACAGAGATGCAAAACCAAGCAAGCCAGGGGACTTGGGGAGAGGAAGTGCTGGAGAGAACCAACCTTCAGTTCTGAGATCTGTGCTCCCCTCTGTCAGGTGGTAGATCCATTCCCGGGGCACACAGGACCCAGTTTTCCTGCAGAGGTGATGGTGGCAAGGAGGAAAGACTGAGTGACACCCCAACCACACAGTACCAACCTTTATTCTCTTTTATTCCTTCTTGAAGCCAGGGTCACCTTGGATTTCAAACTACCAAGGGATGGTTAGGCCCATCTCTCTCTAGAGGAAAACTAATAGAGCCATTGAACTCAGTGGGCCAAGAACAGTGGATAAGCCAAAGAACACAACTCTGAGGGAAGGTGCTCACATTTTGGGCAGAGACTATTGGTATCTCTGCCTCCTCACCACTCACGTGCGGATGGTAGCACGAAGCTGGAGCTGCATGGGGGCAGAGCCCGCAGCCATGTTGAAGACAATATTGTCCACAGGGTCAAAAGTTGCCAACTCCTCCTTGGTGGAAGCTGCCCCTGCGATAAAATACCACTGGCCCAAGTGGGGCTCTGGGAACTGGAAAGACAACAAGGGGAGCAGAAGAGGGTGGGTCCCACTATAGGATCCATCCAACCTCTTTGTCAGGACAGCAAGACTTAGGGGTGGAGGTACTGGCTGCCTTTTTCCAACTGGGGCTTAGATCCAATGACAGGGAGTCATTAAATGACTTTTCCTCTTTGCCTGCCTCGATAGCCTGAGTAACGCCCCCACCTCCCCAAGTTCTACCATGTCTCCACCTTGATGGCCACAGCACCAATACTTTTTTACTGTCCTTGCTTCTATCATCACAATATTTACATCCTCTTCCTTCCCTTCACAATGTGGCTTCTGGTCATTCTAGGCCACCCACTCAAGTTCCTCAGAGCCCCCCCTGTAAGCTTCCCCCATTCTCAGTCCATACCTCTTTACCATCCACTCCTTGAGTTGTCAGTTGACTGTGCTCAGGGCACTGGTAGATGGAATTAAGGAGAATGCCGTAGAGGTAAAGCAGAACTCCCCAAATTTGGTGAAACATCTTCAGGCAACGGGGAGCTGGTACTCTTCGTGGAGTGGCTGGTGTCTTAACTATTCTCTCCCCCCACTGTCTGCTCAATCCACTCTGCTTCCAGCCCCCTTGCCTTGACCTTTGACCCTTTCACCTGCTAATGAGTAACTTCTGCCTTGTTTTCCAAACATGGATTACTTACAGTGTTTGGCCCTCCCCAGCCCCCCTCTGTTCTAGATGCAGCCACTCACAATACATCCTGGCATGTCCAGGGTTTTTTGGGATTTACCAGGAGAGCTGAGCCCTCCAGGTAGAGCCGGTGGTCTGAGCTGGATATCTGTGTTGTGCAGCATTGAAGAGAAGTAGATTGATTCATTCATTCACTTAGCAAACTGTTTTGAGTCCCAGCTGTTTGCCAGGAATTGGCTAAGCCCTGGGGACATAAAAATAAGACACAGCCCCTGGCCTTGAAGAAGTCAAAGGAAAATTAGCTGTATAAACAAATCATTGCAATGCAACTTGCTAAGTGCTGTAAGACAGGTATGAACCAGGTAGTGGGGAATGGCTGATGAGTGGCTTTTTCTGTTTATAATTAGGGAAACAATATGTACATCATCCAGAAAAGCTCACTGACACACACACAGCTCATTCTCTCAAAGTTTATTACTATGAGTAGGAGACTACATAATCTAGTAGTTAAAGAGGACAGACACTGGTGTTGGCGGAGTGGGTTCAAACTCCACTTATTAATAAAATGATCTCTATGCCTGTTTTTTCATCTATAAAATGAGAAAATCATCAATCTCATAGGTTTAAGAGATAATGCATATAAAGTCCTTTGCAAAGGCCTATACATGGCAAGTCCAAAGTAAATACTCACTGAAATTAATAATGCTTGTTTAGCGATTATTAGTTTCCAGTGCGTAATACATTCTTAAATAATAGGAGGTAAGGCAAGAATTGTCAAGAGGCAGTCATTGGATAGTGCTACCTGGCTGGAGTAGTTAATGAAATGAAAGTTGGTGTGTGTTTTTTAAGTGTGTCTTTACTGATTTCAGAGGAAGGGAGGGAGAGAGAAACATCAATGATGAGAGTCATTATTCAGCTGCCTCCTGCACGCCCCCTAATGGGGATCCGAGCCTGAATGGGGCATGTGCCTTTTCCAGGAATTGAACTGCAGTTTCCTGGATCATAAGTTGATGCTCAACTGCTGAGCCACGCCAGCCTGGGGAAAGGTGGGGCTTTCTTAACCGTATGTAACTCACAGACTGCAAAAAAAAAACCAAAAAACTGTCCAGAGAGGTGAGGCTTAAGACTTAGGGTATATGAGGGTTCATTATACTATTCTACTTTGGGGTATTGTTTGACACTTTTTGAAATAAAACACTAAAAAAGGTACTGAGGCAGTAAAGTATAAATGCGTGACTCAGAGGAGCCTGGTAGGCCTGGATTTGTCAGTTCGCCGGGTGTAATCACTATATAAAGTGCATGTAGCAACTATCTCAGATGTTGAAAGGCTTTTAAACATGACAGTACGTAGAACCCTGACAAAATTGACTGGCACGAACTAAGGGCTCACTCAACAGGTGCGTATCAGAACTCTTAGCTGAAACAGTACTCGGACCTGGGTATAAACAAAGAATCCCAGAAAGGCTGGGCACCGGAGCAGCGGCAGGTATGGCTAGAGGCCTGGGAGCGGAGAGGGGCCGAGGGCGGGGGTGAACGCAGCAGAGGCTTCTGGACCTCGGCCTGCAGAAGCCCTATGGCTATGGCGGTCCCTTCAATTCCCCACGGTCAGTCCTGTGTTTCGGTCGGGTTGGCCTTCATTTGCTCTCAATTCCCAGACTCGGAGGCGCCTTTTTTTGGACAAAAGTCGTGAAAGATAGTAAATCCTCTAGCTTCTCAAAAATTTGGCGTGTCCTCTCGACCGCTCACCGCCAGTGAGGAACATGGCGCCCACACTCCGCAAAAGGCCCACCGGACAAAACCGAAATTTGGCCCAACGACACGACCACACGCCCGACAGCTCGCGAACCGGCCCCAACCGCCTAAGCAAAGGGCGACTTCCGGAGTCGCCGGAGGGGTGGCGCGGCGAGGGCCAGAGTGAGAGGAAGACAAAATTTTAGGTGGCCAGGACAGTGCCGCCTCAAAGTCTCTCTCGGCCACGACTTGAACATAGATTAACCAGGCGCATCCCCAGTCCCCAAACTCCAAGATCCATATAACCGTCCAAAGTTTCTTGAGGCCGTCATGGAGTGTCATCTGGTAATTTTTTTCAGGCATTTAGAGTGGACGCCTCAATGTCCTATTGCTCTCGCGCGCGCAAGGAAGAAACGAAGAGCACCAGCGAGGGTGGGGCGGTGCCTAAATGTGTACGCATGCGTAATACGACGCACGCAGACGCAGTTCGGTCCCCTGGGCGACGGCGGCGGCTCCTCGGGGTACTCGGCTCCCTCCCATCTAGGCCGACCCCGGCCCATCTCGCCCTCAGGAGCTCACTGTTTGGGGCCGTGGACTTTCTTGTCGTGCCCCACGAAAGTGAAGCTTGGGGACCTGGGGGGAGCCGGAAGTTCCGCCTCGCGATCTCCAAATATTATCGGGGAAACGGAAGTCGCCGTAGGTGGCAGGTTGGAGGTGACCGGAAGTGACGGCACCGTGGGGAAGTCGGGGGTGGAGCCGCCGGGTTGTGTGTACTTGATGTGTGTTGGTTGCGACGCTTTGCTGGAGCACCGAAAGAAGGCAGAAGAGGGGGGCAGTCAGCTAGCGGGTCTGGCCCCCCGTGAGTGTCCTTCATTTTGGGTCTGTCGTGAGTTAAGCGGGCTCAGTGGGCGTGGCGCGCGTGCGCGAAACCACTTTCTCCGCGGAGTGTAATGCGACCCCCCCCTTTCTCGCGTTGTCCCAGGGTTCATGGGGCCCTTCTATCGCGACTGGTGGTGACACTGGAATCGTGCTTCCTTCCTTCCCTGCTACCTAGCCGGAGTGGCCCACTCTTGTGATTGGCATTGTGGAGCCCCTCCTACCTCCCGTCCCCCAGCTTCCTTCGCCGTCAGTCTCCTGCCCTTCGCGTTTCTTTCCCTGTGCCCCGGAATCAGAAGGGGGATGGGGGCGGGTGTGTGTGTGCTTGTGTGGGAGAAACTCTAGGCATTGGGGCGGAGGCTCAGGCCCGGGAGGCTTCTGGGTATATAAAATCTGCTCTGGGCGACAGTGGGCCTCTCTCCTTCCATTCTTCCTTAGAGAGCTGTAGGCCATGGAGCCCAATAATAGTACCAGTACAACTGTGGAGGAGCCTGACAGCCTGGAGGTGCTGGTGAAGACCCTGGACTCTCAGACTCGGACCTTTATTGTGGGGGCCCAGGTGAGACCCCAGTACTTCTGGAAAACCTCCATTAACTTTTTCTCTTGTAGGCCCTTAGCCTGAAAGAACAACCTATTTTCTGGTCAATTTCTTTGTCATTGATTTCTTTGTTTATATTCTAGACAGAACATTTTTTCATGTTCTTTGTTGAGTAAGAAGGTATGGTTTCTATTGAATGAGCTAGATTTTGTTCTGCCTTCCTCCACCTCAATAGAACTCAGTGCAGAGGGAAATATGGAGGAAGGAGGAATCTGTATGCCATCATCATGAGTGAACCCCAGCTCAAATGGATAGACATGGCTCCTGCTTTTGGGAAAGGAAACAGAACACACAGACCCCAAACGCAAGTGTGTCTTAAAAATTGGTCAGGTCTATACTGTGTTTTTAAAGGTGAGAAATCAGAGCCTGTAATGCAGGTAGAGCCCTAATAGACTGTTGAGTGGAGTCACCAGTATTTGTGGCATAATTTGAATCTTGAGCTTAACAGCATGGGCACAACTATCTGTGTCATTACTCCTGTAATACTGGGAGACAAAACCATGAGGGGTTGGTCCATGGTTTTTAAAACATGACATTACATGTATTTCAGAAAACCATATAGGCTTTTGTGATTAGGTGTATGAAAACAGTCTGAATCTTTCCAAGAGTGAGTTACCTAGTTAGGAAAAATGTTCTTTTTGATCCTTCCTCCCTCTCTTCTTGGTTGAGGCTTTCTTCTTTAACCTGATTGTCCGTCCCATCTTCCTTGTCATTGCTTTTATCTTTGAGACTAGAGTTGTATCATTTTGTGTTTAGGGAGTAGTATCTTTAGACACACATTCCCTTGGGAGCCAGGCAGGGGAGTTAACAAAACGTCAGTTGGCTTTTCTGTTTCTCAGCCATGTAATTTTCTCCTAGGCCTGGAACTGAACTTCGTTATGTTTGTCATCAGTATTTTGACAGGAGTTGTCTTAGTTTGGGGCTTTGCACAATAATTACCTCACAATCAAGACAAATGGATAGTGATTTTATGATGAGATGTTTATCTTTACTTTTTTAATTCTCACCCGAGGATATTTTTTCCATTGCTTTTCAGAGAGAGTGGAAGGGAGAGAGAGAGAGAAAAAAACATGGATGTGAGAGAGACACATCAATTGTTGCCTCCTGAACATGCCCCGACCATGGCTGGGGATTGAGCCTGTGACTGAGATATGTGCCCTTGGCCAGAATCAAACCTGGGACTCTTCAGTTCACGGGCCGATGCTCTAACCACTGAGCCAAACCGGCTAGGGCATGATGAGATCGTTTTTACCCCTCACTCACACAAATCAGTTGTCTTTCCTCTGTCCTTCCTCTTCCATTTCCTAATACCTATTTGTGTCCCTTCTTTGCAGATGAATGTGAAGGAATTTAAGGAGCACATTGCTGCCTCTGTCAGCATCCCCTCTGAGAAACAACGGCTCATCTATCAGGGACGAGTTCTGCAAGATGATAAGAAGCTCCAAGAATACAGTAAGGGGGTGGGGGAGACAGGTCAGAGTTCGAGGCAGCTGTCCAGAGGGATGAGCTGAGACCATGGGTTTACCTGATCGTATAATGTTTGGGTGTGCATCTTTTTTTTTTTTTTTTTTTTTCTTCCAGATGTTGGGGGCAAGGTTATCCACTTGGTGGAACGCGCTCCTCCTCAGACTCAGCTCCCTTCTGGGCCATCTTCTGGGACAGGGTCTGCCTCAGCCACCCATGGTGGGGGACCTGCACTTGGTACTCGGGGGCCTGGGGCCTCTGTTCATGACCGGAATGCCAACAGCTATGTCATGGTTGGAACCTTCAATCTTCCTGTAAGCTTGTGTTCCACATGGGGTGGTTTTTTGTGGGGAAGGGTAGTTTTGGTTGTGGTAGCAGCTGAGAGCTCAGTATGTAGATTGGGTTTGGAGGGCCTGTGGTCTGCTAATGGCCTCAGTCTTGAGAAAAGGGTGGGTCTCCAGAGAATGAACTGGAAATGTGGGGGCCTTAGTATTTGGCTTCTCCCAGAGCAACTTCCCTTACCCTTTCCCCAGAGTGACGGCTCTGCTGTGGATGTTCACATCAACATGGAACAGGCCCCAGTTCAGGTATCATGGGGCCTGGGAGGGTCAGGGAAGGGGATCTGGGAGAAGGAGGCCATGAGGTGGGATTGGACTTGACTGAGGAGATGCTGGGACCTGGTTCAGTAGGCTCTGGAACCTGTGGCTTTATTTCAGATTTGCCCTGATCTTCCCTCTCTTATTGTAGAGTGAACCCCGAGTACGGCTGGTGATGGCTCAGCACATGATCAGGGATATACAGACCTTACTATCCAGGATGGAGGTAAGTGGTCTGTCACTCTCTCTCCATCCTCCCTACCCCTTGTCTCAGTTTGGGGGTGAAGGCATGACTGGCCGCTTCCTTTCTAATCTAGTTTCTTCTCTGCAGTCTTTATTCTTTGGGCAGAAAAAGTATCTATATGAGACTATCTTGTCCCTTTTAATCCTCTTGGTGGCTGGTGTCTGCGAAGTTTGTTTCACACTTGTCAGATAACTCTCATGGCATCTTTTTTTAATTAAAGAAGGATTTCATGCTTTGGAATTTCTTTTTCTTTACCTTTTATTGATTGGTTTTGGAGAGGAAGGGAGAGAGAGAGAAACACTGGTTTGTTGTTCCACTCATTTATGCATTCGTTCGTTGATTCTTTTTTTTATCCTCACCTGAGGATATTTTTTCTGTTGCTTTTCAGAGAAAATGGAAGGGAGAGACAGAGAGAAACATGGATGTGAGAGAGACACATCAATTGGTTGCTTCCCACACATGCCCCGACCAGGGCCGGGGATTGAACCTGCAACTGAGGTATGTGCCCTTGGCCGGAATCAAACCTGGGGCCCTTCTGTCCACAGGCTGATGCTCTAACCACTGAGCCAAACCGGTCAGGGCTTTTCATTGATTCTTGTATGTGCCCTGACTGGGGATTGAACCCGCAACCTTGGCGTATTGGGAGGATGCTCTAACCAACTGAGCTACCTGGCCAGGGCCTTTAATAGTTTCCTTTCTTTTTTAAAACATATTTTTATTGATTTTAGAGAGAAGAAGGGAGAGAGAGAAACAACAATGAGAAAGAACCATTGATTGGCTGCCTCCTGCACATCCCCTACTGGGGACTGAGCCCGCAACCTGGGCATGTGTCCTGACTGGGAGTCAACCAGTGACTTCTGGGTGCATGGGATGACGCTCAGCCAACTGAGCCACACTGACCAGGGCAGGGCCTTTAATTTCTTGAGTATGGTATTTGATACTGGTGTGTCCTTATTTCATTAGTTTGTGCTATGTCTGTGTTCTATAGCTTTTCCTTTTCTTGTGGAGCTTAGGAAACCATAATCCCTACTTTTTTTTAGTAATTCATCTGTAAGAATTTCATGTTTATTGTGCATCTGATTTGTCTAAGTCTTATACTGGTTGCTAGGGAGTCAAAGATACAGATGCAAAGCCTTGCCTTCAGAGTACTTTGTCCACTCAGTCTCCTTTGACCTGAGCAGTCCTCTGCAGCAGTCTCATCCTGCCTTTGGTACCCTGACTTTCCCCTACCTTCAGTGTCGAGGGGGGCCCCAAGCACAGCACTATCAGCCACCTGCACAGACACCAACTGTGGCCCCGGAGCCAGTAGCCTTGAGCTCTGAGACATCAGATCCAGTTGAAAGTGAAGCGCCTCCTCGGGAGCCGATGGAGGCAGAAGAAGTGGAGGAACGTGCCCCAGCTCAGAGCCCGGAGCTCACCCCTTCTGGCCCAGCCCCAGTGGGTCCAACACCTGCCCCAGAGACAAATGCACCCAAGTGAGAGATGGAGGGCACCTTTGGGAGGGGGTTTGGGATCCTGAGTGGAGAATGAGGACCAGGAGAGGGGTGATGGGGAAGGAAGGGTTGCTTGGAGGTCTTATGTGGAGGGTTCATGTTGGGGTCATGGAGGGACTCTGGAGTAGGTAAAGGAGGTTGGGACTGGGTGGCTGAGCTGCACTGCTCTCTCTGGGGCAAGGGAAACCAAATGCTGCTCCCTGATCAAGATTCTCTCCCCTGAGTTCACAGAGGCTCCATCTCTTTTATTAGAGTTAGTATCTCGCCATTGTAGGTGCAGGGTTGTGCGGTGGGGAGGGTGGAAGCGGTTTATCTTTCTTTTCCCATCTTCCCATGGGTGGGGGTAAAGAACAGGCTCTGCTAGTCCAGGCAGGGATTGGGCCAGGGTTCTGGGAGGCCAGGGAGAGACAGCAGATGTGGTCCCTGTCAACTGTGAGGTTGGGAAGCCGAGGAAAGCCTTGGCTCACTGCCTCTTGGTGTTCCCCACAGTCATCCTTCCCCTGCGGAGTACGTCGAGGTGCTCCAGGAGCTCCAGCGGCTTGAGAGCCGCCTTCATCCCTTCTTGCAGCGCTACTATGAGGTTCTGGGTGCCGCTGCTAGCACAGACTACAACAACAATGTGAGCCCGCCCACCCCCTCACCCCAGTTCTCTCCAAATGGAACAGGCTGACATACACATCTATCTCTCCGCCGAAAAAGACATTGTCGGCAGGATGATGATTCCTCCCTAGACTCGCAGCTATCTTTTATTTCTTTTCAGGGTAATCTTTGCAGTCCCCACTCTCTTTGTATCCCTCAGTCCCCTGAGTTACTTAGCAAGTTAATAAAATAAGGGAGATTATTAGCAAGTTAATTTAGCAAGTTAATAAAATAAGGGAGTAGGTGATGACATTCGTTTACTGTAGGGTGTGTTTTAATAGGGAACTACATGTAGGCAATAGAATTTTGCAAAGATTTGGTCTCTGTGGACCCTTCCAAGGTTATACCTAAAGGTTTAGAGAATGTGATGTTTTCAGAAGATGTTACTTTGGTTAGCGAGGTGGATTCCAGCCTGATGTTTTCTGCCTTTTGTGTGTTTTTTTTTGCCCTTTGCCTTTCTGTGTCTTGCCTGGGGCTATAGCAAGAGGGCCGAGAGGAGGACCAGCGCTTGATCAACCTGGTGGGGGAAAGCCTGCGGCTGCTGGGCAACACCTTTGTGGCGCTGTCTGACTTGCGCTGCAATCTGGCTTGTGCACCCCCACGACACCTCCATGTGGTCCGGCCTATGTCTCACTACACCACTCCCATGGTGCTCCAGCAGGCAGCCATTCCCATCCAGGTGGGTCGGGGCGAGCCTGGCCTGAGGGGTAATGGAGGGCTGTTGGTGGAATGACCCAGGATAGCTATTGCGCTTGAAGGAGGTTAGAAGGGGAGGAGGCTTTGGAAACACGTAGTGATAAAGGATACCGGAGACTTTAGAATATGTCATGGGATGGTGCTCTGGGTTAGGCTTTTGTGTTTTTCTCACTTCTGCCCCACCTGTCTGTGTTGTACAGATCAATGTGGGGACCACTGTGACCATGACTGGCAATGGGACTCGGCCCCCCGCGACTCCCAGTGCAGAGGCATCTCCCCCTGGTTCTGGGCAGGCCGCGTCCCTGGCTCCCTCTTCTGCGACTGTCGAGTCAACTGAGGGGACGCATCCCCCAGGGCCTGCCCCCCCCCCGACTGCCAGCCACCCGAGGGTCATCCGGATTTCCCACCAGAGCGTGGAACCCGTGGTCATGATGCACATGAACATTCAAGGTGAGTTAGGGTCAGTAGAGAAGAGCAGCACAGTGAGGGAGGCTTGGTGCTTGGGAGTGAGGGAGTGAGGGTGGGGAAGGGGGAGGCCAGGTCTGCTGGTGGTAGCAGAAGGATCAGAGCAGGGTGTGTGGGGGGGTTGAGGGGGGTGGGGGGCAGCAGGAATGGCAGCAGGTGTTCTAGGCAGGAATGGGGTCCGAAAGGACTCTGATCTCAGGAGGATACTGTCAGGCCTTGGCCCTAATTGTCTTATGCCCACTCTCTCTGTCTCCCTTCCCAGATTCTGGCACACAGCCTGGTGGAGTTCCGAGTGCTCCCACTGGCCCCCTAGGAACCCCTGGTCATGGCCAGACCCTGGGTAAGAGTGAGGGCATCAGAGCAGGCTGAGCTCTGGGTAGAGAAGGGGTAGGGCCAATTGGGTGGGTTGAAGGGGTCCAGGTTCAAGGTTACATCAGACCCGCCCCCCAGGCTCCACCCTCATCCAGCTGCCCTCCCTGCCCCCTGAGTTCATGCACGCCGTCGCCCACCAGATCACTCATCAGGCCATGGTGGCAGCTGTTGCCTCCGCGGCCACAGGTAATGACCTGGAAAGGGAGGCCTGGGAGGGGGGCCATGGTCCATGGTGGTGGGTGTAGTCTGCTGGCGGGCATGGGCCCAGCCCTCAGCCCTCTTTGGTCTCTCCCTTGTGCCACACACAGGACAGCAGGTGCCAGGCTTCCCAGCAGCTCCGACCCGGGTGGTGATTGCCCGGCCCACACCTCCACAAGCTCGACCTTCCCATCCTGGGGGTCCTCCAGTCTCAGGGACTTTGGTGAGTAAGGGTGGGAGGGTTTCGGTGGAGAGATGTCTGGGGAGGGAGTCCTGTGGTGGGGTATAGAAAGGGCAGGGCCAAAAACCTCCCACTTTCTCAGCAGGGTGCTGGCCTGGGTACCAATGCCTCTTTGGCCCAGATGGTGAGCGGCCTTGTGGGGCAGCTTCTTATGCAGCCTGTGCTCGTGGGTGAGTCCTTGTTCTTCACTGCCTCATGATGAGATTTTCATGGCTCTGAAGGCTGACCCTCCTTCCTTGGCCCTCATGGCGCCTCCCAGTTCTTGCTGTAGTCCCTTTATTCTTGCCTTCCCGCTGGAAGACGGGAATGGAGGTGCTGCGGCGTCTCGTTTCTTTTTAGATTTCAACTTGCTGCTTTTGTTCCCTACAGCTCAGGGGACCCCAGGAATGGCTCCACCTCCAGCCCCTGCCACTGCTTCAGCCAGTGCTGGCACCACCAACACGGCCACCACAGCTGGTCCTGCACCTGGGGGGCCCACCCAGCCTCCACCCCCTCAACCCTCCACCGCAGATCTGCAGTTCTCTCAGCTCCTGGGGAACCTGCTAGGGCCTGCAGGGCCAGGTGCTGGAGGGCCTGGCATGGGCTCTCCCACCATCACCGTGGCGATGCCTGGTGTCCCTGCCTTTCTCCAGGGCATGACTGACTTCTTGCAGGTGAGTGGCTGGCTTGCTCTTTGCCCTTCCTCTCCTTGCCCAGCCAGGCACTGGTGCCTTGTTGCAATTATTTCACCACCGGAGAGGAACCCTGGGATTCACGGACTCTGACTCCCCCATTTTAGAGTTGAGGAAAATGGGGTTTAGAGCATTCGTGCTACTGCTTTCTGACCTAACTCATTCAGAGGGAGAGGGGCAGCTGCTTGGCTTACTCTGCGGCTCAGTAACTGCCCATGCATGTTTTTCTGTAAGGAGTCTAGACCAGAACAGAGCTTCCCATCTTCCATACCCCTTCTGGTTTGTACCCTCCTGATGCCATTTTATGTCCTTGTCCCCATTCTCACGTCACATTCTGTTCTTTATTTCTTCTCTGTTTGCCAGGCAACACAGACGGCCCCTCCTCCCCCTCCCCCACCCCCACCTCCGCCTCTGGCCCCAGAGCAGCAGACCATGCCCCCACCAGGGTCCCCTTCTGGTGGTGCAGGGAGTCCTGGAGGCCTGGGTCCTGAAAGCCTGTCACCAGAGTTTTTCACCTCAGTGGTGCAGGGTGTGCTGAGCTCCCTGCTGGGCTCCCTGGGGGCTCGGGCCGGTAGCAGTGAGAGCATCGCCGCATTCATACAGCGCCTCAGTGGGTCCAGCAACATCTTTGAGCCTGGGGCTGATGGGGCTCTTGGTGAGCATGGGGGGGGGGGTGCCTTGTCCTTGTCCAGGAAAGGGCAGCCAGTGGAAGGTAGATGATCTGTGTGTAGGGATATAGCCCAGCTGGTATGAGGGTGGTGGTCTGGGGTGGGTGGGCCGGTCAGGTGGTAAAGACCACTGCTAACTTCTGTCCTGTCCACAGGATTCTTTGGGGCCCTGCTCTCTCTTCTGTGCCAGAACTTTTCCATGGTGGATGTGGTGATGCTTCTCCACGGGCATTTCCAGCCACTGCAACGGCTCCAGCCCCAGCTGCGATCCTTCTTCCACCAGCACTACCTAGGTGGCCAGGAGCCCACACCTGGTAACATCCGGGTAAATGAAGACCTGGGCTCCAGAGCTGTCCTTCCCCCGCCTTCAGTTCCTTATTCCTCACTCAGTGTATCTGTCACCTGTAACCTATGACTGTCCCAGCCCAAGCAGTCTTGGGCTTGTTTGGAGTGGAGGGGGAAGTGTCTTGAGGGCTGGGACTTGAATTTAAACCTGTGTTGTTCCTCCCCCCCTGCCTCCATAGATGGCAACCCACACATTGATCACTGGGCTGGAAGAATATGTTCGGGAGAGTTTTGTGAGTAACCCTTCCCCATCCCATCCTCTCCTGGGT
The DNA here is from genome assembly GCF_054644295.1 of Miniopterus natalensis. NCBI lineage: Eukaryota > Metazoa > Chordata > Mammalia > Chiroptera > Miniopteridae > Miniopterus > Miniopterus natalensis. The sequence continues at coordinate 5,298,734 of NC_142085.1, read as the reverse complement.
GTGGTAGGATAGCTTGTTTCTACTGCCCCCCCCACTCTGTGTCTTGGCGTTCCTGATTTTTGGTTCCTTGTGTGTTTTGTCTCTCAGTCTTTGGTGCAAGTTCAGCCAGGTGTGGACATCATCCGGACGAATCTGGAATTTCTGCAGGAGCAGTTCAATAGCATTGCTGCTCATGTTCTACACTGCACAGGTCAGGCCGCCCGGGTCCAGGGAGTGGGCGTGGTGATGTGCAGGGCTGCGGATGCCAGCACTCCCTCCTTACGTATCGCCCACAGACAGTGGATTTGGGGCCCGTTTGCTGGAGTTGTGTAACCAGGGCCTGTTTGAATGCCTGGCTCTGAACCTGCATTGCTTGGGGGGACAGCAGATGGAGCTAGCTGCTGTCATCAATGGCCGAATTGTAAGCACCACCCAGCCCCAGATCCCCAGCCTTTTGTTTCCTCAGGTTTCCATTCTCTTAGGTATCTTGCAGTTTTCATTTTTCTTCTCCAAACTGCCATCCTTTATCCTTTGAGACCTTTCAAAAGCTGATTGAGGGTTGTGTGTTTGAGTCTGCTTTCTGCCCCTCAGCGTCGCATGTCTCGTGGGGTGAATCCATCCTTGGTGAGCTGGCTGACCACTATGATGGGATTGAGGCTTCAGGTGGTACTGGAGCACATGCCTGTAGGCCCAGATGCCATCCTCAGATATGTTCGCAGGGTTGGTGACCCCCCGCAGGTAAAAGGACCTGATGATGGGCTGTGGGGTCAGGGGACTTGAGGGAACTGGAGAGATTTGAGGCCCTTTTGTGTTCTCTCTTCAATTTTACAGCCACTTTCTGAGGAGCCAATGGAAGTTCAGGGATCAGAGAGAACTTCCCCTGAGCCTCAGGTACTAGGGGGAGGTTGAGGGGCCAGAGAGAGTGGAGGTCTGGGGGTGGAGGGGCCAGAGAGTGTGGAGGTCTGGGGGTGAGAATTCTCTCTCTTCCTGCTGTCTGACTTGCAGCGGGAGAATGCTTCCCCAGCCCCTGGAACAACAGCAGAAGAGGCTATGTCCCGAGGTCCACCTCCTGCCCCTGAAGGGAGCTCCCGAGATGAACAGGATGGAGCTTCAGCTGAGACAGAACCTTGGGCAGCTGCAGTCCCCCCAGTAAGTGTTAGGTGATTGGTGGGCCAAGGCAGTGGAAAGTTGTGGCAGTTACTTTCTAATCATCTTTTCTTTCCCAGGAGTGGGTCCCTATTATCCAGCAGGACATTCAGAGCCAGCGGAAGGTGAAACCCCAGCCCCCCCTGAGTGATGCCTACCTCAGTGGTATGCCTGCCAAGAGACGCAAGGTGGGTTTGCCTCTTCCCTGAGGATCCCTCTTTCTCCAAATTCCTGTCATGCTTAGAATTAAACTGAGCTTGAAGGAGTTCTTTCTAGTTTGATGGGGAAACCTTTCTGGGACTCAGACTTGCTCATGGATGCTCCATTAGTTAGTCTGTTTGCCAGCAGCCTCGTCATCCCGCAGCTGCCTAATTCCGTGACTAGGTCTGTTTCCTTATGGCGGGCTTCCTTTTGTGGACCAGCTAGCTTTGAATGCTGGATGGATTGACCCATCTTGCCCTTCTTGTTTTGAAGAGCAAGTCCAACACATTTAAATGCTGTTTTTGGCCAGAGCCAAATAGTATTAGGAAGGCATTTCTGCCGGTAAAACCACACGTGGACTATTTCCCTTCTCTCCCTAGCGTGGAGGCTGGTTGGCTCGTGGAGAGGGTGAGCTGGGTGGTGGCACTGGATCTGACGTCGATCCTCTTTTCCCTCCCAACCCCGTCCCCCAGACCATGCAGGGTGAGGGCCCCCAGCTGCTTCTCTCAGAGGCCGTGAGCCGGGCAGCTAAGGCAGCCGGAGCTCGGCCCCTGACAAGCCCCGAGAGCCTGAGCCGGGACCTGGAGGCACCAGAGGTTCAGGAGAGCTACAGGCAGCAGGTGCCCCCACCTTGAAGCAGAATAGGGATGGTCTAGTGGGAGGGGTTGGGCTAGGGCCCCTCTTCCTCAGATCCCTTCAGAGATGAACTGGTTAGTCTGTGGCTACCACTTAATGTTTTTAAGGTGTTTCCCCTAGTGGCATATGGGAAGGCTCAGTGATGCCTTATTGGGCTACTGACAATGTGTAGCTGGTGGGGAAGTATTAGTTCTGAGGGATGGCCTTGCGTGCTTGCTGGGATCCTAGGGGCTTGGCCAGTGCTCCTCCAACCTGCTTGCTCTCTTTTTCTAGCTCCGGGCTGATATACAGAAGCGACTGCAGGAAGATCCCAACTATAGCCCCCAGCGCTTCCCTAATGCCCATCGGGCCTTTGCTGAGGATCCCTAGCTCTTTGCCTGCCCTCATCGGGGACCATTTTCCCCCTCTTCCTTCACAGTATTTAAGAAATAAAAGTCAGATTTTCCTGGCCCCCTTGTCTGTAAATTGTGTTAGACTGAGCCCCTTCATCTTCCCTGAACTTGACTTTTAAAAATGAATAATCCCTAGGGCAGCCAGCTTTGACCATGTCCCCGGGAGCGAAAGTGCACTAGCACGTTCACTGTTCGCACAGCACACTACAATGTGCATTTTGGACAGTTGCGTTTTCAATTAATTTTGCATGCAGAAGCATTTTGCATGTAATACCCAAGTTCCAGGTGCATGCCAGGAGAGGACTCTCAAACTGTCCAGTAAAAAAACACGTAATTCCCAAGCAGCAGCAGCCATATAGCTCAACCAAGATTGACCAATACTAGAACTTGTTTACCCAGTTCAGGGAGCCCACTGTTCACATGGTTGAATGTCAAGTCCATGACAGCTATAGAGGCACAGTTTGTAGATGGGACCAAAGTGACACGTGGCTACAAGTTCTTCATTCCTCCTTTTGAGATGCAGTTGCTGTCCCCTGCCCCACTTTAGCTTGCCTCTGGGTCAACATAAAGTGGCCGACACACTCAAAGTCCAGGCCATAAGCTTTGAAGGTTCCACTAGGATCTGCAATACTGTCTCATGGGCAAAAGAGCTCTGATGACTCCTAGAACATCTTGCTGGAGGAGTCACATGGCCACTGGTTGACAAGTCCAAATGCCCCACCAAGGCCCCAGACACATGAGGGAAGCTCTATGGGACCAGCCCAGCTGTCAGCTGCAGACTAACCAATTGACTTAACTGGCTGGCACAAAAAGATTTGCCTAGCAGAGCCCAGCTCTAATTCCTGGCGCACAAAACTTGAAAGATACAATAAAATGGTTAAGTTGTGAAGAAGTTAGGAAAAGATCACTGGGGATAAGTAGCAATTAGTTTCCGACTGAACCCACTCAACGGATTACTTGGCACTGTATTATGCATGACAGAAGAGATTGCAAGCAACCAACCTACCCCTGAAATCATTTTGGAAATATTTTTTAAATTCTTTTATTATTATTATTTTTTTAACAAATGGCCCCAGGGATGGGGGACCAGGGGAGCAGGGAGGAGGGTAAGCGAGGCCCAAGCCCCACAACCCCTCCCACCCACCCCTTTCCCCCTTATATATTTATAATCTATATACAAGGCCTGGGGAGGGGGGGGATAGGGGCAAGGGGAACTCCCTCAGCGGGGTGGAGGCAACCTAGGCTCTTTGTCCCCTCGGGACCCAGGCTCTTCTGCCCGTCGGGAAGACCCTTCTCGTGAAGGTGGCCCTGTCCGCTCCCAAGGCTTCGGCATCCAGCGTAGGGTGTCAGGTGGGGAGGCCTGGAGGTCAGGTACATGTGGAAGAGGAAGTAGGGCTCCATTCATACTGGGAAGTCAGGAATAGAAGGGCAGATTTGGGGGTAACTCGAGAATTTGGACTTTGGGACCTGGGGGTTTCTCCCTCACCTGCTGGTGAAGGTCGATGTGCTGGGTGCGGAAGACACCGCTATAGGTGGAGGGTGGGGCTTTGAGACGGGAACTGAGGCCAGAGAAAGACCTAGAGGAGGAAGAGTGTTTAAGGAGAGCTGAAGACCTGGCCCTGCCCCCCCAAAGTAAGGCCTTGGGGCTGGGCAATCTGTATCCCCAGTCCCTTCTCTTGCCTTCCAGCTGGGGGAGTACGTGATGAACCGGGTCCCCCAAGGTTGCTGCTCAGTTTTCGATAATCCTGGAACGGCTTTAGCTCTACTGGGTGAAGCTGAAGGAAGAAAATTCATGAGCCTCCTGTCTCTCAACCCGTTCATCTTGAGATAATGAACCCCTACCCCTAACTCTTGGAGTTGCCTAGCACTACAGTTCCTGTACCTTACCTCTGCTCGCCCCAAGCTAGGGGGGAAGGGCCTGGCAGGTGAAGGCAGGACCCGAGGAGCAGGTGGGGGCCGCACAGCCAAACTGGGAGGCTGCAGAGCAGGACCCACAGGCAACAGAGAAAGGGGGGGTGGGGCAGGAGGTGGCGCTGGTGGCAGGGAGCCAAAGTTCACCATAGGCAGCTGTGAGTCCACCATGGGTAGAAGCATCTGTAACAAAAAATACGGGTCTGTGTTGGGGGCAGAAAGAAATGTCAGAAAACTCAAGATAGAGTAAAATTAAAAAAGCCAGAGATTGGACAGAGAAAGAGACAGAAGGGGAAGAGGACAGATAAAAGTACCTGCTGGGCAGGGGCCCCTGAGGGGAGGTAGCCACTCTGGCCACCAGGTTGCAGAGGAGTCGAATAAAAGTCTGAGGGGGATGGAAGATCCTGGCGCACCTGCTGGGCAATGGGGAGAAGTATGTCAACTCCCCCAAAAGCATTCTCCTCCATCACCAGCTCCCTAAGCGCAGCACCTGCCCACCTATTACCTGAAGCAAAGGTGGGTCGGGCAGAGGGCTGGGGCAGAAGGCTGGAGAGTAGAGGAAGGAAGGTGGAGGGTAGAGAACTCCAGCTGGCAACTTCCCCAGCTCTGTTGCTTGCAGTGCAGAGAAATCCAGAAACTGGCCCTTGACAGCTATGCCAGAGAGCAGTGCTGAAGGGGGTGCCGGGCCCGGGGGGAGGTACAGGGGCTGTGACCTGGAAAGACATTGGGGCAAGGCAGGGAAAGGTGTCAGGGAGCCAGAGTCATCTATTCCTTTAGTCTGAGCACAACCTACTCCTTTAGTCCACTAGCACTTGGTACCTAGAAAACGTCTTCCCCTTCCCTCTCCCCTGAAACATGGCTCCATTTCCTTCTGACACACACAGGCATCTAGTCTTACCTGTAAGGGTGCACTGAGGGTGTCCCAGAGCGGAAGCCTCCATTGTTGGCATGTAACTGAGCATCTATGGCTCCCCCTGAGACCTACAGAAGAGCAAAGCTGGACTAACTCCAGTTTCTCTGGTCAAGAAAAGCTCACCCACCCACCAGCTACAGTAAAAAGAAGGAAAAAAATGAGATGACAAAAGATGTTCACACCTATACAAACTAGAGGCTTTATTGTAAGGGACAGCAGCAGAAAGGGGTCATGGGATAGGAAGTAGGTCCTACCTGAGAACTGGGAGGCCCAGGGCTGCCATAGAAGATTTCAGGGTACAAGCGCTGGCCTGAGGAGCTGGGCTCTGGGCCACAGTACCCGGAACCCAGGTTCTTGGACTGTGGTGGCGGCTCAGTGGAGGCAGAAGCACTAGGGAGCAGCTCCCAGTCTCGGGATATGGGAATGGCCTGCAAAGAAGACAACTTGTCAAGAGGGCTCTCTGAACCATCTCCAGAAACCTGAGACCTTTCCACCCAACTCTCCCTCCCCCACCTACCTCAGTGACTGATGCCGGTAGCTCCTTCTCTGCTTTTAAACCGTCTCCTACCACTAGGCGCAAGTCTGAGTCCTGTGATCATGAAGCAAGGGAAGAATGTCCCAAGATTTAGATGTGTCCTCCATGTCCCACCTCCAGTCCTTCCCTTCTCTCCACCCAACCCAAGAAACCCAGATCTAGCCCATGCAGACCTTGTCACTGGTGCCAAACTGGACTGGGGGCCCAGGTCGATGGGATGGCCGCAGGGAGCCAGGCTCTGGGCCTCGGTCTGTACGTTGCAATCGTTCTGTGCCAATGGGACCAGGGGGCAGAGGCTGCTCCCGGGGCAGCTCCTGGGTTGGGGTATATAGTGACGTGTGGATGGGGGAAGGAAACAGAAGCCCAAATAAGAAAATCCCCAGCACACACAGAATGGGGGGGGGGGGGGACGGGGGAACGGGACAGGACGAAGGTAGGGCTACAGCTGGAGTCCCAGAAACACTCCTCTTACCCTTTCTTGGCCTTTTACCTTTCTGTCCCCATCAGGGGGGGCAAGTGGCCGTCTCCTAGGAGGTTCAGAGGGTTCAGAGCCAGGTGGACCCTCACCAGGAACAGCATTCAGGGGTGAGGGGCCTCCAGGCCGCTTGGGGGGGCCCTCTGCTGCCCCCTTGAGTCCTCCATCAGGGGAACTTCGCTGGCTGCAGGGACCTGATGATACCTGAGAATCCCCACTCAGGTCCACCCCACTGTCAGACTGACTCATCTGAGAGGAGCGGAGAAGGAGTTAGTTAAGTAGGGTAGAAAGCACCCCAATACCTGACTGTGTACACAAACAGACAAACTGAAGAAAGGAGACAACTACGTGAGAGAGCAACCCCAGACCCAACCCGGAACAGGTGGGGAAGCATGGCCAGCGCACCATAAAATCCCACCTCAGATACTTCCTCCCATCCTCACTCACCTCTGTGCCAGCTACGTCCTCAAAAGGACTCAGGGGTTCCATCCAGGGCTCCATGGGACCAGGCCCGTAGCTCTTTCGACTAGTGGCTGGAAAAGCACCGACAGAAGCTGTGAGGACACTCATGAGTCCCGTCTGGCTCTAACAGTCCTTCCTTCTGCTTAGCTTTACTCACCAGTATGGAAACGATTCCAGATGTGAGGGCTTAGGGCCTCTGTTCCTACATCTCTGGACTCTCCCTGAGGGCCTGGGCCCTCGGGTTTAGGGCCCAGGAACCCAGAGCTATGAGAAGGCGGCAAAGCTTCCTAAAGGTGAGAAAGGCCGGAGGCAAAACACAAATGAGCTGAGACTAGGGAATGTAAGGAACTGGGGCAGAGTGAGGGGTGGGGTAGCGAGGGACACGTAGAAGGCATGCAGTGACCAACACTGAGAATTTTGGGGCGAAAACAGCAACAGGAAAGAATAGAGAAAACATAAGAGCCCTTGGAGCGAGCAGTGAAGCACCATCTCAAGCCCATCCCTCACCTCCTGCAGCAGCTCCGGTTTTCTGGGAGGCCGCTCCCGCCGTTTGAGGGGGAAGGGATTAACCCCGGCAGAATCCTGGGGAGTCCCGCCCACCCCCCTCACCATCGGCCCTGGCTCCTCGAAGTGGAGGTCTGGGGAAAAGGGGAAATCCGTCAGCACCAGCCTTGCTCTATCACTGACCCTAGCGTTTCCTCCTTACCCCAGATCCCAATCCTCCTATCCCTGCTCAGTGCACACACTAGCACCCGATCCCCTAGCCAGACTCTTCCCCTTCAACACCTGACCTCTGGAGATGTACAGTCTCACCCTTAGCCCCTCCGGCTTACCTGAACTGATGCCAATGCCGCTGTTGGCCCTCTGAGGGTCATAGCGGGTTGGGGGCCGAGGGGAGGGGCCTTGAGGGGTTTGGGGAGGCCCAGGCTTGGGCCTTGGGTGTCCCCCTGGTGCAGCTGCACTCCCCTGGCGGCTGCTGAGCTGGGCCAGAGCCTGTTGGATGCCAGCAGGGTTGCTGTGGATCACTTGGTCCAGGCGGAAGACAGCAGAACTGCTAGGGGGTGGGGGAGGCAGAGGAAGCCCTGCAGGACGCTCCTCTGGAGGACGGCTAAAGAAAACAGATCAGCTCCAGTATTCCCCAAATCATTACCCTTTCCCTACAAAAATCTTTCAACCTCTGCACTTCCCTGTGCAGACGTGTTTGCAAGCATCTCTAAGGAACTCTGTGCACAGGCATAGAGAGGACAAGAATGGGGCCTAGGTCGGTGTGCCCCGACTGCTTCCCAGTGCCTTTGGCAGACATGGATATCCTAATGCCTGTCCAACAGTCCTCAGGTCTCCAAACTCCACTGCACCCAACCTCACCTTCCCCTCAGGTCTTCTCCCCTCCCCCAACTTAAGCTTAAAAACAAATTTAGCCTGTCCCTACCTACCTTCGGTTCTTGGGAGAGGGCCAGCTCCTCTTGTCCCCTCGCCCTGGGCCGGTCCTCCCTCCAGGACCCCCTCCACCGCCTCCACCACCGCCAGCCTTGCTGCTGGGGCCTGGGCGCCGGTTCTGCCTCTCCATGCCTGGTCGCTGACTTGAGAAGCTCCGCTTGCTCAGATCCTTGGCTCTCTGGCTCAGGTCTCCACGGGACATGGTTGAAATGCCTGGTCCAGCTCCACTGCCCCCACCCCCAGGAGTTCCCACAATTTTGGGTGTCAGCAGTGCTGGTGGGGGAGCCTCCTTGTCCCCTCTGCGCTCACTGGCAAAGTCGCTGCTCTCTGACGCAGTCTCCCACTCCTCGTTGGCCTGGTCTGAGTTCTGGTTTGACAGATCAGGAGACTTGGCAGCTGCTCGGCGAGGAGGGGGAGGCACGGCTGCTGCTGTGAGGGTCTCCTCCGGTCCCGGGGTGGAGGCTGGAAGGGCTGGAGAAGAGAGCTTGCCCTCGGCCCCTCTAGCAGCACTCTCCCGCTCCTGTTTCAGCCTTCGAAAACGAGGTGGTTTGTCCTGCTGCTGAGCCCTCCCATGTCGCCTCCTTCGGGGCCGCTCCCCATCTTCCACACCCATACCCAGGTTGCTGCCTGTGCTGCTGCCTCCGCGGGCCATCGGGGACAGAGGCCCTGGGATCAGCTTCTCTTTCAAAGGCTCCTTACTTGGCAAAGGACCAGCTGGAGGCTTCTTGGGGGCCAGAGACTTGGCTGGAGGGTTCCAGCCTGGGCAAATGGATGGAGGGGGCCGCCCTCCCCCTCGGCCCCTGCGTGATGGCACGCCTCTAGGTGTGAAGACTCGCCCACCTCGGGCAGAAAAACGGGCTGGGGCTGGTGAAGGAGGAGCTCCTGATGGTGGGGGAGCAAGAGGGACCTGGGTGAGTACACCTTCCTTGGGTGGGGGGGCCTCCTTGTCTGAGGGGGCCAGATCACTCTCATGGGTCTCGCTGCCCGTTTCTGAGCCCCGTTGCCGGCGTCGCTTGGGGATTTCTTCGTACTCAGAACCCTCACTTCTTGTCTCGCTGGCAGTGCGACCTCGGGGAGTAGGGGGGTGATTGGGTCCCCCTGCCCCACCGGTACGCCCATCATCTCCACGAAACTCTCGGTAACTGCGGAACTCTCGGCTTCGGGCTCCCCGCCCTCTTCCTCCATAAGTCCCCCGGAAACCTCTCCCTCTGGCAAAATACTCGCCTCTGCCCCGACCCCGGCAAGTAGGACCCACTCTTTCATAGGAATAGTCCCTCCGAAGCCTCGGAGCGGGGGAAAGGTTCCCACTGGGTAGAGTCTCCTTGGGGCCCCCCACCTTCCCCTTTGCTGTCTTGAGTGGGTCTGGCTTTGTGACCTTGAGGGTTTCATCCCCCTGTTCCAGGGGCTTGGGAGGCAGTTCTTCGACTTTTGTCGGTGGTGGGGGTTTCTTTATAGGCCCAGCCCGGCGGGGAGGGGCCCCTGGCTCCTCTGGAGGGACTCCACGCCGACTGCTGCCTGGGCGAGGGCCCCAGCGGGTCTCAGTGCGGCTCTCTCTGCGGGCTGGTGGGGGGCCTTGGCCTCCAACTCCACGGGTAGGCTTTCGGTTGGCTTCTGGCCCTGTTAGCTGTGGAATTTCCTCCTTGGGGGCCTCCTTCTTGGGTGGTGAAGCTTGTATCTTGGCAGCCTCGTCACTGCCTGGGGGCCAGGGGAGTGGACGGGGTCCTGGGGCAGTTGGCTCCTCCAGAGGGAAGCGAGGGATGGGGGGCCCAGGGGCTCCATTCTCAGGAAAGCCAGGATAACTGGCCAGATAGGGTGGTGGGGGAGGTACTGGAGGTGTCTCGCTCCTGAAGAGGAAGATAGAAAAGAATGGAAATGAACATCTTAGGATGAGTAAAACTGAAACTAGGTGAGGAAACAAGAGCATTTTATTACAACCCAGACACTCCTTTCACGTTTATCCCTACCACTTCACCAATAACCCACGGCACCTGTTCTCCTAGCCTAGATCCTGTCACTAGAAACTCACCTATTTCTCTCTCACTCACCTCATCCCCTTGTCGTCCTCATCGGCAGCCTGTCGCAATGGTGAAGCAAGCGGGCGAGGGTCGGTGGATGTGGTGGTGAAGACATCTCCTACCCAGGCCAACTTTGGATCCACTGGTGGGGTGCCCCGATCCCGTAAGAGGGGTCCTGCATGGCGCTCGAATGGCTCTGAGCTTGAGCCTCCACTGTCTGAGCGCTCCCGGGGAACTAGGCCTGAGGAAACGATAACCCATTCTCATGTGACAGGCTCTCTGGCTCCAAAAGGATCTCCCCAGTCTAATCCTCCCGTCAGTCAAGTCAAAGCCAGCTCCTGTACCTCTTACTCCCAGTAAGTCTGGGCCTGGCCAGCTCTCCTGAAACAGGGTCACCCACTCAGCTTCACTGTAAATCAATCAATCCCCCCAAGTAAATCCTGGCCAAAAAAAGACCATTGGATATAAACTGAAACTCATGGACACGAACAGCAGTGTGGTGGTTGCCAGAGGGAAGGGGGTGGGGGGTGAAGGGGGTCTTAATATATGGTGACGGGAGAAGATATGACTTTGGGTGGTGGGCACACAGAGCAATATACATACCTTGCAACATAGAAACCCATACCTGAAACCTCTATGTACATACTGACGATTGTCACCCCATACATTTAATAATGGAAAAAAAAAAAAAAAACCAAAGAAAGAAAAAAGGACACAAACCTGATTTTTAAAAATAATGTAATGCTCTACATAAAAAAAAAAAAAAACACAAACAAAAAACAAGACCACCACGGTTTCTTTCTTTCCTAAGCCCATCCTTGTCACAAAGAGCTTCCACAGCAGTGCTAGGCCCATGCCCCGCCCCCTTCACTGGTGGCCCTTTATCCCACAGCAAGATGCAGGTACCCTCATCCTAGGACTGAAGGCCTCTTACCAGAGGGATGCACACCAGGAGGGTAGAAGTCCAGAGGGGGTCGGCCCTGGAGGAGCCGGGGATCCACATAAGGAGGAATCATCATCCAGCGGGGATCAAAGTTCATTGGGGGCATGGGTGGGGGCCGGCCCAGAGCACCAGGGTACAGGGCCTTGGGAGGCGGAGCTTGTGGAGCTGGAACAGCCCCCATGGTTACAGGCTGTGGTGGTGATGGGGGTACTGGGGTAGGTGGGGTGGAGCCCTGTTGATGCTGCTGCCACTGCTGCTGCTGCTTCAAGAGCTGCTCCTGGGAAGGACAAGAGAGGCATCAAGGCTGCCACCTCCAGACAAAAGGAACTGACATAAAAACAAGTCAACACACAAATGTGACATATATCTGGACCACATGGACACAGAACTGGTAGAGGGTCCCAGAAGGGAACCAATGGAGTACTGTAAACATTGGAGCTAGGCAAAGCAGCAAATCATCATCCAGCGGGGATCAAAGTTCTTAAGAGAGGAATCCCTTAAGAGAGGAAGTAACTTGATCTCACCTGCTGCTGCCGCTGGAAGCGAGGAGGTAATGACTTCTGATATTTGGGGTAGCCCAAGCCCTGGCTGGGGGGCTGCCGGGTGGGACCAACCCCATCACCCTTAGGTTCCACCTTTGGGGCTGGGGGTGTGGCAGGGTAAGGAACCTCTTCTGGTGGTTCAGGACACTCTTTTGAGGGCAGTTGAGGTTCCACTGCATTGATGAAAAGACAACAATCAGAGTGGACTATCCCACCATAGACACTCCATGAACACTCACACAATTTCAGCTCTCCCCTCTAGCTCCCTCTCTAAAAATATGGCCTTCCCACTTAGAACACATGAAATATTTCATGGCCTCTCAAGAGCCAATGGTGTGGTGCAATTAGTGTCCTATGAAACCAACAAAATCACACTTCAGAGTCTTGCTCCACGAGGCTATGGAAAGTGGTTTTAGGTCACTATATTAAGGAATTCAGGTAGCAAAACCTCCCCTTCACACAGACAGTCCCAACAACTGCCTTCTATTTCATGTCCCCTCAACCTTCCTACACACAGCTTTGACCCAAGCAGAGAAGAGATCTGCCACCTGGTGGCACCTATCCCCATCTCCATACCTGGGCTGGCTTCGAAGCTGCCACTGCTGGTGCTACTGGTACTGCCACCACCACTCACCAGGACGGGAGATGGAGCCACACCTGGAGTGGGGGTGGACTGGGCAGGAGGAGCCTGTGCTGGCTCTTCCAGTTCTTTTTCTGGTGTTGGGGCTGGTGCTGGTGAAGGAGCTGGAGGTGTGGGGAGTTCTTTGGGGACAGCAGGTGGTGGTGCTGGGGCAGGAGCAGCAGCAGGTGGGGCAGCAGGCTCTGCTTTGAGCCGCTTGTCAGGTGCCCCAAACTTCTCATCAAGTCGCTTGAGCTTCTCTGCACAGGCTGCCCGACGCTCCTCCTGCATGCGGCGCTCTTCCTCTTCCCGTCGTCGCCGGGCCCGCTCCACGGCCAGGGAAATCTCAGATGAAGACTGCTTTCGCCGCTGCCGCCACGCCTCATCCTCGTCTTCAGGTGCTGGGGGCTTGCAGGGTGGGCCCCCACGATCCTGTCAATGGGCAGACCCAGCGGGGCCAGAGGTGTCAGTCGTTATGTTTCTTATGATCTCTTTTGTAAACTGACCAACTGTCTCTAGCTGTGGGTGCAAGAACCAGGCCTTGGGTTGATGGCCTCTCTGGGGAGGAAAAAACTCATCATCCTAATCTGTTTCCTTTCCCTTCCAAGGTCCAAACACAGACCTCCTTGTTCTTACTCCCTAGGACCCCAATTTCACCCACATTCCCCTAACACCAAGGGTGCTCCAAATCTTGTCAGATTCTCCAAAGCTCTACACTTCCTACAGCCCATTTTCGACCCGCCTTCCAGCTTCCTCTATTACTGCTCCTTCAATCACGCAGCTAACGATCAGCCACAACTGACCCCCTCAAACCCTCATTATAGACACTCACTGGGTAGTCGCCAGGGGGGCCCCAGTTGCCAGCGGGGCCCCGGTGAGGTGGGGGAGGGGGAGGCTTTGGGGCAGGAGGCCCTGACTCTGTCTCTGGAGGCCGAGAGGTCTCTGCCCAGGCCGTCTTGGGAGGAGGCGGTTCGCTGCCCGTGCAGTTGCCCTTTCTGCCATCGGCTTCAGGGGTCCGTTCTTCACCAGCAGCTGCCTGGGGCTCCTTGCTGTGAGCACACCAACAGTGGTTTTAAAATCGGCTGCAACCCAGCTCTTTTAAGGGTGTACTGGCATGAGAGAAACTGAGCCCCGCCTCTTCCCTCCCCAGGAGGCCCTAACTCACTGGCCCTCAGCTCCCTCTTCATCGGAGTCTCGTCCGTCCTCCTCGTCACTGAACTTGAGCTTTTCAGTGTAGTCCACCTCCTCGTGGGCCCCTGAGGAAGGCAAAGAGCAGTAACCCAACCACTCTGCTTTCCAACTGCAGGGACACGGGAGATGGTCTAGAACTACACGATGGAATGCACCACCAATGCCAGCCCCCCCCCTTTAAAGTCTGAATCCACTGGAATCTTGTAGTTCTCAGTCCTTGCAGTTCGTTACCAGGACTGGGCTCTCCTACACACATCTCCTCTCCGCATCAATGCCTGCTCTCTCCCACACAACCCCCCATTTTCCCCTTACCAGATCTCACAAGACCAAAATGCTCGTCTCCTTAATATTCACTTACCTGCCCAACCATCGTCATTCTCCTGGTCCAACTGGTCAAATTCTTTGAGATTATCCTCTTTAAGAATGGAAGGCCGACCCATAGGCTCTATAAGGCGCATTGGTGGCCCTGAGCCCCGGGGGCCTACCACGCGGGGAAACCGGCTGTGTATGAAAAAGCAAATGGGAAAGGCAACATGGTGTATAACCACACCAGACAGAGCCTCCTGGCAATAAAACCGTCCCTCCACCAACAGGGGCCCCTCATCCCCAATCACAAACCCAGACCTGGCATTACTCACCTGGGCCCATCAGGGGTAGGGTATCGGTAAGGCCCCTGGGGTCCATAGGGCGGAGGGAATGGGAGATATGGGGGATACATCTGCAAAAAGGCCCAACAGCAGCTGCTCAGAGGGATGGTCGAAGAGCATGCCAGTTCCCTAAACCTATCTTTCTCACTCTATGTCATAGGCCCCTGCTTTCTAGCTGTCCCCTACAAAGACTAAGTCCTAATTTCTAACTCTCTAGCTTCCAGTGCAACCACCCCAAAACAAGATATCCAAACTCACGAAGGGCGGCATCATTCCTCGGTAGGGAGGGAACTGGGGTGGGCCGGAAGGCTGCAGTCCCCCCCGGGGATCATGGCCGTGATGAAGTTTGGAGTCTAGGCCCTCCAGCTCATCAGGGCCACGCCCACCTCCGTCCCTCCAAGTTGTAGAATCTGTATTTTGGAAAGGGCAGAGAGTGAACAGAGCTGAAAATGATGAGGAGCACTTAGCTCTGAGATGGAATAAGGTAACACTCCAGCCAAAAGGTAAGCCCTTCCCCACCCATACCCTTCCTCCCAAATGGCAGCCACTCACTTTGTGGGCGGAGGCTTGGTCCGGGCCCAGACAACTGTTCGGCAGACTCCCTTTCCTTGGCAGCCTTGTCCTGGTCGCCAGCCGCCTGCAGGGTCGGAAATTCCTCTCGAGAGAATCGTGACAGTAGGCTTGATGCCCTTCCACCTGTTTGGGTTGGGGAGCAAAGCAGGAGACAGAAGTACATTTACTGAGGATGCACCACGAAAGGGGAAGGTTCTGATAGGTACCAGATCAAACCCACCCCCTATGCATTAAGTGCTCATTCCCCAAGAAACACTGTTAGTTCTGGGATATCCTCCTTACCCATCATATAAGACTGAGGTAAACTTGCTCATGTGCCCCATGAAACTGAACAAGGACCCTCAAATTTAGCCAAAGAGGACCGAGGACACTTCACTGAAGGTACAGTGCAGGGCTCTGGCCTACCACTGTGCCCAGAGCAAGCTCTCCAAACAGCCCGCACTTACCATCTCCATGTGCTCCATGGGTGACGCTGGTTTGTGCCCAGGACTTTACCCCGCTTGGAACTGAAGGCGTGTTCTAGGAAGCAAAGATAATACACGGTGGTGTAGGTGGGGAGCTACAAACCACTTTGTTTCTACTCCTTCAATGACATCGTTTTTCAGATACCTCGGGGGCTGCTGGGGGTCGTTTCGGTTGGTTCGAGGCAGGCGTCTGTGAAGCCGGCAGTGGCTGCGATTCCGGCGGCTGAGCGGTTGAGGCATCGGAACTGGGATGGAAGGATGGGAAGGTTATCCAGAGCCTAAGATGCCTCCCCTACCTCTTCAACTGGAGGAGGGTAGGATTTGAACCCAGGCCTATTTGCTACTAGTTACAAATATTAGGACAAAATACTATAACCATGTCACCCTGCATAAGCTGTCATCCGTTTCTTCACAGTTTCACTCTGACAGAAAGCTAAAGGTACCATTCCTTCGTCATCTAACAGGAGTCCTGGAATAGGTAGGAAAGGGGCTTCCCTCTTTGACTCTGGCTATGTGGCTGAGCTAGACGGAGCCCAATTCAATCTGAAGTTCAGTGTAAAAATACTTATCACTCTAGGTCCCCCAAGTCTCTCTCTACCTCTTGGGGTCGGACTGGTCCTGTTTGCTTGCCCATCCTGTTCCGTCTTTCGGCACTAGTGAGACGTTGGGGTCATTGCCTTTGTTCTCGGCTTTCAGGCTTGGAAGGTTGGCTGGGGGTGGCATACGCCGAGCAATGGCAACTTTCCCAAGACTCTGCAGGCCATGGCGAGGGGCAACTGGAGAAAAGGTGGAGAGAGGGTGAAGAATGCCTTACATGGGAGACCTGATGGTATCCTACTCTAGGTACCACTTAAGACCTCCTCCATGTCTTACTACCAAACTTCTCTTACAAACCATCCCTTCCTTTGCCCTTAGCAATCTCTGAAGTCCTATCGGGAAGGCTGAGGCATTATATCCTAGGCTTTCTATGTAGGATGGTTGATCTTGAGCCTGCAGGGAACAAGCTGGCTCTAGACTTCTCCAAGTCCACATTTCTTTGCCTCCAATTCTTACGTGTCCAAAGACAGGGAACCACAGACACGCCTTTGTAGGAGGGTAATTGTTGTTTACGCAAAGCCCAATGTCCTCTATGGAATCCAAGATAAAGTTGGGGAGTCTCTAGTGTTCCTCTACTTTTGTTGATAAATTGTACTGTAGTCACTTCCCTTCAGAGCTCTAAATGCATGCCCCATTCATGCCCAGCCTCCATAAATTAGGAGTGTCTTTGCAGGACCCTCACCAGTGGGTTTCTGGATCTCTAAGGACTTGCCCTTATACGTATCAAACAGGTTGAGCGAGGAATACTTCTTTCCATCCTTCCCCTTGGCAGTCGGCCCCGAGCGATCGGACATTGCGCTGGAAGCTCATTGAGTACGTTGGGTCCTACAGGCACCTCCCCCAAAACGTGCCGGAGCCTGTGGGCCAAACACCAACCAAGTGTTTCATTTTCTGCTCCCTTTACAGATTGCAATAGAAACTTAGACGATGCCTTCCACTCTCATTAGGAGCCTCTGGTATCTTTTCCTTCAGCCTATTCAAACTCTCCAGTCCCCAAATACCATGTTCCCTCTCACCCAGACATCTCCTGCCAAGGAAATCCAAATAAAAATCTAGTATCTTCCTAGTATAAACAATCTCCCTTCTGTGCCAGTCTATAAAGGGTAGCAACCTCTTCATTATCCCCACCAGTAATAATCTCTTCACCAAAATCATTTCAAAGACCCACAACAAAACAGGGCCAGTCCAAGCCCCAGAGAAAACCAGAAAGAGGCATACAGCTCCATCATGCAAGGAACAGAGCTTTAGATCCTGACTTATTAGACACCCTAACTGTGCCCCAGGTTCCATTCCCAGCACCTCACTCCCATCTGGGGGAGGTTTGCAGGAAGGTTTGCCAGGAGTTTAAGGATTTTATGAGCTTGCTCAGCCAGACTGGGGGCTGGTGCCAGAGAATTCCTCATGGAATTGGGGTTTGACACACTCCCAAAGTACAGAACCCCAAGTATTTAGAAAACCCCATCATTTTTGACACCTGCCCTCACCCCAGCTCTTGGGGAAAAAAATCTTGTCTGCAGGTGCAGTGCTGGCAGGGTCTGGCTCACCCTAAGTAGACCAGAGAAAAACAAAGCATTATGGAGTCACTTCAAAAGCACCCTGTAACCATGAGGCCAAGGCCAAAGCCAACTTCATTTTCCTACCCTCCGTAAGAAAGTCCAACAGCAGTTTCTCCTCCTAATACCCTGTTCCCCAAGCAGGCCAAGCTCTGCATGGTCAGTCGCTTTGAGAGTGACCAGGCATTCATTTATAAGGGAAGGCGGTGTAAAGGAAAGAGGGAGGTGGTGGGAAGTCCAGACAGGATCAGGATGAAAACTAAAACTGGGGAGAGCCTTAAGCAAGTTAGATGAGATGATGGGGGCTGCTCTGTAGGTGTTTAAAGAGGCCAACTGAAAAAATGTAGGAAGGAAAAGGGGATAGAAGAGTCTCGAAGAAACTAAGACTAACAAAAGCATGAAGATGAAAGCAGGTGGAAAATAACACACGTAAGCAGAAATGGTAGAAAAAGGGTGCAGAGCAAAGTTAAGGGGGTAGTGTCAAGAGACCAGGAAGAAAAGAGGTGTCTGGGTACTAGAGGAGCGATAATAGGAAAAATGAAAAGAGGAGGGGAGATGGAGGAACGCAGAGCGCAAGTATGCGGGAAAAAGGCAGGGTTCGAGAGTGGGAGTGACTCGACGCAAAAAGGGGCGTCAAGAAGGGGCCCTTGCGCTGAGTGGGAAGGAGGCTCGCCCTCCCAGAAGACTGTCGGGCGCGGCCCACCCCAGAGCGGCGGCCGCGAAGGGGGCCCACGGAGAGGGGCGAGATGTCAGCAGCACAGCGGAGGGTCGGGAGTTACCGGTCCAGGAGAGTGGGCCGCCCCATTAAGTCATGAAGGTGGGTGGGTAGGGGCAGGTTACAGACTCTGAGCGAGGGGCTGGAGGTGCTGGTCCCAAAGAGGTGGTATCGGAGGGGGAGGGGCAAGGCAGGCCCCGGCTGTAGGAGGACAAAATGGCGGCGGCTAATGGCAGCTTGTCCTCCCCACCCCCCCGCCCCGGCCCGCCACCACCGCCACTGCTACCGCCACCACCGCTCCCGCGCTGGAAAAGGGCGTAAGCACTCGGCTTGCCCAGACTCACCTGGCCGGGTGCGCGGGGATCCGGGACCGGGGCCCAGGGGCTCCCCGGGGTGGGATGGCGGTGGGGCGGGGGCGGATGGCGGCGGATGGCGCCGGGTTCGGCTCCTCCCGTCTCCCTCGCTCCCTCCGCGGCAGGGCTCCGACTAACGGCCCATCCGGGCAACCGCCGCCCCCGGGAGCGCCCCCCCACTCCCGCCTCCCTTCGCGTCTAGACACGCCTCTTATTTGCATAAAGGGCGGAGCGCTCTCTACCCTATCCCTCTTTACTTCCAGGGCTGTTCCTATTTTTAAAAAAAAAGGGCGTGAGGAGCAGGCATAGGTTATTTGCATAAAAAGGAGGGGCTTACAGGCGCTTGGACGCCGATTGGCTGAAGAGGCGGGCCCCTGGGTCGGCCGTTGATACGTGTAGATGGGGCGGGAATGTGGCGCCCGTCGGCCGGGCAGTTGGGGCTCCGAATTTGCTCGGGGGGGGGGGGGGGGAGAGAAAGGGGCGGGGCGTGCGTCGTGCGTTCGTGGAAAGATGGGAGCGGAGAGACGTAGGGACGCCGAGAGTGGAAGGAAACGATGTAGGGTTCCTGGTGCTTTCAGCCGAGGAGACGAAGCGGGAGGACTCGGCGGAAGGGATTAGCTGCCGGAGGGCGGAGCATACGTAACCGGGGTAGTCTCAACTCACGCGTCCTTCCGCGAGAGGTGAAAGCACCAGGGGGGCGGGGCCTTCATTTATTAAATCACGTCATGCAAATGAGGTGGGTAGACAAGCCAATCGAAGGGTTCGGGGGAGTGTATTCCAGGCCTGGCGCCGCTTGGGGAATCTTTGAGCAGTTCTATCTATTTGCATAATATATGCAAGTCATTTGAACAAAGATAGGCTAGGAATGACCTATTCATCAAAATATTTGCAACCAATGACAAGATGGACATTTAATGACAAGACGGACGTGTAATTTTAAAGAAGGTAGTTGTATATCTGATATTGTTGGTAATTTGCATTCTCTTCACAATGGATTTCAGTCTATAAAATTCGGTACTTTTCCCTCCTTTGTATCCTTTTGCTGTCCTGTTTAATACAGTGCTCCAATCAGACCTACTACCCGCTCAGCAAATCATTCAACAACTATGTTTTGAAGGTGCTGGAGATATGCACAGAATATTATAGAAGTAGGGGAATAAAATCAGACTGTGCCTGGGGAGGTTCTGAAATGCTTCTAGAAAAATGTGACTCTTACTAAGAGATACGAAGAAATAGGATTTAGCCAGGTTTGAGAAGAGGGTGCACATCTCAGGCCCAGTGAACTGATGAGTGGAGGCATGGGTTTGGGGACCTGTGCCTAAGCTGATGTGGCTAAATTAAGGGACTGCCAGTATGGAAAATGAGAGTAGAGAAATTAGCAAGAATCAGATAAGAATACTGTCCTGAGGCTCATTAAAACAGCTGAGATGACTTCAGTTCTCAAACTTCCCGAATGATTCTCTTGTCCCTTCTCCCTGGTCAGCTACAACAGCAAATTTTCTTGGAAGAGCCCTTCAAACTCATCTCCAACTTCTCTCCTCTCATTCTTCCTTAAACCCACTCCAGTCAAGTATTCACCTCTACCCTCTACCCAAACTGGGTGTGTCAAAGACATCAGTCTCATGGTTTGAAATAGCATTTATGTGCTGATGACCACCCAATGTATATCTTCATCAGAGACCTTGCTTTCAAACCCCAGACTTGTACACACAGCTATGTACCTGACATCTCCTCTTGGGTATCTAATAGATCATTTCAAATTCAGTATGTCCAAACCCGAGCATTTGATCTTCAGCCCCTCAAAACCTGCTCTATTCACAGCCTTCACCATCTCGGCTGATGGCAATTTAAAAATTCTAGTAAAGTAAAAAACCTTAGAATCCTCATCAATTCCGTTTATCTCCTCACTTTCAATCAGACAGGAGATCCCATCTTGAGAAAATATTCAGAATCCAACCTCTTCCCTTCCACTTCTTTTACCTTGATCTGAACCATCCTTATCTCTCACCTGGGTTACAGCAACAGCCTCCTAACTGGTCTTTCTGAGTCTACACCTGCTCTTCCAGTCTATTGTATTCTCTACACTGCAGCCTTTTTTCAAAGGAGGCTTCAAAGGACTCCTTTGCTCAAAGCCCAGCGATACCTCTCTCTCTCAGAATAAAATCCAAAGTTTTTCCAATGAATTAGGAGATTCTAGATGAACTGGCCCCCTTTTATGTCTCTGATTTTATTACTCTCTTTACCTATACCAGGCATGCCTCCCTTTGGGGTTCTTCTCCTTTTCCCTCTGCCCTATTGGTCTCTTCTGAGCCTTCCCCAAGGCTCACTACTATCCTGACTTCTAACAACATATATTAGTTTTACCTGTTTTTGTACTTTATACAAATGGAATTGTACAGTAAGGGTTCTTTTGTGTCTTTTATCTTCTGCTCAAAAAATTAATGAATTTCATCCACATTGTTGCATATAGTTATAGTTTGTTCATTCTCATTGTCATATAATAGCCCATTGTATAACAATAGTCTATATAACCCAATTTATTTATCCTGAATAAACAAATTACTTAAGATCCCCAGATCTTTTCTTTTTTTAGTGGCACCAGAGTTGTTATGAAGATTAAATGAATTAATACACAGAAAGCGTTTAGAATGGATTCCAGTATATAGTAGGTGCTCAATAGAAATTAGCTATTGATTTTGTTATATTCAGATATTTATTCAATTCAGTGATCTCATCCTTATCTGAAGTGCTATTCAGTCACTGCAGCATTCTTTTTTTTTTTTCATCCTCATTTGAGGATATTATTTCCACTGCTTTTCAGAGAGTAGAAGAGAGTGAGCGAGAGCAAGAGAGAAAGAAAGAAACATCAATGTGAGACAGACACATGGATTAGTTGCCTCCCGCACATACCCCAACTGGGGCTGGGGATCGAGCCTGCAACTGAGGATTGAGCCTGGAACCCTTAAGTCCATGGGCTGACTTTCTAACCACTGAGCCAAACTGGCTAGGGAACTGCAGAATACTTTAGCATGCCAGCCTGGCTTTACCACTGGGAAGGGCCAACATGGATGACCTCAGTGACCCAGTCTGTCCTCAGTACATGAAACAAGCTGGCATCCTAAGGAATGGGATCCTCTAGGGAGTCCAGAAATCTGAAATAGTGGCTAGTGACTGAGGGTTGCTAATGAACTCATCTGGATCCCTTGGAGGAAAGGTCTAGGAATAGTCTCACTGAGCTTTTTGGCTTCTGCCTTCCTTAGGGTTGGCTGTTTAACCCTTTCTGCCATCCAGGGATCCTGTATCCCTAGCATCTGCCCTCAGTATCCTCCTAAGTTAAGCCCCTTTTCCCTTTATTATAGCCTCAGTTTTATAGCTTGTCCCTAAAAGGACCTCAAAGACTCATTGAACACTTAAATTGTCAGTCTTTATAGTGTTGTGAATCCTTTACTTCATTCAGTTATACCAGTTCTTTCATCCATCCATTTGTCCATCCATCCATCCATCCACCCACCTGCTCATCCATCCATCTATTCAAATTTAAACATTGTTGTGGGCTTATGATATGTCAGGCACTGCAGGGTGGATCATATTTTCCTTATTTGCAGGTGAAAGACTCAGAGAGACTGAGTGATTTGTTAAGGTCATAAAGCTTATAGTGATGGAGAATGTTGATTCAGGATAATCCTTGCTCTTCACCATGGCCCTGGGTGATTTTTCTTTTCTTTCTTTCTTTTTTTTTTTTTTTTTTGTCTGTACATGTCTTTTCATCCCCCCAACTTCCTTGAGGTCAAGGCTATCTTATACATTGGAACCTCCCTTGTGTACGAAACCGTCTGCTGTAGCCCTGGCCAGATGGCTCGGTTGAGTGTCATCCTGTGCACCAAAAGGTTGCGGGTTGGATCCCCAGCCAGGGTGGGTAGGAGAGGCAACTGATCTGATGTTTGCCTGTCACATCGATCTCTCTCTCTCTCTCTGTAAAAAAAATCATTGAACATATCCTCTGGTGAGGATTAAACAAAACAAAACACAAAAAACCATCTGCTGTAGTAGACACAGTGCTCATTTTGGCAAATCCTCACCGCCCTCCCCTCAAAGATGCTTCACTTCTTTCCAAACCCAGGAAAAAAATCTCCCAGAGACCAAGCTGACTTAATCTAGAGAAGGAGGAGAATTTATTTTAGTTTGACTCTGGCTTACAATTTTTTGTGTTGGGGTCATTAGAAGCCTCTTCAATCACATCACAAATCAGGGCAACTCAGAGATGGCTTTCTTGGCTGGAGGACCTGTTGGCTTCTCCTGTTCCCTTGCTTTCTGCTCGTACATCAGGATCCTGGTTGAGATGGGAAGAGACACAGGGATCAGGGAACAGTTCTCTCAAGACAATAAATCTTAGGCTGCTATGACAGTCCAGAAGAAGATGGGGGTTTTGAGGGTGAAGGGATGGAAATACTGGGGGACTGTGGGGACCAGAACCATGGATGGGGATAGGCTTGGAAGGGCTCCTCCAAGGATGGAAGAAATGGATGCTGAGTAATGTATAGAAGGTGAGCCTAGGGACTGGAGTTGGGGTGGGGAGAAAACAGGTAAGTATAGGGGAGCCTGGAACTGGACCTGGAGGGCCTACCCTGGCTCTGGCTTCCCCCCCACAGCAATTCCCTCACATTTTTAGGATGGCAGATCTCTTGCCCAACATCATCCTGAGAAAGTCAGAGTAATTGAAAGTCTCCCCAGGACCACTGGACACCTCTTTGATTAATTTCTTTAGCTCCAGGTGGGTCTTGGGTACCCCAAGTTTCTCCAGCATTCGCTTCAAGGACATGATATCTGGAGATAAAGGATGGGGGTGAGAAGAAGAGACCTCTCTCTCTCTCTTTCTCCCTCCTGTACCTCCACACCCCCATTCCCTCCCTCTTACCCTGGCAGCTGGGCTCTTTCCCAAGCCATCACTAATGGAGCGCTGTAAGAGAGACCTTTTTTCCCTAGGTCCGCACACTCCCCCCAGTCACCCTTTTCTCACCGATATCTCCATTTCCATTCAGGTCAAACTCCATGTATTTCTCTGGGTGAGAGGAGAAAGCAGAGGGTAAGCTCTGGCTGGAAGGGTCAGAGGCAGGGCAGAGAACTGAGAAAGGGGTTGCTGCGGAATGCCAGGTGTGGGAGGTGTGGGAGGAGGAGGTGGGCAGGCAGAGGAAGTAGGGGTTGGGGCTGAAGGGCCCGGTTAGGGTACCCTGCGCTGACGGGCTGACCGGGAAGCGGACTGCAACCAGGGAGGCAGTAGGGGCAGCCTTCCTTCTTCCCACCGCAGAAGTAGACTGTGTCTCTGCTCTCCCCACTGTTTGAGGGGAAACCCTCCCCCTCTCCCCTCCCATCCGCCCCTACAATTTTCCCCTCACTCTTGAAGGCTTCCAGTTTGGAGGCCAGCTCTTCATCACTGCTGTATTTGGGATCATCCAGGAATTGCTGTGGGGAAAGCCAGAGCCATGGTGGGCCCTCTGTGTAGGGCCCCTTCTCCAGGCCCTGCCCCTTCAGGTCTTCTTTTTACCTTGTTGATTTCATCCAGTCTCTCTTCCTGCTGGGCCTTCAGTAGCCCAAAGGCCTTTCCTCCTGAGAGGGCAGAAAGATTAACGTATCCCTACCCCATCCCTCTCCTCACCCCCCACACCAGCCCAGGGCCATCACGGTTCTGCCTTCTTAGGCCAGCTAACTGCCCTCCTAGCCCCTGGCCCACGTCTGTCAGCTCCTGCTCACTTTGAGGCTTTTGCCTATTCCACCTTTCCTACCCTGTAAATCCCGGGCTTGGCTCATGGCTCAGCAGGTGCTGGTGGAGACAGATGAGCTGGCTATCTCTAGTCTGACAGCTCTCCCCTCCCACAGCCTCCTGGGAGGCCTCCTTCCCAAAGTTCCGCTTTCCCTTCATTTCCTCTATGTACAGGCCTCACTTCCCCATCAGATTCTGCTGATGCTGGCACCCCAGGAGGAAGGGGGAGTTGAGTGTAGGTTGGAGATGAGAAAATGACATTCTCTCAAATTCCTCTTAAGGAGAGCCCTGTATGTGCGTGAAAGTATCTTGATAAGCCACTGGAGTTGTGGGGAAGGGCAGGAAGACCCCGGGGCACTTATTCTCAGGAACAAGTGGTCTTTGAACAGGTCTGGAGGTTCAGGTAACTCTAAGGCCTTGCATCTCCTCTGGTTTCATGAGTCTGGGCACGCAGGTTGGGACAGGGAACCCAGGAAGAGCTGACTGGATTTTTCTGTGCTGTGGAAGAGGAATCTGAAGGCTGGGAGGGTGACAAGATGGGTGCAGGGTCTGGAAAGGGAGAGAAACTTCATTCCCAGCTCAGCAGCTCCAGAGAGGCACTTGGAAATACGGAAATGTCTACCACGACATTTAAATTTGTTTGCTTTAGGATGTACAATGTAACCCCCTCATCTTATCCCTTTTGAATTCTTTAGCTCAGAAATTGGAGAACTGAAGTAGATTCTTTGGAGGAACTGAAAGTGGTGTCGAGTGAGCCAGCTCGAGCCAGGGGCGAGCTGACATTAGGTTTGTGTGTGTGGTGGGGGTGCTGGTCACTAGGTTCAACAGAGGGTGAGTAGCCCTGATAAATGCCCCCCCCCCCCCCCCCGGCAAACCCTTCATCTCCCTTGCTGCTGTTTGGTCACTGCTAGGGGCCAGGGGACAGTGTATCCCCCTCACTGAGACCCTTTTATCCAAACTCCCTACCTAGACTCCATCCCCCTGCCCAGCACTGATGGAGACACCTTCGCTTCTTTTCCCTCAACCTGTTCCCCTTCTGCTGCTGGGAGTTCTCACTTTTCACTTCCCTCTCTCTCCCTGACCCAGGCAGGTGGGGGAGATGCTGGAGGGCACTTTGACTCTTCACTTGCCTTTATTGCAGCTGCCTCTCTCCTTGGAAAGAAAGCTGCAACCCTGCACTCCCAATGGTCTCATTGCCTGATGGGGAGGATTCATTTATTTACTCATCCATTCATTCACAAGTATTTATTGAATACTTACTATATGCCAGGTCAGCTTCTAAGCCCAGTGGACCAAACAAATGTAAAGTCTTGTCCTCAGGGACAGACTAATTGGTTAAGAGAGACAATCAAAATGAACACGTATATTAAAGGCAGTGGGACCCATGGAGAAAAGGTAAAGAAGAGAGATAGGAAGTGCTGTGGTCGACTGCAGGGTTTTAAATTAAATGTACTGGGGTAACATTGATTTCAGACGGACAATTTGTAATACAACATTGTGTGCTCACCACCCAAAGTCTAGTCTCTGTCACTATGTATTTGACTCCTTTTACCCTCCTCCTCCTCCCCAGCCCCCTTCCCCTGCACTGCAGTTTTAAATAGGGTAGTCGGGGAGACTTCACTGAAAAAGTAATATTTGAGCAAAGGTTTCAAGGAGGTGAGGGAATAAGCCATGTGGATAGACGGGAGAAGAGCATTTTAGGTAGAGGGAACAGGAAGTGCAAAGGTCCTGAGGTGATAGCATGTTTGGATATCCTGAGTATTTGTGAAGCAGCAGGGAGGCCAGTGTAGCTGGAGCCAGGTTACCCAAGTACGTGAGGAGAAACAGAGACAGGAGATGAGGCCAGATAGCATAGGGCCATTGGGAAAACTCTGGCTTCTATTTAGGGTGTGATTGCCTCTCAGAGAGGTCTTTCCATCCATGATAGCTTGGCAGACTACCATGGTGAGGTAGCTTAGATACTCAGAAAAATGCCCTGGGCTAAAGTGACAGGTGATCTGACCATGGGAAGAGTAAAGAGTATCTAGCAAGGCAAGTGGGTGGAGAATGACACTCAGGCTAAACACAGATCGGAGAAAACCTGTGAAGAGCATACATGCAAGAAGACACCTCTCCCCCAAACTCAGATCACAGAGAGGGCTGGGCACAGCGGTTAGGGCTGAAGGAAGGTGGGGCCTCAGGGCAGAGAGCTGCCAGGGTACTGTGTGGGCTACAGCGAGGAATCCAGTGGGAAGTTGGAAATGAGGGAGGATGACTATCTCCTTAGAGCAGGGGTTCTCAGTGAGTGGTCCTGCCACCAGCACCACACAGAAGCATGTTAGAAATGCACATGGTTGGGCCCAGCCCGGACCCACTGCATCGGAAACCCTGGGGTTGGGGCCTAACAACAGCTCTTCTAACAGGTGCTTCAGGTGATTCTGATACCCAAGTTGAAGAGCCACTGCCCTAGAACAGCAGAGTAGCTCCCGAGACTGCGAGGCTGCTGAACCCTGGCTGCAGGCGTCAGCATAGGGTCAGTAGATGGTGGGGCTGGTCAGCCTGGGAGGCAGGAAAAAGGAGGAGCCACTGAGGCCAGGGTTGTTAGTGTCCAGCCAAGCAGTCAGGGAGAGAATGCTGGGACCCGGTGAGATTAGAGTTCCTTGTGGGACTGGCATGGCTGCCAAGGGCCTGTGTTGGATGCTGTGCTCTCCAGGGGAACCGCACAGGGTGTGCCTACAGGAAGAGTGCACCAGCCAAAAAGCTTGTCCCTGTGTGTGCCCTGGATGTCTTCTATTTGTCCCTCCATTTCCCCCTGCTTGTCTGCTCTCTGCCCAGAAGACTAACCTGTGCAGACCATATCAAGGGCACCTCCGGCTTCTAGCTGGTTTTGGTTGATGGGGAGCCTGGCAGGAAAACAGCAGGAGGAAGGACATCAGGTTGAGGGTATTCATTCCTCTGGTACCTTCCCATGTCATGTCAGGCTGTCCGAGACCTCCACCTCTGGGCAGTGCTCCTCTCCAGGCCACATGCTCTGCAGGACTAGCTTCTTCCAGGTGTCAGTGGCCCAGGGAATAGATTTCAGGTGGTCTGTGAACTTGGAAAGGAAAAATGTTCCTCCTTTTCTCACACCCAACATTACATGTCTTGCCTTGTCAAAGAGCACTTCATAGTTTCAAGTTTTATTTAAGCCAAGCAATGACATTGTTTGCACTGTCTTAATTAATTAATTAATTAATTAATTATTTAAATCCTCACCTGAGGGTATTTTTTCCATTGATTTTCAAAGAGAGTGTAAAGGAGGGGGTTAGGGGGAGAAAGAGAGAGACAGACAGAAGGGAGAGAGAGAAACTGGGTTCCTCTCCCACACACCCAACCAGGGGCTGAGAACTGAACCTGCAACCCAGGTATCTGCCCTTGATCAGGAATAAAACTTGCAAACCCTTCGGTGTGCAGGCTGATGCTCCAACCACTGAGCCACTCCAGCCAGAGCAGGTGTCTTTATATTAAAATCTAACTTCAACTCTCCTGTATTTTATTTTATTTTTAATTTTAATTTTTTTAATATATCTTTATTGATTTCAGAGAGAGGAAGGGAGAGGGAGAGAGAGAGAGTTGAAACATGATTGGCTCCGACAGTTTAGACAGTTTTCACTGTCAATTAAAAATATTTTAAATTCTATTATAATATTTTCTTGTAACATTTGAATTACTTAGAAGTAGGTTTTAAAAAAATATTTTTTAATTGATTTTTAGAGAGAGAGGAAGGGAGAGGAAGAGAAAGAAACATTGACATGAGAGCGAAATAATTAGCCACTGCCTCCTGCATGCCCCCTACCAGAGATGGAGCCCTGGGCCTGGGCACGTGCCCTGACCGGGAATCCAACAGGCAACTTTTGGGTGCATGGGATGACATTCAACCAACTGAGCCACATGGCCAGGGTAGAAGCAGGGTTTTAAAGTTTAAAAATACATTACAGATACATTTTTAAAATTTCTAAAGATATGCTAAATATTCTTTGTTATTACTCTTAAATTGTCGTAGGTTTTGGTCAGCAATTGTGTTCTGTATAATTTTGATTCTTTCTCCAAATGCCTATCTGTGTGGACCTGAAAAGCATGTGTATTTTCTACTTTTTCTAGGATTCCACATGTTTCCATTAGAGCAAGCTCACTGATTGTCTCATTTTATTCTTCAGTTTTTAGTAATTATTTGCCAGTTTGATTTATGAGTTTCTGAGAAATGTGGGTTAAAAATCTTCTTCTAATATTGTAAATTAAAATTTTAAAGCACCCTTGCACAGGGAATCTGAGGACACGTGGGAGTGAGCCTAGCCAGCCGGCAGTCAGGGAAGGCTTCTCAGTGGAGGGGTGATCGGCCTGGAGGGAGGAGGGAAGAGATGAGTACCTTGCCAGCCTTGGCCCCTCCTCCCACCCAGAGAGAAATGGGGGCAAAAGAGGGTGAGAGATGGGGAAGGAACCCTGGAGAAAGACGGGAGGCAGAAAGAGAAGTGGAGGGAGATCAGGGAAGAGAGAAGGGGAGAGGGAGAGGGTGTCTGCCACCTGGAAGGTGCTCACTGAACATCTGTTGAATGAGAGAATCAGTGAATAAGCAGAAGTGTGTGTGTGTGTGTGTGTGTGTGTGTAGAGGGGGGTGTAGAGATGTGGGGTGTGGGGAGAGAGAAGAAACAAGTAATATGAATAAAGATGGTGAGACAAAAGAGTAGGGGCCAGAGGTCTGAGAGCTAAGGAGAGAGGCAAGGGGAAGAGATGTAAGGGGCGGTAGAGCTAGGGCGTCTGGCACGTGGAAGGCACTGCGTGGGAGCGTGTGGCGGGGGCGGGTGGGCCTCGATGCCGGGCAGGGACGTGTGGAATGAGAGACAGAAGAAACCACACTGTCCGCCAGAGAAGCGGTTGTACTGGTTGCACCCTGAGATGACAAAGGCCTTAACTAGCAGCGAGATTTCAGAGGCAGGGATGGATGCTCAAGAGGTTTCGGAGGCAGGATGGACCGCACCTGGGGCCGGGACGGGGAGTTTAGGGAGAAGGCAGAATAAGGGGACCCTCAGGGTTCTGCCTTAAGCGACCGGACGGGTTGTTTCAGTCGCCGAGCCTGAGCGGGGAGGCGGGCCCTCGCAGCAGACACTGGTGATCCTGGATGCTAGAGGGCAGTTAGATATTCTGGACTCAGACCCCAAGAAAGAGGCAGTGCCCTGGTCCGTGTGGCGCAATGGCTAGAGCTTCGGACCATGGGTTCCATTCCTGGTCAAGGGTGCATTCAGGAGGCAGCCAATCAATGTGTCTCTCTCACACTGATATTTCTCTCTCTTTCTCTCTCTCCCCCTCCTTCTCTCCCTTCCTCCCTCCCCCTCTCTCTAAAAATCAATGGAAAAAATATCCTCAAGTGAGGATTACACCTCCCCCCCAAAAAAAGGCCTGGGATGAAGGTGTAGCTGAGATGGACATTGGGGAAGCATTAGTTAACCCTGTGGCTCTGACAGAATTACCTAGGTAAGCCCATGGTAGATGCTCAAAATTTGTTGATTGAAAGTGAGAGAAACAACCCCAAAGTGTTCCAGTAAGAAAATGGTGTGAAGGGACCTGTGTCGGGTACAGGAGTCTGGAGGAACTCAGGCCTGATGGCCTTTATGTTCCTGTGAAAGAGGAGGAAAGATTCCAAAGTGGAACAGCTTCTGCGGGGACAAGATCATGTAGGGTCAAGGTGATGGTTGGAGTGGACAAGGTGAAGCAACTGTGAAATCGAGTATTGAAAAGTCATTTGCACCCTGGCCAGTTTGGCTCAGTGGTTAGAGTGTCGCCTGGGGACTGAAAGGTCCCAGGTTCGATTCTAGTCAAGGGCAACCACCTGGGTTGTAGGCCTGATCCCTGGCCCCAGTCCAGGTGAGCACGGGAGGTGACCGATCGATGTGTCTCTCACATTAATGTTTCTCTCTCTCTCTTCCACTCTCTCTGAAAAGCAACGGAAAAAATATCCTCGGGTGAGGATTAAAAAAAGAGAAAAGTCATTTGCAAGATGTATACAAGAATGTTCATAGGAGATTTATTCATAATAGCAAAAAATAAGAAACAGCCCAATTGTACATAATGAATGCACATATAAACAAACTAATATAATCAGATACCACTCAGCAGTAAAGGAACAAGCTACTGATACATGCAGCAACATAGACGAATGTCACAGACATTATGCAGAATGAAAGAAGCCAGATACAAGAGTGCAAACCATAGGATTCCGCTTACGTCAGGTTTAAAAACAAGTTAACTAATCTATAGGGGTATAAGTCAGTGTTTGCTTCTGGGAAGGGAGAGGGATTGATCAAAAACGGGCATGGGAAGAACTCTGGGGTAATGGGAATGATCGAGATCTCAGTTGCAGTGTTGTTGATATATATTTGCCAGAGGTCATCAAACTGTACATTTAATATCTCTGCATGTTGCTGTATATAATATACTCAGCATTTAAAATACCTTCTACCTGGATGTTAAGTCTTCCAGAGGGATGACAGAGGTTGAAATAGAGAGGAAACTGGAGAGTCAGAGGCTGGCTCTTGCTGAATGTGAGGGAAGCTGGACAATGACAAGGAAGGAACAAAGGTGATAGGGTCCAATGCTATGACCTTCAAGGAGGAAGTTGTGGTCAGAAGTTGAAGGTATAAACTGGAGCCATTAATCATAAGGACTTGGCCAAGGAAGTCGCTTACGTCTCACCCCTGCCAACACTTAGAGGAGGAAACACCAGGTGAGGGGGGTCACCTGTGCAGGGATTCCAGAGTCCTTTCTGGGTTGTCACGGCTTCACCTGCTCTGAGCTGTGTTGGGAGTTTACTGGTCCTGATCACACTCTAGTTAGCCCACAGCTGGAGGTTAGAGAAGTTAGACCAGAGATGTGTGTACATGTACATCCACTTCATAGCTTTTCTATTCATTGCCTCTCCTCTTTTTAAAAAAAAGTATGTTTTTATTGATTTCAGAGAGAAGAAGGGAGAAGGAGAGGGAGATAGAAACATCAATGATGAGTCATCGATCAGCTGCCTCCTGCATGCCCTTGCTGGGGATGGAGACCGAAACCTGGGCATGTGCCCTGACTGGAAGTCAAACTGGGATCTCTTGAATGATAGGTCGATGCTCAACCACTGAGCTATGCTGGCTGGGCTCATTGCCTCTCCTCTTGAGTCCCTGATAAAACTTTCTTTTGAAAAATGCCATCCTTGTGTTTGCTGAGCTAATTTGCATGGCAGTTCCCATCTCGCAGGTTAAAGTTCCCCAGAGCATCTCAGAGTTATTGAAAAATGTCCATACATGTACCAGGGTATATTCCACATGGACTTAAGTCTGGGCATTGTCTTAGGGATCCACAAATTTTTGGATATTGAAAATTGTGGGTAAAGAAAAGAGGGAGAGAGAGCGAAATACCCTTGAGTTCAGGCTCAGCTATAGCATTGGTCATCATAGCCCAGGACTGGGGAGGAGCTAGGGGCTACCGACACTGTGCCCAGCACAGCAGGGTCTGGAAGTGACAGGTGCTACTCCCATTTTACAGGTGTGTAAGTAGTGGAATTATAACTCCAATTAGGCTGACGGGTTCTAAACCGCATTGCCCGGGGCCGTGGAGTAGTGCCATGTGAGTGAGTGTGCACTGTGAAAGTATGCTTTTATCCTCAGGCAAGTGGCCCATTCCAGCCCCCACTCCCACTCCACTAAGTGGTGGCCTCCCCTTTCTCTCCAAACCATGGGCTTCTCACAGTTGACTAGAAGACACAAGCTTCCCTACATTCACTCTTTGGGCGGTGATAGGTGTTGATAGAACAAGGCAAGGTAAGGGACAGGACAGAAGCTGGAATTAAGGCCAGGTGAGAAGCCACGCATTGGTGCCTCAGGCGTCCTCATGTTCTGTGACCACCAGAGGGCAGACCTTGCCTTGCCATGGCACCTCGGTCCCACACCCTCCAGTTAGACTGCCCTGAGAAGGCGGCCACTCCCGGGATGGAGAATGGCTGAATCACTCCTTCCCAGGCTGTGTGGCACACATGCTAGTCTAGGTGGCTCAGAGAAGGGACATTTTTTCAAGCTTATATAGTTTGTGGGGAGCTGGCATTTCAACCCAGACTCCAAGCCAACGTTCTTAACCATGAGATTACTGCTTCTCAAAAAAAAAAAAAAGGAAAAAAGAAAAAGGAAAAGAAAAGAGAAAAGAAAGAAAAGAAAAGAAAAGAAAAGAAAAGAAAAGAAAAGAAAAGAAAAGAAAAGAAAAGAAAAGAAAAGAAAAGAAGAAAAGAAAAGAAAAAAGAAAAGAAAAAAGAAAAGAAGCTCCAGATCACCGCAGGGAAGGGGGCACTACACAATCCACAAATGTACAAATGTATTGTGGACAGAGCTAGAAACACAGACATAAAGAAAAATAACGTATCCACCTAAAAGGATCCAGAGAGCCCTGGCTGGGTTGGTCAGTGGGTTTGAGCTTTGGCCAGTGCACCGAAGGGTTGCGGGTTCATTCCCCAGTAGGGGCATGTACGGTGTTTCTCTCATACATCGATATTTCTCTCTCTCTCCCCCTTCCTCTCTCAAATCAGTAAACATATCTCAGGTGAAGGTTTAAAAAATAAAAAATAAAGAATAAATAAAATAAAAGGAGAAGTGTGTGCTGAGGGCTGGGCAGGCGTTTCACCAGGCAGGTCTGTCACGCCTGTGTGGCAGACTCTTGTGTTAATCCCTGCACAACCTTGGAGTTACATGTAACACAATGTGTTTTTCATTCGTGTCTGTACAAACACATTTCGTGTAATAGACGCTGTAAATTCTCAATGAATGTTACTTAAATAGTGAAGAAAATAAGAAATGAGTGAGTTTATCATAATAAATGGTGATAAGTCCACACAGAACGTTGCAGGTAAAGCAGACCTCAGTGTGAGCTGAATTCCTTTAATGGAGATTTGAATGTGAATGGATCCACACTTCTCCATCAGCTGCACTCACTCTGATAAACCTTTCAAGTCAACAGTCTAAGTTAAACAGGAACTAAGCCCCTAGCAAACCTTGTCACCACCACTAATCAGCTTGCTTCATCCAAACCCCACAATTACAGAACTTCTAGAGCTGCCCTGGGGGAGGGCCAGATTCCAGGAAAAGGAATGGATTGGGGGGGACAGGGTTTTGGGCACTGTTGAGCGAAAGGGTGGGGAAGTAGTTTAGCTCTGGGCCCAGGAGGGCTGCTGGAGGTGCTTCTGGGTTAAGGGTTGGTTTTCATGAACATCGGAAATTGGGGGAACCACATCCTGGTCTCACCCACCCACTTTGGCTTTACCAGGCCTCTAAGCCCCCCTCCCTTCAAACGCCTTGGCTACCTGCCCACATTCTGTCCCCACCTCTTAGTGACCCAGATATCACCACCAGCAGAAGCCTCTCTCCTCAGAGTCATGCATTTCATGCCCAAGGTCCCAGGAGGTCGAGGCCCTTTGCAAGTGATGTGTGAGTCCTGTGTGTCATAGAAAGCTCCCTACCCGCATCTGGCGACCACAGGCCTGGTCTCAAGTGGGTCGTTCCTCCTCCGCCCAGACCTCGCTGCTCTGGTCCCCCTCCTGAACCGGAATGCCCTCCGACATGGCCCGGATTCTGTTGCTGATCTTTATCACAGTCCATCCAGGTGAAAGGGCTTTCTCCCAGGACCCTGAGGGGTGAGGGCTGGAGGGAGGGGTGGGGGAGGCTGGACGGAGAGGCCTCCGGGAGCAAGCATGGTCATGATCGGGAATGAATACTGAGCCCTGAGGGGAGTGGCAAGGAAAGGAGAGTGGGAGCAGGTGGCACTCCATACAGCTGACACCCAGGGACTCCCTGGCTCAGTTCCCTCCATGCTGCCCCCCAGCATGGTCACTGCCAGCTTCCATCCAGAGTGCCTTTCTTCTCAGTCACCTTCCTGATAAGATAAAGTTGAAAGAACCAGCAAAATTGGCTTGAAGGGGTCAATTTTTTTTAAAGGGGTCAGGTTTAATTTGCTGAGTTTATATCTGGGTCTAGATATAATTAGGAGTTTGGGAGAACTAATTAAATTTAAGATAAGTTTTTTAGTGAAACTAATTATAATTCACTGAGAGACATTACTATCAGACATATCCCTGGACTCCAGACCTGTAGCTTCAGATCAGCTGAAACCTGGGGCAAATCTAGGCCCCACTCTAGAAACACCGAATAAAAAACTCTGGGGTGGGGCCAAGGAATCTGTTTTAACAAAGACTCTAGGTGATTTTGATGGGCTCTCAAGTTTGAAAACCAGTGAAATAGAAGAATGCCTGGTAAATTTCACTAACTAGAGAATTAATCAGGGATTTTAATAATTGGTTTAATTCATCAATTTGGATAAGTTAAATAGGGATCTCAATCCATTACAGCCAAGTCTTCACCTGAAGATTTAAGTAGTTAACTCTCTTTAACAAAAAACGAAGCAGCAAGGGTAGAGTATTTAGTACCACAATAATATCTGGAGTGATATAATTAATTATATTAGTTAACCAGGCAGCCACATTCATTAATGAGCTTCAGTTTCACTGTCACAGGTTAGATTTCAGCAAAACATTACTAGTGAGTGCAGCTACGAAGTGATGAAAGGCAGTGAGGGTGAGAGTTGGTGTAGGAAAGAATTTGAAAATGATTTAATAAGCAACGTTAAATATTAGATTGGTAAAGAGGAAAGGATTTAATGGGGCACCCAAAGTGCTTGTCCCCCTGACCCTCCGTGGGTTGGGGACAGCTGGGATATTCTACTGTAACCTCTCTTGCCTTTTCTCTTTGGAGTAACAGGGGAGGCGTTTATCTGGGTCTTCTCTCTGCCCTCAGGATCCTGTGCTCTCTGGGTGTCCCAGCCCCCTGAGATTCATACCCGGGAGGGTGCCACTGCCCTCCTGCCTTGCTCCTTCAATGCCAGCCAAGGGAGACCGGCCATTGGCTTTGTCATGTGGTACCGGGATAAGGTGGCCCCAGGGAAGGAGGTGAGGAATGGGACCCCAGAGTTCAGGGGCCGCCTGGCCCCTCTTGCCTCGTCCCGCTTCCTCTGTGACCACCAGGCTGAGCTGCACATCTGGGACACCCGAGGCCGTGATGCTGGAGTCTACGTGTGCAGAGTGGAGGTGCTGGGCCTGGGTATCGGAACAGGGAATGGGACTCTGCTGGTGGTGGAGAAAGGTGAGGCCCAGGAGGCTGTGTCTCCTAGGCTGGGGGCTCCACTCTCCCTGGAAGTTGACAGTCCCTTCCTGAGGCTCCCTGAGCCTGTGCACGCCCCGTCCCCAGGTCCCCTTTACCAAGCCCTTCTTCTCCACCACCACATGCAGGGCCTCCTGGGCTAGGGGCCCTCACAGCCCTCCTCCTCCGGGCTGGATTCTATGCCTTCAGCTTTCTCTCCGTGGCCATGGGCAGCACCATTTATTACCAAGGCAAGTGTGAGTCATGGAGCCGTGACAAGGGCAGAAGAGATGGAGGAGCAGCAAGAGAGCTGGAGGAGGGGGAGACAGAGACCAGGACGAGAAGGAGGGCTGCAGCACCCAGTGATTCCGGCCACCTCATGGCCAGCCACTGTCACATGGGAATACACTGTCACAGCTGGGGCGGCCTCTGCTGAGTGCTTCCAGACCCCAATAAATCTGCCCCACCACTAACCTCTATGAGTCTTGTGTATTTCCTTCTCCGTTCTCCGAGGCCTCAGTGTGCCCCTCTCTGGGGTCCCCTGACTCTTAACCCTCCCTTCTACTAAGTCTGGCCTGGAAAGGTCCCAGAGGGAGTTGGGGCTTGGCAGGATGGGACCCACCCCTCCCAGGCCCAGGAGCTGAAGCCGGTTATCCTGAGAAATGAGGAGTGCAAATCTGGTCGGTCCTACTTGTCAACAGCCCGCAGACAAGTACAATAGTCCTCCCCCCATCTGGGGGGTACGTTCCAAAACATATATACTATACTATGTTTTTTTCTTGTACATACATACCTGTGATAAAGTTTATTTTATAAATTAAGCATAGCAAGAGATTAATAATAATAAAATAGAATGATCATAACAACATACTATAATAATGATGTGAATGTGGTTTCTTTCTCTCAAAATATCTTATTGTTGCCCTAGCTGGTTTGGTCCAGCGGGTAAAGCATCCACCTGTGGACTGATCCCGGGTTCGATTCCGGCCAAGGGCACGCACCTCGGTTGCAGGCTCGACCCCGCCCTGGTCCGGGCGAGTGCAGGAGGCAACCGATCTATGAGTCTCTCTCACATCGATGTTTCTCTCCCCCTTCCATTCTCTCTGAAAAGCAATGGAAAAAATATCCTTGGGTGAGGGTTTAAAAAAACAATCTTACTGTCCCGTACTCACGCTTCTTGTGACACGTGAGCGAGTACAGTGCCTGCCTATGTGATGAGGTGAGTAGCGTAGACGGTGCGGCAGAGCATCAGGCTGCGATAAGGGTGACTCGATCACAAGCACTGTGATGCCTCAGCTGTTGACCTTGTAACCAGCTGGCCACTACTAAGTGACTAACACACAGGTAGCACATCCAGGGTGGATTTGCTGGACAAATGGGCGAACCATGTCCCTGACAGGACGGAGCGGGATAGAGTGAGATTTCGTCACGCCACTCAGAATGGTGCGCAATTTAAAACTTAGGAATTGTTTATTTCTGGAATTTTCCATTCAATATTTTCTGACTGTGGGTAACTGAAACAGTGTTTCCACTGTTTTAAAGCCAATCCATGGATTAGGGGGGGACACTGCTGTACTCTTTCCTGCCTTCAGGAGAGCTTGGGTCCCTAAACACCCTTCTTCAGCGGATAAATCACTACTTGACCCTAGAGTAGGTGGGAAGGTAAGTCGCTTAAGTTTTGATGGTGGCCGTGTTGAAGGGGGCCTTGAGATGGATTGAGAAGCCTGAGACGCAGGAAGTTTGAGACCATGGTCTTTACTGGGTGAACCACAGGACACCCGCCTGGATTGAGGGTGCTGTCTGGGGTGCTCAGGTGGGTTTGCTTTCAGCAATGCAGGTGTAGTCGGAGCTGGGGTCCTCCTTGGAGCCTTTCCGTTCTCGGTGGCCAAGGGCAGGTCGCTCACTGCAGGGCAGCCTCTGCAGAGACGCATAGTGGAGCTCCTGCTCCGGGGGCTGCACCTGGGGCCAGGGCAGAAGGAGCTGCGGAGGGAGGTCACAGGAGGGGCCTTCCTCTCCCCATCCGTCCTGGGAGTTCTCTGCCCACCCCCACTTTCTGACCTCAGAGCCTCAGCCCCCCCAGCTCTGGCTCTTTTCCCTCCTTGCCTTTTCTCCAGTCTCTCTCTCTCCCCACTCTTTCTATTATTCTTACTGTTTCTCTTTTAACTCTCTCATTTCCCCAGTGTCTCCTTCATTCTCTGACTTTCTCATTCTTTGTCTCTCTAGTTTCTGCCTCTCTCTTTTCTGTCCTTTTTTTTTTTTTAAATATATCTTTATTGATTTCAGAGAGAGGAAGGGAGAGGGAGAGAGAAACATCAATGATGAGAGAGTCATTGATCGGCTGCCTCCTGCACGCCCCCCAGTGGGGATCGAGCCCGCAGCCTGGGATGTGCCCTGACCGGGAACCGAACCCCGATCTCCTGGATCCCAGGTCGATGCTCACCCGCTGAGCCACGCCCGGCCGGGCTTTTCGGTCTTTCTTCCTCTTCCCATCTCTACACCATTTCTTTCCTCTTTTCTACTCACTCTCTTGATCCTCCCTTTTTCCTCTTATTTTCTCACCGGCTCTCTCACGCCCGCGTTCTCTCCCTTCTCTCACCCCCATCTCAGTCTCAGCCCCTTTGTTGCCCCCTCACCCAGTCCCTGCCCCACACTCACCCAGCGCCTCTCCAGCTTCCTCACTGGAAGAAACAAAGGAACTCAGGGTGCCGGCCACTGCACCCCGCCCTCCTGAGCGCCCCCACCTGCCCGCTGGGCTCCTCCCTCGCCCGCTTGCCCGCGGCTCCCACAGCCAAAGCCGGGGCCTCTCTTCGGACAGGCTCCCCTCCCCTGCCCCGCCAGCTTCCCCCACCCTCCCCACCAGGATGTGTCAGGGTTGGTGGGCCTCCTGGGAAAGCATTAGGAAAGGGGTGCGTGGGGGCCCCTCGGGCATTAGGGACGGCGAGGGAGGTCAGGGAAGGCTCACCTCTCCGATGGAGCCGACACAGACAGGCGGACAGAACAGTCACCACCACAGCCAGGAGCCCCCCCAGCCCCAAGCCCCCATAGAAGTAATAACATTTGTCTGTAGGAAAAAGGGGTGAGTATTAGAGGGCCCCTTTCCCTCTTCAGCTCACCGCATCCTCCCGGTTGGCAGGGGTATCTCCACAACCCTCTCCAACAGTTTGAGAGGCAGAAAAACATACTCTCAGGAATTCTTCATCCTGCCTGTCACCTTACCTCCTAGCAGAGGGACCCACCCGTCACAGGTTACATTACTCACACCTGAGACCTCCCTCCGGCAGAGGCTCCCACTGCCAGCCCCCCTCTCCTGAAGGCCCTTGCCCGCCTTGCTGCTGGTCCTGAGAGGTCCCCTACTCAGGAACCGCGCACACCTCCTCCCCCCCGCTGCGCCCTGTGCCAGGGCCACCCTACCTGATATATCACCACAAGCTACCATTAGGCTGGGCACCGAAGCCTGTCCGGCAGATCAAGAAACCTAGCCCCTTGCTCTGCCTGCCTAAATGGCCTGCGGCGAGTCACGTGCCTCGAGTTCCTCATCTGTAAATGTGAGGTGCAGGCCCTCTGTTAGAATCCTCCCAGGCTCCGTGGCCTCACTCCTGCCCAGCCCTGAACTGGGCCCTTCCCATTCATCACTGCTCATCCGCACGGCCACGCAGGGCGCTGTGGTGCCCATCCCCCTGGTGAGGAGCCAGCCCAGGCCTGCCAAAGCAGGGGTTCAAGGCCAGCTCTGTCCAGCTCCAGAGCCTGCCCTTTTTCCTCTGCCCCAGGCTGGCAGGTGGTTCCTAGGGGCCTGTCCAGCTCTGGATGGTTCTAGGTTCTGTTCAGGAAGGGGGCCGATGGAGGAGGAGCCAGGGTTTGCAGCTCGTGTGGGGACTGGTGGAAAGGCGGGGGGCATGCCCAGCACCACTTGGCAGGGGGCCGCTCCTCAGCCCCACGGCAGCTCTGGGGAGCAGGCCTGCTTGGAGAGCTGCTTCTCAAGGGCAGATCCTGCTGGGCTGAGGTGGGGCATGGAGGATGCTCTGGGGCCCCACAACTTCCCTGCAGGCACTTCCTGCCCTACAACCCCTGGTTCCTGTTTGAAGGCCAAGAGGGAGGCTCTGACTTTACCCCAGAGCCAGATGCCCTGACCAGGGTGTGGAAACTGAGACCTTCCTGGCACAAGAGGAATTCTGGATTGGGGGGAGGGGCTGGGGTCGGGGAGCAGAAGCCCAGGTGGAGAGGAGGGGAGTAGGGGCAGAAGTGGATTTTTGTTTGTTTGTTTGTTTTTTAAAAAGTGTATCTTTATTGATTTTAGAGAAAGAAAGGGAGATGGGGAGAGAGAGAGACATCAGTGGAGAGGGTTGTTATTGATCGGCTGCCTCCTGCATGCCCCCGACTGGGGATCGAGCCCGCAACCAGGGCATGTGCTCTGACCAGGAATCGAACCTTGATCCCCTGGATCCTAGGTCGATGCTCAACTGCTGAGCCACGCCCAGCCGGGCAGAAGAGGATTGTTTTTAATTTTGGAGGGGAGCAGAGACAGAGACTGGACAGAGGACTCCTCCAGGGCCCAGGGAACCTCAAACCCATACTCTTCCTCTCACCGTAGCCTCACCTCATTCTGGGGTGTGCCTGTCCCTCTCCCCGCCAAGAGTCCCTGCTCTCTCCCAGCTTACCCAGAGCCTGTGGCTGCAGGCGCTGGGGGTAAGGGAAAGTGACTCAAGAATGGCCCGAGCTGCCTGGGTGGAAGGAAGTGTTGTCATGCCAGACATTCCCACCCCTCCCCTCCTCTGGCTTTAACTTCTCCCTCAGCCTTGGTGCCTCCCCAGCATCGTTAGGAGAGGAAGTTAGGGCTTTGACGGGTAGGACATCTTTCCTTTCAGAGTCCTGGGGCTATAATGAAGCCTGTAATCCCCCTCCGTTTCAGCCATCCTATTGACCCTGCAAGGAGCCAGTGACTTCACACCTCGCCCAGGTGCCTCCATTGATTAACTTTTCCCTAGTTACTTCTCACACTGCATCCACTGAGAGCTCATGATGTCGGTGTATGTGTGGGACACCCCCCCTGGCTCCTGCATGAGACTGGGAGCTCCGGTGGTTTTGGGTAACTCACCTGGTGTTCTGGGGCTTTATTTAGCAGGGTGCTTGGCTGACTGATTTACAAACAGGAAAGCCAAAGGCAGCCAGACTAGATCTAAGCACTGCTGTTAGACCTAGGATTGATGACAAGTTAGTGTTCAGAAAGGGGGGATGGCCAATCCAGGTGGACTTCCTGCTGGAGGCAGCATTCTGATGTTAAGCATAAAAGTAAGTAAGGGCAATGGTCTGAGGCCCTCTGGAGAGAGACCTGGACAAAGGCCTCTTAGTGGCACTGTGATGGAGAAGGAGATGTGTGCTGGAGGACTGCACACCCAGTTTCTGAGGAGGGTGGAGACTGGGGAGCTCATGTGTAGGCAAGGGGTCAGGAGGAGATCTGGTGCGTGGGTCCATATGCATTTGCATTTTCTTCTCCAAATTCAGAAACTCTCTGCTACTTCCTCCCCCCGCCAAAGTTCCCCACCGGCAGGACAGTAGGACGATAGGTGTTGGGTTTTTTTTTTAACATTTATTATTAAAAAGTTTAAACAGAGAAAAATGGAAAGAATTGTACAGTGAACATATCCCTACCACCTAGATTCTACAGTTAACGTTTTTCTATATTTGCTTTATCACTTATCTATCAACCCATCTCATTTTTGGATACCTTTCAAAGTTGCAAACATCAGAACATTTCATCTCTAAGCCCTTTGCCATGCTTAACATTGACTCAAGTTCAGTATTTGTTTCTCCATTTTTTTTTTTGTGGAGGGCTGAGGAAGGCAACATTTACATTCAGTGAAATGCACAAATCTGAAGTCAGCGCTTAGTTTTTATTTTTATTTATTTTTAAAATATATCTTTATTGATTTCAGAGAGAGGAAATGAGAGAGAGAGACAGAGATAGAAACATCAATGATGAAAGACTCATTGATCGAGCCCACAATCTGGGTATGTGCCCTGACC
Source organism: Miniopterus natalensis (assembly GCF_054644295.1). Taxonomy (NCBI): domain Eukaryota; kingdom Metazoa; phylum Chordata; class Mammalia; order Chiroptera; family Miniopteridae; genus Miniopterus; species Miniopterus natalensis. The sequence continues at coordinate 5,257,491 of NC_142085.1, read as the reverse complement.
GGGAATCGAACCCTGATCGTCTGGATCCCAGGTTGACACTCAACGGCTGAGCAAAGCCCGGCCGGGCCAGCGCTTAGTTTTTAAACTATCCTGTGGTCAAGGCTCTGAAGCCAGACTGCCTGAGTTTCAAATCCTGACTCTGCCACTACTGTGTGACCTTCTATGAGTTCCTTAACCTCTCTGTGCCTCAGTTTCCTCTTACAGGATTTTTGTTAGGATTAAAACAATAATTATATAGAAAGTGTGTAGACCAGTGGCAGACACATGCTAAGTGCTGTGCTTTTAGCTATACTATTATTATCCAAACACACAAGCATGCTGTTGAGAAAGGGAGATGATCTTCAGCCGCCCCTGACTTCCTTGGACCCGGCCTCCTCAACTCCCCCTGGACGGTCTTCCCAGCTTTCATTGACCAGCGCTGAGTGTTTCCTCCTGGTTCACTTGCCCTTCATCTATTCACAAGCATGTGGTCAGCACCTGCTCAATGGACAGGGCTCATTCTGGGCTGCCAAGCTTTTCGGGGGTGTGCCTATGACTTGCCCGGCGCACCCCCTAGCCAGGGGCAATGGCCACTCCACGCCCCCTGGGCCAGGCAGGGGTCGGTGGTGAGGCGGACCCCTTCAGCTGCCCTTACTGTGGACCCAGTTCTGGGGGCTGGGGGTGAGCTCAGGAAGGGAGGAGGTCATTCCAGTTTGGGGATGGGTCCTTCTCAGGGACCTGGACATCTGTCCCTCAAGACCCCAGTTCTTGACCTCAGAGATGTGGGCGCAGCCCTCTGTCCAGCACCCACCTCTGGGGTGCAGAAGGCTGCAGGCTGTACTGGATACTGGGGATTCTGTGTTCTCATTGCAGTGTTGCTGCCAGGCTTTCTGCAAGCCACCTGCCCTGCTTGGGCCTCAGCTTCCCTCCCTATTGAGCCAGAATACCCCTAAGACCCCCCCAGATCTCCCCTGAAAGCCTGTCTCTTCACCTCAGCTCCTTCCCCAATTCAAGGAACCCAGGCATCCAGCTGCCCCACCCCAGCTCTGGGTAAACAGGAAGCTGGGTGAGGGGAGCAGGGGTGTGCGGAAAGTCCCAGCCAGGTGTGTGGGGCTATGGGGAGGGGGTGGCCCCACCCCTGAGATATGAAAGCCCCCCTGCCCTGGCCCTGGCTCAGTCTCAATGGGGGCACTGGGGCTGGAGGGCTGGGGGAGGAGACCCCAGGGGAAGGGCTGCCTCCTGCTGGCTGTGGCAGGAACCACTTCCCTCGTGACCCTGCTGCTGGCTGTGCCCATCACTGTCCTGGCTGTGCTGGTTGTGGTGCCCCAGAAGCAAGGACTGGTGAGTGGCTGCCGCAGCGCCCGGAGGGCTGCGTGTCGCCCACGCCCGCCTCCCTCCGGCTCCGCCTGGCGCCTCCCGTCGCCTGCCCTGCGGCCGCCTCTGCGGGCCCTCCTGCCCTGCTCCCGGGGCCCCGCGGGCCTGCCGCCTCCTTCCTCTCCCGCGGCGCCCCAGCCCTGTCCGGGCCGGCACACCCGCCTCGCAGGCCCGCCGGGGAGACGGGTGCGGGGCTGGAAGGCTGGGTCTACACTGGGAGGTGCGGGCTGGCGGCGGCCGAGACTGACTGGGCACTGTGCCCCACCCACCCAGGTAGCAGAGCCCGCCGACCGAGGGGCACGAGCAGAGGCCCAGCCGCGACTGGGTAAGAGCAGGCCACGCGCTCCCCGGCCCGGCTCCGGCTCGCAGGGACTCCTAGCCCCCACCCATCCGCACCCCCAGATGCTCTTCACTCTTCCTCCAGGAATCCGGGTGCCCCAGCCTTGGGCCCTGGCGCCCTGTCCTCTCCGGGGGACATGCACAGTGGCTGCCGGCCCCAATCGTGGACTCTCCGCCCCTCCAGGGTCCCAGGAGCCGCCGGAGCAGGGCGCAGAAACAGACCCCAGCCTTAGGCTCCCGGCTGCCCACCTCATAGGTAAGGACCTCCCAGGCCCAGCAGCCCAGGGGCCAGTTCTGCCCGCCCAGGGTCGGCGCGGAGCTCCAGTTCCCGCCGCTGCGAGCCCTCGGCCCTAAGGGCCCCCCTCGGCCGGCCGGGCCCCGGCGCAGCCGCGCAGCTGTGGCCCCCCCGGATCTCCCCGCGCAGCGCCGCCCCGCCCCCCCCCGGCCCCGCGCGCCCCCACTGCACCCCTGCGAGGCAGCCCCGCGCCCCCCAGCCCCGCGCGCCCCCCACTGCACCCTGCGGGGCAGCCCCGCGCCCCCCGGCCCCGCGCGCCCCCACTGCACCCCTGAGGGGCAGCCCCGCGCCCCCCGGCCCCGCCCCGCCCCACTGCACCCCTGCGGGGTCGCCCCGCGCCCCCCGGCCCCGCCCCGCCCCACTGCACCCCTGCGGGGCAGCCCCGCGCCCCCCGGCCCCGCGCGCCCCCACTGCACCCCTGCGGGGCAGCCCCGAGCCCCCCGGCCCCGCCCCGCCCCACTGCACCCCTGCGGGGCCGCCCCGCGCCCCCCGGCCCCGCGCGCCCCCACTGCACCCCTGCGGGGCAGCCCCGCGCCCCCCGGCCCCGCCCCGCCCCACTGCACCCTGCGGGGCCGCCCCGCGCCCGCGCCCCGCGCCCTCGGAGCGGGGCGGACCCCTGGAGCCCGGCTTTCTCCGCAGGCGCCTGGACGCCGGCCCGCGGGCTGGGCTGGGAGGCGGCGCTGGAGGCGGCGTTCCTGAGCGGCGGCGCGCGCTTCTCGGGCGCCGGCGGGCTGGCCCTCCCGCGGGACGGCCTCTATTACCTCTACTGTCACGTCGGCTACCGGGGCCGCGCGCTCCCCGCGGACCGCAGCCCCCCGGACCGCTGGGTGACGCTGCGCAGCCGGCTGTACCGGGCGGGGGGCGCCTACGGACCCGGGGCCCCCGAGCTGCTCCTCGAGGGCGCCGAGACCGTGAGCCCGGCGCTGGGCCCCGCGCCCAGGCCCTGGTACGCCAGCGTGGGGTTCGGCGGGCTGGCGCGGCTCCGCGGGGGCGAGCGGCTGTACGTGAACATCAGCCACCCCGACCTGGTGGACTACCGGCGCGGGAAGACCTTCTTCGGGGCGGTGATGGTGGGGTGACGCCCCGCAGGCCGGGGCGTGTCTGTCAGCCCAGGCGCCGGGCCCCCGTGGCCGTGGGAGGAGGAATGCGGGACGCTGTCTGGAAACTGATCTCGAGCCTGATGGAAATAAAGAATGTGCTTCAGTGCTGCCCGCGGGAGCGCAGAGCTGACGTCGGGGGTCAGGGCGGGTGCACAGCGGGCGAAGCGTCCTCCGTGCTTCTCCGGGTGCTGGGAGCAGGTCCTGATCCCGGGGTGGGGTCTGCGGTGCCGCCCGCTCTCTGCCTCTGGGTGGCCTTGCCCGGCAGGGGCCCGTCGGAGGGAGAAGGAGGGGAGCCCCTCGCGCCCAGGGCGTCCCCAGGCGCCCTGACTCTCAGCCCCGCGGCCCCGCGCTGCGGCCTTCCCTTGGGCCCCTGCCCACGCTGGGGAAGGGGCGCTAAGGGAAAGGGGGGCTCTCCGCGCCCCGCGGCCGCGCTCCTCGGGGGCAGAACAGCAGCGCCTTGGGGTGTGAGGGGAGGAGGCCGAGGGCGCGCACTGGGAGGGTGCCCGGGTGCCATGGAGAACCTGGCGCGGAGAGGAGGAAAATCTGATGACGCCTGTTGGGGGAAGGAAAGTTCTCGCCTCTCTTTCTCACTCAGGCCCCCTTTCCATGAGTGGGCAAGTGTGGGTAACGCAGCCCCCTCACCCCATGACTGACTTTCGGCCCAGCTGGAAAAGGCAGAGGGGGACCGGACGCCCAAGCTATCTAGGTCACCCCAGCGGGTCACCCCACCCCTGCGCACACCACATGGTTTTCCCCCGCCGACTGATGACTCTATTTTATTTCTTCACTCTACTCATTTCTGCTTTTTGATCAGGATTATCCTCTTAGAAAACATCATAGATCAAACAAGACATTTTAAAGTCCCTTGATACCAAGGTGGCAAAGCCTTCCTTGGATTCATCATGCCCCTCAGAGTGCGGATATGGGCTAGAGATATGCTTGCCACATATGAATTTATAGTCAGCTCAATATTTGTGCCAATTTTTAGGCTGAAGCATCAGGAAAGGACCACTTAACATATTATTATGTATCAGTTTCAGAGAACAGGTCAGTTCAGTTGAAGAGTTATCTCTCATTTTTGAGGGCCATGATGCAGGTGACTCCCAAAATTCAGCCTCTGGTGCAAATAATTGGGTGTTTAATAAGAGGTGTCTCTATGGAAACGAAAGAAAAACAGTGCTCAATGGTTGGAGCAGACTGGAATCCCAGCTCCTGAGTCCTGAAGGCAGCCAGGCACGGAGATTTCTAGATGTCTGGCTGGAACCACCTTCAGGTGGAGTGAAGGCAGGCAGGGAGAGTCTGACAGTTCTCCTGGTCAGCAGTTTGAATGTCTCTGGTGATCTTTCTGTAACAGGCACAAAGGCTGTCCACAGATGAGCTACTGTGGTGATTTCTCTGAAGTTTATACCAAGTTGTCCCACTTTAGCTTGTATAGCTTTGGGAAATCCTAGTTCTCAAGCATTACAAGTCAAAGGATGGGAGGAAGATTGGAAATGTTAGTTTAGAGAGTCATAGACAGATATTAGAGGAAACAAGGATTCAGGATCTGGTCCAGTTTGCAGCTATGAGCAAAACCTCAAAAGATAGTGAACAACACTAGAATCTAATACCTAAAAAGGTGTGTTACTTAAACATAATTTTTCCTCTCTAAAAAAACCCTCATTTTTACCAAATACAGCCAAGACCAATTTGTTTTGTGAAATAAGTCTAGTTTCAATAAAGTTGGCCTGTTATTTATGTAGGAACAGCATATAGGCTTTTAAAAATCTCCTTTGCTGGAATTTTTCATAAGGAATCTTCAGATTGAACTTTAAAGGCCCCTTGAGGCCAGAAAAGTTAAGACAAGACTTGCTATCAGACATCGCCTGCAAAACCTATAGATTTGGGTGAGTTCCTGTCTTCCTGAGGTCCCCAGAGTAACTGAGGCTCCTGCACCTGCCAGGAAGTGACCTTCACTCATCTAGTAAGGCTTCTGGGAGTGCTGCAAGCGGAGCGCCAGGATGAGAGATCCAAGGGTTTTATTGGCTTCTGCAAGTCCATCTTAATTCCTAGAAGCTGTCTGCTCACATCTGAACCTATGTATGTCTCTCTCAAATATGACATTCCAGTGAGTTTCCACTTGTATCCTGTTACAAGGAGAACAGAGTCTTATTAACTTGTGCAAATAACAGTATTGCCATAAAATAAGAATACTCATTGAGAGTCGCTGAATTCTGGCAGGATCAAGTAGGTAGAAAAAGGTAAATGTTTCAATTCCGCAAAGGTATAATTGCTGTAATTCATAGGTTGCTAAAGAAAAAAGGTTTCCTTATATCTAGAAAAACAAAAGAGTAAAGAATCAGCAATATTTCAAATAAAAAGTCATAAAAATTGTAATCATCCTCATCAGTTCATTCAGTCCCATGTCATTAATTCTTGTCGATCTTACTCTTTTAAGTTTTAGGAATCCAATTTTCCCTTAGAGTTCTGCAAATCCTCATCCGGCTCTAAAGTATAACCTAACAGTGAAACAGAAATATGTATTTTAGAATAAGTGTCAGGATTCTCTACATGAATCTTTCTGAAGATGAAACATATTTGGAAAAAAAAAAAAAACACACCAAAAAACCCCAGAGTAAAATAGTGATTCTGTAAATGACAGACTTAAAATGAAATGGTTAAAGATCTGATCACAATGCAATTGACAAAAAAATTTGCTTTTCTCTGCAACTCACAGCATTTTAAGATAATTAGAATTACAAATGAAAACATTAGATCAGGACATTGTAGATTCCTAGAATTTTAATGTAATTCCCAGAACATTTATTTTAATAATAATAATTTATGCATGCAAGTATAACATAATTATTGCTTCTTATTTGACAACGTTCCCATGTAATTTTAGCACCTCTAGTAGACCTAACTAGTATATTTCCTTCCTTTCATAAAGAGAGAGGGGGAATGTTCCATGGAGTCATCTGTAAAATCTCAGAAGTTATTTTTAGGTTAAGAAAAGGACTCTAATTTTTGAATTTGAGGAAGTTTGTCACACATATCAAAAGTTTAAAAATAATTGGTCAAATAGGATCATAGGTCACTGTGAAACAATACCTGGTTATCTATTTAATCATGGTGACAACTAAAAACTTCACAGGCAAATACAGAAAGTTAAATAGTTGTAAGCAAAATTTAGCTCTTCATATTAAGAAGACTATTTACCCAAGCAATCAAAGAACTGATGGTACAGGGGACAGAAAATAATTTTAATAAAACAAAATATTTGCTTTCTTTTTATAATTTCTTATTAAGAGTATACCAATAGTACAGAAAAACTATCCTTTTAATAGAGAAAAAGAAATTTTAATTTTGAGTCAGCTTACTTTTGATATTTAAATTCATTTACTTAATGAAACTCATTTTAATCTTATTTAGCTTGACAGCACATAAAATTCCTTTCTCAAGATTCCTTTTTCACAAATCTTTGGAAACTTTCCTTGCCCCTCTTAGTTTGTCTCTTGTTCAGAAGTAACCAACTTATTTTAGGACAAACCATTTTCTTTTAATTTCCTTAAAAATGCATTTCCATACCTTATATCTTCTTTTGCTGAAAACACATATTATTTCCTTCCATATTAATTAGAATTCTTAACCCTTAGAAACCTTAATTTCTAATAACAACTGAAAAGTAAGCAATTAGCATTCTTTAGATTGGCAAATTTATGAATATATTTTATAACCTCTAGAAACATAGTTTCTTTACTGGCAAATATATTTCATAATTTTTAGTTTTTTAAAAATTGATTTTTAGAGAAAGGAAGGGAGAGAGAGAAACATTCATGTGAGAAACATTGATTGGTTGCCTCCTGCACACACCCTGACCGGGGATTGAACCCGTCACCTTTTGGTGCATGGGACAATGCTCGAACCAACTGAGCCACACTGGCCAGGGCTATATTTCATAATTTTTAGATACATATGCTTCCTCAAGTATGAAACATATTCATGAACAGATCCAAATTTATCTTTTAGTTTCTCTATAATAATAGTCAAAAGTAGATAAACTAGACTTATTTAACAATTGATGTTTTAGTATTTTATCTTATTTGAAAATAATCTAGATATTCAGTGAATTTAACTTGATTTATCATTTAACTTAACTTGGCAAAACTCTGGGACACAAGTTACCAAAAGATTTTTGATAAACTATTTAAGTAAACATACCATAAGGCATAAATATTGCTCAAAAGTTCACCTAAAACTTTTAACCCATCTACATCCATTTATTTTACTGTTCTCAATAATTATGTTTCATTTACTTATGAAAATTTTATTATACTAAGTTATTTTTCTTAAAAAAAATTTTTTTTTAAAGTCTTTATTGATTTCGGAGAGAGGAAGGGAGAGAGAGAGAGAGAGAGAGAGAGAGAGAGAAATCAGTGATGACAGAGTCACTGATTGGCTGGTTCCTGAACGCCCCCTACTGGGGATCAAGCCCACAGCCCCCGCATGTGCCCTGACTCAGAATCGAACCTCTATCTCCTGGATCTTAGGTAGATGCTCACCGGAGGGTCCCAAGTTATTTTTCTTGCTGACAAATTTTGCAACAGAGATCGCATGAACTTATTGACTAATAAACCCAGGTAGAATAAAAGTATTATACATAATTCTGATAACTCTAAAGATATGCCTGCTTAACCAAACCAAACTGAAACAGCTTTAATATCAAATATCTTCCCAAAGCACTTGATCCTGAGAAAGCATTTGGATTAGTTTCTATCATATTTTTGAGAAATTTTATGTAAGTACTTAATTTCTTTAAGCCAATTAACAGACTCTTTTCCAAATTAGTAATATTATCCAAAGGTAGAAAATACCACACAACATACATGAACATACAGACATATGCAAACTGAGACCTGATAATTTTGTTTTTAAAATTTCAGCCATGAGTCAGTACAATAAGGCAAATCCCCACTAATTTATAAGTTAAGTTTATTTATTCAGATGGCTAAGGCTTTTTCTTATTAATATTTGTGGATAAGACAAGACTTGTATTTGTCCTTGGCAAGGAGTATTGGAGTCAGAGCAGCATTTGTGCTTTTAAAATATTCCTCATTTTCCTTTTTCTTCTTTCAGACTTAGGAATTGGATGGTAAAGGTAGGTGGGCATTGACCTGCTTCTAGAGCTGCTTTTCTGGTTTTGAAAAGATTTGTAAGAAGGACAGTTGCTCTCAATTCCCCAAAGAATTGGGTTTTAACTTATGTGGCATCATAGATTGATCTACCCATCCAACTACATCATTCCTAATTTGCTTCTTTCCCTCCGAGTACATAGTTTTATTTTAGTTCAGGGAAGGAGGCTTTTAAAAAATTCCTATCAAGCCTTGAATCTTTAGTTTGCCAAATTTCTGATCATAGAGTCATTAAATTGTTTGAAATATCATGTCTCAGGGGGAGAAACAGGAAGATTTAAAGCACCTGCTCATAGAGCTGTTTTTAAAATCAATTTGTCATTTTGTTTGTTTGTTTGTTAATCCTCACCTGAGAATATTTTTTCTATTGATTTGTAGAGAGAGAGGAAGGGAGGGACAGAGGGAGAGAGAGGCATCAATTGGTTGGCAACTGACCAGGGCCAGGGATCAAATCTGCAACCCAGGTATGTGCTCTTGACCAGGAATCAAACCTGCTACTCTTCAGTGCTTGCGTTGATGCTCTAACCAATGAACCACACTGGCAAGAGCAAAATCAAGTTGTCTTTTAGAAGCTTCTGTATATCAATCAAAGAATGCATTCCAACATCCCCAAGAGGTCTGAAATTCTCTCTTTAAGGGAGAACCCTTGAGGTGGATTTAAAACAAAGTTTTCACATAATTCTTATTAGAGTTTTAAATTATTTTGGCTAAGTTGGTCTATTTTGTACCAAAAGGCATAAGAGGAGGGAACAAAATGTTTGCATACATAAGTAACTAGTGTTTCTGAGGAAGAAACTTTGGGAACTTTTTAGAGGTTCCCATGTTAAAGATAAGTTCTCCTGAAAGCTATCATGGTTGGACAAAAAGAAAAAAGAGATGTTCAAGTTATCTTTGAATCATTTAATTTCTTAGAGGCCTCTAAATACCAATTGAAAAATGCTTCTCATTCAGCTTGTTTAACATTTCTAAGATTTTCCAATTGTGCATGCAATGCCACTAATTTTGGAATTTCAAAAGATTCCCAAAGTGGCCATTGCAGTTCTAAGTTATCTTTTGTATTTGAAAGATAATGACTTAATAGAGAATAAACCAGGATTCCAAGATGTCGATGGATTGAGTGGAAGCTACTCTTACACTCTCCCAGGACCAAACTGGAATTACAACTAAAATATAGAAAAACCATCCTGAATAATCAACTGAAGACTAGAGATATGATAATCAACTGGAGAGCACCCTCATAACCAAGGAACTAAAGTGGAGACCATGTAGAGACTGGTAGGAAATGCGGAGGCTCTAGAGGGCTGGTCGGGATCCCACAAGCAGCAGCTGAAGGTCCAGAGGGATATCTCAGCTGTGGAGATTCCCACTGAGAACTCTGGGGTCTAAACCCAGGCTGGAATCTCCAACCCAGAGCACCAGAACTGAGAAAGGTGCCCACATAACACCTGGCTGTGAAAAGGAGCTGGGTTTCTGTCTCCCAGGGAGAGATGGCTGGAAATGCAGGCTCCCTCTTAAAGTTTTGTGTGCAGCCACCCACCTTGGGCTCTGGCGGAGGGAGGGCAGAGTGGACTAGAGCTGTTTGACAAGAGTCCAGGGATGCTGGCTCTGGGGATAGAGCTCAGAGGGCAGCAATATGGATTCCTGTGCTGAGTCATTCCCCCATACCCCAGAGGACTTCTTCCTCAGGCAGACCTTTGCCAGCCAGGCAGCTTTTGCTTGGGTAGGTAGGGGGAAGCAATTGCCCCACCCATTGGAAAATCTCTCGCCCCACTCTGTGGAGTTTACGCCTTGCTATGGTCTACAGGCTGAGGTTCATTAAGAGACTCGGATTAATCAGCCTACAGACTGAAGCAGACCTCTGGGTGCTTTGTGTCTTTGCTGGATCTGCTTCTGGACCTGGGCCTTGGATAAGCAGACTTTGGTATGCATTTTGGTCCTGTCCGAACACACCCAGCTTCCAGCAGAAGGAACCACAAGCTGCAGATTTTTTTTCTTGTTTTGTTTTGTTTTTTGTTTTTATCCTCACCTGAGGATATTTTTACATTGCTTTTTCAGAGAGAGTGGAAGGAGGAGGGAGAGTGAGAGAAACATCAATGTGAGAGAGACACATCAATTGGTTGCCTCCCTCTCTCACACCAAGTTGGGCTGGGGACTGAACCTGCAACTGAGGTATGTGTCATTGGCTGGAATCAAACCCAGGACCCTTTATTCTGAGGGCTGATGCTCTAACCACTGAGCAAAACTGGCTAGGGGCATGGATTGTTGATAGCTCCAAACAGGGTACTCAAGGCCAGTTACAAACAGCATCTGACATTGGTCTGCACCAGAAACCCTCCAAAAAGACTGGGGGTCCTAGCAGATCTACCTATACATAGAAACTAACCCAAATAGGCAGCCAAAATGGGGAGACAAAAAACAACATCCAAATGAAAGAACAAGAGAATTATCCAAAAGAAAAGATAATGAAATGGAGGTAAGCAATATATCAAATATAGAGTTCAGAATAGTGATAGAAAAGATATGGAAACTGAAGGAAATTAAAGTGACATAGCAGAAATAAAGAATACATTGGAAGGATAAACAACAGATTAGGGGAAGCTGAGGATCGTATCAGCAAATTAAAAGACAGGGTAGAGAAAATCACTCATTCAGAGATCCAAAAAGAACAAACAATTGAAAAACAGGAAGATAGTTTAAGGGAGCTATGGGGCAATATGAAACGTAACAATATTCTCATCATAGGAGTGCCAGAAGGGGAAGAGAGTAAGTGAGGGAATAGAGAATCTGTTTGAAGAAATAATGACAGAGCCCGGCCAGCGTGGCTCAATGGTTGAGCATTAACCTAGGATCCAAGAGATTGAGGTTCAATTCCCGGTCCAGGCACATGCCAAGTTGTGGGCTTGATCCCCAGCAGGGGGTGTGCAGGAGGCAGCCAATCAATGACTCTCATCATCAATGTTTCTATCTCTCTCTCTTTCTCTCTCTCCCTTTTCTCTGAAATCAATAAAGACATATTTTTGCCCAGCCAGCCATGGCTCAGGGGTTTAACACTGACCTAGGATTCAGGTGATCGGGGTTCGATTCCCGGCCAGGGCACATGCCCGGGTTGCAGGCTTGATCAATGACTCTCTCATCATTGATGTTTCTATCTCTCTCTCCCTCTCCTTTCCTCTGTCTGAAATCAATAAAGATATATTTAAAAAATAAAAATAAAATAAAGACATATTTTTAAAAAAGAAGAAAAGAAAAAAGAAATAATAGCAGAAAACTTCCCTAATCTGGTGAAGGAAAAAGTCACACAAGTTCAGGAGGCACAGGGAGTCCCAAGCAAGAAGAACCCAAAGAAGCCCACTCCCAGACACATCATAATTAAAATGCCAAAAATTCAAGACAAAGAGAGAATCTTAAAGGCAGCAAGAGAAAAGCAAGCTGTTACCTACAAAGGAGCTCCCATAAGACTGTCAGCTGAGAATAAACCGTAAGTTTTGAACATATATATAGCTGGTGTTCCAGATGGGGGTTGTCCTTCTGTAGCAGATTTAGACAGAGAATGTCCCATTACAAAAACTGGTATCAGAAGACCCAAGAATAAAAGCTCTGAATCTCGCCCTGCTGGCATGGCTCAGTGGTTGAGCATTGACCTATGATTCAGGAGATCAAGGTTTGATTCCCAGTCAGGGCACATGCCAACTGGGTCTCCAGTAGGGGGTGTGCAGGAAGCGGCTAATCAATGACCCTCTCATCACTGATGTTTCTATCTCTCTCTCTCCCTCTCACTTCCTCTCTCTGAAATCAATAAAGACATATTTAAGAAAAATAAAATAAAAGCTCTGAACCTCAACCAAAGGAAGTGATACCGTTATAATAACCTGGTTATTATTTAAAAGGAAAGGAGTAAAGGGAAGACTAGATAATATAGGCATGCCATTTATACAGTCTTGTTAGAAAGCTAAAATTGAACACTCTCCAAGTCTGTTCCCTGATGATCGATAGGGCTAGGGACTGAACAAAGGCAGTTTAGACACATGCCCAATAAGGTTCAAGTGACATGGGAAGGAACTTAGCTGTCAGTCACACCTGATAACAGGTAATTGGTCAGAATAGGTGTGGCCATTGCAAGGCTGCAAACCTGAATATTTAAACTTCTGAACAAAGGGAGTTCTCTCTCTTGTCTCTTGGCCTTTGGCCCTCTTGCTGTCTTGGGACTCCTATTGCAGGGGGCGCGTTCCCCTGCATTCACCTACATGGCCACAGCCCTGTGGGCTCCACACAATGGACTAATGAACTTTAATTAGGTTGATGCTGAACTGGACCCAGCTGCAACATGGAATAGAAGCTGTGGATACTGGCCCTCCTTTTGGCTCTACTGGAACCCCAGTTGCACCTTTCAGGACTGGGTTATGACTTTACAACCTGAGCAATAGAATTCCATGCCAATAAAAGCCATTCATTTTCCTGTATGAGTCTTAGAAAATTCATTTTCTAAAGATATTGTAAGAACTCCACTCCCCCAAGTGAGGAAGGAATTTCATTCTCTTGTAACAGAAGGAGATTCAGAACTGAGAGAACTCACCACTGGAATCCCAGAACTGTCATGGAGATGACAGAGCTCAAAGGGCTCAAGCACAATCCAACGGGGGCAGCACCAGAATTAAAGCAGAGCATTCTTCGGATCCACTGCTGCTACCATTATGTTGACTGAGTATAAATGTATCAGGAGGCTTTGGCTAGTAATAAATGATAAAGATTTATTCAAAGGTCTTAGAGTTTGCAAACCGGAAACACCACTAGGCAAAATGCAGATTGTTCAGAGGAAGAAAGAAAAGCTGAAGGTTCTTATAGTAAACAGTACATTCTTGAGAAGAACCAGTTCTGCATTCTTAGCCTCTGGACTGGTCCAAAATGGTAATTCTCTAGATGAGAAATAGTCTGTATGCTGGATGTCAGGTGGTCAGGCTACATGAACATTCTCTCCTTAGTTCTTCAGCGGGTAAACAGAGGGTAATCAGGAGGTTTGATGTACACCTAGGCATTGACGCAGACTGGAAAGTTCAAAAGTTTAAGTTCCCAGCCTGGTTAAAACAAGAATAGAATTGTTTCCTCAAGCCTCAACCTACTTGATTTTAGTAATTTAGCTGCTTGACTATAGTGACTCCATTTTATTTCTTCATGCTGTTCCTCAGTCGCAGGGAAGAAAGCCCAACTTCTGAGCCCAATGAGGGCTCACATTCTCTGGGCCTCCCTTTCTGACTTCAGATTTGTTTGTGACCCTGTGTCCAGAAGAGCCTCCTGGGGATAGGAGGTGCTTTTCTCTTTCCAATTCACCCACCTCACATCCGTCCCCTCATCATTTGCCCAGATAATCAGTGAGACCAAAGTGGCATATGGACCCTCTACCCACATCTTACTCTAGCTTTTTATTTTCTTCTGTCTCTTCAGTCCTACCCACTGAAAGGCAGAAGTGGATAGAATAGTTGGGGGCTGAGTAAAGGAAAAAAGCTAGAATTCACTGAGTGCCTACCATGCCAAGTGCTATGCTAGGTGCCCTGAGGTAGCTTGTGTCATCTGTTCTCTCTCGGCCCCATATGTGGTGGGCGTTTCTATCTCCATCTGATAGATAAGGTTCAGCAGCTGGTTCAGGTTGCACAGTTAGGCCAGGGTTGGCTGGAGGGCCCCCAGAGGGGATTTGGAGTCCAGATGTCTGAATGTCTGGAAGTCCCTTGGCTGTGATTCAGGTGCCAGAGAAATGTGGCTCCTCCCGGGTTCTCTCACAGGTCGCAACAGCCAGAAATCCCACCTGAGCACCCGAGCTGCAGGACTTCCCGCTGGGACTGGAATTCCCAGAGATGGAAATTCCCATGCCCTGAGGGAGAGGTAATTAGGTTCAGGCTTCAGTTTCCTAGGGGCGGGGCTATCTGGCTGAGTTTTGTTTTATGTAGGGTCTCCTGAGCCCCAGCAGTCCAGGGAGTTAGCACTGGGTCCAGGGATCTTAAGGCTCTCTCTCCTGGTGGAGAGAGGACTTCAGGGAGCCGCCTCCCACCCCCAGTACAGAGTTAATTCCAAGAACAAGACCATGCTTCTTTTCTAAGCACGTTTATTCTCGCCACTGACCAGTAGGGCGCTTACAGACACAACTCCCCTGGGGAGCAGAGGTTCAGAGATGTAGTGACAGTCAGTCACCAAATCAACATTATTTAGACAACTTGATCAGATAAATATTTTTAAAAAACATAAGCAAAGGGAGGCACAGAGGTCAAGAGGCCAGGTGGGAATAGCCTAGAGTTCAGTTCCATTTTCACAGAAAATGTCTGAGCCAAGGCAGCCCTTGCCCTGGGTCTCCCGGGACCCTGACCTCCCGAATAAATACTTTCATCAGTAAATAAATAAATAATAAATAAATAATAAATAATCACAAGTGCAAACATAAATAAGGGGAGCTGGCCCCCGGGGAGGGGCTGGGCTCTCCATCTCAGGGAAGCTTCTGGAAACATTTGAAGAAAGGGAGGCCTGAGGTCAACTCATGTCAATTTGTACGTAAGATCTTCTCAAGGCATGTTCTGAAGTGTTCTGGCTAGAACTAAGGAACCCCGTTCCCACATTCCGGGCGTCCCAGGTTGTATTCAGGGATCCAAACCTGAGGCCTATTGCATTCTGAAACCTTGGTGGTGGCCAGTGCCCATTGTCCATGCCACATGTTGGCGCAACCTGGGTTTCTAAGTGTTGTTTCAAGTTCTAAGCTCGGGGCCCAGCCCTGAGCCCCTGATTCCCTTTCTAAACCAAAAGGGGATGAAGAGCCTGAAGGGGTGGGTAATCAAGGGGTTGAGGCTGGACGTCCTGCTCCCTCACAGGGCAACGATCCCAAAGTAGACCTGCCCGGACTCGGCAAAATCGAGATAGTCAGGCAGGTTGATCTCAGCGCTGAGCCGATCGTCCTTCTCCAGCTGGAAGACCCCTCCCAGGTAGACGGGCTCGTACCAGGGCTTGGCCTCGGTCCCCTCTGGGGTCTCCCTCTGGCAGGGGCTCTTGATGGCCGAGAGGAGGTTGACCTTGTCCTGGTAGGAAGCGGCGAAGCGGCTGATGGTGTGCGTGAGGAGCAGGTGGCTCTGAGGGCAGCCCTGGCCCTTGAAGAGGACCTGGGAGTAGACCAGGTACAGTCCGTCCGTGGGCACCACCAGCTGGTTGTCTATCAGCCTCATGCCGTTGGTCAGGAGAGCGTTGGCGATCTTGTTCTGCCACTGCAGCTGCCCCACGGTGTGCTGGTTTGCTGGAGGGGGGAGGGAGGGAGGGAGGGGGTGAGAGTGGCCCCCAGTCCCACCCTCCACACCCTGGCCCTCCAGGCCTGCCCACCCTCCCGCCTCCTGCTCCCGCCTCCTCTGCCTGTCTTCCCATATCCCATCAGCCGCGGGTTCCTGAGCACAGCCCGCAAGGCCTGCGGTGTCCCCCCACCTTGAATTCAGCGAGTTCTCAACTGTCTCCAAGCGCTGTCCACCCTCAGCCTGGGCTGAGCCCCCAAATCCTATCCCTCCTCAGCCCATGTGCTTCTTCATCCCCCAGACACATCCTCAGAACTCTTACCGACAACATGGGCGACGGGCTTGTCGCTTGGGGTTCGAGAAGATAATCCTGAGGAGGAAAGAGGAAAGAAAGAGGTGAGACCCTAAGGTTTCCCCAAAATATCCTCTTACTTTGACCTCCATTCCTCAGCCCCCCAACCCCCAAGCCTCAATTTCCCCCCGCTGCTACCATCCCAGGATTAACCCCGAGTCTACTCAAACCCAGAAGCAGGAGAGAGGCTTCGGCGACACTCACCGAGGGTCCGGGCCAGGGGGAGGTGAATCTGGAGCTGCTGGAAGGAGGAGGGGGGTTAGCACCAGGGCGAGCCCCCAGGCCGCTGGCCGCCCCTTCGCGCCCCCCCTGACGTGTGGTTTCCCCTCGCCACCGTCCATTCATTCACCCATCCTCTCCCCAGCAGTCTTCTGCCGAGTGCCCTCCACGTGCCAACACCGTTTTCGCCCTTCCTCGCCTCTTCTTCCCTCACCTCCTTCATAGCTCCCATCTCTCTCTATTTTACCGCCTTTCTTCAGACCACTCCTTTCTCCGCATCTCTCCGTCCGTGCCCCCTCTCTACACATCTCTCATGTTCATCTGCTTGCTCATTCCTCCAGCAGATGCCCAGCAAGCGCCTTCCAGGTGGCAGACACCCTCTCCCTCTCCCCTTCTCTCTTCCCTGACCTCCCTCCACTTCTCTTTCTGCCTCCCGTCTTTCTCCAGGGTTCCTTCCCCATCTCTCGCCCTCTTTCGCCCCCATTTCTCTCTGCGTGGGAGGGGGGGCCGGGCTGGCGAGGCACTCACCTCTTCCCTCTGGGGGCCGATCACCCCGAAGTGCAGCAGGCAGAAGAGCGCGGTGGCTCCTGCCACGAGGAGGAAGGAGAAGAGGCTGAGGCACAGGCACCGCCTGGAGCCCTGGGGGCCCCCTGCCTTCTTGGGGAGCGCCTCCTCAGCCAGCTCCACGTCCCGGATCATGCTTTCAGTGCTCATGGTGTCCTTCCCAGAGAGGCTCAGGACCAGCTGTGCGATGGTGTCGGAGGGAGAGTCACCTGGCTGCTTCTCTGGGGGCTGTGTCGCCTGAGAGATTACTTCCAGGGGGTCTGGAGTTGCTTCTGTCTCTCCTGGCTGGTCCCCTGGTGTCCTCGCCGAGGGAGCGTCTGCTGGCTGGCTGTGCAGACAGCTGCCTTTATAGCCTGGGGCGAGGAGGGCGGGGAAAGGCTCTCAGTTCAACCGGCGGAAAACTTCCTTGGTGGAGAAACCCATGAGCTCATCTGGAGGAAGCGGTAGTGGGCCCTACACCTTCTGTCTCGGTTTCTTCTCCATTGCGGGGGTGGGGATTTGGAAAGTTGGGGACACCCAGGCATCAAGGATACTTGCCACCCCTGTGGCTTGGATTTGGTTTCAGAGGGGCTTGCTGGGCCAGTTAGTGCTGTGAATGTAGGACCTTAAAGGCTGGACCCTAGTCCCCCTCTGCTCCTCAATTCCCATTGTCTCCATTCCTTTTGGGGACCATGACTGTGGCCTATTTCCCTCTGTTTTCCAGATAAGACTCACATTTTACCACCTAGAAATGGGAGGGGTTTCAGAAAGCTGAGTCCTTGATGGGGAGAAAAGCGAAGTGTGCTGGGTCCCGAGACGTGTGCCTGGGTCCTTGGGAGAGATGTAACTGGGAGAAGGGGAGCCTGAGGCTGAGGGCATGGATGCGGCCTCTGGGAGCTTGCGTGGAGAGCAGGGACAAGCCTGGGACAGCCCCAGAGGGAGTGAAGGCGACCCTGGGAATTCACGAACCACACCAGGGCAGGCCTTCTCCTTTCGTTCTGACAGGGGACTCACAGCGCTGGTTTCAGTCTTGGCTCCAAAGGAACCCGAGGCTCTGGTTTTTGTGTGTGTGTGTATGTTTTTTTAAAATATATCTTTATTGATTTCAGAGAGAGGAAAGGAGAGGGAGAGACAGAGATAGAAACATCAATGATGAGAGAGTCATTGATCGAGCCCACAACCGGGGCATGTGCCCCGACCAGAAATCGAACCCCGATCGCCTGGATCCTAGGTGCATGCTCAACCGCTGAGCCATGCCCGGCAGGGCAGGCTCTGGTTTTTGTATGAAGCCTTCACCCCTCAGAACCCCCGTGTGTGGCCGTGTCCCAGAGAACTCCTGCTTCCTCAGATTCCTGGAGACAGCCTTAGCCCTCAGCGCCCCTGGGTGTGGCCATGTTCCCTCCAAAGCCCCCTGGATTTCCCAGCCCCCTAACCTTGGAGGCTTTCTCACCCCTCAGGGCCCTTGCACTCTGTGCCTTCCAGGGGATCCCCTGCTCCATCCCATTGTCCTGGAGACCCTTCGGTGTGGCCACTTCGCTCAGGAGGCTTCCTGTGGCCCCCCTTCCTCACAGCCTCTATCTGGGGCCATATCTGCCAGGGCTCCCCTGACCTCCAGCCCTCCAGACCTTGGACCCACACTTTTCCTTTGTCTTCTCACCTTAACCTTCGGGTTCCTGCAGGGCCTGGCTGCCTCCCCTCCCCCCACCAGTCCCTGAATTTCCCGGGCTCTTTAGCCGCTGTATCTCTTTGTATGCCCCCAGCTCCTACCTGCTCTGAGCCCTCTGCCCTCCCTCCATTCCTTAGACAGACTGAGAGATTCTTCCCCCCAGACAGACAGACAGACAGACAGACAGAGGCAGACAGCATTTAAGAGAAAAAAGGTTTATTTGGCTTCATGGAGGGTGCAAATATCTCTTCGAGAGGTGTCTAGTCAAGCAGTGGCTGGCTCTTTAAAGCCATCGCTTCCTTCTAGAGCCCCTCGACCCCTCGCCTCCGCTGGTCTTTTCTCCAGGTGGTCCTTGTGTGACGCCCTCTCAGTGTCATCTCTGGCATATTTTTCCCTGTCTCTTCTGATGGCCCCCCTATTATTCCCTTCGCTTCATTTCATAAATAAATAACTTAATTTTTTCTCTTCATAAATAATCCCCCTCCCCGCCTCCAGACATCTACCCGAGCTCCGGACATGTCTGCTCCCCTCCACGCCCAGGGCTGGGCCCCTATACGGGCGGCATGGAGTAGAGAGCTCCGGGTGGGAATCTCTAGGCAGCTCGAAATTCTCAGCCGAGCATCCTGGTGGCTCAGGGAGGTGGGAACCCTGCGGTGCCGAGAATTCCTTCTTCAGGAGCTCCAGGTGACATGAGGGGGGAAGACTTGAGACTATTGGAATGGTCAAAGGGTGAGGAGTTGTGACCCTTGAAATGGTCAGGGTGGAGGCAAGATGGGGAGAAGGCCTTGAAACCAATTCTTTCTTTCTGGATTTTTCTACAGAGCAAAAGCTCCAAAGAAGACAGTACTGGGACTGAGGAGCAGGTGGGAGATGCCATCTGTGTGCGTCGAGAGCTGGTCTCCCTGGGTGAGCAGGAACACAGCTCCCTGGTACACCGAGCGTACCCAGGGTCCCTGTGGCCCTGGGCACACGGACTTCTGAGCACTGAGGAGAGACACGTGGAAGGGGTACTGGGAGGAGAAGAGCTGGACCTCGTGGGCCAGGTAGAGAGGGGTGGGGGTGGCCTTGGGGAAGCAGCCTTCCCCAGAGAAGACCACCTGAGAATAGACAAAATAGAGGCCACTGGAGGGGACCAGGAGCGAATTGTTGTTCAAAGAGAAACCGTGGCGGAGGAAGGCACGGTCCGTGTTCGCCCTCCAGCGCAGCGAATCCTGGGTGCTGGGGTCTCCTAGGAAGAACCATGGGGGGGGGTCAGGAGGTCAGAGGTCTCAATACCTGGGAAGCAGGTGCTGGACCAAGTTCCTGGGGATGGTTGGGAGGGCAGAAGGGAGCAGGAGCCTCTGTTTTGGGGAGTGAGGAAAGTTGGGGAGAGGTGGAGTAGAGAGTTGCTTTGGCCCCTGAAGGGGGTAGGAGGAAGGCTAGGGCTGCATGGCTGGGAGGGCAGGAGGATGTTTACCAACAAGGTGAGCAGCAGGTTTGAGGGTGCCTTGTGGGAAGTGCTTCTGGGGGTGCCCATGGGCAGTCCGTGCAGCTGAGAGGCCAACATCAGGGAGCCCCTAAGGGAGAACAGAGTTGGGAGGCTCTAGGGCCCAAGGTTCAGCTGGGCCACCCCTGCGACCCCCTTCTCCTGCTGCCTCACCTGGGCATCAGGTGGCAGGGCCAGCAGCAGCCCCAGGAGGAGGAGGGGGGCGCCACACACCCTCAGGAGGTAGAGATGTCCAGGTGGTGTCATGGGGAGAGCCTGCAGGGAGAGAGATCGTGAGCGGGTGGGGCGGGTGCACTGCGGAAGACAGGCCTCCTCCCCAGGAGACAGCCACCACGAGACACAGGATGACAGACAGAGAAGGGGACAAGATGCAGTCAGGGAAACCCTGAGGTGAGCGGGGGAGACAGAAAGACAAACAGAGGGGAAGGGAACAGGGAGGGATTGTGGCAGAAACAGAGAATGTGTGACAGAGACAGAGAGAGACTGACAGATAGGGAGTCAGAAAGAGGGAACAAACCAAAACCAAACCCACTGTAGCTCAGGCCCAGACAGGAGGTGCAGGAGGGCCAGGGGGAGTCCACGGAGGGCCAGCCCAAGGAGATGGGGCAGAGTCTCACCTGCTGTGCGTGGCCTCTGGGTCCCTTTATAGAGGAAGCAGCAGGGGCAGGGGCAGGCAGGAGGCAGGCGGCAGGCGGGTTCTAGGCCGGGGCTGGGGCCGGGGAAGCCCCCAGGGCTTAGAAGATGCTGCTGTTTCAGCCGAAGGCAGGAAAGGCTGAGGCCTAGGAGAGAACCGCAGGCTGGGGGCTCAGACGACTGAGTTCTGGGAAAGGGTGTGGGGTCAGGGGAATTGTGGGCTAGGAGGGTCAGAGAGTGGGGTCAGGCTTAGGAGTTCCAGAGAAGGACAGTAAATTCAGGGGAGCAGGAGGGCAGCAGCTGGGGTGTGGGCTGGAGGCCTGGTTCCCTGAAGAGCAATTATGGGTAACACCTCGACATCCTTGGCTGATTACAGTCTTCTTTCCATGCCCATTCCCTTCTCTTGCACCTGTCCTTGTCCCAAATGGCCCAAGTCACACTTGTTCTAGTATTTGTATTTTCCAAGTTGTCTGACAGGTTTCATATCAAGAAACCTGGGACACACCCCCTTGCCTGGGACATCCTGGTTTATGTCTGTTGTCCTGAAGAAACTACTCATGGAGCCCTCTTCAAGAGTCCTGGAAGACACATGCATGGTCCCCCTACCCAGAGATGATGTCACATCTCACTCTTGAAGGATGCTCTCCACCTCACCTGACCTTTGACCTTTGACCTTTGTGGTCCCCAAAGACCACATAGCCCCAAACAAACACATTCTGGGATCAAGGAGTGTGGCAGCTAAGCCTTTGGCCTTGAAGCTGCATTTGTAGAGCCAATACACTGTTTTAAAAGTGTTAAGGATTCCCCATGGTTTTGATGTTAGATATGGTGAGGTGCTCACCATCTAAGACAACAACCTGACAGCTTTTCCCATCTGTTTTATAGCCTTGTAGCCACCACCCAGTTCAACCTATTCTCAGGCCACCAGAAGTTTCTCTCATGTGCTGTCGCAGTTAATAACCTCCAAAGATAATCACCCACTTTCTGACCTCTATCACCATCGATTAGTTCTTCTGCTTTTGAACTTCAGATAAGTGAAACCACTCAGAACGCATTCACTTGTGTTTGGCTTCTTCTGGGCGCCACTGCCTGTGAGCGCCATTAGTGTGGCTGCGTGGATCTGACCAGTAGTGGGCTTTTCATTGTAATGTAATTTCTACTGTGTGAATAGACTCTACCCATTCTCTGTGGATGGGCACTTGGGTTGTTTCTAGGTTTAGGCTACTATGAAAAACACTGATGTGAACATTCTCGAATATGAGCTGTTTTCACTTAGCTTGTAAGTTACAGGTTTAAAAAAAAGCAAGGTTTCTAAAGATGATTTTATTTATGCTTCATGAGATTGAGAAAACAATCATTACTCTTACTAGTGTTATTATGCTTTCATTTGGGAAGTTTTGGAGGGGCCGGTGCTGAGGATGGTGGTGATGGAGGCTGAATCTTTCTCCCTGGGGCACTGGGCACATTGCTGCTCTCCTCTGGCACAAAGTCCCCGGGGGCTTGGTGTCCTGTGGCTCATGAGTAACATTCAGGATGTGTACGTATGGGCTCTTTTCCTCTCCCTACCTGAAGCCCTGCAACCTTGCCTTTCATGTCTGACAACTCTTGTTTATGGTTTCTTTTTGTTCTCATTCCATCTCCTTAGCTTTCTCTCTGTTCCACCAACATTTAGTGAGAACCTTGTACAAGACCTTGACAATACAGATGCAAAAGACAGGTTCCTGACCTCTGGGACCCCAAAGACCAGGGTGGAAGGCAGGAAAGTTACCAGAAAATTACGGTAGAGTGTGATAAGCTCCGTGACGGTGGGCTCACGACAGCCGCAAAAAAGCCATCGCACTTGGAGAGGTGATTCAAGGCAAAGGAGATGGTGCGGAGTAGTTCAGATGGAGGAGCAGTGTGTGCAAAGACCGGAATTAAAAGATGGGACGGCGTGTGCTGAGCTGTGCAATCGGGTGCAGATAGCAGGGGAATCGTGAGCTTGAGAGGTAAGCTGAGAACTCATCCTGAAGGTTTGAAATCACAAAAAGAAGTTTGCATTTCATTTTAATTATGATGGGGAGCCACACAAACTTTAAGTGAGAGAGGGCCCTATCAGGCTGGCAGCTACCTGAGGAGTGGATCAGGCTATGGGAGGTGGGGGGCTATGGGAGGTGGGGGGCTGGAGGGGACGCCGGGAGTGTGGAGACCGGTTAGGGGGCTTTTGCAATCACCCAGCGAGTAGGTGACAAGAGCCTGCATTTGTGTCAAGGTGGCAGCAAGAGTGGAAAGGAGGGTTTCTAGGCAACCTCTCCGGGTCTTGGTTGCTGGCGGATGTGATGGAGGAAGAACAGCGGTCACAGGGCGTCTTTACGTCCCTCCGTCTGCACCTCAGCTTCTTGTTCTTTCACCTCACTGCCTCTTGTCACTGGTGGCTTCCCTCTGGGTCCCTCCCCTCTCCTTTGTGTCTTCTTTCTCTGGGGTCCTTCCTCTTCCTGTCGTCTCTTTCTGCCCCAGCTCTATAAAAATATAAAAGGGTGTTGCAATTAACAGTGGGAAACAGAGAAAGGGGGAGACTGAGGTCAAACAGAAAGACGGAGGCATGGAAGGGCAGAAAGGGGGAGGTGGGGAGTGGTGGGGAGACATGAGAGACGGAGAGGAAGGAAGGGCGAGAGCTGGGCCGGGGCTGGTGTCACGGGGTTGGCGCTGTGCTGGAGGGCGCTCCTTGAGATGGGCCAATCTTGGTTTCGATCTCAGTTTCGAAGGAGGTTGTGTGAAATTTGGTTTCTTTCTTGGGGTGGCCAGCAGTGGGTTTGGGGCTTTCCCTGAGTGGGAGTGGTGGTGACTGGATCCTGTGCCCCACACTCAGGGGAACAGTCCCGCAGCAGCCTCTGTGCGAGCCCAGTGGATTCTTGGAGGTTACAGTGAGGCCAAGATGGTATTAGCCTCAAAGTCGAAGTTGGGATTTAATTCCGACTTTGACTCTAACCCCAATTTAACCTCAACCCAAATCACAGCTCAAACTCAACCCTAATGTCAAATCTAAACACATCTCAATAAAAGAACCCTAAACCAATGGATTCTCTAAACTAACCCAACCCTGTTTCTAGAGCTAATCTCAAAACCAACTATCACCATGCCCAGCCCTATCGTTCAACCTGACTAAATGTAAGCCCCGCCGGAGCCACAGACCTGAGGTGAGCTTTATCCTGCTTTACCCCATTAGCCTTCCCTCTCACCACTGAGCAAGTCTTTACTGGGCGGCTACTGTGTGCGGGGCCTGTTCCAGGCAGGAGGGGTCTAGTGGCAAACCAGTCAGCCGGCCCCAGCCTACTGGGGCCTGTGTCGTAGGAGGCAGGCGGAAAAGAAGCACACCAACGAGAAATCGGTGAGGAGTGTTGCGAAGAAGTAGGGCAGCGGAGGGGGCGAGTGGCAGGGAATTACGTGAGACACAGCCACTAGGGAAGTCTTCTCTGAGTGAGTAGCATTTAAGCTGAGACCCAAATGACAAGAGTGACCAGGTGAAGTTTGGAGGAAAAACATTCCAGGCAAAGGGAATAGTTTCTGCAAAGGCTGTAAGGTGCGCACCAGCCAGGGGTGCGGAGGAGCAGAAGGGAGCCGCTGTGGCTGGGGCGTGGAGAGGCATGGGAGAGGCTGGAGATGCGGTCAGGGGGAGAGCGGGCCCAGACCACTCCAGCCAGGTGAGGGTAAAGCATCTGGGCGCAGTCAGCCGTGGGAAGCCCTGGAGGATTCAGTGTGTGTGTGTGAGAGAGAGAGAGAGAGAGTGACAGAGACACAGACAGAGACAGAGACAGAGAGGGAGGCAGAGAGAGACAGAGGCAGAGAGAGAGACAAGCAGAGGCAGAGAGAGACAGAGGCAGAGAGACAGAGAGAGACAGAGGCAGTGGGGGGGACAGAGAGATAGAGAGAAACAGAGAGAGACACAGAGAGAGAGAGGTATGAGGCAGAGGTGATTGGATTTATGTTTTTAAAAGACCCCTGTGGCTCCTCCGTTGAGACTGGATTGCAGGAGGCAGCACTGAGAGCAGAACACCACTTAGGAGGCAATTGCCGGGATCCTGGAGAGAAGATGGTGGTAGCCGTGAAGATGGAGAAAAGTAGGCAAATTCCAGCGGTAGGGATATATTTCAGGGGTACAACTGACAGGAGGAGATGGATGGATTGGATGGATGGTGGGGTTGGGGGTGAAGATGGGGAGACTGGGAGAGAGGTAGGGTGCTGGTGGGTGGGAGGACCAAAAGGTCAGGTTTGGGTTTGTTAAGTCTAAGTCTATTGGACAGACATCCCAGCGGGGATGTGACTAGGCCATGGATGTGCATCTGGATTTCACAGGCCAGGCCAGAGCTAGAGAGACAACACTGGGCACTGTCAGCACGAAGTAGGCATTTAAAGCCTGTGCGTCCCCTACGGCCCCTTCAAGGTATTTATGTTTCCTCATAATAAATGTTGTGTACCTTCTACTATAAATTCCAGAAGCAGCAACCTCCTGCTTCCAGAGGCAAAACCGCCAGACTTTGTTTTCTCCGGAGGTCTCCCTGGGCCTTATCTCCTGGATGAGATCCCCTGCTCCACAAGGACACAGTTACCGGTCCACTTCACCGTGTTCTGTGGAGCTCTTCTTACATTCAAGTCCTCTGCTTCATTTTTGAAAGCATCTCCTCTGGTACTTGGAAACCTGGGTTTCTTCCAACGATGCTCCTTCCCTCTGCTTTCTTCTCCCCACATCAGCAAGGGCAGGGGGCAGAGGCCGGGCCACTGTTCCCCTCTCCCCTGCACCATGGGAACCTCCTCCTTTTAAAGCCCATACCTTTTGCATTTGCCATGCTCTTCCAGTCTGCACAGCAGTTTTTTGTTTTTTAATATATTTTTATTGATTTCAGAGAGAGGAAGGGAGAGGGAGACAGAGATAGAAACCCGGGCATGTGCCCTGACTGGGAATAGAACCTTGACCTTCTGGATCCTAGGTGGATGCTCAACCGCTGAGCCATGCTGGCCGGGCAAGTTCAGTTTCCCCCCACATCTCATTCCCTACTACCATCTTTAGAGACTTTGAGACCACAAAGACGAGTCTTACACTCTGGCCTCTCAGTGCTTCAGCTTTGGGATCACTTACCTACATGGTGTTCTACCATGAAGACCTTGAAAAGCGTGCTTTGGGTAAACTCAAAGGTCTCCTTCCTGCGCCTTTCTCCTAGGCTGCCAAGCACTGCAGGAGTCGGGTCACCCTAAAGAGCCTGTGGCTCCTGACCACCTGACCTCAGAGAGCCCTCAGGGCCCCATTCTCCTTTGTTGGTCTGTCACGCTGCAGGTGACAGCTGTCCCCCGCCTCTTACCTTTCCTCCTGCCCGGCTCTCACTCAGCGGCCGTCATCTCCCGCGCTGAGCGGAGGCCCCGGCCAGCTCCTGGCTTCCGTCCCCCGGGATGGATCCTCCCCCGCCCGCGGCTGACCTCCTGCCCTCCGCATCCCACTTTCCCGTCTTCACTGGATTCATTCTCTCTCCCCTCTCCTATGTTTTCAGTAACTTTCTCTCTTCTTGTTCCTTTTCTTCATTTTACAAATTCAACATTTTTTCCCCTTGAAAATAGAACATCCTTCCCGGACTCTTTTTCCCCTCAAATGTCCATTCCGTCTCTTGCCTTCCTTTTCTGTGTGATGTCTCAAGAGTCTAATTCCCTTAACTAATCACTTTTTTTGGGAACCAGTAACATTTTCCTCGCCTATAAAGCTCGTGGGTTGAACGAGAGACGGTGCTCGGAGCCCCTGGCTTTGCACCCGCCCCCTCCTCACCTCCTCCTCGTTCCTCAGCCCGCGTAGAGTGATTTCTGCCCCTCTGGTAAGTGGAAACTATCTTTTCGAAACCTGTAAGCATCTAGTTTCTGAACCTAAATGATTGTTTCAGCCCTTCCCTCCCCGGCCTCTTTGAGGCATCAGAGGCGGCCTCTGGCACGGCTCTCGCTCGCCCAGCCTCTGCTGCCCGCCTGTCTCCTCCTTTGGTGCCTCTTCCTTTGATCACCCTCAGGCTCTCTGCTCATCCCCTCAGAGGTTCAGCCCCCACCGGGAGAGGAGTGAGGCCCAAACCCCCCGGAGCTCCACCCCCGCTTGCTGGAAATCTCCACGTGCGTGGCGTGG
Organism: Miniopterus natalensis; assembly: GCF_054644295.1. Classification (NCBI taxonomy): domain Eukaryota; kingdom Metazoa; phylum Chordata; class Mammalia; order Chiroptera; family Miniopteridae; genus Miniopterus; species Miniopterus natalensis. The sequence goes on along the minus strand of NC_142085.1, from coordinate 5,230,951 downwards.
GCACCTCCAGCTCCGCGGGCCTCTCCCAGCACCTTCCTAGCTAAGCAGGCGCCTAAGTAGCACGTGCAGCTGTTACCTGCACACTTGTGCAGCGTGTGTTTCAGTAGAAGGCCAGTGCCGAGGGCAGTGACTTTATCTCACTTACGCCCATTGTCTAGCAGAGCACTTTGCTCCTGTTGGCAGCTGGGTAAAAACGTACTGATTGAATGTCTAAAATGAACTCCTCACCTTTCCCCACAGCCAGGCATCTCCTTGGCTTAGGGCACATCACCCTTCCAATCCCCTAGGCTCAAAACTTGGAGTCATCTAAGACTGCTCTTCCCCGACTCCCACCACCCAATCAGTTGTCTTGTCTTGACTTATCCTCTTGAAGTTTATAAAACCTGTTCCTTCTTTTAATGCCACCTGAAGTTACTGGGACCTACGGGGTAAGTACGCGGGTCTTAAAGTAAAGTAAGTTTAATAATGATTCCATTGCTCTTTAGCTGTATGGCCTTAAGCAAGTTACAGGACGTATGAGCCTCACTTTCCTCATCTGTACAATGGAGACCGGCCCCCACCTCCTGGACAGTCGATGGCAGGATCACTAATGTTAGGAAAGGGGCCAGGTCACACGTAGTAGGTGTTTAGAACATCGTTTTCTTCTTTCCTCGTGTCTGCACCGCAGCACCCTCCTGCACCGAGGTCACCTGCCACCCACAGGGTGAAGCCGAATCCTCTGGGGCATGCCGAGCCCAGCGCCCTTCTCCAACCCTGGCTCACTCACACCTGTGCTTCGTCACCTCGGGGCAGTCATTTCCTCTACATACTGTTTTCTGACTCCTTGCCTCAAGCCATTTCATTTCCCTCAGAGCCCTTCCATCCACAGAAATCCTACCCATTTGGTCAGCACAAGCTCTCCTCAGAGGCCCCTCTTTTGTACCCACCACGCCCCCTCCACCCTTACTCAGCATGCCTCAGGTCTTCAGTGGGTATGGCTGCCTCCCCTATGGGACTGTAAACTTGGAGCAGTTTGAATTTATCTTTGGGCTACTTGGCACATGGTTGATAGAGTCTCTCTGGGTCCTTTTCCTAATTTAACCCAGACTTGCCCTGACCCTAAACCCCAAACAGACTCTCTTCAGTCTCACCGGTCTCATTCCCAATCCTGTTTCTCTAATTGAAACCCAGGCACCCTCCATGGAGAACCAATTCCTCCACTCAACTCTGGACGACATGCACTCTCCCACCTCCCACTTCATGAGAGGCACTGAGTCACCCCTTGGGGATCCCTGGGCCCTCTCCCTGCCCCCACCTCAGTGAACAGGATGCCTGCAGCCTGGCCCCAGGGGGTCAGAGGAAGCCAGGGCCTCTAGGGCTCAGTATTTTTATCAGCCTAGGAAAAAGAGACGCAGAAGCGGAAACGGTGTGGTCAGAGAAAGTGAACAGCCTTCATCTCAGGGGAACCCCCAACAGGGCTGGGGGCCAGACACCAGGTAGGGACCCTGCAGAGAAGGAGGTCTGGGGGCCAGGAATCAGGACGTCCTTTGCTGTGTTTTTATGTAACTCTTGAGAAGGGGAAGCCATGTGCTTATAAACCAGAAAAAAGTCTGGATGGAACAAATTTGGACACCAAAGTTTTCTGATGCTTACCTGTCAACCCCCAGCTTGGGATTCAAACCCCAACTCCCCCCAACCCCCCACCCCAAACCTGAGCTCTTTGCATGCCACTTCCGAAACCTCTGGCCTGTGAGAGGAACCGGACGCCTGGGCTGCTCAAGGCTGTCTCTTCTCTGAATCACAGCAGCTTCCTCTCACAGGCTTTCTCACCGGCCCCTCCTCCTGCCCCAGGGCATCTGGCTGCTGCCTGGGAGGCCTTGGGCCTCTTGGCTCTGTCTCCCGAGGATCTCATGCCACATTCCCGAGGCGGCCCCTCCCACCCTCCAATGCCCTGCCTTCTACTCCTGGGCTTCTCCGGAGTAGACTGGGATCCCAACCTGAAAAATGAGTTTCTGATTCAAAAGCTTCTCTGATGTAGACAAGGGCAGACGGCACACACCAGCTCATGCCTGTTCTTCCAGGCCTGCCCTTTCTTTTTACCAACTTCGCTGCTGTGCCCTGGCGGCTGGTACTGTCTACTACTTCCTACCCCGGTCCAGGGTGCTGGAGTGACAACTGAGTATGGATAGTGGAAAGGATGGCCTCTTCTCAGTCCTGGTGGGAATCCCAGGCGTTCTCCCTCTACCCCTCAGGAAGGCCAGGCCTGGCTGCCCAGCGATGAAACCCAGGATTGGGATGGGGGCAGAAGCTATGTGGAGGGAGCCAAAAATTGAGGCGGCCGAACGAGCCAAAAGTGTTTGGAGGCTTTGGATAGAAATACATGATAGAGATTTATTCACAGGTTTGCAAACCAGAAACCTAACTAGGCAAAAACCCAGAAGTGTTTCCAAAGAAAGAAAAGTTGAGTTCTTATAGTAAAAAGTGCATTCTTGAGAATGATCAGCAGTGTCAGCCCCAGGCCTGGTCCAGGACGGACATCAGACATTAGGCAGTCAGGAAGATGTGCACCGAGGGATCTGGTCCCATCCCGTGTCTGGATAATGGAGGTCAGGTGACTGTGCACGGTGAGTCCTTAAGGGAGGTCTCATGTATGCCAGGCCCTGACGCAGGACTAGAAAACTCAGAAGTTTAAGTTCCCAGGTTAGTTAAAATGAGAACAGAATCATTTCCTCAGGCCTCAACCTACTTGGCTTCAGTAACATAGCAGCCTGACTACAGTGACTCCATTTTACTTCACTCTTTCCTTGTGTGTGGATCCCGGTTGCCCAAGAACAGACAACCCAAGTTACATAATTTGGCTCTTTCCGCCTACTTCCTGTCCTAATTTTAGCAAACAAATTTCACTCCCCCACAGGGCTCTTCCTCCATCCATTCTCCTTCTATCCCCTGACCTCTCACAGTCTCCTGATGGTCCCCAGCTCTGGCTGCCCCCACTGTGGGCCGTTCAGTGACTCAGCAAAGGGAAAGCCCTGTCTGTGCTGGGGGTGCAGGTGGGGAGGAGGAAGTGGTTCTGGCCTGGGGGACAGGGGAGGGGAGGAAGCAGGTTTTGTTCCCTTTTTTTTGCTGCTGTTCACATTTATCTCTCTGGCCGGATGGCAGAGGGGAGCCCGGTGTAGGGAGTGGAGTGAGACTGGAGGGCAAACTGGGCCTTCTCAGGACCAACCCTGCAGTGGGCCTGCAGGGGGCTTCGGGTCTCCAGCACAGGGCATGTGTTAGTGTGTGCATGTGTGTCACAGGTGTGTAGGAGCTGTGGGTTTTGGCAGGTGGGCGGGAAAGGAGATGTCATGGGTGGTGAAAACCACAGCAATGGAAAAAGGCAGAGCCGCCGGGAGAGAGATGTGGAACCAGGTCTTACTAGGAAACGGCAGTGAAGGAGCAGCGGTGGTGGCCTGTCCTCCCCACCCGCTCATGACAAGCTTTGCTCCCACCCCACATCCTCTGCTGTGCAGCGTAGGCCTGGCCTGTTCATCCCCATTTTTGACTGTGCTCTTCCTGCTGCCCTGCCCCTAAGGCTGTGTTTCTGCAGTTTCTCCTTGTTTCCTGGAGGTCACTTGAGGGCCTCTGCATGGCGATTCAGGGCCTGAGAAAGGGCAGTCACAGCTCCCATCACGCGGCCCAGCTCCCAGGTCTCAATCTGGCTCCGGAACCGCTGTAGGAAGCGGTCAGGGTGCCAGCGAACCTGCTGGACCCGCAAGTACCTCCTCAGAGCCCCCCGTTCCTCCAAGGGGGGGCCCCTGGCCACCAGGGCTGCAGCCATGGCCTCTGGATCCCCTCCCCCAGGACAGGGCCAGGGCACGTCACCAAAGCGCCAGAGGCTGCCCCTCCCTGCTCCTCTGGGTTGCTGGGCCCTGGGCCCTGGGTCCCCGTGAATCTCCTGTGCCCGCCTGGCTCGGCTCTCCCGCAGTTCTTCCTCCTTGGCCCTGGCTCGCTCTCGGAAGAGCCGCTGCTCCTCCTCCTGCCGCTGCCAGTTGAGACTGGAGCTCTCAGCCCGTGGGGGTCGGCAGGCTTCCTTCCTCTCACGCTGCTGCTGGCACTTCTGGGCATGTTCCCGAGCCAGGCGATGTGACCAGGCTGAGTAGGACTCGGGTTCCTGGGCCTCATAGGAAGCATCATCTGTTAGGGAGGGTGAAATGGGGGTGGTGGGGAGAGGTCATGAGGTCATACGGCCACAGAAGCGGGATGGCACAGAGGGAGGGGTGGAGGAAAAGTGGTCTGCAGGGAAGGGCAGCGGTGGTGGGAATGGACTCCTCACCTTCGAGCCGCCCAATGAGCTCCTGCCACTCGTCCTCCAGCTCTCCCTGCAGCTTCTGCCTCCACTCATGCTCCCTGGACGCCTCATCTTCCTCTTCAGCAGAATCCCAGGGCGGTCCCCAGCCCAGAATTTGCCCAGGGGTCTCCCCATCCTTATTCTTTATTCCCATGGCAGAGGGACAGCGACTCAGCAGCGGCAGGAAGAAGTCTGCGTAGGCTGGTGGTGGAAGAGCAGTGAAGTTAGCTGGGGCTCCCCTCCTTGACAGGGCGCTATCCGGGATCCTGCCGCCACTCACCTCCTTGTCGTCCATGTGGACCTGACAAATATTTACTGACAGTTTACCAGTTTAAAACATTCTGACCTATATCCCCACAAACTGTTTTAGTCAAAACAGTTTGGGCAATGTCAAAAGCCTCCGACTATGTATTCCATTTTTGGCTTGAAAATATAGTCACTTTATACCTCTTACTGTGTTTCTCACCCGACATTATACTTCAGGCTGGTAAAATATCTGAACATTCTACTCTACCATTATAAATGTACAAATATATAATAGGTATCTTTTTATATCACTTTTCAATACATTGCATAAAATAAATGTTTTTCAGGGACTTTCCCTCAGCCAGCCTTCCCCAGGGCATACTGGGAGGGGGTGGGAGGTAGAGGGGCCAGATCAGCAGTGAGTTTGAGCCACAGAAATGTCCCCAGCAGCCTGGCAAGCTCTTTCCAAATGACTGAGAGGGTCCCACCCAGGGGCTGGCTGACAAGAGGCCTGGGGAACACAGAAGGGCTGCCATTCCTGAGCTCCCCTGCCTGTGTCCTAACCTCATGCATTGGCCCCAGTGTGGTGTGTGGCTGAGGCTGTGCTGCTCACTTCACTGCCAACCCAGGCCCTCCAAGGCCACCAAGCACTTTTCACTCTTGGAACCAAAGAAGGTGATGAGGCACATTCTTCCTGTGTACCTTTCTCTCTCTAGGGCAGGAGGAAATCAGCTGGTGGTCCTTCAGTCTTTACTCTGTGGCACTAGAAGGTACTGGCTATCTAGGCAAAGAATGGGACAGGAGGCAAAGGATGGACAGGAGAAGGGTTGTTTTGCCACTGCCAAGAAGGCAGGAAGAAGGAATGGGTCTAGCTGCGGCTGGCCCAGGCCCACTGCCCCCACACATTTCCTGGCACATTTGCGTGCCACCCAACCCAAACCACATCAGGATGCGGGGAGGGGGCACTTCTCTTTAGTATATTGACGTGACCTGTCACAAACCCTCCCAACCTGTCCCACCCAGCAAGTAACTGGTCCTGCCTTTCACCTGCTTACTCCTGACCAGGGTTCATGGCAGGTGTGAGGGTGGGTGGGTGCTCAGGCTTGCACAGAAGTTTTTAAGTTCATGGGTTTTAAGGAGTAAGGCTTCCAACTATAAAACATTAGTAAAATATGATACAGGATTATTAAATAGTAACTAAAAATGATGTTTGTGTATGGAAAAAGCTGGCTACAAAACTACCTGGGATCTGGCTGTAACTGTGTAAAAAAAAGAGACCAAAAACAGTGTGGTGCCCTGGCCAGTTTTCTCAGTGGTTAGAGCATTAGCCTGCGGACTGAAGGGTCTTGGGTTTGATTTGGGCCAAGGGCATGGACCTCAGTTGCGGGCTTGATCCCCAGCCCCGGTTAGGGCATGTGCAGGAGGGCACCAATTGATGTTTCTCTCTCTCTCTCCCTTCCACTCTATTTGAAAAGCAATGGAAAAAATACCCTCGGGTGAGGATTTAAAAAAGAAAAAAAAGAAAAACAGAGTGGAAATATGTAAGGTTCTAGTCTCTGGGTGATAGGGCTGTGGGTGGCTTCTCCACTCCTTAGTTGAGACTTTAATGTGAACAGGATGTAACTAATGTGAAAATTCCCTTTCCCCTTAGAGAGTGACGAATAAATTGAATCACCCTTCAGCTTGCTGTGGTCCCTGCCAATCCTGCCTGGGTGATATAAATGCATACAGCTGACAGTTTTTTTCAGAGATATGTGACTGTACTAAATGTATTATTTGGCAACTTGCTCTTTTCACTTAACATCTTATTTATATTTTTCCACAGGAGTAAATGTGGTTGACCTCCTTTTTTATGACCGCATAGTGTTCCACTGTGCATGAGACAAATCCCACCCCCTTAGGCAACAGACTTTGTTTCCAAACTGTTTGGCCTTGTACATATGTCTCTGTGCACTCCTGTGGTATTTCTATAGGGACGTTTCTCAGAAGTGGAATTTCTGAGTCAAAGAATATATGAGATTTTGTCAAACTGCGCTCGTTTGTACGAACACACACCCCTACCAAGAAAATATGCGCACCTATGTCCTTTACCAAAATCGAGTCTCATCAATCTTTTAATTTGGCCCATCTGACAGATTAAAAAGTTATTTTAATTATGAAATTTTCTTCTTTTTCATATGCTTTTTGGCTCTCTGTGTTTCTGTAGTGAATGACTTGTTCATATTCATCTACTTTTCCCTTGGAAATGATAGTGCAGATAGAACAGCTCTTTATCTAGTACAGGTACCGAGCCTGTGTATCTATTACATATACTATAGATACTTTCTCCCATTTTAAAAGTCTTACGTAACTAAATCTGTATCAATAGCTTTTTACTTTATTTCAATCTTAGGTAGGTTTTCTCCACTCCAAGGTTGCAAAACTATTCCCTTGTGTTTTTCTACTATATTTACTTTTATTTTTAGAGACCTAAAAAATTCAAAGAAAGTACAAAGTACAGTACAACAGGCACTTCCAATCCCATCGCAGGGTATGCCAGATGCTCTCATGTTTGCTACATTATTTTATTTTAAAGAAATAAAACCATCACAGATAAAGTTGCCTTCTAAGTTTTATTCCCCTAGGGAACCCCTTCCATGAACCTGGTGTACCCCTCCTGTCATATTTAGGTGTTTAGTCTGCTGTAAGTTGCTTTAAGTCGGGTGTGAGGGAGGACTCTGCTCTCCCCCTGGGTGAAGCAAATGTTCGTATATCATTTATTGAATAGCTCACCTTCTTCCAGTGACTTGGAATGCCAACCTTACAACCAATTTAGCAGCATAGATCAACTTTTCCCAGTGTACTTTTCTATTGGGAAAAATAAACGTGAAAAGTTTTATGGAGTAAAAATGCACTTTGTCTTAGTGACAAAAGCACTGCTTTTCTCCTCCTCACATGAGACGATTTCTACTGTAAAGTTAAGTTTGCATTAACTGGTACACCTCACTCAAAAAACACCAATATCAACAGCTTATAGAGGACAACTGACTGAGGCAGGAGCAAAGGAAGAAAAGGTAATAGTGGGCAGGGTGATCAAAGGGGGCTTCCAGGAGGAGGTGGCTATGTTGGGCTGGGAAGGCAGAACAATTTAGCAAAGTATAAATTAGACAGATGAGAAAGCAATAGGCAAGAGGCATGCAGGCTTGCGAAAAACATGCTGGGGGGCACTGAAGACAGAGCCATGCAGTGGAGTTGCAGCTTTGTGGGTGTGCTGTGGGAGGCAAGGCTGGAAAGGCAAATGGAACATAGACCAGATGGCTCAGCCCCTGTAAACAGGGCCAAAGCCTGCTTCTGCTGTGTAGATCAAGTGGATAATGGATGGTGAATGTCAGGTGCTGTGCTGGCATATAGCAGAAATGCAGTGAATGTCAGATTAAAAAAAATATATCAGGTTGGCTTTGAATTTTATTCTTTTTGTAAAGACTGTGAGAAAATGACCGTTTCTTCGTGTTTGCTAATCCTTCATGTAGGCAAAGAATGGTTATTGTATGACTAAGGTGTGTTTATACAGGGGTCTCTGACAGCTGAGACAACTTCCCCAAGAGGTGATGGGTCCATAGAGAAGTTACCAAAAGTCCAAGGTAGGGGCCATTTGCCAACATTTCACTCAGTGTGACAACTCAGCCCAGCTAACCCAGCAGAACACGCAAATCCCCTGGGTTGGTTGGCCTGACATAGGAGCTGAGGGGAATGCCCCTCCTCAGGGAATCCTAGATCATTTTATCTGTTCAAAGAAAATATTTGCGTTTAAAGCACAGTGGTTTCTAAAGCGGCTGGAAACAAACCAGATGTACCTTTCTACCTAGGAGTTAGGCCCCCTGGTGGCAGGGCTGGCAGGGACCAGAAGGAAATAAGGCCAGAGGGTGACAGGGCTTGGGGGTGACCTGAATGAGGATCCCCCTTTGGAAGAAAGTTCCTGAACCTTCTGGTCCCTGCTTTCCTCACCTGTGACATAATAATATCAATCTTGCAGGCTTCTTGGGAATCAATAAAATGCGGACTTTTGGTAACTTGTCTATGGACCCTTACCATAGTATGAGGGATATTTTTATTATTCAAATAGCCTTAATTAAATAATAGCAGAATTCAAATAACACTACTAATCATCTATTGCCAAACTGCACCAACTGCCTCTTTCTCTCACAACCTGCATTTCAGAGGCAAATCAGGTTCTCAGAGGGTGAACTGCTAGTTCCGGTCATTCAGCCCATGACCCTAGCTAGCGGTGGAGCGGGAACCTGGATGAGGTCTCAGGCCTGCCTCAGGGTACTCGGCTCTTGCCACCTACAATGTCAGTTGTTTGGTTAGACACCTGCACTTTGTAAACCTCCTCTCTTTGTTTTTAAGTTTAAAAAATCCCAGTGTGCCAGCAGATCTCACTTATGTTAAGGGGAATTAAAGAAAAGGGGATTTTTTTTACTACTAGGGGGAGGTTTGGGGCTGGGGATAGGTTCCTATGCCTGGAGAGCTGGGGAAGCAATCAAACTGAATGAAGGCTGTTCTTCCCAGAAGGGGAGAGAGGGTTTCACCTTTCATTTTCCTGAGGAGGGCTATACCTCTACAGAGCAGCCTCCACTGCCACTACAGTATCAACAGGGCCTATGGGAAACTTCAGTATCAAAGGTTTTTCAGATCTCCATGTTCTGGGATTTGATAGAGCTGATCTGAAAGTACACACACTGTGTATTAGGTAGCCCAGGAGGGCCTGGGAAGCCTCGGGCACCAGACACATGAATGTTTTTGAATATTGACATCAGTATGATAAAAAATTGCAGACTCACTTTAGTCAGGTTAGGTTTTGCCACCAAACTCATTTGGTGGCAGGCTAATAAAAAATGTTTGGCTCTGAGAGTGCTTTTGTTTCAGAATCATGGATAAGGAAGTATGGATCTGTTGATAACAATAGAACAATGGCCAGTATCTACTGAGTGCTTATCATGTATACTGTTCCAGTTGATTCTTAAAACACTTACCCCAGCATGGGGGCTCTGAGCATAGGCACTACCACTGTATAATTATATAACAATTGTGTAACTTATCACACAGGACAATACCCTGTGGGTCTGCCTGCCTTACAATCGCTGCTCTACCATTTTGGCAAATTACTTAACTTCTCTGTGCTGTATCCTCACCTGGGAAGCAGGGATAATATTAGTACTTATAACCTCATAGGGTTGTGAGGATTAAATGAGTTATTTTGTGAGAAGTGCCTAGCACATAGCAAGGGTTGTTATTATTTAATTTTGTGCATGGGTAAACTAAGCCTCAGGGAAGTTTGGTAACTTGCCCAAGAAATCCCAGCTATTAAGTGTGGAGCTGGCATTTGAACTCAGGCAATCTAACTCTAAAGCCTACCCTCTATGCCACTTTTTGCGCTATAGGCAAAGAGCCAATCAAGAGACTAGGTAGCTACTAATCTAGAAAGATGTTAAATTTGAAGAGCAGTTACTGTTTGAGGAGGGTTGGGCTCTTTAGACAACAGTAGTTCAGAACCGTAATGGCACACATGATAGCCACATGCCAACTTGGTCAAGTCCCATGACCAGATAAGTAGATTATTTTGACACTGGCCTTCATCTCAGACCCAGTAAGTTGCTCACGACCTTGCTCCCCACAGGTGGACTCACCATCAGGGCCCTGGCGAGCGGCAGCGTGCAGGGCAGTGTTTCCACGGCGGTCCTGGTGGGCAGGGTCAGCCCCCAGCCGCAGAAGCAGGCACAGGGCGGGGGCATCGTGGCGGGCACAGGCCCGGTGCAGTGGGGGGGGCTGCCCAGCATCTATATCAAGGCCTGGGTGTCGCTGGAGGAGGGCCTGCGCCCGGGCCAGGCGACCCGCGGACAAGTACCGACGGAAGCGGCGCTCCCGGCGGCGGCGGCGGGAAGCCGAGGCCATGGAGCCGGGGCTGCGGAGGGAGCAAAGGCTTCGGTCAGGCTCGGCCCCGGCCCCGCCCGCCCTGCAGTTCCTCTCTCCGTCCTCCGCAAGAGACCAGGCCTCTTCTCGCCCTCGCCCCGTACCAGTTGATAGGTTCAAAAAATTTTTAAGGGGGCTGGGGTCACAGATTTAACTTTTAATGTAAAATCGAGAGGACAAATTATTCCTTTGCAGCTCATCAGCCCAGGTAAATTTTAAATAAAGGACTTAAAAAAAGACAAATAGGGACTGATGGGGGGAACTTTTATCAACAGAAATTTTAATTTTAAAGTCATGGCGATCCCTAGCCAGTCGCGCAGTGGTTAGCGCGTCAGCACACAGGCCGACGGCCCAGGTTCAGTTCCGGCCAGGGGCACGTCCCGGGCTGCAGGCTCGACCCGCCCCAGCCGGGGGCGTGCGGGAGGCAGCCAGCCAACGCGTCTCTCTCCCATCGATGTCTCTCTTCAAAAAGCAATGGTGAGGATTAAAAAAAAAAAAGTCACGGACAAGTTCAAATAATGATCTAGAAACTTAATATAATGTACCCGACCGACTGATGTAAAGGCTTCTCCCTCTGGGACGCGGGGGCGGTTACTCATCAGGCCCGCCCCGGCCCCCTAAGTATCCCCGGAGCAGCCCAGGGAGGCCCGTGCTCACGACGCTCGGAGGACTGGCGGCGGAGGGCGGGGCCGCTCCAGGCGGAAATGGCGGGGCGGGGCCTCAGGTAAGGGGCGGAAACGACCGCGGCGGGCGCGTTACCGGATGTCGCTCCTCCCTCAGGACACGCGGAGGTGGGGGCGGGGGAAGTGTGTTTCCACAGTCAGGCCTCGGCGGGAAACTAGGGAACTTAAGATAAAGGGCCTGCCTGGAACCGGGAGGGAGGAGGCCGGGCGAGGACAAGGAAAAGGCGATTTGGCGGCTCCCCCCGCCTCCCCAACTGCGCGCAGAGGCGAGGTTCGGTAGCAAACGAAAAGATGAGAAGAGATAGCGAGGAAACGGGAGAGCTAAGGACGAAATAAAAATCACAGTGAAAATGAAAAAGAAAACCACACTGAGGCCTAGAACGGGGACAGATCAAAAAGAGTAAAACATAGGCATGAAAAGACAAAAAGAAACACTCGTAGGACAAGGCAAGTGAGATGGATGCAGAAATTCGTACTTGGGAAAGATGTAGAAAAGATGGAAACGGGCGGGGGGAGAAAAAAGAGGGGAGGAGAAGTTGGAAGAATTAAGAGAAATCCAGCGTACTTTTCCCAACGCCCCACGCACGGTGACTTCCTTACCTTCTCACCCCGGGTTCGACCCCTCCACGCCTGCTCCCGCCTCAGCCCCAGCCCCATTCCCAGATCTTTGGACTGGGAAAGCCTGGAGTCCGCCGTGACGTCAGCGGGCAGCTTTGGGCCTGGTCTCTGCTGCCCCCGAGAGGTCCTCCTCGGTACTGCCAGAGCGGGGGTGGGAGAGGAGGACCAGCCACCATTGGGAGGATCAGTTTGGGGGAGACACCCCGTGCAGACGGCTAAGGGAAAAGGGGAGCACTAAGACCCAGGGGTACTGGAGGACTGCAGCAACGAGCTGGAAGAGGAGGAGGAGCAGGCAGTTGGGTGGGGGGCTGGGAGCCATTTGGTACCTTGGTAGCATCCGAAACAGAATCTGCCATAACGACAGAAATGGCCAGTCAATCCCAGGGTATCCAGCAGCTCCTGCAAGCGGAGAAACGAGCGGCTGAAAAGGTGGCAGATGCCAGAAAGAGTGAGTCTCCTCCTCCCTCCCTTAGGAGTCTGGAAAGAAAATTGAGGGTGTGTGGACAGCAAACATTTGAGTCCTTAGGAAAACCCAAGCCGGGTGGGGAGAGAGCTGAGGGCTAGGGTGGCTGATTAGAAGGTAAGACATGGGTATTAGAATCTAGCACCTGGTTGGCTGAGAGAAGGCAGAATAACTTTCTGGAAAGGACTGACCCCTACTATCCCATTTTGTGGAGAGTTCACCCCCATTCCCTGTCCTTTCTTTTGCTTCCAGGGAAGGCCCGGCGTCTGAAACAGGCAAAGGAGGAGGCCCAGATGGAAGTGGAACAGTACCGCCGAGAGCGAGAGCTGGAATTCCAGAGCAAACAGCAGGCAGTGAGTCTGGGGAGAGTGGGGGATGGCACCCTGGAGTGCAAGTTGGTGGGTGCCTCTGGTGAGGTGTGTACAGGGTGATTCTACAAGAAAATAAGATGGTGAAGGACAGAAGGGGATCCTGGTGGGGACCACGACATTGGTCAAACTTTGTTGATATTTAAGAGAGTCTGGGCGTTTTGAAGGACTTGAACAGCTTGTGGGGGGACTACCACAGTCTGTGTGGAGTGATGACATTTGGGGTGGAGAGCAGAGTTCTGTTGTCGTGGGTGGAGAGGGTGGGGATCGTACAGTCTGTTTTAGGATGCAGTTGCATGTCAGGTCTTGGAGGAAAAGGGATTGTGTTGCTCTCCTTGGTATCTGAATATTTCCGTGGGATGGTTGGTTTTGGACAGGGTCTTTCTCCCTGGCCTTGCTCCAGGATCTTTCCCTCCACATGCCTGGACTCTCTTTCTGTGTTTCTTCCTTTCTCTTTTCTACCCCTTCCTCACCCCCAGGCCATGGGCTCCCAGGGGAACCTGTCCGCAGAAGTGGAGCAGGCTACAAAGCGCCAGGTGCAGGGCATGCAGAGCTCTCAGCAGAAAAATCGCGAACGTGTCCTGGCCCAGCTTCTTGGCATGGTCTGTGATGTCAGGCCCCAGGTCCACCCCAACTACCGGATTGCTGCCTAGGACAAACCCTAGGGCCTGACTCCTGCTCAAAAGAAATCCCCAAATCAGAATCACCTCCCACCCTAATCCCTCTCTCCTTTCCATTGCCGAGAAATTCTAGGAGGCAAGCCCCAATAATTCTCCTGTGAAATATAGGCATCAGGCTCAGGCCTGAATCTCCTTATTGTTCTTTGACCCTCACTGGGACCTTGTAAACTCCCAGGTCACCCTCACCCAACCCCTCTGTGAAATTTGTAGCATGGAGAAGCACGGATGTAGAAAACATCCTGGCCCCAGAGCCCAGCAGACTTGATTCCCTCTCCTCACACTGCTATTTGTTGGCTGTGCAACCAGGACAAGCTGCTTAACCTGTAGCCTCAGTGTCCTCCTTTGCGACACTGAAACAACAATGCCTACCTTTCAGGGTTGCTGCAGTGATTAGGAATCATTCTGAAAAGAGCCTAGCATGGTTTCTGGCATGTGGTAGCTATGATTTAATTAATGGTAACCCTGTGATATTATTACCACCCCATGTCCAACTGCCAAAACCTAAACACAGCTGTTTCCTCACTTCTGTCTGTGGTCTAATTCTACTCATTCATTCTGTGACTCTGGTAATTCTTTGAAGGACTGGTTCTTCCCACCTCTCTTTTCCCAGAGACCTTATGATCCCTGAAAAGGTAAAATGATGATTTCATTTAGCTCCTTTGCTGCAGTTCCAGAAAGGTGCATTTCTTAGCCTCTCTTTTGTCTGTTTTACGTTGGTCTTTCTCTTTATTAGATTTCTCTCTTTTATTATTACCCCAAAGACCCATCAGATGTTCACTGCTTCCTGAGATCTGAAGTGATGCTGCGTCACCGTGTATGCATGGACTTCCTTTGTAACAATAAAAACTGCTGTCAATAAAATGATTATGGGCAAATCCTTTTGTTTCATCATTTCTCATTTTCAGCCACTCTCTTGTGTCTTGTTTCTGTAGTCCCCAAACACCCCAAAGAGCTGTCCTTTGAAACTTGTTGGAGAAACATAGCAAACAATATGTTGTTATTTCTCTAAAGTGATTCCCGGTTTGGGAACTTGAGTACTATAGATGGCAACTGTAGAGAAAAGCTGGAGTGTAGGAACAAGCACATTGCCCCTTTGTTAACCAAAGAGGCTCGGGCTATAATAAGAACGAAATGTATTTATTTGAGCAAAAGGACAGCACTAACACTCCCATAGATGCAGATTCAGGTAACTACTCAAACTGCTCTCTGAGAGAACAAAGAAAGGCAGGGTTTATAAAAGCAAAAACCACAAAGTGCAGTTCTTTCATGCAAATGAAGGATTACTGGTTTGGGATTGATTGGTTCCAATATGCAAATAAGGGAGGTGAAAACGAGGAGGAGAAGGTCAAGTCCATGTGTCCCTGAAGCAGTTCCAAGATATTTATGACTCAGCCTTGAACTGAGTTTAGCAACAGGTTAGCAACTTCATAGCAGCTCTGAGAACTGCAGCTTCTTTGGTGGCCTCCAACTCTGTTTTAGGTGACTCTCTTAGCAGTGCTTATTCCATTTTATTTTCTACACTATCACCTTGCTTTATTTTTCTTCATAGCACTTACTACTACTTGACATATTTTTGTGTGGTCTCCCCTGTTATGTGAACTCTGTGATGGCAGGGCTGTTCACTTCTGTGTCCCCAGATCCTAGGATAGCACTTGGGACGGGGTAGACCGGATAAATACTGTTTAATAAATTGATATTTAAGGTTGGAAAAACTGCTCTTCTATGACACCATCGTTGGATCACTTACTGTATTTCTCTTGGCCACAGAAAACAAGCCTGCTTCCTGAAGGACTTGAACCAATGAGGTAATCAGTAGTGCATTTTATTAACCACACTCTTGAAGCAGGGAGGCAGGAGACAGTAGAGAATAAGAGGTGTTTACACCCTGGCTCTGTCACCTTATTAGCTGTATTACTTCCTACGTGTTGCTTTATTCTCTAAGTCTGGGCTTGTTAATAGAATGGGAATAATGGTCCCTACTCCTTCGTGTTAAATGATTGTGTAATAACAATTAAAGGGCCAAACGTTTGTTGTCATTCTTGTCAAGCAGCAGACATCACGTCTGACTTCTATAGCATATCAAAGACGAGAGTTTCAAATGCTCCATTCAGGAAAAAATCCAGGCAGAACAATGGGGCTATTGAGGGCGGGGCTAAGAACATTCTGGTCGCGTTAACAATACTTATGGAATGTTGCATAACCCTTAAGCCCTATCATTTATTTTTAACACTTGGGCCAATCTAGACCCCCCTCTCCCACTCAGTGAGTTCAGGTCGCCTTGACTCGCAGCCCGTGCCCGCCAGCTTAGGGCCCTTGGGTCATGGGCCAACACTACTTTTGGGCAAATACCAGTCCATGGTCCCCAAGGCTGCGAAAACGACAAGAACAGGACACCCGAGCACTGATCACTGCTTCAGCTGAGCTGGGGGCTGACGTTCCCCAGCTCCAGCGCGGACGCCCCCGGGTCACCTTGACTACCGCCCCAAGGACCCCGTGGGAACCGCAGCCTCGCCAGCAGCGTCCCTCGCCACGGGGGGGGTGCCCAGAGAGAAAGCCTGCGTGGCAACGACCTAAACGAGGAGGTGAGGGGCATGAAGAAAAGTGGGACAAGAGAAAGAAGGTATCAGTGGGAGGGGATGCTAGTTTCCTTTAATGTCTTTCGTTACTAGCAGTAGCGAAGGCGTTAGAAGTGGCTTTAAAAAAAATTTCAGACAGGCAGTTTCTAAAGGCAACCCCAGAGCTCTCGGAACTACAGAACTGTGGAAGGTCCTTCTTTCCGTCCCCCGCGCCTGCACTCTGGCTGCGGAGAAGGCGGGAGGCCGGGCGAGGGGGAAACTGGGAACCGGAAGTGAAGGCAGATTGCCTCCTTCGTCGCTGTTGGTGCCGCCATACGCGTTCGCCTTGCTCAGGTAAGGTTTGGCCTTCTTTACCATCCATTTTCATCTGCGTTTCTCTGCAGCCATCCTATTGCATGGACTCCTGATACCCCTTCCACAGGCTATGGCCTGGTCTCTGGGGCCTACTTGGGTCGTTATTTCCATCACTTGCATCCCTTTTTAAGAGCAAAGAGCTCCTGGGGGGAGGTAGGGAAGCTAGAAAGGCTCAATCCAAGATGGTGGCCTCGGCGCCATTGTGTTGCCTTAGATCGCCGCTCCTCCGCGGGCCTGTTGTTTACTGGAGGCCCCAGCGACGGTGAGAGGCGGCGCTAGGCATCTGATGGTCCCCGGCATTTTGCAGAGGGCGGGGCTCTTTTCCCCTCCCTCTCATTTCTGGGTCCTCTGGGCCCGCGGTGGGACCAGGGGGAGGAGCCCCTTCTGGGCCTAGGCGGGCTTCTCACCTCGATGTGCCCCCCTTTACTTGGAGCGCTTTGCAGGTGCTTTAGGGGGATGCCCTTGGTGTTTTTCGGGAGGGAGCCTCAGTGCGGAGTAAGGCGGCGGCGGAGGCCGCTCGGTGCAGGCTCCCTTCAGGCCGCGCGTCGCCCTCCCAGCTGCCACCTTCTTAGTCGCTGCGCGGTGGCGAGAGGACTTTCTCCCTTACCGCCCGCCCCGCGTCGTTGGTTAATTACACCGGGATTTTTAAGTCGCAGGTGGACGTTCCTGAGGAGCGGGAGGCTGGTGAGCTGTGGGAGGTGAATGCAGCCACATGATGTTTTCATTTTGAGGAGTGAGCGCTCTGCGCAGTGATGACCTTCATCTATCACCCTTGACTGATGGCTGCCACGCTGGGGTTGACAGTTCGAGAGTCAGGGACAGCGCAGGGTCTTCCTTGAGGATTTTTCAGGGTTTGCCCCATCGCCTCCATTCTCCCCTCCCGCGCTCATATTCTGCTTTTCGTTACCTGTTCGTTTTCCTCACTGTCCCTTACAGGCGAGGAGTTCATAAGCCTTCGCCCCTCTGATCCTAACCTTGCTGGGAGCCTGGGACCTGACCCCCGCCCCTGGAACTACTTTTCCCATTCCCCGTATTACTCTTTTGTGTTTTGTGTTTCTTCCTTCCTTTTATGTCCAGGTAAAGGTTTCATAGTTTAGGGAAAGCGGGAAGGATGTGGGGATGGAAGAGAGATGGCGAAGGCTCTGCTCATGACTGATGTTTTTTTCTGTTTTTGTTTTCCCCCCTAGCTCTTCTGTCAGAAACTAGTGTGTCTCGTCTTCTATTCCCTAAGCCCCCGCTTTCCTCCTCCCCTGTTTTCACTTACTCTGCGTGAACCATTCAGAGACCCCTCCCCTTCTCCCCCTGCCGGCCCAGTTATGGCAGAGAACGATGTGGACAATGAGCTCTTGGACTATGAAGACGATGAGGTGGAGACCGCAGCTGGGGGAGACGGTGCTGAGGCCCCTGCCAAGAAGGACGTTAAGGGCTCCTACGTCTCCATCCATAGCTCTGGCTTTCGAGACTTTCTGCTCAAGCCAGAGTTGCTGCGGGCCATTGTCGACTGTGGCTTCGAGCATCCCTCAGAAGGTAAATTTTCTCTTGGGCATAGAGTACTCATTAGACACTTTGATGATCCTAAAACAGATGTGTTCCTGGTCCTTCAGTGATACAGACATATTTAGGATAGACCAGGAAATAAGGAAGTACCGGAAGTACCAGAAACTATTTTAGCGGCAGAAGAGGTTTATATTGGCTGGTCTTTTATTTGTGGTAGCATGAAAGTGCTGGTGATCCAAAAGCAACTTAGAGGCCTGCTGTTCGTTTTTGTGACTGGCTATTTTCCTTGTCTGCTAGTTTCTAATTTTGTCACTTTGACTTGTAATTTTAAATTCCAGAGAGGAGCTCGTGGCACCTTTAGTTCTCCTCTCTTGGGCCAGGCTCACTCTGATTTCTGGAAACCTTTATGGTTGTTCTAAAGGTGGCTGCCTTCTGGGTCAGATACCAAGTCCTTCATTTAGTCCAAGGTTGTAGGGTTGTATGACCTAAAGCATGGCAGTCTAAGTAGGAGAAATGGCCTGTGGCAGGCACTCAAATGTCATGGATTGTTTAAGGAAAATAAGGACAGAGAGAAGCACCTAAGGTGAGCGGTTGGTAAGTTGCAGTTGGCTTGTTAGGAGGGGATGGTGGTTGTAGGGGGTTGGTCAGAACTAGAGGAAGCTTAAGCTAGAAGGAACTAGGAGGGTCTGATTTGAAGATGAGTTTGATTGATTAAAGGAGCCTGGAGATAGAAAGTATCTGGGAATTGACAAGAACCATTTAAGAATTCACTGGCAAGAAATGGGTTTGGGTGGTGGAAAAGGTTATCTGGAGACTGAAGCCTAATTTATTTTTTCTTCTACATTTAGTTCAGCATGAGTGCATCCCTCAGGCCATTCTGGGAATGGATGTCTTATGCCAGGCCAAGTCAGGCATGGGAAAGACGGCAGTGTTTGTGCTGGCCACACTGCAACAGCTGGAGCCAGTTACTGGGCAGGTACAGTTGGGGAGAGTACTGGGGAGGACATTTTGTTAGGAATGTTTGGGCAGGGTGTTTTTAGCTCAGCTACATGGTGCATTCAGAACTGTGAGTGCTTGTTGCTAAGATGATCTCTGTCCCCCTTGAGGCCCTGGGGAATATTTTGTAATAATCATGGGGTTAATGATTTAGATCTCAGAGTTGGAATCATTTATGATCTGCCAGGTATGCTTTTGTGACAGTCACTTCCCCAGTGGGATAGTGAAGGGATTTACTGTCTTTCCATCTGCTTACCCTCAAGGTGTCTGTGCTGGTGATGTGTCACACTCGGGAGCTGGCTTTTCAGATCAGCAAGGAGTATGAGCGCTTCTCTAAATACATGCCCAATGTCAAGGTAAGCCAAGGTAGAGAGACCGGGGAGAGTGAGGGTGTGGGCAGCTGGAGGCATTGGGGACTTACAGACCAGCAGTCTTCATGCCAAGCAGATGCTAAATACACATGAATCTCAGTTACGTCTAATAGATAGTAAGTTCTTGCAAACTTTGTTGTATAAGAGGTTTACATTCTAGGGCTTATGATTTACATTATAACGTCAGAGGTGCATACTATTACTAATTTTGCAGAGGCTTTAATTTCCGTTGGTTTTTTTTTAAACACTAAATATGCTTGTGCAACAGGAGACTGGGTGGTTGGTCTGTGTGGGAAGCTTACTGCTTCCTTACGCTGACACTTTGATTCATTTCAGTGTGCTTTGGTTGACAGTTTGAGAATTATGGGGTGTATGGCAAGAGAAGGCTGAAAACTCCAAAATGGCTGTAGTGTGATGAAAATTTTGAGAATTCTTTAAAGTGGCAGAAAATTGAAAGATGTCTGGGAGCCACAACAAAGTTGGCTTGAGTTCTCCATTACATAACCTTGATGTGTATAGCCTCCAACCTTCCTGGCTAGGAGCTGTGAAGAATAGTACTTTTTGTTCAGATTGTTACAATTTTTTCCGTTATTTTACATATATATGTGCATATATATGCACACACACATACATACATTCGCATACACACACTTTTGTAGTTGATATTTTTTTCTTTTGGAGAGAGAGAAAGAAACATGATGTGAGAATGAAACATTGATTCAGCTGCCTCTTGCACACCTCTTACCAGGGATTGAGCTCACAACCCTGTTACTATATTTTAAAAATAATTTAAAATACGGAAGTAGAACTGGTAGTACCTGCATGGTAAAAATGCTTCAGTAATCTGGAAGGCTTTACAATGAAAAAATTTGTGTTCTTCCATCTCTAATCCTACTTCACAGAAGATAATCTCTTAACTTTTTTTGAAAGTTATGATGGGTCTGTGAAAACAAGTATTAAGCACTGTTTTCTCAATTTATCAACTTACAGGCCTTTTTGACTTAGCTCATTTACATTGTTCCTTTTGAAACAATAATTTTAATTCTCCAAGTATGGTTGGAATGCTGTATACATGTAGGTGTCCATGTTAATGTATATCTCTACTTTTATACTGTATCAATAGTGTTTACTTTCTGTCTTTTCTCCTAGCAATCTTGTCTAGGTTGATTCTAAAACTTGGAAACCAGGAGAGAGTTTCCATTGTTATGACTATGGAAACATTTATTGTTGAGCTCTGTGGTGTCAAGATGAAATATCAATTGTCATATTTTCTTTTGCCCAAAACTATGCTACAGTGACTTGAAGAGGCTGGGCCAGTTCTACAGAATGTCCTTTTTAACTTTTTTTTTTTTTTTAAACCCTCACCTGAGGATATGTTTTTCATTGATTTTTGTTTTTGAGAGAGAGAGAAACATTGATGTGAGAGAGACACAATGATCAGGTGTCTCCTGTATGCACCCTGACCGGAATCAAACCCACAGTCTTTTTGGTGTATGGGACGATTCTCTAACCATGCTCTAACCAAGCCACCCTGCTGGAGCTTGTCTGGTTCCTCCTTTATGGTGGTGGTTGGCTTGTACTTTTCTCCCAATATTTCCTGTAAACTGAAATTTTTTGACAGGAATTCTTCATAGGTGATGCTGTGTACCTCCTGTTTTGTTGTAAACCTGGGTGTCCCACATTTAGTGATTTTAGGTTTACTATAGAATTAGGGTCATGATAGCCTGATTCCTTGATTGATCTCCCCCCAAAGAAACTAGAAAGCAGTTTTTGGTGTTACACTGCACTAAGTCCCAGGTCCTCAAAAACCATTCTCCTAATGGTTTTAATGTGGTGTAATATGTTTAGCCTGAATCAGTAATTTCATAGGGTTTGTACAGAGCAGTTTAAATATCTAGGTTGAGTTAGGATAACTTGATGTCCCATGAGCTGTGGTGTACTTGACACTGCTGTTCTCATTCTTGCAGTGAAGCCTAGTGTTGAAGTCATGGGAAGGAAGGTGGTTAGGTTAAGGCAGAGGAACTGAATGCTGGTCCTAACTGCCCAGATTAGTCATGTAACTTTGGGCGTGTCACTTTTGTTTTGTAGCCTCAATGTTTGGGGATATAGTAATTTTAGATTAGATGATCTCTAATGTTCCTTTTAGCTCTGAAATGTTCTAAGAATTTGTTTGGATCGAACTGAAAGGATGGGAACTATGGGGAGATTGGAATCGTCATTTCATTGTGAGACACTCTTTCTCCTGGGCTGGCAGGTTGCTGTGTTTTTTGGTGGTCTGTCTATCAAGAAGGATGAAGAGGTGCTGAAGAAGAACTGCCCGCATATCGTCGTGGGGACCCCTGGCCGCATCCTAGCCTTGGCTCGAAATAAGAGCCTCAACCTCAAACACATTAAACACTTTATCTTGGATGAATGTGATAAGATGCTTGAACAGCTCGGTGAGTGGCAATGCTGGGACTGGACTTGTTACTTGGCAGTTGCCTTTTGGAACCAAATGATTCTTATTTGATACAGGAGCACTGTAGTGCATATGCCTTTTAAGCAGCTTGGTGCTCCGGGAGGATGATGTCCTTCCTGGTCTCCCATTCTGTGCTAGATGTTTTTTTATCTTTGAGAGGAGGGACTTCACAGATCATGGATATCAGTTCCACCACCCTTTATAGGTTCTTACTGGGGGTCAGAGGGGAAATACTAAACTGAAGGAGGGGATGGCCTACCCTTCTGACAGCCTTAGTACAGCATATCTCATCATTTCCAGCTGAAGAGAGTGTTGCTGGGTGTTTATGTGGCTTGGTATTCTGGTGTGCTAAGGGGTTAAAGAAAATTTTCTCTAAGAACTCAAATTTGGTGAGTGAGAGAATGGCGATGGACAATAGCCTTATGATCTTTGGCTATTTTAGATTGCAAGCTATAAGGTGGACTCCGGTAGAGATGTCTTACTTGCCTGGCTGGTAGGAAGGTGTGATCGAGAGAAAGCAGGGAGTGGACTCTTGACAGCTGGAATGTAATAGGTGTGCTGTATTTGTAACTATCCGGGGCTTGGGAGAGCAGTAGGGATAAAGGACTTGTAAAGTGTTTTTCAAAGGTCTTATCCTTGGGCACCTCCCGTGGTGGGCTAGTCCCTCTTTTGTAGTTGTAGCCTTTGGGGTTTCATCGTATTTCTTGCCTGCTTAAAACCTACAGAGCTGGAATCTGATCCCAAATCTTGATTCCAAATTCATTGTTCTACCTCTTGTATTATTACTGTGGATATAATTTCATGAGGGGTGGAGGAAATAGAGACCTGAGGCAAATCTTCCCTTGAATTGACTCTTGCTTACACATCTTTTTCTTGTAGACATGCGTCGGGATGTCCAGGAAATTTTTCGCATGACCCCCCATGAGAAGCAGGTCATGATGTTCAGTGCTACCTTGAGCAAAGAGATCCGTCCAGTCTGCCGCAAGTTCATGCAAGACGTAAATACCCTTCTACCTTCTCTTCCTCCACTCCCTGCCCACTGCCTCCTCCCCTTCCGTGCCCTCTTCCTCCAGACTCCCTTGTCCTTCAAGCGCCAAGAAGGGGGCACGAGCCCATCTGGGAGTGATGACTCCTTGAAGAGACATGCAGAGGCAGAGACAGCTAGCATTAGGGTCTGCGCGGGTGCCAGGGAAATTCCGGAAGACTTGGTCGGGTTAACGTGAGAGCGGGTAGTGTTCGACTTTTTTTTTTTTAAATCACAGCATTTTTGAACCTCTTCTCCCTTTTGGGGGAGGGCAGGGTTTTCTGCCCTACCACCCATCCATCGTCTCCTACATATCCCCTACAGCCACGCACCCTCAAGGTGGCATCGAGCATACAACTGGAGCCTTCTGCTCCCCAAAACTCATAACCTCCCGGTGGCAGGAGAGCAAGACAGGGACAGACAGATGGCAGGGCATGTCCAAAAGAAGAGCAAACAGCACAAATGAATCTGCTCCCTCCCCACCTCCAGGGGTGGGGGCCTTTGGCACCTCAGTCCCCGATCCCCTACTCCTTCCCACCGAACCTCCTCGCACCCACGTGGAACCTCGGTTGATGTGAGCCATGAGCTGGTTGATGTGAGCCATGAGCCGGCAGCAGAGAGAAGCACTGTGGCGCAGCGGGGGAATTCAGACGGCACCCGGCGGTGGATGGCGGCAGCGGAGGCCGCGGGGAAACCTGACCAGGAAGCTGAGGACCAAACCAGCCTCTTTTTCTGTTCCCGGTTTTTTTCCTGAACCCAAGGCGTGCCGTGCTCCTTGTTTCCCCCACATGTGTTGGGGTGGGGAGGGGTGTCCTGAATGGGCTGGTAGATTTTTTTTTTCCCTTTTGTTTAATAGTCAGGGGAGAGGGGTATAGGAAAGGTAAAGTGAGGTGCTCTACTTGGTGTAACCAGGTGGGCTAGGGATTGGGGCTAGGCAGCCCGTTGTGTAAGCAGTGGAGTGTGTTGTTTACCTCCCTGCTCTGCTCCTCCCATGGGATAACTCCTTGTCTGTAGCTGGACTTGGGGCTGCAATGAGTTTTGAAGAAGGCCATGGAACTTCTTTTTGGAAAGCCTGCCTTTGCTAGCCTGCCTTCTGCGATTGGCTTCTAGTTGTCTCCTATGACATATCGGTTCCTGAAGTCTTGGAACCTGGGTCTTTTTTTTTTTTAATATTTTTTTTTAATTTTAGAGAGAGGAAGGGAGAAGGGGAGAGAGAGATAGAAACATCAATGATGAGAGGAATTGATCGGCTGCCTCCTGCACTCCCCTGTTTGGGATAAAGCTGGCAACTGAGGCATATGCCCTGACAGGGAATTGAACCGTGACTTCCTGGTTCATAGTCAGCACTCAACCACTGAGCCATGCCAGCCGGGCGGAACCTGGGTCTTAATGTTAATTATGTTCCCAAGTTAGTGAAGAGTGCTAGGAAATCTGGGCTCTGGAGTTGGGTTTTGTGTTGGTCTCTTTTTTTAAAACTTACTAAAATTTTTTAATTTGCCTTTTTTAATGCTACCTTCCTCCCCTTCAAGGGTAAAAAGATAAGTGCATATCTGCAATTCTGAATTGCTTAGCACCACTCACTGATGCCTTCCATGTGACACTGCCTATGGTGTGAGTTTCAGCTCAGAGAGCAGTCTCATCTGGAGCTATGCCCTGTGGTCCAGGGCAAATTGTTACTTGAGTAATTTTTGCTTCTCCTTTCATGGCGTTCTGATGATGTCCATCGTAGCATTCCATCTTTTTAACGCAGATATGACCCGCCTAGTGCAGAGAACACTCTGATGGACAGTCCTTGACCTTCCCCCACATTCTTATACTTGCTCTGATGGAATTACTCTGATGTTGAGTCAGCATTTCCCATCATTTCCCGAGTGTTTGGGTCATGTTCTCCCTTTGAGAATCTTTTATTTATTTTTCCTTCCCCACCTCCATTTGAGGTAATGGCATCTTGCTGTTGAGTGGTTTCTCTGCTCCTTTTTCTCCCTGCAAAGTTCTTTCCATGACAGTTTCCAGTTGGGCAGTCTTATAATTCCCCTGATAGGGAGGAAATTAGGTCAAAGGTGGAAGAGACCATATGAAAATGGGGATGTTTTGGGGGGTGGGGTGAAGTTTTCAGTTTTCTCTCTTCCCATTCCCCCCATGGGGTGTATTGGAGATCAACTTCCTCCACCCCCCCAGGTTTAACCCCCCCGCTCTGCCCTCCTCCCGTTCCCCACCCCTTCCTCCCCCCCCCCCCCCCCAGCCAATGGAGATCTTCGTGGATGATGAGACGAAGCTGACGCTGCATGGCTTGCAGCAGTACTACGTGAAACTGAAGGACAACGAGAAGAACCGGAAGCTCTTTGACCTTTTGGATGTCCTTGAGTTCAACCAGGTCAGTTCAAGGTCCATTGGGAGAAGGAGCAGGTTTCCAACTGTAGCAGAAATCTTTATTCAATACCCTGTTATTGAGGAAACCACATAAATGATGTGAGAGAGTGGTGGAGATGCTCCCTTAAGTGAAATCCTTTTAAGTCCTCACCCAAGTATGTTTTTATTGATTTGAGAGAGAGAGCATGAGCAATTGGTTGCCTCCATGTATGTGACCTGACTGGGAATCGAACCCACAACCTATTTTGTGTATACTGGACAGTGTTCCTACCAACCAAGCCTCCCAGCCAGGGCTTAAGTGAAGTTCTTTTAAATGAGAATATAAATGTCTTGGAGCTGAGCACGAGCAAGGTGAGAACTGCTTTTCTGTTCCATTGCTAGCACAGATAGGTACGTAATAAATAAGCTCAGTAAATAAACCTCAAAGAAAATCCTTAAAGGGTTTTAATTAGGTGGTAAAAGTTGTGAAATACCTTGATTATACTGTTAGGTTCTTATATTTGTTTTTCTTGTACTATTTACTGAGGAGATGTTTTATCACTTTGTTATGTAGTTTATTTGCACTAAAATCTACCTAGAATTAGGATAAAGTTACATTTAGAGAAGAAGAAACATGAGAAATTCCTTTAATTACTGAAAACTTTCATACAACATCATACATGCATGGACCCACATTTCTACACACACGTGCGCACACGCACAGGTGGTGATCTTTGTGAAGTCTGTGCAGCGCTGCATCGCCCTGGCCCAGCTCCTGGTGGAGCAGAACTTCCCAGCCATCGCCATCCACCGTGGGATGCCCCAGGAGGAGAGGTGAGCTGGAAATGGGGAAGATGTTTTGTGTCCTTGGGAGACTATTGAGAGAAGGAACTCTCAACATTTTTCTAATTTCCTTTCTCACAAAGGCTTTCTCGGTATCAGCAGTTTAAAGATTTTCAACGACGAATTCTTGTGGCTACCAACCTATTCGGCCGAGGCATGGACATTGAGCGAGTGAACATTGCCTTTAACTATGACATGCCTGAGGATTCCGACACCTACCTGCATCGGGTAAGCCCCGCACCCACAAGGCCTTTCAGGGACCTCGCCCACCCCCCTATTTTCTGTCTTTATAGCACACATCTTCATCCCTCCCTTTGGGCGTTTTATTCCTTGGAGTCTTCCAGTCTTGCCTTCTGTCTCCTCCTAGGTGGCCAGAGCAGGCCGGTTTGGCACCAAGGGATTGGCCATCACGTTTGTGTCAGATGAGAATGATGCCAAGATCCTCAATGATGTGCAGGATCGCTTTGAGGTCAATATTAGTGAGCTGCCCGATGAGATAGACATCTCCTCCTACAGTGAGTACTGATCATAGGAACCGGTTCCCCCAATGCATGTAATTCTCCTTGTTTCTTATTGTGTTTGTCTGAAGTCCCATTATGTGGGTAAAGCCCATAGTACATAATGGGCACCTGACAAATTCACACCCCCCTGATCTCGATGCTGTATTGGGATGTTCTGTTCACCTTTATATGGGATCTTGTTTCTCATCAAATTATTTCTTTCCCCATTCCCAAGTCTGCCCTTTAGACGCAGACACCACACAGACATCTGCGTGTATGGGCGTGTGTGTTTCTGCCAACCTCTTCTTTTTATGTCTTATTCTAACTGTCATTTTCTCTTCAGTTGAACAGACACGATAGAGGGCTGATCCGCCTGTTCTGGAATGTGACAGTCTTGTCCCTCTTCAGATGACACCAGGCGTGGGGGTGAAGGAGACACTACTGCCACCTACCCCTGACAAGCCCCAAGCCCACCCCATGCCTTCCCTCTTTCCACCCCATGCCTTCCCTCTTTTGCATCACCACTTCTAAATCCCCATTTCCTTATTTGTCAGAAATTTTTTTAACAAAACTAAAAAACACATGTGTCTATGGTGTCTGTAAGTGCTCCTTTTATTGCATTCGGGGTGAGGTTTTATGTTATTTATGTGGGGCCAAGGTCATCAGTAGGAGTGGTCAAAGGGGAGGATGTGGCTAAAAAGACTGCAGAGGTCATGGTTCCCACTGCTCTCCAGTTTCTGGCCCTCTATGGAGGTGTCTTCTGTTTTTCTTCATGGCCTGGGAGAGACTGGTATGTTTCTTTCCGTCTCAGGGCAGGTGCTGTGTGGTGTTTGCCGTGTTGGAGGGTGAAGTGAGAACTCAGGAGGCTTAGGTTTCTCCTCCCAGGCTCGCTCTGTGTCTCCTCATCTGCTCCTTCAGCTTCTGGATCTTGAGCACCAGGGCTTGGGCTTCCCAGGCCCCCTCTTGCCCTTCCAGCAGGGCCTGGTACAGCTCCAGCTGCTGCTCCAGCAGCTCCTCAGCCTGGGCCAGCTCAGCTGTGCGGCGGCCAGGACCCTGGGGGAGGGGCGTGAGGAAGGAGCATCAGCCAGGGCAAGGGGCTGAGGTTTGCTGGGAGTTGGGAATTCGACCTCTCCAGTTTTAGACGCCGTTAGTGTAAGGGTAGCTTTCTGTCTTAGGCGAAGGAGGGACAGATAGAGATCACTGGCCCAGGAGATATGATTGGACTCAGGAGGAAGGAAAGGACTGCCTGCCCCTCCCCCTTCAGAAATAATTAACTTAGATGAGGGGAAATTCCTGCTCAAGGACTTGCTGGACTGCAGGGAGGGGGGTGCTGGGAGTGTGAGCCCTAAGGTGGGGGGGCGGGGGGGATGCTGGGAAGCTGAGAACTGGGAATAAGCACCAAACTCCAGGCATCTGGGTTAGTATCTGCTCTGTAGGCCTGTGGTACAGGGTGAGGTTGAAGGGACCCCACCGGGACAAATCTCCCCTCATGCCTTCCACCCTCACTGCCACTTACCGTGTTGGGGGACCTCACCTTCCCACTGCCTGTGGAGCTGGTCTGCTCTTTTGTGCTTGTCTTGGGGCTCTGGGAGCAGCACCTTTGGGATCCCTGAGGCACCAGGGGCCAGGAAGGCAGGAGGAGGCGGCAGCAACATCGGGAGAGCCCGAGCAGGAGGACCATGGCGGTTGAGGCAGGGAGCTGTCTGAGCTGCCCAGGAACTGGCTTGTACCGGGTCTTGGCCTTGGCCTCGCTTCATTGCCTGGCCCTGCCCCTGCCCCTGCCCTCCTCCCTCCCAACCTGACGCTAGACTCCTGTTCCCAACATGAAAATGTTCTTGCCAGTTTAGGCAGAATGGCCTTTAGGACACACGCCCAGCCTACCACGTCTTGTCTTTATTCCTCTCCATTATGTAAGGTAGAATTATAGTCAAACCTTGGTTCTTGAATGTCTCCCATCTGGAACAATTCATTTCTTGACCAAGTTCACAAAAAAATGTCTGTTGAACAAGCTTGGGTTTTCTGCTGGACAACTCATATGCTGATACAATGTGATGAAAGGCCTCCCTCAGGCCACAAAGGAGAGAATGTGCCAGTATGAGTCAGTATGCCACTAACATCTCAGGAAATTGTGCTGTGAATATTTTTGTGGGTTTTTTTTACTTTTGTTGCTGGCGAAATGGATTAGCAAAATTTTAAAACAAAGGCCATCAAGAATGCTAATGTTGCTAAGTATGTGAAAGAAACTGATCACAGGCAATTGAAGTAGAAAAACTGCTATTGATTTGGTTAAATGAAAGCAGTTAACAGGTGACAGCATTTTGGAGGCAGTGATACGTGAAAAAGCGAAGATACATGCTGACCTGAGACATCCCTGGAATGAGTGCTGAAAGTGATTCATTAAGGTTAGTAGGGGGTGGTTCAATAAATTTAAGAGTTTGTTTATAGACTAAGTATGTTAGATGCATATATAAGAGAGGTTAAAACGGAATCATTTGGGGATCTGGAACTAATTCAATTTACGTTATTTCTAATAGAAATAATGATTTGGTTTTTAAACAAATAGCTTCTCAAACAGCCTTCCAGAAGGAATTAAGTTTGAGAACCAAGGTTCCACTGTGTATCACTGGTTTTGTGGAGGAGGAAAGTGGCTCAGAGGGTTTCTTCAGCACTCATTTGTCCAGCAAGTATCTGTTGGTTCCCGCTGTGGGCCAGATGTGCTCAAGGCTCCACAGCTGGAGGGTTCCCACCCAGGTCTACCTGACTTGAAAACAACTACCCATTGACCTGGCTCTGGTATTGATTTTCCTTTAATTTCCTTTCCTCTTGCTGGCCCAGTATGACCTTTCTTTCCCTGTTGTGCATTGCATGTTGTGGGGTTTGCCTTTGGTAGGTCTGCACTGCGGTGACCACTTTTACCCTTGGCTCCTGACAGCATGACGGTACAGATTTCAAGCATTGTTGGACCAGTGAGATCTCCCTTCACATCTGCACTAGATCAAAAGCCTTGTCCACACACTGAGTGTGAGCCTGGTGGCTCCGCAGTAGGCTTCCTGAGGTGTGTCGAGAGTGTTGTTCTGTTGGAGGGCACAGCCACATCCCTCTGGGCAGAGGTTGCTCAGAGAATGGATGGGTCATCTAGGAAAAGTCAGAAAAACATGCTTCAGAAGGCAAGATTGCTGGAGAGTAGATGGCTGCAAACCAGCTTTGGGACATCACACTAAATTCAGAGGTGGTCTGCCATGTGTAGGGGTCCAGGAACCAGCGGCTGACCTTCCAGGAGGTCAGAGGTTCTCCAACCTGGGGGCTGAAGTACCTTTAGATGAGGTCAAGGACCTCATAATTTCTATTAGCCTACATGTGTCCCACTTTTTGGTAGAAAAAGAACCATGAACTGGAAAATTTGGAGTTTTCCCTCATGTCTCTTGGTGATAGAGTTATGCGTGACTCACATTTGAGTAGCAGTGTATGCATGGCTTAAAGTCTTAATTATTGGAACATAAGAGGCCCACACGACTGTTGTTAGAGTGACGGGGAACTATCCAATATAAGGTTACACAACCCACAAGAAATGAACATTGAAACTAAACACATTTATAAATTAAAAGCAAGATGAGCAGCTATTAAAACATGAAATTCCTGGAAGACAAGCTAAATGATGCTCTAATAAAGTATCCTTCCTGAAAACTAGACATTACAACAATCCAAGTTTTTTATTTTAGGGTATGAACTGTAATATGGACGAACCTCCAGTAATTTATAGTCAGTAGTCCTACACCGTAAGTTGAAAGAGTGGATTTTGGCTTTGCTCTTCTGTGAGAGCTAAAGAAAGGACTGGCATTTGAGTAGTTCTACTGGATGAGCTGTGGATCCATCATCATGGAAATGAAGGAATAAAAAATATGTAAACTGGATTACCTAATTTTATGTTGCTATGTATATTTATTTACTTTTTGTTACTGAGTTGTTTTTTAAATCCTTATCCGAGGACATTTTTCCATTGCTTTTCAGAGACAGTGGAGGGGGAGGGGGAGAGAGAGACACCGATGTGGGAGACACATCAATTGGTTGTCTCCTGTACGTGCCCCGACTGGGGCTGGGGATCGAGCCTGCAACCGAGGTATGTGTCCTTGGCTGGAATCGAACCAGGGACCCTTCTGCTGCTCCAACCACAAAGCCAAACCGGCCAGGGTCTGAGTATTAATCAAATGAGAGTTCTGGCCTGGCCTCTGCAGGAGGGGCCTGCCTTCAGCCAGGGGCAGGCAGGGGATTATGGGAAGTATGCACAAGTGCAGGGCTCCCTGAGGCCAGTGTACTGATGGTGCCTTTAATGTTGCATCCTACCTGGCAGGTTGGCAGAAACCATTTGTGCCTTCATGTGAAACTTGTGGAGATGGTTACTTAGGAATATTGAAGTCCATCCATTACATTAATTCCAGAGCTAACTACGTATCAGAGACCCTGCTGGGCACTTATTCTTGTCACAGTTGACCATGGTAACCTTTCAAGAAGGCTTTCTCAATTTCATTTTTTTTTTTTTTACATGTAGATGTCCAGTTGCTCCAGCACCATTTGTTGAAAAGATTACTGTTTCTCCATTGTATGGCCTTTACTTCTGCTCCAAAAGTCAGTTGACTGTTGGCCTGGCCAGTGTGGCTCAGCTGGTGAGTGTCATCCCGTGCACCAAAAGGTCGCTGGTTGGATTCCTGGTCAGGACACATGCCCAGGTTGCAGGCTTGATCCCTAGTAGGGGGCGTGCAGGAGGCAGCCAATAGATGTTTCTCTCTCTCTCCCCATCCCTTCTCTCTCTCTAAAATCAATAAAAACATTTTTTAGCCCAGCCAGGCGTGGCTCAGCGGTTGAGCCTCGACCTGCGATCCAGGCGATTGGGGTTCGATTCCCGGTCAGTGCACATGCCCGGTTGCGGGCTCAATCAATGACTCATCATTGGTGTTTCTATCTCTCCCTCTCCTGTCCTCTCTCTGATATCAATGAAGATATATTTTTAAAAAACCACAAAAACATTTTTTTAAAAAATCGGTTGACTATTTTTGTGGGTCTATTTCTGGGTTCTCTATTCTCTTCTGATCTGTCAGTTCTTTGACCGATACCACATTGTATTTTTGTTGTTGTTAATCCTCACCAGAGGATATTTTTTCCATTAATTTTTAGAGGGAATGGAAGGGAGGCGGCGGGGGGGTTGGGGAGAGAAACATCCATGTGAGTGAGACACATCAATTGGTTGCCTCCTGCACACACCCCAACTGGGTCCAGGGATCGAACCTGCAACCTAGGTACGTACCCTTGACCAGGAATTGAACCCAAGACCCTTGCACTCTAACCACTGAGTCAAACCGGCCAGGGCACCACACTGTCTTTATTACTGTAGCTTGATAGTAAGTCTTGATGTCAGTCCTCCAACTTTGTTCTTCTGCAGTGTACTGGCTATTGTGGCTCTTTTGCCTCTCCATATAAACTTTAGAATCAATTTGTCAATATCCATAAAATAACGTGCTGGGATTTTTAAAAAATTGAGATAGAGTGAGAGAGATGCAGATGCATCAGTTGGTTGCCTCCTGCATGTGCCCCTACTGGGGATCGAACCCACTGCCTTTTTGGTATATGGGACAATGCTCCAACCACTGGAGCCACACTGGCCAGGGGCAGCCTGCTGGGATTTTGATTGGAGTTGTGTTGAATC
Source organism: Miniopterus natalensis (assembly GCF_054644295.1). Taxonomy (NCBI): domain Eukaryota; kingdom Metazoa; phylum Chordata; class Mammalia; order Chiroptera; family Miniopteridae; genus Miniopterus; species Miniopterus natalensis. The sequence goes on along the minus strand of NC_142085.1, from coordinate 5,198,972 downwards.
TATAGATCAAGTTGGGAAGGACTGACACCTTGACAATATTGACTCTTCCTATCCACTAGCATGGAACGTCTATTTAGTTCTTTAATTTGTTTCATTAGGGTTTTATAGTTTTCCTCATAGAGAGCTTGTAAAAATTTTATTAGATTTGTACCTAAGTATTTCATTTTGGGGAGGATGCTAATGTAAGTGGTATTGTGGGGAGTTTTTTTGTGTGTTTTTTAAAAATTATTTTTATTGATTTCAAAGAGAGGAAGGGAGAGGGAGAGAGAGATAGGAACACCAATGATGAGAGAGTCACTGATCAGCTGCCTCCTGCACGCCCCCCCACTGGGGATCGAGCCCGAAACCAGGGCATGTGCCTTGGCCGGGAATCAAACCGAGATGATCCGGATCCTAGGCCGATGCCCAACCTCTGAGTCGCGCTGGCTGGGCATATTGTGTGTTCTTTCAATCCTCACCCAATGATATTTTTTCCATTGCTTTACAGAGAGCATGGAAGGGAGAGGGAGAGAGAGAGATTGATTGCCCCCGTCACGGGCCCTGACTGGGGCTGGGGATCGAGCCTGCAGCTGAAGTATGTGCCCTTGACCGTAATCAAACCCAGGACCCTTCTGTCTGCAGGCTGACGCTCTATCCACTGAGCCAAACCTGCCAGGGCAATGGTATTGTGTTTTTAATTTGAACTTCCACTTGTTCATTGCTGGTATATAGAAAAATGATTGACTTGTATATTAACCATGTATCCTGCAACCTTGCTATGATTGTTTGTTGTGAGTTTCATGAGGTTTTTTTTGTTGTTATTAGTTCTTTGGATTTTCTACAGTCATGTCATCTGCCAACAGAGACAGCGTTATTTCCTCCTTCCCAATCTATGCCTTTTACTTCCTTTTGTTTGTTGGTTTGTTTTGTTTTTCTGTTTTACTTCACTAGCTAGGACCTCCAGTATGATGTTGAAAAGAAGTGGGAGAGGGGACATCCTTGCCTTGTTCCTGATCTTGGCAGGAAAGCTTCTAGTTTCTCACTATTGAGTATGTTAGCTATGTGTGTGTGTATTTTATAGATGTTCTTTATCAAGTTGAGAAAGTTCCTTTATTCCTAATTTGCTAAGAGTTTTTATAATGAATAGGTGCTAGATTTTGTCAAGTACTTTTTCTGCATCTGTTGATATGAACATGTGGTTTTTCCCTTTTAGCCTATTCATGTGGTGGATCACATTAATTGATTTTCAAATGTTCACCTGGCCTTGCACACCTGCAATTAATCCCACTTGGTTGTGGGGATAGCTCCTTTTATACATTGTGGGTTGGATTTGCTATTTCGTTGAGGATTTTTGCACCTATGTTCATGAGAGATTCAGGTCTGTAGTTTTCTTGTAATGTCTGTCAGGTTGTGGTATTAGGATAATGTTGGCCTCATAGAATGAAGAGGAAGTATTCCCTCTCCTATGTTCCACAGGAGACTGTAGCGAACCGGTGTAATTTCTTCCCTAAATGCTTGGTAGAATTCACCCATGAACCTTTCTGGGCTGGGTGCTTTCTGTTTTGGAATGTTACTAATTATTGATTCAATTTCTTTTATAAATATGGGTCTATTTTTTTTTTTGGTCTATTTCATTTCACTTTAAAAAATTATTTTTGAGTAATGTTAGATTTACAGAAGAGTTGCAAAGCTAGAAAACAGAATTCCTGTACAGCCTTCACTCAGCTTCCCTTAATGTTAACCTCTAACAAAATCAAGTTAAGATGAAGAAACTCAGCAGCTTAACACTGGTACAACACTATTAGCTGATCTACAGGCTTTATTTGGATTTCACCAGGTTTTCCACTGCTTTTCTCCTTCTGGTCCAGGATCACCTCCTGGCCCCTTAGTGCATTAAGTTGTCCTGCCTTGTGGTCGTCTCCGATCTGTGGGACTTCTTTACCCATTTTTATGACCTTAAAAGTTCTGAAGACTACCACTGTAAAATAGTTGACCTCTGAACAACACGGGGGTTAGGGGCACCAATCTCCCTGCACAGTCGAAAATCTGTAAATAACTTTTGACTTGCCCAAAACTTAAGTACTAATAGCCTATGGTAGACCAGATCCCTTACCAATAACCAACAGTTGATTAATGTAGTTTGGATGTTATATGTATTACATACTGTATTCTTAATATAAAGTAGCTAAAAGAAAATGTTATTAAAATCATAAAGAAGAAAAAGGCATTTACAGTACTGTATGTATTTATTACAATATGCTGTGTAGAAGTGGGCCTGCACAGTTCAAACCCATGTGGTCAGCTGTGGTAACTTTACAGTTAGTAGTAATTTTTCACTTTCCATATTCTGATTTTTGGAAGCAAGTTACCAAGTCTAGCCTATGTTCAAGGGGAGGAATTAAGCTCCACCTCCTGGAAGGGGGTTCTCTTCATACATAACTTGCAAATCTAGACGGAAGATTTGCCCTCACTCCCTCTTTTAAAAAGGTCCCCATCATGTACACGAACCTGAACTCATGAGTACGTACTTTGTGTTTTGGGTTATAATCTAGCACCATTGTCCTTTGCTGCTGCACTGTCCCAGCTGTGGTCTCGGGCCGCTCTTGCAGGATAGCTCCGGGGCCCTTCCACATGCTCCACATTTGGCAGGCACACTTCCTTTCTGGCATTCCAAGACGTTCCAGGCTCATCTTGTATTTGTTATGTCTTACTCTGGAATCAGCTATTTTTCTAAGGAGTCCTGGTCCCTTTACTGGAGAATGATATTTCGAGACCGAGGTCTGGGCTCATTTCACTTTTCTAAAGAGGACACACAGGTCCTGAGAGCTGCCTAAGCTCCCACGGGCAGGCAGGTGGCTCTCACGTCAGCACCACCTTAATGCTTGTTCAGGGCAGCCTTTCGTACCCAGCGCACCATGCCAGTCCTCCACACACACCTTGATTTCTTAATGCTTCTGTTGTTCCAGTCTGCAGGGCTCAGACATTAATAATTACATTCCCTAATATTTGGAGACTGTTAAAAGCAATAATTTCACGTTTCAGTAACAAGTTTCACTTATGAAACTGACCAGAATAGGTGGAGGAATCGCTCATTTTTTCTTTCATGTGGGACATTTCTCTGTTCCTGCTGCTCTTGCCCTGGGCCTGGGGGAAGGGTGGCTCCCTTGGACTATGAGAGGAGAAGGACAGTGTGGGAACACCTTTCTCCAGCACCTTCCCCCTCCCCAACCCCTGGCCCAGGAGCCCTTCCTTCCCTCAGCCTCAGCTTGAGCCCAGCCTCTCACCGAGAGCCCTCAGTGCGAAGTGAGCCTTCCTGCCACTGGAGGGCAGAGGAGAGAGGTCAAGCCCAGACGAAGGAGGTGAGAGCGGGAAGGACTTCCCAATGAGGGGGGTGTGAGAGGTCAGAGTGACCGAGGACATGCCTGGCCTCTTCATTTAGGAGGGAATGGAGGGGCCTTGGGTATGGATGCAATCCACCCCCACCTTCACCCCTGTGTCTGGCAGCACCTCCCTCAGGCCACAATGAGGGCCCTTCAGGCCCAGGTGCCCCACCAGGCAGGTGTGTCTCAGCTCCTCCCTGGGGAGGACCCCCGCAGCTGTCTATCGCTGACATGTCTCATCCCCCAGGTTCTGTCCCCCTCGGTCCTGAGTCCACTCAGCAATTTCCCTTCCTGCAGCCTGTTGCTGGCAGGTGAAGAGACCAGCGCTCGGCCCCTCATGGTGTCACTGCTCTCATTGTCCTACTTCAGGCCCCACAACCTGGGAACACTGGGCCCAGAGGAGCCACAGCAGGGGAACAGTGTGGGCTCCCCACCTCCACTTCTCCCACCTTATGTCCTCCCTCACCCCTCTCTGCCCTGCTCCAGGACTTCGGAGAGCCAGAGCAGGAAGGAGAGACCGCGGACCCCCACTCCCTGCGCCCCGTCTAGTCCCACTGCCATTTTACCGCCTGCCCCGGGCAGAGTTCTGGGCACGTGCAAAGGGCAGCCCAGGAATGTCCTTCCTTCAAATATATGCATGGCTCCACTTCTCAACTGCTTCAAGTATGCACAAATGTCACCCCAATGGGGCCCATCTGACCACCTTAGTTAAGAGTGCCATGTGGGGCTCAGGCCAGCATTGTGAAGTAAACGCTGTGCTTGCCTCCCATGACCACATCAAAGTTACAACTGAATTACAGAGCCACTGACCTGGAGAACCACCTGAAGACTACCTGACCAGAAGTCCTGTAACTGAGGGCATAGAGAAGGAGCCACGTGGAGACAGTAGGAGGGGGGGATGTGAAATGGGCTCGCCCCACACCCACTCGTGGCGGTTGAGAATCGAGAGGGATGCCTCAGCTGCAGAGGTTCCCCCAGAAGAGCAAGGGCTCCCAGCCCTACTCTAGGCTCCCCAGCCTGGAGCATCAGTGCTAGGAACAGGAGCCCCCACAACGTCTGGCTGTGAAAATCAGCAGGGGTTGCATTGGACTGGGTGAGACAGAGGGCTGCTGGCGTCCTGGGCACTCCTCTTAAAGGGCCAGCGCAGCCCGGCCGGTGTGGTGCAGTGGTTAAGCGTCAACTATGATCTAGGAGCTCACGGTTCAAGTCCCGGTCAGGGCACATGCCCAGGCTGCGGGCTGGATCCCCAGAAGGCCTCAGTGCAGGAGGCAGCTGATCAATGACTCTCTCACTGATGTTTCTATCTTTCCTTCTCCCTCTCCCTTCCTCTCTTTGAAAATCAATACAGACATATTTAAAAAAATAAAGGGTCAGTGCAGACTCACTCGGGCATTCACCCTGGGCTCCGGAGGAAGGTTGGCGGGTGAGGGGATGCCAGAAACACAGGGAGAAGCTGAGTTGTGTGGCTTTAGGTACGAGGGCTGGAGGGATAGCTGCCCCTTTCCCGTGTTGGGCCTGCCCACCCCACAGCCAAACATGAATCTGGTGAATACCACTTGTCCCACCTCGGTGACTCCCTGAGATGCACCTCATCCAACTCATGTACCACCTGAGACTCTTTCTGGAGCTGAGCCTTACAGGCAGGCAGCCAGCAGGCAGCAGCAGGATTCAGGGTGCCCTGTGCCTTTGCTGACTTGCTCCAAGTCTGAGCCTGGGGGAAGCTGGTTTCAGTTCACAGCGCGGCCTCTCCCATGTGCCTCAAGGCCCAGCACAGGTAGCTACAAACCTGGATCACTTTGTAGCTCCTACCAGGTAGTGTTTAGTCCTGGCCTGCACTGCAGCCCCCCCCACCATGAGGCCCCAGAACCAAAGCACCCAGTGGTCAGCTTCAGGCCACAACAGAGTACCATTCTATTAGCTCCACAAGCAGAACATCCAATGGGTAGTTTTGGCAGCACCGGGCCCTGCTGGGGTGAATCCTGCTTTGTGGGGGTCAGCCCCCACACCACAGCTCATATGTTGTGGTTGTGGCAAGTACTCACAGCCAGTCAGCCTGAGGGTCAGCCCCATCCACAGACATGCCAACAGCAATCAAGGCTCAACTACAACAGGAGGGCACACACAACCTACACAAGGGACGCTTCCAGAGCACCTGGCCAGGGTGACCAGGAGGCTGCCACTGGACCCCACAGGACACCTACTACATGAGGCCACCCTGCCAAGACTGGGAGACATAGAAGATCTACCTAATACATAGAAACAAACACTGAGAGGCAGCCAAAATGAGAGATAAAGAAACATGTTCCAATTGAAAGAGCAGAACAAAAGTCCAGAAACAAAACTAAATGGAATGGAGGCAAGCAAACCACCAGATACAAAGTTCAAAACACTGGTTATAAGGACACTCAAGGAACTTAGTGAGACCTTCAACACAGAGATGGGAAAAATAAAAAAGGACATGGAAATCATTTTAAAATCCAGTCATAAAGAATACAATAACTGAAATAAAGAAACACATTAGATGGAATCAAGAGCACAACAGATGAAACGGAGAATCAAGTCAGCAATTTAGAAGACAAGGTACCGGAACACACCCAATTGAAACAACAAAAATACCAAAAAATGAGGAGCGTTTAGGGACCCCTGGGACAACTTCAGGTGTACCAAGACCTGCATCATAGGGAGACTAGAAGGAGAAGAGAGAGCAAGGCACTGAAAACCTATTTTAAAAAATAATGACTGAAAACTTCCCTAACCTAGTGAAGGAAATGGACATAGAGGTCCAGTAACAGAGTCCCAAACAAGAGGAACCCAAAGAGGCCTGCACCAAGACACATCATAGTTAAAATGGCAATGGTTAAAGACAAAGAGAGAATCTTAAAAGCAGCAAGAGAAAGGCAGTTATCTACCTTCAAGGTCTATCCATGTTGTTGCAAATGTAAAATTTTTGTTCTTTTTTATGGCCAAGTAATATTCCATTATATAGATACACTACTTCTTCTTTATCCATTACCATTTTGGTTAGAGAAGGTGCTTGACATGGTTTCTGATATGTGCACGCCCTCTGGAAGCAGGTGCCCGGCTGCCACAGCCCAGCCAAGTGGAGAAATAGGTGGAGGGTGCCCGAGGCCACCTAGTTAACAGCCCCAGTGAGCTCCCAGCTGACAGCCTGCACCAGTTCCAGCTCCATCAGGGGCCCTCTTGAATGTTTTGGACCAGTCAGGCCTCTAATGACTGCAGCCCTAGCCATGTCACACGGAGCAGAAGAGCTGCCCACTGAGCCCGGTCAACCCACAGAATGGGAGACTATAAAGGTCGTTTTACTGTGAGACTGTCTCCTCCCAGCGACAGGTAACAGGAACATAAACCATACAGTTCGCCAATGTTTGTGTGTTCTCATTAATGTCTGCTTTCCTGTCAGACTGTAAACATTAGGAGAGCGGGATTAGGTTTCCGCAGATGAATTTTGAGGGGACATTCAGTCTAGAGCACCCTCAGGGTCGTGGGTTAGCTGTCAGGGTAGAAATGAGATTTGGGGCCGAGGCTGCGGAGTTCTTAGTTCAGGGATTGGGGGTAGCAGAGAGCAGGGCCCGAGTGTGTGGGTCACCGCGGAGGAGAAATAGGTTCCCAGAGTCCTCAGGCAGCGAGCTGGGTCCTATTGCTGAGATCTTTGCCACCCACAGGGGTGTGCAGCCCACACCCCATGTTCAGCACCTGGTGCTGAGGGGCCCTGTGGCCTGGCCCAAGGGCTTGTCCTGTCAGAGGGGAGGAAGGGACAACTGAAGGCCCTGACAACCTGCTGCTTGGGGCTGGCTCAGACATGGCAGGGAGGTACTGGCATAGTTGGTAGGACCCTGGAAACCCCAGGAACGTGGGACCAGGGCTGATCCCTACAGGGGCGGCACAGCCCTTTGCTGATTATGGCCCAGAGGCCCCTCCAGACACAAGCCGGTGTCCCCATGGCCAGCCCTCCCCATGCTGCTCGCCTCCGAGGCCCCTTCCTCTCTCCCCCAAGGAGCCTCTACCTAAGAGGCGCTTGCTCCCCCCATCCGCCTTCCTGGGGAGCCTCCTCTGCCCAGGCCTGCCGCTCCTGCCCCGCCCCAGCCCGTGCTCCAGGCCGGGCTGATCCCCAGGCGGACGTGCTCTAGCTCCAGAGGCAGTAGCAGGAACAAGAGAAAGGGACTTGGCCCGGCCGGGCGTGGCTCAGCGGTTGAGCGTCCACCTAGGGTCCAGGGATCGGGGCTGGATTCCCGGTCAGGGCACAGGCCGGGTTGCGGGCTGCAGCCGATCAGTGACTCTCATCATTGATGCTTCTGTCTGTCTCCTTCTCCTTTCCTCTCTCTGAAATCAATAAAGATATATATATTTTAAAAACCACAACAAACAAACAAGTGAAAGGGACTTGGGTGTCCAAGGTCCATCCCGGAGACTAGGGGCACCTAGTCTGTGGGGTCCACCCTGGACATGAGAACCAGCTGTTGTGGCGGGGAGACCTCGCTCTGCCCTGAGGCAGAGTCCATGGTGACTCAATGGGGAGGAAACATCTATGTCGGTGTGGATTTGGGGGGACACTTTGCACCCGAACCCAACACAAGACAAGGGCCCCTCCCGCGTTCAAAGTCCTGTCCTGGCGCTGGGAGCAGAGGGAGAGCCGGGGAGGTGCTGGCGCAGCGGCCGGAGGGGAGCGCGGCTCGTCCTCAGCCCTGCGGCCACACGGGGGCGCCGCCGCGCTGCACGTGGGCGGAGGCGGCTGACCGAAGGCTGGGCACCGGCGGGGCGCGGAGCTGCCGGGCGGCGCTGGGCTCCACGGGCACCGAGGTCGGGGCGGGCGGCGGCGGCCGGCAGGAGCCGCAGGAGCGGCGCCGCCTCTGCGGTTTCCACCTCCGCTCGGCGACCCCTCCAGCCCCCGTGACGGCGCCTGAAAGTAACATTTTCCTCCGCCGTTTTCAGCAGGGCTCCTTGATAGCGCAACAATGTAACGTTCGTGTAAGTTTTCTCGGGAAGGACACAAGAAAGACTGGTAACATGCTCACCTCTGGCCGGGAGCCGGGTGCCCGGGGGCTGGGGGCGCGGAACGCTCCCACTTCTGCTCCTTGGAATGGCCCGAGTGGGCTTTTCAAAATACGTCCCACCTGCGAGCCCCCTTCCAGTTAAGGCCCCGCCGACACAGGTCCTCCCGGTTCACACCTCGGAGCCGGTGCCGCTGCCCGGGGCCTGGAAACCTGGCACCCGGGCGGCGCCTCCCGCCCGACAGTCTCCCCAGTGTCCTCGCTGACAAGCCCACCCTGCGTGGCCTTGCCCGCACCTCGCCCCCTCTCACCCCACCTGCTTTGCTTTTGCTCTCACCCAGTTCACTAACACATTTTAAATGCGTTACTGCCTGTCCTTCCTTGAGATCACAAGGGCAGGGATTGGTTTTCGCAGCTGCATTTCCATCGCCCTGGAAGGGCCTGGTTGTTGACTTTAAAACATCTGCTGAGTGAATGACTGAATGACTGAGTGCACGCTCACACTGCCTCACACTGAGGCGGACGCTGCGCCCACAGGGACCCCCAACATTCCCACACACACACATCCCATACGCATGCACACTGACACACACCAACACACGCTCACACACACTGACACTCATACACATACACATCGATACAAACATTCGCACACACACGCACATTGACACACACTGAAAGACACACACACGCTTAAAGCCTAATTTTCATTCAACATTATGCTGTGAACATTTTCCATGCCACTATGCATTATTATTTACAAATTTTTCTCCAAATTATTGTGAAAAATTCCAAAGATACCTAAAGTTTGAAAAAATAACACAATGGTCACCCTAGATTTAATCATTTTAATATTCTCTCATATTTTCTTTATGTAATATATTTCTATAATTTTTTTAAAAGCCATTTTTTAATTTTAAAAAAAACACATGTTTATTGACTTGAGAGAGAGGAAGGGAAAGGGGAGAAAGAGAGAAACATTGATGGGAGAGAATCAACATCAATCGATGGGCTGCCTCCTGCATGTCCACTACTGGGAATCGAGCCCACGACTGGGCATATGCCCTGACCCGGGATTGAACCGGTGACCTCTTGGTGCACAGGGTGGCTCTCAACCACTGAAGCACACCAGTCCAGCTATTTCTATAATTTTAGCTAAAATATTTGAAAATCACCTGCCAACATTATGACCCTCACCCCTAAACATTTCAGTATTCATCTCTTAAAAAATAACCTTTTTCTTCAATGTTATTACACTGAATAACTATAATTTCCTAATATTATAAAATGTCAACATGATATAAAAATGTCTATATTACCTTGTAAATGTCTTTCACTTGAGAAGAGCAGCGCTCAGGAGCCCTTGTACCATCGCTCAGGTTCCTATTCCCTCCCAGCAACCCCTCTCTCCATCTCCTTGACGGCAACACCATGGAAAACTGAAACGTAGAAACATTTTTTTTCTACTCCCTATTTTTTTAAACTCAGTTTTTGAAATAAGATCGTCTCTTATTTGGAAACATCTCAACATCTACATAGTCTCCCACAGTGTGGATAGGCGCCTTGGGACTACTGGGGCTAAATGCACAGCTCCCCTGGGCCTCTGTCCCCTCAGCAGGACAGAAGGGGGGCCTGGTGCCAGGGTCACACCTCCAACAGCAGGTGCCACACTGAGACCTGGTGTGAGTGCAGTGCCCCACCTCGGGGTCAAGTGAACGCACACCCGTCACTAAGACCCTCTTCTCCCCCAGGCCCTGGGGGGTCAAGAAAGGCTCCACACACGAACTCAGACCTGACCAGCCAAACCCCCTCATCCCATTGACAGCCCAAGCGAGAGCCCCGCCTGCCCCTCACACTCACCACCATCTGCCCCGGGGCCACCACCGGCCCCATTCTGTCCTTGTCGCTGCTTGTCTGTCACCCCTCACGTCCTGCAAGCCCATCCCCACAGGCTCCGCACACCCCTCCTCTACTCTGGACACCTTCCCCCTGCCCCCCAGTTCTCAGGCGAGGGTCAGCCAAACCGGCAGTCCTCCCCCAGGGTGCACCTTGCAGCCCTGACAGAGCCTGGTCTCCCGAGGACGCGCTCCCTCTGAATCCTCCCATGGCGTGTCTCCTCTCCCACCGACCTGTGCCACTGGGCCCTCAGCTGCTTTGGCCTTTCCCCTGCCTCCTCCCTAACATCCCCTAGTTGGTTCTCAGACTGGAGTCCCCACTCCCCTCATTGCAGGCATTCCCTGTGGACCCCTCGCCATCCCCCTGTTCCTTTTAGCTCCCGGCTCCCTGTCACCTCCCCAGAGTGCCACCTCCTTGACCCCCGGTGGTTTCAGCACAATCAGGTGTGGAAGGCAGAACAGTGGTCCCCAAAGTTGTCCTGCCGGATCCTTGGATCCCGTGAGCAGTTTCCTTAAATAGCAACGGGACTTGGGTGATGTATTAAGGTTCAGGACCTTGGACAGGGAGGCACTGTGGGTTAGTGAGTGGACCAAAGGGGCAGAGAAACCCTCAAAGCGGAGGCTCCTCAGGCTGGGGGCAGAGACGCTGGGGGGGGGCCACGTTCCAGGACGAAGTCTCCCACTAGGAGCTCAGGGTGGCTCCAGCTGACAGCCAGCAAGGAAGTGGGGGCCTCAGTCCCCACCTGCAGGAAGCTGAATTCAAACCACCAAGCGAGTGGGCTCCGAGTGGGCATTTCCCGAGCCCGGCAGGGAGCCGAGACTGCCCGGCCTTCCCCTGTCCAGGAGGACCTGCGGGACGTGGGCCCTGCACCGCCGGAGATAACAAATGGCCGTGGTCACAGCCCCTCGGCTGGTGGTGACTTCACGGCAGCGGAGAGGATGCTCCGGCCCTGTGCTCACCCCCTGGACTCCCCTCCCGGTGACCTCCTGGGGCCCTCCCTGCGCCCAGGCCCTGTCTGTCCCAGACCCTGTCATGGCCATAACCCTGCCTCCACAGCCTGCACGTCACGCCTCCCACGCTCCCGCACCCTGCCCGCCGCCTCCCCCTCCTCACCCGGGCCTCAACTCTGGACACACGGGTGGGGTTATTGGAACATGTGTTGTAACGTAATCCTGCAAACCATTCACCACACATGCGCCCGTGCCCAGGCCCAAGTCCACCCTGCGCTCCATCAACCCCAACAACCCTTTGAGCTGCTGGGATCCCAGTGCTATCCTCCATCCATCCTGTCCCTCACGCCTCGATGTGCCCCTCCCTCCTCCTAAAGGCCATCGCGCATCATTTCAACCCTCCCCTTGGCTCTCCCTGCTTTGCCACCTTCCTTGGAAAAACTGCACAGCCCGCGGAGTGTGCCTCTGCCTGTGTGGCACCTGCCCCGCGCAGCCAGGCCGCAGACCACAGGCCTGGCCGCCGCCCTCTGCTAAACCTCCACCCTCCCTCCCCATCTGCTACTGCCAGGGCCTTTGTTTCCGCTTCACTGAGAAAACGGAACACATCAGAAAACAACTTTTACAGGTTTCCAACAGCATCTGCTTGGAGACCTTCCCCACAGCTCAGCTGTCCACCTCCCAGCCAGAGCCAGTCCCGCTGGGGCTCGAGGTCTCATCCCCTCTCGTCTACTTAGAGCCGCTGGGCCAGCAGTTCTTCCCTTTTTCTCTCCTTTATCATTAATTTTTCTCTCTCAACTAGATGAGTGTGGACACCAAGAGAATGCACACCCAGACCTCAGGGAGAGAAAGCACGTTGACCAGTGGTCCCAGCCGTGACAGTCTGGATTCAACGCCATGCTGCGCTGAGGCCACACATCCCATGGGCTTATCTGGCCAGTGGCTGAGAACAGCAGGGAAACTATGTAAGGCAGGACCTTTGCTCCTCTGAAGGCTCACTTAGGCTCCCGGCTCCCTGACCTCCTCTCTGGACTTTCCTTACTCTGCCCCGGGTCTAGGGTACTTAGCCAGCCTTCCTTCTTTCTCTCCTACATTTGGATTCAGACTTGCACTGAGATTTGATGGCTCCCCAAGCCTTCCTGGCTCCCTCCCCATTTTCTCTCACAGGTATTTCCTCTACTAATATCCTGCATATTTATTACTGGATTAGTGTCTGCTCCTCACAGTGGTGTCAGGAGTGGTTCCAGGACACAGGCAAAGAGATGGGGATTTGGGACTAGCTCACCCACTGCCTGTAGAGCAGGACGTTGTCCAGGTTGGTGGGTAGAGCATGTGGTGGCAGCTGAACTGCTAGATGTCACTGGTGGTGACCTGAGAAAATGTCCTGGTTTGGGGGATTGCTGTGGAAAGTGTGATGATAGAAGCACTTATAAATAATAAGAATGGGGCAGCAGGATGGTCGCTGCAAGCTGGGCAGGATAACGGGAATCTGAGAATTGTTAACAAATCACTACTGGTGAGTGTGAGCCTCTGCAGCAGTTTATGGAGAGGCCTTTATCTCATGCACAGGAGGGAAGGTAGAGTTGAATGGCTGCTGAACTCTTAATTCTGAGGGTCATAGCACTCTAGAAATGATTGGACTCTCAGCCATGCCAGGCCTGTCAGGTAAAAGTCAGGGCCTAAGATTCTGCAAACTGGAACAAGGTCATTCCGATGGATGCCTTCTGGACCTTCTGGGCCTGCCCTTCTCTGGTGATGTTTAGCTCATCCACTATGCTGGATGTTGCAGCAGTCTCACCTCTGTGTGTATCCCACTCAGTAGCTGCCCCCACCTCCTCTCCTTAGCCCAATAACTCAGGCTAAACCCCAGCATCACCCAGCAGGGGACATAGTGGAGTTAATAAGGGGGAAAGAGGCTTCACCTACAACTAATTGCAAGAACTTAGCCAGCACGTACACATAGGAGCTGAAGACACACTTTGAGGTTGAAATTTGAAGGTAGTTGTTTAAGGGGCCAGGATGTCAGGTGGGTAAGCAAAGTTGATTGGCTTGGGGATACTTTCCCAAGGCATGGGTTTATCAAGTACGAGGCAGTTTCACTGCGGGGTGGCTCTATGTAGACTAGAAAAAAAGCAATGTCCAACTTTCAATAAAGCAGGTATGACTTAGTTGCCTTGGTAGCTGGGATAAAGAGCCTGAGGGAAGTTGGTATGTGAAGTGCAGATATTATATAAGGCCACAGGGTCATGTTCCACACAGGGACCCAGAGGACACCCTTTTCACAAAAGGTGTCAGGATTGTGCTGGTGAGAGTGTTGGCATCACCAGGAAGGTGGGTGGTGTTGTGTCTGAAGGCCGGGGATGCTGGTAGGAAAGTGGTTATAGAGTTGGGCTCATTAATATCGGTGGGAAGGGTATGACCCTGAAGAATTTGAGTGGTGGCAGTTAATCCCTAGAATTCAGGAGGCCACAGTGAGTATGGCAACTCTGGAGGAGTTGCCTAGAGAGCTTGACTTGCAGGGAGTTGTAGATCAGGCTAGTACAGCTTGGTGTCCCAAGGGTCCAACCCTAGGATAGTTGATGTTGCGGGCTAGTCAACATGGCTGCTGCGTAACACCTACAATTTTAAAAAGCAAGAACTGAGGAGGAGGAGACTGAGGGTTGTTGCCCCCATAAAACATCATGATCCCTTTCTCAGTTGCCAGAACTGAGCCAATTTTCATATTCAAAGCCTCTGATTGAAGAGATGTTCATATCCCCAAGAGGAAGGAATTGGAGCACCATGAAAGTATATATTATGACAGTCTCCCCAGTCCTTGTGTGAAAGTGCCTAGAGCCATTTACTCCGGTGACTGTACACTGGAGAAGGAGAACCACCTTAACTTTCAAGGCCTGTGAGACATTATGTTTACGTTGGGATCGGCATCCACAGCATCAGCCAAGCCCCCACTATTATAATGGGGATTTCAGAGGCCAGGTAATAAATAGAGTCCTGACCAAAGTCCAGCTCAAAACAGACCACTTGCCTGGTTGGGTGTGGCTCAGCAGTTGAGCATAGACCTAGGATCTAGGAGATTGCGGTTCGATTCTCAGTCAGGGCACATGCCCAGGTTGCAGGCTTGATCCCCGGTTGTGGGGAGCCGTTGTGGCCCCAGGCACAGAGGGGCTGCTTGGGTGAGCTGCAGATGTGCTCCCCTGCTCCCTGACCCAGACCTTGAGGCACCAAGGCGATACTAATTTAGCTTGCGGCCATAAATTCCAGAAAGGCTTATTAGGAAGCTGGCCCTGGCCTGAAGGGTTAAGGGACAGTCAAGCCACATACCAAGCCAAGGACTCAATCCTCCCCAAAACTTCCCATTACAAGCTGAGATAAAGACAGTTACCAAGGTCTGAGCTCATGCAGGTGGCAGAGTGTTTACTCTGAAAGAGCATTCATGTGGCCTTGAAGGAATGTGGGGAGGGGTGCTATTCAGCAAAATCAACAGTGCCTGTATAAACTGAGCTGGGAAAATAAACTCGGGGCTGCAGTAGTCACGAGCTGCAGTCCTCCTGATCTCATCTTTTTTGTGTCTGTCCTTTCGCCATCCTCACCCCTTCCTCAGGACTGTTCAACTCTGCCGGCGGGCTCCGACACCCGGTCAGGAGTGTGGAGGCAGCCAATCGATGACAACTCTCTCATCATTGATATTCCTATCTCTCTCTCCCTTCCTCTCTCTGAAATCAATAAAGATATATTTTTAAAAACAAGAAAAATAAAAGGACTTTTCAGAACCACTTAGTACATAATTAGGTATATTAAATATCTCAAGTAATCTCTCCATTCCCTAAGCAGATAATTGGCATTGATATGTTTGGCAGTTTGAGCAACTCTCATATTGGGTCCCTGGTCTGTGGAGTAAGGGCTCTAACATATGGGAGGCCAAAGGGAAGCCTTTGAAACTGGTCCCACCCTGCTCAAATCAGAAACAGTACTGTGTCTCGGGGGGTGGATCTTATGGAAGTTAGACCCACCGTTAGGGACATGAGGATGCAGGGTGGTGTTGGTTTTGCTTATTACCTCCATTTAATTAAGCAATCTGTCTCTGTAGAATCCTGATGGGCCCTAATAATGAATGAGACCACTTTAGACTTAACCAAGCAGAGGTACTAAGTACAGCTGCTGTGCTGGTGTATGTACCACGGCTGGATCAGATTAATAAGGCCCAGGCATATGGCATGCAGCTTTAAATCTGGTGACTATATTCTTTTACATTCCAATTGGAAAAGTGGATGTGGGATGATTTATAGTCATGTGGGACAAACCACAGTATTTACTTATAGTTTATCTCAGTGCCATTTAACTCTCCTGGGCTCTAAAAGATACTCTTTGGAGATCTGGCCCACCTGAGCATCCCACAGAATATTATCAGTTCATTACATTGACAACATCACATTGATTGGATTGGATGAACAAGAGGTAGAAAGTGTGGTGGAGACCATAGTAAACAAAACATGCACCCCAAAATGTGGAATATAAAACTTACAAAGACTCAGGGGGTAGGAGAGGAGTTTAAGAAGATGGCAGAGTAGGATATGCCACGAAGCCTGTCTACACACCTAGACAATTCTACTGGCAAAATCTGTCTGATGTAACTATTTTGGGACTGTGGAGTCTATTAGAAGGCATGTAACTCCCGTGGAATGGTTTGAACAATATGTCATAGTCCATTTGAGCTCTTTGTGTGGCAGAAGGTACCATCCACCACCCACCAGCCTATGGCAGGCAGCCATGCTCAAGTTCTTGGAGCAGCTTGCACAGTCTTCAGGAGCTAAGGTAGGCCATAAGGGCTCTGTGCTCTGACATGATTACTGACTGATTGCTGAGGTGTAGACACTGAGGCGGGACTACCACTAACACAGCCCTCACTGCCATTGTTCAAGCCCACCCTCTCTAGCTGAAGCAACTTTCAAGGAACTAAAAAGGCCAGAAATTTCCCCCTTCATTTTTCACTTTTTCCTCCCTTAAATGGGAGCCAGACATTTAAGGACTAGAACATTAAAAAGCAACGGTAGAGAGACAGCAAGCTGGAGGCGTAGGTAACCACCATCCCCGCCACCTCCTGCAACCACATCAAAATCACAACTAAAATACAGAACCACTGTCACTCAGAGCCTCCTGAAATCTGGCTGGACAGAAGCCCCACAACCAGGGAGTGAAGAAGCACCGAGATGGTAGGAGGGGTGAGCGGGCGTATCGGGGCTGGATCGCAGAGATGCCGCCATGGGCCCACACCCGGTGCCGTGGTTTAAACCCAGAGGGACATTGCGGCAGAGGTTTCCCAGAGGAGGGAGGGGTCCCAGCCCCACATCAGGCCCCCCAGTCCAGGGTACCAGTCCCAGAAGAGAAGTCCCCACACCTTCGGGCTGTGAAACCAGCAGGGACTGTCCCTGAGGGTCGCGGAGGCTGCGGGAGCCCCAGGCTTTCCTCTTAAAGGGCCTGCACACGGACTCACTCAGACGCGCTCCCCCTGAGCCCCAGCGCCGGGCAGCAGCTGGAAAGGACCTGGGACACTTGGTGAGGAAATAACTTGCCTGAAATTGGGGCGAGAGGTGGAGGGGCAGCTTCCTCCCAGGCAGAAGGGCTGGCAGAGGCCATTGCTCCTTTGGCGAGCCCTCCCCCCACAGAGCCGGCACCTGACTCACACCTTTGGCCCCACCCCGAGATTCCCAGAGGGCCCGCCCCTCCCCACCTGCAAGCTCATCCGGGCCATTTCCAGGGGCTTTTCTGTGCAAGTGGCCTCTCGAGCCTCATGCTTAGGACTCTCCTAAAATCTCTCAAACAAGCAGCAGCTGGCCTCATCATGCCCCATATATCTTGATAAGCGGCCCCAGGCCTGGCACTAGTGGCAGCCTGCATAGGTTCCTAGCTTGGCCTCTCCTGGACACCTCCAAGCCCAGCACAAGTAGCTTGCATCTACAGTTTGCTGTGTAGCTCAGGGGGGTGGCCCTGGGCAAGGCACTGACACAGGCTGACTTTGCACCTCCCAGGAGGGCCCAGAGACAGTGCACCTGGTGATGATACTCAACCATGCTGGATTACAACCCTACCACATCCACGAGTGACACTCAAGGGGCGCACTTGGTGAACACCAAAGCCCCACTGAAGTAAGTCCTGCTCCACAGGGGTGTCTCCAGTACAGCAGCTCTCTGGCTGTAGTTGCAGCTGGTCCTCACAGCCGATTGGCCTGGGGGGCAATATCTCCCACTGACGCCAACAGCAACCAAAGCTCAACTACAACAGGACAGTGCACACAGCCCACACAGGGGAGCACCTACAAGGCCCAGCTCAGGTGACTGGGAAGGCTGAGCCACTGGACCCTATAGGACACCCACTACACAAAGCCACTCTACATATTCCAGGAGACACAGAAGCTCTACCTAATACATAGAAACAAACACCTGGAAGCAGCCAAAATGTGCAGGCAAAGAAACATGTCACAAAGGAAAGAACAGAGGAAATCTCTAGAAAAGGAACTAAATGAAATGGAACCAAGCAAGCTACTAGATACAGAGTTCAAAACAATGGTTATAAGGATGCTCAAGGATATTAGTAAGACTATTAAGGAAACTAGTGAGATCATCAATGCCATAATAAAGTACCAGTCAGAAATGAAGGCTACTTGAACTGAAATGAAGAATAATTTATGGGGAGTCAACAGTAGAGTAGAGGATGCTGAGACTCAAATCAGCAATTTGGAACATGAGGAAACAAAAAACACCCAACCAGTAGAGCAAAAAGGAAAAAAATCCAGAAATATGAAGACAGTGTAAAGAGTCTCTGGGACAACTTCAAGCATATCAATGTTTGCATTATGGGAAAATCAGAGGAGAAGAAAGAGAGCAAGAAATTGAAAACCTATTTGAAAAAATAATGACAGAAAACTTCCCCTACCTGGGGAAAGAAATAGACTTACAAGTCCAGGAAGCACAGAGAGTCCCAAACAAGAGGAACCCAAAGAGGCCCACAGCAAGACACATCATAATTTAAATGCCAAAGGTTAAAGACAAAGAATCTTAAAAGCAGCAAGAAAAAAGCAATTAGTTACCTACAAGGGAGCACCCATACGACTGTCAGCTGATTTCTCAACAGAAACCTTGCAGGCCAGAAGGGAGTGGCAAGAAATTTCAAAGTGATGAAAAACATGGAACTACAACGAAGATGACTCTACCCAGCATAGCTATCACTTAGAACTGAAGGTCAGATAAAAAGCTTCTCAGACAAGGAAAAGCTAAAGGAGTTCATCACCACCAGACCAGCAGTACAGGAAATGTTGAAGGGTCTTCTTTAAGAGGAAGCTGATGAACAAAGAATCTGACAAACTAAATAGACCCAGAGACATTGACACATGCAACAGGTGATCATATTTCAGAGGAAAGAGGGAAGGAGAGTGGAGGGTGGGAAGAGGTTAACCAAAGAAGTTATATGCATATATGCATAACCCGTGGACACAGTCAATAATGGGGTGAAGGCCTGGGGAGGGGGTGGGAGCAAGGTGGAGGGGTCACTTGGGGGGAAAAATGGGACACCTGTAATACTTTCAACAATAAAGATAAATTTAAAAATAAATAAATAAAATAAAATAAAAGGAAGAACCAGGCTGTGCCGGGAGTTTTCTAAGATGGCCTGCAATAACCAATCTCTGGTCATTCACCTTCTCCCACACATCTGATCAAAAGCAACCCAGGTGCTACTGGGAAGGTGTTTGCATTTGTAATTAAGGTCTGCATCAGTTGAATTGAAAATGGGAATATCCTGGGTAATCCTGACCTAATCAGGTGAACCCTTCCAACACTATGTTCTTTCTGAGCAGAGATTCAAGAGGGATTCCATGTGAGGGAGGGCTTGAAAATGGCGGGGCCCACATGGCAAGAAATGCTGGGGGCCACAGGAGCTGGGAGCAGCATCCCATTGACCTCGAACAAGGAAATGGTGACCTCAGTGCTACAACTACAAGAAACTGAATTAGGCCAACATCTCTGTATAAGCACGGAGAAGGACCTCAGCTCTAGTTGCAAACACAGACTTGTGAAGAGTGGGGCAGAACCCTCTGCAGGATGCCTGGACTTCTAACCTACAGAACTGTGAGCACATAAGTGGGTGTTGTTTTAAGCTGCTGTACTTGGTTTTATGTAGCAGTAGAAAACTAATACACAGGCTCAACTGAGCAACAGATAAGCACAAAACATTTTCTCCACTGGAATGAACTTAAGAACAGTCAGGTACACTGCTTACTAATACCTTTCCTAATTTTTGTTTTTGTATTTTTCATTTTGTGATTTTTATGTGATGCAATTAAACTTAATACAATTAGATCGTTCAACAAAAATTAATTTAATCCCCACTATGCTCCAGGAACAGCTTTAAATGCTGGAGATATAGCTCATGTGTCTTACATTCTAGAGGCTTCCCAGAGTGAGATGAGGGACACCAGAGTTTTATAAGTGAAGAAATGACACATCCTGACTCACATTAGCAGGATCATTGACCCCTGTGGGAAGAATCTCCATAGGTGCAGGGGTGGGGGGGCGCTGTTGCCACAATCAGAAGTGAGAGGGAATGGAGACAAAGTGGAGAAGGGGGAGTGAGAGAGACAAAGGGCTGGAGAAGCAGAAAGTGAGGAAAAGAAGTGGCGGTAAAGGCTCTAAGGCAGGGGAACTCTCAGGTTTAACTTCACTGTTATATATATCAACAAATATCTACGGGCTTAGCAGGGTAATCTCTGCATCTACTATTTCCCACTTTCTGTGGGCTCCATAAAAACATTTGCCTCCTTATGTCAGTCAGGGCAAAGGAATAATAACAAATGCCCCAATAAAATATGTACAGCTTTTATGTGTAAATTCACCTACACGTGCAAAAATGCATGAGCCCTGGTGAAGGGCATTGGACTGCATCGAATACTTGCAACTTTGAAGTGATTGAAATTTGTAATTCTGTTGAAATATACTGTATTAATGATATTTCCTTATTTTCTGTATTCCTTTTTTAAAAATATGTTTTTATTGATTTTTTAGAGAGAGAGGAAGGGAGAGGGAGAGAGAGAGAAACATCAGTGATGAGAGTCATTGATCAGCTGCCTCCTGCAGTCCCCCTGCTGGGGATCAAGCCCGCAACCTGGGTGAACCTGGGCATGTGCCCCGAAGGGAATCAATGCCCTGAACTCCTGGAGCGTGGGTCGATGCTCAGCCACTGAGCCACACTGCCCAGGCACTTTTCTGTATTCTTGGTGCTCTGGCATTTGTGTCACTGTTAACCGGGCGGAGACCCCCCCAGGACTAGCCAGTTCTTAGAGAGCGCGAGGGGCTCCCCGGAGCACGCTTTTCTTGAGCAGTCAAGAGCTTAGATTTGAAGGACCTCCTCCCTCGGGCTCCACACTCGGGGAGACGATGTTCACTGCTTTGCTCTAACGACCAGGGCGGTACCAGACAACTCGAGGCAGCCCCACCACCCAGAGCCTGCGCCAATCCTGAAACGTTTCCCCAGCGCTGCTTCTCCCCGGGAAACTACAATTAAGGCTGCGAGCCACGCGGACTCCCCTCCCGGCTCCCGACCAGCCTTGGTGCTCCCCGCGTGGCCCTGCGTGGTGCGCGGGCCGCTGCTCTTGGGAAACGTCATAAAACGATCTTCTTACCAGGGCATCGGCCTCTCCGGGCGTCACTGAGTCGCCTTTGTAAATCAAGGCTCCGGCACAGACCACACTCAGTGACAACTGTGCTTCCTTACGCTTCTCTGGGCTGAGTCTGCCTAGGGCTCGCACAAACTCGGCTCCAGAACGAAGATGGTTTTAAAATACAGAGACCTCGAGTGGGTTTGCGAAAGTGAAACTTCGCTGTGTTTGGTGATGGTGGGGCTGTTGAGACACAGTTATTACATATGCAGGTAAAACCAAAGGCTCTTACAGGCCAGCTTCCTGGCGTTCAGGGGTTTCAAGGCTGTGCGCCCCACCGTGGTTCCTAAACACGGAGCCCGCCCCGCGGGGGCACCGGTGCCCCGGGCTTGCTGTCTGCTCCGGCTTTCCCACCGCGAGCTTCGTTTTGGTTTCGCGGTGCCCGGGGTGGGGGTGGGGGTGGGGGGGGTGCGCGCTCCTCCAGAAGGGTCGGGGAGCGCTGGGGGGGGGCACGGCTCGCCCGAGAATCCGGAGCAAGCAGGGGAGGGAAAGGGGGCGAGCCCCGCCGCTGCCTCAGGCGCCCCCTCCGCAGCCCTCCCCCCTCCCCCCGTCCCCCCCCCTCCCCCCCCCCCCCCCCGGCCGAGGGCGGGGACTCCGAGTCGCTTTCGCTCCCTACAACCTGGGTCGGGTCCTCCCTCCCGGACGGCGACGCGTCCCGGTCTCTCTCCCTTTGGATGCTCCGTTCGTCACGAAGCCAATCGGCGTCTCCGTGGTTCAGGACCAGAAAGTCTCCACCGACCGGCGGAACTCATTCCTCCCCCAGACCCTCGGGGTCTGGGTCATGGGGTCCGGAGCCCTCCTCCTGCTGCTCTCGGGGGCCCTGGCCCTGACCGAGGCCTGGGCGGGTGAGTGCGGGGTGGGCGGGCACGGCCCCTGCGGGAGAGAAGCGCGGGGACCGGCGGGGGCGCAGGACCCGGGGAAGAGCCGTCTCGCCTGCGGGTCCAGACCCCCGCCCCCTCCTCTCCACCACCAGCCCCGTTTCCCCTCCGGGCCCCTGCCCCTCCTGTCCCATCCCCCGCGGGCCGGGGACGCGCCGGGAGGAGGGCGCAGGCCTCAGCCCCTCCCCCCGCAGGGCCCCACTCCCTGAGATATTTCCACACCGCCGTGTCCCGCCCCGGCCGCCGGGAGGCCCTCTACATCTCCGTCGGCTACGTGGACGACACGCAGTTCCTGCGGTTCGACAGCGACGCCGCGAGCCCCAGGGTGGAGCCGCGGGCGCCGTGGATGGAGCAGGAAGCGCAGCCCTTCTGGGACGCTCAGACCGAGATCGCCCAGGTCCACGCGCAGATTTCCCGCGTGAACCTGCAGACGGCCCTCGGCTACTACAACCAGAGCGAGTCCGGTGAGCGGCGGGCGGGTCGCAGGCGGCGCCCGCGCCCTGGAGGGCCGCGCTGGCTCCGAGCTGCGGGGGAGCGCGCGGGCTGACTCGGACCCTGCCTTGGCTGTGCGGGAGAGGGCTCTGGCCCACCCCGGGGAGGCAGCCGGCGTGGGCGGGCTGACCGCCGGGCTCCGCCAGGGTCTCACACCTTCCAGTGGACGTCCGGCTGCGACGTGGGGCCCGACGGGCGCTTCCTCCGCGGGTACGAGCAGTTCGCCTACGACGGCGCCGACTACATCGCGCTGAGCGAGGACCTGCGCTCCTGGACCGCGGCGGCCCCGGCGGCCCAGCTCACCCGGCGCAAGTGGGAGGCGGCGGGGCTGGCCGAGCGGTACCGGGCGTACCTGGAGAGGGAGTGCGTGGAGCTGCTGCGCCGCTACCTGGAGAACGGGAGGGAGACGCTGCAGCGCGCAGGTGGGGCCAGGGCCGCCCGGAGCCTCCCCTCGGCCGCGGCTGGGCCTCCGCTGGCCCAGCCACGGGAAGACGGGATTGACACGCGAATTCCGCCCTCACCCCCTTGCCCCTTGAATCCTGAGGGTGGGTTTGGGTGGGTTTTCAGATCCTGGACCTTGAGTGACTCACCCAAAAGGGCCTGAGACTTTCCCTCAAGACCTTTAAGGGATTCAGTCTTTCCGGAGATGGAAAGGGAAACCTCTGAAATAACAGATTTTTGGGGGACCCCGGCAGTAGCTTTGGGCAGCACTGGGTGACATACTCCCAGGCTTTGTCTTCTCTCTCACTCCCAGCCTCGCTGGAGGCCTGACTCCAGGTTTTTTGAGTCACTCAGCCTCCACCCAGGTCAGGATCAGAGGTCTCTGCTGTCCACCAGAGACCTGGAGCCTCCTATCCTAGGGATCTTACTCTCATCCTACAACTTTCCAAGGAATAGGAGGTTTATCTCAGATCTTGGAGTCCAGGCTGGAGCTTTGCACTTTCCTACCCCCACCCCAGGTGTCCTGTCCATTCTCAGGATGGTCACATGAGTGCTGTCTCAGTCGCCCATGGGAGGTAATGCACAGTTCCTAAATTTTTACACCCTTCTCAGATCCCCCAGAGACACATGTGACCCATCACCCCATCTCTGACCGTGAGGTCAGCCTGAGGTGCTGGGCCCTGGGCTTCTACCCTGCGGAGATCACCCTCACCTGGCACCGCGATGGGGAGGAGCAGACCCAGGACACGGAGCTTGTGGAGACCAGGCCTGCGGGGGACGGGACTTTCCAGAAGTGGGCGGCCGTGGTGGTGCCCCCTGGAGAGGAGCAGAGATACACGTGCCATGTGCAGCACGAGGGGCTGCCCGAGCCCCGCACACTGAGATGGGGTGAGGAGGGGATGTGGGCACAGGGCCTGTTCTCAGGGAAGCAGGGGCCTCTGGAGGACTTTAGCAGGGTGGGAGCTGAGGCGTGGCAGTCAGGGCCCTCAGCTTCCCTTCCCTTCCCTTCCCTTCCCCTCCCAGAGCCACCTCTTCAGCCCACCTTCATTGCTGTCCTTGTTTTTGGAGCTGTGGTCACTGGAGCTGTGGCAGCTGGAACTCTGGCAGCTGGAGCTGTGATGTGGGGGAAGAAGGGTACAGGTAGGAAACAGGTGGAGTCTGAGTTTTCTTGTCCCAATTTGGGGTTTTTAAGTCATAGGTAGAAACTTTCCAGTCTCTTGCCATAATGCTGAGAGGTGCCATCCACACAGATGTGCTTACCTAGTCTGGGGTCCTTTTTGCTAACACTCCTTTGAAAAGCACATCTGAAAAAGAGGAAAGTTGCCCTAGCTGGTTTGTCTCAGTGGTTAGAGCATCGGCCTGTGGCCTGAAGGGTCATGGGTTCAATTCCAGCTGAGAGCACATATCTCTGTTGCAGGCCCAATCCCCAGCCCGTCAGGACACATGCAGGAGGCAACCAGTCGATGTTTCTCTCACATCGATGTCTCCCCTCCCCCCCTTCCTCTCCGTTCCAATCTCTGGGAAAAAATATCCTCGAGTGAGCATTTAAAAAAGAGAGGAAACTGTCTCCTTGATGAATCTGGCCATTTCGTGATTCCTAGCAGGGCAGAGGGCAGGTCCTTGTTGAGGACAGACCTCCAGGAGGACTGTGGGTCCAGTCCCTGCACATGTACTTTCCTCAAGTTTCCTGGCCCTGCTCTGGGTCTGTAGTCACAGTTCTGGAAACTTCTCTGGGGTCTAGGACTAGAGGTTCCTGTAGGACCTCACGGCCCTGCCTCCTCCCTCGTCTCTCACAGGATGTTTTCTTCACACAGGATGTTTTCTTCCCACAGGTGCAAAAGGACGGAGCTACACTCAGGCTGCCAGTGAGTATGGAGGGGGTGACCCCTGAGACCCTGTGACACTGTAGATGGGAGCCCATAGGGGACCTCACCCCCCATAGTTCCTGCTGTAGTCCCCTCTCCTGGGGGCTCTGACCTTGTCCTGTCTTCTTCTACCCCAGGCAGTGATGTGTCTCTCAGGGCTCCTGAAGGTGAGACCCTGATATAGGGAGGGGTTGGGCAGAGGGGACGGGCCTGGGTAACGGGGATTCTCTGGATTTCAATGTTTTGAGTTAGTGAAGGGTTGTTCAGAATGTCACCACTTACAGTGACTGACCTGAATTGGTTCTCGATTATTTTCTTTCCTAGTGTGAGACCACTGCCTTAAGTGGAACTGAGTGACACAATATTTGTTCGAGCCCTACTTTGTGACTGCAGGGTCTCCTGACTTCCCTTCTGCAAAGGGCATCTCATGTCTACATTCCTACCAGCATAATATGAGGAGTGGGGGAGAATGGCCTGCTCTGCCCACCATGACCTGCCCCTGCCCCCCACACCACCGTACATACACATTGTACACATTAAATACACGCAGTTGTTGGTATCAATGATACCTCAATAAAGTTGCTTAAAAAATTATTTTATTTTGAAAAACATGTTTTGAAAGTGGCTGGTGGGTTTCTAATTTAAGCATTACTATGTGAAATTGTATGTTAGATTGACAAAGTCTTGTAATTTTTATGTATTTTATTTTTTAAAGTAAATGATTCATTCTAGTTTGTGATAAAATATCAATCTTAGTGGGAGCAGTTCAACACTCCATTATGTGTAGCCCTGACAGAAGCTGTGTGTGTACAGTGAATCTTAGAGAATATCAATAAAATGTAAATGCCAACCTTGAGTTCCTAAATTATAAACTAAGAGCAAGTTCCACAAACCATAACAGTCTTCTTATCTTTTATGCTAAACTAGCTTGTGGTAGATTGAATGACACCTGTGTTCAGGTTTTTGCGTGAAAGTAAGTTTTCAACTCCTTTGGGCAAATAGGAAGAAGCACAACAGCTGGACTGAATGGTAAGAGTCTGGTTTGTTTTGCAAGAAACCACTCTGCTGTCCATGGTGGCTGCGCCACTTTGCATTCCCACCAGCAACGAGTGACAGTGCCTGCTGCTCCGCATCCCTTTGGCACTCGGTGTCAGTGTTCTGGGTTTTGGCCATTCTGACAGGTGTGCAGGGTGCTCGTTGTTTTAGTTTGCATTTCCCTGGTGACATGTGAGGTGGAGCATCTTTTCATATGCGTATTTGCCATCTGTATATCATATTAGCTGAGGTGGCTGTTAAGGTTTTTGGCCCATCCCCCCCCCATTAATTTTATAAAGAGGAAAGGAGAGAGAGAAACATCTGTTGGATGCCTCCTACATGCACCCTGACCAGGAATCGAACCTGCAACCCACGAATGTGCCCTGACCAGGAATCAAACCCGCCACCCTTTGATGTACCTGATGGTGTTCCAACCAACTGAGCCACACCGGCCGGGGCTTGGCCCATTTTTAATCAGGTTTTTTCCTCTTATTGTTGAGTTTTTAAATTCTTTGTATGTGTGTGTGTGTGTGTATATATATATATATATATATATATATATATATATTTTTTTTTTTTTTTTTAGTTTTTAAATTCTTTGTGTGTGTGTGTGTGTGTGTGTGTATATATATATATATTTTTTTCTTTCAGATACTACATTAATTTTAAAAAATTTATTGTTGACAGTATTATAGATGTTCCCCATTTCCTCCCTCCCTTTGCCCCCCTCCCCACCACCCCAGCCCCAGGTCTTCCCCACACTATTGTCTGTGTCCACATATGCATATATGTTCTTTGGCTAATCTCTTCCCGTCCCCTCCATACCCCTCGCCTCTGAGATCTGTCAGTCTGTTCCATGTTTCCATGCCTCTGGACCTATTTTGTTTGTCAGTTTATTTTGCTCATTAGATTCCACATATGAGTGAGATCATGTCATATTTGCTTTCTCTATCTGGCTTATTTCGCTTAGCATAATACTCTCCAGGTCCCTCCTTGCTGTCTCAAAGGGTAAGAGATCCTTCTTTTTTTACAGCTGCATAGTATTCCCACAGCTTTTTTAATCCACTCATCTACTGATGGGCACTTGGCTGTTTCCAGATCTTAGCTATTGTAAATTGCACTGCTATGAACATAGGGGTGCATAGATTCTTTCTGATTAGTGTTTCAGGTTTCTTAGTTTCTTAGGATATAATCCTAGAAGTGGGATCACTGGGTCAAAAGGCAGCTCCATTTTTAGTTTTTTGAGGAAACCCCACACTGTTTTCCATAGTGGCTGTGCCAGTCTGCATTCTCGCCTGCACTTGTTTGTTGATTTGTTGATGGAGCCATTTTGACAGGTGTGAAGTGATACTGCATTGTAGTTTTAATTTGCATCTCTCTGATTAGTGATGTTGAGTATTTTTTCATATGTCCTCTTTAGAGAAGTTTCTATTCAGGTCCTTTGCCCATTTTTTGATTGGATTGTTTGTCTTCCTGATGTTGAGTTGTATAAGTTCTTTTGGAAATTAACCCCTTATCAGATGTATCCTTGGCAAATATCTTCTCCCATACAATGGGTTCCTTTTCCGTTGTTTTTTTGGTGGTTTCTTTTGCTGGAAGCTTTTTAGTTTGATGTAGTCCCATTTATTTGTTTTTTCCTTTGTTTTTCTTGCCCTAGGAAATCTATTGGTGAAAATACTGCTACATGAGATGTCTGAGATTTTACTATCTATGTTTTCTTCTAGTATTTTTATGCTTTTGTGACTTACATTTAAACCTTTTATCGATTTTGAGTTTATTCTTCTGTATGGTGTAAGTTGGTGATCTAGTTGCAATACTTTGCATATACCTGTCCAGTTTCCCCAACACCGTTTATTAAAGAGACTATTATTAGTCCATTGTAGGCTCTTGCCTCCTTTATCAAATATTAATTTACTATAAAGGCATGCGTTGATTACCGGGGTCTCCTCTCTGTTTCCTTGGTCTGTATGCCTGTTCCTGGACCAGGCTGTTTTGATTACAATGGCTTTGTAGTATAGTTTGATATCCAGTATTGTGATCCCTCCAACTTTGTTCTTTCTCAAGATTCCTGAGGTTGTTTGGAGTCTTTTTTGGTTCCATAAAATTTTTTGGAATATTTGTTCTAGATCTGTGATATATGCCATTGGTATTTTAATAGGGATTGCATTGAATATAAAGATTGCTTTGAATAGTATGGACATCTTAATGATGTTAATTCTTCCAATGCATGAACATGGTATATGCTTCCACTTGTTTGTATCTTCCTCTATTTCTTTTTTTAATGTCCTTTAGTTTTCTGAGTACAGGTCTTTTATCTCTTTGGTTAAGTTTATTTCCAAAAACCTAATTTTTTGTTGTTGCAATGGTAAATGAGATTGTTTTTTTAGTTTCTGAGGGTTTATTTTGGATGTATAAAAGTGCCACCAATTTCTGGATGTTAATTTTATATCCTGCTACTTTGTTGAATTCATTTATTAAATCTAGCAGATTTTTTTGGTGGAGTCTTTAGGGTTTTCTATGTACGATATAATGTTGTCTGCGAATGACAGTTTTGTTTCCTCCTTTCAATTTGGATACCTTTTATGTTTTCTTCCTGTCTGATGGCTGTGGCTAGGACTTCCAGTACTATGTTGAATAAGAGTGGTGAAAGCGGACATCCCTGTCTTGTTCCTGATCTTAAGGGGAACAATATTAGTTTTTGCCCATTGAGTATGATGGCGGTAGGTTTGTCATATATGGCCTTTATTATGTTGAGGTGTGATCCCTCTAGTCCCATTTCACAGAGTTTTTGCCATTAGTGGGTGCTGGATTTTGTTGAGTGATTTTTCTGTCTATTGATATGATCATGTGATTTTTATCCTTCACTTCATTTATATGATATATCAAGTTTATTGATTTGTGAATATTCTACCAGCCTTGCATCCCCAGAATAAATCCCATTAGGTAATGGTATTTGATCTGTTTAATGTATTGTTTGATGATTTGCTAATACTTTGCTGAGGATATTGGCATCTATGTTCATCAGGGATATTGACCTGTAATTCTCCTTTGTACTGTAGTGTCTTTATCTGGTTTTGGAATTAGGATAGTGCTTGCCTCATAAAAAGAGCTTGAAAGTTTTCCTGCCTCTTGAATTTTTTGGAATAGTTTGATGATAGGCATTAGTTTTTCTTTGAATGTTTTATAAAACTCACCTGTGAAGCCATCAGGTCCAGGAAATTTTTTCTGGGAGTTTTAAAAATTTATTATTGCTTCAGTTGTTATTGGTCTATTTAGGTTTTCTGATTCTTCCTGATTGAGTTTTGGGAGATTGTATGTTTTGAGGGATTTGCCCATTTCGCCCATGTTGTCAGTTTGTTGGCACATAGTTGTTCATATTTTTTTACAATCCTTTGTATTTCTGTGATGTCAGTTGTTACTTCATCTCTTTGTTTCTGATTTTATTTATTTGGGTCCTCTCTCATTGTTTCTTGATAAGTCTGACTAAAGGTTCATCAATCTTGTTTATTTTTTTTTTAAAGAATCAGCTCATGGCTTGAATGATTTTTTGTATTGATTTGTTCTATGTCATTTATTTCTACTCTGATCTTTATTATTGCCTTCCTTCTATCTACTCTGGGCTTTTCTTGTTCTCTTTCTAATTCCTTTAGCTGTAGGATGAAATTGCTTATTTGAGCTTTTTCTTGTTTTCTTTTTTGTTTGTTTGTTTGTTTTTGAGGTAGGACTGTAGTGCTATGAACTTTCCTCTCAGGACTTTCCTCTCAGGGCTTTCGCTGTGTCCCACAGATTTTGGGTTGTTTTGTGTTCATTTTTGTTTGTTTCCAAGAACATTTTTATTTCTTCCTTGATCTAATTGGTAATCCATTCATTGTTTAATAACATGCTATTTAGCCTCCATGTGTTTGAATGTTGTAGAGTGTTTTTATTGTACTTGATTTTTAGTTTCATGCCATTGTGATCTGAGATTATACTTGATATGATTTCAATATTCTTGAATTTGTTAAGGCTTATTTTGTGTCCTAACATGTGGTCTATCTTTGAAAATGTTCCATGTATACTTGAGAAGAATGTATATTCTTCCACTTTGAGATGAAATGTTCTATGTATATCAATTAAATCCATCTGATTTAATGTGTCATTTAAGGTTGTTTTTCTGTGTTGCTTTTTTTCTAAAAGATCTATCCAGTGATGTCAGTGGGGTATTAAATTCCCCTACTATGACTGCATTGCTGTTGATCTTTCTGTTAAAGTCCTCCAGAAGTTTTTTATATATTTAGGTGCTCCTATATTGGGTGCATATATGTTTACCAGGGTTATATCCTCTTGTTAGATTGATCCCTTTAGGATTATGTGGTAACTTTGTCACTTTTATTGTGTTTTTGTTTTTCACTTTTCTTTTTTAAAATTACTTTAAAATTTTAAAATTTATTTTTAAATTTATCATTATTGTTGCAAGTATTACAGGTGTCACATTTTTTCCCCATTGACCCCATCCACCTCACTTCCACCCTCTCCCCAGGCCTTCACCCTGTTATTGTCTGTGTCCCTGGGTTATGCATATATGTGTATAACTTCTTTGGTTAATCTCTTTCCACCCTCCACCCCCCTTCTCTCTTAAATATGACTGTTGCATGCGTCAGTGTCTCTGGGTCTATTTTGTTTGTCAGATTCTTTTGTTCGTTAGCTTCTTCTTAAAGAAGACCCTTCAACATTTCCTGTAGTGCTGGTCTGGTGGTGATGAACTCCTTTAGCTTTTTCTTGTCTGTGAAGATCTTTATCCGACCTTCAGTTCTAAATGATAGCTTTGCTGGGTAGAGCAATCTTGGTTGTAGGTTCTTGCTTTTCATCATTTTGACTATTTCTTGCCACTCCTTTCTGGCCTGCAAGGTTTCTGTTGAGAAATCAGCTGACAGTCGTATGGGTGCTCCCTTGTAGGTAACTAATTGCTTTTTTCTTGCTGCTTTTAAGATTCTTTGTCTTTAACCTTTGGCATTTAAATTATGATGTGTCTTGCTGCGGGCCTCTTTGGGTTTCTCTTGTTTGGGACTCTCTGTGCTTTCTGGACTTGTAAGTCTATTTCTTTCCTCAGGTAGGGGAAGTTTTCTGTCATTATTTTTTCAAATAGGTTTTCAATTTCTTGCTCTCTTTCTTCTCCTCTGATTTTCCCATAATGCGAACATTGATATGCTTGAAGTTGTCCCAGAGACTCTTTACACTGTCTTCATATTTCTGGATTTTTTTCCTTTTTGCTCTACTGGTTGGGTGTTTTTTGTTTCCTCATGTTCCAAATTGCTGATTTGAGTCTCAGCATCCTCTACTCTACTGTTGACTCCCCATAAATTATTCTTCATTTCAGTTCAAGTAGCCTTCATTTCTGACTGGTACTTTATTATGGCATTGATGATCTCACTAGTTTCCTTAATAGTCTTACTAATATCCTTGAGCATCCTTATAACCATTGTTTTGAACTCTGTATCTAGTAGCTTGCTTGGCTCCATTTCATTTAGAAGACCCTTCAATATTTTCAAGAGATTTTCTCCTGTTCTCTTTTTTCGGGAGATTTCTTCTGTTCTTTCCTTTGTGACATGTTTCTTTGCCTGCACATTTTGGCTGCTTCCAGGTATTTGTTTCTATGTATTAGGTAGAGCTGCTATGTCTCCTGTAATGTGTACAGTGGCTTTGTGTAGTGGGTGTCCTATAGGGTCCAGTGGCTCAGCCTTCCCAATCACCTGAGCTGTGCCTTGTAGGTGCTCCCCCGTGTGGGCTGTGTACACTGTCCTGTTGTAGTTGAGCCTTGGTTGCTATTGGCATCACTGGGAGGAATTGACCCCCTGGACAATCAGCTGTGAGGACCAGCTGCAACTACAGCCAGAGAGCTGCTGTACTGGAGACACCCCTGTGGAGCAGGACTTACTTCAGTGGAGCTTTGGTGTTCACCAAGTGTGCCTGTTGAGTGTGTCACTCATGGATGTGGTAGGGTTGTAATCCAGCATGGTTGAGTATCATCACCAGGTGCACTGTCTCTGGGTCCTCCTGGGAGTTGCAAAGTCAGCTTCTGCCAGTGCTTTGCCCAGGGCCACCCAGCCTGAGCTACACAGCAATCTGTAGTTGGCTGCTACTTTTGCTGGGCTTTGCATTGTCCAGGAGAGGCCAAGCTATGAGCCAATGCAGGCTTCCACTAGTGCAGGCCTGGGGCCACTTATCAAGCCGTATGGGGCACACTTCTTGTTTGAGAGATTTTAGGAGAGTCCTAGCATGAGGCTTGAGAGGCCACTTGCACAGAAAAGCCCCTGGAACTGGCTTGGATGAGCTTGCAGGTAGGGAGGGGTGGGGTCCCCGTGAATCACTGGGATGGGGTCAAAGGTGTGAGTGAGGTGCTGGAGATTCAAATATGGCACCTGCTGCCGGAAGCCGTTCCATCCTTGCCACTTGACACAGTCCTTCAAGGAGGAGACATTTGCACAGCCAATGCTCCATGGGACTTGGTGTATGGCATATCCCTCTTCCCATGCTTGTTCCCCTTTCTAACACTCTGTGTCCTTACCTGAGTCACTGCACCAGGAAAGGGCATTGCCCTAGCTGGAAAGTTTTCCCTAGCAGGGGAGTCGGATGGGACTGGAAAAAACAATGATTCAGTAAAAGCCCCAAGGAGTACAGGAAAATCTTGTGCCGCTCATGAGGAACTCAGACTGTCAGCAGAAAGGACTTGTTTAGGACTTGTTAGGCCCACTACCGCAGGAAGTTCCCCACCGAGGAAAAGGCCTGAGGAAGAGGCCTGTGTCCGGGCCCCTGCTGAGTCGCCGGCGCAGGGCAATCCACAGGGAGTCCACCAGTGAGGAATGTATTTCTGGGGGATGTTTATATTAATGGAAAACTCTGGGAATCCCAAGGAAAGAGCAGTCTAGGAAAGAAATCATTTCAATCTACACCCGAACCCTTATCATACACAGAATAACCATACACAGAATATTACAATGAGGACGGGCTGCTGCAGGAAATGCAAGCGGAGAGACCCAGGCTGGGTGCCAGACGGGTGGTCGCTCACCACAGCTAAAAACAACCACACGCAAGCTCCAGAGCCCTTACTCAGGACTTGCATAACCTTTATATAAGAAAAGCTGGCTTAGTTATTCTCCTTTTAGCTATGTGGTAGAGCCATAAAATAGTAACTTCAGAATATAAATAAAACAGTAGATAAGACAAAAATTAACATACCTAAACAGATGGAAATTCTTTAAAAGGTCAGATAGCCCGGCCAGGTGTGGCTCAGCAGTTGAGCATCGACCTAGGATCCAGGAGATCGGGGTTTGGTTCCCGGACAGGGCACATGCCCAGGTTGCGGGCTAGGCATCTGATCAATGACTCTCTCATCATTGATGTTTCTATCTCTCTCTTCCCCCTTTCCTCTCTCTGAAATCAATAAAGATATTTTTTTTTTTAAAAAAGGTCAGATAAGAAGGTATATTCATTAACTGTGAAAGGCCAAAACAGAAACAGGAACATAGCATGATGTCATGTTGTTTAACCAGCAACAAAATCAAATAGTATAAACACAGTTGTAACAAGGCAATAGAAAGAAGCTGATTGCCATGACGCTCTGAACGCTGTCTCCGTGTCCTTCCTTCATTCTTTGCCGACACCGTCCACACCTTTGGGGACCCCTGGACCCACTGGGGCTGGACCCCGGCAGCCTGCCTGCTGGCTCTGTGGGGGAGGGCTCACCAAAGGAGCAATGGCCTCTGCCAGCTCTTCTGTCTGGGAAAAAGCTGCCCTCCACCTCTCGCCCCAATTTCAGGCAAATTAGTCCCTCCTCAAATGTCCCAGGTTTCTTTCAAGCTGCTGCCCAGTGCTGGGCTCAGAAGGAGCGCGTCTGAGTGAGTCCATGTGTGGGCCCTTTAATGGGAGCTGCCTGGGACTCCTGCACCCTCTGTGACCCTCAGCAGCAGTCCCCCTTGGTTTTCACAGTCCGAAGTTGTGGGGACTTCTCTTCCTGGCCCTGGAGCCCTGGGCTGTGCTCCTAATGTTTGAGCTGGGACCCCATTCCTCTGGGGAACCTCCACCACTGAGATCTCCCTCCTGGGTTAAACCGCAGCACCTGGTGTGGGCCAGTGTCCGAGTCTCCGCGATCCAGCCCGATCCACCTGTGTCTGTGCCCCTCCCAGCAGTCTTGGTGCTTCTTCAGCTCCCTGGTTGTGGGGCTTCTGTGCAGCTGGGTCACAGGAGGCTCTGAGTGATGGTGGTTCTGTATTTTAGTTGTAATTTTGATGTTGCGGGAGGTGGCAGGGACAGCTGTTACCTACGCCGCCAGCTTGTTTCTCTCCTGGTGTTAGTTCTTTTTTGAATGTTTGTTCTAACTCACTTGTGAAGCCATTTGATCCAGGACTTTTGTTTGTTGGGAGTTTTTTTATGTTTTTTGTTTTTTTTTTCTAAATATATCTTTATTGATTTCAGAGAGGAATAGAGAGGGAGAAAGAGAGATAGAAACATCAATGATGAGAGAGTCATTGATCGAGCCCGCAACCGGGCATGTGCCCTGACCAGGAATCGAACCCTGATCGCCTGGATCCTAGGTCGACGCTCAACCGCTGAGCCACGCCCGGCCAGGCTGTTGGGAGTTTTTTGAAGGAAAAATTATTATTATTATACCTTATTATTATTTTTTAAAAACCAGACCACTAGGAAAATATCTCACAGTTCTGAAACTGCACAAGGGCTGTCTCATCATTTCAAGTAATAAGTTGGTGTAAGGACAGCAATGTCCTTACCAACAAGGTAAACAGCTGGCACTGCGGCAGGAACACTGCTTGTTGCCAAGGCCCAGGCAAAGTGGTACTTGCTAAGGGGGCTGCCCCTCTTTTGCTCCAAAGGAGCCAGAGCTCCCCAAGTTGTTTACTGTTTCTCCCTTGACCTTCCTGTTGCCAAGGGAGTCTCGATGGGCAATGTTACTTCGTGGGCTTAGTAAGCAACACTGGGTTTGGGTTTCATTCCTGGAAACCAGGTTTTTCCAAATGTGGTACTTTATAAGTCTCTCAATTACGCAGCCAACAGTTCGTCTTTCACTGTTCATTCCTGGATATTGAAATACAGCACAATCGAAACCGCTTTCCTTCAAAGGAGGGTGCCAGGCAAGGCTGTCCTGTCACTTCCCCTCTGAGGGAGGGCTCCTGGCAAGGCTGCACTGTCACTCTGCCAACAGGCTCAGGGCCCATCGGAGCAGCCAGTGGAAGGAAGGCCTGCTTCCCGTCCCAGCGTTTCATCCTTTCATCGCCTCTCCTGTTCTTGGACGCTGACTGATGTAATGTGTGAGGCTCTTAAGAAATGCACATCCCCATCCTGATGGAACCTGTCAAAGTTCTTACCCAAACTACCTCTCCTAACTCCACATCTTAAATGAACTTCGTGCCCTTGTATACAGAACAAAACTAGCAAAACAAGCACCTAGAAACCATTTTCTAAATTAGTGGCCTCATGGATTTTGTTTCACAGCTTATGGAAAATGGGGTGGTGATGCTTCTGGTAAACAGGAGGTTGGCAACAAACAGAACCACCCCTGCTCACACTCCACCAGGCCCTGGGCAGGTAGAGGAGCCTGCCAGCCTGCGGGTACCTCAGCGAGCTCTGGCTGGTTTGAGGGAGCTGCCTGCTGCCAAGACAAGCTCTTCCCACATAACATTTAGGCTCTCAAAAATCTCTGACCCAAATTTTATCACTAATTTTTTTCTCTCCCCATTTCACTTTCTAGGGTTAAAACATAAAGGAGCCAGTGTCCAGAGGCAAGTGACGTATGCTTTCAACTTGATGCCATCCTCAACCTCCTCATTCATAAACTCCACTTAAAAGGCCAAAATTCTCATTCTTCTTTTAAAATAGTTTCCTGCCTCACTTCCTGCGGCCAATGGGAGACTTCCATTTCTGAATGGAAGAGAGGGACTCCTTCATCTTTTGGTCATGGTGGGAATGAGGTTCATGTGGCCATGCACACACCAGGTCACATGCCTCCCTAGCTGCTCTTTTCCTGCAGCTCTCCACTCCCTGCACCTATTGAATCTTTGGCTTTGTCGATGCTGCATTGATGCACTGGACCAGCCGGTCCTGGACCTGCTCCAGCTTGCTAGTCACCAGGGCCTGTGCTTGAGCCAGAAGGGCATGGCAGCGGCCAGGGCACTGGTGCATCTGTGGCACAGACGTCTGTCTGTCCTCACAGCAGTGAGCACTGCACAGGAACACGAGGCCCTGTGGATGTTCTCTCGCCAGACACTTCACCACGGAGCCCACTGCATCCTGCACCAGAGCTGCTGCAGGTCTGCCCGCTGACTCTGTGCTGCACCACCTGGCTCTAGTTCCACCTGTTGGGAGTTTCCTATTACTGCTTTGATTTCATTAGTTGTAATTGGTCTGTTCAGATTTTTTATTTCTTCTTGATTCAGTTTTGGAAGATTGTATGTTTCTAGGAATTTTCCCATTACTTCCAGATTGTCTAATTTGTTGGCATATAGTTGTCCATAATATTTTCTTATAATTCTTTGTATTTCTGTGGTGTCCATTGTTATTCTTCCTCTTTCATTTCAGATTTCATGGTTTTTTCCCCCCCTTTTTTCTTTTCTGACTAAAGATTCATCGGTCTTGTTTATCTTTATTAAGAACCAGTTCTTGGCTTCATTGATCTTTTGTATTTTTTTTTAAGACTGTATTTATTTATTCTTTTGATATTTGATCTTTATTATTTCCTTCCTCCTGCTCACTTTGGTCTTTGTTTGTTGTTCTTTTTCTAGTTCCTTTAGGTGTAAGTTTGGGTTGTTTATTTGAGATTTTTCTTGTTTCTTGAGGTAGGCCTGTACTGCTATGCCTTTCCCTCTTAGGACGGCTTTTGCTGTGACCCATAGATTTTGAGTTGTTGTGTTCTCATTTTCATTTGTCTCAAGGAATCTTTTGATTTCCTCCTTGATCTCATTGTTGACTCGTTCACTGTTTGGTAACCAGTTATTTCACCTCCATGTGTTTGTGTTTTCTTCAGGCTTTTTGTTTTTCACTTGTAGTCCCACACCATTGTGGTCAGAGAAGATGCTTCAACCTTTTATAATTTATTGAGACTAATGTTTTGTGTTCTAACATGTGGTCTCTCCTAGAAAATGTTCTATGTGCACTTAAAAAGAATGCATATTCTGCCGCTTTGGGGTAAGATGCTCTGAAAATATCAACGAAATCCATTTGGTCTAGTATGTCATTTAAGGCCACTGTTTCCTTGTTGATTTTCTGTCTGGAAGATCCATCC
Organism: Miniopterus natalensis; assembly: GCF_054644295.1. Lineage (NCBI taxonomy): Eukaryota > Metazoa > Chordata > Mammalia > Chiroptera > Miniopteridae > Miniopterus > Miniopterus natalensis. The sequence goes on along the minus strand of NC_142085.1, from coordinate 5,162,072 downwards.
ATTGATATCATTGGGGTGATAAAATCCCCACTATGACTGTATTACTGTCCATCTCTCCTTTGATGTCCATCAGAATTTGCTTTATATATTTAGGTGCTCCCATGTTGGGTGCATAAATGTTGGATTGATCCCTTTATCATTATGTAATATCCCCCTTTGTCTCTTATAGTAGCCTCTGTTTTAAAGTCTATTTTTGTCTGATATAATTATTGCTACCCAGCTTTTTTTTTTTTCACTTCCATTCATATGAAATACCTTTCCATACCTTTACTTTCAGCCTGTGTGTATCTTTCATTTTGAGGAGGGTCTTTTGTTCTGTCTCAAACTTTTAATCATTTCTTCCCAAAAGTGAAACTTAAGGCATTAATAAAAATAATAAAATTAAAAAAGCATTTCACTTACCAAATCCTGAATCAATATTTCAGTGTAATTTTTGTATGTATCCTTATGTAAATTTTTTATATTCCTCCCTTTAAGAGGTGGAGTAATTTTCTCCTCTCCACTGTGGGCTGGACTTGACTCCCTGCTGAGTCAGGCTGATGGCATGATGTGTGGCTCAGTCTAGGACATAAGATTCACTGCAGCTTCTATCTTGGTTGCTCTCTCTCTGATCACTTGCTCTGGGGGCAGAAGCTACCTAGTAACTCACTGCCTTATCGCCAAGTCCACGTGGCTAGGAACTGAGGCCTCCCGGAACCATCCAGGAAGGAAACCAAGCCTCTCCCAACAGTCATGTGGGTGAACCACTGTTACCAGGAAACCCTGGTGGGGCTTTGGGCTGCCTGTCACTGTGTCCAATTCAATGGAGGCAGGGTTGAACCATATACGGCGTTTATTGAGACGGCTGGCCAACCAAGAAGACAGGGAGCATATGAGCATCCAAAACCTGTCTTACTGAGTGGCCTAAAGGATAGGGTTACATAGAGAAATGGGGTAAACTGAGGCTGGGAATGAGGATGAGGCTTTTGTGGCAACACTACAGTCAAGCATCCAATTGTGCAAGGGCCTCCAAGTACTATTCATAGGTACATAAGAATATGCTGTTAAACCACAGAGCAAGAACCAGCCAGGGGGAAAGTGGACATGCCCATTTCCATAAGATATAGAGGAACTTTCTTTTAAACAGTTCAATTGCTGCTGATTTTTCAAAGACAAACAGTTTCCTGGACATCCTGTAAAGTATACACACTCTCTTATGGGAGCCACCCCAGCTACTTTAATAGAAAACATAGTATGATCCTTTCAACAACAATGGGCAATTGATAGCATCTGGTCCCAATGCAGATGAGTTTCCTGACATAGTTTTGGCTCCTAACCTTTCCTGAGGCCACATATTATCTCTAGGGAGGAAAGGTCAGGAAACCGCATGACCAGTGATATGCTAGGACAGGCTATCCTGGTGGGGAGGTCCCACCCTACCCTACAATTGTCCCTTGCTAGGCACCTGGGGCTTTCCACCCTGGTGACCTTCTCTACCTGGCCCCTTGTCCTTGCTCTGCTCATGTCTGTCTGACTGCCTACTGTACCCCCTCAAGGACCTTGGCTCTGAGTTATTCCGGAGAAGAGGGCCGCAGAGTCTCTTCTTATAGCTACTTCCTGCTGAAAGGGAGCGACGTTTTCCTTCAGAGCCAAGAGGTCCTTGCTCTCTGTCAGAGGGACAGTGAGGCCTGGGCACAGAAGGAGGTGGCGCTGGTATCTAGAGGTGGTTTCCCCTGAGTACGAGCAGGGCTTGTAACCTGGTGGAGACAAACTGTTATAAATTTTAGTATTACTGGGGCAAAGCTAGAACAACAAGAATTATGACAAATGATCTGGTGAAGGAAAATCTACACAAAACAAAACAAAAATTCCAGTTCTAATATTTCCCTATTGAAACAATTTCCCCCCCTAAAATCACTCTCATTTTACTAAAGAGCCAAACTAAGACCAATCTCTTTACTGTGTTATTCAGTTTCCATTTGGCCTGGTTGTATGAACCCAATAAGAATAGCACTTGACCATACAGGCTTTTTAAAACCTGCTTTGCTGGAATCTCATGACTGAGCTTTAATTAGCCCCCAGGACAAAGCCGCCGAGCTACCCAGTTGCCATCAGGTTTTGCCTGCAAGACCTATAGACTTGGGTGAATTCAAGTTCTTGAGGCACCCAAAATGTCTTGAGGCTCTTTCCTTGCCGTCTCCCAGGAAGGCAACCTTCGTCCCTACCTGGAAAGACCGCGACGAACCACGTGACCGAGCAAAGCACCAGCCTTTCTCCACGGCGCTCCTACTGGCCTCAGAGTCAGCCTTCGTTTTCCTGAGGCTTCCTGGTGACACCCAGCGTCCAGGCCTGTCTCTCTCAGGCGGGACATTCCAGCCCAAGTCTCGGTGAACAAAGCCGCAACTGGAAACTCGTCTTATTGAATTCATGAGAAGAAACGTATTGTTGTGACTCACTCACTGAGAAACCACCAAATTCTGGAGGGATCAGGTAGGGAGAAAAATATAATTTACCTACTTGCTTTAAGAAAAGAAAAAAAAGTTTCCTTACGTCTGACAAACAGAAAGATTAGAAATTAGACAAACTTTTAACAAAGTTACAAAAACTATATTTTCAGTTCATTCAGTTCCATAATTAATTTTTGTTTCTCCTGATTTTTCTTGCCAGCACTTCTATAAATCCAGATACTCTATAGAGTTCTAATAATTCTCAGCCAATTCTAAGGGGATGATCTAAAAATTTATCCTCAGGGAATGTAATTTAAAATAAGTCAGAGTCTTTTCCATGGATCCCTCAGAAGACGTGACATTTCTGCAAATGCATCACAACAAAACAGTGACTGTCTCAATATAACAAGAAGACATTTAAAATGACACAGTTATGGATTTGACACAATATTCCAGAATAACCAGTAAAGTTATAAATGAAAATATATTAGAATTTATAGGCTCCTGGAGATTTTTACATATATCTTAATAACATGTATATATAAATAGACTATAGTTATTATTTCTTTACTTGACAAAGCTTCCATGTACCTTAAGTATAAGCTTTTCCTTCATAAGGAGAGAAAACAAAATCCTTGAGGCATTCTAGGGCTTATTGGTGTGACCTAAAACCAATTCTGGGTCAAGAAAAAGTTTCTTAAATTCAAACCCTGGGAAGGTTGTCAAACTTATATGGCCAAAAGTTCATTTATCATTATTATTATTATGAAACAACATTAGAGTATTTATTCATTCAAAGTGACAAGAGATATTAAACACAAATATAGGCTAGTAAAACTTCAGTTCCCATGATTAAGAAGACGGCTTTTTAAAAAAAGTAATCAAGTAACTGATTAATATAACATAATATACAACCATTTAAATAATTTAGAAAACTTTTGAATCCTAGGCAAATACAGGAAAGACTTTTTCCCTTTTAACAAGCTGGAAAAGGACTTTTACTTTAGATTCATTTATCTAATTAAATTTATTATTCAGATCACCTGTACTTTCCTTTTAAGATTTCTCTTCACAATCCTTCTACAACTTTCACAAACCTTCTTACCTATTCAGAAATAATCAGCTTTAGAGCAACTCACTTTCTTTTTTCCTTCAAAATGTATCTCTATACCTCATACCTTCTTTTACCAAAACCATACAACTTCTTTCTAATTAGTTTGAATTCTTAATTCTTAGAAACTTTAATTTTTAGGTGACAATTAATTAACATTCCTCAGGTTAGCAACACATTCACATTTTTTAAAGATATATTTCAAATAAAATCCAAGAGCCCGGCCCGGCGTGGCTCAGCGGTTGAGCGTCGACCTGGGATCCAGGTGATCGGGGTTCGAGTCCCGGTCAGGGCACATGCCCAGGTTTCAGGCTTGATCAATGACTCTCCCATTATTGATGTTTCTGTCTCTCTCTCTCCCTTTCCCTTCCTCTCCTCTCTCTGAAATCAATAAAGATATATTTAAAAAAAAAAAAGCAAGACATATTCATTCACAAATTCAAATCCATCCGCTAGATTCTCTGTAATAAGAAGCCAAAAGTAGGCACCTCAAGTTAACATTTCAGTATTCTGTTATTTCAAAATACCTACACATTTTATAATTTTTATTATTTAACCCAGCAAAACTCCAGTCTTAAGTTACCAAAGACTTTGGAAAACTGCTTAGATATATATAATTACTACTGAAAAGCCTTATAAAGACCCTTTATTTTAGTTATATCTAATTTTTATGTCTTAACAACCTTAAGAGATTTTAAAGCCAAATATTATTTCCCAAGGTATTTTCTTGGCAAATTTTGTAACCCCCGTGCCTCAGGCAGCCTTAAAGTGAAAATACCGTTTTTTTCTTTCCAGTGGGTGTGGTCCCTCTCTCTGCCTGAGGGCATTTTGGCAGCTCTGGCCCTTCTGGGAGAAATATTTAGAGGGTTTAAAAAGATTTATTTCCCATATTTTTCTCTGTGAGTAGAATATAATAATATGAAATCTTGTACATAAGAAGAGATCTCATCCTATCCTATTTTAAAATAGAAACAAAACATCTCCTAAAGTAAATGAGTGAGTGCTCCCAAAAGGAGGGGCTGGGACCGCAGCCTCCGGATCTTTATCCCCCAGGAAGCCAGCGCAGGACAGGCTCCCGCCTAAGGGGCGCAAAGCCCAGGCGGCAGGCAGGCTCCCAGCGTTCACAGGCGCCGAAGAGCAGACGAAGTCCCGAAAAAGACAAAAGCAAGCAAAGACCATCTACAACCAAAGCCACACTGCAGACAGACAGACAGAACTCTCACCAGTTAAGCATTTCAGGCCGCTGATGCCCTGAGAAGAGGGGCAGGGCAGCAAGTTCCCGCGATCCCCCCTCCCCCTGGGTTCAGCCCGCCACAAGCAGCGGGGACCCCAGCAAAGTGGGATATGCTCCCATCTTTAAACAGATTTTAAGCAAGATTACAAACAAGGTTACACAAGGCAAAACTACCCTAATATACGATATTTACAAATGGGCGCGACAGACAGATGACATGCCACAGTCAGACAACCACTTGTGGCTTAGGGTACACAGCCAGACAGAGCAGCAGACCCAATGCCTGCACCACGCAGGGCCACGTCTCTGTTCTAAGCTGACCAGGCTGGGGTGCGAGACCAGGCAAGGACCCTGAGAGGCCCCTTGCAACCAGGAGCTGGCCAAGCTCACCCCAGATGGGGGACAACAGACAGCAGACGCCCCTCCTTACAGGGTTACAGAAGCATGAGTCGACCCATCAGCCAGAATGCGGCCCAGCGGGCTGCCGGGTGGGGTTGCCAGCGCATTTCCCACGCTGTTCCGCTACACAACACCCACAAACAACAGAAACAGAGACAGAAGGTACCTTAAATACGCCAGCCTGGCTTACAACGCCCAGGACTTCCAGATCAGATGGGAACAGGCGCGCAAACAGAACCCATTCAACCAACAGCGAAGGCGACTGGGAAAGTTTGTAACTGCTTAAGCAAAGTCCCCAAGTTAAACGCCTCGGCAGCTGCTAGGGAATTTCCACATGTGCTTGCACAAAGTCTCCCAAGTCCAGGAAACCACCCAGAGACCTTTGTCACTCCCCGAAGGGACTTACCTTAGGGCTCAGAGGAGGGTCCCTTCGTGGTCACCAAAATATGTTACCAGGAAACCCCAGTGGAGCTTGGGCTGCCTGTCGCTGTGTCCAATTCAACGGAGGCAGGGTTGAATCATACAAGGCATTTATTGAGGGGGCCGGTCAACCAAGAAGACAGGGAGCATGCGAGGATCCAAAACCTGTCTTACTGAGCGGCCTTGTTACGCCCAGATTATTCGAGACTAATTCACACAGAGACCGAATTGTTTGGAGTTTTTCATTAGCCAGCGGCTATGAGTGGGCTCCTGCCCTGAACAGACTCGCAGCCCCGAGCAGTCTTTGCAGGGAGAATATAACGGCAAAACCCACATTCTCGGCTGGGGGAGCAGGCGCGGCAGCGACCCGACAGGCAGAAGCTGAGACCCGCATTAGTTGACCTCCTTCGGTTAGCTGGCCTCTGGAGTTCTGCGGGCTGCGGGGAAGAGGCCGTTGTTTCTACATAATAAATGTTGTTGCTCTTGCTTATCCTAAAGTAGCGGCTGTCAAGGCCGAAATGGGAGTGCTAGGCTTCATTCCCCTCCTGTTTGTAAAAGGTGATGAGAATGAAGGGTACAGACTGATGCTCAGTTCTGAGGACCATGAGCTTGACAGAGTTAATTCTGTCCCTAAGGAGGATGCTGGGCGGTTAAGGAGACAGGGGCCTATGACAAGGGCGAGCCTAAGGAAGGGCGGGGGTGCCTCTGCGGAGGCTGCATTCGGAGCCCCATACTGAGCAAAGGGAAGAGGGTGGCACCCTGACACAGCCCTTCCCTTCAGCTGCCCCTTCCCTGTGGTCTAAGGGAGAAATGGGACATAAATCCTTGTTGCAACAAGAGGGCAGCTGCTGTTGTCCAGGTCTGTCTGCGACCTGGGTTCCGATTTGAGCCGGGCGTGGGAAGCGAGGCAGCCGAGGGGGCAGGAGACCTCCCTCTGAAGGGGTGAGGTTTCAGGCCCCTGCAAAGTTGGGGGGTGAGGGTCTGTGCCCCACCTCTGTTGGCCCCTCTGTGACTGTGCCTGTCTTAGGTTGTTCCTTCCCTGAGGAATCCTACCCGTCTCTGGCTGACCAGCCATCCTCCAGGGCCAAGCAGGGTGATGTGAGGTGTGCGAGTGAGGGAGGGGCACGTCCTCCGTGAGAGGTTCAGCTCTGTCCCCTGAGTAGCCTATGCCCCCGTGGCCTCCACGCCCAGCACCTGCCTTGGGATCCCCTAGCCCGCTGTTGGGGCCCCGGCTCTGGTCACATGTCTTGGGGAACCCAGGTCTCTTCTCCAGGGAGGGCCTAGCTCACACTACTGGGCGAGACACAGATCCATGGCACCGGCCACTACGAGGCCTCAACCTTAGCATGAGCAGAAAGCCCAGGATGTCAGGCTCTTGGTACAAGACAATTCTATGTATGGGGCATATATAAGACACCCCAGTCATGGTAGAAAACAGGGGGGTGTCCTCCCTGGAACAATAGGGAGATTTTGGCCGGGTTTAGGTTCTTTTGGATGGTGAGGAGAGTCCCAGTATCATAATTAGATAGACCTGGATTCCCTGGCCTGTAAGCCAAGAGGAGTGGCTTCTATCCCCGGGTTGGAGGGAAAGAGGGTTACACTGTCCTGTTGTGCAGGTGGTGGGTCCTGCTGTCCTCTAGTTTTAGGAGCTTGTCCCTATCTCCACCCCAGGTGGCAAGGGTTGCACAGCCCCAGCTGGGACAGAAGTAATGTGAGGAATATGAACATTGGGGATTGACAGGGCCTGTTCCTGGACATAGGTCAAAGTCAGTAGATTGCAGGCTACACTCTGGGGACCAATACCTGCACCCTGATTTGGGTTTGTTGGGTGCTTTGCATAGGGAATCCTCAGCAAGGATGCACAGATCGATTTGGATAGCATGCTGGCTTAGATTCTAGCTGTAGCCGGGGTCCATGTAATCAGCTAGAACCGCCCCTGAGGTGCCATTTCAGACTTCCCAATAGTAGGATGCCCTAGATACAGATGCCAGGGACCAAATGAGATAAATAAGGGTTATAGATGTTAAGAAAGAGACCCCCCCCCTTTAGTCTTATCTGGAGCGGGTTGCCAGTTGGCTGGGATGTCCATCTGGAGTCTGCTGCCTGGAGGTGGGGGTGACGGATCCGGGTGGAGAGGGGGTGGCCCTTGCCTGCCGTGGGTGTGGTTAGAATGATGGGGAAGGGCCCTTGCCAGGTGGGTTGTAGTCTGTCCTTCAGGTGAGTTTTAACCCACACCGAGTCCCCAGGCTGGAATGGGTGCACAGGGTCCGAGGAGGGTAGAGGGAGAACCTGGCGAACTTGTCCATGTCCTTGAGCCTGGGCATCCTGTAGGGTTTGGAGGAACTTAAGGAGAGAGGTGTTATGGATTTCAGCTAAGGGTTCCGCCTGTAACCGGGGAAGAAGAGGGGGTGTCCTTCCAAACATAATTTGGAAGGGGGTGAAACCCCCCTGTGAGGAGTCCATCTACCCTGCAGGAGAGCCAGGGGTCCAAGACTGGCCCAGTTTTCACCGGTCTCCAGAACAAGTCTAGTCAAGCTTTCTTTTCATTTCCCTTTTCCTTTAAACAAAACTGAAGAGCAGGCAGTGCAACCTTCCCTGTGGGGACGGGTCTGCGGTGGCCAGGAGGCGGCGCGGGCCCAGCCACGCGATGCACCCGCCTCACCCGGGCTGGGGACCACCAGCCCTCACCGCGCCGCAGACGCAGCGGCCCAGGGCGGCGGGGACCGGCCGGCCGCCCTCCCGGCTGGCCCGCGCCAGCGCCTCGCGGCCTCGCCCTTGGGTGGGAAAGGTGGGTGCAGCCTCTCCACTCAGCTCCGGGCGGCTGCGCGGGGAGGCGAGTCGCGAGATGCCCAAGCCGCGGGCACCGGCCGAGCGGCCCTGAGCACAGCCCGGTGGCCAGCGGTCAGCCTGGGCGAGATGCCCAAGCCGCGGGCACTGGCCGGTGGCCAGCGGTCAGCCGGGCGCTGTCACCCCAGCACCGTGGCCGCGGCGCCGGGCCTGGGCAGCGCCGAGCTGGGCAACATCCGCTCACCTTGAATGGCCATTCTCCCTAAAAATACCAAAAAAACTGCCAAACCAGAGAACAGGGCATTTACAACCAAATTTTAATTGATCCCCACATTTAAGCTTACTATTGGGTTAACATTATACCTAGCACTTATTTTTAAGGTAGGTAAAACATGTTATCAAGGTATTGTGCGAGAAATCACACCTTTTGCATAAGTAGTCCCCTGGATGCACTTACTGGTGACAAAAACAACACTGGCATGATTAAATAGACTCGTATCATAGGTTACAAACACTGTTCAAAGCCAATATGAATTTTTAAAGTTGGATGGACCCTTTCACAGTTAATCTTTTGGCTTAAGGAATAAAAATTAAAGTAGTCTTATACTGCATTTTACAAATGTTTCAGCAGCTTTTAAAACCTTTTCAGTTATAGTTATATAAAGCTTATTACACTATGATTTATTTTAAATATAGTTTACAAACAGATCAGTTATACATACACTGGCACTTTAGCACAAGGGCAAACTTTAAAAACAAACTATTTCAGACCTTTAAAATTAGGCCACTGTGTAAAAAGAGCCTATGGTCTTACATTCAGCAAATTCATACTAAAATACTCTGTTATTGTAAGATGAATGCCCAAACTCTACATATGCTACAAGTTTATTACATATATTCACATGGCTCTTTCTTTCCTGGGTACTCAAGACTTTCAGGTCACACAGCTCCCTCCCTGACGCGAGCTTGCAGGGACGATCGGAGTGGCCTGTGCGGTGCTGCAATACAAAAATGTGTTTTGGAAGCTATTCTGTGACCACCAAATACTGTTGTTTCTATAAAAAAGGTTTTGGCACATCTGTTGCAGTTCACCCGTCTACTGCACACAGAAATGGGGTCTCGAGGGCACCTCTCATTCTAAACAGCGCCTAGTGCCCCTTTCAGTCACTGCTGTTCGGTTCACCACCCTGCGGCTGTTCTGCAAGGAAAGTCACACTTTCTCTGGCGGTGCATCACGCTGCTGGCGTATAGCTGGCTTAAGTGTTTCTAGGACATTAAACTAGTTCTCAGGCCCTGTCTTGACTAGATGCTTGTAACCAGACTCACTAGATTTCAACAAGTAAATCCACTGACTTCTGAGTAATAATCTTAAATCAGTATTTTACCCCAAAAAGCAATAGGAAATGTTGATTCCCTTACAGTCCCCAAATCTAAACTTGGTTTCACATAAGTCACTCAGTTGAGAACACGTGATATTAAATACGATGATCAGTAATTTAGTTTTTTAAGAGGCACTGGCACCACCACTATATCACAGCGCAGGGCAGCGCGAAACAAGGTGAAGTCTGCATTTTCTTCATTAATTAGCTGTTTTACACAGAGATCAGTTACCGAGCACTGAATTTGGTACGAAACAGTGGACAACTGCCCTTAAATATTACTCCATTTAAACACTAGTATTTGATCTTATTTTACACCTGTCCTTCAAGCGAGGTTTTAAGTTGAAATGTCGTTATTTCCTCATCAGAAGGATGAAAGGAAACAGGAACCCAGTGGCTTGGCTGTTTATTAAATTTGGCTCCAGCATAGTTTTGATTAGTCTGAGACTTAAAAAGTAAGCTGGGACTTGATAAGCTCCGTTCCAATTATGATTATTTGGAAAATTCTTGTTCTTCCCGTTTTGCAGGGCCTGCCGAGTGGCTGCGGGTGTGTTATGAGATAACTGAGTTGCTGACAGTCGTCCCGGGCGGTGGGTGTGAAACAGACTCTAGTCCCCGATAAGGGCCTGCGGTTTTTCTGAGAAGGGGTTCTGGGCTTTTCAGTTACACAGGTCGCTGGGCGAGAAGGGACTTTGAACAGGAAACCAGGCCCTTCCCGGAGTCCTGTTCGCCTCTGGCGGGGGGGGGGGGGGTGGGGTGGGGGACACACAGCCTGGAAGACAAGGCGCCTCCCGCTGGCCCTAAGGAGGACCGCGGGTCAGGGGCGGGGCGCCCAGCGTGGGGCTCAAACCCGACCCTAGGATCAGGAGTCTCACCCTTATGTCGTTGCGCCCACCAGGGAGGCGGGTTGGGGCCACTCAAGTCCCGTAGCTATTGCTGTAGGACCACAGACAGTCACTCTCACGCTCTCAGAGGCTGGTGCACTTTCTCCTTTCCCCAGAGTGTCCATTACACAGAAACCCAAGGCCGGGTCAAAGACCAGGACCAGCCAGGAGGGGGATCAGCCAGAACCAGGGGAGGCCAGGCTCTCCCGGCAGCCAGGTTCCCCTGTCCGCCTCCTGACTTAAAGAGGAACCTCCCACAATTGAAATGGCCACCTATGGCCCTAACTGGCGACAATCCAGAGACTAGCCTTACCAGGAAATAACCAGAGAATAATTTGAAATTAATTTAAAATTATTTCTTACCTCCGGATGTGTCCTGAGGGGCTCCAAACTAATATATAGCCATGGGGCGTCTGCTCTCTAGTCGCAAGGGAAAAATCCTCGTTGCGGGGCCCTGGCGCATCATCAGGGGGTACCCCACCCCCAGACAAGAAGTTCCCCAGCGGGCCAGCTCGCAGAGGCCCGGTGGCTTGGAGAAATTTTAGAATTAGATCTCGCTGGGGCCTCCAAATGTTATACCCAAGTTACACGAGACTAATTCACACAGAGACCGAATTGTTTGGAGTTTTTCATTAGCCAGCGGCTATGAGTGGGCTCCTGCCCTGAACAGACTCGCAGCCCCGAGCAGTCTTTGCAGGGAGAATATAACGGCAAAACCCACATTCTCGGTTGGGGGAGCAGACGCGGCAGTGACCCGACAGGCAGAAGCTGAGACCCGCGTTAGTCGACCTCCTTCGGTTAGCTGGCCTCTGGAGTTCTGCGGGCTGCGGCCTTTTCCCCAGCGCCGGGAAAGGGGAAGAGGCCGTTGTTTCTACATAATAAATGTTGTTGCTCTTGCTTATCCTAAAGTAGCGGCTGTCAAGGCTGAAATGGGAGTGCTATACCGCAGCCTGAGGGATAGGGTTATACATGGAAATGAGGTAAACTGAGGCTGGGAACGGAACGCAGCTACGTGCAGTCCTGGAGGTCCGCAGGCATCAGCTCTCGTTCTCGGTCGTCTGGCGATGTCTCCATAAGATGATATCTTGACTCCTGGTTGGGCCGGCCTCACTGACCACGCCTGTTCACGGATACATTGTCCACCGCTGCGTCACCTCCTTAATTGCTTTGTCCCGGATCAAGGGGAGTGTATGGGCACAAAGGCCTAGGAAAAAGAAACTTAAACCCCTGTGCACACGAGTATATGTGTTCTATAATTTATAAGTGATATTATATTTCAGGTGCTCAATCTTTGGAAGTTATAAGTGCCTCTATCACCATGTTTCATGGGAGTCCTCCAGCCCAGTCAGCCTTCAGACGATGCAGCCCTGGCTAACCAGTTGACTGCAACCTTGAGAGATGCCCTGTGCCAGAAACACTCAGGTAAACCTCTTCTGGAGATAACATTTGTTGTTGTGGGCTAAGTTTTGGGTAATTTGTGATGCTGCACTACATAACTAATACAGTGTCCAGAGAATGAATGATTGCACTTTAACTTTCACTTCCTTTAAATTAATTACAAGATATTAAACATGTCATTTGGTTTTAAGATTTAAGAATTTCCAGCCCAGCCAGGCGTGGCTCAGCGGTTGAGCATTGACCTAGGATCCAGGCGATCAGGGTTCGATTCCTGGCCAGGGCACATGCCCGGGTTGCGGGCTCGATCCCCAGTCAGGGGCGTGCAAGAGGCAGCCGATCAATGACTCTCTCATCATTGATGTTTCTCTCTCTCTCTCCCTCTCCTTTCCTCTCTCTGAAATCAATAAAGATATATTTTTTAAAAAAAATTTCCAGAGTTAACAAGCAGGATGTATTTTATTATCATTCACAACAATCTATTTGTTTTAACTTTAATTTTAAACCATGACCCAAATAAACACTAAAGGAAGAACAGGTGATGCTAGGCTGACTCTGTGATGATCCCCAGTAACCACCTGGGTACTCACCTCCCCCAGTTATCCATGAAACACAATAGGTGCTGCTGGGAAGGGGTTTTGTAGATGTAACTATGGTCTCAAATCAGCTGATCTTAAGACTATCCTGGGTGGGGCTGTCCTAATCAGGTGAGTGCTGACTGGTGTTCCTCCTGAGCAAAGGGATTCCAAGTGAGAGAGTTCAGTGTGAGGGATTTTCTCCCCTGGGCGCTTGAAAATGGAGGGCCACATGGTAAAGACTGCTGGTGGGCACTAGGTCTTGGGAACAGCCCTCCCATGCCCACCCCCCATCTCTTCCTTGCTGACACTTGTCAAGGAAACAGGGATCTCATACCTACAACCGGGAAAAACTGAATCTGCTAACAATCTCTGTAAGCTTAGAGAAGGAGCCTGAGCTCAGAATGAGGGCACAGCTCTGTGACACCTTGACAGAGAACCCACCCACACCATGCTGGATTTCTCACTAAGGACCTGTGAGCAAAGAAATGGGGGCTGTTTCCAGCCACTAAGTTGTGGTAATTTTTATACAGTAATAGAAAACTAATACACAGGCTCAACTGTGCAATAAACACACAACATTTTCCCCCACTGGAATAAATTTATGAACTGACAGGTAATAAAATATTCCCTAACATTTATTTTATTTTATGGCTTTTGTGCAGTGTAATAAAATTTTACTACAATTATCTTTCATTCATTCATTCATTCATTGATTCAACAATAATTAATTTAATCCCTAGAATGTACCAGGAAACAGCTTCATGTGGATATACAATTTTGACCTAAGCGGCCCAAAACCCCTGTGCTCATGTGCCTTACCTTCCACAGGCTCTATGTGAGTGACATGGGAGACATTAGAGCTTTGTAAGTGAAGAAATGACACAACCTGACTCACCTTAGCAGGACTGCTGGCCCCTGTGTGGAGAACAGTCCCTGGGTGGCAGGTGAGGTGGTGGCGCTAGTGCCACAATCAGGAGAAGGTGATGGAGACAAAGGGGAGAAGAGGCCTGAGGGGTGAGAGAGCCTGAGAAGGGCTGGAGAAGCAGAAAGTGAGGAAAAGCAGAAGAGGTAGAGATTATAAAACAGTGGATCTATAGTAAATGTGTCTACAGGGCCTAGCAGGGTGTTCCTTGCATTTGGTGCTGTGGACCCCCAGAAAAAGACATCTACTAAGGAGGACTCCTGGTGGTGACTGAGCTCAAATTAACAACAAACAGCCCACCTGCCGTTCCTGCAGCTGGCGGAGGCTGCTCTGAGCTACCCGCCTCCCACCGCGCTGTGGGCCTGCTCCGTGCCTTCCTCCCCCTCCCTCCCCACCCCCGGGGTGGAGACGGCTTTTCGCAGGGCTGGGTACAGGGCGGGCGGAGCTCAGTGTTGTTTGTGTTCTTTCTGTGGGTGCCGGAGCGGGGCGCAGGCTCTCGCGGGTCGTTCGTGGTTTGTCGGGGGCCTGTGGTCACTGCAGTTCGCCGGTCGCCGAGCTCCTGCTTCCGCGACTCGGGTTTCCAGGGCCCTTAACCCGCCGCCGGGCGCCGCCGGCCTCGCCCACGGGCAGCCCCTTCCCGCGCGGACGCCGCTCCCCGTCGGGCCCGGCGCGGCCTCGCACGGTTCCCGCGTCCCGGGCGGCCCGCCCGCCGAGTCCCCGGGCGCCGTCCACCGACCGGAAGGCCCCGTGCGCGCGACGCAGACCCACCGGGGCCGGGGGCTTCGCCCGCGCGGCCAGCGCTGCCGGCTCCGAGCTTCGCCGCGGCAGAGCCGAGCCCACGGGTGAGCGGCTGGGCGCCGAGTCTCCTTCACTGCACCCCAAAGCGGGGCTTCCCGTGGGGGTGTGTGGGCGTCCACGCCCTGGGGAAGAGAAAGCCCCGGGGGCCTCCCCCGCAGCCTCAGGCCCCCCTGGGGCAGCCGGCGCGGCCGGAGCTCCGCGCGGGGGCGGGGGCGGGGGCGGGGGCGGTGCCACCCCGGGTCCGGGGCCCCGCTCCCGGCCGAGGGCGGGGACTCGGCGTCGCTTTCGTTTCTCACAACCTGGGCGGGGTCCTCCCTCCTGGACTCTGAGGACGCGTCCCCGTCTCTCCCCCACGGGGGCCCCGTTCGTAACGAAGCCGGTTGCGGGACAGCCCCAGTCCAGTCCCGCGACTAGCCTCCGAGGGCTCGCCGCCCCCGCACCCCGACGTTGCTGCCATGAGGCCCCCAGACGTGCTCCGGTTGCTCCTGGTCCTGACGGAGACCTGGGCGGGTGAGTCCGCGTCGGGAGGGGAGGCCTCTGGGGCGCAGGGCCCGGGGAAGGCCGGGCCCCACACCGCCGACGTCCTCCCCGCCTAGCCCCCGACCCCTCTCCTCTTCCCGCCCCCTTTCCCCCCGCCCGCTTTCCATCCCCCGCCCCGGCCCCGCCCGCTTTCCATCCCCCGCCCCGCCCCCGCCCCGCCCCCGCCCGTTTTCCACCCCGGGCCCGCCCCGGCCCCGCCCGTTTTCCATCCCCCGCCCCGCCCCCCCCCCCCCCCCGCCGCGGTGCGGGCCAGAGCGCGGGGCCTCAGCCTCCCCCCGCAGGGCCCCACTCCCTGCGGTATTTCTACACCGCCATGTCCCGGCCCGGCCGCGGGGAGCTCCGCTTCATCGCCGTCGGCTACGTGGACGACACGCAGTTCGTGCGGTTCGACAGCGACTCCGCGAGCCCGAGGGTGGAGCCGCTGACGCCGTGGATGCGGCAGCCGTGGGTGCAGCAGGTGGATCCGCAGTACTGGGAGGTAGAGACGGGGAACGTTAAGGAAACGGCGCAGAACTTCCGAGTGACTCTGGACCACCTGCGGGGCTACTACAACCAGAGCCGCGACGGTGAGCCCGCGCGCCCCCCCGCGGGGCCGTCACGACTTTCACCCGTTTCTTTTTAATGGATCTTACTTGATTTCAGAGAGAGGGAGGAAGGGAGAAGGGAGAGAGGGCAGAGAGAGAAACACCAATGGCGAGAGAGTCGCTGATCGCCTGCCTCGTGCTCGCCACCCGGAACGTGCTCTGACCGGGCGATCGAGCCTCGATCTCCTGGAGCCGCGGTCGACGCTCGACCGCAGAGCCACGTCCGGCCGGGCTATTGCTGTTCATTTTCCGTTGCCTGCTGCTGCGGGGCGCTAAGTGGGCGGGGCTGACCGCGGGGCCGGACTGAGTGGGCGGGGCTGACCGCGGGGCGGGACTGAGTGGGCGGGGCTGACCGCGGGGCCGGACTGAGTGGGCGGGGCTGACGTCGAGGGGCGGGGCGGGACTGAGTGGGCGGGGCTGACCGCGGGGCGGGGCGGGACTGGGTGGGCGGGGCTGACCGCGGGGCGGGCGGGGCTGACGTCGAGGGGCGGGGCGGGACTGAGTGGGCGGGGCTGACGTCGAGGGGCGGGGCCAGGGCCTCACCTCTTGCAGTGGATGTACGGCTGCCGAATGGAGTCGGACGGGCGCTTCGGCGGCGGTTACGACCAGCTCGCCTACGACGGCGCGGACTACATCTCCCTGAACGAGGACCTGCGCTCCTGGACCGCGGCCGACACGGCGGCTCAGATCTCCCGGCGCAAGTACGAGTCTGTGGACGAGGCGGAGGTCCGGAGGAACTACCTGGGGACGGAGTGCATGGAGTGGCTCCGCAGATACCTGGACGAAGGGAAGGCGACGCTGCAGCGCGCAGGTACCGGGGGCCGAGGGCGGCCGTCTCCCCTCGGGCTGGGGCCTGCAGACAGCAAAGGAGGCAGTGGGATCAGCATCAGAGTAAGGCCCCCTTGCGTGCGCGGGGAGACTGCAGGTCCAGTAGCAGAGAGTGACTCCCACTTTTCTCTCGAGGACAATTAGGGTGCAGTCTCTCCGGGGATGGAGGAGGAGACTAACCCTGAAATAACCCATCAGTGGTCCTCTTTGACCCTGGCTGTGGCTCTGGGACCCATGGGAGACATTCCCTCTCAGGCCTTGTTCGATGCCCCTCACCCAGTGTGTCTGAGGTCTGACCCCGACATTTCTGAGTAATTTGGCCTCCACCCAGGTCAGGACCACAAATCCCTTTTCTCCCCTCAGAGACCTGCCTCCTACCCTGGGCTGTCTCACTCTGACTTTAGAAATTTCCAAAGACTAGGAGATCATGCCAGTTGACTCTGTCCACACTGGTGTGTGGATTGTGTGCTCCCTTCCCCCACCCCAGGTGTCCTGTCCATCCTCAGGATGGACACATGAATGCTGCTGGAGTGTCCCAAGATGATGCAAAGTTCCTGAATTTTCTCATCCTTCCCATCAGATCCCCCAGAGACACATGTGACCCATCACCCCATCTCTGACCGTGAGGTCAGCCTGAGGTGCTGGGCCCTGGGCTTCTACCCTGCGGAGATCACCCTGACCTGGCACCGCGATGGGGAGGAGCAGACCCAGGACACGGAGTTTGTGGAGACCAGGCCTGCGGGGGACAGGACTTTCCAGAAGTGGGCGGCCGTGGTGGTGCCCCCTGGAGAGGAGCAGAGATACACGTGCCATGTGCAGCACGAGGGGCTGCCCGAGCCCCGCACACTGAGATGGGGTGAGGAGGGGATGTGGGCACAGGGCCTGTTCTCAGGGAAGCAGGGGCCTCTGGAGGACTTTAGCAGGGTGGGAGCTGAGGCGTGGCAGTCAGGGCCCTCAGCTTCCCTTCCCTTCCCTTCCCTTCCCCTCCCAGAGCCACCTCTTCAGCCCACCTTCATTGCTGTCCTTGTTTTTGGAGCTGTGGTCACTGGAGCTGTGGCAGCTGGAACTCTGGCAGCTGGAGCTGTGATGTGCAGGAAGAAGGTTACAGGTAGGAAACGGGTGGAGTCTGAGTTTTCTTGTCCCAATTTGGGGTTTTTAAGTCATAGGTAGAAACTTTCCAGTCTCTTGCCATAATGCTGAGAGGTGCCATCCACACAGATGTGCTTACCTAGTCTGGGGTCCTTTTTGCTAACACTCCTTTGAAAAGCACATCTGAAAAAGAGGAAAGTTGCCCTAGCTGGTTTGTCTCAGTGGTTAGAGCATCGGCCTGTGGCCTGAAGGGTCATGGGTTCAATTCCAGCTGAGAGCACATATCTCTGTTGCAGGCCCAATCCCCAGCCCGTCAGGACACATGCGGGAGGCAACCAGTCGATGTTTCTCTCACATCGATGTCTCCCCTCCCCCCCTTCCTCTCCGTTCCAATCTCTGGGAAAAAATATCCTCGAGTGAGCATTTAAAAAAGAGAGGAAACTGTCTCCTTGATGAATCTGGCCATTTCGTGATTCCTAGCAGGGCAGAGGGCAGGTCCTTGCTGAGGACAGACCTCCAGGAGGACTGTGGGTCCAGTCCCTGCACATGTACTTTCCTCAAGTTTCCTGGCCCTGCTCTGGGTCTGTAGTCACAGTTCTGGAAACTTCTCTGGGGTCTAGGACTAGAGGTTTCTGTAGGACCTCACGGCCCTGCCTCCTCCCTGGTCTCTCACAGGATGTTTTCTTCCCACAGGTGCAAAAGGATGGAGCTACGCTCAGGCTGCCAGTGAGTATGGAGGGGGTGACCCCTGAGACCCTGTGACACTGTAGATGGGAGCCCATAGGGGACCTCACCCCCCATAGTTCCTCCTTTAGTCCCCTGTCCTGGGGGCTCTGACCTTGTCCTGTCTTATTCTATCCCAGGCAGTGACAGTGTTGAGGGCTGTGATGTGTCTCTCATGGCTTCTGAAGATGAGACCCTGATATAGGGAGGGGTTGGGTAGAGGGGACAGGACTGGGTAATGGGGATTCTTTGGGACATTTTGAGCATGCAGTGGGCTGTTGAGAATGTCACCATCTATGACGACTGACCCGAACTTGTTCATGATTATTTTCTTCTACAGTGTGAGGCCCGTGCCTTGTCAAGGAGCAGACAACATATTTCACTGGCTGGGCATCAACCTAGGATCCAGGAGATCTTGGTTGTATTCTTGGTCAAGGCACATGCTTGGGCTGTGGGCTTGATCCCCAGTAGGGGGCATGCAGGAGGCAGCCCATCAGAACCTCTGATTTCTTTTTGCAAAGGTCACCTGAATGTGTGTGTGTTCCTATCAGCATAATGTGAGGATGTGGGAGGCCCGCGCCCCCTCCCCCGCCGTGCCTCCCCCCCTCCCCATCCCTGTCTTTACTCTGTGTTGCACTGAGCTGCAGCTTCTTACTCCCACATTAAAATAAGACTGGATATGAATTTGTTTTTTGAGTTCTTGCCTTGAAGGGTGATGGGGCTCAGCCAGCCTGGGAACCACTGAGGTCAGGGACAGCTCAGGGCAGGAAATGGTTTTAAATCACATTTAAGGTGTTTTTTGTTTTTCTCTCAGAAAGAAAAATATGTTCATTATGAGACCTGCTGGGAGTTCCATGGCGTTTTCTCTACCACGGGGCAGTGTCGGGGAAGATTAGGATGTGGGTCATGGGTCAGCATAATAACATGTTGAGTGTTTGCTCTCTCAAACTGTGCCCCAGGCTGATTTCTTGGAGTAAATGATGGAACCCAGTTTTTCTAATTTAGACATAAAGTAGCATGCACATGGTATTGGGGTCTGGTGCTGTTTTGGGGAAAGCCACAGAACAGGCTTGAGGCCACACAGCCAGGAACGGGTCCGCAGTCCAGCCCAGGGCGGGTCCCATACAGGAGCCACTGCCTGCTGCTGGGCACAGATGTCACTGCTCACACCACTGAGTCCCCTGTGCAAGACCCTGGCCCCGCGGCTAGGACTGCTGTCTGCTGCTCCTGGCACCAGACACTGTTCTGCCTCTCCTACCTCCCCTGCCACATGCACTCTGCAAAGTCCCAGCCCCTCTGTCACCACGTCCTGAGTCAGAGTCAGCATGTGGTCACCTGATGCATGAATGTCAGGGGGCTGGGTTCCCTCTTTTATGGAGGGCCATGGTCTCTGCCTCCCACCAAGACCCTTTACCTGTGGAATTCTCATGTGGGAAGAGAGGTTGCGGGGGTGAAGGGTGGAAAAGAGGGACCAGTTGCAAATCTTGGGGCACATCTGAGCTGGAACTTTCTCAGTACTTTGCAGGCACTCAGGTTTGGCTGGAAGAGTGGAGGAATAAATGACATGTTTCTACTCATTCCCTTGATTCTATGTTATTGAATCCAGCTTTACTCTGATTTGTACTCTCAGATAAGAGAGTGAGGTGGTGAAGTGATTATCTGCCTTTGTCTCTTACTTGGGTAGAGCGCCCAGGTTTGGAAGACTAGCGGCTCTGTGTGCACTGATGTCACATTCATATTTATATTTCCTTATATATTTATGTATACATGCAAATATTTCTGGGAGAAAATCTCTAACATTTATCACTTTTTATTGGACAGTCTCAAAGGACTAAAATCCAAAACATGTTCCCCATGTCAACGAAGTTCTACTCAAAGTCTGGTCCATAACCAGCTGGTGGCAGACCGAGGACATGGTGCAAATGCCTATATTTGCTGATCTTGAGCTCTGGGGTGAGAGGAGATTGAGCATTACTTGCTGATTCTCTAAATTTCCCTGTGGGACGGTGAGGGATGTTTTCCTTCACCCAACCAGCTATCTGATCCCCTGACACCAGCTAGGTGTCCTGCGACACAGAGTCAGGGCTCCGTCCCACAAGACCGCCCTCACTTAACATACAAGTCACAGTTTCAGATCCCCATGGCACCTGCACTTCTGTCCAACTTGGCTACGTGGGTTAGGGGTCCCCCTCTCCCAAGTTCAATAATTTGCTAGAACAGCTGGTACAACTTGGGAAAATGCTGTCTTACTGTTACAGTTTCTGATAAATGATGCAGGTGAGCAACCAGATGAAGAGAGACATGGGAAGCGGGAAGGAAGGGTCCCGAGGACAGAAACCTCTGTCACCGCGGAGCTGGAATGTGTCACACCCCCTCCAGCATGTGGATGTGGTCACTGCTTCAGATTGTTGGGGTTTTATGGAAGTTTCCCTGCGTAGACAGGATCGATGAAGTCTCTGGCCGTTGGTGATGAGCTCCAACTCCGGCCGCTCTCCCAGAGGGTGGGCAGTGAGCCTGGAAGTCCAGCCCCTCATCAAGGGAGGTCTTTCTGGTGGCCACCCCAATCCTGGAGGAATCCAGGACCCTCAGCCAAGAGCCCTCTCATTAGCATCCCAAAGACACTTGTCACTCTGGAGATTCCAAGGGTTTTAGGAGCTCTGTGCCAGCAACCAGGGGAGACCCAATATTCTCTGTGATACCGCAGGTCTTTCACCACAGATCCATTAATAGCAAAAGTATCCTAACAGCTGAAAAAGGTTGGTGTTGCCGGTGGAAATGAAGTCTTTTCACAGGATCACAAGGAAAGCATTTCAGGGAGCCACATATGGGAGGATGTGGTAAGATTTATTGTGGTTGAAATGGAAGGCTTCTTCCAGGTGCCTGATGTCCCATCTCCGTCTATCCTGGTGTGAAAAAAGTTCAACCTTGTCTTCATCAAGCCCAGGACAGCCCAGCTGGGAGAGGCTCAGTGGTTGAGCATCGACCTGGGATCCAGGAGATCATAGTTTGATTCCCGGTCAGGGCACATGCCCAGGTCTCGGGCTTGATCCCCAGTCAGGGGCGTGCAGGAGGCAGCCGATCCATGACTCTCATTGATGTTTCTCTCTCCCTCTCTCTCTCTCCCCCCGCTTCCTCTCTCTGAAATCAATAAAGATCTAATTAAAAATAAATAGAAAAATTTAAAAAGTCCAGTACAAAGGCCAAGGTCCAAAAGAGCTATGCCATGCCGAAGCTCAGTTCAGTTTAGTCCATGTCTGTCCCCATCCGGCTAGCATAATCTGTTCCCAGCTGTGCTCTGGTGGCACTATAACTGCCACAGCCCAAGGCAGCCACTAGGGCCCCATGGCTGCTATGGAGAGAGAACATGTGAACGAAGGGGGAGATAGCATTTGAGAGAGAGACAGAGACAGAGAGACAGAGAGAGAGCTCTTTGTTAAGCTTGGGTTATATTATCTCAGGCTTGGAGGACCAGGTGCCTTTTCAAACTAACCAATCAATTTCCCATCTTTCAGGGGCTGGGGCTACCCTCCCCCCCAACCACTCGGTTTGTGATATTGTAGTGAAATGGATTACAGCGTCATTTCCTAATGCAAAGTGAGATGTGTGGGAAGAAAATATACAATTCTTTAATTAAAATTATTTCCCACTGACCTACACTTTGAGCGTTTCATGAAATAACTAAATGTTGTCTACCCCTCACCCCCAAATAAACTCCTGGGGCTCTGTGTCCCTTACCCTATGCGCTCCTTTTCCCAGGCGGCACACTCCCTCTTGTGGTCGCCCTCTTGGTGCCCGGCACGTGCCTCCTAGTGGCAGCACCTTCTCCGGTGTCATCTTGGCTCCTGCTGCGTGGCGCCCTGTCCCTTCCCCTAGTAATCTGTGGGAACCCCATGGCGCTTCCCGGGGAGCGTGCGAAGCTGCAGCTTCCTAGCGAAGCAGGCCCGGTGTTGCATCCGGCTTCCCCTAGTGGAGCATTCAGTAGTCTAGTCCCTCGCCCTCTTGCATGAAAATGACTCCCAGGGTCTTTCCCCTCAGGTCTGCAGGCTCCATTTGATCTCCTGCGGTTCCAAAAGCAGGAAAGGCCTCGGCTGTTTGTGGCTTCACCCTTCCAGGCATCGGCTATAATTGAGCTAAGAGACAGCATCATGTCTTGCTCACAACCCTTTGAGGTGCTGATGTAATGCTGGATTTCACTCCTCACATAACTGATTCATTCATTCGTCCCCCCACAACTAGCGGTCCTCCTCCTGCCCACATGTGCTACACTTTTCACCCTTGGATGGGACATGAGCTTTGGCTGCTGAGCTGGTCTAGACCATAGGCAGCAGGACCTGACCATCCCGGTGCAGAGGGAGGGTCCCCAGCGCAGGGCTAGTGGCAACTGAACACCAGGGGGACAGCCCCGTGGGAATCTGACACAGGTGAACAACACAGTTACAGCCTCTTGCTCGGAAGCCATCCCCGTTACTGGCCCTAGGAGTTGCAGCCCCTGCTGGGGCCAGAGTGTCAGGGGCAAGGAAGGAAGGGGAGGTGAACTGCAGTCACTACCACGCCCTCCCACCGGGGAAGAACTGTGCAGTCACACCTGCCCTCCCAGAGGAAACGCCCAGCGGGGACACCCTGCAGCCGGTCAGGCAGCTGAGCACACACACTCATTAACAAAGAGTGTCAGCAGCCCTCTGCCCTCCAGTCCCTCCACCCCGTCTAGACACCAGTGTTTCAATGGCCCAGGCCAGTTCTCTACCAAACAGCTACTCTGAGGAGGACACCTCTCTGCCATGTCGACACTATGGGCTGTGAGGGATATTCTCTGGTCTGAAGAGATGTGCTTTGCTTTTTGGGTCCTTCTATATTTCCTGAGCATTTGCGTGGACCATGGGTAAGCCAAGCCCAGGTGCAGTGTCCATTCCTGCCAAGACCCATTTCTAGCTGCTGCCCTGCAGTTTCCAGCACCATCTGACTTGCCAGCCGTGTTCGAGGCCTTCCCACCAGGGCATCTGCCACCCAGCCTTCTGCAGCGTCTGGCTCTTTTGCCAGCACACAGAACAGTTCTTTTTGGTATTTTGTGCCTCAGAGGATGCAAGGGGAATATGTCTAGACTTAGCCCATGTTGGCCTGGCTGCAGCCCCCAATACCCACTTATTTCATGAAGCCAGGTGGCCATCTCGAGAGAGGACAGCAGGATATCCACTCATTAGCCCCGATCGCTTTCCACACCTGGAGGGGCTGCAGTGATGGGCACAGGCTTGTGCTGCCTAGAGACGCCCTCAGGCTCCAGCCGTGCTTTCCAGAGGACAGTGCCCATGTGGGCGTGGTTTTAATGCGTCAGGTAGCCCGGCCCGGCGAGGCTCAGCGGCTGAGCGCCGGCCTTGGCTCCAGGAGATCGCGGTTCGATTCCCCATCAGGGCACATGCCCGTGTTGTGGGCTCGATCCCCATGCTCGACCCCCAGTCGGGGGCGTGCAGGAGGCAGCCGATCAATGACTCTCATCACTGATGTTTCTGTCCCTCTCTCTTCCTCTCTCTGAAATCAATAAAGACATATTCTTTAAAAAAAAAAAATAGGCCAGGTTTCCTGCTCTTCTGCCTGACCATGTGGCCACTGCCTATGAGCCAGGGAAAATGGGGGACAACTGTAATAGAGTCAACAATAACAAACAAACAAACAGAAAACTGAACCGCAGGGGCTTTTATCATCGCTCAGTTCTTCCATTGCTGCTAGGAAAAGGGCTTGCAGCTTCCTCGCTGCTGGTCCATTCCCACCTTCCTTGATCAGAGCGCAGCCTTCCAAATAGTATGTTGTCCATTCACCTTGCAGCTGCCATTCGTTACTAAGCAGTTCTTTGTAGGTCAACTGAGAACGTTAATAGGACGCTGTCGACAAGGAAAAGCTGAAGGAGTTCCTCACCACCAGACCAGCACTACAGGAAATGGTGAAGGGTCTTCTTTAAGGAGAAGCTAATGAACAAAAGAATCTGAGGAACTAAATAGATCCAGAGACACTGACGCATGTAACAGACGATCATATTTCAGAGGGAAGGGGGGTGGGGGTAGGAAGAGATTAACTAAAGAAGTTATATGCATAACCCATGGACACAGTCAAAAATGGGGCGAAGGCCTGGGGAGGGGGTGGGAGCGAGGTGGAGGGGTCAATTGGGGGGAAATGGGACACCTGTAATACTTTCAACAATAAAGATAAATTTAAAAAAATAAATAAATAAAATAAAAAAGAAATAGGACACTGTCCAAGTGACAAGAGACTCCAGCAGGCCTCCCTTAGTTCCAAAGTCAGTCCTGGGGAGAAGAGGCTCCCCGCTTGAGTCTGTCCTGCATCCATCCCCTCGTGCACGATCCTGTGTCCCCATTTCCACTCTTTCATGGAATTCTTCTGGGAGCTGTGCTCAACGTTAGAGTGTTTCTAACATCATCCAAGACAGTGTATGTATCTCAGGTTTCAAGATTGCTTTCTGTCCTTCACTCACAGGGGCAATTTCAGTGACTGTCCAATAGCAAGCTAATCACTGCCCCTCGACTGGACATTCTCTGAAGTCGCAGTGGTCATCCCCAGAAGGGCTCAGAGGCTCTGCCACCACTCAGCAGCTGCTGCACACGGGCCATGGAGCAGAGCCGCGTCTGCGCGTCCCCGCGGCTCCATCCCATGCTGGCTGCTTCCCGTCGCAGGCCCGCTGGGGGCTGGAAGGCGGCCTCCTCACTGAACCATCGATTAGCCTCCCCGCTACCCCCGACTTCCACCTCAGCCCTGTCCACTCGGCCCACGTTCTCTCAGCCTCATAGAGCCACAGGCCCGCTGCACCAGCAGGCTTCGGTCCCACAGGCAGGAGCCCCTGTGAGAGAGTCTAGACCATGTGCTGCTCCTCCCCCTCGGGGATACCAGGTTTGGGTCCCCAGCTGGGGGCGGTAAACTCTGGCTGTTAGTCAAGCTTTGTCTTGCTCAGTCTGCGGAACTGTTGACTGTTGATCGCCCAGGGGTCGCAGTCAGCCTTCTCGCTGGAACCTTGGCCTTCCTGCTTTCTAAATTCTTTCAAACTAGGGTAGAGTCATCCTGTTTGGGGCCTTTTAATTTTCGGGAACCAACAGGGGGTCCCTTTACTGCACCCAACCTTCCATGGTGCTGTATTAGGCCTTTGTTTTAACTTCATCAGTGTTGTTTTATTTTTCTCATTTTTCTTTTGGAAAACAAATAAAAAGCTCTTGAGTTAGAAAAACAAACAAATCAGGAGTGGCTAGATTTTTATCTTTATTTCTCTAGACTAGGCCCTTGGGAATACATTGGGATGCTGGGACTGTCTCCACATCGACTTTTACATCCCTAGGACTTATAACTGGAAGTTTTACCTTCTGACTACCTGCACTCATTTTCCCCAAAGTTACACAACCTTCCCACTGTCTCTTCTCTGCGTCTATGTTTTTGTGTTGTTTTTAGATTACACATAAAGTTAGGTCCTAGAGTATTTGTCTTTCTCTGATATTCCACTTAGCAAGATACCCTCTAGGTTCACCTATGCTGTCTGAAATGGCAGAAAAATGTCTCTATATAGATATATATGCCATTTTCTTTATCCATTCCCCCATCTCTGGGCTTAGGCTGTTTTGACATCTTAGCTATTCTAAATAATGCTGCAATAAACTTGAAGGCACACATGTTTGTTTGTCTAAAATATGTCTTTATTGATTTCAGAGAGAGGAAGGGAGAGGGGAAGAGAGACAGAAACATCAATGATGAGAGAGTCATTGATCGAGCCCACAACCCGGGTATGTGCCCTGACCCGGAATTGAACCCGGATCTCCTGGATCCTAGGTCTACTCTCAACCACTGAGCCACGCCCGGCGGGGCTGGTTGTGGATTTTTGTATCTATCTTCATCACGCATATTGGCCCACAATTTTCTTTTCATTGGCTGATAATTTTCTTTTCTTGTGGTGTTCTTGTCTGGTTTCAGTACAAGAGTCAGACTATTTTGATTGCTGACTTGACTCCACTGTCCATCATGGTAACCACATCCACCATGACCTTGGCATTGACTGCCTCCACTTGGGCCCTGAACCCCAGGATCCAACTACTCCAGTTGCATTTAGGTTTCCCATCTCAGTTACTGTGGTTCTGACTGCGAGGTCTGGCCTACATGGAGGGGTGATCTCCAAGTTTGCAGATCTCCCCTCATACATTTCTTTCTCACAGTATTAGTGGAAGTTATGTCTTCTGGACCCTCCCAGTGTGGGTGAGTAGGTTTTAAATAAAAATTCCACTCCAACTTTCCAATCTCCATAAATCATTGAATCCCTTCCTCTACATTAAACCAAGGCAGCGCCAGCATTTTCAATTGACCCGCCATAGGCCACCTTTTGTTCTGTTTCAGCCAACCAGCCACACCAGCAATTAAAGCCCTTTCTAGCTCCCCAGTGTGGAGCGTGAAGTGCAGGATCTCTGCTCTGTGAGCTCACATCCATAATCCAGCCTGAGGTAACTTTATGTTCCTTCCACAGTTACCGCCCATCCATCCCCACACGTGCTCCCTGGGTCTCTGTCTCCATAAATTAGAGCAGTCGGTAGTTCTGGGGGCAGCTCGCCTCTGCAGGGGTCACACTTTGCCTCCACTCTTAGATGCCTGTTGGGATTTGGGTCATTACAGATTTAAAAGCAAAGAGATGTAATAGGGCTGGGTCCCAAATTACAGGAATAAGCAAGGGAATAATCCTTTCTGCAAAACATAAATGCAGTTGGGGATTTAGAGAAGAAAGTTGCTTTTATTTTTAGAGCATTTGCCAAATTTGGAAAAATCATAGCTTTGATTTTCTGAAACTCACAAATTGTAGCAGCAGAGACAATGCCCAGAGCCTGTTTATGTGGAGTCTGCACGGGACAGTCCTGCCTCTCCAAATGTGGGCCACCTAAGATTACATCCTTAGTGTGAGTTAGTGTGAAGCAAAAAAAAAAAAAATCTATTTCACTTCCCACATAAGTCAGGATTCTCCAAAGAGACAGAGCCAAATGTGCATATGTGTGCCTGCGTGTGTGTGCGTGCTTTAGTCAAATTCAACCAATTTAAATGTTAATGTCATCTCAAAAATTCCCCCACAGAAACGTCTGGAATAATGTTTGACCAGATTTCTGAGCATAGTGTCACAACCAAGTTGACACATAAAATTAATCATCAAATTCCCCGGTATAAGAGTGGTCTAAGAAAATGTGCCTTTGATCTCATAAAACAAGGAACAAAAACAACTGTTTCTGAGAATTTTTAACCAACTACCAGACAGCCCTCCTACAGATTTGTTGTCCAAATTTACTTTACTATGTGGGCAGATATTATCTGTGTTTGCTCAAAACCAGAGAAGGAAAAATATGAAAAGCACAAGAGCAGGGATGGGGAACCTTTTTTCTGCCAAGGGCCATTTGGATATTTATAACATCATTTGAGGGCCATACAAAATTATCAACCTAAAACTTAGTTATGAAAAAAGTTCCTAGATTTATTGAATTTCGAGTCCCGCCTGCAGTTGCCTTGGCAGGGCCAGGTCCAATGATTTTGTGGGCCATCTACAGAGTAATAAAGAGTACCAGAAATGGTAAACATGTGCGCAGATATAAAACATTTTTTTTTTTTACTATTTAAATCTCTTTACAGGACAACTGTAGGGACTTCACCAAAAATGGTGGAGCAGAAAATTCCCAAAACCTACAAAACTATCAGAATCAATCTTTCCTGAACATAAGAATCTAATAAAATACAAGGGGAGTTCTTTTTTTTTTTTTAAATATTTTTATTGATTTAAGAGAGAGGAAAGGAGAGGGAGAGAGAGACAGAAACATCAATGATGAGAGAATCATTGATCGAGCCCGCAACCCGGGCATGTGCCCTGACCGGGAATTGAACCCCAATCGCCTGGATCCTAGGTCGATGCTCAGCCGCTGAGCCGCGCCCGGCCGGGCAACAAGGGAAGTTCTTAAGGAAGAAAGAAATTTCTAAGTTGTAAGAAAGCACGGCAGCATTTTCACTTATGACTCCATCAGCACCGAGGCAGCCATGGGATGGTGGCCCACATTCCTGGTGCAGTAAGAGAGGGCAATATGACCATGCTCTCAGAGAACAGGGTTTGTGTCCTTTCACAAGTCTGACGGCTCTTTAGGGTCAGCTCAGAGGCTTTTCTTTGTTTCACCCACCTGGGGGTTTCATTAGGGTTGGAGTGGTCTCCATAGCGGTGTTTTGGTTTTTGAAGGCAGATACTAGCCATGGCTGCTGGGAGCAAAGGATAACAACACGGCAGGGAGCAGTCAGACCTGCCAAGGCTTAGCAAGGGAGAGCCTGGAGAAGCGTACCCATGGGGAATAAGGGCTTTGCAAGGCTCCCATGCATGCTGCGGAATCTAGAAGACTACATGCACGCCCAGGGCTGCATGCATGCTGAAAGAGACCTGAAATGACCTGCAGCTTTTACCTCTGGCTAATGTTTAGAAGCTGTGTAAGCAGGAAAGGAAGGCTAAGGTGGCATAGAAAACAACCTGATTCATTATTGAAGGAGTGTCCCAACTCAGTGCCAATCTGCCATATCTGGGAGAATATTATATATATATATTCTATATATTCTATATATTCTATATATATATTCTATATATATTCTATATATTTATATATATATATAAAATAAAATATATAATAAAAATATAAAATATATATAGTTTTTTTTTTCTTCCAATACTCACATGAGGACATGCTTTTTTTTCTTCTTCTCTTTTAGAGAGAGAGAGGAAGGGAGAGGGAGAGAGAAACATCTACTGGAGAGTGAAACATTGACTGGTTGCCTCCTGCATGTGCCCCAACCAGGGATCAAAACCTGCTACCTGGGCATGTGTCCTGACCAGGAGTTGAATCCATGATGCTTAGGTGCATGAGACGATGCTCCAACAAATGGAGCCACACCGGCCAGGGCTATATTATTTAATTTGTTGGCACCTGCTGTTGAAGGAAACCTCTGTAAAATTGCTAGCTGACCTTTGAGCTAATGAAATAGAGATTTTAGTTACCAAGCGTGACAAAGTTCAGACTTCACAAAAATAGTTAAGGAAAATCACTAAGCAGAGAAACAACTATAACCCACAACAAGCAGCAAAAAGAGACTCTGGGAGAGGAAGGAATGAGATTTCCAGAGTAAATATTACCACATTATAATATTCTAACTGTCTAGTTTACAACAAAAAATTGTGAAGTTTACAAAGAAAGAAGAGAGCATCTCATTAACGGGAAAAAATAGACACTGTCCCTGAGGAAGTCAAGTCATTGAATGCATTAGACAGACTTTACTTCAATAATCTTAACTATTTCAAAGAGCTAAAGGAAACTAAGAGAGCAATATCTCACCAAATAAGAACTATCACAAGAGTCACAAATTACAATAAGGAAACTGATGGAAATTTTAGAGCTGAAAAGTATAATAAATAAAATTTATAACTCGCTAGCACAGTTCAACATCATATTCAAATTCAGAAAAAAGATTTAGTGAACTAGAACATAGGTGATTTAAATTACCATGTCTGAGGAACAAAGAAGAAAAAAATGTTTTAAAAGTAAACAGAATCTACCTTCCCTGGTACTTCAGTGGGTTGGAGCGTCGTTCCATGCACCAAGTGGATGTGGGTTTGATCTCCAGTCGGGGCGCATAAGGGAGGCAACCGGTCGATGTTTATCTCTCACACTGATTTCCTTTCTCTCAAACTCTACCTTCTTCTCTCTCGAAAACCAATTTTTAAAAAAACATATCCTTGGATGAGGATTAAAATTTTTTTTTAAAAAGTAAACAGCCCTGGCTGGTGTGGCTCAGTGTTTAGGGCCTTGGTTACACACTGAAGCGTTCAATTCCTGGTCAAAGGCATGTACTTGGGTTGCAGGTTTGCTTCCCACCCCTGGTCGGAGTGCATGGGAGAGGCAACCAGTTGACATGTCTCTCTCACATCGATGTTTGTGTGTGTGTCTCTCTCTCTACCCCCTCTTCCCCTCCCTCCCTTCCACTCTCTCTCAAAGCAATGGAAAAAATATCCTCAAGTTAGGATTAACAAAAAATGGAACAAAACCTAAGGTACATGTGGGACATCATCAAACAGGCCAATATAAGCAGAATTTATCAGGGAGAAGAGTCAGTAAATCAAAGATGGGTCAATTAAAATGATCCATGAAGACAAGAAATAAAAAGACCCTGCCAGTGTGGCTCAGTGGTTGAGCATCAACCTAGGATCCAGGAGATCGAGGTTTGATTTCCCATCAGTGCACATGCCTGAGGGGTTGTGGGCTCGATCCCCAGTAGGGGGCATACAAAAGGCAGCCGATCAATGACTCTCTCATCATTGATGTTTCAACTCTCTCCCTTTCCCTTCCTCTCTTTGAAATCAATAAAGATATATTTTTAAAAAAAATCTTTAAAAGAAAAAAAAAGAATGGAGACAATGGGATAAAAGGGGGCCACTGGGAGGGAAAGGGGCATCAGGAATACTTTCAACAATAAAGATATATTTTTTAAAAAAAGAATGGAGACAAATGAACAAATCCTATGAAATCTTTGGGCACCATCAAATATACTAATATATGCATAATAGGAGTCCCCAAAGGAGAGGAGAAATAGAAAGAAGCCATAATAATATTTGAGGAAATAATGGGTGCAAAATTCCTAAATTTGATAAAAGACATGAATCTAAACATTGAACAAACTCAGTAAACTTCAAGAAAGATAAATCTAAAGAGATCTACACCATACTGTTGAAATAATAACCATACTGTTGAAAAAGAAAGACAGAATCTTGATAGCAGTAAGTGGGAAACAACTCATCATCTACATGAAACTCTCCATAAGATTAACAGCTGATTTCTCTTTAGAAACCATTGAGGTGGTGGGCAAAATTGGTAAATGATCAAGGGGCACAAACTTCCAGTTATGAAATAAATAAGTCCTGGGGATATAATGTATAGCACGGTGACTATAGTTAGTAATACTGTACTGTATATTTAAATGTTGCTAAGAGAGTAGATCTTAAAAGTTCTCATCAAAAGAAAAATAATTGTAATTATGTGTGGTGATGGTAACTAGGCTTATTGCAGTGATCATTTTGCAATATATACAAATATCAAATCATTACACTGTAAAACTGAAACTAATATGATGTAATATGTCAATTATATCTCAAAGACAGGAACTGTTGAGGCAAGAAGGCAGTGAGATAACATCTTTAAAGTGCCAAAGGAACAAAACTGACAACCAAAACTTCTAGTTCTGGAAAAAACTATCCTTCAAAAAGGAAAAAGATATATAGTTTCAGATTTGCAAAATAGTTCTGGAAAGAGAATGGTGTGCAATTTAAAAAGTATAAATTGTTAAGGTTAATGGTCTAGATGGCCACTGTGCTCACTTCCTCCCATGATGACATCAAAACTGCAACTAAATTATAGAACAATCAACCTGGAGAACCATCAGAACTCCTATAACTAAAGGTATAAAGACACCGTGTTAAGATTGGTAGCAGAAGCATAGATGCAAAATGAGCTGGCCCCACACCCAGTGTGGTGGTTGAAAATCAAGAGGGGTATCTCAGCTGCAGAGGTCCCCCTAGAAGGGCAAGGTGTCCAAGGCCCACACCAGGCTCTCCAGCCTAGAGCACTAGTGCCAGGAAGAGGAGGCACCAACAATATCTGGCTGTGAAAATCAGCAAGGATTTCATTTGTCCAGGTGAGATGAAAGGCTACTGGAAACCCAAGCATCTCTTGAAGAGCTCGCACATAGACTTGCTCACTCACAGGTACTCACCCTGGGCTCCAATAAGGGACTGTGGCTCAGGAGGTGCCAGAGACATACAGGGAGAAACTGAGTTTTGTGACTTCAGAGCCAAGGATAAAGGAATAGCCACCACTGTCCCTGTATTGAGCCATCCCCCACACAAAACCAGCATGGGGGGGGGGGTATCGCTCCTGTGCTGAGCCCTCCCCACACACAGCCAAATCTGAATCTGCATTAGCCTGGTGAACTCCACTTGCTCCACCCTGATGACTCCCTGACACGCTGCCCCACGAACAAGCACATCACCAGAAACTCTTTTGGCAGTTAGCCTTGGCTCATGCTACTGTCTTTTTAAAAAATGAATTTGGCAAGGTAGCAGGATACAAAATTAACACCTGAAAATTGACGGCATTTTTTATACACCAATAATAAACTCTCAGAAAGAGAAAGTAAAACAACAATACCATCTATCATAGCAACAACAAAAAAATAAGATACCTAAGGACAGAATTAACTAAGGATGTAAAAGAACCACACTTGGAAAACTACAGGACACTGAAAAAAGAAATAGAGGAAGATACAAACAAGTGGAAGAATATACCATGTTCATGGATTGGTAGAATTAATATCCATTAAAATGTCCATACTACCCAAAGCAATCTATAGATATAACCCAATTCCTATTAAAATACCAACAGCATATTTTATAGATCTCAAACAAATACTCCAAAAATTTATATGGAACCAAAAAAGAGCCCGAATAGCCACAGCAATTTTGAGAAAGAAGAACAATGTCAGAGGGATCACAATATCAGATATCAAACTATCCTACAAAGCCACTGTAATCAAACAGCCTGGTATTGGTACAACAACAGACATATAGATCAGTGGGACAGAACAGAGACCCCAGAAATAGACCCAAGCCGTTATGGTCAGTTAATATTTGACAAAGCAGACAAGAGCACACAATGGAGTAAAGACAGTCTCTTCAATAAGTAGTGCTGGGAAAATTGGACAGGTACATGCAAAAAAAATGAAACAGGAACACCAACTTTCACCATACACAAAAATAAACTCAAAATGGATAAAAGACTTAAATGTAAGCCACAAAAACCATAGAAGTCCTGTAAGAAGCTAAAGGCAGCAAAATCCCAGACATCTTTTGTAGCAATATATTTCCTGATACATCTCCTAGGGCAAGAGAAACAAAGGGGAAAACAAACAAATGGGACTGCATCCAAATAAAAAACTTCACAGCAAAGGAAACCATCAATAAAATGAAAAGGGAGCCCACTGTATGGAAGAACATACTTGCCAATGACACATCTGATAAGGGGTTAATATCCAAAATATATAAGGAACTCATACAACTTAACAAAAAGAAGACAAGTAATCCAATTAAGAAATGGGCAAAGGACCTAAATAGATATTTCTCCAAAGAGGACATACAGATGGCCAAGAGACATATGAAAAAATGCTCAATGTCACTAATCATCAGAGAGATGCAAATTAAAACCACAATGAGGTATCACCTCACACCTGTCAAAGTGGCTCCATCAACAAGTCAACAAAAGGGGAACCTAGTACACTGCTGGTGGGAATGCAGACTGGTGCAGCCACTATGGAAAACAGTATGGAGATTCCTCAAAAAATTAAAAATGGAGCTGCCTTTTGACCCAGTGTCCCACTTCTAGGAATATATCCTAAGAAACTAGAAACACCAATCACAAAGAACTTATGCACCCCTGTGTTCATAGCAGCTCGATTTGCAATAGGTAAGCTCTG
Organism: Miniopterus natalensis; assembly: GCF_054644295.1. Lineage (NCBI taxonomy): Eukaryota > Metazoa > Chordata > Mammalia > Chiroptera > Miniopteridae > Miniopterus > Miniopterus natalensis. Next base: position 5,128,414 of record NC_142085.1, on the reverse strand, counting down.
AAAACAGCCCAAGTGCCTATCGGTAGATGAGTGGATAAAAAAGCAGTGGGACATTTACACCATGGAATATTTGCAGCTGTAAAAAAGTAGGATCTTGCCCAGCCAGCGTGGCTTAACGGTTGAGCATTGGCCTGTGACCCAGGAGATCGAGGTTGGATTCCCCATCAGGGCACATGCCCTGGTTGCCCGCCGATCCCCAGTAGGGGCGTGCAGGAGGCAGCCGATCAGTGACTCTCTCACCATTGATGTTTCTCTCTCTCTCTCCCTCTCCTTTCCTCTCTCTGAAATCAATAAAGATGTATTTAAAACAAACAAATGAACAAACAAAAAAAGAAGGATCCCTTACCCTTTGTGACCGTATGGAGGGACCTGGAGAGTATTATGCTACCTGAAATAAGCCAGGCAGAGAGAGACAAACATCACATGATCTCACTCATATGTGCAATCTAAGGAACAAAATAAACTGACAAACTAGATAGGACCACAGACCTGGAAGCGTGAAATAGATGGACTGACCTCAGAGGGAAGGAAGGAAGGAGGGTGGAAGAGATTAACCAAAGGGCTTATAAGCATGTATGCACGCCCAGGGACACACAGTAGACAGGGGAAGGCCTGGGAGGGATGGGAGATGGGTGTCGGGGGCACAGGCTGGAAAATGGGAACGTCTGTAATACTCTCAACAATAAAATAAATTTTTAAAAAATATTATCACATCGTTAATCATTAGGGAAATTCTAATTAAATCCATAATGAGATACCAGCTCACACCCACCAGAATGGCTGTAAGAAAGGCCGAAACACACAACTGTTGCTGGAGACACGGAGGAGCCGGGGCCCTCGCCCTTTGCTGGTGACCGTGTAGAACAGAGCAGTCGCTTTGGAAAAGCTTCGTCATGTTCCTAAGGTACGGTAAGCGCAGCGCGGACACGGCAATTCCACGTCGATATCCACCCAAGAGAAATGAAAACATGTCCACAAAACCCGCGAGCGCGGAGCTTCACAGCAGCACCACTGGCTACAGTCGGCGCGGGGGCCTCGGGACCTAAGCGGGCGGCGGGGCGCGCGCCTGGCCCGCAGCCGCACGTGCACCGCCCGCTCCGCAAGCCTGGGGCAGCGCGAGTGCCTGCTGGGGCCGGGGCTGGGGCGGGCCGCGGGGGCCCGGGTGCTGGAGGTCCGCGCACGCGGCGTCTGGGCCGAGGGGCCTGCGCGGGACCCCGCGGGGCGGTAGTCTCGCCGCCACCGAGCTGCGGCCAGCAGGGACAGGAGCGGGGACAGCGCCGCGAGGAGGGCGCCCGCGGCCGTCGGGCACCAGCCGACCCGTGGGAAGCCGCCGCCGCGCGGTTTCGGGTGCCCGCGCCCCGGGAAAGCGCGCGGGGCAGCGTGTCCAGCTGATGAGCAGGCGGCGACGGAGGGAAGAGGGGCTCCGCTCCGGGCTCGGCCGCAGTGGTGCGGGCGCGACAGGCCTGCGCGGGGCACCCGCCCGGTGTCGCGGCGCTGCCCTTGCCGCTGGCTGACCCGCAAGCCCGCCGTCGCCTCTCCCTCCCTCCCGCAGGCGGGCTGCGGGGCAAGCGGCTTTCCGCCTCGCGAGCTGCGGGGCCGCTGTCAGGGGCGGGCACGGCGGCGGGGGCGCGGCGCGAGGGCCCGGAGGCGGGGCAGCACCGAAGGCCGGAGCACGGCCAGGGCCCCGCCGCGGTCAGTGCTCTCGCAGGCGCTGGGGGCGCTGGAGGACCGCGGGGAGTGGCGGCCCCTCCGTCCAGCCCCGCGGGAGAGAAGGCCACCTCCCTGCCCAGGCCAAGCTGCCTGTTCCGAGCCGGGGCGCCCAGGCACCTCGGGGAGGGGGGCTCAGCACCTGCGTGACACTATTTGGACGTCGTGGGGCGTTGCCAACCTTACTTACGGGGGCAGGAGAGAGGGGCAAAGGAGACAGGGAAGCGGACAGGAAGAGCCCAGGGACCCCCGCCCTCCATACTCCTGTGCCCCACGCCCTCATGCCTCCCAGGGGAGCCCAGGCTCCGCCACCGCCTGCTCCCCTGGCCCCAAGTGCACTGCGGGCCTTGCGGATAAATACAGGAGCCGACACGGTCCCTGGGGACGCGCCCTGCGGAGCCGGGAGGAAAGGGCTGCGACGGGCGCCCTGCGCCACCCCCCGCCGAGCGCGCTCCTTCGCCTGCAGCAGGGCTGCCCGGGCGGAAATGCAAGATCTTTAGCTCAGGCCTTACCACGTGCACAGATAAGTGACATCTGTGGAGTCACTGACCCCAATTCCTCTCATATGTGCCCCAAATCGCTCTCCTGTTACACCCCAGGGAGCAAGGGGCGGGCCTGCCCGGGACGCGGCGTCCTCCACGCGCGCGGAGCCCCTCCCGCCGCCTCTGCTGCAGGGCCCCTCCCCCAGGTGCTTGCACTCAACGGCGGCAGGGACATCCAGCCGGTGCACCGGGCGTTCCGGAGAAGGGCCTTATGATGACCTGGGCAGCCCAAGCTACAGGCTTGCTCCCCCCACCCTGGCCCCTGACCCTACCAGGGTCCCAACCCCTCCAGGCTCACAGGAGCTCACCAGAGGGCACAGGGTGTGCACTGTGGCTCTTACTGTGGTCCACGTAGCACGTGACCCTCCGTTCCTCTCCTTGGGGAACCCTATGGGCACCCAAGTCTGGTTGGTCCTAGTCCCATCAGGCAGGACCCCCCAGAATGCTGGGGTCCTGGCTTAGGGGCTGCTCATCCCAAAGCCAGGCCGGTGAGATGTTCTGGGGAGAGAAGCTGAAAGCCCAGCGTGTCAGGGTGACTGTGCCCTTCAAGGCCTGGCTGTGTGTCACGTTCACGGCTGGGGGCCCTGGGGAGGAAAGGGCAGAGCCACTGAGGCTTGGGGCCAAGCCCTGCTCCCTCTAAGGGAGCCGGGAGAACAGACTGGTCCTCCCCCCAGCTCGGCTCTGGCTGACCACTCACTGAGGCCAACCTTCTCCGAGTCTGTGCTGCACCCCGGGCCCACTTCCTTCAGACTGGCAGGAGGGTGGCTGGATAGAGCCTCAGTCTTTTGGATCCACGTGTTGGTGCTGAGGAGGGGGTGTGAGAGGTGGGCTCCTGGGAGGGACTGTCTGTGACAGGCAGGCTGGGAGCCAGGGAGCTGATCCTCATTTGAGGGCTTCCTCTCCTGTTTCACCCCCTGGTTCCCTGGCTCAGTGTTCTGTCTGTCTGAGGGCCCACCATGTCCCTGCATTATTGTCACTGGGACACCTGTCTTATTTAGTGGCTTTAATAGGACAGGCCAATCACAACACAACATGCCCACAGAACGCGCATGCATCCCGCACACAGGCAGGGTTGTCTTGGGCGTAGCTGGGGCTCAGGGATCTGTGGGAGAGGAAGACCCTGAGGGCCATACCCGCTCTTCCCCTGAAGCCCACCCAGGATCCCAGACACCTGCACACTCTTCCACAAAGCCCTCCCCAGCACCCTTGCTGTGAGAGCCACCTGTTCCCTGGATCTCGGGGTTCACAGCCCAGGGCTGAGCTGAGGACCAGGCACTGTCCATCCACGTCTTCGGTGACAGGAGAGGAAGGGCTGTGTTGTTGCAGAAATGCCTGAAACCCCTGTGCTGTTGTCCTCCTGGTCTCCTGGCCCTGAATCCCGGGCCCAGGGCAAGCCTGCCCCACCCAGCAGTGACATCCCCAGTCCCTGCGCCCCTCTGCCGTCCAGGGCCAAGGGAGGAACTTCAGCAGGAGGGCCCTCCGGGCTCGCCTCATCTTCCTGTGCTGGCTGAGTGAGGGTCACTTCTGCGCTGGAGTCCACAGGCCCTTATCCCTCACCCCCACCCCAGCAAGACAGTGGAGATGGCCCCGCTCTCTGCCCCAAACTGGAAGACTCACGTCACTTCTGCCTGACCCACTCGCAGTCCTTTCTGGTCCTGCAGGGCCATGATTCTGGCCAGCATTATCCTGAGGTCCTCCCGTTCTGTCGAGTGCTTGGTCCCTGTGTCCATGTCTCCCAGGACTGTGTCCGCCCACCGCCCCACACTCTGCCCTGCCTTTCTCAGGGCCACAGTGCAAGAAGGGCCAACCACCCAGGTGTTCCTCAGCCCCAAATCTCAATGGCACCGAGCCATCCTGGGACACCACGGAGAGGTCATGTGGAGACTGTGGGGTCTGAGCAAGGAGGAGAAATCACGAAAGCACAGAGAGACTCCCCTGGAAGCAACTGCTGGGTCACAGCCTGACAGGAGGGCTCTGCTCTTCTCCTGCAGGTGTGGAAAGCACCGCATACAAAGGGACAGGGTGAGGATTTCCAGTGTGGGGAAGCGGGGAGGGGAACGGGAGGAGAGGGGAGCTGAGGGAGGGGAGACAGGGTGGAGACTGGCCAGCATGCCAGACAGGTGCCTCAGAGGGAGGCCCCGGCTCCCTAGGGGTACAGGTAGGAGGTCAAGGGGAGGTTGGCCAGCAGGGGGCAAGAAGGTCACGGTGAAGGGGGTCTTGCCCATGGGGAGGGAGGGATGTGAAGGGTCCAGGATGGGAGGGACCCATGGTGAGAGCGGCTGTGGTGCAGAGGGGGTCAGAGCAGGGCACAGATGGGGCAGGAGGGTGTGGCAGTGAGGTGGGGGGCACAAGGGGCTGTGCTGTGGCCCTAAGGGAGTTTAGGGTGGGCAGGTACCCTGGGAAGGTGAAGGTGAAGGCCTGGACCCAGGTGGAAGAGGCATGGTGAGGCCCAGGTGAGGAGGTAGAGGGACCTGCTAGTGTCTCTGGGAAAGGCAGGTGGCAGGGGTTTCAAGGAGTCAGTGCAGTGTGCCCAAAGGTGGTTTAGGGTTAGAAAGGAGGGGGGATGGGAAGAGAAACTAGAACTTAAATGCCAAAGATGGGTGGGCAAGGTGCACAGCCTGGGGAAGGCCCTACATGGTGGGAGTGGTTGAGGGTGGGGGCAGGTCACACCCCAGAGAGGGTTCGGGTTGGACATCCAGCACAGGAGGGGAGGTGCGGGAAGCAGGCCCGCTGTAGCCAAAGGCCAGAGGTGACCAAATGGCATAAACAAGGGTTTTGGATACTTGGTGTAGGGAGTGAGAGGCCACTGGGTCAAGGAACCAATTGGCGAGTGGGGAGGGGAGGGGAAGCCGAAGAGCGTTGGACCAAGAACAGTTTGCAGGTCAGTGTGTGAATGGGGAGTCAAGGTCCTAACCAGGCATCTAGGACCTGCCTCCCCCCCTCCGCCCCGCGGCACTGTAAGCATTGGAGTCATCTGCACAGGTGCCTTTATTTCAGGACCTGCGCAGTGCTCTTCTTCAGATCAGCAGACTGAGAAGACCCTGCCCTGAAAGCTGAAAGGACTCTGCTTTAGGGAGGAGGGCGAGATTGGGGGAGCCCCGGACTCCAAGCCTGCTGCCACAAAGGGATACGCTGTTGATTTTTTATCTTACTTTGGGCTTGTGGCAGTAAACCAAGTGGAATCAACTGCGGAATTAAGGTCAGTAAGTACAGCTGTGGTTTTCCCTTGAATTACTGCTAACACCACCTTAGACTGTATCAATCCTGAGTCCGGTCACTCCTCACTCGCCATCTGGGAACTGTCCTCTCCAACAGCAAACAGGTGGCCTTCCAGTTGGGCTCCTGCTGATGCTCATGCCCGTGACCCGCGTAACACATGCAGTGATCTTTTAATGTGAATTAGGACATATCCTCAGACCACCTCCCTCATAACACTCCAGTGCCTCCCTCCTGAAGCAGAAGGAGCTCCCAGTCCCTCGCCACTGTCTGCCGGCCCCTCTGACTGCCCTGGTCTCTTCCCACTACCCTCAGCCTGGCTCCCTTGTCTCCACTCACACTGGCCCCTGGACACCACCCCATCCTGACTCAGCCCCTGCTGATGCTGTGACCCCATGGGTGCCTCCTCCCAGGGACCTGCACGGCCCCTCCTCACACCATTCAGGTCTCTGCTCAAGTGTCCAGTGTCAAGTCTTCAGAAACGATCTGTCCAAGAAGCTGAGACATGCTCTGCCATCCCCAACACCAATCTGCTAACCCAGGCTCATTTCCTCCACAGCAATTATTGCTGATGTCAGAATCATTGTTTTTATTTGTTGTCTGTCTCTTTGAAATATATGTTCTTTAAAGCAGTGACCTTGTCTAGTTGTTGCCACTTGTATCCCCAGCATCTGCACAGTCCCAATACATAGTAGAGACTCAATAACTATGGGCTGAATGAATAAAATATATCTCAGTATAGTGCTTTTGAGAAGCAATTTGATTACGTGTATGACAAGCCTTAAAAATATTCATGCCCTTTGACCCAGTAATTTTATTCCTGAAATCTATAATTTAAAAACTAAATATAGAGGGGTATTTAGGTATAAGGCTATTAATGAAACATTATTTATAATGATAAAAAAGATACAGAATAAGGGTGGTTAGAGCCTTTTTGGAAGTAGTATACAGCTGGTAAAAGCAGTGTTTAAGAAAAGTTTGAATATCATAAAGTTTCAAAATCAAGATTCAAAATAATTCATGATGTATGAAGAGAGCTGCGCAGTCATGTGGAGACCTACAGGGACACGGGAAAAGCTCCCGGGGCCTGCAGCCGAGCAGCACAAGCAGCAGGAAGATGCCATCGGTGTATGGAACACAGGGTCCTGTCACCTCAGCCCCCACGAGAGGGCGGGGCGGCTTCTTTCATTTGCACAGCTCCACGACCTGAGCCCCTGCCTCAGTGGCCTGAACTTGTGGAGAGCTGCCTGGCATGGGGTTCGCCACGGTCCTCCGGTGCACACAGCAGGTCTCCCATCTTCTGCTTCTTCACATTTTCATATTGTCTGTGATTGAGCCAGTTTTACTTTCTAATAGGATAAAAAAACTATTATGAAGTTTTAAAACATTTAAAATAAAATTTTAATGAAAAAGTCCAGATCTCTTTTCCCAACTCAGCTTGAAGTAAAAGCTCTCCTTTGGACTCCACAGGTCAGAAATCCCTGCGAATGGCTCCTCTGAAGAGAAGTGAACTCTTCTGCACGATCCTCCTCCTCGGGCTACAGGCTTGAGCCACGCTGGGCCAGACCCCAGGGACGCCCCGCTTACCCCGGTTCACATCCAGGGGGATGCAGACAAGGGGCCAAGGTCAGAACCTAGCCCCTTCCTTCAGCCTGGGTGGCAGATGGTGGGCCAGTCATCTACTTGGTGTGGGTTCTAGCATTTCTAGAACTAGCTGTACTTTTTCTCCGGAAGACCCTTGCATGTACCAACACTTCTGGTTAGAAAAGAAAAAAAGTGCTCCAGCACCATGAGAGTGAGAAGACTCCATAGTTTCTCCCCTTAAATTTACAAGTCGGACAACTGTAAGTTAACAAAGGATCCCCTACTCAACACACAAACTCACCTGAAAGATCCACGCATTGGAACATCTGAAGGTGAGCAGACTGGAAGAGTGGGGAAGGTGGGAGAAAGGAAGGATGGACGGTTGCCAAAGATGCAATTCACTGCCCTCCACAGCCCCAGCAAGCATGGTAGCTGTGGGGAAATCGGGTTGTATCTCACACTACAGCCTGGAGTGTAAGATGGGGCAAAAGTAATGGTCCCCGGGAAAAAGCCTGCCCCCAACCCATCATGGCAGATTCCAGTAGAGATGGCAATGGCCAGGATGCTTAAAAGAACACAGCACTGCCCACAGCCCTTATGGGAAGGGGGAAACTGCAGGACAGGGACCTTGCCTCCCTTGCCCCACCCATCCTGGCAGAGCCAGGAAGAAAAAAACAGAAAAGCCTTAAACAGTACAGTAGGGCCACAAAATCGTGAATATAGACCCCTTCTCCATCCATTCAGGCAGAGCCCAGTTCAGGCAGTGGAGATGCTTCCAAAAAAGAGAGCAGGGCCCGTGACCATTGGTAAAAATAAGATAGTGCTGGGAATGTGCAAAACTGGTTCTCTACCACCAGACACATTCTCCCACCACAGGGGCAAAATCCTGTAACCAAAGCAGCTGGTCACAGAGGGGACACCCACCATCCCGGGGGTACACAACATTTTTCTTAACCAAAGGGAAACCCCTTCACCCTAAAGGAGGGGTGTAAGTAGTGCAGATAAGAGCAAATAAAAACTTGTGCCAAAGCACCATCTACTGGAAGAGAAAAGAAAGTACCCTACCTATCGCCTATCAACCTGCTGAACTGTTGACAGTAAAACGGTGCCTAAATGAGAGAAGAGCTCACTACCTCAAATGTGCTGGCAGAGAAAAATCCATCAAACACCATGAACAACCAAGGTAACTTGGGAGCACAGAAAGAAAATGAAAAGCCTCCAGAAACCCAACTTAAAGCCATGGAAGACTGTGACATAAATGGCAGAGAATTTAGATAGCAGTTATAAAGAAGCCCAATGAGATACAAGCGAACTCAGAAAGGCAGTTCAGTGATCTCAGGATGAAACTTAATGAACAAAAAGAGTTTTTTAACAAAAAGATTGAAACTATAGAAAGAACCAAATGGAAATTCTGGAGCTGCAGAACTCAATATGTGATGTGAGGGATGAATCAGGGAGCACTGGCAACAGCAGACCAGATGGAAGAGAGAATTAGCAAGCTCAAAGATAGCAAATTAGGTAGCAAACTAGGTAGCAAACTAGAAATGGCCCAGGAGTAAGAAGAGAAAGAATTAAGAGTTTGTTTGTTTTTTTAAAGTGGGGAGTTACTAAGATGGAGGTGGACTGAGTGGAAGCTACACTGACACTCTCCCAAAACCAAACTGGAATTACAATAAAATATAGAAAAAACATCCTGAAAAATTAACTAAAGACTAGCTGGAGAGCACCCTCATACCCAAGGAGGAAAAGTGGAGACCACATAGAGACTGGTAGGAAGTGCAGAGGCACGAGAAGGCTGTCTGGGCTCCCACAGGCAGCAGCTGAAGGTCCAGAGGGATATCTTAGCTGTGGGGTGTTCCCACTGAGGACTCTGGGGTCTAAACCCCAAGCTGGACTTCCCAGCCAAGAGCACCAGAACTGAGAAAGGTGCCCACATAATAACTGGCTGTGAAAAGAAGCCAGGATTCTGTCTACCAGGGAGAGATGGCTGGACATGCAGGCACCCTCTTAATAAAGGGCCAATGCACAAAATTTCATGTGCAGCCACTCACCTTGGGCTCCAGCAGAGGAAGGGCAGAGTGGACTAGAGCTGTATGAGGAAAATCTAGGGGTACTGGCTCTGGGGATAGAACTCAGAGGGCACCCGTCTGGACTCCTGTGTTGAGTCATTCCCCTACACAGCAGAGGACATCTTTCTCAGGCAGACATTTACTGTCCAAGCAGCTTTTGCCTGGGGGGGAAGCAATTGCCCCATCCTGTTGGAAAACCTCTGGCCCCACACTGTGCAGTTTGTGAGGCTCCTTAAGAGACTGAATAACAATCAGCCTCTAAGCGCTTTGAGTCTTTAACTGATTTGCTTCTGGACCCAGAGCTTGGAAAAGCAGACCTTGGTGTGCAGCTTGGTCCTGTTCAAACACACCCAGCCCAAACAGAGGGAACCACAAGCTGTGGAGTGTGGAACGCTTCAAACAGGGTACTCCAAGGCCAGTGACAAACAGCATCTGACATTGGCCTGCACCAGAGACCTTCCATAAACACTGGGAGTCCTAGCAGATCTACCTAATACATAGAAACAGACCCAAATAGGCAGTCAAATTGGGGAGACAAAAAACAAAACAAACCAAAAAAAAATAAGCCCCAACTGAAAGAACAAAAGAATTCTCCAGCAGAAGGGCTAAATGAAATGGAGATAAGCAATCTATCAGATATAAAGTTCAAAATACTGATTATAAGGATGCTCAACAGCATGAGAAAAGAAATGGGAACTATGAAGGAAGTTGAGAATCACATAGTAGTAATAAAAAATACATTGGAAGGAATAAACAGCAGATTAGGGAAAGCTGAGGTTTGGATCAGCAAATTAGAAGACAATAGAAAGAAATCACTCAGAGAACCAAAAAGAAAAAAACAATTAAAAAACAGGAGGACAGTTTAAGGGAGCTGTGGGACACCATGAATGTAACAATATTCACATCATAGGAGTTACAGAAGGTGAAGAAAGTGAGCAAGGGACAGAGAATCTATTTGAAGAAATAATGGCAGAGAAGTTCCTTAACCTGGTCAAGGAAAAAGTCACACAAGTTCCGGAGGCACAGAGAGCCCTAAGCAAGAAGAACCCAAAGAAGCCCACGCCCAGACACATCATAATTAAAATGTCAAAAATTCAAGACAAAGAGAGAATCCTAAAGGCAGCAAGAGAAAAGCAATCTGTTACCTACAAAGGAGCCCCCATAAGGCTGTCAGCTGACTTCTCATCAGAAACTCTACAACCAGAAGGGAATGGCATGAAGTATTCAACATAATGAAAAGCAAGGATATAAAACCAAGACTACTCTATCCAGCAAGACTATCATTCAAAAATAGATGGTGAAATTAAGAGCTTTCCAGACAAAAAAAAGGCTAAAGGAGTTTATCACCACCAAACCAGCACTGCAAGAAATACTAAAGGGACTGCTGAAATAAGAAGTTGAAATAAAGAGAAAGAGAAACATAGGCATAAATAAATAAAAAGGCAGTAGATAAGTATCTATCAGCAATAACTTTAAATATAAGTGGATTAAATACTCCAAGCAAAACATGGGGTAGCTGAATGGATAAGAACACATGATCCAAGTATATGCTGTCTACAAGAGACCCACCTCAGAACAAAAGACTCACACAGTGTGGAAAAAAAAATTCTGGAGGACTTTAAAGGAGAGATTAAAAACAATACAGCCACAGTAGGGGACTTTAACACCCCACTGAGTTTACTGGAGAGATCTTCCAGACAAAAAGTGAACAAGGAAACAGTGACTCTAAATGACACACTAGAGCCTGGCCGGGCGTGGCTCAGCTGTTGAGCATCGACCTAGGATCCAGAAGATCAAGGTTCAATTCCTGGTCAAGGCACATGCCCAGGTTGCAGGCTCGAACCCCAGTCAGAGTGTGCAGGAGGCAGCTGATCAATGATGATGCTCTCATCATTGATGTTTCTCTCTCTCTCTCTACCCCCCTTCCTCTCTGAAATCAATAAAAGATATATTTTAAAAAATAATAAATGACACACTAGATCAGATGGATTTAATTGACATTTACAGAACATTTCACTCCAAAGCTGCAGAGTATGCATTCTCCTCAAGTGCACATGGTACATTCTCAAAGATAGAGCACGTGTTAGAACATCAAACAGGTCTCTACAAGTTGAAGAAGACTGAAATCACATCAAGCATCTTCTCGCACATTTACATCATGGAACGCTATGCAACTGTAAAAATGAAGGATCCCTTACCCTTGAGACAGCATGGTGGGACCTGGAGAGTATTATGCTAAGTGAAATAAGCCAGTCAGAGAAAGACAAGTATCACATTGTCAGGAACCAGCCTGAAAGACGAACAAATCTGAGGTCGAGTGGTGGGAATGAAAGAGACAAAGTTAAGAGATCAGGAGGACTGCCCTCCAATGAGGTGCACACCAAATGGCTTCAATGCCTTTATTATATAGTAAGTAACAAACAATAATGAGGTGGGGGAGATACAGAGTAGTTCCCTCAAGGCTGCATGAACACTCAGAGTAAACACCCTGCCTCCTGCATGAGCCCAGACCTTGGTAACTATCTTTATCTCGGCACCTAACAGGAACTTGTGGGGAGGGTTGAGTCCTTGGCTCCAGGCCCTCAGACTACATGGATCATGTCCAGACACGTACCGGGCTCTCAACATCAAGGGTCATTGTGGGGAGGGTCGAGTCCCTGACTCCAGACCCTCAGGTGGCGTGGACCATGTCCAGACGTGTCACCGGCTCCCAACATCACATGATTTTACTCATATGTGGTATCTAATGAACCAAATAAACCATGAACAAAATAGATCCAGTGACATAGAAGCATGGAACAGACTGATGAATCTCAGAGGGAAGGTGGGTGGGTGGGGAGAGATTAACGTAAGAACTTATATGCACATACACATAAGCCATGGACAGATAATAGTGCGGTGAAGGCCTGGGGGGAGGGGTGCAGGGTGGAAAGGATTGTGAGGGAGGAGGGAAGGGGACATTTGTAATACTTCCAACAATAAAGATAAATTAAAATATAAAAAATAAATAAAATAAAATAAAAAGTAATGCCCTGGCCAGTGTGGCTCAGTTGGTTGGAGCATTGTCCTGTAGACCGAAATTTGCAGGTTTGACTCCCAGTCCAGGCATGTGCAGGAGGCAGTCAGTTGATGTTTCTTTTTCTCTAAAATCAATAAACATATTAAAAAAGTTTTTTAAAAGTGTGTGTGGAGGAAGAGGGGAATGAGGAACTCTATGGGAATCATTTGAATCCATTAGAAAGAGCGACCTAAGGATAATAGGTATATCAGAAAGAAAGAGAGGGAGAGGGAAACAGCGATCTGCTCAAAGAAATTATTGATAAGAATTTTCCAAACCAGTGGAATGAGCTGCACATTGGAATAGAGGAGGCTAACAAACTACCTAATTATATCAATGCGCAAAGACCTTCTCCAGGACACATTTTATTCAAAATGTCAAATACTGATGAAAAAGAAAGGATTCTCAAGGCAGCCAGGGGGAAAAGACTGTGGCATACAAAGGAAAGCCCCTTAGATTATCATCAGGTTTTCCAGTGGAACCATTGTAAGCCAGGAGAGAATGGAAGGAACTATTGAAACTATTGAATGAGAGGTATCACGTTAAGGATAATATACCCAGCAAAGGTGACCTTTAGATATAAAAGAGAAATAAAGGCTTTCCCAGACAAACAAAGCTGAGAGAATTTACCACCACAAGACCTGCAGTACAAGAGATGTGGAAAGGAGCTCTTGTACAAAAGACAAAAGTAGAAACAACTATGATTAAGATGACTGGCAGACAGAAGCAGGAATTTTCAACTCTATTTGAGAATAGAATATTAAACACTTAATAACATAAAGATTAAAGGGGGAAACTTTATTAAAAATAACTATAAAAATACAGTAATGAACAACATTAAAAACGGGATCATTTGTGTCCTGAGTGGCGTTGCTCAGTGGTTAGAGCATTGGCCTGCGCACTGACCGGTCTTGGGCACGTACCTGGGTTGCAGGTTCAATCCCTGTTTGGGGTGCGTGAGGCAACCGGTCAACGTGTCTCTCTCACATCGATCTGTCTTTCTCCCTCTCCCCCTCCTTCCCTCCCTCCTCCACTCTCTGAAAAGCAATGGAAAAAAATATCCTTAGGTGAAGATCAACCAAACTAAACAAGAAAAGAGACAACTTGTGAACTGCACTTTGAGGTGTAAGTGGGAGCCCACAGGCACCCAGGACGACTGGATGTGGCTCAGGGTCCAAGCCCTGAACGCCTTTCCCTGGGCCAGGCCAGGGCTCGGACTTCGCTGGTCAAGGAGCTGTGAGTCCCGACGTCGGACTGCTCAGAACTCACAGCTACTCGGTACTGAGGCTTGAGAGAGAGAAGCCTGATTTGAAAAGCAAAATTCTGCTGAAGAGCTTGTTAAGTGCACAGTGCTGGGCTCTACCCCTGGAGTTTCTGCCTCAGCAGGTCTGGTGTCGCCTGAAAGCTGCATGTCGAAACACTCAGAAACCTAAGCATATACGTTCTTTTTTACAGGCAAAAGGAAAGAAACCATTATTTGTACAGTTGATCCTGGAAAATATATGGAGTTTGTATGATGCTGTCTTTTAAATGCCGTCTTTTAAAGGCTACTGAGTGCCCGGCTGCTGCGGTGCAGCCTGCCCTGGGAGCACCCTCTGAGGACCACTGTCCCAAGCCAGCCCGACTGGTTTCTAATATCAGAAAAGGGTTGGGAGAGGGCGAGGAGGCAGAGGGACAAGACAGAGTACATCACACCCGCCCATCTTCAAACCCCACTCCCAGCCTGATAATCCAGTATTTGATTTCCGTGGGGTGCCAGGAACGCCAGACAGCCAGGTAGGGACAAGAAGTGGAGGTCAGAGAGGGTGATCCAGACGCAGTGCCTTCCACACAGCACCTGGGGCAGCCTGCAACCCCACAGACTGGCCCCAACACCTTCAGGCCCTCCCCACCCCTCAGCACCCTCACCTCCAGCCACGCTCTACTACACTTGGCCGTTTGGCCACTGATGCAACAAACCCATGAGGACCCAGAAGTTTTGGCTAATGGTTGCAATAGGGTATTCTAGACTAGAACTACCTAAGTGATTTATTTTCTAATTATTGGGATCTTGAGCCCGCAGGACACTAGAGGGCATCCGGAGCTTCCTGAAACTACAAGCATTGTGCCCCACCTCCAAAACCGCTTTGTTGATTGGGCATCCCTACTTAAAACTAAGATTTGATCAAATTCTTAACCAAATCACTGCATTTGTTAATTAATCCTGCCCTATTTTACTATTTTCTTTCTTTTTTTTTAAAAGGTTTTTTTTTTTTTTTTTTTTTTAAATTGGTTTTAGAGAGAGAGAGGGAGAGAAAGAGAGAAACATTGATCGGTTGCCTCCACAAGCACCCTGACCAGGAATCGAATCCCACCACCTCTTGGTGCACAAGACGATGCCAAACCAACTGAGCCACACCAGACAGGGCTCTGTTTTACCAAAATGAATAAAAGCAGATATTTAAAGAAAGGATATTTGATTTAAAAAGAAAATAATATACTGAATTAAAATGGTAGTAAACATTCTTGTTCAAGGAATGACAATTTTTAGAAAATATTTTATCTTAATGGAAGTAAAAGAATTATTTCTATCTTTTTTTTTAAGTTTTCATTTTGAGGGCTTTTTTTTGGTCTCCTTTGAAATTATCTTTTGATTTATGTTTTTATTTGGTTCAAAATTCAGAAGTTTCAGGAAGGTAAGAAGTCTTGCTCTCCCCCAGTCCCACCCTGACAGGGAACCACAGGTATTACTTTCTTGTTTATTTTTCAGAAGACATTTTATGCATATGCCAGCAAACATATATTTTCCCCTTTCACACAAATTTTAGCCAACTTTCCTGCACTTGGCTTTTTTATCCTTAACAAGGTATCATGGAGACCATCCCATGAGGGTGTATCAATAGCCTCCCGGTCTTTTTATTCATTTTACTTTATTAAATGTGTTGGGGTGACATTGGTTGATACGAACATTATGTGGATTTCAGGTGTACATCTTTAAAATAAGACATCGGTATACTCTGCTGTGTGCTCACCACCCGAAGTTCTGCGCCCTTCCATCACCACATATTCCACCCCTTTACCACCTTGGCCTCCCCCCTTCCGCTCTGGTAACCACCGTTCCGTTGTCTGTAACCAGGAGTTTGGTTTCTTGTTGGTTGGTTGGTTGGTTGGTTGGTTTTGTTTAGTTCATCGGTACTTTCTGTTTTTTATCCCACATATGAGTGAAATCATATGGTTCTTCTCCTTTCCCGTCAGACTTATTTCAGTTAGCAAATGTGAGCAAAACCCTTCCACGTTGCTGCAAATGGCAACATTTCCTCTTTTTTATGGCCCAGTAATGTTTCCGCACAAATGCATCTAATCACCTCCAAGGACACTTAGGTTGGTTTCAAGTCTTGGCCACGTGAGTAATGCTGCAATAAACACAGGGGTGCATATATCTTTCCAAATAAGTGTTTCCAATCTGGCGGGCTGGATACCAGGAGAGGGATTGCTGGATCATACGGTAGCTCTGTTTTTAATTTTTTGAGGAAGCTCCCAACTCTTTCCCACAGTGGCTGCACCAGTGCATTCCCACCAGCAGTGCCCGGGGGCTCCCCTTGCTCCACGCTCTTGTCAGCACTTGTGTTTTCCTGCCTATTTTATAATACCCATTCTAATTGGCGTGAGGTGGTATCTCACTGTGGTTTGGATTTGCATTTTGCTTATAACTAGTGATGTTGAGCATCTTTTCATATATCTGCTGGCCACCTGTATGTCTTCCTTGGAAAAGTATCTATTCAAATAGGTCCTCTGCCCATTTTTAAATTGAATTGTGTGTTTTGTTTTTTGTTTGTTTGTTGAGTTGTATGAGTTCTTTATATATTCTGGCTATTAGACCCTTAACAGAGGTATTGTTTCAAACACCTTCTCCCATCTGGTTGGTTGCCTTTTTTGTTTTGTTGATGGTTTCTTTTGCTGTGCAAAAGCTTTTCAGTTTGATTTGGTCCAATTCACTTATTTTTGCTTTTAGTTCCCTTGCATTTAGGGTCAAGATCACAAAGATCCCTCTGAGACCAAGGTCCTAAAGGTTAGTGCCTATGTGTTCTCTGTATTTTGTTGTTTCAGGTCTTATATTCAGTCCATTTCGAGTTTATTTTTGTGTATGGTGTCAGATAGCAGTCTAGTTTCATTCTTTTGCATGTGGCTTTCCAGTTTTCCCAACACCATTTATTAAAAGGAATTTCCTTTCCCATTGTATAATTTTTGCCTCCTTGGTGGAAAATTAATTGCCCATGTATGTGTGGGTTTATTTCTGGGCTCTCAATTCTGTTCCACTGATCTGTGTATCTGTGTTTTGCCAATACCACACTGTAGCTTGTAGTGTAGTTTGAAGTCAGGGAATATGATGCTTTGTTCTTTTTACTCAGGTTTGCTTTGGCTATTGGGGTCTTTTGAGGTTCCATAGAAATTTGAAGATTTTTTGGGGTTCTATTTCTGTGAAAAATGCCATTGGGATTTGAATAGAGATTGCACTAAATCAGTGTATTGCTTTAGGTAATATGGCCATTTTCATACTATTAATTCTTACAATCTATGAATATGGAATAGTTTTCCATTTCTTTGTGTCTTCAATTTCTGACAAGAGCGTCTTGTAGTTTTCAGGTCCAGGCCTTTCAGAACCTGTGTTAATTTTATTCCTAGGTACTTTATCCTTTTGTTGCAATTGTAAATGAAATTGTTTCCTTTATTTCTCTTTCTGATATTTCATTGTTAGTATATAGAAATTCAACAGCTTTTTGTACATTTATTTTGTATCCTGTAACTTTACTGTATTTGTTTATTGTTTCTAATAGTTTGTGTGGGGTTTTTGTAGAGTTTTAGGGTTTTCTGCATACAGAATCATGCCATCTGCAAACAGTGACAGTTTTAGTTCTTCCTTCCCAATTTGGATGCCTTTTACTTATTTCTCTTGCCTGACTGCTCTAGCTAGGACTTCTAGTGTGAGAATGAATGGGCATCTTTGTCTTGTTCCTGATCTCAGAGGAAAAGCTTCCAGGTTTTCCACATTGAGTATGATGTTAACTGAGGGTTTGTCATATCTGGCCTTTATTATGTTCAGGTACTTTCCTTCTATACGCATATTATTGAGTGTTTTAATCATAAATGGATGCTGTACCTTGTCAAATGAGTTTTTTGTATTAATTGATATGATCACATAATGTTTATCTTTTTTGTTAATGTGATATATCACATTGATTGATTTGTGGCTATTGAAACCATTCTTGCATCCCTGCAGTGAACCCCACCTGATCCTGATGTCTGAGCCTTTCACTGTATTGTATTCGATTTGCTGGTAATTTATTCAGGGTTTTTGCATCCATGTTCATCAGAAATATTGGCCTGCAATTTTATTTTTTGTGTTGTCCTTGCCTGGTTTTGACATAGGGTAATGTTGGCCTCATAAAATATGTCAGGAAGCCTGGCCGGTGTGGCTCAGCTGTTGAGCATCAATCTGTGATCTAGGAGATCGAGGTTTGATTCCCGGTCAGGGCACATGTCCATGTTGTGCGCTTGATCCCCAGCAGGGGGCGTGCAGGAGGCAGCTGGTCAATGACTCTTATCATTGATGTTTCTCTCTCTCTCTTCCTCTCTCTGAAATCAATAAAGACATATTTTAAAAATATGTATATTAGGAAATATTCCCTCTTCCTCAGGTTTTTGCTTGTTTGTTTGTTTTTGAGGACGTTGGGAAAGATAGGTATTAAATCTTTGAATGTTTGGTAGAATTTACCAGTGAAGTCAGCTGGTGTGGGATTTTTGCTTTTTGAGGATTTAAAAAAAATTTTTTTATCGTCACCCAAGGATATTTTTTCCATTGATTTTTCAGAGAGAGTGGGAGGGAGGAGTGGGAGAGAGAGAGAAAAGACGATGTGTGAGAGAGACACAGTGATTGGTTGCCTCCCTCTCAGGGCCGGGGATCGAACCTGCAACCAAGGTACTTGCCCTTGACTGGGAACCAAACCCAAGACCCTTCAGTCCTTGGGTCAATGCTCTAACCACTGAGCAAAAACAGCTGGGGCTATTTTTTTTAGCGGGTTTTGATTACTGTTTCAATTCCTTACTGCTGATTGGTCTATTTAGGTTTTCTATTTCTTCCTGGTTCAGTCTAGGAAAGCTGTGTATGTCCAGGGATTGGTTCATTTCTTCCAGGTTAGGAAATGTGGTGGCGTACAGCCTTTCGTAGTATCCTCGTACAGCCCTTTGTGTTTCTGTGTTGTTCAGTTTCTCTCCTTTCATATGATTTTATTGAGTCTTCTCTCTTTTCTCCTTAGAGAGATTTGTCAATTTTGTTTATCTTTTCAAAGAAGCGGTATTTTTTTTCCAAAAAATTAAAAAAAAAAAAAATCTTTATTGATTTCAGAGAGAGGAAGGGAGAGGGAGAGAGAGAGATAGAAACATCAATGATGAGAGAGTCATTGATTGGCTGCAGCCCACAACCCGGGCATGTGCCCTGACCGGGAATCGAACCCTCATCACCTGGATCCTAGGTCGATGCTCAACCGCTGAGCCATGCCTGGCCGGGCTCAATAATTTTTTGTTTTGTCTTTTTATTCTCTATTTAATTTATTTCTGCTGAATTTTATTATTTCCTTCTTTCTACTGACTTTGGGCTTCATTTGTTCATCTTTTTCTATTTATTTTTATATGTTTTTAAAATTGATTTTAGGGAAAGAGGGAGAGAGAGAAACACTGATGTGAGAAAGAATCATCAATCGGCTGCCTCTTGCACACCCCCTACTGGGGTTTGAGCCTGCAACCCAGTCATGTGCCCTGGCTGGGAATCGAACTGGCAAACTTTTGGTGCATGAGATGGTGCTCAACCAACTGAGCCATACTGGCCAGGGCAATCTTTTTCTATTTCTCAAAGGTGTAATATTAGATTATTTATTTGGGTTTTTTGTTTGTCCCTTAAGGTAGACCTGTAATGCTATTAACTACCTTTGCTGCATCCCCAATATTTTGGTATATCATATTTTCTTTTTCATTTGTCTCTATGTATCTTCTGATATCTTCTTTTATTTTTTTTTTGACCCAACAGCTGTTCAGTAGCATGTTATTTAATCTCCACACATTTGTGGTTTTTTTCAGTTTTCTTCTTATAGTTAATTTCCAGTGTCATACCATTGTGTTTGAAAAATATGGAGGTATGATTTCAGTCTTTTAACATTTATTGTCGCTAGTTTTGTGCCCTGACATATGGTCAATCCTTGAGAATGTACTATGTGCACATCAGAAGAATGTGTATTCTGTCATTTGGGGGATGGAAAGTTCTAAAATTATTAATTAAGTCCATTTGATTTAGTATGTTATTTAAGGCTGATATTTCTGTCCTGACTTTCTGTCTGGATGATCTGCTGTCGATGTGGTATTCAGGTCCCCTACTACAATTGTGTTTTTGTCTGTTTCTTCGTTTAGGTCTGTAAATAATTGCTGTATATATTTGGGTGCTCCCAGGTCAGGTACAAATAAATTGATGTGTTTTGTCTTCTTGATGAGTTGTCCCCTTTGTCATTATAAAATGTCTATTCTTGTCTCTTGTTACCTTTCTTATCTTGAAATCCATTTTATCTGATATAAGTACTGCTATGCCCCCTTTCTTTAGATGCCATTTACTTGAGGTGTCATCTTCCCCCCCTTCACTTTGAGCCTATGTTTGTGTTTGGATCTCAGGTGCGCCTCCTGCAGGCAGCATATGGTTAGGTCCTGTTTGTTAACCCACCCGCTGCTCTGTGCCTTTGAGTGGTGAGCTCAGTACATTCAGTGTGATTATTGATATCTTCTGTTTTCTGGTTCCTCAGCACCTCCATTGTTTCTTATCCCTTGAGATTCTGTCTGATATTTTAGTTTGGTGATTTTCAATGATTTTCTTTCTCTGTTTCCCTTTTCTTATGATCCATGTCTCAGTTCTGGATTTTTTATTTGTGGTTAAGGTTAGTTCTGTATAAAATGTCTCATATATACAACAGCCTGTCTTCTGATTATCTTTCCTTACTTGTACCACTCAGCCCTTTTCGTCCTCCCCTTTTATGATTTTGTTGTCACAAACTATCCCTTTTTATATTGTGCCTTCATTACCATATTGCAATAGTTATGGTTATTTCTTAATATTTCCTAATTTTCTTTTCTTAAAATACGTTTTTGTTGACTTTAGAGAGAGAAGAAGCGAGAGGAAAAGAAACATCAATCGGCTGCCTCCAGCACGCCCCCTGCTGGGGATTGAGTCCCACCTCAGGCGTGTGCAACAGAACCAGTGACCTCTTGGTGCAGGAACAACACTCAACCAGCTGAGCCACACTAGCCAGGGCTAGGGTTATAATTATTTAATATCCTGTTCTGAGTACGTTTGCAGTTTCCTGCTTCTGTCTGTCAGTCTACTCAAAACCTTGTCTACCTTTGTCTTTTTGTGTCTGGTAGAAGAGCTCTTAAAGTGAGTCTTTTTAAAAAATATATATCTTTATTGATTTCAGAAAGAGGACAGGAGAGGGAAAGAGAGAGATAGGAACATCAATGATGAGAGAGTCACTGACCGGCTGCAGCCTGCAACCCGGGCATGTGCCCTGACTGGGACTTGAACCCCGATCTCCTGGATCCTAAGTCAACGCTCAACCGCTGAGCCATGCCCAGCAGGGCAAGAGCTCTTGATAACAATTTGTATTGCAGGTCTCGTGGTGGTAAATTCCCTCAGCTTTTATTTGTCTGGGAAAGCTTTTATTCCTCCTGTATATTTAGAGTTCAACTTTGCTGGGTGTATTATCCTTGGCTGTTGGTTTTGTTAGCAGAGGCAGCTAGATATTAATAAAGGAGGGAAGCAAAGGGAGTCAGGCACTGTTGAGCCTAATGGGCTGGGAAGCTGAGTTGGACACTGAGGCTGCACGCTTCCCTGGAAAGTTACAGCTTCACACACTCCCCAGGGAGCCACCAGTCCATTCCCTGCAGATCGCTGCCGGAGGGATAGAGCAATAAAGAGGGAGGTGAGCACATATTCAGTAGGAGCCAAGATGGTGACCATAGAGGCCTGTCAGTCTAGCCTGGGAGAAGGATCAGATTGGATAAGACACAACCCCAGAAGATCTAGGAAATAGATTGGTTAGAGGGTGGACCCATCAGAAGCCAGGGAAGCTGGGGAAGTTGACTGGTTAGTTTGAAAACAACACCTGGTCCTTCCCAAGACCAAGACAATATAATCCCAGTTTAACAAAGAAGCTTGCTCTCCCCGCCAGTAATATGTGCTCCCCTGTTAGTGCTTGTTCTGTCTCCATAGCAACCATGTGGTCCTAGCAGCCATGCAGACTCCAAAGGCAGGCCCCAACCAGGAGCCTGGATACAGCAGCACAGCACCCAACGGCAGCCAGGACAGTGCTAAGCTACCTGGATGGGGACTGAGGCTGCTGATGCCAAACCAATGGCACAGAACCTTTGGACACTGGCCTTTGTTTTGGGCTTGATGAAGATGAGGCTGGGCTTTTCCCATGGCGGGGTGGATGGAGATGGGACACTGGGAACCCAGGGGCAGCCTTCTATTTCCACCCTGATGAATCTTACCACTAAAACTCATCCCCCATGTGCAAGTCTCCCGAAATGCTTTTCTCGAGACTGTGAAAGAACACAATTTCCACCAGCAGCAGTTTCTCTCTCTCTCTTTTTAAAATTTATCTTCATTGTTGAAAGTATCGCAGGTGTCCCATTTTCCCCCCCATTGACCCTCTTCACCCAGCATCCACCCCCTCCTCAGGCCTTTGCCCTGTTATTGTCTGTGTCCATGGGTTATGCATATGTGCATGTAACTTCTTTAGTTAATCTCTTCCCACCCCCTTTCCCTCTTTCCTCTGAAGTATGACCATTTGTTTATGCTTCAATGTCTCTGGGTCTATTTAGTTTTTCAGATTCTTATGTTCATTAGCTTCTTCTTAAAGAAGACCCTTCACCACTTCATGTAATACTGGTCTGGTGGTGATGAACTCCTTTAGCTTTTTCTTTTCTGTGAAACTCTTTATCTGACCTTCAGTTCTAAATGCTAGCTTTGCCGGGTAGAGCAATCTTGGTTGTAGTTCCATGTTTTTCGTCACTTTGAATATTTCTTGCCACTCCCTTCTGGCCTGCAAAGTTTCTGTTAAGAAATCAGCCAAAAGTCATATGGGTGCTCCCTTGTAGGGAACTAACTGCTTTTCTCCTGCTGCTTTTAAGATCCTCTCTTTGCCCGGCCGGGCGTGCCTGAGCGGTTGAGTGTCGACCTGGGATGCAGGCGATCGGGGTTCAATTCCCGGTCAAGGCACATGCCCGGGTTGCGGGCTTGATCAATGACTCTCTCATCATTGATGTTTGTACCTCTCTCTCTCTCCCTCTCCCTTTCTCTGGAATCAATAAAGAGTAGAAAGAGAGAAAAAAGAAGGAAGGAAGGAAGGAAGGAAGGAAGGAAGGAAGGAAGGAAGGAAGGAAGGAAGGAAGGAAGGAAGGAAGAATTAAACAGGAACTTTACAAAGGAAGATGCATGAATGGCCAATACATATATGTTACTCAAAGAGCTGAGATCCAAGAAAATCTCAGTGTATTGCTCGCCGATTCCAAAGAAATACCCCAGAGGACCGGCTGTGAAAGACAGGGGTTTATTAGGACTGAGGTGCTCCCTGGGGGAGGCCTGCCTGCTGGTGAAGTTGCTGCAACACGACTCTCCCTGTACAGGGTTAGAAGAAAACAAAAGAAGCAGAACATTGGGTGGGGGCATGTCCTTGCCCACAAGCTGCATGAGGTCGAAAGGCCAGCTGTCTCTCTGCGGTTGTTCTCACATCTAGAAAGTTTCCTCCTTGGTCTTTCTTGGACAGAGGAGCTGCCCAAGGTCTCACAGGCCGCACACAAGTGGCTTTCATGATATTCTCATGGGCTGGGAGGGGGGTTGGAGCTTGGAAGGGGCCCTTGTTCTCACATACACACAATATATGAAGAAGTTTCCAACATCAATAGTCATCAGGAGAAAGTGCAATGTAAAACCACAATGAAAAACCACTATGTGTTCATTAGAATGGCCTAAAGTAAAAAGATTAATAACTTCAAGTACCAGCAAGGGTGTGGGGCAACCCCAACTCTCATTCTGCCCGGAGGAATACAAAACGGCCACTTTGGAAATTAGTTTTGTACCCTCTATAACTAGCACTTGCATTCCTAGGCATTACTCAGAGGAATGAAGATATATGTCCATAAAGCCACATCTGAGAATGTTTGTAGTTGCTTTATCTGTGATAAATGAAAACTGGGAAAGCCCCAAATGTCCAAAAGTTGTGGTGCCATCTGCAATGGAATACTACTCAGCAGTAAAGATGGAGAACTGCTGAGGCCTGCGGCAGCAGGGATAGATCAGCAGATATTACATCACATGAAAATCCAGGCGCAGCCCTGCCGGGCGTGGCTCAGCGGTTGAGCGTCGACCTAGGATCCAGGTGATCGGAGTTTGATTCCCGGTCAGGGCACATGCCCGGGTTGTGGGCTCGATCCCCAGTCGGGGGCGTGCAGGAGGCAGCCGATCAGTGACTCTCTCATCATTGATGTTTCTCTCTTTCTCTCTCCCTCTGCTTTCCTCTCTCTGAGATCAATAAAGATATGTTTAAAAAGAAAAAAAAAGAAAAAAGAAAATCCAGGCACAAAGACCTAGGAGTACATTTATCACGTTTTAAAGCAGGCAAAACTCCTCTGTGTGACAGTCACCAGATCAGTGGTTATTGGGTGGGTGGGGATGAAAGGGGACAGAGAGAACATTAGAGGGTGAAGGAGTCCACGTCTTGATGGGGGTGTGGGTAACATGGTTGCATGTGTTTATTAAAATTCATCTACGGATTCACTAACATGCATTCGTTTCACTTTATAAAAGTATACCTCAGTTTTTAAATGTTTGTAATAAAACATTTTTTTTAACCCTCACCCGAGGTTATTTTTCCTTTGCTTTTCAGAGAGTGGAAAGGAGAGAAAGAAACATCGATGTGAGAGAAACATCGGTTGGTTGCCTCCTGCATGTGCCCCAACCTGGACTGGGGATCGAGTCTGCAACCGAGGTGCCTGATCTTGGCCAGAATCAAACCTGCAGGCCAACACTCTAACCACTGAGGCAAACTGGCCACGGTGATGCTAAAACATTTTTAATGTTAATAATAAAAATGAGATCATTGGAGGCAAGATGTGTGACGGCATCCACAGCAGCACTGCGAAGGCAAAAACGAAACAGCCCCAAACCCATAATAAGGAGCTGCTTAAGTGAGTAAAGGTACAATAAATCCTCAATTTTTGTGGCTTCAGTATCTTTTTAGAATGTAACCTTGCATTACTGCGTATTCTCTAAAACATTCATCCATCTCCCTTCTGCTGTGGACTCTTTGAAGCTAGGCACCACTCCAAGTTTTAATAGCCCGAAAGTCAAATATTCAGCCCTGTTATTCCTATAAGCACATGAATCATTTCTTTTTAAGCTTGGACCCCACCCCACTCCCTTTTGATCTATTACATTCCAACTGGATGGGCTGGAGCCCCCAGGAGAGGGTGGGGAGGCTGCACAGCAGCTTTTGCAGGCGGTTCGTAAACGGTGACGTGAAACAGCTGCCGAAGCCCAAGCCAGGCCCAGACAGGGAAGTGACAGCTCAGAGCCCCTATAGCCGCACCTACACATTTTGTTTACAGAAAAAAGTAAGTATCAAATGACCACAGGGTAAGTAAAGATAGAGTGTGTCCGCAGGCCAGCATGTGGTGTGACCTGTGTGATTTCAGGACAGCGAGACCGGTGTGGCCAGAGGAGGCATCGAGGGGTTGGGGGCAGACGGCGGACCTGATGAGGACAGTAGCTCGCTTATCTGTGATACCTGCTCTTTGCCAGAACTTTATGTTAGCACCTTCTTTTCTCTTCATAGCAGAAAACTCTGAGGAGAAAACTTCCATTTGGGAGACCTGTAGCCGAGTCAGGATTTAAGTGGCCAGCCCACAGACCACCCAGGCGAAGCCGGGCTGATCCAGGCCCCGCCCAGCCTGCCCTCTCCACATCCTGCCTCAGGACTCCTGGATAGGACCGGAGCAGAGCGGACTTCCCAGGTGCCTCTTGACAATCAGTATGGAGTCACCATCAGCCATGACAGCTACGCCCAAGACTGGGGTGCCAGTGTGCAACAGGGCCCCTGGGCGAGGGCAGAATGCCCCAAACCACAAGCCTGGACACTTGGATCAGGACTCCATCGGGACACTGATACAAGTGGGACCTGCCCACTGTGGGCTGTAAGAACCCCGAGTCCGGCCAGCTGATGCTCCAGCTTGGCTGTACGGGGGTCACCCTGGGAGCCAACAGGACTCTCACCCGCAGGACACGCGCTGCCACCTCTCCCACCTTGGATACCACATCAGGACTTGGCGCTGGACGCTTGCTCCGCTGGCACTATTGTGTAAGCTCCCCCTTTCTGTGTGTCACCTGCTGTAGCCCTATTGGCCTATTGGGGAGGTCTCCCCTAACAAACCTGGTATTGTGGAAAGACACAAATGTATGTGACTCCTTTCGGGGATGTGCCCTTGCTCATGACAACTCCTGAGAAGCGGGAGATTGTGAATGGGTCTTGATACTGGGGACAGTGCTTTCCAGGGATAGCTGGATCGGCACTCACAAAGTGGAGAGGCTCCCTCCTCCCCTCCCCCCACACCCTCCTCACACAATTGGAATCTCGCCTCTAATCCACCCAGCACCCCTCCTCTCCTTCTCCCCACAATGACTAGGAAAACAGGAGAGGAAGAAGAAATTGCCTTTGCCCACCTTGGGCCTTTCCACCCTTTAACTTCTCCCACACGTCCATTCACTTCACAATTGAGTGCCTATTGTGTCCCAAGAGTCGTGCTTGCCTCTGGGGATAACGCAATGTGTGAGACAGCCCCAGCTCTCCAGGACTTTCAAGTCTAGCTAAGAACAAAGACCCTGGAGCAGTTTGTAATAATCTCCTTCTGAGTCAAAATTAGGTATAGTGCCCCCTGGAGGGAGGACAGGGGTACTTCATGGAAGGGGCCTAGACAGAGCTGACACACAGGGCACTGCAGGCTCCAGAATTCTCTGTTGGAATTCAAGTCTGGACACAGAGAAACAGTGTCCTTCTGATTGAATTTCTTTCCATCTTCTGGAGGAACAAGCAAGCTCATTCCAGAACAACGAGGACAGGTAGGGTGAAGAGACCAGTCCCCAGGACACTTGGGTTCTGCTGGGCACCACTGCCCATCCAGACTCCTAGGTCGGGCAGTTTTCCAAACTTCTCACACCCTTGGCTGCATCCCACGGTGTTCTCTGTGGACAGCAGAGTCACAGCCAGATTGTTGAGAAATGAAGCAGCACTAACCTAACGCTGGCTGAATTAATAGGGGGCTGCAGTCTCCGTGAGACAGGGAGAAACGTCAGCCTCTTTACAAGGTTTAATTACACATCCAAATGGCCTGCAAACCTATGAAAGATCACTCAGTTGATTAGCTATAACATCCACAGCTGATGAAGACACAGGGAAAGGGGCATTCATGAGAATAAAGACTGTGGAGACTAGAAACTGCTTCCACTGGGTGTAAATGTAATCTGACAATATTAAGGAGAATACCCGCCACTCCTGACCCAGCAGTCCACAGTGGGGAGTATCTCCTATAAAAATAAGAGCGGGAGGGAAGGAATATGTAAGAATGTTTATTGTAGCTTCATTTGTTGTGTTGAACTGGAAACAACCCAAACGTCCATCAAAAGAGAAAAGACTGGCCAGGCCAGTATAGCTCAGTTGGTTGAGCATTGACCTAAGATCCAGGAGATCACAGGTTCGATTCCTGGTCGGGGCACATGCCTGGCTTGCGCCTTGATCCCCAGTAGTGGGCGTGCAGGAGGCAGCCGATCAATGACTCTCTCTCATCAATGATCTTTCTCTCTCTCTCCCTCTCCCTTCCTCTCTCTGAAATCAATAAAAACTTATTAAAAAATAAAAGACTGGAGAAAGTGATACGTGCACAGGTGGACTACTATGCAGTTACTAAAGAGGAGCTTAACCGATTTGTACGGAGGGATGTGAGTTTCTGAGTATTACAAATAGTGTTATCCTACTTTTGTGAGAGCAAAAAGTAAAATCCTCAAATCTATGGATATCTGCTTGCATGGTCCTCAGAGAAATACACACTGGGCTACACAGACACCGTTGTGGCGGCTACTCCTGGTGGTGGAAATAGAGTGCATTTGTTAGCTTCTCTTTTATAAATGTTTGGACTATCCACCCAGCTGTAATGACAAGCATGTACTACTTTAGTAATTTAAATTTTATACCTATCAAAACCTTCTTGGTGATGGTTGTACAACAATGTGAATGTACTTAATGCCACCGATGGTACATTTAAAAATGGTTAAAATGGTCAATTTTATGTCATGTATTTACAGTTAAAAAAACACAAAAAAACAGAAACAACTTCTGATACATCCGCAAATCACCCTGTGACTGAAAATGGAAGTTGGGGTCCAGCAGAGGCTTGGAAATCAGACATAAAAGCGATTTTTAAAAACAATATTTAGGCCCTGCCTGGCGTGGCTCAGCGGTTGAGCACCGGCCAAGGATCCAGGAGATTGCGGTTTGATTCAAGGTCAGGGCACACGTCTGGGTTGCGGAGGGATCCCCAGTCCCAGGAGTGCAGGAGGCAGCGGACCAATGACTCTCATCGTGGGTGTTTCTCTCTCTCTCTCCCCGTCTCCCTTCCCCTCTCAATAAAGATATATATATATATTTTAATATTTTATTTTTTAAAATATATCTTTATTGATTTCAGAGCGAGGAAAGGAGAGAGACAGAAACATCCATGATGAGAGAGTCATGGATCGAGCCCGCAACCCGGGCATGTGCCCTGACCGGGAACCCCGAAGCCTGGATCCCAGGTCGACCCTCAACCGCTGAGCTACGCCCGGCCCGGGAGATATATATTTTTTAAAACAACAACAACAGCATTTAGCCCTGGCTGGGTTGCTCAGCGGTTAGAGCATCCCCTGCAGGCTGAAGGTTCTCGGCGGGACTCCGGCCAAGGGAAATGTCTGGGTTGCAGGCTCCATCCCCGGCCCCTCCGACGCGGCTCTCACTTCGGTTTCTCTCTCCCTTCCACTCTCCCTAAAGAGCAATGGAAAAAATATCCTCCAGTGAGTCTTAAAAAAAAAGACTAGATCTTAAAAAAGAAAGAAAGAAACAATATTTAGTTGTGAGGATGGGTCTGAGAGCCACGGTAACCGAGGTGCAGTTTAGATCCCGCGCCCCCGGGGGCACGGACCGCGCCCCGCCTCCCGGAGCGAAGGGCAGAGCGCGACCGGCTGGATCCTGCGGGTCTAGGAAGCGGAAGGTCCCGCCTCCCCAGCAGCCACTCCCAATGGGAGCCCCTCTGGGCGCGCGGCGGGCGCGGGTGGGTGGGGCCGCGCAGGCGCGGAGCCCGGCTCGCTGGGCGGGGCGGGGCGGGGCGGGGCACGGCGGGACTGGTGCTCCCCGCAGCCCCTTCCGGCTGCGGGCGCCTGTGCGCCCCTAGTTCTGCTGCCGTGCTAACCGGCCCGCGTCCCGGGAGCTCGGCCAGCGGCTGCGGGAGGCCGAGTGTGCGGAACCCACCCCGCCTTGCAGGTCTGCGCGCCCCAGCCCGCAGCGGGAGGCTTCCCCCCGGGGATCCCGAGCGGGAGCGCCGGCCGCACCGCCGGGGGCGCGAGTGCTTTTCGCGAGCGCCGAGTTTCGGGGGACCCATGGTGTAAGAACCCTCCCCGCACCCCAGTCTCACCCTCCCGGAGCGCGGCCCCTGGAGCCCTTTGTGCCCTCGTCCCGGAGCCCGCCCGGGAGAGTGCAGCGGAGGCTGCGGGGCTGCCGGACGACCAGACCCCGGGGCGGGCTTCCTCCCATACCCGCAGGAGAGGAACAGAAAAAACTTTTTTTTTTTTTTTTAAAGTCCTTTAATCTCATTATTTTATATCTTTATTGATTTCAGAGAGAGGAAGGGAGAGGGAGTGAGGTAGAAACATCAGTGATGAGAGTCACTGACCGGCGGCCTCCTGCACGCCCCGACCGGGATCCAGCGCAGCCGGGCAGCGCCGAGGGAATCGAACCTGGATCTCCTGGGCCCCAGGTCGAGGCCCGCCCGCCCGGCCAGGGGCGGAGAACACGTTCTGTGCCAGACTGATTTTTGCAGCCCCCACTCACTGACTACTGCCTGCTGGGTGTGTGGGACGCAAAGATGAGTAAGATCCCACCTAAGAAACTACTGCGCGGATGGGGCTGCGCCAGCCGACCCGCGGGGCCGCGGGCCGCCTCCCGAGGGGAGCGAGGGGCAGGAGGTGCCGACTCGGCGTCGAGAGAGGGGAGGGGAGGGGAGAGGAGGGGAGGGGGGAGGACAGGAGGGGAGGGGAGGAGAGGGGGGAGAGGAAGAGGGGAGGAGAGGGCAGGGGAGAGGAGGAGAGGGGGGAGGACAGTAGTGGAGGGGAGAGGTGGGGAGGGGGGAGGGGAGGAGAGGGGGGAGAGGAAGAGAGGGGAGGGGAGTGGGGGGGGAGGACAGTAGGGGAGGGGGGAGAGGGGAGGGGGGAGGACAGTAGGGGATGGGAGGAGAGGGGGAGAGGGGAGGGGGAGAGGAAGAGAGGGGAGGGGAGAGGAGGGGAGGGGGCAGGACTGGAGGAGAGGAGAGGAGAGGAGAGGAGAGGGGAGGGGAGGGGAGGGGAGGGGGAGAGGAAGGGAGGGGAGGGGAGGGGAGGAGAGGAGAGGGGGAGAGGGGAGGAGATACCCGAGCAGAGCGAGGGCG
Organism: Miniopterus natalensis; assembly: GCF_054644295.1. Classification (NCBI taxonomy): domain Eukaryota; kingdom Metazoa; phylum Chordata; class Mammalia; order Chiroptera; family Miniopteridae; genus Miniopterus; species Miniopterus natalensis. Next base: position 5,098,442 of record NC_142085.1, on the reverse strand, counting down.
CCCCCGAGGGCCTGTGAAGACCCGCGGGTGGGAGGCGCAGGCCCAGTCAGAGCGCGGAGCCCACGCGGAGCGCCCATCTCCCGTGGCTTCCTGGGGATTTACTAACAGTCAACGGTTGAATCTCAGCCGTACCCCAACATCGTAGAGCTTATTACCCAGGTTACAGGTGAGAGAGGGAGGCTTAGAAGTTATGTGATTTCCCAGAATTCACACTCTGGCGAGCGCGGGACGCCCCCTGTAAGTCTCTGATTCCAAAGCCCAGGCAGGTGTCCGTGCCCGGGCCGGCCGCGCGGTCGGTCTCGGAGGCGGCGGCGGGCAGCGGGAGGTCCGGCTGGTGCTGGGGAAGGTCCCTGGGGCAGCTGTGCTGGGGGCGCGAGCTGACGGCCGAGGGGAGAGGCCGGAGGTGAGGGGTTCTCGTGAGTGAGCCGAGGGTGGCCCGCGGCCCCGGGGAGAACCCCACGCCCCGCGCGAGCGCGGCGGCGGGCGGGGAGGCGGAGGAGACGGAGGAGTGCGGAGGAGTCCCCCGTCGGCAAGTGGCTGGTGACCTATCCGATGAGACATTTACTGCGTGGAAGAACAGTTACGCCGCAGTACAATCTCATTTTATGTTCAAAAAAGCAAGTTACTATATTCGTGAAAAGTAACCGCGAAGATCCTTCGCCAAGCTGATATCCTGGGAAGAGGGGGGCGGGAGGGCCTATCACTTCCCTCCTAATACTGTTCTGAGATAGTTGATTTTACTTTTTTTATCAGAAAAAAATCAGTTATGTAAAATATCTTGTTAATTAAAAGTGAGTGGGGGGCTAAGGAAGTAGAGAATTTATTCAGGAGCTTGTTTGGAAAGAGGAGTAGTGAGTCTAAAGGAAGACATTTTTGGAAAAGAAGCCAATGAAAGCAGCAGCTGTGTTTGATTAAAAATATGTTTTAAAATACCTAGTAGGTGCTTGGGGGGTATCACCCCTAATCCTCTAAAACAGGCATTATTTCCTCATTTTATAGTACATCTCATAAGAATTATCAATGAGGTACTTGTTAAAAATAGATTCTTGGGGCCCTCCCAAACCACCTGAGTCAGGCTCTGGAGAGGAAAGGCCCCGGACACAAACAGCCCAGGTGGTTTTTAGGCTCTGGCAAGCTTGGGGAGTGGGGCACTGTGCCCTCCTCCCTCTCAGGAGCTGGTGTTCTTCCCTGCTGGGTAGAGGGGAATGACCAAGGGATCCAAGGGAGGCTGAGGAATTAACTTTGAACCAGAAGAGGAAGGCCCATGAGGGAGTGCAGTGTGCCTCGCGGCACCCCAACAATCTCTAAGTCAGAGGCCATCTCTGCAATAAAGGGTGCGGTGTGGTGGGTGTTGTGAGGCTGAGAAAGGTTTAAAGTGGCTGGCGTATGGAGCAGAAAGGGGAATAAGTCTTGCCTTGAGAGTGGGCAGTCTCAGGTAGACACTGGGACATGCAGCAGCAGGGGTTCAAACAGTCCTGTTCCGAGAGGGAGGAGTGAAGACAAGGAGTGGGGATATGAGGCCAGAGAAGTCAGCCTTTGAGGGATTTTTTTTTTTTAAATAAATCTTTATTGATTTCAGAGAGAGGAAAGGAGAGGGAGAGAGAGATAGAAACATCACTGATGAGAGAGTCATTGATCAGCTGTCTAGCCCACAAAACGGGCATGTGCCCTGACCGGGAATCGAACCCTGATCGCCTGGATCCTAGGTCGATGCTCAACCGCTGAGCCACGCCCGGCTGGGCTTGAGGGATCTTTTTAAAAAAATTTTATTGATTGATTTTTAGAGATAAGGAGGGAGGGAGGGAGAGAGAGAGAGAGAGAAACATGGATTTGTTGTTCCACTTACTTATGCATTTATTGGTTGTCTTTCATATATGCCCCGACCAGGGATCAAACCCGCAACCTTGGTGCATTGGAAGGACGCTCCAGCCAACTGAGCTACCTGGCCAGGGCCTGAGGGGTCTTGTTAGCCGGCTAAGGAGCTTGGAAGTCATCCTGAGAACAAAAGGGAATCCTTGAAGGAGCAGCAGGGTGTATGCAAGCAGCTTTGTTTCCAGGTGGATCACTGCGACTCTGAGGACAGATTGTCAGTGGTTCAGACTGGAGGGAGGGAGACCAGCTGGAAAGACTGGCTGTGATCCAAGCAAGCCATGCTATGGTAATCGAGAGAGATGTCCAGACTCAAGAAACAGCAGGGCTCAGCAGTTGTGCGACACTGACATGGAGAGGTGCTGAGGGAGGAGGGAGCATGGAGGACAACCACCCACAGGAAGCACGCTGGCTGGCTGTTTGGGTAGAAAAACAGATGGGAGGGTAGAACTATGCATTCCTCACGGTGAGTGGCAATCCGTGCCACCTGTTAGATGTTGGTAAGAACATATTTTTGTGAACTGAGGTAGAAAGGGAGAGAAGAACGTAGAAGGTACTAAATATCCGGAGACATCTGAGGCACTCAGTACTCGGGAGGCCTCAGTTTGGCAGGACAGATGTCCGTGGCATAACCCAGAATTCAGGTCCTGGGATCCCCCCACCCAATTTGCACCTGATCCTAAGTGTGTTAGCCTCCCTCATTGCTTTCCCCTTGCTCCTTGCTGTGCCTTTTACATTTACTGAATAAACCATGTGATTTGAGCATCTTAATTTGTTCTGGGAGCCTTTTTGTTCCAGCGCCTCTGGGATACTGGGTACTGTACCAGGAGGCTGCCTACTGGGGCATCAAGGCAATTTCCGAGCAACCCAGCTCTGACTTGAGTAAGCGGGTGGATTGGATGTGATACAGCCTACCAGGGTTATAGGATGAGGCCTGGTTGTTCCATGGGGGTCTAAGGGGGTATGCTTGGTTTGGACATTAGGTCAAGGTGGCGCACAGCTGTTTGGATGCACTCCTGTGAAGTGCAGGGATTTAGAGACTGGAAGTCATTACTATTTAAAACAATGAGCCTGGATGAGATCCTGCAGGGAAACAAGAGTTCCCCTTCCCATTGTCCACTCCCCATTCCCCTTACCCACTTTTTTGGTGCCCTAAATCCTAACCTCACAGGAGCCTGTGGGACCATCTCCGAGTGTCGATGCCTATTAGTGATAACTCTTTCCCACCACTTCTTTTACCCTCAGCAGCCCATTCTCTGTGCTGTGACTTCTTTGCTCTTTCCCAGCCCAGCCCTGGGCAGTACCCTGTGAATTCTCAGGCTACTTGAATGACCAGCCTTTCTTATGCTGCTACAAAGAGGGCAGGTGGGCAGAGGCCTGGGCAGCATGGTGCTTGGTCCCTGCCCTGGGACCCAGGGGCTTGGGAGAAGCTGTCCTCAGACTGAAGGCCAGAGCCCAGCACCTTGTCATCACCCTAAAGAGCATCATGGAGCAGAACAGCCAGGGCCATGATGGGGACCAGGGCAGGGGCTCAGCACAGTCCTTAAGACATGGACCTGTGCACCCATTATTGGCCACGAGCATTCATTCGGCTCAGTGCTGGGCCCGGAGCTGGACACTCAATACTGCACTGCCCTCTGAGGCTCTGATACCATCGCCTCCTGTCAGGAGGACTTCATCCCTGACTCCATACCGTATTATGTACTCAGTGGCCCAAAGGACTGGATATTGGCCATTGGGTACTGGAAAGGGTAGAACATAAGTATATGTCTCTCACCCTTCTCCCAGGCAGGGAACAGTACTAGAGAATTTCTGTCATCTCTAGGTTCTGTGGCCTTCTCTTCAGGTGAAAAAAATAATATTCAATCTTTTCAAATCCAGGGTCTGGGAACTAACTGGCTGCCTACTACATAGCCACCTCCCCACCCCCAGCAGAAGTTTTAGGAATCCTGGGAACCTGGTCAGGGTCCCAAGCAGAGTATTTCTTTTTTTTTTTAATATATCTTTATTGATTTCAGAGAGAGGAAAGGAGAGGGAGAGAGAGACAGAAACATCACTGATGAGAGAGTCATTGATCGAGCCCGGGCATGTGCCCTGACCGGGAATCAAACCCCGCTCACCTGGATCCTAGGTCGACGCTCAACCGCTGAGCCATGCCCGGCCAGGCAAAGTACTTCTAACCTGCATTTTCTTTTCATCTAGCAAACATCTGAGGGTCCAGTGTGTGCTGTGTGTTGTGCTGTTGCCAATCAAACGTTACAAGAGCAGCGCTAGGTTTGAATTCTTTTTTTTTTTTTTTTTAAATGTATCTTTATTGATTTCAGAGAGAGGAAAGGAGAAGGGGAGAGAGACAGATAGAAGCATCAATGATGAGAGAGTCATTGGGGATCGAGCCCGCAACCCGGGCATGTGCCCTGACCGGGAATCGAACCCTGATCGCCTGGATCCTAGGTCGATGCTCAACTGCTGAGCCACGCCCGGCCGGGCAAGGTTTGAATTCTTATTGCCAGGTTTTGCGTTAACACTGACATGCGTTATCTCATTTTGACCCTTAGTTGTGAAGTAGGGACTATTATGCTCTCCCATCCCCATCCCCAGATGAGGAAAGTGAGGCTTAGAAAGGCTCAGTTATATTCACCATGGGCAATATGGACAGTGGTGGACTTTACGTCTAGGATTTAAACATGGTGCTGTGCTAGGCACAGGGCGTGGGCCCCTGCCTTCAGGAGGGCTCAGTGTGGTGGATTAGCTCAGTACCATAACTGTGGCATGGGCCATGCATGCTGGGAATGCAGCAGAGAGTCACTTGGGCAAGGGATAGGGGGTAAGGCGCCGCAGGACTGCTGGGGGGGGGGGGTGTGGTGACAGAAGGTGTGCTGTGGAGAGTGAGTGAGGGTTTAGCAGCTGGAAAAGGGAATTCCAGGCCCTTGGGAAGTGGTGTGCGTGGAGCTGGAGAAGGCCATGGTTTTGCTCTTCTGTGACTTTGCAGTTCTGGGGCTTTGGCATTTCAGTCACACACTCCAGACCATGGTGGTCTGTGAGTTGCTGGGGAACTAGAGCAGCCAGGGGAACTGCAGATGAGAAGGGAGAGGAGCAATCTTTCGTGACCAAGAGCTACGTCTACCCTCTTGGGGACAGGAGTGGGGAAGGAGGAAGGGCTGGGGGACTGTGGGACAGATGGGACAGCAGGCCACAAACTCCATCGCACTTCCTGTGTGCCCTTGAGCACAGCTCTGGCGCTGACCAGGTCAGCCATGGGGCTGCCTTCTCCATATACTTGGTCACCCCTTTCTCCACTTGGTGTTCAAGTCCTGACCCAGGCCAGGGCTTAGCACTGCAGGGCACTCAGGCTGACCAACAGCCACTGTGGAATGCAGTGCAATGGTCCCTGGGTGGCAGCCGCTGTGTGGGAATCACCAAGTTTGCAGGACCGGAGCAGAAAGTCTCCCCCGGTCTAGGAAGTCTTTAGGTCTCCTCCCTGTCCTGGTAGCCCCTCAGTGCATGTGTGTCTACAGATCCCCTGGAGCGGGACCATCCCAACATGTGGGGTCCTTGACTTCTGTCCCCCATAGTCCAGCTCACCTAGTTCAGAGATGGACCACCCCTGAACCCTAGTCACGGGGATCTCAGCCACTTGACCCGATGAGGGTGGGACTGCTTAGAGCCAGCAGTCCAGAGATGCCCTTCGACATGTGCAGAGGACCTCCTGCCTGGTGCAGCAGCAGGCCGATGCTGGGTCTGTAGGACCTCAGATGAGCAGCCAGAGCGCCCAGGGAAAGGCAGGGGAGGTGGTACCGGCTGTTCTGTCAGAGCCGCCCCATTCCAAGAGCCAGTCTGGACCCATGGTGGGCTCCTGCTTCTGCAGTGTCCCCTGGAAGAAGTGGAGGAAGGGCAGGACAGCAGGTATGCCAGAATTGTAGAACTGGAAGCACCTTAGGGTCTGTCAGGGTCCCTCTCTCTGGGAGGCTGAGGTCCCAGATTGGAATGTAGAGGGCAATGGAGGGGTAGGAAAGAGGAGGGAGTACATTAGCATTCCCATTCCCCTCCAGCCTTTGGCTGGGTGGTCTCCTTCCCAACACATACCCGTTTTCCATGAGCAGTATTACTTCCTGAAACACTTTTCTTGTAAGCTCCCAGGCACTGAAACCAAATCAAAACTGGCTTCCAAGCTCCTCATACATATCTTAACCAACTTGAGGGGAAACTACCAGATTCCCCAGGAAGGGAAATGGCTGACTCGCTATTTGAAATCACCTTTTACACAGAATTTTCCAGTTCAGTTCCCATTTTGGTCATTTCATGTAAATGAGGTTTCCAAATTGGACAGTTCTGATTTGTCGGTACAGATGCAAATGAGGATATCATTCATGCAGTTCTGATTGGATGGGGCAGGCCCCAGTCTGTAGGTAGAGATGACCAGGGTGTCCCTCAAGTGGTTGACTCGGGGCAAACAAGCTCTGCATAGTGTGTAAGCTGAGCCTTCGGTCGGAGGTTCTTCCTGGTACACAGTATGTGAGGAGCCCGTCAGCAGATGGCCACTGAGCTCTTATTATTTATAAAATTTATCTCAGAGGATAAACTGAATCTTCTTGGGGTCCACAGTCTGAACCCTGCTCCCCTCAGCCCTCCATTCTTTCCCTTTCTCCTAGCTTCAACTTAACAGAACCCAGGAGGCAGAATAAGTGGTTTGCTACCTGGGCTTAAGCAAGCCTCTTGGTTCCCACCTGAGCCCTTCCTGCTGGTTTTCCCAACCAAACAGCACCCCCATACCCCCGTGAGGGGTGGTGGCTGACAACAGCAAGGCCACCTCTACACCTCTTTGCAGCCACGCTGCACCTCCGGGAGTGTGACCTCAGCTGCCCTCCCTGGTCCTATGCAGCCACACTTACTCGAATGGTCTCTGGGAAGGGCCTTGACCCCACACGACAGTAAAGAGCCAGGTCTGGTGGCTCAGCCCTGCTTCCAGTCCCCTCCCGGCCAGCAGCATCGGGCGGGGCCTACAGGAGCCCCTGACAGAAATGAAGCCGCCTACCTTGCAGGCCTCACAGGAGGGTGGGGAGCAGGAGCCAGCGCATCTGGGCCTCATCAGCACAGCATCGCTGGAGGGCCTGCTAGGGCTTCACACAAACTTCACTTGCCATTAAGGTTCTGGGTCAGGCAGGCACAGTGCTGACCCAGCTCAGACGTCCAGCCATAAACCATCTTGGGACCCAGGACCTGGGGACCCACCTCTCCTCTGTCTCTCTCTCTCTCTCTGGAATAGCCTCTTGCCCAGAAACATACAAAGCAAGAGGGTGGTATTGAGGGGGTAACTAGGAAAGGTGTTTGGGAGCCACTGGGAAGTTGGGGGCAGCAGGAACTCTGGACTGGCCTGGGGAGAGGGCTTTCTGGGAGCCTAGAGGGTAGCGATCTGAGGAGCCCGGGGCGGAGGCCTTCCCCTCCCCCTCCTCAGGGAGGCCATCTCCTTGGCAGACAGATACATGCATGACAAAGGTGCCGTGAGGGCCCTGTCTTGGGGGTTGGGGAGATGGCTGGAGAAGGGCCCCTCCTGCTCCAAAGCAGTTTCTCCACCCCCACCAGGCCCCTAAATCTATCCTTTTGGGCAGTTAGTTGCTTAGAGGTGAATACAGGCTCAGAAACCTCACGGATAACCAAGGCGAAGACAGCAGGCCAGTCGGGAGGGCCCCCACCTGGGCACCCAACGCCCCGGAAGGCAGAGGCCTGCCACTGACCCCAGCCAGCAGCTCCACACAGGGCCGAGGAACAGATGCCCCAAGTCGGCAGAAGTCAGTGTCCCAGGCTCAGGATTCTGGCCTTGTGAGCTGGAGGGAGCACCCCCTTAATTCAGCCCAGGGCCTCCACTTAGGGCAACTTTTGGGAGCAAACTTCATCCCTCTGTCTCCGACAGGCACTCTGAGGGCTGTGCTCTAGAAAACAGAATCACACCCGGGCGGCAGAGTGAGCCCTGAGGACACTCAGGAAACAGACCCTGAGGCGCACTTGGGGCAGGCTCCCTGCATCCCCCCTAAATCGCTCTCCACCTCCCCTGTATCTGTCGGCCAAGCCCCCCCAAACAAAGCACCTCCCAGGGCCCAGGTTGGGGGGTGGGGTGGAGGTCAGGCTTGACGCCTGACTCCTCCAGAGGAAGGGGGCAGGATACCTGGGTCCCAGCGGGAGGCCCCGTCTGAGGTTCAGTCTTTGAGGGGGATTTGGGGTGGGTTCCTGGAGCTCTTTTAGCCACTCTGAGGGGGATTCTGTGTGAGGGGACTGGGGCTAGGGGGTTGGGGGTCAGGAAGCTGTCCCCAGGGGAGCCATCCAGGCCCATTCAAGGGTTGAGCACTTGTTTAGGGTTAGAGCTGCCCCCTCTGGGGACCTGGATTGTCCAGCCAAGGCCATTGTCCTGCCCCCTCCCCCAGTCCCTCCCGAGCCTCTTTGAACCTGGAGTCAGATATTTTCTCTCCCCTCCCTCCTGGGCCTTCCCCACCCCGGCCTGGGGCAGGGGCTGGGGCCGGGCCGTGGGGGAGGGCGAGCAGCCAGCTAGGTACCAGATATTCGGGCCCCACAGTGAGGGGTGTCTGAGCCCTCTGTCTGGACACGGGTTGGGCACTTGGGTAGTCAGTCCAAAGCCGGGCCCTAGGAGGGGAACTGGGGTCGGCCAGGGGCTGTGGAGGGAAGCCCTGGGTATGGAAGGGAGGCCTCGCCCGGCAGTCCCCCTGCAGCGGGGGTGGCATCTAGCAGGCAGGGCAGGGGGCAGCGGGCACCCACAGCTTTGGGGTGCTGCGGCTGAGTGCCCGGGTCCGCGCTGGGTGCGGGGCGCGGGTGCCGAGGGCCGGTGGCGGGCCAGGCCTGGGAGAGGGGCCCGCGCCTGGGCGCCCGAACCCCGAGGGCTGTGAGGCCGGGCAGCCGTGGGGGTGCGGAGCCCGGCGCGGCCGCGCAGCCAGGCCGCTGGCCCAGGGCGTCCGCAGGGCACCCGCCCCGAGGGCCTGGGCCGCGGAGCGCGCGCGGGGCGCCCCGCCGGCGGGCCCGCGGCCTCCGCCTCAGTTTCTCCCGGGCCGCCGGCCCCCTCCCCCGCCGGGGGCGGGGCCAGAGGTCAAGGCCAGTGGGTGGGCGTGGGGAGGGGAGAGGGCCCGGCCGAGCGGCGGAGAGCCCTCCTTCCACCAGGCCCCCGGCTCGGGGCGCCGTCCTTCCCATGGCGGGACACCTGGCCTCCGACTTTGCCTTCTCGCCCCCACCGGGCGGGGGAGGCGACGGGCCGGGCGGGCCGGAGCCGGGCTGGGTTGACCCTCGGACCTGGCTGGGCTTCCAGGGCCCTCCCGGCGGGTCTGGAATCGGGCCCGGGCTTGGCCCCGGGGCCGAGGTGTGGGGGGTCCCCCCGTGCCCCCCGCCGTACGAGTTCTGCGGGGGGATGGCCTACTGTGGCCCGCAGGCTGGAGTGGGGCTGGCACCCCAAGGCGGCCTGGAGACCCCTCAGCCCGAGGGCGAGGCGGGGGCCGGGGTGGAGAGCAGCTCCGAGGGGGCCTCCCCCGAGCCCTGCGCCGCCCCGCCGGGGGCCGCGAAGCCGGACAAGGAGACGCTGGAGCCGAACCCCGAGGAGGAGGCGAGTGCGGGGCAGGGGCAGGGGCAGGGGCAGGGGCAGGGGCAGGGGCAGGGGCAGGGGTGCTGGCGGCCCGCGGCCGCCTGGCCTGGAGCCCGGCCCGAGCCGGGGGCGCCGGGGACGCGCCGAGGCCCGCGCTCCGGCCGAGCCGACGGCAGCGCGGCGGGCTCGGGGCCGGTGCGCCCCGCGCTCCCGCTGCCCGGGGCCGGGGCCGGGGCCCGCGCGGGGTGGGAGCCCGTCCCGAGGACGCGCCCCCGTCGACCCGGCAGCCCGAGGGCAAAAGCCGCGCCCCTCGGGGTTATTGTTCCCGAAACTCGAGGGCGGGACGGGCCTCGGAGCGGCCGGAGCGCGGGTGTGCGCCGCGTGTGCACCGCCCCAAGTTCAGGGCGCGCCCCCGGCTCCTGGGCGCGGAGCCCCTTGCGGAGGGCACCCCGCGCCCTGTCGGGCGGGACCCCGCGGGACGGGGCGGCGCTGTCTGCGCGCCGGGCCGAGCGCCGCGCCTCGGGGCTGCGAGGCGGCCGGGCCCCGACGTGCCGGGGCGGCCGCGGCGCCTTGGGGAGTAATGGCTGCCCGGCGCGGGCCGCTTCCCGAAGCCCGCTGCGTGCGCCTTTCTTCCACATCATCATCTCATTAGCCGCCGGGACCCTTGCAGGGAGGCATGATTAGCCTGTTTCACGGGCCTTAACTGCTAAACGGTAAAGCCAGGGTTTGCACCGGGGTTCACCTCACTTCAGATCCCCAAAGGGATTTGGAAAAGCCCTGGCGGGGACAGCTCAGGACGTTTGTCGGTTGAGCCTGGCCCGTGTGGGCTTGGCGGGGCTGATTGCCCCTGGATGCTTCCCTCAGGGCCGGGACCCCGCGCGCTAAGCTCTGGGCTCCGGGCCTCCCCGCAGGGCACCCACATGCCCTTGCTCTCGCCCCCCCTCAAGGCCCCGGACCTCGCAGGCGTGACTGCCACCCTTTCCATCTGCCGGGATGGCTCCGAGCAGCTGCGCCTCCTCCAGCATCACCTAGTGGCTCAAGGCCCAAACCAGGCACCCTCATTCCTTGACCTCCCTACCCCCACTCCTTCGGAAACACCACCCTTTTTACCTTGGAAATTCACCCCGAAATCAAGCCTGCCACCCGGTCCCAGCCACCACCATCTGTGCCCAGATAACTGCAGTTGCCTCCTTAGTTACTCCCTCACTTCCTCCTTAGTCTCTTGTCACCACCTCAACTAGAGTGAACGCCTTAAAATGTGATCGTTGGATCCTGTCAACTCACTGCAGCATCTGCAGGATCTGCCCTGCTTGCCCCTGATTTCATAGCTTCCTCCGCCTCCCCTTTCCTCAGCTCACTCGCCCAGCTCCAGCCATGCCCTCCCTGCCACCTTGCCTGCCCCTGCCCACCTCGCCTGCCACCTCAGGATGTTTCCACTTGGCTCTTTCCCTTTGCTCAAATGGACCACCTCCACCTTCTTTAAATTGCCAGCCTTCCCCATAGTGCCCTCCCTTGCTGCACTTTGTAATCCTCTACCCTGTTTCACTTTTCCCATGGCGCTTCTAACATGCTGGATAGTAGTTACTTGTCTCCACATTAGAATGGGAGCTCCATGACACCAGGGCTTTTTGTCTACTTTGTGTAGCCACTGGCTTGTAGAAGGTGTAGAATAAATCTGTTGAATTAATCATTGAGGATGCTTCCATATCACAAAAAAGATATGACAAAAACAAGGGATAATCACTCTGGCTGGTGTGGCTCAGTTGGTTGGGAGTTCAGTTACCACCTACCCAGGTTGGAGGTTCAATCCCTGGTAGGAGCTCGTCCAGGAGGCAACTGATTGATGTCAGGTCCCCCCTCCCTTCCCTATCCCTCTCTCTCTCTCAAATCAGTTTTTAAAAAGGGATAATCAGTCTGGCTGGTGTGGCTCAGTGGCCAAGCATCCACCTAGGATCCAGGAGATCCTGGTTCGATTCCTGGTCAGGGCACATGCCCGGGTTGTGGGCTTGATACCCAGCAGGGGATGTGCAGGAGGCAGCCGATCAATGACTCATCATTTATGTTTCTATCTCTCTCCCGCTCCCTTCCTCTCTCTGAAATCAGTAAAGATATCTTTAAAAAAATTTTAAAAAAAGGATAATCAGCTTTTAAAATAATTGAGCACCAACTATACACAAAGCACTTTGTTCATACCTCTTCCGACACCTGTAACTTTTTGTAGTGTGTTTGTGTGTGTGCATGCTAAGTCACAATTTGGGGCCCCACAAGCAAACTGGGAGATTGAGTATATTGAAACGAGAATCAGAGAGATGGTGCTCTTGCTTTCTCTAGGGCTTTACTCCAGTCAGAAGGCTTTTGTATTATATAAGCTGATCAGTAGGCGCTCCCTTCCTCACCTGATGGATGTTCTTTCCATTGTGCGTTGCTCTGCAGCTACGGACGTGTTGCTTTCTGGGGTGAATGATGTTTGTAGATAGGTTGTTTCAGGTGTTCTTTGGGCAGCCTGGGCACAGAGATACTCCCACGGACCACTCCTTGGGGCCCAGATGGCAGGGGGGTTGACAGGTGGCGTGTTTGTGTTCTTACACATCATCTGCCTTTTTAAATGCCGTCGCAGAACATGAGAGCTCTGCAGAAAGACCTCGAGCAATTCGCCAAGCTCCTGAAGCAGAAGAGGATCACCCTGGGATATACCCAGGCCGATGTGGGGCTCACCCTGGGCGTTCTCTTTGGTGGGTCCCCCTCAGCATATTCTGACCTATAGAACACAGGGACACCTCCCCTGGAAGGAACAGTCCTGAACTTGGGCCTTTGTTATCAAGGGAGTGAGGGCTGGTGTTCCAGGGGCAGGCTCCACCCTCACCCATGAAGAGGGTACAGAGGGAGGGGAAAGATACATGGGCCTTGAGCTCCCTCTAGGAAGAAGTAGGATCCTGGTGTTGTGGGACCTTGTTAGGGCAGGGAGAGGTGGTGACACAGGGGTCTTGAGTCAGGAGGGCCCTGCCTGCTGCCTCACCTTGCTTCTCCTTCAACCCACCTCCCCAGGGAAGGTGTTTAGCCAAACGACCATCTGCCGCTTTGAGGCTCTGCAGCTCAGCCTGAAGAACATGTGTAAGCTGCGGCCCCTGCTGCAGAAGTGGGTGGAGGAAGCTGACAACAACGAGAACCTGCAGGAGGTGAGGGTGGGTGGGGTGCACAGAGACCTGCTGTGACTCGGCCCCACGTCCATTGCTTCCATCTCTGGCTGGCAGCTCTGCTTCTTGGGGGCAGTAGCCCTCCGTGGGCGGAGGGTGATTCCTCAGTGCTGCTGGGACAAGGTGCAGCTGCTGGTCTAAACCTGCCCTTGCAGGATCCTTTGTCCTCATACTGCCCAGCTCTGGTACACATCCAGCCAATGCCTCTGAGCAATTTGCTCGAGTCACTGTCCTGGTGCTGTTGCTCAGTAGGTTCAAAGCTTGCCCTCCCATCTTCTTGTCACCCCCTCCCCACCTGCCCAGATATGCAAAGCAGAGACCCTTGTGCAGGCCCGAAAGAGAAAGCGAACAAGTATCGAGAACCGAGTGAGGGGCAACCTGGAGAACATGTTCCTGCAGTGCCCGAAGCCCACCCTGCAGCAGATCAGCCACATCGCTCAGCAGCTTGGGCTGGAGAAGGACGTGAGTGCCCATCCCCGAGTGCCCATGTCCTCCTATCCCCACCCCACAGCCTGAGCTCTGGTGCCTGCCCTCCAACCTCTCTGGATCTGTTGGTCTTGGGCCAAATGATCCAGCTGGAGTTTATGAGCGAGTCACTCTCCCTTGTCCCCCGTCCCCAGGTGGTCCGAGTGTGGTTCTGCAACCGTCGCCAGAAGGGCAAACGATCGAGCAGTGACTATTCTCAACGGGAGGATTTTGAGGCTTCTGGGCCTCCTTTCTCAGGGGGACCAGTATCCTTTCCTCTGGCACCAGGGCCCCATTTTGGTAGCCCAGGCTATGCGGGCCCTCACTTCACTACACTGTACTCCTCGGTCCCTTTCCCTGAGGGTGAAGCCTTTCCCTCTGTGTCTGTCACCTCTCTGGGCTCTCCCATGCATTCAAACTGAGCTGCCTGCCTTCCCAGGACAGGGAGAGTGAGGGAAAGAGCCCGAGAATTGTCCCAGGGCTTTGGGATTAAGTTCTTCCTTCTCTACAGAATTGGGAGCACAAATGGCATGGGGGTAGGAATTTGGGGAACTGGTTGGAGGGAAGGTGGAGTTCAATGATGCTCTTGATTTTAATCCCCACATCACCTCTCACTTTGATCTTAAATAAAGAAACCTGGGACACAGCAGACGGATACTTTTGTTGTTGGTTCCTCCTCCTCCAGCTACTGACATGGTGGGAGGGGCGCCGAACAGTGAATACTAACAGCTGTCACACCCAAGTCACCCCAAAACCAAAGTGCCGAAGCCACTCAAGAGTCACAGTGGCAGGGAGAGCTGGGCCTGGAACCCAACTTCATTTGTAGAGGCCTTTGGAAGCATGAGCTAGTTCTTTGGAGCTGGTGGCACGGGTTCCCAAGGACTTTGAGTTAAACGTCTTATTTTTGCCCACAGATGTGGTTAATTGTAGCCCATTCCCTATTAGGAGTGGGCTTTTTGCTTCCTCCATTCTACTTTTGGGAGTCCTCAGTGTTATGCTAAGAAATCAAGTCTTTCAAGACTTACTTCTTTTGCATAGAACCCCAGCTAGAAACTCAATCTTGTGCTTTCTTAATGCCAGGGTCTGTTTGGTTTCCCTTCAGGGTTTTCGCCTGCCCTATCCTTGAGTGACTCAGCAGACCCCTAACGCTTTAGTCCTGGCTCTACCACTACCACATAAGGGTCTTTGCTCTGCAACTCTTTCCTCTGGAAAAAACGGGTTGGTGAGCTGAGGTAGGAGTAGAAAGAGGGGGTAGATGTGTGTCAAGATAAGGCTTTCCTGGCAAGAACTGGAAACGCTGCTTTGACGGGGTCTTGGCTGGGTGTGAGGCTCACAGCAGAAAACCAATGTGCCACACGTGGGCTGCGCTACACAGGACCAGGCCAGCCTCTGCTCTAGCTGGTTTACCAGGCTTTCTCTTCCCTGGCAGTACAGGCATACCTTGTTTTATTGCACTTCACAGGTGTATTTTTCAAATTAAAGGCAAGACCCTCCACCAGTAAAAAGATTACAACTCACTTTATTATGGTGGCTGGCCTTCAACCGAACTCACAATATCTGAGGTAGGCCTGTACTGGGGAAACTCGGAGAAGTTCTGCCATCTACATGAAACTGACCAACCCCAGCTACCCATTTTTAAGGGCAATGGATGTTTTCTTTTAAACCAGGACCCTGTTTCCTGAGTGTTTCTTTTTCCCAGCTCCCACCTCATCCCATATATTTGCACTTTTTCAGAGAGCAGCTTTGTATTTCTCTACCTTTTCTGCTCGTCTCCCCTTCCCCTAAGAATTGACATTTTCCAGACCTTTCCAAGTCTATTCCCCCAAGAATGGGAAAGCAAGGAGTATGACCCACAAAGGAAGAACTACCTAGCAGTAAATGAGTGTTCTCATTCTTTTTTTTCCCCTCACCTGAGGATATTTTTTCCATTGCTTTTCAGACAGAGTGGAGGGGAGAGAGAAACATTGATGTGAGAGATATATCAATTGGTTGCCTCCTGTACGCGCCCTGACCAGAGCCGGGGATCAAGCCTGCAACTGAGGTGTGTGCCCTTGGCTGGAATCTAACCAGGGACCTCTCAGTCCGCGGGCCAACACTAACCACTGAGCCAAACCGGCTAGGGCAAATGTTCTCATTCTTTATTTGGAAATGGAAGGAAACCTGAAAAGCCAGGCCACAAACATGATAAGCGATAGGATTAGAGTTTGGGGGCTGTGCCCTAGGTCTTCCCAGAATGCCTGAGGGGGTGCCATCCAAGTTGAGAACTCACTTGTTCAGGTCTGGGACTTACATCTTCCAGGCATGGATGGTCTCTGCAGTTGATGAGTGCTCTGATCCGACATTCTAGTGTCCCTGACAATAAGGATCTATGACTTGTAACGGAATTTTCAGCTCACTAGCAACTTCCTGAAGGCAGCATTATCTTTGGCAGGAAACCATCTCTTCTGTCACCTTGGCCATGAGGGCCTGTTCCAAACCTTGAATCCATAGCATTGGACCCCTGCACAGTAGTCATTCCCTCCTGGGGAGGCAAGGGAAGAAGAGGCATTTCTTAGGACCCACTGGTGTTCTACTGTGTCCACCCATGGCCAGGAGGTACCAGCTCTATCCTCTGGCCCCTTGGTGGTGGGCGTTAGGTCTGGACGCCCATGTGACACCCTGGGCACCGGAAGTCAGCCTCCCTGGCAGCCTGGATGCTGCAGCCAACACAGGCCACATGGAACCAGAGGTCACATCCATCACACTGAACCCAGGCCACTGTCTCTTCTTGGGGCAGGCAGCAACAAGGGCTGCACAGGGCTCTCCGCCCCCAACTACAGGGGGAGTCATGTGGGTGCTCACTGGGTGCTTGGGAGGATGCCCAAGTCGGTTGCTGAAGAAAGTGACAAAAACCAGGGTCACTGAAAACCTGTAGGAGAAGCCTAGAACTTTTCCCTGGATGCTAACAGTGAGCCCAGACAGACTTACTAGACTAGCGTGAACCTGGTTAGTAGAGTTAACCCAAGTCTTGCTACTCCAGCTTCTGTTCTCTGTCCACTGCCCAGCCCATTCCCAGCACGGGGTTCCCCCCAACCCGAGGCTCTAAAAAGGAATCAGAAGGCAGTGAAATACTAAGACAATGATCCCTCCACTTACCCACTGGGTGTCAGTGGGGTCTTCTCTACACAGAGTTTCTTCCTGGGCTCTCTAAGGACTCGGAGGCTCTCAGGAGCCTCTCTCTCATCATCCAATTCTGCCAACACTCGGTGAGCTGATTTCCTCCGATTTCTGGGGGTTGGGGCAGAAGGGGTAGTCCCCCCTTCCCCGTGGGGAATGCGAGGAGGAAGGCTCTGTGGCTCACCCCTACTCCTGGAGAAGGTAAGGGGCTGGGGCTGGAGCTTGCTGAGGCTGCCGATGGAGTTGAGGATCAGTGTGGCTTTTGGTGCAGGGGACAGGGTGTTGAGGGGGCGCTGAGGAGCCCCCTGGGGAGGCAGCATGGGCAGAAAACCAACCCCGGTTCCCTCTTCTACCCTAGATCGTGGGATGGTAATGGCAGCAAAATCTTGAGGTTTGACTCGGACTTGCTGAAACATGAAGTAGAACTCCGAGGGGCTGGTTCCTGGGGGCCCTTCAGGTCCAAAGGTCAGAAGGTCACCATCGCTCAACTCCAGCCTGTGACCCCTTGGGAGTCGGACATTGTTGACCAAAGTCCCTGTTGATGGAGCACCAGACAGATACATGGAATGACAAAAGCAAATGACCAGTTAGGAGTGGAGAAATTTGGCCCTATCTCATTTTATGGGGAACATGAGAAAGATCATGACACCTGTCATCCAATTCTCACATTCTAAGTCCCTCAGCAGGTGACATCAGATACTAAGCTGTTCCTGAGCTGGGAACAAGTTTGTTCCTTATACCTTCCCACAGAACATATGGAGAGAGCAGGCTCCTTCCTCACCCTACTGATGTCCAGTTCTCAGACATGCTCACCCTCATCCAGCTCCAACTCAGCGTAGCTCAGACTCTGGGTTCCAATCCTTACTCCACCACTTACCAGCTCTGTCACCTTGAACAAATTAAACTCTTTGTGCCTCATTTTACTTGTTCTGTAAAATGGGAATGTTAATGCTCACCTACATTCAATGCATTTAAAACAGTGCCTAGCACAAGAGTAAGCACTAAATGAATACTGGCTACTCTAGTTATCTAATTCCTACACACACCAAACAGACCTTACAAAGTCTTCCCTTTTACCTAAGGAAACTAAGACCCAGAGAAGTGAAGTGACAGGCCTGACACTGGCTGTGACCACCTCCACATCAGGGAGTAAGACATACCCATATCATTAAAACAACTCAACATACCCTAACTGCTCTAAGACAGGAACAAGATGCCTCAGCAAGCCTGGAAACTGAGTCAAGTCTGAGCTTGGGGCCCCCACTGGCCTCAGAAGACCCCCCACTTATATTTTCCTCATGCTTCCCCAGGCTCTGGAACCACTTCCCAGCCTCTGTCTGAGCTAAATGGAGATCAACAGAGAGCTGCAGAGAGCTGGCGGAAAGACCGGGGGCACCTGTCCATCCAACCTGACAGGCAGGCAGGCAGGCAGGGTCCTTGTGAGTCCCTTAATCATGCCAGCCCCATCACTGCTCACCTTGGCTGCTATGGTCCTCCAGGCTGACCCTCCAGTCATCACCCTGGCGCTCAGCGTGCAACTCCGCATGGACTCCGGAGATGACGCCAGGCTCCTGTTGGGGCCGCAGGGCCACATCACACAGGTCGGCCCTGCGGCCCAAACGATAGGTGCAGCCAGTCCCGCTTGGAGGGTGGAAAGTGTAGAGGTCACTGTCCCCGCCGTCCCCGATGCGCAGCAGCTGGAAGCAGGGCAGCATGGGCGGTGCCCGCTCCACACCCTCTTCCACTTCAGGGATCCATCACCGTCCCCCCTCCCGAGCCAGCAGGACGGCCTCAGTTCACTCCGTCCGGTACAAACTTGAGCTATGCTTTGTGCAATTTCAACTTTGAGCGCAGTCCCTGGGCAGCGCAAATTAGGAGTGCAAGGATCCGAGGCACACGATGCAAAATGGCTGTCAGCGGCTCCAAAGGGGAGAAATTCGGGAAGGTCGGCGCAGTGCAAACACGAACTCGTCCTATGGCGCTTTGGACGAACCGGATCCTCAGGCCGCACAATTTCCAGGAGCCTTCAATCTGTTCCAGGCAACATACCATTAGGCAGCTTCTGGTGACCTGCAAACTAGTTGTGTATAGTGGGCTCCTAGTTCTGTGCAATACTAACGTCACCTCAATAAAACTTGGAGAAAATAAGCTTTTTCCTGTCAGGCCTGCTGCTCACCCGCACCTCGCTCTTCTAGCCAACCCCTCATACCAGTTAGCTTGAACCCCAGTGGGAAGTGACTCCACTGTCACCTCCCAAAATGCAGGCAAACGGGTCCCTACGTCCTCCAAGAAACTGGATCTAAACCCCAGCAACCCGGCTTCTCCGGGTGGGACAGAAACAGCTCCCCGAGACCATGTAAGGCAAACCCAGACTTCTCCCTGCCCAACCCAACCCAGTTTCGGACCTACCGCGCGGTGCAGCCTCGGGGTGGCCTCTCTCGGCAGCGCCAGCCTGTGCGGCGTCCGGGACGCCGGGCTCCGGCCCGGCAGGGGCTCCGCGGCAGTTTGACAGCGGGAAAGCGGCGCAGGAGGGGCGCGGTCTCCGCGCGCGGGCAGCGCCGACCCCGCCTTCGCAATTCCCGGGTCCGCACTTCGCGCCAGCGAGCCCGCCTCCGTGCCGTTCCTGATTGGCCAGCTCCTAGGGCCGCCTCTGTTCTATTGGTCGGGAGCTGACAGTGTCCGCCATGTCCCGCCTTCCGCCTTTTCTTATTGGTTCACAAGTTTTCCCGGTTCCCAGAGTTGGGAGGAGCCGCTAGGGCGCGGAGATATCTAACGTCGTAATTGACCCGGCTTTAGACACTACTGCGCCTGCGTGCACCTCTTTCCCTCTCCCGGGGTGAAACCCGGCTTTTGAGCCTCCCGCCTTCGGGCCCGCTCTGCGCAGGCGCGGTCAGGGGCCGAGGCCGGCCGGGAGCGAGGTGTAGGGGGCGTGGCCGAGGAGTCGAGGGGGCTCGCGCTAGGTGAGGGGCAGTCGGGAAGCGTTGGTTGGGGGAGGGGAGGGGCCGAGCGGGCTGGGGGTGGGTTCCGGGGGCCATGGGGGCCTGGGGGCCTGGGGCCGGGTGAAGGGACGGACGAGGCGGTCAGAGCACCTTAGAGCTCAGGGGCCGACGGGGGAGACTCGGGCGTCGGGGAGGGGCGGGGCCGAGAGCCGCTGGGGCGCGGAGCGAGAGCAGGCTGTTGAGCGGGGGAGGGTGAGAGCGGGGGAGCAGAGGAATGCCTGCAGGAGAAAAGCAAATCAGGGTGCAGGGAGGGAGGCCGATGGGAATCCCAGATTGGGGGAGCTCGACGAATTTGGGCGGGAGAGTGGGAGACCTTGAAGAGCCCTCTGTGCCCTAGGACTCGAGAGAGGAGGGTGGGCGACAGGATTGGAGGCCGACGGGGTAGTAGAAACGGGGGAGCGGCTGGAAGGTGTGGGAGATGTCAGGAAGCTGGCTTCTCCGCCCAGGGGTCTAGGCCGCCTGGACTCCCAGCGTCCTGGGGAGCCGTCCTGCCCGGCATGCCGCATCCACCTGGGGCCAGGCCTTGGGCCAGCGCTTTAGTAGGGGGGGACCCAGGGGCGCTGGCCTGGTGGTGTGCGGATGGGCCTCCCCAAGGCCTCGCTGGGCCACCGAGGGGACTCTGGAGACTGGGCTCGCGGCCCCTGCACTGCGTCCCTCCGCTCTCACCTGAGACCAGGAATGGCAGAGGCTGTAGAAACTTGAGGAGGAGGGTAAAGGCGCTGCCCAGACCCTGAAAGTTCGAGTAAAGCCGAAGAGCTCCCTCAGCCTGTCTCAGTCAAGTCCCTCCCACCCCGTGGCTATTGCCATAGTTACCTCAGGAACCAGGCTGGGTCAAGCAAGTGGTCTTTGGGTATTTCCTACTTCTTTCGGGAAGTAGGAAAAGAGGAGCTTAGAGTCTGCTGGACCTATTATTTGAGTATTGTAACTTTGTTATTTTAGGGGCTTTCTCTCTGGAAGGTTGCCTGAAAATTGAATTGCAGTGCCCTTGTTTCTCCTGTTGTCCAGGGGAACATAGATGGCTGCACACAGAATCTAGAGACTTCAAATAATGTGGAGATGTTCCGACCTTCAGGTCAGTGGGACCTCCCTAGGGGACTGGTGATCGTCTCTTCCTGGGAAACTGACCGTCTTTGTCCTTGTGATTCTTCAGGTTCCACTGGGCTCATCCCCCCATCCCATTTCCAAGCTCGGCCCCTTCCAACCATGCCAAGAATGGCTCCCACCTGGGTCTCAGACATTCCCCTGGTCCAACACCCAGCCCATCAAGGTGTCTCAGAGAGGCAGCCAGACATCCAGAGACCTCAAATGATCATGTGGGAACAGGATGTTTCTGGCAATGGGCAGGAGCCGGGGCAGAGAGGCAGGTAGGAGGTCTGCTGTCACTGTTTTCTCAGGCCTGTTTGCCAGTGATCCTTTACTGAAATAGATTCTTACCCTACTTCAGACCTTAGTTCCATAATTTCTTCATTTTTCCATAGCAATTATTGGTGCGTACAAGGCATAAGTAATAATAAGAGCGTGCTAGATGCTAGGGGTGGGGATAACAAATAAATAGGGGAAATACTGATATCAAGGAACTTAAAATTATAAGGGAAGAGACATTGACCAACAGCTGATGTTAATAAGGCAAGATGAAGTTCAGACTGGGACTCTGTACTGTGCTAGTATGAACTTATTTTGACAGAGTATGTGCTGTTGGAGCTGGCCATGCTATTTGTTGATGTGTTGTCTGTAAAGCTGCGTACTCTTTTTTTTTTTTTTTAAAAAGTATTGATTTTAGAGAGGAAGGGAGAGAGAGAAACATCAATGTTGAGAGAGAGTCACTGATCAGCTGCCTCCTGCACGCCCCCGACTGGGCATGGAGCCTGTAACCCGGGCATGTGCCCTGACCGGAATCGAACCGCGATCTCCTGGATCATGGGTTGACGCTCAACCACTGAGCCATGCTGGCCGGGCAGGCTTCTTATTCATGTTTCCTGTGTATCTTTTCCCTGATAAACTGGCATGTCTTTGTGCCATTGTACTCTAGAGTGGGATTGTGGGCGGATCTACCCTGGACTCCATCAAAGAGGAAGGAGCATGATGACAACACCTGCTCTAGTGTCAGGAGACAGAGACTCTCTGTTCCTAGTGTGGCTACCAGCTATGGGTCCTTTGGCCATCAGCTTAATTTCTGTAGGCTGCAGTTCCCTGCTTTTTAAAAAAATCCTGTGGTTCTGGGCCTCAGTGAGGGAGCTGTGCCAAGAGCCGTGTTATAAGGTGCTTTAAAATTTACGTTACACCAGTCTCGAAAGGTTGGGACTACATAATTTATTGATGTACTGTCCTCTCAGACCCTCATTGAGCATACCTAACACCCATATATGCTTTCAGCCAGCACCTGGCCTCCCCATATTGGTACTGGAAGCCATGAGCTTTCTTTCTCCACTTCTGCACTTCTCCTTGCCCTTAAATCAGAATTCGAAAGCCCCTGAGTATCCTTCCAACCTCTTCAGTTCAGAATGTGTGGCCTAATGATGTGCACAGTTGCTGTTAGGACATTGGCCTGTATATTGCTCTCTCTAGAGCAGCGATTTTCAACCTTTTTCATCTCATGGTACATAAACTAATTACTAAAATTCTGTAGCACACCAAAAATGTATTTTTTGCTGATCTGACAAAAAAGGGTATAATTTTGATTGATTTACAAAAAATATAATAATAGTAATTACCTACTCTTTCTGCTCCAAAGTGACTTTTTAAAAAATTGGGTGCCTATACTTGAATATAAGGATTTCTGGTACCAAGAATTAACCAATCAGATGCAACCTTTTTATGTGACGTGACCAATAAACTACAACTCTATTCTATGATCTATCTATTTATTGTTTAATACGGCATTCGCACCAGACAGCTGTTGTGTTGGCTGTTGCCACTTTTTTACTTGACAGTTTAAGGGAAAAGAGGTCAGCACCCATGACTAAATAGTCAGGTATTGCATGTTTTAAAAATTCTTACAGCACACGGGTTGAAAATCGCTGCTCTAGAGAGCCATGAGCCCAGACACTAGACCTAATATGCTTAGTAGGGCCTCGAATGACAATGGTGATGGAAATGCAGAGATCCCTATGGCCCAACTTTGTCCACCCCTTCTCCCCACATGGGAACAGAGGGATCTTTTCTGACTATTATGACTGTGGCGACCTTCCTAGTGCCAGAGACAGGTCTCACCTGTGCTAACCTGTCTTTCAAGGTCCATGGAGCTGCAGGGGTCTCAGGCCTTGAGCCAGCAGGCAGAACTGATCTCTAGGCAGCTGCAGGAGCTGCGACGGCTCGAGGAGGAGGTCCGGGTCTTGCGGGAGACCTCGCTGCAGCAGAAGATGAGGCTGGAGGCCCAGGCCATGGAACTGGAGGCTCTGGCACGGGCAGAGAAGGCCGGCCGAGCTGAGGCCGAGGGCCTGCGTGCTGCCTTGGCTGGGGCCGAGGTTGTCCGGAAGAACCTGGAAGAGGGGAGCCAGCGGGAGATGGAGGAGGTTCAGAGGCTGCACCAGGAGCAGGTGAATGGGGTGGGAAGGGCTTGGCCCCACAGTGGGGATCTGGGAAGTGGCTTCCCCTCAGAGAGCAGATATTGAAGAAAAGTCCCCCACGAGCAGTGGGGTGATGAAAAAGCATGACCTGGAAGAGGGAGACCTTGGTGTTTTGGTCTTATTCAGATTGTTCTTGTTCCCAGGACTCAGATGACCACCCACCACCTGAAGCCCTCCTTCCCCTTCCAGTAGGGAGTAGTTTGTCTTCCTCCTTCACTCCGGGTACCCAGTTAATCTGGGAGCACTGGGAGTGTGTGTCGTATGATGGACTGGGAAGGGGAGACTGCTCAGTTGGTAAGCATTTATCTGTGCTTACTCTTCCATCCCTGAGACAGGAGCTGAGCCTCTGGTGAGCACATCAGTGAGTCTCTACCTCCTGGGTGCAGCTGGCAGCCTAGTGGGGAACACACATTCAACACTTGATTTAATCCTAAGTAGTTGCCTGCATTTGGGAGAAGTGCCATGAAGAAGGACAAGGGAGCCCTAGCTGGTAGGGGAATTAGGAAAGTCACCCTAATCAGTCAGCATGTTAAGAAACGAAACCATAAAGATACTGGAAGAAAATCTGGGTAAATTCCTTGTAACCTTGAATGGGGAAGGACTTTACATATGAATCAAAATTCAGAGCCACTAAAGAAAAGATTGGTAGTTGACTTTATAATACTGAACTTAGGAATGACAGTAAAAGTAAAATTAAAGGACAGATGATAAACTAAGAAGAATATTTACAGCTCATGTCACAGGAAGAGGCGAATACCCCTATTATATAATGTGTGCGTAGAAATTGACAAGGGGAGTCAGAGAAGTTCAAAGGAAAATATAAATGGCCTTTAGGTTCATGAAAGATGCTTAATTATAAGAGGTGATATTTGTTCCAAGTAGAAGTTGGCTGGTGAGGCGTGTGGGGTGGCGAGGGGAGCTGCTGTGACCGCAGACAGCACATGGGACAGGAGGTGGCCAGAGGGGCTTGTGTGCAGGAGCTGCGGGACCCTGGGTGGTCGTGTGGATGACTGCGAGGCCTTGGCCCATTCAGAACTTTATCTTAAGAACATTGAGCAACTAGTAAAAGGTTTAAAACAGGGAAATGACAGGATCAGCTTTGTGACTTCTATCCAAAAAGATCACTCTGACTGTGGCATGGAAATTGGGCAAAGGGAGACAGACTGGAGATGAGGACAGCCATGCTCCCTCTTTCCTGTCTGTCCCATGACTTCCTCAGTGTTCCTACCTTCTTAGAGCTCCCTTTCAAGTGGGCTGTGGCAGACCCAAGGTCATCTCAGATGACAGCAAGTGCTGAAAGGCCTGGAGCAGGCGGAAGGACAGAGCCGTGGTGGGTGGGGATTGGAGAATGGGGGGCCTTCTCAACAAGGTGACATGTGGAACGTGAGGAGAGCCATAGGAGATGGGCTCAGAGAAGCAGGCCCTGGCATGGGGGCTTCAAGGCTGAGGGAGGAAGCTGGGTTTTGTTCGGAATGCCATGGGGAGCCACTGGAGGTTCCTTGAGCTGGTCGGGAGATTGTTGCCATTGTCGAGGCCAGAGTGGGGGTGGCCTACCTCAGGCTAGTGGTGGAAAGTGGAGAGAAGTGAAGATATAATTTTGGGGAAGACCTGACAGGAACTGCTGATGAGCTGGAGGGCGATGGGGAGTAAGGCCCCAGAGATGGCCCCATTTGATGGCACTGTTGGGCGATGTGTTTGGTTGTTGTCTAAGGTCACAGGAAGTGGGAGGGAACACGGTCAAAGCAGGGGGTGACTTGGAAAGCCCAGGTGTGGGGGTGAGCCTGCCCCGGCTGAGCCCCCTCTCTCTGCAGCTCTCCTCCTTGACACGGGCTCACCAGGAGGCTCTTTCCAGTTTGACCAACAAAGCCGAGGGGTTGGAGAAGTCTCTGACTAGCATGGAAGCCAGCAGGGCAGGAGAAGCCACGGAGCTGGCCATGGCCCGGAGGGAGGCCCAGCTGCTGCGGGAACAGCTGAGGTAAGTAGGTGGGTGGCCCAAGGGGAGCCCAGCAGGTGGTGGGTGGGGTGAGTTTCTAGGGTGCCCCACTGATGGCTACCCTATTCCCATCCTAATCCTAGCAAGACCCAAGAAGACTTGGAGGTTCAGGTGACCTTGGTTGAGAACCTAAGGAGATATGTGGGGGAACAAGTCCCCCCCGAGGTTCACAGCCAGACATGGGAGTCAGAGCGACTGGAGCTTCTAGAGACCGTGCAGGTGAGAATGCCAGTGCATCTGTGCAGCCGATGCGGGTGGCCCAGGCCTGGGAGGGTGTGCCCCAGGAGAGAAGGGTGCAGAGCGGCACTCTCCAGCCTGTCCTGCTGGCAGCACTTGCAGGAGGACCGAGATGGCCTACACGGGACTGCAGAGCTGCTGCGGGTGCGCGTGCAGAGCCTCACACACATCCTTTCCATGCAGGAGGAGGAGCTGGCCAGGAAGGTAGGCCCCTCGCCTGTGCCTCCCTGAGGGTAGGAGGGGTGGGTGTGACCCCGCTGAGAGCTTTTCTTGCTGTACACAGACCTCTTCTCACTGTGGCTCCCGTCGCCTGGCAGTGCAGAGAAAAACCAAGATGCAGCTTCCTCTGCTCCCCTAGTAGCCACACTGCCGCTTCCCCTGCCCCACAGGTGCAGCCTTCAGATTCCCTAGAGCCCGAGTTCCCCAGGAAGGGCCAGTCCCTGCTGACACGCTGGCGGGAGAAGGTGTTTGCCCTCATGGTGCAGCTAAAGGCCCAGGAACTGGAGCATGGAGCGTGCGTGCAGCAGCTGAAGGGACAGGTTACTTGGCATTTTTCCTTCCCATGTTATCCCCCAAACTTGCTGCTGATATGGGGTGGCATTTATTCAACCAGTGTTAGTGAGTGGCTGCCATATGCTGGGAACAGCCCAGAGCAAAGTCAGAGCTTAGGTCCTGGAGTAGACACAGAGGCAAGCAGATAGGTAACATCAAGTAATTGTGCTGTGAAGAAAGGGGTGACCCACCACGTGACAGAGACCAGGGGGGCGGCATCAGGATGGTGAAGAGCGGCCTCTCTGAGGAGGGGTGGGCAGGTCCTCAAGGTGTGGGCACGTGGAAATTGCTTTGGATAGAGACCTGGACTCAGACTCCATTCTCGGGAACCCAAGCTTCTTGTCTCCCTGAATGGTGTTCTTTCTGAGACCTCTGCACCTGTCCCTGCACTCCCAGTGCCCCGCCTGCCTCCTCTCCTCCCCCAGGTGGCAGAACTCCAGGAAAGAGCAGCAGCCCAGAGCCAGGAGCAGGCCATCCTGCAGCGCTCCCTGGAGGACAGAGCTGCACAGGTGGAGGTGGAGCGATTAGGTGCCAAGGTCAGTGTCTGAGGCCAGGCAGGGGCTAAGGGAGCCTGGGAAGCCTGGGTCCTTGGCCACACCCTGGAGAAGGGACCCTTTCCTTTATTGTCTCCTTCACAGTCCCTGCAGATGGAGCTGAACCGGGCCCAGGAAGCTTGGCGCCGGGGGCAGCAGCAGACAGCCTCGGCTGAGGAGCAGCTGAAGCTTGTGGCCAATGCTGTCAGCAGGTGTCTGGGACTGGGTGGGTGGGGTAAGATTTCTGCTTCCCCAGCCTTCCAGGCACCTTGGAGTTTAAGAGCCTCAGCAAGAGCAGCTGGAAAGCTGGCTGGAGGTATTTGGCCCCGTAAAGTTCCTGTATTGTTTCTCCTGGGGCAGCCCCTCCTTGTGCACACCAGGGTTGCTCTCACAGCCACTGTGTGTTTGGCTGCAGGTGAGGCAGCTTCCTCCTGTATTTGGTCCAGTAACAGCTTGAGCTAAAGGGAGCCCTGGGAGGACCCCACCTTCAGTTGTTCAAGGATGGGGAATGTGGGGACTTCTTCTTTTCTTTCTCTTTACAATTTTACAGGCACACCCTGATTAGTTGGGAAAAAATCTAAAGCTGTACGCTTTATCTGCTTATCGATAGTACATCTAAAATCAATGACCGGAGAGGCCCAGACCTGCGGCGGTGCCCAGGGGCCTGCAGGTGAAAAAGTTTAAATTCACTAGTTGAGCCAGCCTGGGGGCACTCGTCTTGGCCTGTCAGAGCCATGTCTCCTCCACCCTTGCCTGCGGTGGCATCTAGGCCCAGATAAGGTGTGCCCATGAACCTTATGACCCAGAGGAGAAGCTTGGAGACCAGGAAGGCCATGGTTTTCTGATGAGCAACTGGATCATATTTATGTGACAGTCACTCCAGGGCTCAAGCCTCAGGTTTTCCTGTTTTAGCAGCTGAGGAGCCCGGACACGACATGACACGGCTTTGGCTTTTCCCTTCCCTGCTGCCCACAGGGCCGTTGCAGGATAGGGTAGAGGGAGTTGTCTCTACCGCAGGTCAAGTCCTTTTGGGAATGAGGTGGGGTTGAAGGGTCAGTGGCCTTGTCCCTTGTCTAGCTTTCAGACCTGGCTCCAGAACACCGAGGCCAAGGTGGAGCAGGCTGCAGCCCGGCTGCCCAGCCTCAGCAGCCGAGTCAGCTATGCCGTCCGCAAGGTCCACACCATTCAGGGTGGGTAGGCCACTGCCAGGCCAGATCTGTGCTGCCCTGTCCCGCCCCGCCAGCTCTCTGCTGACCATGTCCATCCTCTTGCTGTCTCATCAGCCCGTGCCTCTTTTCCTTTACCCCCACCTCCCCTTTCCTCCTCCCCTCACTCATCTCTGTTGCTGTCTGCCTTTTCTCCCCCAGGCCTGATGGCTCGAAAACTGGCCCTTGCTCAGCTGCGCCAGGAGAGGTGAAGTTCAGGGCACTTGGAGGTGGTGGATTGGGGGATCGTGGTGGGGCTTTCAGGTGTTGGTTGCTGAGACCCAAAACAATAGAATGGAGTAGGAATGGGGCATAGGGGTAAGGCAGCTGGGTGATTGCCCCCACTCTGTCTCAGCCGCCCCCCAGCCCCACCAACAGAGGATGTGAGCCTTGAGTTGGAGCAGCTGCGGGAAGAGCGGAGCCGCCTGGATGCAGAAGTGCAGCTCAGTGCCCACATCATCCAGCAGGAGGTGGGCCGCGCCCGGGAGCAAGGTACTCCGGGCCCTGCGGTCCTTGCATTCCAGCTGGGCAGTCAGTGCACTGGGGACACAGTGGAGAAGAGGAGGGAAGAGCTGGGATTGAGGGTGTGGAGAGGCCCAAGGGAGCCTGAGCCCACCCCTTCCCAGGGGAGGCGGAGCGGCAGCAGCTGAATGAGGTGGCCCAGCAGCTGGAGCAGGAGCTGCGGCGGACCCAGGAGTCCCTGGCCAGTGTGGGGCTGCAGCTGGAAGCGGCTCGCCAGAGCCAGCAGGAGAGCACAGAGGAGGCTGCCAGTCTGCGGCAGGAACTGACCCAGCAGCAGGAGATCTATGGGCAAGGTGTGCAGGAGGGGAGATGGGCATGGAGGGTGGGTTCCACGAGCCATGGCTCCCCAACATACCCCATGTGCTCCTTCACCCCAGCTCTGCAAGAGAAGGTGGCTGAAGTGGAATCCCGGCTACGGGACCAGCTCTCAGAAACAGAACGGAGACTGAATGAGGCTCGGCAGGAGCATGCCAAGGCCGGTGAGGTTTGCAGGGGTGGATGTGGGCTTCTGGGGAGAAGGAAATATGGAGACAGGTTATTTTAGAAATTTTCTGTAAAGCTTTTTGTGAAATATGCAGGTGAAGTTATCAGGGAATGGCATAGCTGAATTCTCTAGTGGCGAACACCCACACAGCCAGCACCCAGTCCAAGTGACCTGCCCCGGAGCACCTCCCAGCCACTGCCCCAACAAAAGGGACTGCCACTCCTCATCTCCCACCAAGGAGTACCCCCAGCTCTTTATTAGGAAAAATTTCAAACCCCTCGCAAGTGAAAAGGGTCATGTGATAAGCACCCGCCCTCTGCCTTCTGTGACCACCTGCCACACTTGCTCTCTCTCTGCACACATTGCTAAACACATTTCTGGGGAATTACTGAAAGTGCATTACAAACATCATGGCTGTTGACCTGCATCTCCTACAAAGAGGAAATGTCCCATATAACCTCATGCCGTGGCCACGCTTTAAGAAAATGTACATTAGTTGCACAAAATCTAATATGCAGTCCATATCCAGATTTCCCCTAAGGGACTCTGGGAAGGTCCTGGTGGGGAAGGTGCTGTGGGTTCATGGGTTCATAGGGTCCTAGAGGGGGCAGCTGCCTCCCCGCTGTGCAGGAGAGACATCAGAGCTCCTGCCCATCCCAGCCTTGTTTCCATGGGGCTTTGCCACCTCTGGGCGTCCCCACACCTGTCCCCTCTGTGTCCTGCTTCCCCACAGTGGTCTCGCTGCGTCAGATGCAGCGCAAAGCCACCCGGGAAAAGGAGCGGAACCAGGAGCTCAGGCGCCTGCAGGAGGAGGCCCGGAAGGAGGAGGGGCTGCGGTTGACCCAGCGCCTGCAGGAGCTCGAGAGGGACAAGAACCTCATGCTGGTAGGGGAGGCAGAGGCTGGGGGCTGGTTGGGAATAGAGGTGTGGAAAGAGGAGGGGGAGGCTCTGCCCTGGCTAGGTGGCGTTTAACCCTCTCCTTCCCAGGCCACCTTGCAGCAGGAGGGTCTCCTCTCCCGTTACAAGCAGCAGCGACTGTTGGCAGTTCTTCCTTCCCTGGATAAGGGGAAGCCTGTGCAGTCCAGCCCCAGGCCGTCAGGGTCTTCAGCACCAGGACCTCCAGCAGCAGCACTCTCCCCCAGGAAGACTGTGAAAGGTAATGGCCCGAGTAGGAAGAGATGGGGGGGGAGGCACTACTGGAACCTCTATCCCAGACACTCCAGTGCATGAGTCCTGTTCTTTGTGGCTCTTGGAGAGTCTCAGCCTCCTTTATCCACGCCCGCCATGGACCAGAGAACCTCCTCCCTCACCCCTCCCGCCCTGTGGCAGCCTGTTTCTCTGCACAGAAACACCATGGCCTTCCCCCATCTGGCTCCCATCCCCTGGGGTCTTCTTTCCCAGGATCCCTCTCTGTCCTGCTGGATGACCTGCAGGGCCTGAGTGAGGCCATTTCCAGAGAGGAAGCTGCTTCTCAAGGAGACAACCAGAACTCTCCTGCTCCCGTCTGTCTTTGAGCTGCCGGGTGCTCAGAGCCCCTGGGAGCTCGGGGGCCCTAGGGGGCCAGGAGGATCATGGAGAAGTGGGGTGAGGTTCGGGGGCCCTGCCCTTGGGGATACCAGCCACTAAGGTGTCTGGATTCTGTGCCTCAATAAAGATGACTATAATAGAAGCCACCTCATGGACATGTTGTCTTTGGGAATAGAGGGGCTTTTCTGTGCAGCTGCCTCTTGGGGAAATGTGAGAGGTGGTCCCCCACACAACTTTATCTATATGGTACCTTTTCCAAAACCCCTTTCTAGGTTGCTTGGGAAGTTTCTTGAGAAGCTCCAGTTTTTCTTTGTTCTCTAGTTTTAAAACTCTTTACCTCTGAAAGATGATTAGTGCCAGAGGCAGATAAATATTCACCCATTTAACAGGCAGTGTCCTGCTCGCCCGTGGGGCTTGCCGGGAAGGTCCCTGGGAGAGACGTGCCTGGTGAATGACGGAGCATTTCAGACAAGTGCTATGAAGAGAACAAATGACAGTGATGTGACAGAAGCTGACTGGGCTGGGGTGGAGTAGGTGAGGGAACAGGAAAGGCCTCTGAGGAGGGGACATGGTGTTGGACCTGAGTGGAATGGGTCAAGCTGTGCCACCACTGGGGGGGGGGGCTCCTGCAGGGGGAGTGCAGAGGTGGGCTGGGAGAACTTAGTCTGCAGAAAGCCCTCGACTACCTTTTTATTTTTAAATTTTATTTATTTTTTAAAATATATCTTTATTGGTTTCAGAGAGAGGAAGGGAGAGGGAGAGAGAGACATGAACATCACTGATGAGTCATTGATTGGCTGCTTCCTGCACCCCCTGACTGGGGATCGAGCCCGCATCCCAGGCATGTGCCCTGACCAGGAATCGAACCCTGATCGCCTGGATCCTAGGTCGACGCTCAACCGCTGAACCAGGCCTGGCTGGGCTCAGCTACCTTTTTAAAAAAAATTTGTTGATTTTAGTGGGCACGGGGGAGGCAGGTGGGGAGCGCGAGAGCATTTGCGGCTCCACTTACTTATGCATCATTGCTTCTTGCTTGTGCCCTACTGGAGATCGAACCTGCGTCCTCGGTGTTTCAGGAGGCTGCCCTAACCAACAGCTCTCCGGCCAGGGCCCCTCAAATACTTTTTAAACAGGGAATCAACCACACAATCCAGTTTATGCTTTTAAGAGCCAAGGTGGCTCTCCCTGGGTGTGGGCGGGATAAAGGGAGCAGTTAGAGGGACGCTGGGAGAGGTGCTCCAGCGAGGGCATGGGCCACAGAGGGACAGTGGTGTCCCATGCTGCTGGGGAGGGACCAAGTGGGGAACAACTTGGGAGGAATTGAGTCCTGTTTTGGACACATTATTTCTGAGAAGCTCATTAGACTGCAGGCAGGGGGGTCCTTCCTAAGGGAAAGTTCTAGCAGGATTCCTGAGAGACATAGACAGCATAAGGGGAGGAAGGAGGTAGGCAGAGTTGGAGCCAAGGACAGGGAGGGGACTGGAAGGGCAGGAAGAGGGTCCAGAGGGAGGAGGAAGAGGCTGGGATGACCGGGAGCTGAGCCAACCTCTTCCTGAGCCTCTGGCCCTGACTGATGGAACCAGCTCTAAGGTGGAAAGAAGGAATCAGGATGTCCTCACCTTCCTTGCCCGCACCCACCCCAGGTGGTTCCTGGAGGAAATTCCTCAGAGGCCTCCTGCATGCCTGGAGCTGTCAGCATGCTCCAGAGCAGCATGCTTGGGTCCTGAGGGGTGGGGGAAGCTCTGTGTCCTGACACCATCCTAGCTGCATCCCAGGTATTTTAAAGGGAGAGAGCCCCTCCCCAGGTGTCCTCAGCCCTGTAAGTTGGTGCTTCCCATGCCTGGTGGCTTCCAGTGGCTTTGAGGAATGAAAGGTGGAAGTCCTTGAGATTACGGAGATGACAGGTGGGCAGTGATTGCTGCAGGGAGTGTATGAGCAGTATGTGGAGATGGGTGGGGTGATCAGGGTCCAGGTCATCCACAGAGCCTGCTTGTTTGGGTCTGAGCTGGGGACTAAAATGAGGGACGCCAGCCTCAGAGGTTACACATCAGCCATGGCCTTCCAAACGTGTTTGACCAGTTAGGTTCTGATGGGATTCCTTGTGTCACTGGGCTGGCCTCTCCCCAGAGATTGGCCTCCGCCCCTATAAAGCCTGTTGGGGTTCCCAGGCACCCAGGTTTGGTTCACCCCTGACTTTGGGGGCCAAGACACAGCCATGATGCTCAACTGGAAGCTGCTGGGGATCCTGGTCCTTTGCTTATACACTGGAGGTGAGCTGGGGATAGAGGCTAGGGTGCAATTTGGGGTGATGGGGGGTGGTCAAGGTGAGAAGAAGGAGACCACTAAGGAGGGGGCGTGAACTGGATGCATAGGGATGGAGGAGGTTCTGGGAATTCGCATGAGGGGAGAGTTAAAAGGCTGCGAGAGGCGCATGTAGCTCAGAGCACATGTCTTGCAGGCTGGGAGGTAGCTCCATGTGGCCATTTAGGTCAGAATTTGGATGTGCGGAGCTGAGGTGTAGTGAAGGAGGGTGAAGGTCACAGGGTGCCACATGGGGCCAAGGTGGGATGACCCAATCAGGGCTGGATAGGGCTTATTTGGGGGCCGTCTCAGTCTAAAGGTAAGTTAATGGCTCGAGACAGAGTTCTCACGTCATTTTAGGACCACTTCAGTGTTTTGTAAATGTGTGGGGAGTTACTTCTGAGGTCTGTTTCTGGGATCAGCTCAGGCTGCGGTCCATCCCAGACAGGCTGTGTCTGCAGCCTGCTGGGCCTCACCACCTCTTTCCTTTCTCCTTCTAGGCATCTCAGGCAGTGGAGACCACACCTCTTCCCCACCCACAGAGGCCGGACCAGAGGAGGGCTCCCCAACATTGCCTCAGGGTCCTCCAATCCCTGGTGACCCCTGGCCAGGGGTACCCCCTATCTTTGAGGACCCTCCACCTCCAGGCCCCAGTCATCCCTGGGGAGACCCTAAATCTGGAGTCTGGCCGCCTGAGCCTCCTAGAACTGATCCTCCTCAACCTCCCCTGCCTGACGATCCCTGGCCAGCAGGACCCCAGCCACCAGAAAACCCCTGGCCACCGGCCCCTGAGGTGGACCACGGGCCTCAGGAGGAGCCAGACCAGGACCTACCCCTGGAAGAGTACAGATAAAGGGATTTCCCAGAGGCTTCCCGAGCCCATCTCCACCTTCTGACTCCCCTGAGTTATCCCCCATTCAGCCTAACTCTGTAATTCCCTTCCTCATTCCCTCAACTGTGTTCTCAACCCTGAAGGTCCCTCTCGGTATTTTCTGTCCCCTCCTGAGATCCGTATTCAGCCGCTGCGTCTCCCCTCTTTTTTCTCTGACGGCATGAGCATACACCCTGCCTTGGTCCAGTCCTCTCATCTACTTGCCCCCACCTCCTCCTCCCGACCCTGGGGCTCCTGGGCCCCACTGGCCGCTCTGTGTTTTCTGCTGCCACTGGGTGGCTCGCAGTTAGGAACTATCAGGAGGTAGTGATAGTGCTTCTGTGAAATGGAAAAATAATTTCATAATTTTGAATCTAGGCCGATGCTTTGCCAATGGTCTGGCCCCTCCTCACAGCCACACCCCTACGGAGACCTGGAAGTAACTTGAGTTCCTGGCTTGCAGTATGCACCAGTATGTGGGTCTCAGTCGCAGGGTGGCTGGAAGTGTAACTGTCAGGGTCCAAGGGCGCTCAGACCCACGTTTACCGCACTCTGGGACCCGATTTTGAATAAGGAGAAGCCAGGTTAAGTCTCTCTTCAATAGCTCATAGTTTTTGCAGACCCCTGCTGAAACATGGAAACATTCCCAGGGGCAAGCGTGCTGGACAAGTGTTAAGGGGATCGTTTTTCACAAATATATGTGCCCCTTCCGAAATGAATCTGCCGGACAGCTGTCCCCTTTGCACCCGCCTCCAGCAACACAGCGCCCTTCTCCCCCTACTCAAAGGCCCAGCTCTCTTACCCACCCTGAACCCGGCCATGGGGCTCTTCCTCGAGCCTAAGTAAATGGGAAATAGAAATCAGCTCTTTCTTTTTCTTTCTTTAAAAAAAAAAAAAAAAAAGGTTTCAGAGAGAGAGAGAGAGGAAGGGAGGGGGAAAAGAGAGAGATAGATGAGTCATTGATTGGCTGCCTCCTGCATGGCCCCGACTGGACATCGAGCCACGAGCTCCTGGCTCACAGGTCGATGCTCAACCACTGAGCCACACAGGCAGGGTGAGAGATGCATTTTCAATAAAAGTTTGTTTTTCTGTTACTCATAGTTGATATTTGTAGTTTTGATCAATTATGTCTTGAAACAATTGTCATTATAGACTCACTGCAAAAATAACTGTATTTAACATTTAGTCTTACAACCACAGTAAATAAACTTCAATTTATATATGTATCTCTGTTACAGAGATATACAATAAGGACTTTCCAAAAATACTATAAAATACAAAAAAAGATACAATGAAAATTTCATTCAGATAAAACTCTATAGGGAAAGTGGAACGGAAAAAGGAACAAAAAGAAAAAGAAATGAGGTGAGTTTGCTGGCTGGTCCAAGGGCCTGTTCATATATTAAAGGATGTTAAGGATGTGGGAGCGCAAAGCGTCAGGCCCATCTGCTCCACTGAAAGAGCCAGGTGGCCGTTGGTATGAAGTGCATTTCCCGGGGAAGTATAATACGCTTTTCAGTACTTAAACTTATAATGGAAAATGTTAGCTGTTGACTTAAGGATATGTGAGGGGTACAATATTTTACAGTTCTTTTTAAAATTTTTCAGAGAGACACACATCAATTTGTTGTTCCACTTATTTATGCATTCATTTGTTGCTTCTTGTCCGTGCCCTGACTGGGCGTCGACCCCAGCCTTGGTGTACCTATGGGCAAGTCAGGTAGCTCGGCTGGAGTGTCATCCGGCCGCTGAAGGATTTGCGGATGGATTCCATCTCTGGCCTGGGCACATACGGGAAGCAAGCAATTGATGTGTCTCTCTCACAGTGATGTTTCTTTCTCTCTCTCTCTCTCCCCTCTTTAAAATCAGTTAAAAAACATATCCTTAGGTGAGGATTAAAAAAATAAAATTACTTAAGAGAGGGTATTTGAGCAGGAAAGTTGAAAGGGCAAGAGTCCAGAGATCCCAACGGCCTGTTAACTGAGTGGCTGACCAGGGTGGGGGCGGAAGAGGGGCTAAAAGAAATCGAGGGCTCTGATCTTAAAATTCATCCCATAGGACCACATAGTTTGTTTATGTAGTAACTCCCATTAAAACCTGTAAGTCACCAGTTTGAAAACAACAACAACCCTAAGTTTAGAGTTTAGAAATAATCTTGGAACATAAAAATTTAATAGGCCCCAAAGTGGTTTGGGTTCACCATTCACTCAGGCAGTCATTATCTTATACCTGTAACATGACCATCAATACTGAGTGCCCTGGGAGAGTATAAAGAATGAAAGTATACAGTTCCCAGGCCCGAGAAGCTTAAAATTAAACTGGAGGAGACAAGATTTACATGCAAAGTTAAATAACCATGTCACAGACAGTAGGGCTGCATGTAACTAAATAATTACTCGAGGAAGCACCTAAGTAGCCTTGGAGTCAATGTCCTGAGTTCGAATGACACTCAAGGGGAGGGAGCTGGGACAATCAGGGGAGGCTTCCAGGAGGAGGGCGCAGCGGAAGGGCAGGCTGTGTGGCAGGTGGACCCGGAGGTCGGGCTGCTGGCTGGGAGGGGCAGTCCCCGCCGGCCCGGCCCTGCGTGCACGCGTGGGCAGCCTCGGGCTGTGCTCTCCTGTGTGCTGTTCCCAGCTGCCTGGAATGGCCTTCGCTCCCCAGCCAGTCAGATTTCTGTTCGGTGCCGCCTGTCCACTGGCCGCCCCCACCCTCACCTGGCCACCGCTTCTGGCTGCAGCAGACCCTGGAACTCCGACTCATTCCTAGCCGTCCTACCCTTGAGCCCCCGGGGGCAGAGGCTGTTCTGCACATTTCCTCTAAGGCCTTTCACCATTTGGGTGCCTACTGACCTCTGTGGCTGCTGGGACTTTGCCAGGTGCAGGGAGTGCTGGAAGCACCTGGAAATGTAGTGCCACTCCACACAGCCCATCCCCTGCCCCAACCCTAAGTGGACCGACAAATAGGGGGGTACCAATACCCCAGTTCTCTGACCCCAGGTTGCTCTCTGTGAGATTTTGCTTGGCCTCCTTCCCTTCCAGGTCCCTGTCCCTGAGACAGGCTAGTCAGCCAGGACAAGTGAGATAGGGAAGCTAAGACAGTTAACCTGCCAAGCAGTTTACAGCCATCTAAAATTGCTAAATCCTATCTCCCCTTATCAAGGACACTTAAGAGTAAATGGTTTGCACTTCTCCTCCCCAACCTTAGGGCAAATAACCCAAATCACCCTACTCAGATAGAGGGAGAGACAGCAGAAATCCAATTAGTGCCATTTGCCAGCCACACCCAAGGACAGATGAAGCCTGGGGAATCAATCTCATTTTGGCACATCAGCATAAAGCTGATGAATATTCTATTGAGATCCTCCCCTAAGACCTCCCCTAATCTCCCAGCCTTTAAAAACCCTCACGAGCCTGGCCAGTGTGTCTCAGCAGTTGACCATCGACCTATGATCCAGGAGATCACCGATTCCCAGTCATGGCACATGCCGGGGTTGCGGGCTCGATCCCCAGTAGGGGGCGTGCAGGAGGTAGCCAATCAATGACTCTCATCATTGATGTTTTTCTCTCTCTCTCCCTCTCCCTTCCTCTCTCTGAAATAAAAAAAGATTTTTTAAACAAACAAACAAACCCTCAAAAGGCGCCTGGGTGTGCCCTCTCTCCCGGGAGCATGCCTGTGCCTTCTTCCTTCTCAAGCATGCATCTCCTAAACTCTGAGTCCCCACAAAATTTGCAACCAGGGGAGCAATGGGAAGTGGCAGCTGTCCCCTGCTAACCTCCTGAATCTGTCTCCAAGGCCCCTTGTCTCTGATTTTTCAGTGAGCTAAAGCAGCCCCGCCTAGGGTCTCCTGTTGCTTCCTCTGTCCTGGTCCGTCCTTGTTCCACTGTGCCCCGCTTTAATAAATGTACTCTCCAAATCACCTTTCCTGCACAAAGTCAAGAATTCACACACTACTGTCTGGCCCAAGGCAGACCCTGCTTGGTAGCATCCCCACTCCCTTTCCCTTCTCCCCACTCTCATCACTTTTTAATAATCCCTTTTACTGGAATATTTGTCTCAGGATCTGCCTCTGGTGAATCAACCTAAGCCACGAAGCACAGTCTTCTTCGAACCCTCCAAGGTGCTTCTCACTGTGCTTGTGGTGTGTGGCCACTGTTGTCAAATGCCCTACAGATTAAGCTTTCACTTAATTTACACAATAATCCCATCATTATCACCATTTTTGGGAAGAGAGAATCAGGCTATGGAGAGGTACATGCGAGGTCATTCTGAGGACAAATGGCAAAACTGGGATTTGAACTCAGGTCATCCAATGTCAATGTCTCTGGTTTTAACCACTACATTTTCCCATCTCTTTATTCATCTGTGTACCCCTGACACAAAATACAGTGCCTGGGCCTCCAAGGACGCTTAGTATGTTGTGTTAGTGACAGTTCTCCAGAGAAACAGAACCAATAGAATATAGCATTGGAGATTCATCGTAGGAATTGGCTTGAGACTATGGAGCCACGATCTGCCACCTGCAAGCTGCACACCCAGGAAAGCCAGTGCAGTAATACAGTCTGAGTTGGAACCAGGGGAGCAGATGGCGTAGGTCCCAGTCCCAGAGGAAAGGCCAGGAGTGCCAAAGTCCAGGGGTAGGTGAAGCTGGATGTCCCAGCTCACAGAGTAAATTAGCCCTTCCTCCACCATCTCGTCAAAGACTGGATGACACCATTCACATTGGTGAGGGCGAATCTTCTGTACTCAGTCCACCAATTCAAATGCTAATCTCTTCCAGAAGCACCCTCTTAGACACAGCCAGAGCAGTGTTGCCAGCTCCCTGGGTATCCCATAGCCCAACCTAGTGGACAGAAAATTAACCAGGGCTGCTGAATGTCTGAATTCACTGATGAATGAATGATGACTTTGGGCAACAGAGAGTAGGCTGAAATGGTGGGCCAGATTTCTCAGACATGAGAGGGTGGGGTCCTGCTGAAATAAGCATTTTCAGGAACCCCCACGGGAGGATGGGATGTGGTAAAAGGCTTTATTTGCATGGAGTTACATTCCTTTGGTTGTAAATCCCATGCTCCTTAACCCACTCCTGAAAGAGGGGCAACTGGGGTTCCAGCAGAGCCAAAAGCAAGGCCAGTGTCCAGAGCTTCCGCTCCATGTTGCAGCCAGGACCAGTTCAGCATTCAGGCTAATAAAACTCCATTAGTCCATTGTGTGAGCCATGGGGACGCAGGGGAGCACATCCCCTGCAACAGGAGCTCAGGCAAGCAGGAGAGGCCAAAGGACTCCTTTGTTCAGAAGTTTAAATATTCAGGGTTTTGGGCCTTGCAGTGGCCACATTTATTCTGGCCCATTACCTATTCCCAGATGTGATTGACAGATAAGCTCCTTTTCCTGTTACTCAGACCTTATTGGGCATGTGTCTAAACTGCCTTTGTCCAGTCCCTTCCCCCATCAGTCAGTGGGGACAGATTTGAATGTTAAATTACAGCTTCCTCGTAAAAGCTGTATAAATGGCCTGCCTATATTATCTAGTCTTCCCTTTACTCCTTTCCCATTAAATATTAACCGGATTATTGCAATGGTATCAGATTTATAATCTAGAAAAGACAGATATATTGCTGGACGGGTAGCTTGGGGAGATTGTGTAGGTGTGGGTGCCGGGCTCAGGAGCTCCTGTGAGGGATCTGTGCCCAGTGGGGGGGAGGAATGCACGCTCAGCATGGACTGCAGGGAGGCGTGGGATGAAGGGTGTTCATGTAAGGAACATGAGTTTTTCTCTGTTCACTTGGTGCCTGGGCTGTCAGCACGTCCAGGCTGGCTGCAGTTCATTTGTGTGGTCTGTAGTGCCGCGGGGTCCCAGCCCTCCACACCGTCCCCCAGTAGGCTCCTGGAGAAAAGGGCAGAGGTGCCCGCAGCAGTCCTACAGCTTCTCCGAGGCCTCGTGGCTCCCAGCTTCCATGGGCAGTGATGGGACTGCAGACCCCACGAAGAGGAAGCTTTGGGCATCTCTGCCCCAGGGACCTCAGTCTTGCAGCCTCCCTGATACAGGTCTCGGAATGGCCGCAGAGGCTCCCCCTGGCCCCTGAATCGGAATGCTCCCGGCGACAGCCTCTGGCAGGGCCCACCCGAATCCCAGGACCCAGAGATGTAAGGCAGCAGAGAGCCTGAGGAATGCCAGGCCTGGGGACTGCCATGCTCCGCTGGTAGGAACATGTGGGAGTTCGGACTCAGGGAGAGCCTGGGCTGAGTGGTGACTGCGAGGTTGGCCTGGGCTTCCAGGACCGGGGGAGCCGATGCCCAGCTCTCAGCCCACCTTTCTCCTCCACTCCCTGCCCAGCCCGTGCTAGCCACTGGGAGTAGAGTCGCCCCACTTCTGCCTTGGGTGCCCCTCTGTCCTGTGTCCAAGCCGGGTCCCTGGGGGCAGTCTGGGGTCCGGGCTGCACTCTGTCTCGTCCCCGGTGAGGCCGAGTTGGGGCATATCCCAGTCTCTGCTCAGGGTCAGGGTGGAAGCACAGGCTTTGATCAGAGGAAAGGAAGCTGGAGAAGCAGGGGAAGAAGTAGGTGAAGGAGACCAGAGGCAGGTGGGGAGGAAGGGCGTGCAGGAGGAGGTGACAGTGATTGGAAGGAGGGGAAAGCGTCCAGAGGAGGAGGGACAATGAAGGGGAGAGGCCAGAGGAGAGGGGGAGGGGGAGGGAGTGGGGCGCACCGGCAGGCCCTTTCTGGGAGGACCGAGGCGGGGCTCCCTGAGCCAACTGCCCGTGGGGGGGGATATCATTCCTAGGCAGACCGGTGGGGAGGGCATTGATGAGGGCTGCTTGGTGGAGATGGGCGTTCCTCGGCCCCTCCCGGGAGAGGGGTTCTCAGAGCTTCACCAACTGCACATTAGGAGGTCGTAGGGAACGTTTTATTATTGATCACAGTCGTTATTATTTTTGTTTATTTATTTACTTATTTAATCGTCACCCAAGGACTTGTTTTTACCGATTTGAGAGAGAGAGAAACATCAATGCGAGAGAAAAACATCAAGCCGTTGCCTTCTGCATGCGCCCTGGCTGGGGATGGAACCCATGACCTAGGTGTGTGCCCTGACGGGGACTCGAACCCTCCACCTTTTGGTGTACGCGATGACGCTCCAACCAACGGAGCCACCCAGCCAGGGCATTGTTATTATTTTTATATTACTATTTTAATTAAGCCTCCCCCTGCTGATGAGTGGATGGCCAAATAAGTATTTATCTCCTCAAATGCCCTATTCCTGGGAGGGGTCAACTCTGACGCTCAAAGAGGCGGTAAGAAAACAATAAAGACAACTTTGTTTAAAAAGAAAAATAATTTAGCCCTGGCCAGTTTGGCTCAGTGGTTAGAGCGTCAGCCTGTGGACTGAAGGGTCCCAGGCTCGATTCCAGCCAATGGCATGTACCTCGGTTGCAGGCTCGATCCCACGCCCCGGAGCGTGCAGGAGGCATCCAATCAGTGTGTCCCTTTCATACTGATGTTTCTCTCTCTCTGCCTCTCTTCCACACTCTCTGTGAAGCAATGGAAAAAATATGCTCAGGTGAGGATTTAAAAAAAAAAAGAATTTATATGAGTTTGAGCCAAACTGACAACATATGCTGGAAAGCAAGACCCCAAATGCTCCCAAGAATAACATTTTGCAGCCTCTCGTATGCATCTGAGGTTAAGGAGGGAACGAGAAGAGTACAGGAGGCCGAGAGAGCAAGGCCGGTCGGGTTCCAGGGGAGTGGAGGTTTGGTGCTCTTGAGCATGGTTACTCCTTCAAGGCCCATTGTTTCTGGCATTTCAAAGTGTGCTAACCTAGATGCTCAGGGACAACGGACAGGGTGACTGCCCACCGAACCTGCCCAGTTAGGGATCTGTGACTTACTGCAGCCCTTTCTCGTCCACAAAGGGAAGAAAGTCTAGACCCTCAGACTGATCTCCGATGCCCTCCCACGTCAGTGACAAGTTCATTGGGAATGGAAAGCGAAAACAAGTTTCTAAAGGAGAAAGAGAGAAAGTCATTGAGTCCCTGATGGCCCAGGAAGGATTTAGGGTGCTCACTGCTTTCCTTCATTTCCACAATATTATGCTAGCTCCCTTGCCTTCCTCTTCTGGGAGAGTATGAGCTTCTTGAGGGCAGGACGGCATGGTCTGTGTTCTTATGCCTCACTTCTCACCCAGTGCCTGGCCCAAAGCTGTTCCATTAAGCAAATTACTAGCTTCACTTCACAGGATGAGAAAGCTACTGCTGAGAGAGGTGACTGCCTGTCCAAGGCAACACAAGTGCCAAAGTCAAGACGGTGCCAGACTGCTTGACTCCAAACTAGTTCTTCCCAGTTTCACACAACAAGTGGGTGAGTGGGAGAGAGAAGGGGAGGCATGAGGTAATTGGAAATTTTAATACCTATAACAGGCCATAGATTGTCACCCAAGGGTGCTGTGTTTCTTGGCTGGGAGGAGACTGAGTGGGACTGGATGGTAAGGATTGACACTAGGACCTACTGTGTCCTATCCATTCCAGTTAGACAGTGCTCATGCTTCCATCTGCCCTGGTGGCCCCACCCAGACGGACTGCAGCCGGGACGCTGTTGCCTCTTACGTCAACATGGAATCATGGAATTAAATGATAGGACAGGAACCACAGATTTAGAGAATAGCTCAGTGCCTTGGACATGTAGCTAAATGCTTGGCCAAAGAAAGAAAAGAGCCTAGGCTGAGTATCGTGGTCTAATCTAATAGTGGAGGCTGAGTGAGCCCGAGGCAGCGTGGGGCACAGCCTGGCTGGGCCGGCAAGTGTGACTGGACAGGATACACGGTTGTCTGCTCTCTGCCCGTCTCTGGCAGGGAAACCGGCTTCCGTGGGCCAGTCACGTATTGAGTATGTCCTGTGTGGTGCTGGGCGATGGCCACTGTCCCAGGAAGCAGTTTCAGTCCTCCCTGCCCTCCAGCAGCTGTGTCTAGGGAGGAAACAAACATGCAAATCATGGCAATAAAATGTGACTGAGTTGAATTAGAGGCTCACCACAGGCAGGAGCCCAGGAGGGAATTCCTAACTATGCCAGCTGCCCTTTTCAAATTCATTTCACCAAAGACTTGCTTTGCTATAAACTGAATCGCTCTCACTGTACATGTTCTTCCCCCTCTAACCTTTAATGAAGTGCCCACCAGGTGCCTGGCACTGGTTCAAAAAACTTCTTGAATTAAACCAAATTTGCCAT
This sequence comes from Miniopterus natalensis, assembly GCF_054644295.1. NCBI lineage: Eukaryota > Metazoa > Chordata > Mammalia > Chiroptera > Miniopteridae > Miniopterus > Miniopterus natalensis. Next base: position 5,056,177 of record NC_142085.1, on the reverse strand, counting down.
GTTTCTTTCCTTAGTATCCTCAAAGCATATCACCCTTAGCTCTGCCTTTATTATTTTTTTTCAGTCCTCATCCGAGGATATTTTTTCCACCCCAACCGGGGCCAGGGATCGAGCCTGCAACTGAGGAAGTGTCCTTGGCCAGAATCGAACCCATGACACTTCAGTCCATGGCTGACACTCTAACCACTGAGCCAAACCGGCCAGAGCTGAGCTCTGCCTTTTGCAGTGTAATCTTAGCTCCTGGGGGCAGACAGGATAACATAAAGGCAACAGCATCAGATGGGACCAGAGCCTTAGTCCCTAGTCTACCATCCGTCCTCTGTGACCTGGGATGTGACTTCAAGGGATCTCTTCGCTCAGGTTTAAATGCCCACGCAATGCTGAGCGCCTGAATTCCTCGAGTGTGCTCCATGCTCTACCACCAGGGGGCAGCCTAGAGACCCAAGGGTCTCTTTGCCTCTAACCTCACCAGCCCGGGCCTCCCTCAGGCCTCACCAAAGTCTTTCAGTTGCCAAGGTCACCCCTCTAAGGTGAGTCAGGCACGGGAGTGGGGGGGTGGGGGGTGAGGGGGTGGGGGGTGAGGTGACACAGCCTACAGGCCCTGCCAGGGAGGGGCTGTCAGCCAGAGGATTCAGTTGGGATGGAAGAAGGAGAGAGGATGGGCCCTCGTGATCCCCTTTGGGAAGCTCCAAGGGCCACACTCACCACGACGCCCTTGGGGCACAGGCCTGTCCAGCCTCCCAAAGCACATTCAGACGTCGCCCTGGTGTCCCTCTCACACTCTCCTGCTCCGTCCTGTGCGTCAGGGAGGGAGCTGGGCCCCTAATTCTGGGTGACTGATAACAATAAAAGCCATGAACAGCCCCAGTGGAAAGGATGAGTAACCGGTGAACTTGAGCACTGTGCAGTGCTAGCTTCCACACGCAGTCCAGGAGACAGGGAGGAGGAAAGGTATTGTCACTCAGAGCTAATCAGCCTCCACAGTCATCTCCTCACAAGACCAGAGAGCTAGTGGACACGTCAGAAGTCACTTAGAGCCATGAAGTCTTGGGCCCAGCGACTCCCTGCTACTTGCAGAAACAGGGTGCGTGGCAGGGAGGAATGCTGGGCAGATCCCCCACCTCCCAAATTCTTCCTCTTCAGGACTCAGCCTGAAGATGCCCCAGCTCTGACCCCAGTCCTTTGACCCCAATCCTCACTCCCACATCCCAGTTGCAGTGCCCCAGGTCCCTTGCAGGCTGCCGCTGGGCTGTAAGAGGAGGCTGAGCAGGCCAAGCTCCAGAAGGCCTGTCCTAGAGGACAGACTGACAGATGGGGCTGAGTGGAGGAAGGAAGAGCTGAGTGGTTCTCAGCTAGGGCAATAAGGTATGCTGGAGTGGGACCCCCGCAGCCTGGCGCAGAGTCCCTGAAGCACACAGCACTGCCCTCCCGCCCCCAGCGTGGGCAGTCCCGCCTTCCCCGCCCCGTCACGGGAGCTCTACTACTTGTTGATGGATGTGCGCTGCATCTCAGAGAAAAGGGCATCCCGGGGAGAGGAGAGGCTTAGGGGCCTCACTCAGGGCAATGAGGGCGGGACAGGGGGCCCACGAGAGAGCACATCGAGGGGCACATCAGAGCCATGTCCACGCGCCTGCTGCCTGCCTGCTGGACGAGCCTCCAGGACACCGGCCTTGGCCAAGGGTGTGTCCCACCCTCCACCTACAGTGGGCTTTACACTTTGACGTGGGAGGGACAAGGGCCGGAAACCAGAGGGAAGGAATGTGTCCAGAATAAGCAGGGAGGGGAAGAGTGGCCCAGACATGTCTGTTCATTCTTTTTTTCCAAAAAATCACCACGTGCCTCCTGTGCCTTCCTGCCTGGAGATCAGTGGACAGCATGTGCTCTGCCCACTGTCATGGGCCCTGCCGTCCAGGGCCAATGCTTTTGGTCACATTTTGAGGCCCTGTGGGGGCTGCACAGGTGATGTACCACAGAGTCCACCTGAGAAGAGAGGCCAAAGGAGTCAGGCCAGGCCGACATAGAAGCTGCCCTTGTTTGGCTACCCGGGGAGAAACCGCGAGGCAGGCAGCGAGGGAGAGGCTAAGGCGGAGAGTTTAGCCAGTCACATGGGCCACCCGGCTAAAGCACAGGCCAGTAGGAAATCCTGCATGTAAAGCTCTCCTCACCTTCTGTGTTCTTGGTTACCGTCCCCACTGTGGCTCCGAGTGGACCCTGAGTGAGCAGCAGCTTCCCTCTGAGGGAGGGAACAGTGATGGCAGGAGAGCTAAGTCCCCAGCTGGCGGGAGTGCCGGAGACCCAGAAGCAGGAGAGCAGACAGGAGGGGACCAGCCACAGGTCCTGGGGCCCAGCGTGGCTCCGGTGGCCTCTCCACCTCTCGCCATGAAAAATAAGCTCGTCTTTCAGGCTTTTCCTGTGCCTATTTTTGTCATTCCCTTTTCTTCTGTCTCTGGCCTAAGCCTTAGGTCTCCCGAGGACCTCGTGCCTGTCCTGAGCTCAGGCCCTGGATGCGGTGCAGAGGAGAGGAGCCCGGTGGGGGCAGGGACAGCATACAGTTGGCTGACTTCTCACTTCTTAACTGTCCAGGCTCCGGTGGCACACGAGGAATCTCACACATTCTCACAGGTTTTCGGGACCTCTGAAGTCTGTCCTTGGACCACCGCCATTAATCTGTGGCATGGTGTCCGCATGGAGAGGGAGGGGACCCAGTTGGGCTTTGGAGCGCAATGGACTCGTGTTTGAGTCCTTTCTAAACTCTTTTGCTTGTTACCAGCTGGTTTGGGCAAATACTTTAAATTCTGTTTTCTCATCTATGAAAAGGGAAAGACAAACATTTCCCTGCAGGGCTATTGTGAGGGCCCGACCGCGAGCAGTGTGCAGTGCCTGGGGGATATGTGGCCCTCAGTCACAGTCAGGACCTGGTGGTTCTCTACCTGACCGTACCCTCCCCTGCTCAGAGCTCTCAGTCCCCCCTCCAGCCTGGCGTCAGGGACCACCTGCCTTGCTGGGCGCCCCCCCCCTCGCCTTCCCGCCAACTCAAACCTGTGCTGCTTCTAAATATGTCTTCAGCACTGTCAGGCTCCCTGCCCTTCTCCTCACTCCTCAAGGCCTGGAGAGTCCCGCCTCCTCCAGGAAGCCAGGTGCCTGCCCCCTGTCTATGCTGTGTGCGCCCAGCTGGCTGCAGCTCCTCGAGGACAAGGACAATTCCTTTTCCTCCTTGTTGCAACTTCCGAAGCAGGACCCAGGGCGCAGAGCCAGTGCTGTGCTGAGAGCAGCAGCACAGAGCACAGGGGCCTGGAGTCATGAGACCTCCTTTCCTCTTGAATAAGAGCAGGGACCCCCATCTCTTGCCTCTGGAAGGCACGTGCTTTAAGTTTGGTTTTCTCTGGTGGGGGTTGAGCCTGGGCACCCACACTCATGCAGTCCACCCACTGGCAGGCACTCGATGGCTGGTTGGGGGACTCTGTCATTGGGGAACTCGGCAGTCTGTGCTGAGCGGCCAGGAGGTGGTCTGACCCCGGTGGGAACTCAGCCAGTGTCCCTCAGCTGCCCTCCTGGACCCCATCAGCTTCCGACTTTTGCTGCCTGAGCTGAATGGGGCCAATGGTGAGCACCGGGGACATAGCAGAGTACAGCGCCCGGAGCAGGTGGCGGGATGGGCTGGAAAGATGTGGGCAGAGTGGACGGGAGGACGGCGTGGGAGAAGGAATGTGGCCGCACACCAGGGTGTGGGCGGCGAAGATCTGGCGAGGGGCCCACAGAGACTGCCTCCTGCAGCACCGGCTGTGCTGGCCAAGGCCTGATGCGCCGGGAGGGATGGGAGGACAGACTGTTGACGCCTGTTTGTGGGGAAAGGAATACCTTGCAGCCCCACCATTCTCCTACCTTCCCACCCACGGGGCTCCTTGCCGGAGCCTCTCTTGGGCACCTTCCTCCCTCCTCCCAGCTCCTCCTTCCCTCCTCCTCCTGGAGACACCCAGGGGGAGAGGGAACCTCTGTGGCCAGGAGGGTCACCGAGCAGCTGACTGGAAAGGAGCAATGTCATTTTCAACAGCACCCTTGTGCGCAGTGTAGGGGGTGGAGGGCCCAGGAGACTGCAGAGAGCCTGGGCTGAGGGGTAGGTGTCGCTCAGTGAGGGAACCAGACAGGACACTGAGGCTCCCTTGCCCAGTGCCTGCATCTCTTGCTCCACCTAACCTTCCTGATAATTTCCCGTCTGATAGTCACTAAAACCCGCAAGGCAGGTCTGAAATACCCCCGTTTGACAGATGAGGATTTCGACGGTCAGAAAAGTTTGGTGAGTTGCCCACAGCTGGGAGGTGAGCTGGCACCCAAGCCAGGTCCCCGCCCCCCTTTACCACCTCTCTTCAGGGGGGCTGTCCTGGGACCTCCGCTCCCTTAGCCCCTGATGCTCCTACCCACTCCCATTCCCAGTGCCAGCAGAAAGCTGGGGACTATTTACAGTCTAATTAATGTAAATTAGGTAAAATTAAAAACTCAGTTCCTCCGGTTGTTTACTAGCCCCATTCCAAGTGTTCAGCAGCCACAGACCGTTTCTTTCATTGCAGAAGGTGCCATGGGCAGCGTGGGGCTGGAGGGAGCCTAGCGAGGAGACTGGAGAGTGTGGGACCAGGGCCTGGGTGAGGGGAGCCCCGAGAGGCCCGGTGGGCGTGGGGAGCAGCAGAGAGCCGCAGGAGCCGTCTCCCCGGCGCCTCCCTCCGATACTGATACTCCTGCAATACCAGTGAGCAATTAGGCGACTGGGGTGGGGCCAGGACCGGAGCTGGAGGGAGAGGCTGCCCGGTGGTGGTGGAGGCGGGATCCACCCTCACTGCAGTTCTCCCTGGTCCTCCAGGGCCACCTTTCATCCTTTGCCGGCCCTCCTGCCCCTTCCTGTTTGCTCACCCAGGCCCCAGAGCAAGCTAATGGGCGCAGGGCCACCACCTTCCCAATTAGTCTTATTAGGCTCTGGCTCATCCAGGGCGTCAGGGTCACAGCCCTGGGGAGGGGCAGTGCGTGGCCTGTGAGTGACCAAGGCCCAGCCAACAGGGGTCTCCAGCCCAGGCCTCTCCCCAGGATGAGGCCCTGGTACCCAGCACCCTGCATGCTGTCACTGGAGGCCCCAGAAGGGAGAAGTCAAAGGAGCTGGGTTTTGGAAGGCAAATTCCCGTTTCTGAGAGGAAAAGTCTCCCTCACTGATAGATGTGTGGCGGTGATGACCTGGGCACAGGGGCCGGGTGCATACCTTTGTGTCTGGGAGAGAGTGGTGGATCCCCAGAGGCTGTGGGTGGGAACCTGGCTAACCAGGCAGTGTGTGTGCGCGTGCGTGCGTGTGTGTGTGTGTGTGTGGGGGGGGGGGGTGCGGCAGGGACTGGGTGCAGAGGGGAAGTTGAAATGCCCACGTCCCTTGGCAAGGTGGGAGGATAGGGAGTTGAACAGGCCAACAGGGGAAGGTGACTGGGCCCATGGTGAGAGTAGCCGCCCCAGAGTGGGTGGCCACTATCGGGGCAGAGCACCTGGTTCCAGGTTAGGCAACGAGGAGCCAGGGCAGACCCCGCAGGGCCGTGGCCACAGCACCGGCACCACAGCACCTGGGCTGCTGAGTAGGCAGATACCCCAACTGATTACTTCAGCTCCTCCTGCCACACCAACTTCCCCTGGGCACTGACTTCCCTGCTCCTCCCTCCCCACAGTGACTCCTGCCCAGAGAATGTCCAGCCCTGCCATAAAGGCCCGGGTGGCCTCAGCTGCTGGCAGTCAGAAAGCCATGAAGTCCAAGATGGGCTCCTCGCGGGCACCCTGGATGGGGCGTGTGGGAGGGCGAGGGGCCATGGCCCTGCTGCTGGCTGGCCTCCTCCTGCCAGGTACGGGGCAGGGAGGGGGGCCTGGGCGTGAGGGGGTGGGAGAGGAGGGAAGGTTGGAGGGATTGTCTAGAGCCTGGGAGAGCCCAGCAAGGGGAAGGCTCTACAGTCTGACGCTGGGGCCCGGGGCTGCTCCTCACTGCCCATCCCTCCCATCACCCAGGGAGGCTACTTAAACTTTCTGAGCCTCAGTTTCTGAGGCTCTAAAATGTGGTTATGTGTTGGTGCTTTGGAAATTCCAGAGGGTTATATAGAAGTTGTCTGTTGCTGTCTGAGTTCTAGAAGGTGAAGACTGGATATTTCATAGTCACAGTAACTTCCATTTTTAGAGCCTTTCAGGGCCAGACTCTGCTCTAGCACTCTCGGCCTTTAGGGGAACCGAGTGAGATTTGCTGTTCTCACCCACCCTGCACCGGAGCGCGAGGCTCCCCGAGGTTAGGAAACTGGCTCAGGAGCCCAACTAGAAAGTACAGCGGAGGCAAACCCCAGGCTGGGCTGTTATCTGGACACTCGTGACCTTGCGTGGCCTGTGGGAGGGGTGGGCTGGGTGGCGTTGGGGGCACAGAGAGTGTCTCCTTGAAGAGGGACTTGGGAGTTCCAGGTGTGAGCCTGGGTGTTGGTGGCCGGCTGGGGGAGCAGTGGTAGGAATAGCATGGCATGACTTGCTGATGTCTTCAAGCCCCTTCCACACCCACATCCACACCCACACTCGGCGGCGCTTACAGTGACGCCAGAGGGAGGCAGGGAGGTCTGGTGACTCGAAGTGTGTGGCCCTGTCCAGGCCACTGGGGACTGGGAGGGGATGTGGGCCGCAGAGGACAGGTAGATGAGCCCTGGAGGAAAGAGGTGGCTCTGCATCTTGAGGGAGACGGGAGGGGTGGGGGCATGGCTCCAGGGTAGCTGGGCAGGGAGAGAGAAGCTGATGCCGGGAACCTCGGGGGAGGTTCCATTGGTGTCCCTGGGCTGGGCTAGGAGAGCCTGTCCTGTGGGGCTGTTCCCGCAGGTTCTGGAGCAACAGTGATGCCCCCACATCCCGGCCCCCACCTAGCTTTCCCCACGGGCGGCGAGCAGTTGGGAGCAGAATTTCCGCCTTTAGCCTAAGCTGGCCCCTCCAGGGAAGCTGCTGAGCAGCCAGGGCCCTAAGTGCCCTGCCCTCTACTTCAGCCCCTTGGCTGCCGCCTTTTCTCTTCTCAGTGTCTCTTCTGCTCCTTGCCCTCCCTCCTGGGTCCGCTGTTGTTCTGTCTGTGTCTTCTCTTCCCATCTGGTCCCACGGTCTTGCCTGGGGTTTCTTCCCTGGGGATCTACGCCCACCTTGGGTTTCAGTCTCCACCTGCTGTCTCTCTGGGGCAGGTCCTGTAGGCCATTTGTCCTACTCTGCCCTCCTTGTGTCTTTCTTCCAGACCTCCCACTTTGCAGTCTCCTTTTCTTTTCCGGCAGATGCTAGCCCTTTCCCGCCCCCTCCCAGAAAAAGGGAGCTGCCCTTATTCTGCCATATCCCTTTAGAGATAACAGCCTCTCCCTCCCTTTTCTGCCCGACTCTCCTGGGCCACTCGCAGGAGAAATCAGAGTGGCAGGCGATGCAGATGGGCCTGAAAGGAGAGGGAGGATGCCAAGGCTCTTGGGCCCTTACTAACCATGATTTTCCTCCCCAGGGACCTTGGCTAAGAGCATTGGGACCTTCTCAGACCCTTGTAAGGACCCCACACGTATCACTTCCCCCAATGACCCCTGTCTCATTGGGAAGGGTGGCTCCAGCAGCTCTGTTTCCAGTTCTGGTGGCTCCAGTGGTGGCTCCAGCGGATCCAGTGTCTCCAGTGTTTCCAGTGGTTCTGGTGGCCCTAGTGGTGGCTCCAGTGGCTTCAGTGGTGGATCCAGTGGTTCCAGCGGCTCCAGCAGTGGCTCCAGTGGTGGTTCCAGTGGCTCCAGCAGTGGCTCCAGCAGTGGCTCCAGCAGTGGCTCCAGCAGTAGCTTCAGTGGTGGCTCCAGCGGATCCAGTGTGGCCCAGGGTGGTTCTTCGGGATCTTTGCTGTTTAAACCAGGAACAGGGTATTCCCAGAGCAGCTACTCCTCTGGGTCTGGCTCTAGTCTGCACAGTGCCTCCAGCTCCTCCCAGCTGGGGTCCGGCCCAGCTCCACCAACCAATGGTGGTTCCACCCACTTCGTGATAAGCTCTTCCCAGTCTGGAGGAGGCTCAAGCTCCTCTGTCTCCCAAACTTCCTGGGTGTCCGGCAGTGGTGGCCAAAAGGTCAATTCTAACTTACGCCCCTGTAGTTCCGATGTCCCTGACTCTCCCTGCAGCGGGGGACCCGTTGTCTCCCACTCTGGCTCCTACATCTCCAGCTCCCACTCCGTGTCAGGGGGCCAAAGGCCAGTGGTTGTGGTGGTGGAGCAGCACGGCTCTGGCGGCCCTGGAGTGGTTCAAGGCTCTCCTTGTAGCAATGGTGGCCTCCCAGGCCAGCCCTGCCCCCCCATCACCTCTGTAGAGAAGTCCTATGGCAGTTATGAGGTGGTGGGTGGCTCCTCTAACAGTTACCTGGCCCCGGGCATGACTTATAGTGAGGGCAAAATCTACCCAGTGGGGTACTTCACCAAAGACAACCCTGTGAGAGGCTCGCCAGGGGTGCCCTCCTTTGCAGCTGGGCCGCCCATCTCTGAGGGCAAGTACTTCTCCAGCAACCCCATCATCCCCAGCCACAGCTCCGCCAGCATCTACCCCTCTGGAGCTTCCTCGGCCATCGTGTTCCAGCCAGTGGGCTCTGGGGGGGTCCAGCTCTGTGCAGGCGTGAGGGGGCCCTGCTCCCTCTCTGGTTCCAGAGTCCCCAGCAGCCCCAGCACTTCTGGGGGCTCTGCGCCAGGCTCCCACCCCTGCGGCAGTGTTTCCCAGGGGCCCTGCTCCCCACCGGGCCCGGGCTCACTCAGCCACAGCTCCAGCTCCCAGTCCAGTGGCAAAATCATCCTCCAGCCCTGTGGCAGCAAGGCCAGCTCTGCTGGCCACCCCTGCGCTTCCGTCTCCTCCTCCTCACTGAGCGGGGGGCCCAGGGGCTCTCCCGAACCTGATCCCTCAGCTGGTGCCCAGCCCTGCCACGGCTCTGAGAAGATGCCCTGCCGCTCCATCCGGGACATCCTGGCCCAGGTGAAGCCCCTGGGGCCCCAGATAGCTGACCCCAAAGTCTTCCAGCCCCAGGGACAGCTTCATGACAGCCCATAAGTCACTTGTGCTGCATGCATGTGCAGCGTGCGCGCACACACGCAGCGGGAGTGCGGAGACCGGGAGGCCCAGGCATGGGTCAGCTGGGCCCCTCCTCACTCCCCAGAACTGCTCTGCTCCCCGCTGGGGCGGGCGCACTCCCCTGCTGGCCTCACCCCCGGGCTCTGGGAGCCGCGCCCGTTCCTCCCCCTCTCCCTCTGCGCAGAAGCCCAGCTGGGCAGCGCCCTCCCCGCCCGTGCCCACGCCCCGAGCCTCCTCTGCCGCGTCTGAGAGCCGCGGTCCCTTGGCTAACGCTGCCCCTTCAGACTGGGGACTGGGAATCCCCGAAATGTCCCAGAGTAACTCCGATGCCTGGACGAGTCCTCCTTTCCCCTCTCCCTTTGACAAATAAAGCTCAGTCTCACCGTTATCTGAAAATGACCACTGTTCAGACCCTCTTGGCCGCCTGGTCAACCACTGCGGTCTGCCCTGGGTCTCAGCGGCCCATTCCACTCCCGCCCTGCGCTGCAGACCCTGGGCAGATGTCTCAATAAACGGTGTGAACTAGAGGCGGACTGTGTGCCTTCTCGGAGTCCTGGGTCCTCTTAGGCCTCGGTGGTGCTCTCCTGTGCCTCTCGGGGTCCCACGTCGCCACGGCCATTCAGGGGCTGTCAGTATCCCTGCAGCTCCTGCCCCAGAGCAGGAGCACAATGACAGCAGAGGCTGTCTGGGCTCTCGAACCCCGCTCCCAGGGCTCTCCGCTCTCATTGCTGCGGGAGCCTTCTCTCCTCGCTCCCTCACCGAGTCCTCCCCTCTGCCCCTACCCACCCAAGCTTCCTCTCCGCTACCATTAGTTGACCTTACCGCTAGACCCCACCCCCTCCGGGAGTCCCCAGCATGGACTCCGTGGGTTTCTGGGACATCAGTGGAACCTTGGGAAGGCTGGGACCCGCAGCCCAGCCCAGAGTCCTGAGGCTGAGGAGCAGCCCAGGCGGCACCGCCCTGGGGGCTCCGTGGAGGCCGGAAGAGGCAGCAAAGATGAGGGCATGGCAGGCCTGCGGTCCAGCACCAGCCTTCACAGGCGTGAGTCCCGCCAGAGGGAGGGCACAGCCCGCGGGGACCACACCTTTACACTCTCGCTGCCCTTGCTGAGGGGGTGAGAGGAGAGAGCTCCGTCCTGGAGAAGGGAGGAGGGAGGTGGAGGGAGAGCCGAGGGGGTGAGAGGAGAGAGCGGGGTTGTAGAGAGGGGGAGAGCGGAGGTGGGGTAGAGTGAGGGATGTGGGCGATGAGAGAGGAGCAGTGAGAAGGCAGTGAAGGGGCCGGGCGCCAGGGTGACGGCCCTCCGGGCTAGGTGCAGTTAGCCCAGAAGGGCAGGGTTGGCCACCAGTGAAGAGCTGTGAGCCCGGACACCTGAGTTGGGAAGGGGCAGGGGACTTCAGGAAAGAAGCCAGGTGGGAACGCCCAGCAATTGGCACCCCTTGGCACAGACCACATTAGGGGCGAGGGTGGAACGCGGAGATGTATTGTCTGCACACCTCTGTCCCAGCCTGTTTCTGCTGCCCCGCCCCGCTGACAGGATAAAGGCTGCTGGCTGGGGCCAGAGCACATCCTAGAGCTGAGCACCATGCAGGGCTGCTCGGCACAGCGCCCGGCTCCTCTGGCCCTGCTCCTGGTCTGCCTTCGTTTCTCAGGTACCGAGGCTGTGCCTGGCCCTTGAGCATGAGGGGACAAGGGGCTCTGGGGAACTGAAATTAAGGGTGGGGTAAAGGTAGGATGGTGCACACTTGGGTCCCTGGGGCAGTAAGAGTTGGCTTCGGGGAATTGAAGACTCAAAGCCAAGGGAATCAGGGAGTCAGAGGAGGGCATTGGGTCACTGGCTGCCTCCTCTTCTTTTCCCCCAAGGTCTCTCTGCCCGGAGCATCAGTGTTGGGGAGGACAATGATCCCCAAGGCTTGGGGACAAACTTGCCTCTGCTTGGACAACCTACCTTGACTGGCCCCTCCAATCCCCAACATCCTCAGCACAAACCAGACCCTAGAGCTAATGATTTAGCAACGGTTCTTTGGGAGCCCAATGCTTCTCCATCAGATGGCTCCGAGCCAGGAGGTTCTGGGGTTCAGAGGTGGTCCACATCTGGGCGGCTGCCTTCCGTGGATTCCTGGCCCTCAGAGGGTCCTTGGCAGATCATGGTTGCTGTGGAGGACCACATGGGGGAAGCTCTGCCCCAAGAGCTGTCCTTCCCTTCCAGTGCTGCTGCCGTCCCTCTGAGGTGCTGTCCTTTGCCTGTGAGTTCCTTAGCATACTCCGCAGGCCCCTCACCTGAGGCTTCACTACCTCACCAGGTCTCTGAGTCTACACCTGAGGCTTCACTCCTCCACCGGGACTCTGAGTCTACACCTGAGGCTTCACTCCTCCACCGGGACTCTGAGTCTACACCTGAGGCTTCACTCCTCCACCGGGACTCTGAGTCTACACCTGAGGCTTCACTCCTCCACCGGGACTCTGAGTCTAGACGGGCACCCTGTTCCCATGAGCTGGGAGCCCAGCGAGAAATCCTCGCCCAGCACCCACCCTGGTCTCTCATCAACAGGATTCAACAGCCACTTCTGCCAGGTCACCCCTGGGGGGCCCTGAGTCCGAGTGTGTCCTGGGGAGGTGGAGGTCCTGGAACTGGGTGGGGAACCAGGCCCCTGCCACACCCTGTGGGAATCTGGGGCATCAATAATCAATACCCAAGTTCCAGCTGGGGAACTACTGATTGGTACCCAGGAGGCAGCTGGGGGAATATTCACCTACACCCAGGCATTAACAACCAATTTCCTCCTCCTGGCTCTTCTTGGAACATCCCAGGTGCCTTCAAAATTCTGGGTCGCAGGGGGGTTAGGAGAGTGACAAGGGGAAGCCCTAAGTTGGAAGTCAGAGGAGGGGTCCCGCGCCCTCCTCTTGCAGTATGAGCTAAGTCAAGATCCAATCAGCAAGCTTCCAGCACCTCCTTCACTTTCCACTGCCCCCTGCACCCCAAGATCAGTGTCCCCCTGTGCCCCCACACTGATCGCCAATAAAACACAAGCAGCTCTTGAGTCTGTCCTTCGCAGTGTCTTTGCTTCTGGGTGCAAGCTGAAGTGAGCTTTGTCCATCCCCATTTTCCAGCCACCCCTGTCTCTCCTGGGGACCTCCAAATGGTCTCTTGCTGACCCCATCCTTTGCAAACGATCAAAGCCCAGGTATTTGAGGGTGGAGCTTCATGATCTCACCTGGCCCAGGTGGGAGAGCTGGTTCCAGAATTGCCCTGGAATCTGACAAGGGGAGGAGGGACAGCAGGACTAGCTGAGCTGGCGCTGGTGGCAGGAGGGGAGGACAAGGTCCAGGAAGTTGGCACCAGGGCCGAGTGGGGACGAGTACCCTTGACACGCATCACAGAGAAACAGAGTCGTTTTGTCTGCGCTTGTCTTTTCTTCCCCAGGAGGCCAAGTTTCCTGGAAGCTGAGGGTGGGTTGATCTCCCTGACAAGCCCCACTTGGCGCATTGCGGCCGAGAACCTCAGGCTCCGAGCATTCGCTGAATTAGTAGCAGAGCTCAATACTGGGAGCAGGAAAGGGAGAGGGAAACCTTTGAGCCCACAATCCCACCTGCTGCTACCTGTGATGATTTTATTCCCAAGTGATGATGCTCTCTTTTTGTCACACTGCTGTCCCTCTGCACCGCCTTTGGTTTTCCCAGGAGCTTGTCATTAGTGTGCGGTGCTGGGGTGAGGAGGGAAGGCTCGCTCTAGGACAGTGCCGAGGGAGGTTGGCAGGAGCTGGCCGGGGTGACCCGCTCTGGAAGGGCCTGGGTCTGGGGCCAGTCTTTCTCCCGCAAGCTCATGCAAACCCTTCATACGCACCCCCTTTGCCTGCCCCTCCCCGGCCTTCTCTCCAGGGTCACCTGTGACTAAGTGCAATAGACTCTAAGATACTTCCTTGCAACAGATTGCATCAGTCACGGTTAGCTGTGAAGACTCCCGTGCTTACCACGGGGCTGCGGGGCACAGGCTCGCGCGGTCCCTGCCTCCCGCCTCCCGCCCCCCGCCCCCGAGCTCACAGGCTAACGACAGAGAAAGACACAATCACATGTTCATGCAAAGAATATGGAATTTGGAACAGTGACGTGCCAGAGAGGAGGGCAGCCCTGCCTGTGAGTGCTCGTGACCGGATGGGGATGGCAGGGGCGCTTCAGGCGGAAGGCACCCCCCCAGTGAAGCCCTGGGGGACAGAGCCTGGGGGCCACAGGGAGGGGGAGGCCCGAGCCAGGGAGCCGGGATCGGATCCTGCGGGGCCTGCGGCTCTTTTAAGATGACGGGTTTTATCCACACGGGAAGGGACAAGGGAATTCAGAGTTTGAGATGTGGGAGTAACGTATTTAACTGTTAAAATGATTTCTCTGGGTGGAGAGGGCTTGAAGGGGAGTGAGCGTGGATGAGCTAAGGGGTGGAATTTAATGATCCAAGAGCTTCAATAACTTGAGAAACGGGTGTAGAAATGGGCTAAGTGCACGGACAGCCAGGGAGGTGCTGGCATCTGCTGGGGCAGGAGAGGAAGAGACTCCTCAGAGGGTCTCTGGCCTGGCACAGAGCATGCCAGGCACGGGAGGTGCTTTTGTTTAACAATTACATTTGCTTCCTGTTTATGACCTCCTTTCTCACATGGGGATCCTCGGCCTCCTGCCTCTGTGGTTACATCAATCTCCTAATTGGCCTCGTACCCACAGGCTCTGTCATCCCAAAGGCAGCTCAGACTGGGGGGAGGGTATAGAATTTCAGATCTACAAGGTGAAAAGAAGAGCGGGGATGGGTGACAGTGTGAATGGATTTAATATTACTAAACTGTACACTTAAAATGGTTAAGATGGGAAATTTTATTATATGTGTGTTGTTTTTAAATCCTCACACAAGGATATCTTTTTCCATTGATTTTTAGAGAGAGTGGAAGGGAGGGAGACAGAGAGAGAGAAACATTGATGTGAGAGAGACACATTGATGGCTGCCTCCCGCACAAGCCCTGACTGGGGCTGGGGATTGAACTTGCAACCGAGGTACATGCCCTTGACCGGAATTGAACCTATAACCCTTCGGTCCGCAGGTTCACGCTTTAACCACTGAGCCAAACCAGCCAGGGCTATGATATGTGTATTTTAATTTTTAAAAAAGTCAGCTCCAGCCCGGCCTGGCCTGGCTCAGCTGTTGAGCATCAACCTAGGATCCAGAAGATCACGGCTCAAGTCTCAGGTTGTGGGTTCGATCCCCAGTTGGGAGCATGCAGGAGGCAGCCGATCAATGACTCTCTCTCATCATTGATATTTCTGTCTCTCTTCTCCCTCTCCCTTCCTCTCTCTGAAATCAATAAAGATATATTTTTTAAAAAGTCAGCTCCAATCAGATCATTCCCTTGCTCATGTATTGGCTGGTAGAAGAGCCTGGAACTCATACCGAAGGTTATTCACATGCGGCCAACTCCCCCCCCCCCCCCCCGATTTTGGTTTCTTCTGCTCACCCCTGAGTCCTACTTGGTGGAATGTCTGCAGAACCAATGGATGAATGCAGGCGGGCACCGGGCCCCCCACCCACCCACCCTGTGCTCAGCCCTGGAGCCCTGGAGCCCTGGAGCCCTTGGCTGCCTACAGCCTTTTCCTGTTACCCACCCACCTCCTCTTTCTCTGCCTATTAACTGGTTCATTCAGCCCCTGAGGTTCCAGTTCCAGAAGATTTTGACAAAACCTGGGGAATCCTGGCAGGTAGGGGAAATAGGAGGAGGAAAGAATTGAAAGTATGTTTGGTTTAGGGGAAAGACTAAAGATATTGATTAATCTTTGGTGTTGAATAAAAATATAACTTTAAATAGCTTTGCTAAAAACTTAAGGGTAACGACAAATTCCGTTAGAACTTGAAAGTCCATGTTTAAACTATTGGAAGGGCTGAAATAACACAGAAAACATCCTTTTGGGGAAACTCGGGAAAAAGTAGACATCCTGAAAGGATGAAATAATATAGTTGCACAGCTTGATGTCTATATTCACGGAGAAAGTGACATCAGGAGGTTGCCCTGGCGGTGGGAGCTTTTCAGCTTTTCACTTTGTAAGCACGGGCACTGTTTGAATTTTTCCAAAGAGCATATATATACACAGTACTAGGTTTCCAATGCAAACAAAGAAGCAAAGCAACCAAACAAGCCCATTCATCTGCAAATGACTCCTTGTTTCAGATTTTTCCTGACCCCTCTCTGAACTCCCATGCCCTGCCTTTCTCATGACATTGAATAATTATAGTTGTAACTAATGGGGCAGGCACTAACCAAGCCCTCTAAGCCTCAGTTTCCTCATCTATAAGATGGGGACAGTCAGTGTTCCCATGTGATAGGGTTGTTGAGATGACTCAGTCAGATAATTGAGTGTTAAATGCTCAGCATAGTGACAGGCACAGTAAGAACTCATGAACCTTTGCTGCTGTCGCTATTACTAGTTTACTCTGATTTCAAACCACCCGTCAAGGTAGGCATTATCAACATTACATGTAATGAAAATAAAGCTCAGAGAGATTTCATAACTTGTCTAAAGTCACACAGCTAGTAAAGTGCTTCCTGGGAAGTTAAGTGGAGGTTAATCTACCATGAGTAAACGTCATGGTGAATTTGCACACTGTGACTCGAGGGAAGGAGTTGAGGATGGCGCTGAGGAAGTTCGGGAGTCATCAAGTCCAATCATAGAGTACCCTGGAAGCATGCTTGATGGACACCACAATTAAGAAAGAAAAAATTGAATCCACGGTACTGGACTCTGTCTGAAGAAAGAATGTGACTGCAGAAGGGGGTGGCTTTTATGGGATCCAGGAAAGGGGGCCCAGGGGATAAGAACTGTGAGCTGTCTAGTCATTGCTCCCTGTGGGGAGACTGGCCTGTTCTGGGCACCCATATTTTCTGTTGTAACGTGCATTTAATCTGCAGCCCAAGTGGCTGCGCTGTCACGTGCATAGTAACATTGAACTTACTGTGGCTCTCTACAAATCAGAAGGCAGGTGGGGAGAGGAATTTCTCACGTCTGTCTGATGGAGGAATACAATTTTAGTGATTACACCAGAATCTCTCCCCGGACTAAGCTGGACCAGCCGCTTGGGCACGAGGGTTGCACTGCTCTGAGTGGCTCCGCCAGAACACAGTGCCACCAGCTGTCACAGGGACACCAGATGAAACGAATCCTGTGAAACTTGTGTTTATGTTAAGGATGTGGTTGCAATGTTTATCACACCACTTCCAAACTGTGGGGACAGAGAATTGCCTCCTGGTCTCTGGGAAGGGAGGACTTGTACTTCTGCTGAGCTCTGGTCTCTTTTTATTTTGTGGACATTGGGCACCAAGTAATGACTGTGCTTCCCTGTTTGAATTGGCTACTAGAGAGCTCGGTTCCAAAGCTGTGGTCCTTCTCCTGGCATGGTGACTATATGAGCCTCATTCTTGGTTTTATTGGATTTTCTAATTCTTCAATTTCACCTCATCATACTTTTTAATTATGCTTAAGTTATTTTTGTTTAAAATAAGGCTGGGCCCAGCCAGGCGTGGCTCAGCGGTTGAGCGTCGACCTAGGATCCAGGCGATCGGGGTTCAATTCCCTGTCAGGGCACATGCCCAGGGTTTCGTGCTCAATCAATGACTCTCTCATCATTGATGTTTCTCTCTCTCCCTCTCCCTCTCCTTTCCTCTCTATGAAATCAATAAAGAGATATTTAAAAAATGAAATAAAATAAAATAAGGCTGGTATAAATGAATATGTTTTATTCCAGGACCGGGTTTTACTGTGACCTGCATGAAATATTCCAGAAATATCCACCTGTCCTGACTTTGACTTCTTGGTCCCCAAGCAACATTCTGATTGGCGGCTGGCCTTCCCCTCCAGGAATCTTGCTGCTAGGAGGTGGGCTCCCTGGATAAGGGGCTGGGGTACTCCACCTCTAGAGCTAAGTGGTCCCTAAAGCAGAGACCCATCAACATCTTGCCTGTCCCAGTTTCCTTGCTGGGAGTGGGGGTTGTTCTAGAGCCTCCTGGGCCCACAGTGCAGCCTGCGCCCTGCTTCACTGCATGCGAGGTAAACTGCTTTGTAACGCTTTCTAGGGAGACAAGAGGAAGGAAGCAGCACCAGGGAGGGCCTGAGAGTACTGGGTGGGTTAGTACATGAAACAGTTACCCCGGCAGTAGTGGCTGTTGGGGGTGCGGGTTAGGGAAGCCAAGTCCTAGCTTCTTTATTTGCAAATGGAAATAATAACGTCGCCTTCCTCCTTGTATGGGTTAACCGGGATGACTCACGGGAACCAGTCAGCACAGCAGCTACAACTCTTATTTCTCTCACGGCCGAGACCAGACCCATCAGTCACCCTCAGCTCCACGAGGGGAGCGTGCGAGGGAAGCGGGGCCGCTCCTGCCACGCCGCAGGCCCCCACCAGGGGGCAGGCTGAGGCGGGGCTGCGGGAGGAGCCCGCTCTCGCGCGAGCTCCCAGGAGGGGGGGAGCGCGCCGCCCGCTGCTTCCCTGGGGCTCCGCTCCCGGCGCCCCGCTCCCGGCGCTGGGGCCCAGGGCTGGCTCCCGCCGGCCTCGGCTTCCTCCACCGCCGAGCCAGCGAGAGGCGGCCCGGCGGGACCTGGGGCGGCGCAGATCCTCGCACCGGTCACCTGCCGGCCGCCCGGGCCCCGGCCCCCGCGGGCGCACGTGCGCAGCGTCCTCGGGGTGCGGCTGGCGGGCCCCGCGGGGGCGGGCGGGAAGGCGCGGGCCGCCACGCCGAGGCCCGGCCTGAACCAGCGTCGGGCGCGGGGAAGGGCGCCCGCGCCGGGCAGCGTCCCCCGCAAGCAGGCGCGGGAGGCCCGCTGCCTCCCAGGCTTCTTCCCTCAGCGCCGGGGTCCCCAGAGCCCGAGGCCGAGCGGCTCGCCCGGGGCGGGGCGGGGCGGGGCGGGGCTTCCCTGCGCCCCAGCCCGCGCCCCAGGGCCTGGCGGCCGCGCCGGCCCCGCTCCCGCCTCGCGGGGTTTCCTCCCCCCCGTCTTGCGCGCCCTCGTGGTTCCGCCGCCTCCCCTTTCCTTGCCTTTCCTCCCGCCGCCCTTCTCTCCTCCTCCCGCAACACCGGGTTTAGCCGCGCTGGTGGGGGCCCGGCTTCGCGGGGAGGCTGCGGCGCGGGCGCGGGGCCTGCCCCCAGGGTCCGCCCGGCAGCGCCGCTGGGCAGAGGCGCGGGCGCTGTGCCCAGGCTCCTTCAGAGAGAGCCCTTCTCCTTGGAAGGGCGTCGTCCGTGGAAAGCAAGCTGACTACTCCCAGGGCCCGGGAAGTACGGACGTTTCCTCTGACAATGTTTCCACCGCCCGAATCCGACTGCACCTAAGTGAGAAACATCGCTCATCGGACACGGCCCATCTCTCCAGGAGCCCGCGCCGGCCTCGGGCCCGCCCCAGGGGCCTCCGCACCCCGCTGCGCTCCCGCCCCGCCCTCGGGACCTCCCGGCGCGGCCGCTTCGGGGAGCCCTCGGAAAACTGAACCCCTTCTGCGAGCCCTGAGGTGGACAGGTGTCGGGGTCTCAGGGCCAAAGCTGCCGGCTGCCGCTCGGTGCCCGACGGATGCGCGGAGGTGCTGGGGACGGGCTGCGGCCCGGGTGCCACCTTCGCGCGGGCGGGGCGAGGCTGCGGTGACACCTCTGTGCCGGTTTTGCAATTCTTTGAGAGTCTCGTCATTTCAAAACAAAAGGAGGAGGAGGAGGAGCACGTTGGAGAATGAGCCTCGCCCCAGCCGGCCTGCGGGCCACCGGGCACAGCCCCTTTGGGGTTCGTGTGGGGGGACTCCAGCCGTGTCTACGTGGACGTCTCTCCGAGGCTCTCTGAAGAGCAATGGAAAAAGTATCCGTGGGTGAGGATTTAAAAAATCGTCCTAAAAAAGAAATTTAACAAGTAATATAAAATATGCCCTTAATAAAAAATTGAGGGCACTCCAGGAAAGGGGCTCTTCATTTCTAAAGTTTTGGCCCAGCTCTAGTATGGCTCCCTCCCTAGTGCGCCGGGCTGGGGACCGTGTGGACCGTGTGCCTGCGATGGCTCTGCCTAGAGAGGCAGGCGCTGTAGCAGCCCCTGGGCCGCCCCGCCTGCCCTCGGGCCTTCACTCTGGGCAGAGTGCCCTTGGCCAGCAGGGGAGGCTCTGAGCAATTCCCGTGGCACCAGCCTTAAAGAGGGATTTGCCTGCAGTGCCTGCCACACCTCTCCCTCAGGACCCCAGCAGGGCCACTGCAGCTGGTAGGTGCTGAGGGAGGACTTTAGGGCTTAGGATATTGGTTATGCCAGCTTTGACAGCTTGCCAACATCTGGCATGGTCTGGGAGATAAACTGAGGCAGGGATATGCACAGAGCCCTGAGAAGTAGAGAGCTGAGTCACTGGAGAGTCTGAAACCTGAAGAGCAGCTGCTTTCTCTGTGCATGAGCCAAGACTGAGGGGAATTGGAAACATTGGGTTTCCTTGGTCCCCAGGAGCACAGGCTTATATGTAAGCACAGCAGCCTCCTTGGCAGGAGATCAAGGAAGGCTTGGCTCTCTGCAGGGGTGTGCGGAGTCAGAGGGATGGTGGAGACCAGCAGATGGGACAGTGGAGAACGGAGGGCTCTGAGTGTACCCGAGTGTCTGCTGGAAAAGCGAGAGGCCGTGTTTACAAAACGTTGGACACCAATCTCAGGAGACAGGGTAAAGACCACCTACAAAAACTGAGAGGCTTATGAGAGGTGTCCCTGTTATAATTTGTAAATGTTCCAGGATGTAGGAATGTTTCAGATGCCACTTTTAAGGAAATGACGTAGTCTGCATAGATGGTAGCTCTTAAGAAAACCCCCCAAAAACAGTGTATGTCTTAGTGCTTTATTATATATTATCTTCCTAATGAGTTTTTTATTTGACTGTTTTAAATTTTTACCATACTTACACATGTGTACAATTTTATTTTTTTGAAGATTTTAAAATTGATTTTGAGAGAGAGAGGAAGAGAGAAACATCGATGTGAGAGTGAAACAACAATCGGCTGCCTCCTGCACACCCCTTACAGGGGATCAAGCCTGCAACCCGGGCATGTGCCCTGAGCAGGAATCGAACCAGCATCCTTTCAGTGGACAGGACAACGCTCAACCAACTGAGCCACACCGGCCAGGGCAACATGTGTGTAATTTTAAAAGGCAAAAAAGTTGTACAAGACTTACAGCAAAAAACGGGTCCCTTGTACCGCCTCTCCCAGGCCGAATTCAGCCTTCCTAGTGCAAACATTTCAGTGCTCACTTGGTTTTTATCTTCCTATTTTTAAATAAGTTGTATCAGTCAGGGTTCAGTTCAGGAAGCAGAAATTACTCTAGGCATATTAAACAGGAGAGGACTTTACACAGGGCTCTGGGAGCTTCTGGAATCTTTAGAAGGCTGGAAGGAGCAGGGTCTCAGCTGAGCTGTAGGGATGGGAGCCAGAACAACGTACCTCTGCTAGGCTTTCCTTCCATGGCTTGTCTAAATTTATCACTGATTTGTCACCAAATTCTCCCTCTCCATTCAAAGGCATGATAACTAATTTCATCTTTTTCTTGGACATATCCTTCTGTAGCCAGGTAAAGAAACTATTCCGGAGGTTTTAGGCCCAGACTCCTGTTTCAGTCTGGACCTGTTGATCCCTCCATCTCTTGCAAACCTGCCTCCTGGGATGTCTCAGCATCCTCCTCAGGTTTCCATCACCTCACTCTTCGGATGATGTCTGATCTTTCTTGATCTCACCCCTCACTTTGGTGGAACACATATTCCAGTAACTCCCTGAGGAAAGGGGCAAGGGAGTGAAATTGCTGAGACTCAAAAATGTCTTTTTTTTTTTTTACTGTTATATCTGATTAATAATTTTGCTGAAGATAGAATTCTAAGTGGCTGAATTTACATCT
Organism: Miniopterus natalensis; assembly: GCF_054644295.1. Classification (NCBI taxonomy): domain Eukaryota; kingdom Metazoa; phylum Chordata; class Mammalia; order Chiroptera; family Miniopteridae; genus Miniopterus; species Miniopterus natalensis. The sequence continues at coordinate 5,035,190 of NC_142085.1, read as the reverse complement.
AAATTTTGAAAGCATTGCTCCATTGTCTTCTGGCTTCCAGCATCACTGTTGAAAATCTTGAACCATCTGAGTCTTGATCTTTTATGGGATCTTCTGTTCCTCTTTAAACAATTTTAGACATTTTCTCTTTGTCCCTAATATTTTAAAAATTCACGAGGACATACCTTTGTTAACATAAGAAACATTTAAACCTGTGAATCATTTTTGTGAGTTTGAGCCAAACTGTGGACAATTGCTGGGAGGCAGAATCCCAATGGACTGAGACAGTGCTCCTGAGAATGGCAGTTTTGCACCTTGCTTTACACGTTACAATCAGAAGAAGAGACGTAAGTGGGTTACATGAAACCCACTGGTGACAGATTAGGGAGGCGGGAGAGAGCAAGGTGTGGTGGGGGGACCTCTGGGATTGGACAAAAAGTAAAATGACGGACACACTTCTTTTACTTAGGTGGGTGCAGGATCGTTAACAGTCAACAATTAACTCAATACGATGAGGGGACTGTGGTCTCTGCAGAGCGGTGCCTGTGCTTTGAGGGGTCCGGAAAAAGGGGAGTTAGCCTGACGTTCCAACGATATGTTGTGGTACATGCAAAAAGACGACAGACAGGCTCAGTTAGGGTAAAGATGAACCTTTGTCAGGGAAGATGCCGGCCTAGGTCATGACTACCCACCATAAACTGCTTTTAGTTAAAGTTTTAACTTCAGAGCATCCTGTGGTTACTTCAGGTCTCTTAGTTCGCAAGGCCACCTCGCAGCCCCCCCTCCCCTCCAGCTGTCAGGGGAGCACGTGGCCCCATTTCGTGTGCACCTTGGACTTCATCTTGCCGAACATTCCGTGGTGCCTCGGAATCTTCTGTCTCTCAGTTCTGGCAAATTTTCTCCAGTCATTTCTCTCATGATTTTTGTCCCTTCTCTCTTATTCTTTGCTTCTTTCCCAAACAGTCCTTCAACTTTCAATTCTAACATGTCTATTAAAACTTTTGCTTTTGAAATAATATTTTAAACTAAAACTAACTCTTTTTAGTTCTTTAAATGTTCATTTTGTTGCCGGTGGAAGTGGGGTCCTTCCCGTGTCATGAGAAAAAGCATTTTCAGGGACCCACAAGGGAGGAGGTGGTCTGGTGGTTAGATTTATTGGGGTGAAAGAAGATGGCCCCTGGGTTTCCAATGTCCCATCTCTGTCCCGCTGGCCACGGAAAATCAGGGCCAGAAATGGGGCCAATGCCCAGAGACCCTGTGCCAGAGTAAGCTCAGCCCAGTCCAGCCTCTCTCTTCGCCCAGCAGGCTTAGCTTCTTTTCAGCTGCAGTCCACTGCTTCGCTGCAGTATCCAGGCTCTGGCTTGGAGCCTGCGTTTGGAATCCACAAGGCCATCCACCTTGCTGCTGCGTAGGCCACATAGCTACGGAGAAGGAATGCTTGCACAGGGCCAGCGCCTGTTTCCTAGTGCGAGAGAGCTCTTTTTTGTTCCCTGGGATTATATTATCTCCAGTTTGGGAAGGACCAGAAGCTTTTTCAAAATATCCAATCAATTTCCCAAGTTTTCCGGGCCGGTGCTGGGCTTGCCTTCCAGCCAATCTATTATTTCCCCAGGCCAGACTGAGGGGCCTCTGTGGTCAAGCACTTCCCCCATGCCCTGTGCTTACCGCCCTCCTGCTCCCCCCACCCACCCCACGATCCACACCAGAGGGGTGGTGTGGGGGGGTGTTAATCCTTGGCTGAGCAACACTGGGATCCCCTGGAGTGTGTAAAGCTGTAGCTTCCTGGAGAAGCAGCAGGCTCTTGCTCCCCAGGTTATTAAGCTCAATGTTTAATTCCTTTTGCTCCCTTCCTTATTGATAACTATCTATGCTAACAATTTCTATAGCCTCTTGCTCTTTTTTAATGGAGGCAATACCTTTTATTTTTATGGAAACATTAGTTGCAGTAGGTTTTGGTGTTTTGTTCTTTGCATTGTCTTGATTTCTTTGAAGTTTTTTAATTCTCATGTTTCCACCCTGGGTCTTCCATGCTATGGCTCTCATCTACTGTTGACTGTGCTGGTTATCAGCATATTGCCTCTCAGCTGAAACCCACCCTCTGCCTGATCGGCGGGGACAGCTGGAAGCTTTTCTGTTTTGCAGCCCTGACCAAATTAGATTTGGTTAGTAGCCGCGCTGGAGGGACATCGCAGGAGAAAGGGACTTTTTCTCGTTAGAATGAGCTGCAGTGGGTTTTTAAAAAATCCTCACCTGAGGTTATTTCTTCCATTGCTTTTCAGAGAGGGGGAAGGGAGAGGAAGGGAAGGGAGAAGGGAAGAGAGAGGGGAAGGGAAGGGGAAGGGGGGGAGGGAAACATCGGTGGGAGAGAGACACCTTGATTGGTTGCCTTCTGCATGCACTGGGGGCGGGGTGGGGGCGGGGTGAGCCTGCAAAGGATAGGTGCTATTGGCCGGAATGGAACCCGGAATCCTTCAGACCCAGGGCCGAGGCTCTGACCGCTGAGCCAACCGAGCAGGGCTGAGCTGGGTTTTGACTTGCGGGGGAGGGGATGGCCCAGCGCCGAGTGCCGGAGTTGCCGTCCCTCGGGGAGCGAGTCCCCACCAGACACCGCACGCCCCAGGCCTGGCGCGTCGTGGGTGGGCTCCGGTGCCAGACTCCCTCGGTTCACCCCAGAGTGTCCGCTGCCTGCCCAGGACCCTGAACACTGCCTGCCACGCGCTTCGAGCCCAGCGTGGGGGTGCGGCGCCCGCGCGCTCGGTTCCCTCCCCGTCTTAGTTTCTCCCCTTCCAGTCGGTCACCCCTACGGGACGTCGTCCCCGTTCAGGCCGGGACTTGGCTTCTGCCTGCTGGTTGGAGCCTGGCTGCTACGGTAACCCTGGGCTTACCCTGCGGCGGCCTGGGGCCCAAGGGCGCGCCTCTCAGGGGACCCGCCGCGCCGTCGGCTCGCCCGTTTCCGCGGGAGGCCCGGGGGCAGCGTCCAGTCGGGTGAAAGGGAGACCTCCGCTTGGCTAAACGTCGTTTGTTCACAGAATTGAGATCTCAACAGGCAAAGCGCGCACCGAGGGACCGCGGCGCGCAACGCACGGCAACCGGCGGCCCGTCGAGGCTGAGGAGCGAGGAAGAGGCCGAGCGCCTCGCGGCGGGGAACTGGGGGCGGCGGGGTCAGGCCTGGGGCGGGCGGGCGCGCGGGCGCGGGGGCGCGGGCGCGGGGGGCGCGGGGGCGCGGGCGGCGCGGGGGCGCGGGCGGGAGAACCGGGTGGGCCGGCGCCCGCCTGCCCCGGCTGGGGCGCCCTCGGCTCGGCGCGCTCACCCGGAGGCGGGGGCCCTGCGGCTCCTCGGGCCCCGGGGTCCGCTGGGGCGCAGAGCGCGCGGCGGGAGGGGCGGAGCCACGTGCGGGCCAGCGCAGCCCGCCTGCTGGTGTCCGGGGCTGTCCCTCGGTCGGCCCGTCTCTTCCGAGGAGGTTGCGCTGCTCTCCCGAGGGCCGGGCGGCTGCCGAGCCCGCGGGCCGTCCTGCAGACTTGCAGCGAACCCTCTCGTTCCCCGGGAGCGGCCCGGCCCGTTCGGCTCCGCGGCAGGGAGCCGCGCTTCGGGGCACGACCTCGGGCCCGGCCCCGGGCGGCGGGCGAGGCGCAGGACGGGCCCGCGGCTTCCCCGGCGGACTCCCCCCCGCCCCCGCCGCGCGCGGTCCGGCTCTGCCGCGAAGCCGCCGCCTCCGGGCTGTCTCACCGGGTCTCACCTGAGCCTCTCTCGTCTGCTAGGCCGCTTGTCCCTTTACTGTCCAGATCCTGATTTATTCACTTACCTATTTGTTTACATTGTACCGTTTCCTGCTCTTTTTGCCTTCCTTGTAGGTTCTTGCCCCCGCCCCCCCCCAGTTGGTGACAGTTTTTGTCTTTAAAAATAAAACAAATAAAAACCTTCACCACATTGGTGGAGTTTGTGTTGGGAGCAGAAACAAGCGTGTGTTCGATGAGCCATATCAAGCCAGAAGCCCCCTTTGAGCTGGTACCCAAATATTTGGTCAAACATTATTCTGGATGTTTCTGTGAAGGTATTTAAATCAGTAGACTTTGAGTAAAGCAGATCACCCTCCATAATGTGGGTGGGCCTCATCCAATCAGTTGAAGGCCCTTGTAGAAAAAGACTGACCTCCCCAGAAAAGAGGGGATTCAGACTCCAGACGCTTTCAGACTTGAGCTGCAACAGCAGCTGTTCCCTAGGTGTCCAGCCTGTCAGCCTGCCCTGCAAGTTCCGGACTTGCCAGCCTCCATAACTGCAGGAGCCAGTTCCTTAAAAATCTCTCTCTCTCTCTCTCTCTCTCTCTCTCTCTCTCTCTCTATATATATATATATATACACATATATATATATTCACATACATACATAATGATTATTCTTGAGTGATTTCATGGATTCTTCATTTTGTGTGTATTAAGTGGCTAATCAGAATAATATCAGATCTCTTTTCTAGTGTCCAGTATAGAGCTTCTTACTCTCCACTGGACAGTTTGCAGAGTGCACACACACACACACACACACACACACACACACATACATGAATGATTGGCTCTGTTTGTCTAGAGAACCCTGACTAATATAATTATGGTTCTATTTTTTAAAAACAGTTTTTCTAGTCTTTTCTTTATGGCTAGGTTTTTGGAGGTTATTTTCGGGGGGAGTCGCATTTTATTGTGACCAGTCAGATGCTTAATTGTGTCTTCCTTTATTCCTTTTTAAAAAACATTATTATGACCCTGTTGTCCTCCTTATTGACACACCGTTTCTTTTTGCTGTGGTTTAACCCTCACCCGGGATATTTTTCCATTGCTTTTCAGAGAGAGCGGAAGGGGTGGGGGGAGAGAAAGAAACATGGATTGGTTGCCTCCAGCCCCAACCAGGGCCAGGGTTGGGCCTGCAACCAAGGTACCTGCCCTTGACCTGAATTGAACCCAAGACCCTTGACTCCGCAGGCGGATGCTCTACCCACCAAGTGAAACCAGCTAGGGCAGCACAAGGTTTTAAGTGGGTCTCCAATGGTGTATGATGCAAGTAGGCCAGACTTTGTAGCTTTTTTCTGTTGCGTGTTTATGCTCCTTCCAATATTTTGTTAAGACAATAAGTTATAATGAACATTTTTTATTTATAAAGCTCTTTCCACAGTTGAGAATTGGGAGGATTGTCAGAAATGAGATCGCTGGGTCCAGAGACAGGCCGGGGTGGGGCACCCGGCGGGAGGCAGAGGGTGCGCACAGACCCTCAGCTCCTGCTGCTGCCCCCAACTCATGCTTGGCAGGACTTTCCTAGAGAGTTAGCGATGGAGGGAGAGAGTTACAGAACCGCTCAGGCTTCCCCTGCCCAAGCCCCTTCCTGCACAGCTGCTCCTGGCTGCTTCTTGGCCCAGCAGCTCTGAGCCTCAGGGCCAGTTTACCCCCCACAGTGGGAGTACCCTTGAGTGTGCTTTCCAACCCAGAGAGGGGAACATTTCCTCCCTCAACCCAGATTCGGGCGCCTCCCAGGGTCTGTCTTCTTTAGAATGGTTCACTTGCCAGAGGAGAAGCACCGCGGCCCTAGGTGCCCTGCACCTATGCCCATGGCAGTGCTGACCAGGAGAAATAATGTGAGTTATATGTAACTTAAACTTGTCTAGTAATCACACTAAAATGAAAAAACAACAGGTATGCTTAATTTTAGTAATAGATGTTTATTTAACCCAGTGTATCCAAAATAATATAATTTTAAAATATAATAAATATAAAAATTTTAATGCGATTTTTGGTGCTCAGTCTTTGAAGTCTGGTGTGTGCTGTTCAGAGCCTCCCTGAACTAGGCCCAGCTCCTCCGAGCTTGCTACCAGTGTGGCTGATGGCTGCCACTGTGGACAGCAGAGAGCATGGCCTTCAGGGAGGGAACCGGCAGCACAAGCTTGTCTTGGATTCTACGTTTCTCAAGAAGAAGGTATTCAGTTTTGAACGACAGACTTCATTGAACATCTACAGACCAGTCTGTGAGGAGCTGCGATAGACCAGGTCAAGTGACATCCTGAAGTGACAGGCCTGCCACACACGTTCCCAGTCATGTTTGGGGTCTCTGATTCCAAGCTCCAAGGCTGGCTGCTTGATCACACACACGCACACACTCACACATGTGCACACACACATATACACCCGCACTCACACACACTTGTGTGTGCACACATTCACATACACATTAACACTCATGCACACACAAACACACATTCACACACACACACACAGGTGTGCACACAGGCACCTGGTGTGGGGAACAGCACGGCTTGAAGGGTGCGATCACACAGCCACTCGGTTTCGCTCCCCTGCCGTCTCCTTACCTGCTCAGTGGGGCCACTCTTCCCTGTTCCAAGATGAAAACATGGGCAGCATTAAAGCTTTTCTGGGTGTATATGTGTGTGTGCACATGTGTGCGTGTGTGCGTGTGTGTGATCAAGCAGCCGGCCTTGGAGCTTGGAATCAGAGACCCCAAACATGACTGGGAACGTGTGTGGCAGGCCTGTCACTTCAGGATGTCACCTGACCTGGTCTAACGCAGCTCCTCACAGACTGGTCTGTAGGTGTTCAATGAAGTCTGTCGTTGGATAAAAGTCCATTACCAGATACAATGTCAGCTCAGAAATTTGGTGACCAGTTTCAAAGTTAAGTCCTCCAGTTAGTGTTTTCCTAGGCGGGGTGTCGACTCGGTTCCTCTTTCTCTGCTTTATGTGTCTGTCCCGCTCCTCCTGTCCTGCTAATCATGGTTTCTGACTCCACGTTTCAGTAGGATGGGGAAGGGTTAGAGACAGTGAGAACTCAAGAGCTGTTTCTTGCCGGGCATGGTGTGAGAGGTTTGCACCCGCTGGAGTGCTTCCACGGGTTCTTCAGAGACCCCTTCCCCCACAGCCATCACTGGAGACCATCACCTGCAGCTCCCTGTTGCAAATGAGGCCTTGCTTCCCTCATTCCTTCCTTCCACACCCCCTGGGAACCCCGGGGGTGCAGCAATGACTTCAGCTCACACCGTAGGTGGCCATGGAACAGGAGTAACTCGGCCCACAGTGGCTGGCTTTCTAGCATGGCCCACACCTAGTCCACTGGAAACTCTTACATAGCCTTTGCCCTGAGCTCAGGAACCAGGCCCCCAGCCCAGCCTCCTCTCCTGCACCCCCACCGCAGGCAGGTAGCCAGCCGTCTCCTACAGCTCTGTCTGCCGGGCGAAGGTCAGACACCAGCCTCCTGCAGACTGTCCAGTGGGCGGCAAGAAGCTCTGTACTGGACAATAGAAAAAAGGTTTGATGTTATTCTGGATTGGACATTTATATACGCAAAACAGTACTGCTTAACACCTGAAGGCGACAAGAGAAACTCTGGAACTTTCTTGGTTCATGGATAGGAAAGAAAGCTAGGACCGCTGGTTGCCATGGACACTCTCCACTGAATTTTGACTGTCATTGCATAGAGTTTGAACTGCTGTGTCAGGAGAAAAAGAGCTATTTCTTGATTTATCAGTGACCTAGCAGGACAGACAATAACACCACCCACTTAATAAACGGGTAAACTGAGATTGAGAGAGATTACCTGCTATACAAAAGGGAAGAACAGATTAGAACCCAGGTTTTCTGACTTCCTTTCTGGTATCTGTTTTCTGTTCTGGTGTCTGTTTTCACTCTAGGTCATCCCACAGTCATAAAATTAGTGACTCTCAGAATGTGAGTGTGGCAAAGACCATTGGAAATCCTACAGTTACTAGAATAAAAGCCCCACAAAGGCAGGGCACCCGCCCCCAAGCCTGTCCCAGTGCGGTACTTAATGAATGTGTGTAGAATGGAAAAATGTGGATAATGAATGAACAGGGCAGTTGCTTATGTGAGGAAACAAAGCTCCAGAAATGACCCAGCAAAATACAAGATGTCTAGAACTTGTACATTTAACATCTCTCAGATGGGGACACTCCTACAACCCTACAGCCCATGGCATGTCAATACAACTGTTTTTCTTTCTTAGTGGCGAATGAAATAATGTATGTTTTCCAGCAAATGGAGTCTAAGATTCAATGAAAAGTGGTAGCTGCCTGTGGACACACGCGGTGCCTCAGTGCCCAGCAAGCGCAAGGCGAGGGGGAGCACGGCGCCCTGGGGTGTGACGAGCACGGCGCCCTGGGGTGTGACGAGAGGCGTCCTGCGAGCCGACGTTCCGGCCGCGCTCCGAAGCCGGCCGGCCTCTCTCGGGGCCTCTGCCCAGCCGTTGCCACTAGAGGGCGCATCAAGACGCTGCACGGGAACACACGGGCCGTCTGGGAGCCCCTCTCTCGCCAGGCCACTTGTTGCCATAGATACTGTTTCCATGGTTGCCTTGACTTTTTTTTTTTTAATAAAAAATGTTTGTTTAATTGATTTTTAGAGAGAGAGGAAGGGAGAAGGATAGAAACACCCAGAGGCTGCCTCTTGCACCCCCCACTGGGAATGGAGCTGCCCTCCGGGCGTGTGTCCTGACCAGGGATCCGACCAGTGACCTTTTGGGTGGATGCTCAACCCCTGAGCTACACCAGCCAGGCTTGACATTTTTTGTTTGTGTTTTTTTTACTGTCATTACATCCCTGCCCCGTTATCTCTTATCACATGCTGAATATATATTCTAATTAACCTTCATTCATGTCAATTTAACAATTTTACCATAACCCAATTTTTCTAATGGCCAATTTTCATCCACTGTGACATTTTTAAAAATTTACATATATATATTTAAATATATCTTTATTGATTTCAGAGAGAGGAAGGGAGAGGGAGAGGAAGGGAGAAACATTAATGATGAGAGAATCATGGATCAGCTGCCGCCTGCACGCCCCCTGCTGGGGATCGAGCCCGCATCCCAGGCATGTGCCCTGGCTGGGAATCCAACCTCAATCTCCGGGATCCTAGGATCCTGGATCCCGAGTCACACCCCGCCAAGCATCCACTGTGACATTTATGGTATTTATTTGACTTTACTAGTGAGTTTTGCTTTTTTAAAATATTTGCAGGCGCCCGGCCGGGCGTGGCTCAGCGGTTGAGCGTCGACGTAGGATCCAGGCGATCCGGGTTCGGTTCCCAGTCAGGGCACATGCCCAGGTTGTGGGCTCAACCAATGACTCTCATCATTGATGTTTCTGTCTCTCTCTCCCTCTCCTTTCCTCTCCCTGAAATCAATAAAGATATGTTTAAAAAATAAAAATAAAAATAAATAAAAAAAATAAAATATTTGCAGGCTTTGTGATCCAGTATCCAGCGCTGCTTCAGATCTCAGCTTCATTCACACACAGTGTATACGTGGCAGCAGCGGCGCCAGCCGGGATGAGAGAGCGGGCCCTGTGCTCTCAGCGTGAGAGAAAGGCCTCTGCGCGGGGCGCTGGCGCTCACCTTGCTTGCGGTGCTGTGTGGTTACATTGTGGACGGTGAATGTCACTGCTGAAAGCTCTGTGAATTGTTTTAAGGTTCCCAAGGAGCTTGCGGAGCACTGAGGTATTTCACACCCTCTGCACCTACATGAGAGCAATGCCCATGAGCTTCTGCCAGGCACCCTGAGGGCAAAGCTGTTTACATCGCTGTCCATTGCATGCCCAGAGCCACACACAGCAACTGGCATATGTGTCCTCAGGAAAGACCTGATGGGTGGTCACACGAGTCATCACACAGCACCTCTCCCGTGTGCAGAGCAGGGAAGCTGAAAAACTCTCCCAGGTAGAGAAAATCACTAATATACCTTGAAGCCGCCTTGTTTCTGCCGTGGGGTCCCGAGCTACAACTGAAACAACTCCAGCGGTGGCCAGTCTTCAAATTCTTCCCAGGGTGTGGCCTGAGATGTTGCAAATATTTTAAAAACCAGAATGCACTCATCAAGGCAAACATATGCCATAAATGTCAAACTGGCGACGCAGTCCTGACGTCCATTGTACAGAGGTGGTCTGATTTGTGTCAGTGTGTCTGCACCTCCTTTTCGGGTTGGGGAGGGGCAGGAATGGGGACCATGTCTGCTTTCTCTTGTTTGGCCTAAAACCCAAAACAGATCAAAGACAGGATCCAAGGGCCTGTCATGGGAGCATGGAGAAGAGGAGACTGAAGGGTGAGGTTTCACACCTGTGAGGGGCCTGAGCGGTCTGAGGAGGGTGCTGAGCAGCTGATTCAGCCCTAGTGAGGTAGAAAGTGAGAGATCCTGGGGCCAGAAGGCCTGAGTGTAAGGTCACCTCCTCACCTCATTCTGCCACTTACCAGTCATGTGGTTTGGGGCAATTAATTTGATTTCTCTGAGCCTCAGTCTTTGATTTCTAAAATGGGATTATTTTCCTACCTCACAGAGCTCATGTAAGGATCCAGAGAGAGCATGAAGTGCCCATGAATGTGTCAGGAATCCGGGGTCAGCCGCCCCTCCCTTGGGTAGCTTTCCTGAGGCTGTGCGGCTGAGGGAGGCCCCACCTTCCGGCTTCACCCAACACCTAGCTCCACTGGCGCACTCAGCGTATCATGCTCAAGGGGGAGGACAATGTCATTCACTTCTGTTAACCTGCCAACCTTGTTCTCAAGAATTCCAACACATAGAGACACTCATTAAGGGAATTTTCATTTCTTTGTATTTCCAAACAAGACCCAAACTGAAGAAATAGTACCCAAAGAAATTCATTCATTTATTCCAAAATATGTATTCCATCAAATCTAAGATAACACTGAGTTCAAGATGCACCATGGCTTATGTCCACTGAGAAGAAGAGTGCAGCCAGCTGAACAATGGCACGCCTGTGACAGCAGTGGCCAGGCCTCTCCCCTTCAGGCTCGCTGGATACCGCGCCTGGATACAGCTCCTTGAGAGGAGCCGACAGTCTAGTGCAAGGACACAGTGCACAAATAAACTAAAACATGAATAAAGGGAAGTTCAGCTGTGATCAGCTCCATGTAGGAAATTAATACGGTGACACAGCCCTCGCCGGCTTGGCTTAGTGGTTAGAGCGTCCACCGGAGCACTGAAGGGTCCCTGTTGGATTCTGGCCAAGGGCGAGTGCCTTGGTTGTAGGCTCCACCCAGCCAGTTGGGGCATGTGAGGGAGGCAACCAATCGAGGATAAAAAAGTTAAAAAATAAATAAATATGATGACACAGAGACTAAGGAGAGGGGTTTGGGATAAGTCACAGGAAAGGTCAAGGCTATCTGCAAACTATGTTTACTGAGGTGTGGAAGAACGCCTCCCGCCGGGCAGTGCTGAGTCACCGGTAGGAGCAACACCCCGGGACGGGAGGGCCGAGTCATGGCGGGTACTGTCACCACGCATTCTTGTTTGTGAAGACTGGCGGGCCAGCAGAGGCCTCCTGGAGCACTACTGTGTAGGTGACACCCACACGGGCTGCAGCCCTGCTCGGGCACAGTCTGGAAGGGGTGCTCGCCTGGTCTGCTCGCTCCGGGCAGCACAGGCTCAGCATGTGACAAGTGGGGTCACCTGGATTTTGTCCCACTTTTTTTTTTAAAATCCTCACCCAAGGATGTTTTTATCAGTTTTTTTTAGAGACAGAGGAAGGGAGAGGGAGAGAGAGAAACATTTATGTGAGAGAGAAACATCAATTGGTTACCTCCCACACGCACCCCAGCCAAGGATTGAACCCGCAACCTGGGTATGTGCCCTGACCGAGAAGTGAACCTCTCAGTGTACAGGACAACGCTCCAACCCGCTGAGCCACGCAGGCCAGGGCTCATCCTGCTCTTTAACAACACCTGAGGAAGTGCTTTAAACGCTGGACTTTACATAGAAAAAAGGAGGATTACCTGAGTGGGGCTGGACTCACATGGCGGCGTGAGCTGCGTGCAGCCTCTGAAGAGGTGGCCCGCATAAGCAGTGTGACAAAGGACAAGTGTCACAGTGAGTAAGAGCACAATATGGCTTGAGAGCCAACTGCCAGATCTAGTAGTTCAAGGTCCCAGGAGTGGTTACGGAGGTATTTCCCTTACCTTTTGTGTGTGTGTGTTAATTCTCACCCAGGGATATTTCCTCCACTGATTTTTTTAGAGAGAGTGGAAAAGAAGGAGGGGGAGAGAGAGAGATTGAGAAAGAGAGAGAGAGAAACATTGATATGAGAGAGACACACCGATAGGTTACCTCCCACACACACCCTGACTGGGACCAGGGATTGAACCTGCAACCCAGGTACATGCCCTTGACTGAGAATTGAACCTGTGACCCTTCAGTGCACTGGCTGACACTCTAACTGTTAGGGGCAGAAATTTTAATAATCATGTGTGGTTAACCATGATTGTTCTGTTCTGATTAGAGACAGCACATTCTAACCTGGCTGAGAGTTGTACGTCCGGGGATGTGGAGTTATCCTGGGAATTCCCTCCCTTCTCCTTATCTGAGAACTGCCTATCATCATGGGAAGATTAACAACCTTGTTGCCAAAACAATAGAGTCCCATAGGTGCCCACCCTTGCAACCCCCGGCATGCACTGCCTGTGACCTGTAACCATTATACCCATTCTTACTCCTTTTGCCCACTTCCCAGTGTAATATTTGTCCTTCTACCCAATATAAGCAGCTGGCTTTAGGGGGGGTGAGGGAGAGTAGAGCGGATTTTATGTGGATGACCCGCTGCTCTCCCATACTGCTGGCATTATTGGAATAAACGCTCATATATGATTCAACCTTGTCTCTGCTTAATTGGTTCAAGTTGGGACAGGCAGCCTTGGGCCACTTGTGTCCACTGTCATAACCACTGAGTCACTTGGCCAGGGCTTCCCCTTTTAAGGCTTCATTTCTCTTTTTCTTCTGGATGTTTCTACAGCACTTTCACCATGTTCTTTTCTACCTGCAATACCGTCCAGAGAAGCGGTGACTGTGCATCTCTCTGTGGGTCTTCAAGTACAGGGGCCACGCTCGCCTTCCCAGCAGACCCAGCAGAAGTGGCACATTCTAGAGAAGGACGCCTCATGGTGACAGGCTGATTTAGCAGTGCCCCTGAGCTGTTGGCAGACTGCTAACCCCAAGGTACATAGGTATGTCTGGGTAATCAGTACAGGCCAGTCACCTTTCAGTGTCCCTTATGCTTCTATTCTGTTGTTACAGCAGGCAGCTAATTAGTATAATGAGACAGGAGCAAAACTGGCTAAGTTTAATTAAACCAGGAAATGATAGCTTTTCAGGTGCCTTAGGGGAGAGCCAAATTGCTCCCCCAAGGGGATTAACGTCCCTTCCTCTTTCCCCCGTCCCCCGTCCCCCTCCCCTCCCCCCAGCAGGAAGAACCAGCTTTCCAATCTCCAGGGAACAAGGCCTGTTAGCCAGGATTAGGGAGGGGGGTAGGACCTCAGGGGAAATTCCTTTGCTGGGCGCAGGTGCAGTAGAGGCCAGGTGAGGAACCAGAACTATGAGGTGTGTGCAGTAGGAGCCAAAATGGCATCATGAAGGGGAGGAGTCTAGTTGGGAAATCTGGGAAAAGGATCTGGAAGCTCCACGAAAAAGATCGGATAGGGGGAGGGCCCAACACCAGCCCGTGAAGAGTTTGGAAGAAGATTGGCTGGTGTGAAAGAAAGCCTACTCCTTCGCAAACCCAAGGCAACAGTACAGGGGAAGCTTCACAAAGGCCCAAGGCTTGTTCTTGGTGGGTTCCCTCCCTGTAGCAGCCCCGGGCTGAAGCATGATTTTCCCCCCATCCACTGACTGTATATAAGAGTTTGTTTAAAATGAAATGTGAGAGTAGTTTTTCAAGATCCTGTATCTGCTGCTCTCTCAGATTGCCGGCAATTCAGATAAAATACTCCTGGAAGATTCAGCCTAGTCTCTGCTTATTGGCTTAGTGGCAGCAGGCAATAACGGACCGTTTTGTGTCCGGTATCAGAATTAGGAGATGTTCAGAGCAGACAGGCATCCTTCTGAGTGCCCCTGACACGCGTATGCCCTGGCCCCCTTCATCGGGTGGTCCCAGAGCTCCAGACTGGGGGAGGGAAGTGGACGCCTGAGGACGCGCATGCGGCACGGTCCTGCAGAGGCTGACGTGGGTCTGATTTGCTCTAGAACCGAGTGTAGTCACGGCTGGGACCCGCTTCCTGGTGCACTGCAGTCCATGGCTTGGGAATGGTAAGTAGCCCTCGGGGGTGGACTTAATGGATGCAGGAAATAATTTTTCTAGGGAGGAAGAAAATGCTTTTAAGACTTGGTTCCGCTCTTTTTAAAAAAATATACCTTTATTGATTTCAGAGAGAGGAAGGGAGAGAGAGATAGAAGCATCAATGATGAGAGAGTCATTCATCGGCTGCCTCATGCACGCTCCCTGCTGGGGATGGAGCCCGAAACCCAGGCATGTGCCCTGCCTGGGAACTGACTTCCGATCTCCAGGATCATAGGTCGATGCTCAGCCACTGAGCCCTGCTGGCGGGGCTTGGTTCTGCTCTTAAACTGGTCTACCCAGCTCCTCTCTAGGACTTTGTCCAGTGTCGCCACTTTTTTCCAATCCTGACACTGATAGGGATACATAATCTCCAAAAACGTTGAGGTCGTGCAGAGAAAATAAAAATGTTTTGACAAATAGAATTGGGGGAGAGATGGAAATAGAGGTAATTCTTAATTTTGACCTTCTTGGTTAAGTATTTGTAAGTTAAAAAGTCAACGAGTTTGGGACACAACCTTCCTCTTACTCCCTGGACCACGAGCCTTTTGAACATCCCTTGGTTTCAGGATCTACAAGGGATTGAGGAGGCGCCCTTGCTGCTGAGGTCAGAGCCGGCACTTAGAGGCCTGGTTTGGAGGAGGAAGGTGCCCACCAGCTGGAGCAGGGGCGCCTGGCTTTTCACGGTGACCTGTGCGATTGAGATCCACTTCTTTGCGGTTTCAGGGAAGCCAAGAAGGCCTCCCCGGCCGACTGTGTGCCAAGTACACTGGAGGCTTCCAGGGCCCTTCCTCTGTTGGTGGGGCAGCCATCGGCACACTCTCCTTCCCTGTGACTGCTGGACTCACACACGAACACCTCCACTGAGTCACACGTTACTGTTCGCTTACTCACATGGCAAACTGACTCCAGCTGAGGGTTCAGCCCTTGGGGCAGAGGTCAGTGCACGGTGACAGTGAGGGCTGACAGGGATTAAAGAGGCTCTAATGTGCTGCCTGAGCTGGCTGATCACGGACGCTGCCACTTGCAAGGATTCCGAGGGCCTCTAATCCTCAGGTCAGGACTGTCCAAAAGACCAGCGCTTCCCCATTCATCAGATGCCAGGGATTGGAGGCTTGGGCTTGAGACCAAAACTCAGCACGAGGAAGCCACAGGGCTGGTAGTGAGTCTTCCATCTCCTCTTGTAGGGACAGTGGGGCCTCAGACGCAGAAATGGCCCCTGAGCCCTGCGTTGAGAGCCGGTGGCGGCTGTCTCTCCAGTACAGGGTAGCCGAGCTCCTGTAAACCCACCCAATCCTGGTTTTTAAACATCCTTTGCGGAATTGCAGAGTGTGTCGTAATTAATACAAAATAGCACATATCTAATGTGAGTGAACTATCCGAAATGTTTCCGTTTCCTCCGCTCCTCTTACCCCCATTCCTTATCTTCTATGAGAACTTCCCACCTCTGAATCTGTCTTTGCCTAAGGCCTTTGCCGGCTCTGCTTTCACTATACTTGTGCTTTCTGTTCCTCTTTCTGTCAGCTTTCTCTCTCCGTCCCAGTTCCTCCCGTTTCTCTTCCTCTCCCTCTCTTACACCTCCCCTCCCTCAGTTCTGTCCTCACCTGTTATGGCACCTGCTCCTTTCCTTTCTCTCCATCTCTGTCTCTGTGTCTTTGCAAAGCTCTGTGCAGGTTTCCTGGCCTCAGCCAATTTCCATGCCTCAGTTCCCCGTGCCCACCTCCTCCTCTGCAGATGCCCCATTCCCAGCATGCCCTTCAGGCTCCTGGGCCATTACTCACCACGGTGAGGCCAAGTCCCACGGAGTGCGGCAGTGCCTGCGGAGGCCTCCAGGGACAGGATGCTGCTGTGGTTACAAAACTGGTACCCGCTGGGCGAGTGTCTAGATGCTTAGTGGCATAATCTCTGGTCTCTGGTCTGCAGTGTCACAGTCCTCGGTGGCCCGTAGGTCACCTTGGTGGCCCCTAGGTCACCTGTTGTACAGTTTTTTCTTGTTTCGCAGTCTTCAGGCCTGGTCACTGGGTTAGTGGGAACATTTTGGCTGTTCCTACTCAGAAATAATATTTTCTAATGTGGATCGTTGATGGCCTGCCATCATCCATTCTGCTTAATATTTCCAGAATTGTCCCGTCTGTTCCAATGTCACATCTCCCAGACAGCGTGGTGTGCTGTATTTGAGTTAAAGATAATCTGGCATTTTGGATTTAATTCTGATAAAACACATTCCCACAGGAAGCCTCTTGCACTGCAATACGGACTATTTCGAGCTAAGCCATATCGTTAGTAGGCCTGCCCACCCAGCCTCCGACGCCTGGCTCCTCTGCCTCGAGGGCCCTGGGGCAGCATTTCAGCAGCCGGGTGCTCTGGCTCTGCCCGTCTCCTCCCTCTCTCTTCCCGCTATGCCTGGGCCCTGGTAATCATATGAGGCGAGAGCAATGATTCCTATGAGATTCAATTCAGGTCATGGCTTGGTATATGCTTTAGATGAGACAGTTTGTGGGTCAGATCTGGGCTGACCTGGCAACCTCGTGGCTGATTTCCCACATTCCTCTAATTGGGCTCAAATCTTTCATTTGTCAGGCAGAGTTGAAATACAGAGACTTAAATAAAGTGTAAACTTATGACAGAAGGAGACTAGACTTTGGGTGGCAAGCACACAATGCAACACGCAGATGATGAAATGTAGAATTATACACTTGAAACTTACACAATGTTATTAACCAATGTCACCCCAATACATTTAATTTTAAAAGGCAGAGCATCTGCTACCTATGTAAGGTTGAGAAAGAGGAGGGACAGGAGCCTGGAGCCTGCTTGCCCGAGACAGCAGCGGGTGGGCAGCAGGGTCCCGAGCTTCCTCAAGCTCGCTCCCCTATTCCAGCCCTCGGCTCAGGGCTGGCGCTGCCCCTTCTCCAGGGCTCCAGCCCCACCTCCGCATGCCCTGGGGGGCCTCTCCATCCACCTTTCCCAGGCCAGTTCCCTCGCCCAGCTGCTAACACCCGTGAGAGGCGGCAGGGCAGGACCAAGGGGAGGTGCAACAGCCTCTTCATCTCAAGAGACTCCGCCCGGCTGGGAGCCAGCACCTCTGCGCCCTCCTCTCCACCTTGCCATCCTCCCTGTCCTTGGCCACGGCCTGCTCCGAGAGGCCAGGAGAGAGACGCCACAGTGCAGAAGCCCAGAGCTGAGCCATAACGGGGGCCCCAGCTTGTCACCACAGGTGGCATCACCCTGATGCAGAGCCCTAGACCCCGGGGGTTCTACACAGGAGTCTCAGTGCTCAGAGGGGCAGGGCTTCCTTTCCCACAGGCCACAGGAGCCCGCCTGCCTGGGCAAGAGCCTGGGGAGACCCTGTGCTTCACGGGGAGGAGCGGTGCTGACTGGGGGGGCGGGGGGGCGGTGGGGGTCTAAGCTCCAGCCTCGCCTGCCCTCTTCGCTCCATTCTCCCCAGAGTCTCCAGTGGCTCATCTCCAGTAACTGAACTCTTTCAGGTTGGCTCAGGTGCCTTTTTAATATCTTCTGTCCACTTTTCAAAGTACCTCCTTAGGTTTTGTGTGACAGAGACTCTGTGCTCACTTTGTATGTTCTCTGCCCAGGCCCTGGAACTGTTGCTTCTCCACGCAGCTCTGGTTCTTTTTGTTAGAGAATTGTATTTAGAAGCCAACCTCTGGCACTAGATGGGCTTCTTGCTACGGAGGTGCTGCTGCTGCTTGTCTCTCACAGAAGTTAGAGTTAGGAAACACAAGTATTATATTAACTCATGCATAAACACACCTGCGTTTATTTGAGTTACCTCTCTGCATATAAAACACAGGCATGAGTCCATCTTGGTACCTGGGGTTCACCGAGGGTAATGCAGGGTTCATTCAGCTGTCTCCTTTCCCTTATTTGCAACTCTTTTCTCTGAGACGGCGTAACAATATCTACAATATTTATCCCTATTTATTCAACCCTCATGAACACATAGTGGTTCAGAGTTGTTAACCCACACCCACGAGAGAAACAGATTTACCAGTTAGAGTATAGCGTTTGGGGGCAGTTCTTTTTGTCTTTGGCGTTAGACTCAGAATCCTGCCTTTCCCCGTTTCCTTTGGACTGGTTATGTGGCTCATTTATCAGGGCCTGGGTTCCCCTTTCCCCGCACCCTGGTTCATTGGCTAAATTTCTAGACAGCAACATCCGCTCTCTGTAGAGTATGGTCCTGCGGACTCTGGTGGAGTCCCAAGCTCACCACTGAACCGTTTCGCCGGCCCCCGCCTCCCCACCACACCGTCTGTTACAGTTGGTCTTTCTCTCAACTCCCAGATCCTGGCAAAACAGGTCTGGTTTCTGTCCCTATAATTGTACTATTTATAGTCTGTAGCCTTATTTTCTTGATTATAATCTCTATATTATTCATTAGATAATTTTTGTAATTATTCATCAGTCAAGAATTAATTATTTTGCATATATTCTTGAATATAGTCTTTCATATGAACATTTTTATAAATAAGTATATTTTTCTTAAGTGCATTCTTAACTCTAAAATGTGGCTTCAGTCTCTGCTCCCTGTCCAGCTGCAGCAGGAGAGAGACGTGGATTATTACTGAAAGGAAATAAGAAAATTTAAAGAATTCATCATTTGATGAATTAATTTTAAGAAAATTGTCTGGAGCTATTAGATGAAGTCCTCCTTAAAACAAGACTTTTAATAAAAGTCACCATGAGCCACTCTCCCTCTCCAAACACGAGGCTGCCTCTCCCTCCCCGCTTCCCCACCCAGGCGCCTTGCCTTGCCTTTCTCCTAAGCTCCAAGGCTCCTTAGAAGCCTCTGTAACTTGTTTCCTGAGCCTGTAATGTTCTAAAGAAACTTTCTCTTATAATCTGAAATAAAGAAATGGAAGGGGGTTCTTTTAAGGGCAGGGCAGAGACCTCTGGAGGGCTGCTTTCTCCTTGGTTTCCACTCCCGCGCTTCTGTGGTCCAGCATTTGTTTGTTTGTTTGTTTGTTTCTTTGTTTTATTGCTGGGATATTACAACAGCCTCTGGATTCCAGTCCTTACAGATTCCAGCCTCTGCTTTCTACTTGCCCAGGTGATCGGTTGTTTGAAAAATGTCCCCCAACACGTTAAAGTGATCTGTTGGCTTCCTGTCTGTTGTCGCAGGTTGGGACCTGCCCCGGGTGGCATGGCACGGCACGCAAAGCCACACAGTTAACCCTCCAGCCTCAGGTCCCTGTGCTGGCCTGCGGGGTCCCAGGGCTCCTTACCGCTCAGCGGCTGTGCCTCGCCCTGCACAGGTGCGTGCTCGCCCGCACTTCTCCCTCCCCGTAAGTGCCTGCGGACCCAGGGAAACTGCGGTTCAGAGGTTAGGCAGCCAGCAGGCCTCGGAACAGGGCTTTAAATCTAGGTAGCCTGACGCTGGAGCAGGCCCTCACCCAACCTTAACCCAGGTGTGGGGTGTCACGTGACCCGGAGCCCCAGGGGCAGGTGTTACTCTTCTAACAATTCAGGATCCTCTCCAGATAAATGGAAAAGAGGAAGTTAAGGGCCCACGTGTACACCGTGAGCCCCTCTTCAAACAGGATTGTACCTCTCTTCTAGGGAGAGCTCGTCCAGGGGTCGGTCTGTGAGGGGACAGCAACATGCAGTTTTACCACCATCAGGTAATTCTTACACACACAAAAGTTTGGGAGCCACCGGCTAAGGGACCCCAAATGGCCTCAGCACATGATCAGGCAAAAAAATATCCACGTGTAGCTCGAAGAAATCAGGCCTCCCAGGATTCAGGGAAGGGGCTCAGGCTCCTCGGTTCCCGGGTTAGAGTTGACCGGGGCCGAGCCCTCCCTCAGCGTTATGCCCCTGTTCCGCCGGTTCCAATCTGCCACCCCAACAGCCGCAGGCACCCAGCTCCCGTGCGCCGGGCTCAGGGCCCTGCTCCCCTGGATGGAGCCCTTCCTCGCCCCTCGCGCGCTCTCTCTAGCGCCGGTGGACTGGCAGAAAGGCTGCAAATTTACATTTGGGGGAAGAGTCCCAGAGCCTGTGTTAAAGCCTCTGATTGAGTGAGGCTTTGGGGCAGAAAGCTGCCTCAGGGGAGCAAATGGATCTGTTTGGTGGTGTTCAGGGGCGCAAACCAATGAGGGGCCATGGGGGCAAGTTCCAGAAAATTAAAGCCATGAAGGTGGAACAGCAGGCCTCCTGCGTGTTTATTTAGAGGCGAGGGGACTGCTGCCAGAGGTGCTGGGAATGGGTCCCTTCTGGCACCAGCACACCTCTAAGGGGGCAGAAGAGCTGCTGCCCCGGGCAGAATGGAGAACCAATGTTGGGGTGGACTGGGCAGGATAGAGCGACACTGGCCCTGCCCCTTTGATGAGAACTCCGCTCACAGGCAGGGTCTGCATCCCAGGAGTTGTCAGCACTGTCCACGAACTCCCCTCAGACTCCAAGATTGTCCTCTTTCAAACAGGATCACGCACCATTCCCACTGGTAGAGGAAGGTGACGCACATCCAGCCTGCGAGGGGCAGCGCTTTCCCGGCACCTCCGGTGTTCTCCCCACAGCGGGGCGGGAGGGCCCCGGAGTCCAGGCGAGGGGGCCTAGAAAGGAAGGAAGAAACCCGAGGGCCTTTAAGGGGGCGAGTGTCTAGGTGGAGGGTCTGAGGCTGGAGTGCTGGGGGTTTGGGTCTCCAAAGAATGGGCCCTCAACCTGTTGGAAATCAGCAGCCGAGACCTGTGGCCACGGCGTGGGAAGCTGGCCCTCTCGCCCTCTCTGGGGCCTCTGCGCAGGACCTCGCGTCTTTTCTTTTTCTTTCAGAGAAGGTTTTATAGCACAGTCTGGGCTGGGCAGGGGCTGAACACGTGGCCTGCTGCTCTTCCCACTGTGGGAGGAGGGGTACAGAGGCCAGGGGGCGGGAGAGTGGAGAGTGACATGGTCCCAGGAGGCAGGCCTGGGGAGGAGCGTGGCCAAACCTGCTCCACCTCCAGACCTTGCTCCCTAAGAAGTCCCGAGTGCTGGGGTGCTGCGCAGGGCAGGGCGTCAGAAGGAAGCTGGCTGAGCAGAGCTTAGTGAAGGACACATACGGTGAGATTCAGTGTGGACGGGACCTGGGGACTGGAGGCTGGGCTGCTGAGCACGTGGTAGGGACACAACACACACCCGAGTGACGGTGAGAGAGGCCCAGGGACAGACTCTGGGGTCTCTGGTATAGGAGTGTGGTGGGAAGAGGGGGCCCTGGGCCATGAGGAGGCAAGATCCGTGCTGTGCTGGGGTCAGTGCACACCTGTCTGCAAAGGCCCCAGGTTGTTAAATTTTCAGGATTTTTGGTAACATAGCCATCATTAAAAATTAAATTATATCCTGGCCGGCATGGTTCAGGGGTTGAGCATCAACCTAGGATCCAGGAGATGGAGGTTCGATTCCCGGGCAGGGCACATGCCTGGGTTGCGGGCTCGAACCCTAGTAGGGGGGTTGCAGGAGGCAGCCGATCAACGACTCTCTCATCATTGATGTTTCTCTCTCTCTCCCTCTCCCTTCCTCTCTCTGAAATCAATAAAAGATATATTTTTAAAAAATTAAATTACACTAGCTTACAATGAACTAAATATATTAAAAACAAAGGTAAAAATACTCCAAACTCATTCTTCGTAACCATTTCACTACACTTCCTTCCTTATGCCCATGAAGCTCCGTGCATCTGTCTGTGCCCACTGGTGGAGATGGGTAGCGGAAAGTGCACGTCTCGCCCCGCCCGGGCCCAGGGAGGCAGGCTGGCAGCGTGGGGTCAGCTGTGCGGAGCGTTTGCGCACAGAAGCCGTCCTCAGACACTCGCCTGCACACGCTGGGGGGCGCCTGCGGAGGGCAATGGCAATCGGAGGGGAATGTCCCTCCTGCCAACCCTCCTTGATGGGGTGCCCCTCTTTTGTTTTTGAGGACTTCACAGGAGCTTTTCCACCCTGGGGAACTTCGGTTGGTTCTCCCCAGTGCTGTGTGCCCCACAAGCTGAGCGATTAGGGAGACGCTGCCCGGCTGCCAGGCACCAAGGGCTTAGGGTGCAGGCTTGCTAAGACACCGGGAAGAAGAGCCAAAGGCAGAAGTGACCCACAGGCAGCTGAATGAGGAAGCTGGGACAAAGACAGCAGAGGGCCAAGGGGCTGGCAGCTCCTTCAGCCGCAGTTCATGGCCAAACGCTGGGAACAGTCTGTGGGAGTTTTCACGTTTGCTGTGTGTAATCAGGACGAGCCGGTCCCTCCCGGCTCCCAGCAGGGAACCACCTCAGGGCACTGAGACATTTGGTGAGCACATGCTCCTGGCATGCGAGATCTGATGGATGCGAGCTGACAAGCAGGAGATAGCTGGGGACTTGTCCCAGGGATATTTAGTGATTGTCCCCTGTGTGCTAGACAGTGAACTCTGGCGAACAGAACAGATACATTTCTCTTGGAGCTTGTGGAACTGAGTGGGTGACTGAGTTCTGGAGGCAGGAAGGGGCTCGACAGTGGTAGAAAGAGGGGTGCTGGGCGGAAAGAGGGCAGGTATCTAGATTTTTTTGGAGAATTTTTGTAAGAGTTTATTTGAGCCAAACTGGCAACATATGCCAGGGAGCAAGATCTCCAATGCCCTAGGAATCTAGATTCTAGGATGCCCTAGCCAAGGGTTTGGTGTTCATCTGCTCACTGTCTGGGATGGAAAGTTCCATGTGGGGGTGGGCGAGGGGTGTGGTCAGTAATAAGTTGGTACTGGGATCTCAGCACCCTGACGGAAGGGTAAAAATCCCAAGAACATTTTGAAGTAGAAAGGTGTTTTTTTTCCTCCAGAACCAATAGGAGTTAGAGGTCGTGTTTCGTAGCCCAGGCTTCCTCACTTGCTGGCCATCGCCCTCGGCACCCTCATTAACGAGGCCAGGTACTGGCCAGGTGAAATCCCAGCCCTACTCCCGCTGGAGCCAGAGGAGGGGGAGAGCCAGGCTGCCAGGCTCTGAGTCACCGAGTGCTGCTTGCTGCGTGCCCCCCGAAAGGGCCCATCTGCTCAAGGCTTCTCTCGGTGAGTCCAGTGGGGGTGACTGTTTCAAGGGGAGATCCTGTTCCACCACTGGGGGTGAGCGAGGTACAGGTGGGTGTGCTGGTCTCTGGGCTGGCAGAGCCTATCTCAGGGGGCGAGTTGCCCAGGGCAGAGGGTGACGTCCCAGCCCCAGGCGTAGGGTTGGTGCCGGTCGAGGTGGGATCCCTGTTCTAGTGCCGGGTGTGCCTGGAGAAGCAGTGCTTGCACCTACTCCCCTGGGAAACCTGCCTTGGCCAGAGGAGGTTTCACCTGCCGGGGCTGGAATGGCCCGAGACCGGCATGGTGCTGAGTGACTTGGAAGGCCTGTCTTTTCTTATGGTGGGTGGACCTATGCTTGGGGATGTGTTTGCACCAGTGGTCACTGTGCCCAAATGTCGGCGTTCCTCTTCAGTGCTGATGGCCCCTGTTCGGGGGGCTGGAGGTGTCTGGGTGGGGGTAGAGTGCCCAGGCCAGGTGAGTCCTGGACAAAAGTGGTGCGCTGGCTCCTGGGAGGGCCCTGTAGGACTAGGGCGGCTGTGCCTGACTGGGTTGAGCTTTGAATGGAAGAGGTGGATCCTACTCCCTAGTGACTGGATCAGGAAGAGTGATGGCACCCGTTTTGAAAGTGGCGGTGTCAGGGCCAGAATGATGCCGAGGCCCCAGCGGTGGGAACCGTGTGGTCCCCACAGGGCTTGTGCTGAGGCCTTGGGGTCAGGATGGTGCCTGTGCCCGTTGCCTGCCGCCAGCAGAGGCTGTTTTGCCGTCCTGGTGGCCACTGGTCCTGGGCAAAGCTGCTGGTACCACCCTGGTGCAGGTTGCAGGGTGGGGTGGGTGTGCGGGGCTCCTGCCTGGGGCGAAGTTCTGCCGGTTCTTGTGGAGGCTGCGCCTCGGGCAGAGGCAGGCACCGCTGGCCTCACCTGAAGCAGGAGCGCTGGCTCTGCCCGGGGTGGTGACAGTGGGTGATCAGGGCCGTGCTGGTGAAGCAGGGGTGCCCGTTCCCGCGCCCGGGGTGGGCGCCCAGCAGGTGGGCCTGCCCCAGGGCCTGTGCGTTCGGCAGCAGGGCCGGCGGCTCTGTGGCTGGCGTGGGGTCAGGCGCACTGGCCTCTGCCCCTGGGCGGCTGGCGGCGAGGCAGAGGCAGTGCGTGAGTCCCGCGGCCACCGGGCCGTGGCGGGGCGTTTCCTCTCGGGGCGGCTCCTGCTCTGCGGAAAATATCCCTGGGTGGAGGTTAAAATAATAATAATAATAATAATAATAATAATAATAATAATGAAGGGCAAATAACAAAGTCTTGCCT
This sequence comes from Miniopterus natalensis, assembly GCF_054644295.1. Taxonomy (NCBI): domain Eukaryota; kingdom Metazoa; phylum Chordata; class Mammalia; order Chiroptera; family Miniopteridae; genus Miniopterus; species Miniopterus natalensis. The sequence continues at coordinate 5,010,787 of NC_142085.1, read as the reverse complement.
TTTCTCTGCAATAATTAATAATTCGAATTATGCATATGGTCTTTATGTGATACGTGTTCATCTGTGTATTATGTGTGGTGAATTTTCAGCCTCTGGATGACATTACTAGGGTATAGTCTTTTATTGGCCTAAAGACATTAAATACTTAATATAAATTAAACAGAATTCTGTAGTCTAGACAAAATATTTAATATTAAAACTGTTTTTAAGTTTGATTGACAAATTTTAAAGCTATTACCATAAAAATGTGCTTTCACTAGGTTTACAAAATTTATGTCATAATCTTTGGGTTAATTTTGACAACCTTCCTGAAATTTAAATTTTAAGAGACTTTTTTAACCTATGATGCAAAGATGACTTTGCCTCATTCCAATGGGCCCTGGAATTCCTCAAGGTTTTATTCTCTCTCCTTGTAAAAGAAAAGTTTTTAAACTAATTAGGCCAATTAAATATACTTAAAATTACATGGGAAGCATTGCCAAATAAAAAGTAATAATAGTAACTATTCTACTTATATACATATATTTTTATTAAAATGGATGTCCTAGAGATTTCAGCCTGCTCTAGGGAGGAACTTGAAGATTCAAAGCCAACTTCAAACAGGGAGCACCCAGGGGTGGCAGGTGTCCTGTCAGTGACACCAGGCAAGCCCAGAGCAATGGTTCCCTGTTGGGGCGTCCAGCAGTGGTGCTTCAGACATTGGGAGCCTATGAATTATTCCCAATGCTCAGTGTACACTTCTGATAAGCCATGTGCAACACTGAAAAAATCTTACATATTATTTGTTCTTTATATATTAAAATTGTGTATTGAATCTAAATGTATATATAGACTTGCAACCAGGGGAGCGGTGGGCAGCAGCAGCTCGTCCCAGGCTTACCCCTGAACCTGCCCCAAGGCCCCTTCTCTCTCTGCCGTCTCAGTGGCCAGAGCCGCCCGCCTGGGCTCTCCTGCTGCTTCTTCCAGCACCTTCCTTGTCTCACTGTCCTAAGTATAGTTTGCTGCCGTCGTGGACCCAGTGCCCTTGGCCCGGTGCCCTGTAGCCTTCCCTTTGAGGTCCCATCCTCCAGCCCCTTTTAAGAAATTTAACCTTCCTTTACTCACCCGTCGAGATGGCCATCAGCCTCCCGCGCACCCCCCGGCCTTCGGCGCCCGCCTGTGTGAAAGCTGCACGTGCTGCGGGTCCACCTTTCCTCCAGGCCCTAGTCTGTCACCAGTGGATTTCATGTCACCTCCTTAGGTCTTCTCCTTTGATTCTAATGTATAAAATAAGTGGTAAAACTGCCATTTTCTGGAGTATTTTCTCAATGCATTAAGATTTTGCATCCCTGCAATTGTTGACAGTTTGGCTCAAATAAACTCACAAAAATTCTTTAAAGGTTTCAGTGTTTCTTATGTTGACATGTGTGACCTTATGGGTAAACACGGGCATTGTTAAAAATTAAATTACAGGGGGTTGTGCTGTGTGTGGGCAGGAAGTATACGTGAACAATGAACTTTCTGCTCCAATTTGCTCTGAAGCTAAAACTGCTCTAAATAAAGTCTGTTTTAAAAAATTAAATCATGTGTCAATGTAGGTTCGCCCATTGTGATAAATGCACCGCTCTGATGGGGGATGTTGATAAAGAGGAGGCTGTGGGTGTGTGGGGGCGGGGTACACAGGAAACCGCTATACCTTCCCCTCAACTTTGCCCTGAACCTAAAACTGCTCTAACATTAAATGACATAAACTTGCATTTAAAAATTAAAAACAAAGTAATGCCCTGTCACTGGAGTGACTACCCAAGACACGCCCTTGGGGGAGGCTTGCTCAGTAGCGAGCAAAGGTCCCAAATCCAGGTCCGAGCTACATGACCGGAGCCATCAAACTTCGCATGGGGCAGTGAGCGCGCAGAGGAATAAGTGACGCGTTTGGTGTGACTGATATCACTCGACTGTGGAGCCCCCTTCCCAGGGGCAGCGGGGACGGAGAGGGAGAGCGTGGGCCGACCCACGCTCGAGGAGCAGAGTTCCTTCATGCCAGAGGAACGTCACCAGGACGACGTAGGAGGCTTCAGACCCCTCCTCCCACAGTCACACTGAGTGCACCTCAACGTGACAGCTTCCTCTGAGAGGTGCCCAGAAACCAGCTGAGTGACTGAGAGAGTGCCACACAGAACCAGCTGAGTGGGTGTACACGGTGACTTAGAAAGTACCACACAGAACCAGGAGAAAGCCTGGGAAAAACACGCTCGAGCCATAAATCCATAGCACCTTACAATTGGATGGAACCCCCAACTCCCAGCTTCGTCCTGAGGAGTTGAGTTTGGACTATACTTCCAGTGCCCCAACTTGTCAAACTGCCGCCGAAGCATGGACCCTCCAATCGCCTAGCTCTGAGAGCCGCCGAGGCCTGCATTTCGAGTCCCACAAGACTGTAGGAGACCAGAGTCGGTTGTTAAAAGGGCTGGAAGCCGTCCCGGCAGCTGCCCAGGCTCAGGCGAGGAGCAGGCGGTGCACATCTGGGCCTTGCCCGAGGGGTTTCACTGCCCACTCCCCGGCTGCTGCTTGGGGATCTGGCCCACATCTAGGTGCTGGCTGGGATCCTTCCCAAGGTGGAAAGGGCCGGTGGGCACCTCTCCCGCCTTCTCCCTCTAGCTTGTTCTAATCATAAGGCCAAGTCACCAGCTTCTCCCTTCAAGGAGCTTGTCCACACAGCTTGTGTCCCAACTTTTTCAACTGACACCCAGGGGACTGGGTCCCAAGTTACTAGCTCTGATAGCCTGCTGGCTCTGCCTTCACCAGTCTCAAAGCACAACACTCAACAAAAAAGCACTAAGGGTGCATAAGCCCCCCGCCCTGGGCTCAGCACAGGAGAGCAGGCAAAGATCCCATCTCCCAGTTCTCCTGGGAGGAGCTTGACTGAGGGTCCAGCTCTGATCAGCCTGCATGTGGGAGCTGACTGGTTTCCTCCTGGACGCCTGGAAGAGCTGGTGGGCACATCTCCTGCCATCTCCTGGCTCACTCCGGCTTCTCCCGAGAAGGAGCTTGTCACATATCTAGCACCCGCACTGTTACAGCTGCCATCCGAGGGACTGGATCCCAAGTCCCCTAGCTCTGGGAGCAGGGCTGGCATCACAAAACACAGAGGCGGTTCTATCTGGGGCACAAGTGCTCTCTGCCCCGCTACCCTCTGTGTTGTGTGTGAGAATTCTTACACATCTTACTTTCTGCTCTTAGCAAATTTCACTTACACCATACAGCATTATCAACGACAGTCACCACACTGTACATGAGCTCCTCAGACCATGTTCAGCTTATGAATGAGAGTGTGCACCCTATTCCTAAAATCTCCTCATTTCACCCACCCCTCGGCCTCTGGCAATCACCATTTTACTCTGCTTCTAGGCGGTTGGCTGTTTTAGATTCCACATATAACTGAGGTCATACAGTATTTGTCTTTCTCTTTGTAGCTTATTTCACTTAGCATAATGTCCTCCAAGTCTACCATGTCACCAATAGCAGAATTTCCTTTTTTATGGTTGAATAATACTCCTGTGTGTGTGTGTGTGTGTGTGTGTGTGTGTGGCATTTCCTTTACCTATTCACTATCATTGGACACTTGGATTGTGTCCATATGTCAGCTACTGTACTCTGAATAATGTTGCAATGAGCATAAGGGTGCAGATGTCTCCTTTTCCTTTGGATAAATACCCAGAAGTGGAATTGCTGGGTCCTGTGGCAGCTCCACTTTTAATCTTTTGAGGCCCCTCCACACTGTTTCCCACAGTGGCTGCCCCAGTCTGCATTCCCACCAGCAGAGCACCAGGGCTCCCCTTTCTCCACACCCTCGCCGACGTTGAGAATTTTTTCATATGTCTCTTGACCATCTGTATGTCCTCTTTGGAGAAGTGTCTATTCAGGTCCTTTGCCCATTTTTTAATCTGGTCATTTGTTTTGTTTGTTTGTTGTTGGTTTTCTTTGCTGTAGAGCTGTAGAAGTTCCTTATATATTTTGGGTTTTAACCCCTTACCACATGTATGGTTTGCAACTATGTTCTCCCTTTCTATCAGTTGCCTTTTCATTTTGTGGGCTCTTTTGTGCAGAAACATTGATGTGCAGTGTGGTCCCATAGTTTAGTTTTGCTTTTGTTGTCTGTCCTTTTGGTGTCAAATCCAAAAAATCATTATAACACCAAAGCCCAAGAATTTACCTCTTATGTTTTCTCCTAGAAGTTTAACAGTTTCAGGTCTTACCTTAAGTTCCTCTTTAGCCATTTCAAGGGATTTTTATGAGTGGTCTGAGATCAGACTTTAATTTCACTCTTTTGCATGTGAATGTCCAGTTTTCTCAGTACCATTTATTGAAGGGACTAACCCGCCCCATTGTATATTTTGGCAACCTTGTCAAAGATTAGTTCACAGTATACAGGTGGGTTTATTTCTGAGCTCTCTAGTCTGTCCACTGGTCTATGTGTCTGTTTTTATGCAATAGCTTTGTCAAAAAAATGTTAATGGCCCTGATACAACATCTTTGGAAAGGAGCCAAGGAGGTGCTGGGCCTGCCTGCCCCACCTCTGCTCCCTTCAGGCCCCTGATTGATGGAAGCTCCAGTTAAAAACAGCATGGCTGCTACAGAAAGGCAGCTTCTGTGGACACCTACTGGAAAGTATTCCCCCAAATAAAAATAAAAGGATTTCCTCCTCGCCTCCAAAAGCTATCCACAAATAAACGGCCTCATAACAGCTAATGACACAGACAACAGCGAGGTGAGAGCCAGAGGGAAGCAGGGTGGGGAGGTGGAGGGGGGCAGAGGGGGAGAAATGCGGCTGGAGGGAGGCTCTGCTTGGGGCAGTGGGTGCACGGTGGTGTTTTATTGAGTCACACACTTGAAACCTGTATGGTTTGGCAAGTCAATATCACCCCAATAAATTCGATAAAAATAAAACAATTAAAATAATAATAATAGGTACTGATAGTGTTTACTGAGTGTTCCACGTGCCGAACGCTACTCAAGTGCTTGGCTGAGGCTGCGGCCAGCACGTAAGGCAGAGCACAGTCGGCTGGAAGGGGTCACGTTCGGCCGGGTTTTGTTCGTTTTATCTTTATTGCTGACTCTGCTACAGAGGCCCCTTCCACGGACTCCCTCCGCCCCACTCCAGCCCCCCAGGCCTTCCCCACACTGTGTCGCCCACGGGTTATGCATATATGCGCATAAGCTCTTTGGTTAATTTCTTCCTGCCCCCACCCCTTCCCTCTGTGTCAGTCTGTTGCATGTTTCAATGTCTCTGGATCTGTTTTGTTCATCAATTTATTTTGTTCGTTAGATTCCACCTATAAGTGAGATCATGTGGTACTTGTCTTTCTCTGCCTGGCTTATTTCACTCCACATAATACCCTCCAGATCCCTCCACACTGTCCCAAAGGGTAAAGGATCCTTTTTTCTACAGCTGCGTAGTATCCATGGTGTGAATGTATCACAGTTTTTAATCCACTCATCTACTGATGGGGACTTGGCTGTTTCCACATCTTAGCTATTGTAAATAACACTGCTATGAACAGAGGGGCACATATATTCCTTCCGATTGGGGTTTCTGCCTTCTTAGGATATATTCCTAGAAGTGGGATCACTGAATTTAAATGGATGCCAGTTTTGAGAGCCAGTCTGACGACCATGAGGGGACAGTGATGCAGGGGCTGACGCCTTAAAACTTGGTCTTGTTTACAGAATGAGACATTAATTTACTCCACTGTTGGACATTTTTGGGTCCAAACACTTGTATACAAGTAGAAAAATTACAGAGTCACAATATAATATTTATTTTTCTTTTACAATTTACCCCCTTCCCCCCCCAAAAAAGTCCTATTTAGGAATTTCTGAATTCCAGATTCTCTCTACTGCTTTCTAATCTTAGCATTGAGATCCCCTTAGCGGTGGTTAGACAAGAGGCAGGCTGTCTCCCTGTAGTTTGCTCTGCTCTCTCCAGGCCCACTGTGGCCACGGCGCTGTGATCTGAGTCGCTGTCTGGGCTCGTCCTCTGCACTCTCCCCGGCGGCAGGGACCTGGGCCTGGGGCCTGCATCTTCCATGCTTCCTCGCCAGCAGGTCCAGACACAATCTTCTGTTCCTCCAATGAGATAAAGTCTCATGAGACTTAGACTTCCTTTGGCGATGGCCACGGCTGGGCAGGTGGGCTCCGCTGGGGGCTTGGCGGTGGCCCGGGGAGGCCGCGTCCCGCCTCTGCGGCCCCTGCCCCCCGCTGGGCCCCGCCGCCGGGAACCGGGGCTGCTGGCTGCCCATCCCACCTGCACTCCTCCGGCTCCTCAGCTCATTCTATAAGCACCTGCTTTTGTACTAACTCCCTTTATTCTTGAAACATTCAGAATGGACTCTATTTTCATTAGTGGGCCCTGGCTGACACAGTATTTGGTGTAAGAAGAGATTTCGGAAAGCTGACCTTCAAACCTGGGAACCTGAGCTTGGTCTTCGAGCAGCTGAGCTTCGGGGCAGGGCCGACCCCACTCTGGGATACAGCGGGCGGTTTCTGTTCCACGGCAAAGGGCAAGAAAAGCTGCTTAATTCCCATGCGTGGGGCCTGGATGCAGCAATTACTGCGGGGGACGCTAGGGAGTCAGGTGTCGCCATGGCCCCGGGTGGGGGGTCGCACCGGCTCAAGGCGTCACTGGGAACGGGAGGTTCAGAGTTCAGCAGGATGGTCCAGGAGGACGCTCCCTTGCTGGCACCTGAGCTGCTAACAGCGGGGACAGTGCTGCCCTCCCCACGGGGCGTCACTTTCCAGAGCGACCTGGTGCGGGGTGGGCGCACTGGGCCTGTCCCAGCCTGGAGCCAGCGCGATGCCCCCATGGAAACAGCAGCTGCCGCCTGAGCTGCACAGGATGCTCCCCCCAGCCCGCTGGGCCTCCCCGCCGCCCGCTGGATCTCCCTGTCCCCAGCCACACTCTCTAAAAGGAAATCATGACGTTGTCAGGAAAAGAAGGTCTCAGACGGTACCTTCTATTTTTTAATTGAGGTATAACTTACATACGAGGAAGTGCACAAATCTTATGCACACATTTCAGTGAAGCTTTAGATATGTTTCCCCCCAGGCAAAATACAGAGCACGTCGCCTCCCTCCCACAGAGCTCCCTCCCTGACAGCCACAGCCCTGACCTTGGGCACAGGTTACTGTCACGTGTCCTTGAGAATTACACGGCTCGTACTCTTGTGCTTTTTGATCTACTCTACTCAACATTACGTCTGTGAGATTCATTAGTGCTATTGTGTGGTTCAGTAGTTCATTTTTTTCACTACAGGATAGCTTCCCATTGCACGAATGTGCCACAGTTTATTTGCCCCTCCTGACGTTAATGGATTTGGGGTAATTTCCAGCTTGGCACTGTTATAAATGAAGCTGCTATGAGACACTTCTTTTGGTGGACACAGGCGCTCATTTCTGTTGGGTATGTGTATTCAGGAGCGGAATTGTTGGGTTACAGGATACATGTATATTTAATTATAGTGCTGCCAGACATTTCCCCAAAGTAATTGTATTTACACTCTCACTAACAATGTAGGAGGATTCCAGTTCTTCAGCATCCTTGCCAGGACTTGGTATCGGCAGTCTTAAATTCTAGTAGTTGTGTACAGCAGTGGTGTCTCGTTGTGGTTTTACTCCCATTTCTCTAATAAATAATAATATTCAGCACCTTTTCAAGTGTTCACAGACCATTTTGTACCTTCTTTTAACTATATATCCAACCTCCTGCCTGTTTGAGAATTGCATTGTCTTTTTCTTAGTGATGTGTAGTTCTTTCTGCGTTCTGGCTGAGTCCTTGGTCCAGTGTGAGCACTACAATAGCTGGTTCCGTCTCTCAAAGATATATTCTGATGCTGAACTTGAAGTCCGAATCACCAGGCTTTTCTCTTACAGTGAGTTTAAATATCTTTGCCTACCCCAAGGTTCTCCTTACAGGATTTTTTGATGATTAAAAAGATGATGTATTTAAAGACACTTGGTACATACTAAGCACACACACACACACACACACACACACACAAAAGTCACAGAGAAAGCTGAAAGAAAAAGAAAAAACCAAGTAATCGTGTGGCCCTGATATACATTTATTATCTGATTTCGTGTCTTACAGGTGCAGTAGCATTTATAGGACCCTGAGGGGACGCAGGGATGAGAAACACCGACCAGGACTTGGGTGGTGGGAAACGGGAGAGAAGCGCTGAGGATGGTCACTGGGACTCCCTGCGGCCGAGCCCGAGACGCAGGCAGGACTCAGGCAGGCGGGACTGGAGCTCGCCTCCCAGCGCAAGCTGGGCATCTCCCCACGCCCGGCGTCTGCCTCATCTTCCCAGCGTGGGCCAAGGTCTGAGGCCCTTTTGCTGGTTCCTTTCTCAATCTTGGCTGACCCCCTGAGAGTCTCTTTATACTCCATTTTAATCATCCCACCATCATTCTTTTCCTTTCCTCCATGACCCCCTTTTGCCCTACACTTCCTTTCTCCAGGATGTGTTCCAGAATTCAGCCTAGGGCCACAGCCACCATGTCCTGCCATGGCCTCCCCCGTGGCCCACCCCATGGCGTCCTCGGTGGCGTCCCCCATGTCCATGATGCCCCCCATGATTCATGTCATAACCACCCCCGTGGCTGTGGCTCAACCCATGGCCCACTCCCTGTCCAAAGCCACGTGCTCCTCCGTGGCCCAGCTCATTTCCCAAGCTGTGGAACCTTCCGGGGCCCAGTCCTCTGTCCAGGTCCAGACCAAGGCCAGTGCTGTGGCTGTGAGGGTAATACGTGCCGCTGTTTATCAGGGGGGAGAAAAGGTCCCTCTAAAAGAGGAAACATAATATAAAGTTAAGTTCTCTTCTCCTGACCACTGCCCATTCCCTTTCACTGTCGGTCTCCCTTTACAGAGGATAGTTTTCTCCCTTTTACCACCAACCTTGTGTCCCTGCAAGCCTCCCTCTCCTGGCTGTTTTACTGCTTCTCTACCTGATGACACACCCTTCCTTGTTACCTTATTAACATGCTCTCAGAGTGTGGTGGGGTTATCAAAGTGGATCTACACTCCCTGTGAAAGATGCAGAGATCACGTGGAGACAGAGCCTTTCACTTGGTTAGTGAGTAACGAAGCTGAGGACAAGAAAAAGGAATAGAGAGCCTCCAGAAAGCCATGAGATGACAGGCATGAACTCCAGAACCCGGCCACCCTGGGTAGGAGTCCCAGATCTGCCACTTCGGCATGTGCTGGACCATGGAGCTCCAGGCCCCTCACCTGGAGGGTGGATATAATATCACCATAGGATTACAGAGCGAATTAAAGGACATGGTGCATTGCAAGCACTCGGCCCTGGTCAGGCACTTAGCAAAATCTCAATGTTAGTTCTACTGACCGTGCACATAAAATTATAAAGTAACTTAGAAAGTCATTCCTGGATGATGGGTCTTTATTTTGTAGCCTATCTATGGAGACAGGCTGAGAACTTAGAAATAAAGAATCCTAGCAAACTGGCTATGCTAGGCCTGCCCTTGGTGACCACAGTGCATTTCTCATTTCTTTAACCACTTTTGCCAGTGGTGACTGGTCATTGTTTAACAACCAGCTCGCACAGGGTAAAAGATGTGATTTGTAGTATTTCACATTTCAATGGTATAAATACGACCACCACAGCATATTTTAACCTACCAATGTGACATCAATGAGTTCAGAGTTGGAAAGAGATGCACAGTCTCTTGTGGGGCTGTGAGACCAGCCCCAGACCACCACCGATCATATTCTGCATCATTCCTCAAATGTGAACATTTTGCCAGAAACCGTAAGAAAATGTGAAAAATGTAAATAAATTTTAACGTCAGAATAAGGAAAATATGCGATTGGAGAAAAGTCAAGACCAGAGAGTAAGAGATTCAGTGTGACATGAGAGTAGCCGCCCCGACAGGACAGGATGGCAGATGGCTGTGAGCACCGGCCCAGGGTGCGAGGGAAGACAGCCAGCTGCCGCACTTCGATGGCTGACCACGGCCGTTTCCCGTTTCGTGTTTACTTTTCTATTCTCCCTCGGGTTTGGTGACATGTTCTGACAATTCTTGTTGATCAGCAGAGCTGAGAGAGCAAGCACAGGCTCTTCCTCTCCGCCTCACCTCCGAAGGGCTCACAACGGAGCAAGTGCCCCGAGTAACGGGCACTGAAGTTAGTGGGGGAGGAAGTGGCAAAGGGCCGGCCGAGGCCCTTCACTCCTCGGAGATTCTTCTTCCAGCACCAAAATATTCGAAAGTCCAGATTTTGTTTTATTAAGAAACATGACTTACTTTAAATAACTTTTTTCTATTTTCTCCAGTCACACAAGTTTGTTTCCCTGTGGCCCTAACATCACCCTTTTCCTTTTCTTTCACCTTATACCTCGCACCTTCCCTAACTCAGTCCCTCTCTTGGGGCTCTGTCACATGCTAAGCGATTCCTTTCTTTGTAGCCCAGGCACCTGTTGTCCTCTGTCTGGATACACTAACCGCACTACTTAGATGCAGTCCATTCCCAGGCCTCATCTGCTTTCTTGGCCAGTTCCCCTGTGAACGCATCTTTGATACTCACCAGGCAAAAGCTCAGTCCCACTAACAACCCCATGCCAACCACGACAGCGGCCAGAGAGACGAGGACGATGGCCCAGCCCTGCAAATGTCCACCTGGTTGAGGCACGTTTGTTGGCGTCTGGCTCTCGTGAACTGCGTTTGTGCCCGTGGTGACTGAGCCCGTTTTATGGAGGGTGGTGCTGGCTCTGGGAGCGGTGGTCAGCTCAGGGGTGGCACCTGGGACTGAGGTGGATGATGCTCCTGCTGTGGGGGAGCCCAGGCCAGAGGTGCTCAGGCCTGTCCCCGGGACAGCACTGCCGGTAGCAGTGGTTGTGGACTCCATTCCAGTGGTGACAGAGGTGGCGGTAGTTGGTCTGCTTTCGGCCGTCCCAGGGCCTAGGAAACAGGTCCCACAATATGTGCATTTGTAGTGAGACAGTTAAAGGGGAGGGAGGTGGACTTAGGGCAGAGGAGTTGAACCCAATACTCCTATGTCGTGGTGGTGGGAGGAGAGATGGCAGAAAGCGACTCAGTGCAGGCCATGGGCCCCAGAGCAAGGTGAGTGCCTCAGAGAAGAGGAGGCAGAGTATGTCCACTGGAGGTGCTGTTGGTGGAGGCAGGGTTGGGAATGTGACCTCCATTCATGCAGACACACGAGACCCATTCAAGGCCAGAAGCGGCCAGTCAAAGGGATCAAAGTGACCTTGTGTGATGTAGTCACTGGGTGCAGGAAGGGTGCTGGAGAAGGAGATGGTAGGATGGGACCTACTCATGGGCGAGGCGGTGGCCATGGCTGGGGTCAGAGGTGACACGACCTCCACAATCCTGGTGGTCAAGGAAGCCTAGGTGAGTGTGCTCTGAGCAAGTGTGGGAGAAGCTGGCCCACGCGGAGGAGGCTGGCCCGGGGCAGGGGGTGGACTCAGAACAAGTGGAGGCCCTGCTCCAGCAGAGGCAGTGGAGGGGAGGCTCCCACGGCCACAGCTGTGTATAGGTCAGAAGTGGCTACAGGGCACAGAGCAGTGACCCCATTGCACTAGTGGGGGCAGCCCAGAGCACAGCAGGGGACTCCTGTCCCACACGAGTGCTGGTGGCAAGTGCGGACGTGGTTTTGCTCAGAGCAAGTGCCAGAGTATGAGGAAATCACCGCGGCCTAAGACTAGAACGGAGGTTGGCAAAGATTTCTTGTAAAGGGTCAGACAGTGAATTTTTAAAGGGATTTGGGTCACACTGGCTGTGTCACAACTATGCAAAGTAGCTGGAAAGCAGCTGAGATGTTAATGAGTAGGTGGGCGGTGCTCCAATGACACTATATTTGGAAAAACAGACAGCAGGTGAGACTTGGCCCATGGACTGAACCAGGGGTCAGTATATTGAAGATGGGGTGGTGGTGTCACAGGTGGTAGGATGAATGAATAGAGCTGACTGTACCTGGCACAGGAGTGAGAGTATCTGACAGATTGGGATGGTTTTCAATAGAGCTGCGGTGAGTTCACTGTTGGCAGAAGTGATAGGATACAACCAGCTTGTGAGGGGGATATTGGCAAAGAAGTGTTTCTGATTGGGACGGAAATGATGGGCACGAAACAAAAGGAGGTGAGGCCAGAACAGAAAGAAATAAGTAGGAATCAAGAAGAGGGCATAGAATTATAGCTCATATGTGTGGTGACTTGACTGGAGTCTAGACCGGAAATGATAGGAACAGCTGAGAAGGTGCTTAGGGATGTTAGTACCTGATACGACTGCACTGCTCATGGATCCACTAGAAAAGTCAGTCACCTTCGTGGACACCGAGGTGGTGAAAGAGTCTGTGAAGGGTCTAGAAACACTGGTGGAGACTTCCATGGTCCCAGAAGTAGAGGTGGAGGCCAACAGGTGTGGTGAGGTCAAAATGAAGGCTGTGGTGGGCCCAGAAGGTGAGGTGGCTGGCACAGATGCTGGGACGGTGCTCTTAAAGGCTGTGGTTGAGACAGTCAGGACCCCAGAAACTGTGGTGCTGTCTGTAGTAGGTGCAGAAACAGTGGACAAATCTGTGGTGAGCTGAGAGGATGAGGAAGAGGCCGTGGTGGACGTGGTGGGGCCTGAACCTGTGCTGGAGGCTGTGGTGCTCATGGATGGTGTGGAGGGCAGCATGGTGGAGGTCATGCTCCTAACAGGCTCTGAGGTGACCTCCAAAGGTGAGCGGGAGGTCATGTTGGTCTCAGGTCGTGGAGTGGAAGGTGTTATGGGCACAGATATTGTGGAAGCCATGGTGATCTCAGAGAGTGTGGTATAGGCAATAGTGGACTCAGAGGCTGGAGTAGAGACTTTTGAGGGCACAAATGCTGTAGTGGAAGCTGCAGTGAGGGTGGAACCAGTAGTGGGAGTGGAACCTGGAGTGGTTCCAGAGGCTGTGGTGGAAACTGGACTGGGGCTGGAATCTGTAGGGGGGGTGGAAGCTGCAGTGAGGGTGGAGCCTGCACTGGGAGTAGAACCTGCAATGGTTCCAGAGGCTGTGGTAGAAGCTTCAGTGGGGGTGAAAGCTGCAGTGGGAGTGGAACCTGCAGTGGGAGTGGAACCTGCATTGGTTCCTGAGGCGGTGGTAAGAGTGGAAGTGGAAGTGGAAGCTGCAGTGGGAGTGGAAGCTGCAGTGGGAGTGGAAGCTGCAGTGGGAGTGGAAGCTGCAGTGGTTCCAGAGGCTGTGGTGGAAGCTTCAGTTGGGGTCAAAGTTGCAGTGTGAGTGGAACTAGCAGTGGTTCCAGAGGCTGTGCTGGAAACTGCAGTGGGAGTGGAAGCTGAAGTGGTTCTAGAGCCTGTTGTGGAGGCTGCATTGGGAGTGGAACCTGCAGTTGGAGTGGAACCTACAGAGGTTCCAGAGGGTGTTGCGGAAGCTTCAGTGGAGGTAGAACCTGCAGTGGGAGTGGAACCAGCTGTGGCCCTAGATGTTGTGGTGGAAGCTACACTGGGAGTGGAACCTGTATTGGGAGTGGAACTAGCAATAGTTCCAGAGGCTGTGGTGGGAGCTATATTGGTAGTGGAAGCTTCAGTGTGAGTGGGAACTGCAGTGGTTCCAGAGGCTGAGGTAGGAGCTTCTGTGGGGGTGGAAGCTGCAGTGGAAGTGGAACTCTCAGTGGTTTTAGAGGCTGTGGTGGAAAGTGCAGTGGGGGTGGAACCTACAGAAGTTCCAGAGGGTGTTGTGGAAGGTTCAGTGGAGGTGGAAACTGCAGTGGGAGTGGAACCAGCTGTGGTCCCAGAGATTGTGGTGGAAGTTATAGTGCGCGTGGAACCTGCATTGGGAGTGGAACTGGCAGTGGTTCCAGAAGCTGTGGTTGGAGCTACAGTGGTAGTGGAAGCTTCAGTGTGAGTGGAACCTGCAGTGGTTCCAGAGGCTGTGGTGGACACTGCAGTGGGAGTGGAAGCTGAAGCGATTCTAGAACCTGTTGTGGTGGCTGCATTGGGTGTGGAACCTGCAGTTGGAGTGGAACCTACAGAGGTTCCAGAGGGTGTTGCGGAAGCGTCAGTGGAGGTAGAACCTGCAGTGGGAGTGGAACCAGCTGTGGTCCCAGAGGTTGTGGTGGAAGCTACACTGGGAGTGGAACCTGCATTGGGAGTGGAACTAGCAGTAGTTCCAGAGGCTGTGGTGGGAGCTACAGTGGTAGTGGAAGCTTCAGTGTGAGTGGAAACCGCGGGGGTTCCAGTGGCTGTGGTAGAAGCTTCAGTTGGGGTCAAAGTTGCAGTGTGAGTGGAACTAGCAGTGGTTCCAGAGGCTGTGGTGGAAACTGCAGTGGGAGTGGAAACTGAAGTGATTGTAGAACCTGTTGTGGAAGCTGCATTGGGAGTGGAACCTGCAGTTGGAGTGGAACCTACAGAAGTTCCAGAGGGTGTTGTGGAAGGTTCAGTGGAGGTGGAAACTGCAGTGGGAGTGGAACCAGCTGTGGTTCCAGAGGTTGTGGTGGAAGTTATAGTGGGAGTGGAACCTGCATTGGTAGTGGAACCGGCAGTGGTTCCAGAAGCTGTGGTTGGAGCTGCAGTGGTAGTGGAAGCTTCAGTGTGAGTGGAACCTGCAGTGGTTCCAGAGGCTGTGGTGGAAACTTCAGTGGGAGTGAAAGCAGAAGTGGTTCTAGAGCCTGTTGTGGAGGCTGCATTGGATGTGGAACCTGCAGTTGGAGTGGAACCTACAGAGGTTCCAGAGGGTGTTGCGGAACCTTCAGTGGAGATAGAACCTGCAGTGGGAGTGGAACCAGCTGTGGTCCCAGAGGTTGTGGTGGAAGCTATATTGGGAGTGGAACCTGCATTGGGAGTGGAACTAGCAATAGTTCCAGAGGCTGTGGTGGGAGCTATAGTGGTAGTGGAAGCTTCAGTGTGAGTGGGAACTGAGGTGGTTCCAGAGGCTGTGGTAGGAGCTTCTGTGGGAGTGGAAGCTGCAGTGGAAGTGGAACTCTCAGTGGGGGTGGAACCTACAGAAGTTCCAGAGGGTGTTGTGGAAGGTTCAGTGGAGGTGGAAACTGCAGTGGGAGTGGAACCAGCTGTGGTCCCAGAGGTTGTGGTGGAAGCTATACTGGGAGAGGAACCTGCATTGGGAGTGGAACTAGCAGTAGTTCCAGAGGCTGTGGTGGGAGCTATAGTGGTAGTGGAAGCTTCAGTGTGAGTGGGAACTGCAGTGGTTCCAGAGCCTGTGGTAGAAGCTTCAGTGGGAGTGGAAGCTGCAGTGGAAGTGGAACTCTCAGTGGTTTTAGAGGCTGTGGTGGAAGGTGCAGTGGGGGTGGAACCTACAGAAGTTTCCGAGGGTGTTGTGGAAGGTTCAGTGGAGGTGGAAACTGCAGTGGGAGTGGAGCCATCTGTGGTCCCAGAGGTTGTGGTGGAAGTTATAGTGGGAGTGGAACCTGCATTGGGAGTGGAACTGGCAGTGGTTCCAGAGGCTGTGGTGGAAACTGGACTGGGGCTGGAATCTGTAGGGGGGGTGGAAGCTGCAGTGAGGGTGGAGCCTGCACTGGGAGTAGAACCTGCAATGGTTCCAGAGGCTGTGGTAGAAGCTTCAGTGGGGGTGAAAGCTGCAGTGGGAGTGGAACCTGCAGTGGGAGTGGAACCTGCATTGGTTCCTGAGGCGGTGGTAAGAGTGGAAGTGGAAGTGGAAGCTGCAGTGGGAGTGGAAGCTGCAGTGGGAGTGGAAGCTGCAGTGGTTCCAGAGGCTGTGGTGGAAGCTGCAGCAAGAGTGGAACCTGCAGTGGGGGTGGAACCTGCAGTGGTTACAGAACCAGTTGTGGAAGCTGCAGTGGGAGTGGAACCAGACATGGGAGTGGAACCAGCAGTGGTTCCAGAGGCTGTGGTAGAAGCTTCAGTTGGGGTCAAAGTTGCAGTGTGAGTGGAACTAGCAGTGGTTCCAGAGGCTGTGCTGGAAACTGCAGTGGGAGTGGAAGCTGAAGTGGTTCTAGAGCCTGTTGTGGAGGCTGCATTGGGAGTGGAACCTGCAGTTGGAGTGGAACCTACAGAGGTTCCAGAGGGTGTTGCGGAAGCTTCAGTGGAGGTAGAACCTGCAGTGGGAGTGGAACCAGCTGTGGCCTTAGTTGTTGTGGTGGAAGCTACACTGGGAGTGGAACCTGCATTGGGAGTGGAACTAGCAGTAGTTCCAGAGGCTGTGGTGGGAGCTATAGTGGTAGTGGAAGCTTCAGTGTGAGTGGGAACTGCAGTGGTTCCAGAGGCTGAGGTAGGAGCTTCTGTGGGGGTGGAAGCTGCAGTGGAAGTGGAACTCTCAGTGGTTTTAGGGGCTGTGGTGGAAAGTGCAGTGGGGGTGGAACCTACAGAAGTTCCAGAGGGTGTTGTGGAAGGTTCAGTGGAGGTGGAAACTGCAGTGGGAGTGGAACCAGCTGTGGTCCCAGAGATTGTGGTGGAAGTTATAGTGCGCGTGGAACCTGCATTGGGAGTGGAACTGGCAGTGGTTCCAGAAGCTGTGGTTGGAGCTACAGTGGTAGTGGAAGCTTCAGTGTGAGTGGAACCTGCAGTGGTTCCAGAGGCTGTGGTGGACACTGCAGTGGGAGTGGAAGCTGAAGCGATTCTAGAACCTGTTGTGGTGGCTGCATTGGGTGTGGAACCTGCAGTTGGAGTGGAACCTACAGAGGTTCCAGAGGGTGTTGCGGAACCTTCAGTGGAGATAGAACCTGCAGTGGGAGTGGAACCAGCTGTGGTCCCAGAGGTTGTGGTGGAAGCTACACTGGGAGTGGAACCAGCATTGGGAGTGGAACCAGCAGTAGTTCCAGAGGCTGTGGTGGGAGCTATAGTGGTAGTGGAAGCTTCAGTGTGAGTGGGAACTGAGGTGGTTCCAGAGGCTGTGGTAGGAGCTTCTGTGGGAGTGGAAGCTGCAGTGGAAATGGAACTCTCAGTGGTTTTAGAGGCTTTGGTGGAAAGTGAAGTGGGGGTGGAACCTACAGAAGTTCCAGAGGGTGTTGTGGAAGGTTCAGTGGAGGTGGAAACTGCTGTGGGAGTGGAACCAGCTGTGATTCCAGAGGTTGTGGTGAAAGTTATAGTGGGAGTGGAACCTGCATTGGGAGTGGAACTAGCAGTAGTTCCAGAGGCTGTGGTGGAAGCTTCAGTGTGAGTGGGAACTGAGGTGGTTCCAGAGGCTGTGGTAGGAGCTTCTGTGGGAGTGGAAGCTGCAGTGGAAGTGGAACTTTCAGTGGGGGTGGAACCTACAGAAGTTCCAGAGGGTGTTGTGAAAGGTTCAGTGGAGGTGGAAACTGCAGTGGGAGTGGAACCAGCTGTGGTCCCAGAGGTTGTGGTGGAAGCTATACTGGGAGAGGAACCTGCATTGGGAGTGGAACTAGCAGTAGTTCCAGAGGCTGTGGTGGGAGCTATAGTGGTAGTGGAAGCTTCAGTGTGAGTGGGAACTGCAGTGGTTCCAGAGCCTGTGGTAGAAGCTTCAGTGGGAGTGGAAGCTGCAGTGGAAGTGGAACTCTCAGTGGTTTTAGAGGCTGTGGTGGAAGGTGCAGTGGGGGTGGAACCTACAGAAGTTTCCGAGGGTGTTGTGGAAGGTTCAGTGGAGGTGGAAACTGCAGTGGGAGTGGAGCCATCTGTGGTCCCAGAGGTTGTGGTGGAAGTTATAGTGGGAGTGGAACCTGCATTGGGAGTGGAACTGGCAGTGGTTCCAGAGGCTGTGGTGGAAACTGGACTGGGGCTGGAATCTGTAGGGGGGGTGGAAGCTGCAGTGAGGGTGGAGCCTGCACTGGGAGTAGAACCTGCAATGGTTCCAGAGGCTGTGGTAGAAGCTTCAGTGGGGGTGAAAGCTGCAGTGGGAGTGGAACCTGCAGTGGGAGTGGAACCTGCATTGGTTCCTGAGGCGGTGGTAAGAGTGGAAGTGGAAGTGGAAGCTGCAGTGGGAGTGGAAGCTGCAGTGGGAGTGGAAGCTGCAGTGGTTCCAGAGGCTGTGGTGGAAGCTGCAGCAAGAGTGGAACCTGCAGTGGGGGTGGAACCTGCAGTGGTTACAGAACCAGTTGTGGAAGCTGCAGTGGGAGTGGAACCAGACATGGGAGTGGAACCAGCAGTGGTTCCAGAGGCTGTGGTAGAAGCTTCAGTTGGGGTCAAAGTTGCAGTGTGAGTGGAACTAGCAGTGGTTCCAGAGGCTGTGCTGGAAACTGCAGTGGGAGTGGAAGCTGAAGTGGTTCTAGAGCCTGTTGTGGAGGCTGCATTGGGAGTGGAACCTGCAGTTGGAGTGGAACCTACAGAGGTTCCAGAGGGTGTTGCGGAAGCTTCAGTGGAGGTAGAACCTGCAGTGGGAGTGGAACCAGCTGTAGCCCTAGATGTTGTGGTGGAAGCTACACTGGGAGTGGAACCTGCATTGGGAGTGGAACTAGCAATAGTTCCAGAGGCTGTGGTGGGAGCTATATTAGTAGTGGAAGCTTCAGTGTGAGTGGGAACTGCAGTGGTTCCAGAGGCTGAGGTAGGAGCTTCTGTGGGGGTGGAAGCTGCAGTGGAAGTGGAACTCTCAGTGGTTTTAGAGGCTGTGGTGGAAAGTGCAGTGGGGGTGGAACCTACAGAAGTTCCAGAGGGTGTTGTGGAAGGTTCAGTGGAGGTGGAAACTGCAGTGGGAGTGGAACCAGCTGTGGTCCCAGAGATTGTGGTGGAAGTTATAGTGCGCGTGGAACCTGCATTGGGAGTGGAACTGGCAGTGGTTCCAGAAGCTGTGGTTGGAGCTACAGTGGTAGTGGAAGCTTCAGTGTGAGTGGAACCTGCAGTGGTTCCAGAGGCTGTGGTGGAAACTTCAGTGGGAGTGAAAGCAGAAGTGGTTCTAGAGCCTGTTGTGGAGGCTGCATTGGATGTGGAACCTGCAGTTGGAGTGGAACCTACAGAGGTTCCAGAGGGTGTTGCGGAACCTTCAGTGGAGATAGAACCTGCAGTGGGAGTGGAACCAGCTGTGGTCCCAGAGGTTGTGGTGGAAGCTATATTGGGAGTAGAACCTGCATTGGGAGTGGAACTAGCAATAGTTCCAGAGGCTGTGGTGGGAGCTATAGTGGTAGTGGAAGCTTCAGTGTGAGTGGGAACTGAGGTGGTTCCAGAGGCTGTGGTAGGAGCTTCTGTGGGAGTGGAAGCTGCAGTGGAAGTGGAACTCTCAGTGGTTTTAGAGGCTGTGGTGGAAAGTGCAGTGGGGGTGGAACCTACAGAAGTTCCAGAGGGTGTTGTGGAAGGTTCAGTGGAGGTGGAAACTGCAGTGGGAGTGGAACCAGCTGTGGTCCCAGAGGCTGTGCTGGAAGGTTTGTTGGTAGTGACAGCTTCAGTGTGAGTGGATCCTGCAGTGGTTCCAGACGTTGTAGTGGAAACTGCAGTGGGAATGGAAGCTGCAGTGGTTCTAGAGGTGCTGGAAGCTGTGCTGAGGCCAGAATCTGCAGTGGGAGTGGAATCTGCAGTGGAAATGGAGGGTGCGGTGGGTCCGGAGGCTGGTGTGGAAGCTGCAGTAAGTCTGGAATCTGCAGTGCGAGTCGAGGGGCCAGTGGTTCTTTTGGCTCTTCTGGAAGTTTCAGTGAGTGTGGAAGCTGCAGTGGGAGTGGAACCTGCAGTGGTCCTGGAGGCTGTGGTGGAAACGACAGTGGTGGGGGAAGCTGCAGTGAGGGCGGAATCTGCAGTGGTTCTAGAGCCTGTTGTGGAAGCTGTAGGAGTGGAAACTTCTTTGTTTCCAGTGGATGTGGTGGAAGCTGCAGTGAGGGTGGAACCAGCTGTGGGAATGGAACCTGCTGTGGCTTCAGAGGCTGCGGGGAAAACGACAGTGGGGGTGGACGCTGAAATGGAGGTGGAAGCTTCAGTGGTTCCAGAGGCTGTTTTGGATGCTGCACTTCGGGTGGAAACTGCAGTGGGAGTGGCAACTTCCGTCGTTTGAGAGGCTCCTGTGGACTCCGTAGTGGCCCTGGGTGCTGCAGCTGTCCCGTGTGCTCTTCTGGAAGCTGCACGGGTCCCAAGGGCCGCGGTGGAATCTGCAGTGCGGGGGATAGTTGTGTTTTCCCCGGGGGCAGCTTGGGAAGCTGCTGTGGTCCCAGAGGCAGTGGAGGAGACTGTGGTGGGCGCAGCTGGTTTCATGGAGGCTCTTTTGCCCTCGGCTGCATTAAGTGATGTTGTGGGCACAGATGCTGTGATGGTGTCAACGAGCCTTGTGGTGGCTGTGGATGGCAGAGAGGCTGCCACGGCTGTGACCGAAGGTGAGATTGTGGCTTCCATGGAGGAGTTGTCATCTGTCTTAATTTCTGTGCTGAGGGAGTGCGTGTCACCTGCTGTCACTGTTGTTTGTAGGGATGCCTGGCTTGTCACTGGAATATTCACAAAAATTGTGTCATCAGATATAACAGGATTTTCCATCTTTCTTTTATTTTCCTCTCCAATAGCAATTTCTGCTTTTTAGGGATTTGAAAATCAGCATTATTCCTCCTTACTCCTAGACATGCCGTAGGCTTCCTCACAGTCCTGTGTACCTTATTACACAACCTGTGCAATATTCCTTATATTGTTCTGTGCTTCTCCCTCGCTCTGTGGCTGTTTCACTCCCACCTTGTTGGAGTCATTTAAAAATATTAGTTTGAGTAGTCACACTGTCTGGTTCTTTATCTTGCTCTCCGGACAGTGATATCTTTGCACAGCCCTACTCTTATCAGATCTTAACGTGTAGCCGAACCCGAAGCTTGTGTTTAAATGCTTTAAGGTTCTGATCAAGATGGCACCGTAGGGAAACGTTGTGCTTGCCTCCTCCCATGACCACATGAAAATTACAACTGAACTACAGAACCACCATTATTGAGAACTGCCTGCAGCCCAGCTGTGCAGAGTCCTGAACTAAGGGTGTAAAGAGACAGCCACGTGGACTGGGTGGCAGGGCGGGCACAGGAAGGGCAAGTCCCACAGTCATGGTGTGGCAACGAGGGAGGCATCGAGGCTTTGAGGGTTAACTCTACCCCAGAGGCGCCCAAGGGGCATGGGGTCCCAGCCCCACCCCAGGCTGCCCAGCAGGCCCCTTGCTGAGCAGGCCCCACAGCTGGCTGGGAAGCCAGTAGGGACCATCCCATTGAAGGGCTACTGTCCCCTGGTGCCTTTGAGACCCTCCCTGGGAGCCATGCACTCAGACCCGCTGCTCTGGCTCCAGGGCAGGGGTGGCCGCTCAGAGGTCAAGGACTCCTTGGAGGAACTGGATTGACCAGTGTAGTAAGGAGGGCTGGAGGGGCGGCTCAGATGGATGTGCTGGCAGGTACCTTGTTCCTGAGCCCTCCCCCAGCCAGCCAGCCTGGTGCAGGAAAGCACCCAATAAGAGATCTCCAACAACCTGGCTAATACTGGTCACCCACCCTGGTGATTCCCTGAGACCCCACCCACCCACCTCACAAGCCGGCCCCAGCCACATCAGTGGTTTTCCCACACAAATGCCGTGCCTCAGCTAGTGCTATAAACTTTCCTAAAACCTCTCAAAGCTCCACAAACACAATCAAGCAGCAACTGGCCTCAGCATGCCCTGTACCTCTTGCTAAGTGGCATTCAATTTGGTTTCAATCTGCATTGTAACTCCCATCAGGTGGCCCAAGCCTGGCATAAGCGGCAGTCAGTGTTGGCCTAGACGTAGCTTCAGCTAAGTGGTCACAAACCTGGCGCAAGAGGCAGCTGTCCTCAGCTCACATTGGAGTGTCCACCAAAGGGCCCCAAGCCTGGCACTAGTGGCAGCCAGGCTTGGTTCACAGCATAGCCTCTCCCATGTGCCTCCAAGCCCAGCATAAGTGGCAATCAACAACAGATCACTTTGTAGCTCTCACTAGGTTGCCCCAAGCTGGGTACAAATGGCCCGCACCAGAGTCCCTCCCAAGAACCTTCAAAACCACACACCCAGTAGCCAGCTTTCGACCACACCAGAGCACCATCCAACCACCTCCACATACAACAGACATGAAGGGCAGACTCAGCTGACACCAGAGCCCTGCTGAAGCCACTCTGGCTCCACTGGGTCGGCGCCTGCACAGCAACCTGCCTGCTGCTGTCACAACCAGCTCTCAGCCAGTCAGCCTGAGGGTCAGTACCACCCACTGAGGCACCAAAGCAATCAAGGCTCACCTACAACAGAAGGGCACGTGCCACCCACACAAGGGACACTCCTGGAGCACCTGTCTCAGGTGAACAGGGAGCCTGCACTACTGGGCCCCACAGGACACCTACATAAGGCAGCTCTGTCAAGACCGGGAAATGTAGCAGCTCTACCTAATACACAGAAACAAACACAGGGAGTCGGCCAGAATGAGACAAAGATACATGTCCCAAGTGAAAGAACAGGACAAGACTCCAGAAAAGCAACTAAAGGAGATGATGATATCTGCCAAATACAGAGTTCAAAACACTGGCTATAAGGGTGCTCAATAAGCTTAGAAGAGTAAATGAGCTTAGTGAGAACCTCAACACAGAGACAGAAGCTATTAAAAATAAGCAGTCAGAAATAAAGAATGCATAGCTGGGATAAAGGATACCTTAGAGACTCGGCAGCAGGCTAGATAAATCAGAGGCCTGGATCAGCTGTCTGGAATACAATGTAGCAAAAAGCACCCAATCGGAAGAGTGGAAAGAAAAAAGAATTTTAGAAAATGAAGATAGTTTAAAGGACCTGTGGGACAACATCAAGCATGACAACATTTGCATCAGAGGGGTGCAAGAAGAGACAGAGCAAGGTATTGAAAACCTTTTTGAATAAATAATGACTGAAAACTTCCCTAATCTGATAAAGGAAATAGACATATAAGTCCAGTAAAAATAGAGAGTCCCAAACTAGATGAACCCCAGAGGCCACACCAAAGACAGACCAAAATTAAAATGCCAAAGGTTAAAAACAAAGAGCAAGTCTTAAAAGTAGCCAGAGAAAAGCAGTTACATACAAGGGAGCTGCCACAGGACTTGCAGCTGATTTTTGGCTGAAACTTTGCAGGCCAGAAGGGACTGTAAATATTCAAAGTGATGAAAAGCAAAGACCTACAGCAAAGATTACTCTACCCAGAAAGGCTGTCATTTAAAATCAAAGAAGAGATTAAAAACAAAAAAGCAAAGAGACTTCTTTAAGTGAAAAGAAAGGATCATATGAATAAGAAATGTAAAAAAGCAAAAATTTTAACTGATGAAGGCGAACAGTAAAAGCAACAGCAGTGAATCAGCCAACAATAAAGCTGATACAAAGGTAAACAGGCAAAAGAAAAAAGATCATGTGTAATTACAACAATAGATTAAGGGGTGCACACAGTCACACACAGACAAAGAAGTAAATAATGACAAAAACAGAAACTTTGAGGGCGTGAGTAAAAATGGTAGTGTGTTTAGAACGTGCTCAACCTTAAGAGACCATCAACTTAAAATAGACTGCTATAAACACAGCTTGGTATATTTGAAGCTCATGATAAACATAAACCAAGAAATAAAGAGAAAGGAACCCAAACACACCACTATAGAAAGTTATCAACATAAAAGAAAAGAGAGCAAGAGAATAAGAAAGGAACAGAAAACTACAAAAACAATCAGAAAACAGTTAATAAGATGGCAATAACTATATACCTATCAATAATAACCTAAATGTAAATGGACTAAATAGTCCAATCAAAAGACATAGATTGTTTGAATGGATTTTTAAAAAGAACCGTTTATGCTGCCTATAAGACACCCATCTCACATCAAAAGACACACAGACTGAAAGTAAAGGGATGGAAAAAGATATTTCATGCAAATGTGGAAAAAAAGCTGGGGCAGCAATACTTATATCAGACAAAATAGACTTTAAAACAAAGGTTGTGATAAGAAACAAAGAAAGGCATTTCATAACAATAGAGAATACTCTAACAAGAGGATAGAACCCTTGTAAATATTTACCCACCCAACATAGGAGCACCTAAATATATAAAGCAAGTCTTGGTGGACATAAAGGGAGAGAAGGACAGTAATACAGTCATATTAGGGGACTTTAACACACCTTTGGCATCAATGTATAGATCATCCAGACAGAAAATCAACAAGGAAACAGTGGTCTTAAATGACACATTAGACCAGATGGACTTAATAAATGTTTTAAGGCCATTTTACTAAAAAACAGCAGAATACACATTCAAGTGCACATGGAACATTTTCCAGGATAGGTCACATGTTAGGCCACAAAACAAGTCTCAATAAATTTAAGAAGATTGAAATCATATCAAGCATCTTCTCCAATCACAAAAGTATGAAACTAGGAATCAATTACAAGAAGAAAACTGAAAAACAAACATGTAGATGCTAAATAACACACTACTAAACAATGAATGGGTTAACAGTGAGATCAAGGGAGAAGTCAAAGGTGCCTTGCGACAAAAGAAAATGAAAACACAATGACCCCAAATCTATGGGACGTAGTCAGGCAAATTTATAACAGATACAGGCCTACATCAAGAAGCAAGACAAGTCTCAAACAATCTAACCTCACACCTAAAGGAACTGAAAGAGAAAAAACAAGCAAAGCTCAAAGTAAGTAGAAGGAAGGAAATAATAAAGATTAGAGAGGAAATAAACTAAATAAAGTCTAAAAAATAGAAAAGATCAATGAAACCAAGAGCTGATTCTTTGAAAAGATGAGCCAAATTGATAAGCCCAAAAGATCAACAAAAGATAAACAAAATTTAACCAGACTCATCAAGAAAAAAAGAGAGGAGGTTCAAATAAAATCAGAAAGGGGGAGACATGACAACAAACACCATAAAAAGACAAAGAATTACCAGGAAATGCTGCAAACAATTATATGCCAACAAATTGTACAACCTGGAAGAAACTGATTAATTCCTAGATAGAAACAATCTTCTAAGGCTAAATCAGAAAGAAACAGAAAATCTGAACAGACCAATAACTACTATAGAAATCAAATCAGTATTCAAAAAACTCTCAACAAACAAAAGTCCCGGACCAGATGGCTTCACACGTGAATTTTACCAAACATTCAAAGAACAATAAATGCCTATCCTTTTCAAATTAGTACAAAAACTTGAAAAGGAGGGAAGGCTCTCAAACTTATTTTACAAGACCAACAGTATCCTGATACCAAAATCAGACAAAAGACACTACCCAAAAAAGAAAATTATAGACCAATATATCTGCTGAATATAGATGTAAAAATACTCAACAAAATAATAAGCCAAATTCAGCAATACATTAAAAAGAGCATACACCACCTTAACTGGTTTGACTCAGTGGTTAGAGCGTCAGCCCATGGACTGAAGGGTCCCTGGTTTGATTCCGCCAAAGGAAGGTACTGCGGTTGCATGCTGGATCCCTGGCCTTGCTCAGGGTGCGTGTGGGAGGCAACCAATCAGTGTGTCTCTCTCAGCATCGATCTTTCTCTCTCTCTCCCTCCCTCCCTCCTTGCCTCCCTCCCTCTGTCCTTTCTACTCTCTCAGAAAAGCAATGAAAAAAATACCCACTAGTGAGGATTAAAAAAATTAAAAGGGCATATACACCATGATCAAGTGGGGTTTATTCCTGGGACACAAAGTTGGTTCAATATCCACAATAAATTACGTGATGCACCACATAAACAAAATGAAGAACAAAAATCATGTGATTATATAATAGATGCAGAAAAAGCATTTGACTAAATACATTCATTTATGATAAAAACTCTCAACAAAATGGGGCTAATGGGAATATACCTCAGCATAATAAAGACCATATATGACAAACCCACAGTTAACATCATACTCAATGGTGAAAAGCTGAAAGCTTTTTCTTTAAGATCAGGAACACAACAAGCATATCCACTTTCACCACTTTTATTCAACATAGTATTGGAAGTCTTAGCCATACCAATCAGGCAAGAAAAAAAAAGGGATTTGAATTGAAAAAGAAGTAAAACTCATTATTTGCAGATAACATGATACTATATACAGATAATCATAAATAATCCACCAAAGAACAATTAGAATTAGCCAATGAATTCAGCAAAGTGTCATAATTCAAAATTAATACTAAGAAATTGGTTGCATTTTTATGCACCAATGGCAAACTATCAGAAAGAGAAATTAAGAAAACCCATTTACAACTGCATCAAAAAGAATAAAATACCTAGAAATAAATTCAATCAAGAAGGTTAAAGACACAGGTCTGAGTACTTATAAAGTACTCAGAAAACTATTAGACATTGAAAAAAGCAATTGAAGAGAATACAAGTAAATGGAAGCAAACACGGCGCTCATCAAGGATAGAAAGAATTAACATCGTTAAAATGTCCCTATTTTTTCCTCCCTGGATGCTTGAAGATCAGCCACCATCATAAACAACACAGCAACTATCTAAACTGGGAAGTTCATGTCCAACAGACGACTTCAGCAGAAACAAATGCTCACTGACGTCTTCACCCCAGAAGGGCAATAGTACCTAAGACAGAAATTTTGGAGAACTAGCTAAACCAGACAAGATCACACCAAATGTCATCTTTGTGTTTGGATTTAGCATCCATTTTGGTGGTGGCAAGACAACTGGCTTTGGCATGATTTATCATTCCTTGGATTACGCAAAGAAAAATGAACCCAAATGTAGATTTGCAAGACACTGCCTGTATTAGATGAAAAGACCTCAGGAAAACAGCTAAAGGAATGTAAGAACAGAATGAAGAAAGTTGACACTGCAAAAAGTGAGCTGGAGTTGGGATTTAGTTGTGCTAAATCCAAACACAAAGATTCTTCAGAACTTGATCTGTGGTGACTGTGCAGATTTTTCATGAGAGGGTTAATAAACCAAGAACTTACAAAAATAAAATAAAATGTCCATATTACCCAAAGCAATCTGAAGATTCAATGTAATCCCTATCAAAATACCAATGACATTGTTCACAAAACTACAACAAATAATCCTAAAATGTACATGGAACCACAAAAGACCCTGAATAGCCACAACAATCTTGAGTAAGAACAAAGTTAGAGGTAACATGCTACCTGATATCAAGTATACTATGGTTATAGTAAGCAGCATGGTACTGTCATAAAAACAGACACTAGATCAATGGAAAAGAATAGAGAACCCAGAAATAAACCAATGCATATATACCCAATTAATCTATGACAAAGAAGGCAAGAATAAATAATGTAAAGACAGTCTCTTCAATACATAGTGTTGAGAAAGCTGGACAGATACATGCAAAAGAATGAAATAGGATAACTCTCTTACACCGTATACAAAAACAAACTCAAAATGAATTAAAGACTTAAATGTAAGACCCAAAACCATAAAACTCCAACAAACACACAAAACAACAACAATGACAATAACAAACATAGGCAGTAAATTCTCTGATATCACTTTTAGTAATATTTTTTTTGGACATGTCTCTTCATTCAAGAGAAACAAAAGAAAAAAATGAACCAATGGGATTACATCAAACTAAAGAGTTTTTGCACAGCAAAGAAAACAATCAACAAACTGAAAAGACAACCTACCAAATGGGAGAACATATTCACCAATAATATTTCCAATAAGGGTTTAATATCCAAATTTTATGAAGAACTCATAAAACGTAACACAAACCCCTCCTTGAAACAATCCAATTTTAAAAAGGGACAGAGGGCCTGAATACATACTTCTCCAAAGAAGACATACAGATGACAAACAGACATATGAAAAGATGCTCAATGTCACTAATCATCAGAGAGATGCAAATTAAAACCACAATGAGGTATCACCTCCCACCTGTCAGAATGGCTCCATCAACAAATCAACAAACAACAAGTGTTGGTGAGGATGTGGAGAAAAGGGAGCCCTTGAGCACTCTTGGTAGGAATGCAGACTGGTGCAGGCACTGTGGAAAAGAGTATGGACTTTCTGCAAAAAATTAAAACTAGAGAGATTCCAAGATGGTAGATTGAGTGGAAGCTACATTGACACTCTCCCAGGACCAAACTGGAATTACAACTAAAATGTAGAAAAACCATTCTGAATAATGAACTGCAGATAAGCTAGAGTGAACCCTCATAACCAAGGACCTAAAGTAGAGACCACATAGAGACTGGTAGGAAGTACAGAGGCCCTAGAGGGCTGGTCAGGATCCCACAGGCAGCAGCTGAAGGTCTAGAGGGATATCTCAGATGTGGGGATTCCCACTGAGAACTCTGGGGCCTAAACTCCAAGCTGGGCCTCCCAGCCCAGAGCGCCAGAACTGAGAAATGTGCCCACATAACATCTGGCTGTGAAAAGCAGCAGGGTTTCTGTCTGCCTGGAAGAGATGGCTGGAAATGCAGGCAGCTTCTTCTTCTTTTTTAAAAATTTTAATGTCTTTATTGATTTCAGAGAGAGGAAAGGAGAGGGAGAGAGAGACAGAAACATTAATGATGAGAGAGTCATTGATCAGCTACCTTCTTCAAATCCCCCACCGGGGATCAAGCCTGCAACCCAGGCATGTGCTCTGACCCGGAATCAAACTGAGATATACTGGATCATAGGTCAATGCTCAACCGCTGAGCTACACTGGCCAGGTTGCAGGCACCTTCTTAAAGGGCTAACACACAAAACTTCATGGGCAGCCACTGACCTTGGGCTCTGGCCAAGGGAAGGCAGAGTAGACTAGGGCAATGTCAGGAGAGTCCAGGATTGCTGGCTTGGGGGAGTAGAGCTCGGAGAGCAGCCATCTGGGTTCCTGTGCTGAGTTGTTTCCCCATACTGCAGAGGACATCTTCCTCAGGGAGACTACCTTCCAAGCAGCTTTTGCCTGGGCAGGGAAAGCAATCACCTCACCCTACTGGGAAACCTCTCACCCCACCCTGTGGAGTTTCTACAGCCTGAGGCTCATTAAGAGACTGAATAAAAATTAGCCTCTGGGTGCTTTGAGTCTTTGCCTGATCTGCTTCTGGACCCGGGCCTTGGAAAATAAAGACTTTGGTGTGCATCTTGGTCCTGTCCAAATGCACCCAGCCCCAACAGAGGGGACCTTGAGCTGTGGGTTGATATCTCCAAACAAGGTACTTAAGGCTGGTCACAAACAGCATCTGACATTGGCCTGCACTAGAGACCATTCAAAATAATGAGGGTCCTAGCAGGTCTACCTAATACATAGAAACAAGCCCAAATAGGCAGCCAAAATGGGGAGACAAAAAAACAAGTCCCAAATGAAAGAACAAATGAAGTCTCCAGAAAAAGAGCTAAATGAAATGGAGATAAGCAATCTATCAGATATAAAGTTCAGAATACTGATTGTAAGGATGCTCAAAAACAGGAGGACAGTTTAAGGGAACTGTGAGGCAACATGAAACTTAACAATATTCATATCATAGGAGTGCCAGAAGATGTAGAACTTAAGCAAAGGTTAGCAAACCTGTTTGAAGAAATAATGGCAGAAAACTTCACTAACCTTGTCAAGGAAAAAATCACACAAGTTCAGGAGCACATGGAGTCCCAAGCAAGAAGAACCCAAGAAGGCTCACACCCAGACACATCATAATTAAAATGCCAAGAGTTCAAGACCAAGAGAGAATCTTAAAGGCAGCAAGAGAAAAGCAAGCTGTTACCTACAAAGGAGCTCCCATAAGGCTGTCAGCTGACTTCTCATCAGAAACTCTACAGCCAGAAGGGAATGGCATGAAGCATTCAAGGTAATGCAAAGAAAGGGTCTGAAACAAAGACTACTCTATCCAGCAAGACTATCATTCAAAATAGATGGTGAAATAAAGAGCTTTCCAGATTAAAAAAGAAAAAAAGGCTAAAGGAGTTTATCACCACCAAACCAGCATTGCAAGAAATGTTAAAGGGACTGCTGTAAAGAAGTTGAAATAAAGAGAATGGGAAACAGGCATAAAGAAATAAAATGGCAATAGATAAGTACCTATCAATCATAACCTTAAATATGAGTGGATTAAATGCTCCAATCACAAGACATAGGGTAGCTGAATGGATAAGAAAACATGACTGAAATATATGCTGTCTACAAGAGACCCACCTCAGACAAAAGACTCACACAGGCTGGAAAAAAACAACAACAACCTCTGGAGGACTTTAAGGGAGAGATCAACAGTAATACAGTCATAGTCGGGGACTTTAACACCCCACTCACTTTACTGGATAGATCTTCTAGACAGAAAATCAACAAGAAAACAGTGACTCTAAATGACACACTAGATCAGATGGATTTAATTCACATTCACAGAACATTTCACCCCTGAACCAGCTGAGATTTATTTGGTAATCTGTTATTATGTCATCATTTAATACTTTATATATTCTTATGCACAATCATAATATAACCATCAAAATCAGGAAATTCACACTGATGCTTTACTGCCACCTAATCCTCAAACCCCTTTCAAGCTTGGTCAGTTGTCCCAACAATGTTTGACAGCAAACTGATCCAAGTCAGAATCACGTGCTGCTACTAGTTGTTGCACCTTTTCAGTCTTTCTCAGTCTGTAGCAGTTCTTCTTCCTTTAACTTCATGATATGTTTTAAACTTTTCTAAATCATGCATGAGCTAATGTAATAAATTATAATTTGCAAAGCATTCTGATGCACTATCTTATAGTTAATGATAATCACGTATAATTATTTTATTGAGGGCTTACTACATACTAAGTATACTACGTAGCACTTTATACTCATTAATTCATTTCACTAAAATTCCATGAGGCTGGAATTTTTTTAACCATATCAACTTTTCTTTCTTTTTTTAATTAAATTTATTGGGGTGACATTGGTTAATAGGATCATGTAGGTTTCAGGTGTAGATCTCTATGACACAAGATCTGTGAGCCCACCAACCAAAGCAAACCATCTTCCATCATGACCTTTTTAATGTTACAAGCCAGTTACTTTATAGAATGTCCCTCAAACTGGCTTTGTGTGATGTTTCCTGATGATTGGATTTGTATTATTAATCTGTGGCAGGAATACTACTGAAGCAGAAAATTGATAGGACTAGGGTAGTAACAGGGGAGATGATGTTAAGTGGATGAATACAAGCTATGTCTGGAAGTTAGAAAAGTAGAATCAACAGAATGTGTTGAAAGACTGCTATGGTGGTTGACAGGAAAAGTGAGAAATCAAGCACAACTCCTAGCTTTGGGGCTTGAGCAAAGAGTTGGACATTGGTTCTATTTACTCAAGTGGATACGAAAGGATGCCGAGGTTGGAATATTAGACATTTTGAATTTTATCTGCCTGTTAGAGGTTCAAGAGACTGTGTCTTTTGGCAGTTACATGCCTGAGCTTAGATCTCAGTTGAGAGGTCAGAACAAGAGGCATAAAATTGGAAGTCATGTAAATACAGCTTGTATTAAAGTCATGAGGCTGGCTGAGATCACCTGTGGGGGAGACAGCAGCTGGTGAGGAAGCCCCTGGGTGGCGATCATTCAGATGTCAGGTAGAGGAAAAGAAGCTAAAAATGAGAACGAGAAAGAAGAAAGAAAACTAAAAGGTGATATCAAGAAAGCTAAAAGAATTGAAGGGCTCTAGAAAAATATGGTGGTTATCTGAATTGATTGTTGCAAAGAGTTCAGGTAAGATGGGGCCTGAGGAATGTCCATTGGATTGAGGGACAGCATGAAGGCAACTCCTTACTGTATTGAGAACAGATTTGCATGATTGGAGTGAACAGAAAAATGAATGAGTATGCACAAAGGTTTAAGAATTTCCCAGAAGAATCATAGTAAAATAAAAACTATCGCTCTATGAGGACAAAAAACTGGAGAGATAACAACAGCAGAAGATATATAAACATTTTTTAAGATGATGGACAGCAGGTGGGTGAGTGGTATAGAGAGTGCTTCACATGCAGGCCTGTATCAGAGGTGAGAGTCCACCACTGATGGGTAAGTTATTCATCATGTGTGGTTCTGAAAAGGGCCAGGAACTGCATCCAGGTTCCTGTGAAGATATGGGTGTGATGCGTGACTACATACAGAGGGATGGTTGATATATAACGCAGCTACAACCCATCTTTCAATCCCATATCCCTTCTTCTACTCAAGTAGTTAGGTGAATACACCCCTGTCCCTCACATGAGCCTAAGGTTTTATCTCTGGAGATATTGAAACCAAAGAAACTCTGGTTCAGGGGTGCCAGGCACAGCAGAGGCCAGGGCTGAGCTGTTCTGAAAGTGTGTGATCTAGCCAATGCTTACATACTCATCTGTAAAACCCTAATTTTTCTTGCCCTACTCAGCTCCTAATGTATTGGTAGCATTGCTTACTCTTTCTAGGCAGGAATCTAGAAGTTTTCTGTTGAAATAAATTACCCCACACTACAAAAGACCTGCAGATACTGACATTTTCAGGATGTTCCAAATCAAAGGTGCCACATCTCTGCCAACTTACCTTAGAGCTAAGACCATAAGTTAGCAGGCTCCAACCCTGAAACAGAGCTTCTCGCATCATTTTAGTGCCTCCCTCTCAAATACAAAAGACATTCTGAGATCATCACATCTTTGAGGAAAGTCTTTAACTTGAAATACAAATGCCAAAACAAGCATCCTATGACTCAAACTCAGAGAAAACTGAGACAATGCAGAAAGCAAAAACAGTTTCAAATGTCCTAAGCAAGATAAGCAAAAATATAGCATCCATGAAAAAACAAATAGGTACTATTTTTTAAAGGAACACACCAAAAACAAAAAAGAACTCTTTGAAAAAACTTTTAAACCCAAATTTCAAAATTCACTAGAAGAATTAGAAGACCTTAGAGGCTGAGGTTGTCTTCCCAGAAGAAAAAGAAAGTGACAGAGCTGGAAGACAGAAAAATATTAGAGTTTCAGTCCAGGAGCTCAAACATCCAAATAATAAGGTCTCAGAAAGACAGGACAGAGAAATGGATGGGAGGCAATTATCAGAGAAAAAAATGCAAGAAATTTCCCCAGAAATGACTGGCACAGCTTACTACTCTGTAAGTTCCTCACACAAAGAAAGAAGCATCCACACTATATATAGCACTGCATCATGAGACTTTAGAACAACAGTAGTTTTTTTAAATCCAAAATCTTCCAGAGAAAGAAAAGAGATCCCATACAAACAATCAGTAATTGAAATAATATCAGACTTCACTGTCTAGATTCTAGAAACAGTGGATTAATGCCTTCAAAATTCTGAGGAAATATAGTGTCCAACCTAGAAATCTATAACCAGCTAAACTATGAATCAAATGTGTGGATGGAATAAAGACATTTTCAGACATATAAGGTCTATAGACTGCTGGATGCATTTTTCTCTTCTTCCTGGGCATGTGACTAGGTTACATTTCCCAACCTTGCTTGTAGCTAGGTATGGCTACATGTCTAAGCCCTGGCCAGAGGACTGAAGGAAAGGGATGTATATAATTTACACTTCACTTGCTTAAGAAGAAATCTCTTTTCTTAGATTTCTGTTCTTGCACACTTCTCTTTGGCTGAAATGATGATGACTTTGGGAACCATGTGTAGAAGATGGCAGAACCACCTTCAGCCTGGGACCCTGAATGATCGCATGGAGCAGAACTCCCGCCATCCTATGATAAAGTCTTTTTTATTTTACTTTATTTTAATTTTATAATAAAGCATATTTTGCTTTTAAATTTGTTTATTTTTCGAAGTTATTTAGGGGATCTGCTTGTTACGGCAGCTTAGCATTACTCTAACAGTGCATAAGGTTTTAAAACAATTTTCTACCATGAGCCCTCTCTCAGGAAGCTTCTAGAAAAAGTGCTGCATCAAAATGAGAAAATGACAAAAGATGGGGATTTACAAGAGGGAAATGAAAATTTCCAGAGTGTTAGTAAAGAAAATTGTAAAACAGGAGCTGAGCAGCGATCTAGGAGCAACAAGTATTGACTGGAGGTGGATAGATGCTTCCAAGTGGGATTTCTGAGGGGAACAGTGAACCTAATAGATTGTCTCATGTGTATTGAAAAGAAATTTATACTTCTGATGGATTTTTAGGCAAATTAATATATAAGAAGAAAGCAAAGCAAATTTTAAAACGAGGCCGTTATTAACACCTAGAAAAACAAAACTTTATAAGGAGAGTGATCATAATGCAATGTTTATAATGCTGTAAACATCACTTATATAGTTATCATAATGTCAATACTGACTTAACACCACAGATTTGATACAAACATCTGGGAGAACTGTGAGGTGGGGTATGAGATGTGTGTGGGAGGTGTTGTCTGGGAGTCGCTCCTCCTTTTGAGTAGAAGGGAGTCAATAAATCATCCTTGAAGCAGGGATAAAACCCGGACACCTGTAGTGAAGGCCGGGCCGGGGGTCGGGGCAGGGCGGAGGGGGGAGGGGGACCTCTGTCATACTGTGAACAATAAAATACATATGTAGTTAAAAGCCAAAACCAACCAAACAAAAACCCAGGACAACCAACAAACAAGGAATAAGCACAGGGGTGTTACTTAGAAACAGGAAGGCAGATGCCGAAAGAAACTCTGGGGAGGAGGGTTCCCTGGTGAGAGCAGAGGGAGGAAGGGGTCAGGGGCTGAAGCCTGGCTATAAGCTACAGCATTCTTTCTTTTACAGAACTATTTACATGCATTACCTAGTAAAATAAAATGAAAATGAAAAAAAACAAGAGAATGGGAGGCGAGAAGTGGAAATAGCAAATGTAAGGAGGCAGGTGAAGGAGGGGGAGGGAGGCAGTGGCTGGGGGTGATGTGGGCCGTCAGGTGCTGGGGTGGAAGCTTCGACCACAGTGTTGAGTCCAGGGGCCTCTATGATGGCATCGCCTAAGGAGCTTGCTAACACGAGGTCCCAGCACAGCCCCTCCACACTTACCGAGCCTGGATCTCTGGGGGCCAGAGCCCCAGAACCTAGGTTTTAATAATTTCCCTGAGGGATATTTATGCACACTGTTTGGATGCTGATGGGAGGGATTGGAGAACGGTGGAGGTAGAAAAGATGAAGGAAAGAACCCACTGGGAAGGCCCCTGAGAAGGCAGGAGGGTGAGAAGGGCTCCAGAACCCCCCTGGGGGATTAATCCTTGCTAGCTCCTTGTAATAGAGTGTGTGTGGTAGGGGGTTACTTCATAGAACTGGTGGTGGGACCACCGGGTGCCTGCGAGCACCTGGCACACTTGTCTCTTCTGTAATGAAATCTTGTGCGTGTCTGTCTGTCTTTCGCAGTAGCTGGGGTTCCGTGAGGGTGGGATGGCAACTTTCCTGCAGGGGTCCTCACCTTGGCCGGCATGCCACAGAGCCTGGCCCAGGGTACCAGCTCCATAAATGTCTGTCTAGTGACGACAGGAAGGACATGCTTGGTCGGAGGTAAATCAGATGGATGGGACTGGAGTAGTCGCTGGTAGGGAGGGAACAGTTGGAGCCTTCAGGATGAAGGGGCTCAAGGACCAGAGAAGAAAAGAGAGAGCCCCAGAGGACGGAGGGCTGGAGCAGAGGGAGGGAGCAAATCCAGAAAACGATGCAATTGGGTCATATTGGGGAACAAAGGCGGGAACCACCCCAAATCCTCTAGACCTTTTCTTTAATTCTGCGCCTCCCTCCTCTTGACCTGACCTATAGCAAAGGCCAAGGAGACAGGCACGCTGGTTAAGCCTGTCTCTAGTCATCAAGGTAGAAAATTTGATGTGAGAAATCAAAGACCGGAGTCCATGGAACCGGTTCTGGCTGTCAGGTCAGGTCCCACGGGGCCCGAGCCCCCCGCGGCCCAGGGCTGCTTCCTCCTGTGGCCACCACCACTGACTGCCCGCACGGTGAGCCCAGCTCCCACCAGCTCCAGTTTGCTCCTCCCAGGAATTCTGAGGGTGAGGCTTGGTTGACATCAGGTGGAGTCTGAGGAAGGGATATTTCTACTAAACTCTAGACTCAGAACCTGGCTCTAATTTGGAATTAAGAATACTATTGGAGCTAGGATGTTCCAGTTAAAAACAAAACATTTGTACAAAATACAGTGGAAGTGGGACACCCCTCGCTGCGCCGGCACTCACAGCTGGGGACATGTGCAGGGCAGCAGCAGAGCCCCTCAGTGGGGCTGGAGCAGGACTGGCTTTTGCAGAAATGGCCAACAGAGCGAGCCTTTGCTTCTGGAAGAGGAGTCACACCTGGTCCCTTACCCCCGGCTCAGACCCACGGCCTCCGTGCCCCTCTCCTCGGTAAATCGTAAGTCACTCACCCAGGATTCCAAAGAGCAGCGGCCACAGGACGGGGAGATCAGGAGAGGTGTTCTCTCTTGTCATCTTGAAATGATTCAGAGGCGAAGTTCTCTTCTAAGATGCCTGGTCCCAGAGGAAAGGTGGGCCGCAGAGGCGGAGAGCCAAGGGGTACACCCCAGGGCTTGGCAGGGAAGTCTAGTCAGGGAAATCCCAGAAGGCCAGTCAGGGCCAGGGCGAGCCTCCCAGGGTGGGGACTGGGGAGCTCCACAGATTGTCCCACAGTTTGACTTCTAGTTTTCTTCTCTTTCTCTTGAGCACATCCAAGGCATTTTTATACCGGCCAGAGCCTCGGGCCCTCCCTTGCCAGGGAGGGGCATCTCTGAGCCCTGCTCTGCCCGGGGCTATTGGCACAGAGGTCCCTGCAGGAGCGAAGGCAGCAGAGGGGCCAGGCCCAGGGAGGCAGGGAGGAGATCCGTGCTGGGAGGAAAGGACCCACCCTTTGAACCAGAGGTGACCGTGAGCCTGTTTTCTTTGAGCATAAGCCTCAAAGCAGGCCACCTGTGCAGAGCAGGAAAGAGGAAGAGAAAAGGGAAGCGGATGGATCTTAGGGTCAATAGGTGCTCATCAGGGGAGCTGGGAGCTTGGGGCACGAAGACCGCAGAGACACGGGGAGTTTTCTCTAGAGTGCCCTTCCTGCACGCAGGGCGCCCGCGGCCCCGGGGCCCCTTTCTCTGCACTGAGTGTGGGGAGGCCACTGAGTGGCCCTCTCACCTCTCGTGTCCAGCGCGAGCTGGGGAGGGCCCCGGTGCCCTGCCAGGGGCCCAGGCCTGTCTCTGGCAAGGGCTCTTTCAGCCTGGGCCAGGGGTCCCAAGCCCCGAGGGCCCCTCTTCTAGGCCTCACAGCTAGCATGGGTGGAACTTGACGCCACCCAGCTCAGATGTGCAGGGACAAAAATGTAACTTCATTTGCTCTGTCTGACCTGCCTTCATTCTCGGGTTTGTCCTGTCGATGGCAGGGAGAGAGGGCTGTGGTGAGGGGCGTGGCCGCGGATTTCAGTTTGCCAGATGTTGGCGGTTCAATTTTTCCTCCTTTTAAAAGGGCCTCTTAGAGCCCTGGTTGGTGTGTCTCAGTGGTTAGAGCACCCACCTCACATCAAAGGGTCCTGGGTTCAATTCCTGGTCAAGGGCAAGTACCTGGGCTGCAGGTTTAATCCTTGAACCTGGTCAGGGAGCCTTGAGGAGGCACTAATCGATGTGTCTCCCTCACATAGATGTGTCTCCCTCACATAGATGTTTCCCTCTCTCTCTCTCCCTTCTACTCTCTCTGAAAAGCAATGGGAAAAGGTCTTCAGGTGAGGATTAAAAAAAGGGAGGCTGTCTCTTGGAGTGCATACTGCATGGAGGACACACTGTATAAGGTGCCTGATGTACGGAGTATATGCCGTATGGAGTGCATGTTGTGTGGAGGACACGCTGTATGAAGTGCATGCTGTATGGAGGACACGCTGTATGAAGTGCATGCTGTATGGAGGACACGCTGTATGAAGTGCATGCTGTATGGAGGACACGCTGTATGAAGTGCATGCTGTATGGAGGACACGCTGTATGAAGTGCATGCTGTGTGGAGGACATGCTGTATGAAGTGCATGCTGTATGGAGGACACGCTGTATGAAGTGCATGCTGTATGGAGGACACGCTGTATGGAGTGCATGCTGTGTGGAGGACATGCTGTATGAAGTGCATGCTGTATGGAGGACACGCTGTATGAAGTGCATGCTGTATGGAGGACACGCTGTATGAAGTGCATGCTGTATGGAGGACACGCTGTATGAAGTGCATGCTGTATGGAGGACACGCTGTATGAAGTGCATGCTGTATGGAGGACACGCTGTATGAAGTGCATGCTGTATGGAGGACACGCTGTATGAAGTGCATGCTGTATGGAGGACACGCTGTATGAAGTGCCTGTTGTATGAAGTGCATGCTGTGTGGAGTGCATGCTGTATGAAGTGCCTGTTGTATGGAGTGCATGCTGTGTGGAGGACACGCTGTATGAAGTGCATGCTGTATGGAGGACACGCTGTATGAAGTGCATGCTGTATGGAGGACACGCTGTATGAAGTGCATGCTGTATGGAGGACACGCTGTATGAAGTGCATGCTGTATGGAGGACACGCTGTATGAAGTGCATGCTGTATGGAGGACACGCTGTATGAAGTGCCTGTTGTATGAAGTGCATGCTGTATGGAGTGCATGCTGTATGGAGGACACGCTGTATGAAGTGCCTGTTGTATGGAGTGCATGCTGTGTGGAGGACACGCTGTATGGCCGGTCTTCTTATATGAAAGTCAAGTACATAGAAAAGCCTACTAATGGTGCGTAACTCAGAATGGTGGCCCCGTGGCTCCTATGGGGTGATACCGAGGGTGGCAGGAGTGCACCGCCGATCTGGACAGTGGGTACACATGTTATAATGCCACAACCTCAACCCAGGGTGTAGCCACTCTGCACACTTTACTGCCTATGTTTTGTCTTAATTTTTAAAAATGTTTAAAGGAAAACATTTTTTAAAGTCTGTTTTTGGTAAAATTCAGCTCATCTGAAGTTCAAGACCCCTCTCAGGGCTGTTTTTCTTTTCAAGGAATCTTCCTCTGAGAGAAAGGTGCACCTCCTAAAGGTGCTGCGGGAAGCACACTCCAGCTCCCTCCATCCCGCTGGTCACGGAGCCTGTGCTGTCCTCTGAAGACACAATGCTACTGTCACCTGCATTTACGAAGGAGGAAACTAAGTCGCAGAGAAAGGAGTCAAGTAACTTGGCCAAACTCACAAAGCTAACTCAGGAGTTAAAGTAATGGGCCAGCTTCGGAGGCCACGCTTGTCACGCAGGGTTTGCGTCGGGCCCTTCCTGTCCCTTCCACCCAGAGCGCCTGCTTCTAGCCTCTCCAAGTAGGGTCCCAGCTGTCACTGTAGGAGAGGACCTAGAAATAAGACCACAGACACACACAGGCCCCCAGGCAGCATGAAGAAACCAGGGAAGCATCCTCGGAGGCTCGGCGGGGTCGGGGTCAGGGGTGGGGGGCCAGGAGCCAGGAGCAGGCTGCCCGCTGGAGCTGATGGGTCAGAGGTCATCCTGTGAGTGCCTGTTTGGAGAGTGGTTGTGATAACGATGAAGGAACCACAGGAGCTGAGGGCGTGGAACTTCTGTTTGTTTTAGGGAGCAATAATCCGTTTATCACAGCGCAAGGAATTTCAGGGACCACACACTTGTGCAAAGTAAACACATAGTGTGGTTTTAAAATTCATCCTTGTACCTCTTGTGCTGGAAGTTTTACTTAGAAAATGCCTGCGCCGCCGAATCCTGCTGCGTGGCCCTCAGCCTCCCCGCTGGGCAGGGGCCTGCCTTCTGTCGAATTCAACCGTATCCTCAATTCAAGAAGACTTGTCGTTACACGGAGGCTCAAAGCTGCCTTCCCATGTGACATAGTTGTCAGAAAATAAACTAAACAAAAGAAACGAGATTTTCTGTGAAATACAAACCAACATGACCTCGCTGTGACCCACCTTGGATCAAGTGGGCCCCTGATGGCCGTAGTCACCCCAGACTGGAGGCAAAGGTCTCTCATGATGTTGCTTGGGCTTCATCAAATATCAGAACCGCCGTTTGCATAGGAAAAGACTACATACTCCCTTATTGGCTTATGTTTAATCTAAATTTTTTGTCAAAAATTTAATAATTTTTAAAGTGTAAACCCTAGCATCTTGGAAATAAAGGTGTTGCGGTGAGAAGGCTGTGCTGGGGCACACGGCAGCTCTCCCTGGCCGGGGGAAGGTTCCTCCTGCTCTCCGAACACACTGCTGCCCCGTATTCAACCGTAATATTTTTTGCTTATAAGATGTTTCTGAGGACGCTTTTCTACACCAAGAGACACGTTCAGACACTTTTCAAGTTTTCCTGTGGCTTTAACTGCAAAATTTACAGTCCTCAATAAACTTTTGGTGAAAGTAAATGAAAATGTTTTTTCTATGAAACGTTTTTCCATATTTTCAAAAAAATATGAAACACAAACCTACCCAATATAAAAATCATAACACAATTATAGAGTCTTCCCATGGCAGGGCTACTCTAAGGGCTTCAAGGCAACTTGACCGAGCGGGCTCGTCCCCTGGCTTTGTAGCCCAGCACCCGGAGGTCTGGGGGAGCCACGGGATTTGTGTGAGGTCTCGATGAGTCTAGATTTGAAACCGGAAGTGCCAGTTCCTCACCCCGTGCTCTCAGCTGACATCTGCAAGGCCTTTCTGTGCCCCTTTCTTCTCAAGATGTAACATTAATCAGTTGGAAGTAAATGTGGAACTAGTAATACCTTTCTTTGTGAAATTGCGCAAAATATACATCTGTGACCTAGACCAAATCTCCTCACAGAGAATGGTGCACAAGCCTGGGCTTCGTATCAGCTGCTGGCTCCCAGCAATTTTGACAAATTCTGGATATTCTGAAATGGGCAGACGGGCGGATAAGGCGGCTGCCTGCGGTGGTTCCGGCCTGGGTGGCACAGGCGGGCTGCCTCCCTGCTGGTCACTGGAGCTGCCTGGGCTTCGCTTTCAGTCCTGGGCAAGCCCTCAGCAGGGGCATATTCTTCCACAGGAACAGGAGAGCAGAGTTTGTTAAACAGAAGTTTTATTACTCCTGCATTTCATTCTACAATATATCTGAAAGAATAACATCTTAATATGTCCCAAAATTATTGGTTTATTACACGCCATTTAACCCCTAACAGGAATTTGTACGAGGCAGGGGAAGCATGAAGCCTGCCCTGGGTACATGATGCCTAAGTTAAGAGAGACTTTCGAGGTATCCCTTCATTTGCTCCATAATAATAGGGGCCAGAAAGGAAAGGGCAGGTGGCTGTGCTAGAAAAGCATACCTAGCCCGGTGCTCTGGCCACGGAGGTCTCTTCAGACCCATCAATTTTAGGCAAATACATGTACATGGAAGTTGAAGATCTGGAAAATGATTCCTGTAAAACATCCCACACACACATAATATTCTTTATACAGTCTCCATGCACCTCCCAGAGCACAGGACAGACTTGTTCGAAGATCACTGTGCCAGAGTGACTGAGACCTAGCGAGCCAGGGAGGGAGCAAAGCTCAGGCCTCTCCTGTCCACGCCCGGCTGCTGCTCGGAGCTGGGGCTTCGCCGGTTCAAACATCAGTGTTCTCATTCTCGGGAATGTATTCCATGACAAAAGCTGAGTAACGAAGCTTTCTAACTGCAAACATTCTCTGGTTTCTGGGAGTAGTGAGGTATTTACAGAATAACCAGTGAATTAATCACAAGATAAATTGTTCCCCATGGTCTCCTCCCTTTTCATCTCTCTCCGTGGCCAAGTGCCCATTGCTCTGAATCATTTGTTGTTTATTTTTAGAAACCAAAATTTTAATATTTACACAAATTTTGTAATGCCTTGTATAATATTTTTATAACTTTATTGAAATATAATTTACATACCATATAGTTCACCTGTTTCGAATAGGCAAGACCCTGGTTCTTAGTTGTAGGTAGTGAACCCTTTGGGCCTGCGCACTCCAGTCCTCCTCTACCATTCTCTCACTTCCTCTCATCCATTTCCCATTTTTTCTGTTTTGAGCCTATTACTCCCACATGGTTCTCCTGAATCTGTTGTCCAGCGTCCGCACATTCTGGTGGTTCTCATCTGTGAAGATTGTGTCTCATTGAGCTATGTTTCCTGTTAGATGGGCCAGGTACAGAGACTCCTCAGGGCAGGAAGCCCCGGATGCCTCGCAAGGGACAAAGCTGGGAAAACAAGAACCTCGTACCCAGGGGAACCCATCCTCCCCCAGCATATCGCTGGTCTTGCAGTTTAGACCCATGAGCATCTCCTCCCTAAAGACAACATCTAGGCCTCAGTTGTATTTCTGCTCCAGGCCCAGAAAAGCAGCAAAACCAGACAAGTGATTCTGTGGCTGCCTCAGGACCAGCTACATTGACTAATGACCCCCTGTCCTGGCATCGACCCTGGAGACCACGACCCTGAAAGAGCACCCCTGGAAAGCTGATGAATATTCTATTGAGGCCCTCCCCTGAGAACTCCTCTAAGATTCCCACCTGCAAGAAAGAGATAAATACACTCAGGACAAAGGACCCAGTGTGCCCTCCCCACCAGGGGAGCATGCCAGTGCCATCTCCATCCCTCCGAAGGGGACCCCACAAGACTTGCAACCAGAGGAGCAATGCGCAGCAGCAGCTCGTCCCGGGCTTACCCCTGACCCTGCCCCAAGGCCCCTTCTCTCTGCCGTCTCAGTGGCCAGAGCCGCCCGCCTGGGCTCTCCTGCTGCCTCTTCCGCGCACCTTCCTTGTCTCACTGTCCTAAGTATAGTTTTGCTCCCATCATGGACCCAGTGCCCTTTGGCCCAGTGCAGTGCTGTGTAGCCTTCCCTTTGGATATCCCATCCCTTTTTTTTTTTTAATATATCTTTATTGATTTCAGAGAGAGGAAAGGAGAGAGAGAGAGAAATAGAAACACCAATGATGAGAGAGTCATTGATCGAGCCCCCAACCAGGCATGTGCCCTGACCGGGAATCGAACCCCGATCGCCTGGATCCCAGGTCGACGCTCAACCACTGAGCCACGCCCAGCAGGGCTCCTATCCCTTTTTAATAAAGTTAATTTTTCTTTATCCACCATCTGAGGTGGCTATTTAGCCCACACACCACCCACCTTACCCTTTCCCATTGGTGGCCATACAGGGATAACCTTTCATTTCTCACTTGCTCAGCCAGGTTACTAATGTTACTCTCAACAGCGGCCAGTCTTTTTCGTTTCGTCTATTACTATTTTAAACGTGAAAAGGCGGGTTTTACCATGTTTAATTCCCTAAATGGATTGCCTTGCCTCATCTCAGTTATTCTCACATCTTCCACAATATCCTTTCCACCTTTTCAGGGGGTTCAGCTCAGCTTCTGGCTGCTGGATCCCTTTCAGTGAGGTGGTGATGGTTAGCCTGCCTGTGGCTTAGCATAGTCTCATTAATTACCTGCAACTGTTTGGATTTGAGAAACCCCGTGAGTGTTGGAAGGCAAAGCAGTTCTCACTGCTGCAAGTTGGGGTGAAGACACCAGCGCACTGCTCATCCTTTCCCGGGGGCTCTGTGCCAGCCCGGAGCCCTCTCACTGTCACGGAATCGGGAGCAACTCAGCTTTCCCAAGCAGCATCCTGTGTCCTTCCAGACCCAGTGCCCATGGAAGGGATATGTGCAGCCCTTCTGGGAGGGGCCTTCATGAGCTTCTCAAAAGGTTAGAGCTTAGAAGGACCTTCCCTGTAAGATAGGAAGTGCTTCCCATCTGCCTGCGAAGGGAGAGCCCTGAGAGAAGCGTGCCACCCAGCACCTTCTGCCCAGCAAGTAGCCCAGGCCTAGAGCTAATGTGGATGCCCTGCAGATTGTGATGGGAGAGAACACACCTGGCCCATAACACTCTGCACCCTCCACCTGGTCGTGCTCTGGATTCTTGGTGCCACAGGCCTACTCAGTGGCCCTGGAATCCTGGCCCAGGCCCTCTCTTCTCTTTTCTCCCAACTCGTTCCCTTGGCAACCTGAGGGAGTCTCAGGGATATGGGGCAGGGGGACTGGAAAATGGGGACAATGGCCTGGCTGGTGTGGCTCAGTGACTGAGTGTTGACCTCTGAACCAGGAGGTCAGGGTTTGATTCCTGGTCAGGGTACATGCCTGGGTTTCGGGCTCAGTCCCCAGTAAGGGGCATGTAGGAGGCAGCCGATCAATGATGTTTCTCTCTCATCATTTATGTTTCTATTTCTCTCTCCCTCTCCCTTCCTTTCTCTGAAATTAATAAAAAAATATTTTTAAAAAAGGTGTTTGGAACTATTTAAAAAAAGAAAGAAAGAAAATGGGGACAATGAATGAGGTCTCTGGGTTTCACTGTGGAGATTGTGAATGCCAGCGGGTCCCAGCATGGGGCTCCTCTCGCATAGCTGGGAAATTCAACTCAGTGCTGCAGACACCCACTCGTGACAGGCTCTCTCTGCCATTTATTTTGGATGTGTTTATTTCTTAGCTAAACAACCAATAGTGCCTCCTCTTTCCAATGCCTGGTAAAAGCAACAGAG
Source organism: Miniopterus natalensis (assembly GCF_054644295.1). Taxonomy (NCBI): domain Eukaryota; kingdom Metazoa; phylum Chordata; class Mammalia; order Chiroptera; family Miniopteridae; genus Miniopterus; species Miniopterus natalensis. The sequence continues at coordinate 4,966,550 of NC_142085.1, read as the reverse complement.
ATGGAGGAAATATCTTCCCCAAGGCTGTCACAGATCCAAACAAAGCTGACTGGGTACTCCTGGGGACAGATGAGGACACTCAGATATCCAGTCCCCAGGTCGGCTTCCTGCATGAACGATGTGGCACTCTGGCCTCAGCCAGCTCAGGGCCTGTGGTATTGCCCTGTCATCTCCATGGCTGCTGAGGACACTGGTCTCCTCCAGAAGCAGCGAGGGCTCCACCTCGGCCTCCAGTGGGCTCCGTGACTCCCTCCAGGCCCCGGGCCAAGGTGGGGGCCATGCGAGCGGTGTACAGCTGAGTCAAAGACGTCCCTCAGGGACAGGGAGTTTTTCTAGAAAAAGAAGGGGGAATAGTTTCAAATTGTACCCCTCTCCCGAATCTTCACCACAGACTCCTGGAGTCTTCTCCCCTTCAAGCCACCCCCTCCCCGCCAGCCCCCCTCCTCCCGGCCCCTTTCCCTCGGGTCAGCAGTTCCCCTGCCCACTGACTGGCTCCTCCCCCGCCTGCTACTTCTCTTAGTAACTCTCTCCTGCTCTTCCCTCCCCCGATCACCCCCAGCTCAGTTCTCCTGCTACTCATGCCCAGGCCTGCCCTACTTATTAGGCACTCACCACACAGAAGAAGAGCCCAGCAAAGAAGCCTACAACCACCACTGCCGAGACCAGAGCGATGAGGAAGATTTCCCATGGCTTCAGGGGCCCAGAGGGCCTCCCTTTACTCGTTGAAGTTGCAGCACTTGTGCTAATCCTATTGGAAGTCGTGTGCATTCCACTTGGAGAAGGCATGCCTGAGCCTCCCATGGTTGTACTGGATCCAGTGTTGGCAGCTGGGCTGGACCCACTGGGGGTCACGCTGGATCCAGTGTTGGCAGCTGGGCTGGATCCACTGGGGGTCACGTTGGATCCAGTGTTGGCAGCTGGGCTGGATCCACTGGGGGTCACGCTGGATCCAGTGTTGGCAGCTGGGCTGGATCCACTGGGGGTCACGCTGGATCCAGTGCTGACAGGCGTGCTATTATCAGTGGAGGTTATACCTGATGATAATGATAAATGATGACAAATATATGTGGAGAGAGAGAAAATATCTACTTTCCGCTTAACACTTGGTTAAATTCATTACATAGGTAATTCTATTTAATGCTCACAGAAGCCTATGAAATAGATTCTCTTATCACCAGCTAAGATGAAGAAATTGAGGCTTAGGAATGTTGAATCCAGCCCAATTTACATAGCTGGTCAGTAGTAGAACAGGAATTTGAACCCAAGCTGCTGAACCTGCACTGTTAGCTGCCATGCCCCGTCCCCCGCCCCACCCAGCCCCAACGCCAGGGTTACCTGACCTAGTTTCACTGGCAGTAAGCTTACCCAAAAATCTGCTATACAAGAGCTAATACGGATTAAAATGATCATAAAGGAATTGTAGGACCCAGGCGAAACTATTATATATTGATTCATTCATTCTTAAAGTAGTATTGCTCCCTTCTCGGAAAATATTTCTCAGAGTGTTATTCAGAAAACACCTACACTAGGATCATCTGGAGAGCTTATTGAAAATAAAGATGCCTACACAAACCACTCCAGACTAAATGAGTCAGAATTTGAGGTGGGGCCCAGGTATCAGCCTCTTCTGAAGGGGCGAGTGCTTCTATTTACATTGGGGTGCCAGGGCTCCTGACCACTGTGGCAGAGGCTGGAGAAGAACAGGTTATATGTAGGTTAAACGCGCAAGCTTTCCCTAGACTAAGGTCATAAATCAAGACCCACAGGTGTAGGGAGGCTCCGCTGGAGTTAAGGTTGTGCCCATTTTTTGCCCCTCACTACCCTGAAGGACAAAGACATCCGGCCTCTCCCCAGAGCCGGCATTTATCTCCTTGTGGCTCGTTTCACTACTGGCTGGACATGGGTGCCCATCGCCTCAGTTTTATTTCAACTAACATAGGGGTTAGCGTGTAACTCTATTTGGGGAAGGTCCCCAAATTCTGCAACAGGATGTGAATTGGGGTTAAGATCATAATTGTGAGTAAAACTAAATAGGAAACTGAGATGACCAAAAGTAGAGGTGACATGTGAGAAAGAGTGGATTTGACCCTAGAAGCTTTGGGAACAGACGAGTCCAGATGATTAGAGGGCTAATTTTGATTCAAAAGGACGAATTCTCTAGGAAGTCATGATTTCCGGCTATGCACTAGGAGATCGCCCATATTGGGGGGGGAGGGGGTGCCAGGGTTGTGGAAACAGGCTGGGAATCAGTTTGACTCTTACTTCAATTCTCCTTGGTCTGAAGCTGACCTAGGAGGATGTGAACCAGGTTAGAAACAGGAGAGAAATTAAGTTTGTAGCAAGTAGATGAGTGATATTTTTTAAAATAGTCAATCTTCCTATGCTTAATATTTAACTCCCCCATCCCAGCCATATCACACAGATTATTACCATTTTATAGATGCAGAAACTGAGGCACAAAGAAGTTAAACAACTCACCCAAAGCACACAAGTAGGAGATGGAGCCACAATTCTTGGGCAGGCCGCCCGGGGCCAGTTTTAACACTGAGCTCCGACCGCCTCCCCGGGACTCATTGCTAGACTGAGGCGATTGAAGCAGAGCGTGGTGCCCATGCGGAGGGCGGAGGACAACCTCAGGTACTCTAGTGGTGGGCGCCACTCCACAACCCCTCAAGGGTCCTCAGGCCAACCCCCTTTAAGGACAATCACTCACCATGTCCTAAAAGTAGGAGATGCAATAATAACCAACACTTCCAGGGAAGGCTTCCTTTCTGCATCGCGGCCTGCCTCTTGATGGCCAGCAAGCGAGATGCCTGGATCCCAGATACGGCCAAGACCTAGAATGCAAAGAGCAGTATTCTTGAGAAAGGAGAGTTCAAGGTGAAGAGATCAAGGCTGGAGCTTCCAGGAGCTTGGGCCTGCTAAGGATGTGTTCTTGGGGAGAACCGTGGGCTCAGGGGCGGGGTGAGAGACTGGTGCCTGGGCTCCTTAAGCTTCCCCCGAACGATGCCCTGCCTCTCTCCTTATCATAGAAGAGCTGTAGGGGCCTTTATAGCTCCACGTGTGTTGGGGAGGAGTTGGGAAGTTGGCTTGTTCTCCTGTCAACTGTGAGCAGCTAACAAAACAATACTGAGCCTGGGAAGGAATAGACTAGGGGTCAAAAGGAAGGTAAGAAAGGACAATGACGTGATCGCATTAGACGGGGCACTGGGCTGGGCCGCAGCAGGAACTAGCAGGGGATAAGGTGTGAAGGCTGCTGGAGTGGAAGGGACCCACCCTCTGGGCAGGGATAGGGCCAGAAACCTGTTCTACTTCTGTTTGCTGGTCGGGAAGTCCTGTGCGCCCGCTTTAGCAAGGAGGAAGCCCAATGGACTAAGCTAAGGGGGCAAACAGAAATAGGAGACTCGAAAGAGCGCAGTGACGAGGCATCTGGGCCCCCGGGCTATGGGCAGAAGGCAGGCGGAGCACCGCTGGTGTGCAGCAGGCCTTCGGCAATGCACATGACGAACAGGGGAAGAGGGGCCCAGGGGTCGGGGAAGCCATCTCGGGGGTCTCTCAGGCGTGGGGGCGGAGGGTGTGGGGAGAGGGTCGAATGTGCACGAACGAGCCACTTGTCAGGCTGAAGGGGTGGGATAGCCCCCTGATGACCTCAAGCACAGGACTTTCCCTCTTGCCTGTTTTCACAGGACTCTGTGGGAGCTTTTCCACCCTGGGACCCCACAGATGTTCCTTCTCATAAGCTTCCAGGAGGCATCCCTCAGGAGGTAGACCTCAGGCCCATTAGGAGATGTCTGGTCTGTTAGGGAAGGGACAGCTATAGTCTGAGTCTGCCAGAAGCTTCACCTTGGGTCTGGACACGGAGGTTCTGTAGCGACAGGGAGCACACATGGCCAGCCAAACGAGCATGGCTGTCAAACCCAAATGAGGGGAAGGTTTGGGGAGTCCGCGGAGAAGGCATCTTGTGGCCAGGGCAGGAGGTGTGGCACTGGTGGGAGTTCCACACATAGTGTGTGTGACAGAAGCCAGCTGTGTCTCAGCTTATTTGTAGGTGAATGAGCATCTCCAACATGTGAGGCCTGTTAGAAAGAAGTTGGAATGAGCGAGTCTGAGAGTCAGGAAGGGGTGGGGTGCCCTGGGAAAGGCTCAGACACAAATGTCCTGGCGGCTGTGATGGGCAGTTCCTGAGGCGGAGGGCAAGGGGCCTGTCCATGACAGGCTGGGTCCTGGACTCCCAGCAATCCTATTCTGTGGCTAAAAAAACAGGAGCCTCCGAGAAAGAAGCCTTCTTTTTCCCTCTAGAATTGCGTGCAGGCAGAGATCCTGAATTCCAGTCCAGGTTGCACCTTTGAGAGGTTAGCCTAAAAAACACTTTACATACATATGTACTTACTTAATGTAATTAGTATTTTACTGTTCTTCAAAACAATACAAGGACCTTGGCACACTTTAATTCATATTACCATCCCAAAACTCATACCCTAGTGTTATCAAGTATTTTAATTGTATCTTGTTTTATAACTTCATGAGAGATTACTGTTGTCTGCTGACATACCACAAGCCGGAACATGGTCACACAGTTACAGACAGCTTCAAAAGAGGCTGGGAAAATACCATGGGGGGGGCGGGCATGTGCTCAACTAAGACTAGAGGGTTCCAAGTTCAAGAGGAGGGTGGATATTAGTGGACAACCGCAAAGCTATGACACACTCAAACCTACTTGCTCTATGCTCTGTATGTAGTAATTCCAGTCCCTTCAGTGTTTGTGGAGCTGGTCCTGCTGTCTTGTTTTGCCTTGTTTCTTGCTGGCTGTCATTCCTGGTATCCGTTTCATTTGTGATTGAGAGTTATGACTATGACTTATTTTTCTTGTGATATTATTCGTAGAAGTCCCTTGAAGCCTGAGATGAAGGTCTGATCGTCCACAGGGAATTTGCATGTTTGGGCCAAGCATGTGGAGGCATTAACATTCAAGGATCCTTCTAAATTGAATGATAGGCTTGAGGTCTTTTGAATTACCCATGGTTTGAGGCTGCAAACCACGTAAAGTATTATGGTCACAGCTACTTCTCAAGACAGACTTTCCCCTCCTTCCCTTCCCCCTGCACCACGTTTAGAGACCTGCAATTTTACTTGCGTTTCCTTGGGGGAGGGGGAGGCTTATTTGCAGTTTGCACCCTCCCTGAAGGTTTCAGATTAATGAGTGTCCCCTGCCACCGTCCCACCTTGGCTCGTGTTCTGAAGGTTAAGTGCACCTGGTAAGGGCCTGGTTTGGCCCTTGCTCCTTGGGTTCCTAACTTAACTTAGTCCTTACTTTCCTGCCGACGTATTGATTCATTTAAGAATTTTTAGTCCACCATTTTAAGCTTTTCAGGGTATTTTAAATCAAGGCTCCTAGCTGATTATAGAGCCAGAAATTTAAGTTCTCGTTGGATTGTTTTGAGAAATAAACAACGGTGTGTTTAAAGGCGCCGACACTGTGTTGGGCACACAGCAAGCATGCGGTAGAAAAGGGCAAAGCAAAGGAGGAAAGCATGAGTACACTGACTCCAGGGCACAGTAAGGAGGAAACCTCCTCCCCAACGTGAAGGAGGCCTGGGCCTGAGTAGGTCGAAGATGGTTTTCTGTCTGCCGGGTTCGTGTGGCTGAGCTATGGGCCTGGCAGAGGGGAGCTAGGCTGACCATGCTGACCATTTCACACACCTGCAAATATCAAATCATCATGCTGTGCACCTGAAACTAATGTCATGCTACATGTCAACTGTACCTCAATTAAGAAAAAAAAAGGAAGAATGGACAATAGGTCAGTGAGGAGCAGGCTGCCGACAAGCACTTGCAGTATTCCTGCTGTGCGCCTTCCAGCAGTCAGGCCCGTGGTCAGGGCCCGAGCCTGGTGTAATAGGGGTGACTTCCCACTGTTTTAGGAATCTTCCTGGCCACCCAGCCACAAAAGCCATTTCCACAGCTGGACTCCCAGAAATGTCATGCAGTCATTTTTGCCACAATAATCCTTGATGTGAGGATTATTGAAGAGGAAGCCTCTGGTGAGAAGGTCTTCTTTGCAGAATCCCATGAGATAGTCACGTCTTCTTTCCTGTGGAGTCTTAAAAATAAGCGCAGCAGTGTTTCAACCTTCTCTGTGGTTTTTGCCCTTCAGACTGCTAATTCTAGCAAAGACCATGAAAGTATTCTTTTTCCCTGCTTAAGAAATGTCTTACTGCTCTCTGCACGTTTTTTATTGTTGCTCTCATTACAAAATGAGTCGATAAAGTTGCCTTGCGCTGTTCTTTCTAAAAAAACTGAAGGAGGCCATGCAATTTGTGAATCCTAGGGATTTTCCACACCCTTGTTCAGCGTCAGGCTTGGCAGTGGGCGCTTCCTCGGGCCCCAGCGCCGCGGCCGGGGCAGCTTTAGTCCAGGGGCGCCGGCACGCAAGCTTTACCCTGCAGGCCTCGGCTCTATTCGGGCCTCCTGTGCCCTGGTGCTGAAGTTTCCAGACTTGACAAATGCTCTCGATGTCAAGGCTGGCTCAGAGCTTTCTCAGTCTTTCTGAGTATCCTTCTTTTCTCAGTGGCTAATCCAAATATTACCTACTATCTACCCAGCTAACTAATACAGTTACAAAGATATTTTCCAATATTTCGTCCAGCGATTTCTGTCGCTTTCTCTGAGAGGCATGATTAATGCACCTTGTTCATTCTGTTGCCTTTTGGAAGCCCATCCAGGCCCATTTTATGGTCGCTGCCTACTCCAGGACCCCCTTCTTCCCCAGTGTTTTCTTTCTGCAGCGTGCTCCATTGTCCAGTTCGTGTCCATAACCTGCTTTGTCTTCACTCTTCCTCAGGGCCTCATCTGGGACTCAGCTCATGACGATTGCTATGGACATGGAAGTGGCCTCCTCATGGTGGTGTCCATAATGTGCCGTGATTCATGTCATGACCACTTCGTGGCTGTGGCTCAACTCATGGCCACTCTGTGGTTCGCTCCGTGTCCAAAGCCATGTGCTCCTCCATGGACCAGCTCATCTCCTAAGCTGTGGAGCATTGCAGAGCCCCATCCTGTGTCCAGGTCCAGACAAATGCATGGAGGTTGTAAATGCTCTGTTTATCAGAGGAAAACAAAAGTCCTTCTAAAAGAGAAAAAACAACATTATAAGCGTGAAACCTTCCTGCCCTATCATTAATCCTTCTTGGGTTGTCAAAAGTCACAAATTTTCACTTTGCAATACTTTGGTCTTCCCTGTTCTCATTCATTCTTTTTGGGGGCATGCTGTTGCTCTGATTGGTGGAGTCACTTCTGGGAGCAAACTGCCGCCCACCCTCCCCACGTGCACTCTCCCGGGGATGCGGTGGTCCTGCTCCCTACCCGCAGGGCTGTGTGCCTGGGCTTCTGGGACAAGGGCGAGCCCACAACCCCTACGTAAGGAGTAGAGCCTTTTGTCATATTAGTCATTCAGCCTGTCTGTGAGGACAGGTAAAAATAACGAAAGTTCATGAAACAGGGTCAGGATAGTAGTTCCCTGGGCTGGGCAGGTGCTGACAGGGAGAGGCACAAAGGAAACTACTCAGATGATAGAAATGTTCAAGAGTTTGAACTGGGTGGTGGTGATACAGGTGTGTCCACATTTTTAAATTAATCAAGTTCTACACTTGAGATTCATGCACTTCCTAGAAGTTATACTTCAATTAAAAAAAAAAAAAAGAAAGCTAAGGGAAGGCCCATGAAGAGCTAACCCTTGGCACCAGCCAGGAACACTGCCCTGAGAGCACCGGTTCTCCTGAGCAGGCTGGTCAGAGGCGGCTCCACCCCGTGTCCTCAGAAAGTTACTCCAGTCTCTGCCAGCGACTGAGTGCACCCCCAGGAGGGCAGGCAGAGCGGGGGAGACAGTGCCCTCCTGCACCCCCGGGAGGGCAGGCAGAGCGGGGGAGACAGTGCCCTCCTGCACTCTTGGTTCTGGACCTCACACCTAGTAAACAGTTAATAAGATGCTTGCTATTATCACACCTTTATCTTAAATAGTCAGAGACTCGCTCATGGCTTGAGAGTCTCATTTTGTTCCAGACATAGAAAGGGATCAGAGAATGATTGTAAATTATGCCAACGATTTGTTGTCCGATGTGTGAAATATTTATTTATTGTGTGTTTACTTTGACTCATCCTACACATGTTGAAGACCACTTACAGGAACACATACAGCCAAAATGGGAAAATAGAAATATATATTTTAAAATAGAACAAGAAAAATACATTGGAATAGGAGATGAAGAGCCAGATGGAGGAGAGAAAGCAGAAATGCAGCCGGCAGGCCCCCACAGACCGCCGAGCCCCAGCCCCGCCCGAGCCCCGGGCCAGCTTCCATTCTAGTTGAGCCTATTTCCCTGTTATGCACCCTCAGCCTTTAATGGAGTATTTTGAAGTTTCCAAACTATTTGAACTGTCCTAAGAGGTACCTAGAAAAGTGAATTTCTTTTCACTTGGGTAAAATCCGAAAAGGCAGGGACGGCGCCCTCCCTCCCCGCTCCCTCCGCAGGAGCCTGTGGCGGCCTCTGCGGCACACGCGAAAAGCCTGCTGGAGACCAAAGCTCGTCATTTTAGAGGCGCTTTTTCTAGCGCGATTGTCCCTGCTGCTTTGTCACCGCGGCTCCCTGACCCCGCCTGCCCCCTCCATCTTTCCCCTCTTTCCACTTCTTGCTACATAGATCACGTGCGTTCTCTGTCTCGCTCCTCCTCGTGGTCTTTATATTGTCCTCTGAGAGAAAGTAAACGTGGGACTGAGGAAGTGACAGCCTCCCTGCCATTCATCAGCTGGGATGAGGCCGGGCAGGGAGTGGGACTGGCAGCCGCCAGGCTCGCTGCAGCGTGTCCCCTGCGCACGCCCGGAGCATCACAGCAGGGTCTTCTTTGGACAACTTGCTCACTTTCAGTGATTCCGTCCGTGGAACATGTGGCTCCCTAAAAGCACAGACTGTCACAGATTTGCTGCTTGAAATGATGTCGGTAAGAAGGAACCATCTCAACCTTGTCTGAAAATCTGTTGCTTTGACACAGAGAACAGCCTGGGTTTTCAACCCAGGCTAAGACAAGGAGCTTCTGACACATCCACGTCTCTGGTGACCTTGTCGTTTCCAAGGGGACTCTGTCCACTTCGCAGCCCAGGCTGCTACACGCCCTGCCACGCGGCCCTGCTTTGCTCGGAGCCTCCTGGGCTCCACTCCATCGACGCTGGCCCACACTCTGCCTGCCCCCTAACCCTCAGGGCTCCTCCTTAGCCCCCTGAGATGATCCTGGGCCCCCCACTGGGCCTCGAGCCAGCAGATCGGCTGGGAGACCTCAGCTGGCTCCCGCTGCTGCCCACTGCCCGCTCCTTCTGAACACCCCGCTTCTTTTATTCTAGGCCCAGTCATGACCCATCTGCTAGGTAGGTCCCTACCCCCAAACACAGTGACTCGCCAGGAAAAGACCCAGTTCCACTAACAACCCCATGCCAACCACGACAGCAGCCAGAGAGATGAGGACGACGGCCCAGCCCTGCAAATGTCCACCTGGTTGAGGCACGTTTGTTGGCGTCTGGCTCTCGTGAACTGCGTTTGTGCCCGTGGTGACTGAGCCCGTTTTATGGAGGGTGGTGCTGGCTCTGGGAGCGGTGGTCAGCTCAGGGGTGGCACCTGGGACTGAGGTGGATGATGCTCCTGCTGTGGGGGAGCCCAGGCCAGAGGTGCTCAGGCCTGTCCCCGGGACAGCACTGCCGGTAGCAGTGGTTGTGGACTCCATTCCAGTGGTGACAGAGGTGGCGGTAGTTGGTCTGCTTTCGGCCGTCCCAGGGCCTAGGAAACAGGTCCCACAATATGTGCATTTGTAGTGAGACAGTTAAAGGGGAGGGAGGTGGACTTAGGGCAGAGGAGTTGAACCCAATACTCCTATGTCGTGGTGGTGGGAGGAGAGATGGCAGAAAGCGACTCAGTGCAGGCCATGGGCCCCAGAGCAAGGTGAGTGCCTCAGAGAAGAGGAGGCAGAGTATGTCCACTGGAGGTGCTGTTGGTGGAGGCAGGGTTGGGAATGTGACCTCCATTCATGCAGACACACGAGACCCATTCAAGGCCAGAAGCGGCCAGTCAAAGGGATCAAAGTGACCTTGTGTGATGTAGTCACTGGGTGCAGGAAGGGTGCTGGAGAAGGAGATGGTAGGATGGGACCTACTCATGGGCGAGGCGGTGGCCATGGCTGGGGTCAGAGGTGACACGACCTCCACGATCCTGGTGGTCAAGGAAGCCTAGGTGAGTGTGCTCTGAGCAAGTGTGGGAGAAGCTGGCCCACGCGGAGGAGGCTGGCCCGGGGCAGGGGGTGGACTCAGAACAAGTGGAGGCCCTGCTCCAGCAGAGGCAGTGGAGGGGAGGCTCCCACGGCCACAGCTGTGTATAGGTCAGAAGTGGCTACAGGGCACAGAGCAGTGACCCCATTGCACTAGTGGGGGCAGCCCAGAGCACAGCAGGGGACTCCTGTCCCACACGAGTGCTGGTGGCAAGTGCGGACGTGGTTTTGCTCAGAGCAAGTGCCAGAGTATGAGGAAATCACCGCGGCCTAAGACTAGAACGGAGGTTGGCAAAGATTTCTTGTAAAGGGTCAGACAGTGAATTTTTAAAGGGATTTGGGTCACACTGGCTGTGTCACAACTATGCAAAGTAGCTGGAAAGCAGCTGAGATGTTAATGAGTAGGTGGGCGGTGCTCCAATGACACTATATTTGGAAAAACAGACAGCAGGTGAGACTTGGCCCATGGACTGAACCAGGGGTCAGTATATTGAAGATGGGGTGGTGGTGTCACAGGTGGTAGGATGAATGAATAGAGCTGACTGTACCTGGCACAGGAGTGAGAGTATCTGACAGATTGGGATGGTTTTCAATAGAGCTGCAGTGAGTTCACTGTTGGCAGAAGTGATAGGATACGAGCTTGTGAGGGGGATATTGGCAAAGAAGTGTTTCTGATTGGGACGGAAATGATGGGCACGAAACAAAAGGAGGTGAGGCCAGAACAGAAAGAAATAAGTAGGAATCAAGAAGAGGGCATAGAATTATAGCTCATATGTGTGGTGACTTGACTGGAGTCTAGACCGGAAATGATAGGAACAGCTGAGAAGGTGCTTAGGGATGTTAGTACCTGATACAACTGTTCTAGAAAATACCACTCCCAATGGAGCAGCCCAGGAGCGCTGGAATCCTGGAATGAGCTAGAATGCTTCTAGAGAACACAGATCCAGAAAAGTATCCACAGCTGTGTCTACAGCTAGCCAGTGGGCTGGCAAGTGAGGGACACTTGGACAGGCAGCTGTTTCCTTGTTGATTATTTGTCTGGAAGATCTATCCAGTAAACTCAGTGGGGTGTTGAAGTCCCTCACTGTGACTGTATTGCTGTTGATCTCTCCTTTAAAGCCTCCATAAGTTTGTTGGTCTGTTGTTTTTTTCAGCCCGTGTGAGTCTTTTGTTCTGAGGTGGGTCTCTTGTAGACAGCATATATTTCAGTTATGTTTTCTTATCCATTCAGCTACCCTATGTCTTTTGATTGAAGCACTTAATCCACTTATATTTAAGGTTATTATTGATAGGTACTTATCTATTGCCATTTTATTTTTTTACTTATTTATTTATTTTTATATATCTTTATTGATTTCAGAGAGAGGAAAAGAGAGAGAGAGAGAGACAGACAGACAGAAACATCAATGATGAGAGAGTTATTGGGGATTGAGCCCGCAACCCGGGCATGTGCCCTGACCTGGAATCGAACCCTGATCGCCTGGATCCCAGGTCAAAGCTCAACCACTGAGCCACACCCGGCAGGGCGCCATTTTATTTCTTTATACCTGTTTCTCATACTCTGTATTTCAACTTCTTTACAGCAATCCCTTTAACATTTCTTGCGCTGCTGGTTTGGTGGTGAGAAACTCCTTTAGCCTTTTGGGGGTTTTTTGTGTGTGTTTTTTAAATCTGGAAAGCTCTTTATTTCACCATCTATTTTGAATGATAATCTTGCTGGCTAGAGTAGTCTTTGTTTCAGACCCTTTCTTTGCATTACCTTGAATGCTTCATGCCATTCCCTTCTGGCTGTAGAGTTTCTGATGAGAAGTCAGCTGACAGCCTTATGGGAGCTCCTTTGTAGGTAACAGCTTGCTTTTCTCTTGCTGCCTTTAAGATTCTCTCTTGGTCTTGAATTCTTGGCATTTTAATTATGATGTGTCTGGGTGTGAGCCTTCTTGGGTTCTTCTTGCTTGGGACTCTATGTGCTCCTGGACTTGTGTGATTTTTTCCTTGACAAGGTTAGTGAAGTTTTCTGCCATTATTTCTTCAAACAGGTTTGCTAACCTTTGCTTAAGTTCTACATCTTCTGGCACTCCTATGATATGAATATTGTTAAGTTTCATGTTGCCTCACAGTTCCCTTAAACTGTCCTCCTGTTTTTGAGCATCCTTACAATCAGTATTCTGAACTCTATATCTGATAGATTGCTTATCTCCATTTCATTTAGCTCTTTTTCTGGAGACTTCATTTGTTCTTTCATTTGGGACTTGTTTTTTTGTCTCCCCATTTTGGCTGCCTATTTGGGTTTGTTTCTATGTATTAGGCAGACCTACTAGGACCCTCATTATTTTGAATGGTCTCTAGTGCAGGCCAATGTCAGATGCTGTTTGTGACCAGCCTTGAGTACCTTGTTTGGAGATATCAACAACCCATAGCTCAAGGTCCCCTCTGTTGGGGCTGGATGCATTTGCACAGGACCAAGATGCACACCAAAGTCTGCTTTTCCAAGGCCCGGGTCCAGAAGCAGATCAGGCAAAGACTCAAAGCACCCAGAGGCTAATTTTTATTCAGTCTCTTAATGAGCCTCAGGCTGTAGAAACTCCACAGGGTGGGGTGAGAGGTTTCCCAGTAGGGTGAGGCGATTGCTTTCCCTGCCCAGGCAAAAGCTGCTTGGAAGGTAGTCTCCCTGAGGAAGATGTCCTCTGCAGTATGGGGGAACAACTCAGCACAGGAACCCAGATGGCTGCTCTCTGAGCTCTACTCCCCCAAGCCAGCAACCCTGGACTCTCCTGACATTGCTCTAGTCTACTCTGCCTTCCCTTGGCCAGAGCCCAAGGTCAGTGGCTGCACATGAAGTTTTGTGTGTTAGCTCTTTAAGAGGGTGACTGCAACCTGGCCAGTGTAGCTCAGCAGTTGAGCATTGACCTATGATCCAGTATATCTCAGTTCGATTCCTGGTCAGGGCACATGCCTGGGTTGCAGGCTTGATCCTCGGTAGGGGATGTGAAGGAGGCAGCTGATCAATGACTCTCTCATCATTAATGTTTCTATCTCTCTCTCCCTCTCCTTTCCTCTCTCTGAAATCAATAAAGATATATTTAAAAAAAAAGAAAAAAGATGGCTGCCTGCGTTTCCAGCCATCTCTTCCAGGCAGACAGAAACCCCGCTGTTTTTCACAGCCAGATGTTATGTGGGCACATTTCTCAGTTTTGGCGCTCTGGGCTGGGAGGCCCAGTTTGGGGTTTAGACCCCAGAGTTCTCAGTGGGAACCCCCACAGTTGAGATATCTCTCTGGACCTTCAGCTGCTGCCTGTGGGATCCTGACCAGCCCTCTAGGGCCTCTGTACTTCCTACCAGTCTCTATGTGGTCTCCACTTTAGGTCCCTGGTTTTGAGGGTTCTCTCCAGCTCATCTTCAGTTCATTATTCAGGATGGGTTTTCTATATTTTAGTTGTAATTCTAGTTTGGTCCTAGGAGAGTGGAGGCGTAACTTCCACTCAGTCCACCACCATCTTGGAATCCCAAATCAATGAGAATTTTTAAAGTTTGTTTTGTTTTCTTTTGCAAAGGACATTTATCCCTCATCATATTAGATACATCTAAATTATTACATCTTTTCAGAGGCAAAATTGAGACAGGAAGCTATTTTGAGCCTTACAATATTATGTGGCCCTAGAAAAGATGCATTTAAGGTCTTTGCTTAAAAATCTATGAATAGCAATATAATGTGAGTGTAATGTTTAAATCTGTAGGTGCTAATAGCATGAGAAAAAGCTAAAAATGGCCAGTGGTTGCCTCTGGAGAACAGGACTCAGACTTGAAAAGGAGTGGGTGCTTCCAAGAAGAGAGAGAGAAAAACAGATAACCTGCAGGGGAAAGTGCGCACACCTGAGACTATATTTTGTTTGTGGGCCATTCCTGTGTGACACCTGCCTTCCCAGCAGATAGGCCCTGAAGGCAGCCTGTCGCTACTTTGTTCACTAAGCGTCCTCAGGCCTGGCGCAGAGCAGATGCTCCTAAAACGTCTGTGGGACGAACATGTGAACTGTGTGTTCAAGATGATGTGACATTCAAGCGAAAATGTTATGGGAGAAGCCCTGGAAATACAGGACTGGATTTCAGGGAAAAGCCAGGCTAGAGACCAGCTTGGAAGTCACCTGCAGCAAAAATGTGACCCGGCTTGCAGAGAAGCAGGAGGAGGGAGAGTGCAGGGTATGAGAGTCAGCAGTGTCCAGGGGACAGTCACTAGAGGGAGCAAAAATCAAAGGAAACAGAAACACCTTAGAAAGTCCTGTTCTGTGGATTCCAACCCAGCCTCCCCACTCCGTCTTTAAGCCTGGCTTGAGATGGCGAAATGAAGGGGGTTTATTTATAAGTCATTTGACACTGGATTTTAATAATTAAATAGAAAAACTTGAAATTCTGCAGGAGGCTAGAAGTGAGATGAAAAAGCTGGGCACACAGGAGATCAGACTTGGCTTCTCCTTAGGCTAGTTTCACTCACAAGTCCCGTCACACTGGGCTCTCTGTGGGCTCTTGCTTGTGTCTCTGTGGGTTATGAGAGTTGACCGAGGAATTAAATTTAGGCAGCATTTCTGGAATGGATATTTTCATTTGGGCTTTATTTAGACTCAGAGCATAGCTCTAAGAAGGAATTAAGGATGATATTGAAACTAGGATATTCAAGTTAGATACAAAACATTTGTCGGCAGCTATTTCACTCCAGGATTCTAGGGGGAATCAAAATAGCTGCTATTGCCCTGGCCGGTTTGGCTCAGTGGTTAGTGTCGGTCCGTGGACTGAAGGGTCCCGGGTTCAATTCCAGCCAAGGGCACGTACCTCAGTTGCAGGCTCGATCCCTGGCCCTGGTTGGGGTGCATGTGGGAAGCAACCAATTGGTATATCTCTCTCACATCAACGCTGCTCTCTCGAGTCTCTCCCCTTCCCTCCCTCCCTCTCTGCCATTCCTCTAATGGAATAAATCTCCTCAGGTGAGGGCTAAAAAAACCCAACAGCTGCTATTTGTGTTCGTGCTGAGAGCTGAGAGCTGGAGTTGGAGAGAGGGGAGGGGATAAAGGTGGATTTACGGCACAGTGGGGGCCAGAATCACGGTCAGTGGGCTAGAGTCAGTACTGACTTTCACGGAAACGGGCAAAAAGAAGTTTATCTTCTTTGCTTCCAGAAAAAGAATGAGACTTCTGAGTTTTTGTGGCCTCCATGTCCTCTGTGATCGATAGATAATGCACTCACCAGGCCCAGGGTTCCAAGGAGAAGCAGCACCTGGATGCTGGAGGTAGGGGGTAACTCCCCTGTCCTTGCCTGAAAGAATCCACGGGACATTGCTGTCAACATGCCTGCGTCCCAGAGCGGGTGTGGGCTGCAGAGGGGATGGGGGCCTGGCACTCGGGGGACAAAAACTTTCAGGAAGAATTAAAAGCTGGCCAGGAGCAGGGTTCTGGGAGGAGAAAGATCAGTCAGGGCAGATTCCCTGGAGGTGGGGAGCTGGCATCGGGACAGTTGGGCTCCTGGGTTCCCAGCGTTGCTCCCGCAGTATGCCTGGCTCGCCTCCTTGCCGGGGGAGGGGGGGGCGGAACCCCGGCAGTCACGCTTGCTCCTGGGCGATGCATTCTGGCCCCTCCCTCTCCAGGGGATGGAACCTGTCAGAGGAGGAGAGACCCACTCTGGGGCCAGAGGCCAGCAAAAATAACTTTCCTCTGGGGATGTCTCATTTCTGTGGCAGATGCTTTTGCGTGAGGCAGAGGAGAAAGAAATGAAGGTGACGGTGTCCAAAGCCTTGGGCCTTGTCCTTGTGCCAACACGGGCTGTCTAGGGCAGGTGGGCTGTGAGAGCCAGCAGTCAGCTGCAAGGGGACTGGCCCTGTGAGGGGGATGGAGAAACTGCAGGGTCTCAGGAGGTGACAGAGGTGATGGAGGCTGACAGGCCTGGCCTTAGGTACTGACTGTCCTGCCAGAACAAGTCTCTGAGCCCAAGTCCAAAGAAAGGGCTGAAAGGAGAGACTCTGGAGGAAGGGGCTGGCCACGCCCTGGCACAAACCTCACTCACATTTTCTTCCCTGGGTGGTCCCTGCATCAACATCCCGGCCATCCCGGCCAAGCTGCCACCAGCCACGGAACCTGGTGCCACTAAGGAACGAAGTGAAATTGAGGTTGAGAGACCACAGGCGCAAGCGGATTTTAACTCTGAGACCGGTTTTCCCGTGTGAAACGAGCCTCGGGAGGCAGTGGCAAGGTAGGGGGGCTCTGTCTGTGTGCTGGGGCCACAGGAAAACGTTGGGAACTCTGTCACTGCGTGGAAGCCAAGCAGGGCGGGCCGCCAGAGGACAGGGCAACAGAATGGTGGGATCCACTGGGCGGCGGCTCCTCTGGGGCAGCCCGATTGGGGCGCTCCGTGGTCTGTTGGGGAGCAAGATTGGCCCTGGGAGGGAAGGAGGGAGAGCCGGGCACTCCCACGGGGCCCAGGTGCTGGCTGCCCCGGGGTCATGGACACCCGCTCCCAGCCGGTGTTCTAGGTGTTCCCCTGGGCAGGGTGCCCTAGGCGCTTGGGGAGGAAGGCACTCGTGTCCTGAAGTGCTTTCACGAAGGAGAGCCCAGCGTCCAGCTTGTAAAGGTTTCTCCTTGGTTTCAAAGTGATCTTGGGAGGGGCGGAGAGATGTGGGAAGGAAGGATGGCCCTCCTGCCCCGTTCACCCTGGAGATGAAAACCCTCCCCACTCCCCCATCACACACTCTTTGACCCCAGTGCTGCATGTTGGTGCCTTGGCAGGTGCAGAGGTGTTTTTGATTTATTTTGTTTTGGTTTTTAAAATTACAGTCTAGCTGGGGAAATTCCGTGATTAGAGGCTGGGGTTAAGGGGTATCTGCTTCCTCCCAGTGTACACCTTTGTCCTGGCAGCTGCCACATGCTAAGTCACCATCTGCCCAGACAACTAAAAATGGGACGCTCCGCTCCTTTGTCTCAGGCACCCCAGCCCTTTGCCTCGAGGCTCTCCAGGACCTAAGTCTGGGGTCCCTTTGGCATCTGGCATACCCCCTTTCTGGGACCCAAGCAGAGTGGGCTCCTGGCGGGAGCCTGAGACAGTCCCTCAGGCGGGGCCCTCCCGGCCAGGCTCTGGGCTCTGGCAGAGTGTCCAGTGGCCTGAGTGTCTGGATTAGGATGACTGACCAGGACGGGCTGCAGGCGTCTGGCAAATGGAAACAGCGAAGGCAGCAAACACCAGCGCGCCCCTGCTGTTCGATTCTGGGCGGAGCTAAGGCGGGAAGGCCCGCGGCAGAGGGGCCCAGGCTCCAGGCAGGGTGGCTCTGCTGGGACTGAGCTGTGGGCAGGACCGGGTTTGGAGTAGGGCTGACAGAACTATGGGACACGGCAGGTGCCCGTGGAGACCGGGTTTCGTTCTCTACAGTCTCGTTTCATTCTCTGTGGTACTGCTTTGTATAACTCTTATTGGATTATTTAATTTTAATTTTCCTGTGTTTGTGTCTCAGGTGGGACACAATGTCTTAAAGTTCTTTATAATCCTCAACAGAATGTATAATGGATGCTTAGAAACGCTTGCTTATTAAGTAACAAATTTTCTCCTCATTTCGTTGCCTTGTAACTGAGCTCAGCACGATCTTGGGCCAGCTCCCATCTAACCCAGGAGCGAGCCATTTTAGGAGCAATAGAAATTCAGCCTCCTCTTGCTCCACCCTGCGAAGATTTTCAGTCCTGTCCTCTAGCCAGTCCTGCTCAAGGTCATCTTCAGGGTCACAGCCAGAGCCAGGAACACCAGTCAGGACTTCCTCCCAACTGATAATCCAATAACTATGATGTCCTTACTTTATAAATATTTTACACTTTATTATAAAAGGACCAGAGCTACAGGGAAGTTATCTGTCACCTGTCAGCTCTCCCTTGCCACCTCCGTTCAATCAGTAGCAGGCGAGAGGGCTTCAATAAGTTGGAGGAAAAGCTCCAGAAAACATACAGATGGAAAGCTCACTAGGGGATGGTCAGAACCTGGAGTGAAGGTGTGAAGAGAGAGGATGCGGCAGCAGAGAAGGTGGGTGAGTGGCTTTCGGTGGAAGAGATAAGAAAATAGTGCTGAGTGGAGAACACCGCCACGGGAGGTCTGGAGGGGTATCAGTGGGTGAGACTGCAGGCCACACCAAATCCCTTCCCGTGTGCCCACCCACAACCCAACAAGCCAAACCTGCAGGGTGCCCACAATAGACATTTAGAAAAACTAAGGGATTGGGGAGGAAGAGGGAAGAACCATCTCAATAAAAGATGTTTATGATCTTTTTTGGAATTTTTGTTTCCTCTGGGAGTGGAGAAGGTGGAGAAGGAAATAAACACTCTTTTCCTCTCAGATCCTATTTTTTTTTCATTAAAAAAGAAAAAGAAGGGTAAGGACCCTGGGAACTGAGAGACAAGCCTATTTACGCACACTCTAAATAACAGTAAATGGCAATAGATTGGTCCTGAAGCCCAGGGGCTCTGTTCTCAGGGTCCCCCTTCTCACAGCCCCACCTGACAAGCCAGATCTGGGCACTGCCCTCTAAGGCTCCCAAACTTCCACCAGTTGTCCTGCCCCTCCCAGCACCCAATGTCCTGTACTGGTTCCCACCCCAAGTGTCCATCAAACACCTTTTCATTCTCAGACCATCATCTTCTACAGAGAGCACTTGCTGGTATTACTGGTTCTTTCTTTTCTGTCTCCCAAGCTGACATCCTTCTTGCTTATCCCTGAATCCCTTGGCCATTTCAATAAGAACACAGCAGACGAAGGGTTAATGGCTGTTACTGTCAGTACTTTGCCCTTCCTGGAGCCCAGGAAATAGGCATTGTGAGTCTAATTCCTCATCTAGGAAAGGGGTAGGGCGTGGAAGAGCTGGGGGTGGGCACTTCCTGGCAGATCATCGTGGGGAAGGGATCTGGCCCACACCGAGCGTCTGCTGCTCCATCAGGTAGACTGGGTAAGAATTGGGGCCTCCATCATCCTCTGCGTCATTGTCCTCACTGTTGTGGACCAGGGCACGGCGTGCTCGTGTCACATAGGAGACCTGGGATTGGGAGGAGAAAGGAGGATGAGTACCATCTGCCATGCCATCCGCTTCCTCAACGCCCCTGTCTCAGGCCCTTTTCTCGTCCCTGATCCGGACCTTTCGCTTGCCCCTTTCCTAAAGTTCCATCCAGACGTGATCCATATTGAAGCCCCTGATCCAAGACCGAGTCCCAGATCTCTTCTCCAGTTCTTTCTTCTGCCCCATTTCCCTCCTCTGCACCCCTTTTCCTCATCCACAGCCTCCCCCCCATTCTACATTTCATGCCCCATGCATCTATTGTCTTTCCCCAAGGTTTTCCCCACTGCTGTCCCTCTAATGCCATGCCCCCACCACGATTCCCTCTAGTTCTGATCCATAGCCTCTCCTCAGCTCCCTAGCCCACGAGTCCATTCCCCTGGGACATCCATGTTCCTTACCAAAAAGATTAGGCCAAGGAACACCAGGAGGAGAATCACAGCCACAAGGACCACAATAACTATGGCCCATGCAGGGAATGAATCGCTGTCCCCCGTCTCTCCAACATGGAGACCTCCCTGAGAGCCATCTTTGTTCTGGTGTGAGTGGCTCTTGTTGACTGGGGCTTCTGACATGATAGAGCTCAGCTCCGTGCTGGATGTGGAGAGGGTAAAAGAACCAGTGGGCATCTGATGGGTTTTATTTGGACGAGGAGAGGAAGAAGTGATAAATTTGTCTCCTGTAACCTTGATTGGAGATCTTATAGTCTCTGTGGCAGCCGTGGTTCTTCCTGGGTTTTCTGTAGGCTTTGCTGGGATTGGTGTGCTCTTCCCTTTGGTAGGTGTTGTCTTCTTTGTCTGTACATTAGGCTTTCCTGAGACTCCTGTGGTTTGCTCTGTGGCTCCTGTGGTCTTTGATGGGTGTTCTGTAGTCTCACCTGAGCCTCTTGTGATCTTCTCATGGGCTGATGTGCTGTGTTGTGCATGGGCTGATGTGCTGTGTTGTCCATGGTCTGTAGGCATTGCTGAAACTCTTGTGATCTTCTCATGGGCAGATGTGCTGTGTTGTTCATGTTTTGTAGGCATTGCTGGGACTCTTGTGTTCATCTTATGGGCTGATGTGCTCAGTTTTCCATTGTCTGTAGGCATTGTTGAAACTCTTGTGATCTTCTCATGGGCTGATGTGCTGTGTTGTGCATGAGCTGAAGTGCTGTGTTGTCCATGGTCTGTAGGCATTGCTGAGACTCTTGTGACCTTCTCATGGGCTGAAGTGCTGCGCTGTCCATGGTCTGTGGGCACTGCTGAGACTCTTGTGATCTTCTCATGAGCTGATGTGCTAAGTTTTCCATTGCCTGTAGGGATTGCTGAGACTCTTGTGATCTTCTCATGGGCTGATGTGCTGTGTTGTGCATGAGCTGAAGTGTTGTGCTGTCCATGGTCTGTAGGCCTTGCTGAGACTCTTGTGACCTTCTCATGGGCTGATGTGCTGTGTTGTGCATGAGCTGAAGTACTGTGCTGTCCACGGTCTGTAGGCATTGCTGAGACTCTTGTGATCTTCTCATGGGCTGATGTGCTGAGTTTTCCATTGTCTGTAGTCTTTGCTGAGATTCTTGTGATCTCATGGGTTGATGTGCTGTGTTGTCCATGGTCTGTAGTCATTACTGAGACTCTTGTGATCTTCTCATGGTCTGATGTGCTGTGTTGTCCATGACCTGTAGGCATTGCTGGGACTCTTGTGTTCATCTTATGGGCTGATGTGCTCAGTTTTCCATGGCCTGTAGGCCTTGCTGAGACTCTTGTGATCTTCTCATGGGCTGATGTGCTATGTTGTCCATGATCTGTAGGCATTGCTGGGACTCTTGTGATCTTCTCATGAGCTGATGTGCTGTGTTGTGCATGAGCTGAAGTGCTGTGTTGTCCATGGTCTGTAGGCATTGCTGAGACTCTTGTGATCTTCTCATGGGCTGAAGTGCTGTGCTGTCCATGGTCTGTAGGCATTGCTGAGATTCTTGTGATCTTCTCATGGGCTGATGTGCTGTGTTGTCCATGGCCTGTAGGCATTGTTGAGACTCTTGTGATCTTCTCATGAGCTGATGTGCTGTGTTGTGCATGAGCTGAAGTGCTGTGTTGTCCATGGTCTGTAGGCATTGCTGAGACTCTTGTGATCTTCTCATGGGCTGATGTGCTGTGTTGTGCATGAGCTGAAGTGCTGTGTTGTCCATGGTCTGTAGGCATTGCTGAGACTCTTGTGATCTTCTCATGGGCTGAAGTGCTGTGCTGTCCATGGTCTGTAGGCATTGCTGAGACTCTTGTGTTTATCTTATGGGCTGATGTGCTGTGTTGTGCATGAGCTGAAGTGCTGTGTTGTCCATGGTCTGTAGGCATTGCTGAGACTCTTGTGATCCTCTCATGGGCTGATGTGCTGTGTTGTCCATGGTCTGTAGGCATTGCTGAGACTCTTGTGATCTTCTCATGGGCTGATGTGCTGTGCTGTCCATGGTCTGTAGGCATTGCTGAGACTCTTGTGAACTTCTCATGGGCTGATGTGCTGTGTTGTCCATGGTGTGTAGGCATTGCTGAGACTCTTGTGATCTTCTCATGAGCTGAAGTGCTGTGCTGTCCATGGTCTGTAGGCATTGCTGGGACTCTTGTGTTTATCTTATGGGCTGATGTGCTGTGTTGTGCATGAGCTGAAGTGCTGTGTTGTCCATGGTCTGTAGGCATTGCTGAGACTCTTGTGATCTTCTCATGGGCTGATGTGCTGTGTTGTCCATGGTCTGTAGGCATTGCTGAGACTCTTGTGATCTTCTCATGGGCTGATGTGCTGTGTTGTCCATGGTCTGTAGGCATTGCTGAGACTCTTGTGATCTTCTCATGGGCTGAAGTGCTGTGTTGTCCATGGTCTGTAGGCATTGCTGGGACTCTTGTGTTTATCTTATGGGCTGATGTGCTGTGTTGTGCATGAGCTGAAGTGCTGTGTTGTCCATGGTCTGTAGGCATTGCTGAGACTCTTGTGATCCTCTCATGGGCTGATGTGCTGTGTTGTCCATGGTCTGTAGGCATTGCTGAGACTCTTGTGATCTTCTCATGGGCTGATGTGCTGTGCTGTCCATGGTCTGTAGGCATTGCTGAGACTCTTGTGAACTTCTCATGGGCTGATGTGCTGTGTTGTCCATGGTGTGTAGGCATTGCTGAGACTCTTGTGATCTTCTCATGAGCTGAAGTGCTGTGCTGTCCATGGTCTGTAGGCATTGCTGGGACTCTTGTGTTTATCTTATGGGCTGATGTGCTGTGTTGTGCATGAGCTGAAGTGCTGTGTTGTCCATGGTCTGTAGGCATTGCTGGGACTCTTGTGTTTATCTTATGGGCTGATGTGCTGTGTTGTGCATGAGCTGAAGTGCTGTGTTGTCCATGGTCTGTAGGCATTGCTGAGACTCTTGTGATCTTCTCATGGGCTGATGTGCTGTGTTGTCCATGGTCTGTAGGCATTGCTGAGACTCTTGTGATCTTCTCATGGGCTGATGTGCTGTGCTGTCCATGGTCTGTAGGCATTGCTGAGACTCTTGTGAACTTCTCATGGGCTGATGTGCTGTGTTGTCCATGGTGTGTAGGCATTGCTGAGACTCTTGTGATCTTCTCATGAGCTGAAGTGCTGTGCTGTCCATGGTCTGTAGGCATTGCTGGGACTCTTGTGTTTATCTTATGGGCTGATGTGCTGTGTTGTGCATGAGCTGAAGTGCTGTGTTGTCCATGGTCTGTAGGCATTGCTGGGACTCTTGTGTTTATCTTATGGGCTGATGTGCTGTGTTGTGCATGAGCTGAAGTGCTGTGTTGTCCATGGTCTGTAGGCATTGCTGAGACTCTTGTGATCTTCTCATGGGCTGATGTGCTGTGTTGTCCATGGTCTGTAGGCATTGCTGATACTCTTGTGATCTTCTCATGGGCTGAAGTGCTGTGTTGTCCATGGTCTGTGGGCATTGCTGAGACTCTTGTGATCTTCTCATGGGCTGTTGTGCTGAGTTTTCCATTGTCTGTAGGCATTACTGAGACTCTTGTGATCTTCTCATGGGCTGATGTGCTGTGTTGTCCATGGCCTGTAGGCATTGTTGAGACTCTGGTGATCTTCTCATGAGCTGATGTGCTGTGTTGTGCATGAGCTGAAGTGCTGTGTAGTCCATGGTCTGTAGGCATTGCTGAGACTCTTGTGATCTTCTCATGAGCTGATGTGCTGTGTTGTCCATGGTCTGTAGGCATTGCTGGGACTCTTGTGTTTATCTTATGGGCTGATGTGCTGTGTTGTGCATGAGCTGAAGTGCTGTGTTGTCCATGGTCTGTAGGCATTGCTGAGACTCTTGTGGCCTTCTCATGGGCTGAAGTGCTGTGTTGTCCATGGTCTGTAGGCATTGCTGAGACTCTTGTGATCTTCTCATGGGCTGAAGTGCTGTGTTGTCCATGGTCTGTGGGCATTGCTGAGACTCTTGTGATCTTCTCATGGGCTGAAGTGCTGTGTTGTCCATGGTCTGTGGGCATTGCTGAGACTCTTGTGATCTTCTCATGGGCTGAAGTGCTGTGTTGTCCATGGTCTGTGGGCATTGCTGAGACTCTTGTGATCTTCTCATGGGCTGTTGTGCTGAGTTTTCCATTGTCTGTAGGCATTGCTGAGACTCTTGTGATCTTCTCATGGGCCGATGTACTGTGTTGTCCATCTTTTGTAGTCATGGCTGGGGCTCTTGTGATCTTCTCCTGGGCCGATGTGCTGTGCTGTCTATGGTCTGTAGGCATTGCTGGGGCTCTTGTGTGCTTCTCCTGGGCCGATGTGCTGTGTTGTCCATGGTCTGTAGGCATTGCTAGGGCACTTGTCGTTACATGGGCTGAAATGGTCTTTTGACCATGATATGTAGGTGTTGCTGGTGTTTGTTTATTCTTTTCAGTGGCTCTTGGGGTCTCTTTTGCTTGTTCTGTAGTCTTTATCAGTGTCTTAACTGAGGCAACGCTAGTTGTGTAATTAGCAGCTACATCATGATCACTAGTGCTTTCTTTTCTCTCTGTGGTACTAGTTGTCTTGTATGATGCCTTGTTTGTTGTGCTTTTTTCTGAGGAAGATGTGGGTTTTTTATTAATCTCTGGGGTGACTGGGTGGTGGTAAACAGTTGTTGTGCTTTTACTGTCTAATGTAGTGGAAGTATTTTCCAAAGGTGTTATAGTTTTGTGGGTTTTTCTCTTTGCTGTTGT
This sequence comes from Miniopterus natalensis, assembly GCF_054644295.1. NCBI lineage: Eukaryota > Metazoa > Chordata > Mammalia > Chiroptera > Miniopteridae > Miniopterus > Miniopterus natalensis. The sequence continues at coordinate 4,942,013 of NC_142085.1, read as the reverse complement.
GGTGCTTATTTTAGACTTACATGTTGTTTTGCTCTTGGGTTTTGGCGTTGAATATTTTGCATCAGCAGAGCGTCCATTTCGGATAATTGGGCCTTTTCCTCGATTGCTGGGGTTCTGTTCAGAAGTGGGAGGAGCTTTGTGAGGTGTTGTAGAGCTTTTGGAGTTATCTACTGGTTTGTGAATTGGCCTGAAATGTTGTGTGGCATTGCAATGGTGTTTGGGCTGGTGAGTTTCTGTAGATTTAGGGAGGTCTGGGCGGCTAGGTCCTGAATGAAGAGCAGTGTGGTCAGAACGAGTACTATAAACAAGGCTTGGAGTAGGCAGGGGCAAATGATAAGATGTTGGGGATTTGTCAGTGTTCTGAAGTTCTTGAAGTGTGGTAGCCCCTGTAAAGGGAGAGAGTCAAGTAAGAAACTATCTCCATGTTCTTCACTGCTTCCCTGCCAACTCCATCTCTGGGGTCCCTTTATTACTGCAGATATATCCCTCCAGCCTGTCTCATCAGAATACTATGATATCTAATCCCCATTCTTACCTCTAGTCTCTGAACCTTTTTTCAGGCTGTGCCTTCAGCAAGAATGGTACTTCACCCCTTCTCCATCTCTGCTCCTCAATTCTAAATTTTAGATCTTTCTGGCTTTATGGCATCTTTCCTAATCCTTTCAAGCAGATAAGATCTAGCTTCACCTCAGTGCTCAAAAATTTTTTATTAGTTACTCAAGTTGCCATTAGTTGTCTGTGTGCCTGCCGACCTCTCCCCACTGTCTGCCTGTCAAATCATAAATTTGAGAGCAGATATTGAACGACATTTCGCTGCACAAGTGCTCCTTTAAGGTTTGTATAATACATATGGAATGGAGTTCCCCTTCCAAGGCAGAGCTGAGAAAAAAGGCAGCAAATATCAGAATCTTCACCTTTCCACAACATTCCTGGTCCATCCCAAATGGAACAATGTGAGAGGCTGAGGCCAGACCTTTGGCAGAACTTCCCATGAGGATTAGTAAGGGGACACAGGTGATAAGTGAGAGGAGGATAAGAAGAGGAATGGGGGAAATTTTCATTTTGATGATGGAGTTTGGTCTGGGTGAAGGGAAGTGGATGAGGTGACTCAGCCCTCTGGTTCCTTCACTGGACCCTCCTCTTAGAAGATCACAGCTAAAGCCATCTGGCACAGATGAAGGTGGCCTCTTAAATGAAAAAGATATCTGCTTGAGGGTCTTAAGAAGAGTGAACAAGGCAGCTGGATTCTGGGAGAAACTAACTGTTTAAGGACAGGGTGTGAGGGAAAACACCCCTATCAATGAACAGATATGGACCTTAATTCCATGAAAAACAACCCATGGGGACAGAGGAGATGTCTCTGAGTGAGAGCCAAGAGGTCGCCGAAGAATGAGAGATAGTGTTGTTACATAACTGAGATTTCCAGTCTCTGTTAGCTCAAGGTGGCAACCACAACCTGGACCCAATCCCAATCACAGGAAACCACAGTCCACCCAGCTCCCCGCTGACAAGGACAGTTGGGGGCTGGGGAACTCAGTCCTTGAAAGAAATGTGGGTGGGACAAGAAGGGGGAGCTAGTAGACAAGCCCAAGGTCCTGAAGGGAGTGGAGGCTGGGGCAAGAGGAGGCTGAACTGTCAGGCCCTCCCTCCCCTGCGCCAGCCTCATTCTCCTACGCCCTGGGCAGCTGTAGCTGTCGGTCACTGGCCGCCGGTCACCAGTGCCTTCTCTGGGCCTGGCGCCCCACTGCTTGCCTCACACACATTCTCCTTCTGGACTCTCCTCTACAGTGATTGACTCCCAGCCCCCACAAGGCACTTCAGAAGCTGTCCACTGCCCAATTTTATAGCCAAGAAACTTGAGTTTCATGGAGAAATGGTGGCTTGCACACAATCCCCAGCAACAGCAAAGGCCAACCTTTCTTTTTTTTTTTAAATCCTCACCTGAGGATATGTTTTTATTGATTTTAGAGAGAGAGAAAGGGACAGGGAGAGAGACAGAGAGCAACATCGATGTGAGAGAGAAACATCAATCAGCTGCCCCCCATATTCGCCCCGACCTGGGATCAAACCCGAAAGCCAGGTATGTGCCCTCACCAGGAATCGAACCCACAGCCTTTTGGTGTCCGGGACGACGCTCCAGCCAGCTGAGCCAGCTGAGCCAGCGGCCAGGGCACCAATCTTTCTTTAACACCAACTGAGAGGCAAGCAGGTCCTGCAAATGCGGACACACACTCACTCACCTACTTCTCACAGCGACCCTTTGAGGTTCAGAGTTATTTGCTCTTCTCCCCTTTTTACATATGAGAAAAGAAGGTTTGGGGGTTAAGTAATCTCCTCAAATATCCTCAGCAAGCAAGAGGCTGAGCCAGAATGGAACACATTCCGGGCTCCTGGAGGCTGGGCCCCATCCCGCAGCCTGTGGGTCAGCCCAGTCCCAGGGCAGGAAGAGCGTGGACCTTTGGGGGGGGACCCCTGAAGGCTGCTGTCTTCACCACAAACCTGTGAGGCAAGTGTATGCGGCCTTGGAGTGACAGGTGAAGAAAAGAGGTTCAAAGAGGTTAAGTAATTGGCAAAGTTGGGCTTTTCCCTACACCCCAAATGCTTTTAAATGTGATAAGGGGCCCGGCCGGGTGTGGCTCAGCGGTCGAGCGTCGACCTAGGATCCAGGCAAACGGGGTTCGATTCCCGGTCAGGGCACAGGCCCGGGTTGCGGGCTGCAGCTGATCAATGACTCTCATCATTGATGTTTCTATCTCTCTCTCCCTCTCCTTTCCTCTCTCTGAAATCAATAAAGATATCTTAAAAATAAATAAATAAATAAAGGTGATAAGGGGAGTAAATGCCCATGCCGCGAATGAAAGCCAGAGCGCAGGGCTGGGCCCCCTGCTGGTCCCGCGCCAGCCCGGCGCCCGGCGTCCTTGCCCGGGTCCCTGGAATGCCCTGAAGCCCTTGTCCCCAACTGTCTACAACAGCGATGCCGCTGCAGCCGCTTAGTGTGAGGCCTGAGGGGTGCATGGAGCGCGGCCACCTCTTTAAAGTGTTTGCTGAATCTGAATTTCAGTCTTTGAAACCGGCTCACACTTTGCCCTGTTTTTCTCCTGGCAGCTACAATTGTGACCTCCGACGTTTGGAGGACCAATGGTAACTTCCGCTGAGCCCCTGGGACGGAGAGCTGGCGAAAGGCCTCGAGCCCCCCAGTCTGCGAGCTGGCTGCCATCGAACTACAGAAGCCACACCGTCAGTAACTAGACTCAGACAACTACATCTTAGGGTCCAGGTCCGCATCACACAGCGTGGAACCATCGGCTGTAAAATCGGACCCTCAAAAATGGCTCCTCCACTTACAATGAGTCAAAGGCCAGGTTCCTTGGCCCAGCCCTGAGGCAAATCAGAGACTAAACCCCCAGGGCAAGCCACCAGCTCTCCCCCGCAGCAGATCTGCCATTGGCGGTCACTATTTCCCTAGGAAGCTCTCACTGTGAGACAGTCATTTCCCTGACTGCAACAGTGGCCTGAGAGGACCTTTTTGGTTGCTGAGGTGTAGGCAGAGAGGCGAATCTGGCTTTAGCCGAACACACTGAAGGTGGGTGCTTAACCTGGGTAAGGATGGAACAAAGCCCCCAACATCCGTCATGTTCAGTCCCAAAGGCCTGTTCAAGCGGCTTCACTCCCTCGTTTGAAAGGAAGGTGGACAGGCTGCCATCAGAGCAGCTGCCCCAAGAGCACCTGCTGTTTCGCTGTCCTCCCCTCCGGCGGGCCACTCCATGTGCGAGGCTGTGAGGGACGCCTGTTAAAATGCCTGCACAAGCTCAGTGCGCGCCGCAAACACAGACACAGTGCGAACAGGCGGAGGGGAAGTGCGCTCCAATGGTTGCCAGGGCAACTGAAAAGTATTAGGAGAGATTTTTCTTTTTCTTTCTTCTATTTTTCAGTTTCTAGAACAAGCATATATTGTTTTTGTCCCAGAAATTAAATCAGTAGCATTTACTGTAGGAAACGGTCCTTTTCGGAATCTCGCCAGGGCCCCCAAGGCCAGCTGCGCGTGTGCCCCTCAGACCAGCCACCCGCTGACTGCCTCGCCCGCAGGCTCGGGTCCTGGGGTCCTCACCGTCCGGGGCTCCCCGGCCTGCGGATAAATGGCTCCAGCTGCCACCCCCCCTCTCTGCGGGACAGTCATTGCTCACAGGCGGTTCCACCGCAGCCGGCCTCCAGCCGCCTCCCGCCACCCTCGCCCTTGTCTGCAGACCTGTTTCCGCCCCTGCCTGGCTGGCCCGCCAGCCGTCTCCCAGGCCCCCCCCGGAATTCAGACTTCAAGCCCTCACTGTGGCTTCCTGCGCTTTAGAGCAAATGTCCCTCCAGAGTGAACGCATGTGGAGTTGATCCCCGATTGCCTCCCTTCTGCCCTACCGCCCGCGGCGGCCCTGTCAGCCCTGCGGGGAAAGGGGCGCGAGCTCGGAGCTGGGGGGCTGACAGCGCCCTGGTGCCTCTGTCCCAAGCCCTCAAAGTAGGGGGAGCCGTCAGGCCAGGACCCAGGCGGAAGGCACTGCTGAGACCTGGCAGAGGTGACCTGAAGACTCAGCCCTTGGGAGGACCCTCCCGCCTGGCCCGGCCTGTGCCCGGCTGCGCTCCCGAGCTGTTTCTGAGCGGAGTGAAATGCTCGGGCGGCTGCGCTTTACCTTCTGGGGCCTGCTCAGCTCGTCACCCTTCCCCATGCCCGCTTCCTCGCCGAAGCCCTGGGACGTCTCCCGGCTGTGCAGCGCGGACAAGGCCGCGCACCCCTGCTCCAGCGGCCTGAGGACTCGGAGTGCACACAGGTGAAGCGCCTGGAACCACGCTTGGCACAGAGCAAGTGCTCTGTCGGCGCCTCTGATGCAGGGCCACCCTGCTTCCCATGCTATGGGCCCGGGGCTCGTTAAGTGGGCCTGGGTCAGGGCGGCACCCAGGCCCGCACGGAGGAGGACTCTCAGGCGCCCGGAATGCGGAGTGGCCGAACCCAGCTTGTGCCTGCGGCTGGGGAAGGCCTCCGACCCCTCTGAGTGTCGCCCTGCCCGCCTCGCGGGGGGACGGTACTGGCCGCCTCCAGGGATCTGGGGTGAAATGAGGTGCGCCTGGGAGTTCCTCGCCCAGCTCAGGGCCTGTCAGGTGCCCGCTGCCCCCCAGGACCGCCAGCCTACGCATATCCTGTATGCCCGCTAGAGGAAGGCCCTCTGGGCGCTGCAGGGCACAGAGCGCAGCGGGTGGTGCGGCCAGCGCGCCCCTAGGCCGGCCGGAGCGCACGCAGCCTGGACCAGGGACACGCCGCCCGCCCCCGCAGCCCGCCCCGCAGCCCGCAGCCCGTCCCGCAGCCCGCAGCCCGCCCCTCAGCCCGCCCCCCGCAGCCCGTCCCGCAGCCCGCCCCCCGCAGCCCGCCCCCCGCAGCCCGTCCCGCAGCCCGCCCCCCGCAGCCCGTCCCGCAGCCCGCCCCCCGCAGCCCGCCCCCCGCAGCCCGTCCCGCAGCCCGCAGCCCGTCCCGCAGCCCGCCCCCGCAGCCCGCCCCGCACACTCATCGGCTGCTCCTGTCTGTGATTGCCCCGGGCCCTGTGAACACTCAGGAACGGCCCGCCTGTCCCCCGTCCCTTGTGCCCCCGAGGGCATCTCACCTGCGCCCTGAGCAGCCAGGAGGAAGAGGAGGCAGCAGCGAAGGCCGCAGCTGGAGCGGACGCGCGCAGGCTGGGCCATGTCGGGGGGCGGCTGCTTGAGGCTAAGGGCTGGCACCCCCTCGCCTTATACCGGGCCGGGTTTGACGTCACGGGGGCTGGGGCCCTCCGGCCTGGGCCTTAAACAAACGGAAGGGCCGCCCCGCCCCGCAGGCTGCCCTCCTGATAGTGGGAGACCGCAGCCCGCCAGGGAGCCAGGAGCCTGGGCGCCCGCCCGGGCTGGGCCTGGGGAGAGGAAAGGGCCGGGAGGGGAGACTGCGGGCTCAGCCCCAGCAGGGTTCCCGCGGGAGATGGCAGGTTCTAGAAGGACTGAGCTCTGGGTGGGCAGGACGGGGAGGGGAGACTGGATGCCCTGTTCAGGAGGAGATTCAAATTCTGGTTCTTCTCCAGCTTCGTCTTCTCTCTTCGCCTGGTGCGCCAGCCCAGCTCTCCACGCCCCTTGCTCACACAGGGCCGCTCTTTTTCCCTGGGTGGAGCTGCCGGTGGGTCAGGTGAAAGAGCAAAGGCGGGGCAGCTGACACACAGCCCACCTCTGCAGACACGGGTGCCCGCAGGTGGCCCTATGTGGAGGTGGCAGTGAGAGGGAAGAGACAGACACGGCCCCCAGGCACTGGGCTGACATGCCTCACGCGGGCAGGGACAGGCCACGCAGAGGCACTGGAGGCCCCTTCCCCTCTCCCACCACAGCGCCCATTCACCCTGCACAGAAATGCAGAACCCTCATGTCTAGGATCCCCCAGTCTTCCCCTTCCCTCCCTCCTGATCCCTTGGCTGAAGTAAGCATTAGCTCAGAGACTGTCCAAACCCATCCACTGGCCCCCAAGTGGCAGTGCCTGGGACTGGGATGGGGGGGAACAGACTGGGGGTCTCTGAAGAGAGGCAGAGCCCTGGGTCCAGGAGTTTCAACCACCACCCCTACCACGCACTTCCTGTGTTCCCTGTGGGTCTCCTCTCGTGGAAGGTCAGTGCCCACAGGCAAGGTCTTCGCCTTGTAAGGACCCAAGAAGGACAGTTTTGCCCCCACCCCAGCTGCCTCCCCAGCGTCTGGCACAGTGCCTGGCTCACAGCAGACAATCAGTAAGCGTTTAGTAGGCCCCATGCAGTGGAAGCCGGGCAGACACCGCCCTTGTTGGAAAGTGACACGGCACCTGGAGCGGAGAGGGCCAGGACCTAGAGGGCAAGAGGCCAGGGCCTGGGGCAGTGCGGCTCACGGGGGTACTAGGGGGCTGACCATGTGAATTCCTCCCATTACTTGGCGTGACTAGTCCCTAAGCCCTGGGCAGGGCTGGAATGGGTGGGAAGAGGCAAACAGGTCCATTGCTCATTAATGTGATTAATGGGAGATTAATGAGGCTCCATGGAGTCAGGCCAAGACACTACTCAGAACTGGGCAATGCCTCCTGCAGGATGGGGACCTGAGGCAGACGCAGGCCCCCTGGATGCCACCTGGACTCTACTACTCTGTACCCCGTCCTTTCCCCAAGGACCCAAGAAGGACAATTTTGCCCCCACCCCCCCGCCAGGGAACATTTGGCAATGTCTAGAGACATTGTTGTTACAACCTGGAGAGAGCTGATACCGGCATCTAGTGGGTAGAGGCCAGAGATGCTGCTAAACATCCCATAATGCACCCACCAGTCTCCACAACAAAGAACTCTCTAGCCCCCTATGTCAGCACTGCTGTGGGGGTGGGGGGTGAGGGGGACTCATTGTATAAATAAACTTCCACCCCTCTTTTTAACCACAACTCCCCAGAGGACCGAGGCATCTGAGGTGGAGGAACCCAGAGGGAGGTTGTTGTGTTTGAGCTACAGCCTGAAGGACTGGTCACAAAACAGCCCTACCAGCTACTGGCCTTTGAGCAGTGCCGTGTGCCAAAGGTGCCGAGCACCTTATCTCACTATAACCTATGAGGCTAGCAATGTCAGCCCATTTTACAGATGAGAATAAACAACCTCTGATCTCGGAAGGACTTGCCCCAGGCCACACAGCTGGTGAGCAGCAGAGGCCAGAAGTGACTGGTACCTGCCTGGTGGCAAAGCCCATGCACTGGGGCAAATGCACAGAACTGGGACCAGTGGAGGAGACACTGTTTCACTTCCTGAGAATGTTCCCAGCATCCACCCGGGGTGTCCAGGAGGCACCCCAGAGCAGGGTTCCTCACTGCCCAGAGGTGAGGGAATTGGGGCCTTGGAACGGCCAGGAGGCTCTGTATGAAGGAGATGTGAAGGGGAAACCCCCTCCTGTGTCCTGGGGACCCAAGTAAGGTGCCTCAGCCAAGGGGTGCCTTTGATAGTTGGGGAAGAAGGTGGGAATGGGGAGAAAGGGCAAAGGCTGGCAGACCTAGAGACCATCTGCGCTGGTCCTTCCTTCCAGGCGTGGGAACGCTGTGTCAGGGAGCGGCCCAGACCACGGCCTCCCCTCACCCCACTGCCCGAGGAGGCCTGGGGGGCCCACGGCCACAGCCATTCACCGGCAGGAAACAGCCCGGTTGGTGTGAGTAGAAGGCTGGGTACATATTTTTAGTTTTTCTCTATTAGCCCCCAAATGCCTTTTTTTAATTGAGGTAACATTGGTTTATAACATTATAATAGTTTCAGTTATACAGCATTACAACCCCCCGTCCGCACATACTATATCATGCCCACCGCCGAAAGTCTAGTTTCCACCCATCACCAGAGTTGCCCCTTTACCCGGTTCACCGCCCTCCCCCCCATCCCCTCGGGTCCCTGCCAATCTGTGGTCTGCCTCGATGAGTTTGCTTTGCTTTGGTTGGTGGGTTTGGGTCTCTTTTTCAATGAGTCTGTTTAGGGGAGGAGGAAGGAAGGCCTGAGGAGAGGGTGTTCGCCGTCCTTGCCCCGCCGCTTCACTTGACGGCGTAGCGCTGGCTGGTGGCCTCACCATGGTGGCAGCCGTAAGGGGTCACAGAGCCACAGCCACACCCCACGCTCACCTCCTTCCGGAACTGGCAGGCCTGTGAGAGGAGGGGGATAGGGCGGGTTAGCCGAGAGCCCGCACGCACCTCAGAGCTCCGCAGCATAAGCTCATTGCTCTGAGGTGGACACCGCCGTTCGCACTTCACCTGGGATTCAGTGACCTTGTCAGTCGACAAGGGGGAGTAACACTACCTATATCACAGGGTTGCTGTGAACTTGACACATAATAGGTACTATTTAAGTATTACTTATTTGTAATGGTAACAAAGACTCTGGAGCACAGAGAGGTTAAGTAACTTGCACAAGGTCACCCAGCTCTAATGTCAGAGACAGGATTCAAACTGTGGCCCCACAGGGCTGATTCTTCACGGCCAAGAGCTGAATCGGAGCCTCCGTGAGCTGGTCAGCCTCCAGCACCCCCCAGCCTCTCTGTCAGTGTCCCTAAGCACCCACGCTGCCTGGTCAATGTTTCCTCCCAGCCACCAAGACCGGGGTTCCTTTTTCCCCTTGCTCCTCCCTATGGGTGTCACCCTTCTCGCTGGAGCCCCTGCTCTCGCCAGAGTCCCAGCCCCGCTGCACTGGGACCACAGCTGCACTCACCTTCTTGATACCATAGAGCAGGAAGGCGATGGCTGCCACCACGGTGACGGTGATCAGCACGATGGCCCAGTCTGGAACGGAGCCCTTCTCCTGAGGGCCGGGGCCTGAGGAACAGAGCCGGACAGTGACGCAGGCCACGGGGCCTCGAGCCCGCTCCCCACTGCCCTGCATGGCTGCCCACCCTCCCCGCAGGCGACTCTCCTGTTTGTGGGACCCCAGGACCACGCTTCCCTGTGGCGTTCTCTCCTATCCTCTTGGGAACAGGATCTCAGTGGAGAGGTTTTAAACGGCTCCAACCCAAGCTTTTGGTAGAAATGGATGGGCTGAGTCTATAAAAATGAAGAGTCTGAGAATAGCCAAGACTCTGAAAGAAACAGCAGCGGACTCGTACGCGCCCCGCAGGCTGCCAGAGCCGAGCCATCCAGCCCTGTGGCGCTGGAGACAGACGGAGCAGACACGTGCAAGAGCAGAACCGAGCCAGACAGACAGCACATTAGGGTCACCTGACCTTCGATAAAGGCGCTTGCACAGGGCCATGGCGGGGAGCGACTGAGGGTCTGGGAAATCAGTGGTTCTGGGGCGACTGTCATCACTAAGGGAAAAATTTGGCCTTGACCTTTGCCTCACTCCACACACAGGAATTAATCTGAGATGGATCATAGGCTTAAATTTAAAAACTAAAATAATAAAGCTCCTGGAAGAACATGTTCGAGAATATTTTCATGACCTCGACAAAGGCAAGAGAATGTCTCAGGCAGGATACAAAAGGAACTAACCCCAAGAGAAAAGGCTAAGAAATTGAAAAGCACGAAGGGGCTCCACTTTGTGAGGCTCTGGGGAACTGCCCACTCACGCTGCTGCGCACAGGACACCCCCGCCCAGAGCTCTGGGCCACGCGCTGACGAGTCTTTCAAAGATGCACTGAGCAACAGAAATATCACCTGGTGAGGCTGAGACTGGTCCGGAAACACTCCCAGAAGTGGGGGGAGCAAAAGTCTGAGGACCACTGGGAAAATTCCCAGAGGTGGAAGAAACTGACATGGTAGGGCGACTCTCTGAGACAGTGGGAACAGTCACAGAGACACCCCCAGGGACAGTAGGAAGGCCCCCAGGGACAGTGGGGGTACCCCCAGGAACACCCCCAGGGACAGTAGGGAGACCCCCAGGGACAGTGGGGAGGCCCCCAGGGACAGTGGGGACACTCCCAGGGACAGTGGGGAGGCCCCCAGGGAGAGTAGGGAGACCCCCAGGGACAGTGGGGAGGCCCCCAGGGAGAGTAGGGTGACCCCCAGGGACAGTGGGGAGGCCCCCAGGGAGAGTAGGGTGACCCCCAGGGACAGTGGGGAGGCCCCCAGGGAGAGTAGGGAGACCCCCAGGGACAGTGGGGAGACTCCCAGGGACAGTGGGGAGACTCCCAGGGACAGTGGGGAGGCCCCCAGGCACAGTGGGGAGGCCCCCAGAGACAGACGGGAGACCCCCAGGGACAGTGGGGAGGCCCCCAGAGACAGAGGGGAGATTTCCAGAGACAGAAGGGAGACCCCCAGAGACAGAGGGGAGACTTCCAGAGACAGAGGGGAGACTCCCAGAGACAGATGGGATGCCCCCAGAGACAGTGGGGAGGCCCCCAGAGACAGAGGGGAGACCCCCAGGGACAGTGGGGAGGCCCCCAGAGACAGAGGGGAGACCTCCAGAGACAGTGGGGAGACCCCCAGAGACAGAGGGGAGACCCCCAGAGACAGAGGGGAGACTTCCAGAGACAGAGGGGAGACCCCCAGGGACAGTGGGGAGGCCCCCAGAGACAGAGGGGAGACCTCCAGAGACAGTGGGGAGACCCCCAGAGACAGAGGGGAGACCCCCAGAGACAGAGGGGAGACTTCCAGAGACAGAGGGGAGACTCCCAGAGACAGATGGGATGCCCCCAGAGACAGTGGGGAGGCCCCCAGGGACAGAGGGGAGGCCCCCAGGGACAGTGGGGAGGCCCCCAGAGACAGTGGGGAGATCTGCAGAGACAGAGGGGAGACCCCCAGAGACAGAGGGGAGACTTCCAGAGACAGTGGGGAGACCCCCAGAGACAGAGGGGAGACCCGCAGAGACAGAGGGAAGACTTCCAGAGACAGAAGGAAGACCTCCAGAGCCAGTGGGGAGATCCCCAGAGATAGAGGGGAGACCCTCAGGGACAAAGGGGAGACGCCCAGGGACAGAGGGGAGATGTGCAGGGCCATCCCCAGAGATAGAGAGACTGTCAGAGACAGTGGGGATGCCTCCAGACGTTGTGGTCCTCAATGGCTTCAGCTGAGCTGTTGGAAAAGAATGTGATAAGGTTAGAAGAGCAGATAACGTCCCTAGGTCTTAGCCCCAACGCCCAACACCCAGCACCCCTTTCGAGCCCGTGCTCACCTAGTGCGGCCAAGGCCTGCAGGCCCAGGAGCAGCACAAGCGCTGCCTCCATGGTGCCAGCCAAGTGTCCTCCCGGGCCCACGGCCGGGCTTTTTAAAGTCTCCAAGGCCTATTACATGCCTCTGGAGAGCCAGGTGTGCCGGGACCTCCATCAACACCAGGATCTCCATCCCCAGGGAGAGGTCACCAAGCTGTCCCCAGAGGATTAGCCTGTCCCAGCCTGATCCCAGGAAGCACTGGGCGAGGGGTGGAGTGAGTGAGCCTGAGGACTCCCCAACCTGGCCCTCAGCCTCTTCCCACTAGGGACCTGTCCCTCAGGCAGAGTCAGTCTCCCACCCAGACCCCCCTGAAAGGCAGGGGACCAGGTGTTCTAACCCCAGGTCCTCCTCCTGCTGCTAGAAGTCCAACTATTGGGGTGAGGATATATGGGTCTCTAGAAGAAGCAGGAATTGGGAGCTGGGTGGGGGTGAAGGACGTTGTGACCTGGGGACTGCATCTGACCCTTGGGAGACCCCGGGCAGGAGAGGTAGGGGGTGGACACCTGAATCCTCTCTCACCTGGACAGCTGCAGCCCATTTCCATTCTTTTGGGGGAGAAGAAGAGCAGCAGGGGAGACCTGCATGGTGTTCGGGGAGAGTGCACTGCAGGGGTCCCGAGCCCAGCTCTGGAGCCTGACTGCCCCGAACCACGCTTCCCGGCTGTGTGGCTCGGGCAAGTCACAAGGTGCATCTTCACTCCTCATACGAAGTGATCTAGTCCCTAGTTTAAAGGGTCATGATGAACATTAAAGGAAATGTTTCTAACGTGCCTAGCAGAGTGTCAGCTACGATTACCAAGAACGGAAAGACACAGGCTACTCCCCTCTCCTAAGAAGACTCAGATGCCCCAAAGCACCTCTCCATGTTCCTGCCTCCTACCTGCTGGGCCTGCTGTTCTTTCTGCCCATTTATTCTTCCAGTGCAAGTCTGGGAGTCCCATCGATGGTGTGGACAGTGTCTCCCTCCATCTCTGCCTCTATTCTCCTGTGCTGGGCCCTCTGGTTTTCAGAGGTGGGGGGAAATGTTACATAGGCAGACAGAAAGACCAAGGGCATGTGTCTGTGTGTCCAGGGGCTTACATGACTGGTGTGTCAATCTTGTCCATGTGTCTGGCATAACGAGGGATGAGTTCTAATCTCTCTGCTTCTGACTTGCTCTGTGACCTTAGTAAGTCATTCACCCTCTCTGGGCCTTATTTCCTAGATTTTAAAGAAAGGGGGTAAACTAGATGGACTCCAGACTTCCCTCTCCACGTCTGTCCTTGTGTTTGCCATTCTGAGTGCCTGTGACTAGGAAAATGAGGGTATCCCTTTTGCCTGAACACAAAAGGTGGGGCAAGTGGGATGTGATAAGGCCCATGTCTCCACCTGGGCTGTTTTAGAGCAACTAAAAACACTCAAAGATGAAAGGTCCCCATTACCTAGATTCCTCACCTGGAAAGTCACTGTGGCTTGGGGAGCAGGACAGCTGGGTTTGGGAAGAAACTTGGCTAATCCACCCCTCCCTTTTGGGGCCACATTCCTGAGCCCTTCGGTGGCATGAATGATGGAAATTAATTGTAGTTAATAATTAATCCCTGAAGAGCAATGAGAGGCCCAGGCATGGGTGAGGCACCCATGGAGTAGGGTGAGGAGGGACCACCCACTATTTTCCCCAACAGCCCAGTGAATGGCCCTCTCCTGGGTCCTCAAAGCCATATTGGGAGAACTGGAAAATCCAGTTGCCCAGCTGCCCCCAAGCACTTGTGCTAAGGATCAGCTGTAGAAAGGCAAGCCAGCGAGGAGAGACAGAGGGGCTTCAGGCATCTCCTCTATCCATCTGAGAAGTGAGGTGGCCACAATGGGGACCAGACTGCCCCTCTTCCTCCTCCTGACCCTCCTTGGCAGCTCACACGGAACAGGTGAGGGCCTGGAGGGCTGGAGGGCAGGACACAAGGGTCCTCATGGCAAGAAGAGGCCAAGAAGGGGAGCTAGAGAGACAGAGGCACCCAGTCCTGAGCTCCCCAGAGTTCAGGGGTGAACTGCAGCCTTGAGACGGCTGGGAAAGGCCTTGCTGGGAGGAAAGAACCGGGTGGGGCAGGGCAGGAGGTTACCCTGGTGGCTGGGTCGTAAGCTGAACTTCTGGATCCCTAGGGCCAGGAATGACTTTGCAACTGAAGCTGAAGGATTCCTTTCTGGAAAATCCCTCCTATAATTCCAGCTTCCTGGAGCTGCTCAAGAAGGTAGTTCTTTGGGAGGGAAAAGGTGGGCTGTGTGGACTCTGAGTGTGTTTCTGAGTCAGTTTGGGCCTCTCTGCTGGCACCTGGTCGTCTCCAGATATGAGGGCCATTTAACCCCTTCTCTCCGCCAGCTCTGCCTCCTCCTCCGCCTCCCGCCAGGGACCAGCCTCGCCCTGCACCAGGCAGGGCCCCCGCACCGGATCACGTGCGGAGCCTGAGAGCCGTGGAAGCCAGCGCGGTGCCCTCCGAGGCGCTGGCCTATCTCCCAGCAGCCCCTTCCCTGCTCAGTGGCAGTAAATACGCTGAATCCAATGACTTTGTGAAGGAATCGGACGCCTTTGAGAAGCAGAAGGGTTCGGGTGGGCGGGCTCTCCCTCAACGCCAGTGTCAGGCCTGGAAGGAATCAGGGGATTAACTGGGGACACACAGCACACACGCACACATGGGCGTGAGCATACACTTCAGGTGAGATCTGCAGAACGCCTGGCAGGAAGGGAAGACCGCGTGTTGAGTGACTCTCTCCCCAGCCCATGCCTGCAGCAATCTCATATGCAGGATGACAGGTATTAGTATCCAGTTTTACAGATCAGGAACTTGAGGCTTGGAGAGGACACGCTGGTCACCTGAGGTCCACTAACAGTGGGGAGGTCAGGCACCAAATGCCTGGGCTTCAGCAAGGTTTTCCTTTCCTCACCCTTTGCTTAAACTTTGGGGCTGGGGGCTCAGAACCCAGGCAGGGATGTGGAAAGACACCCCCAGGACATGAGCTCCCTGACCCAGGGACCCACACAGGTCAATCAGGGTAGAAGGCAGAGTGGGAGGCAGCTCAGGTGAGAGATGGGGGGTTCAGCTGATAGAGGATAGTCAGCTGGGGGGGGGCAGTGCTAGCAGAGGTGGTGCTGGCTAAACACGAGGACATGTAGCCACACAGATCCACACTTGAGTCCTGAGTTTCTCAGCTGCGTGGAGCCTGCATTTCTCACCTGCAAAATGGGAATAGTGCCAGTACCTGCTTCATAGGATTGAGGGTTACACAGGTAAGCTACCCAGGGCACAGGGCACTGTGCCTGTCAGAGAAGGGGGCACAGCAGCAGGGATTGGTATTAGAGTGGAGACCCAGTCCCCACACATAGTCCCATCAGGGTCCGGGGTTGTCCTCCTGGTTTTCCTGAGGCAGGCTCATCTGACTGCCCACTCAAGATTGTCTTGCCTTCTTACCAGCCGTCTCAAATTGCAAGCATGCAGCCAAGACTTGACCATTTGGGGGTATTAATATGATGACTTCCTGTCCTCCACAGTACCCACCCCTGCCTACCATATGGCCACCCAACCACCACCACCACCACATGAAGGCAGAGCCTGGCTGCTTTAGAGGGAGGTGAAGGCAACAGCTCCGTGTGGAGCATCCCTGAAGATGAGGGGACACAGGAATTAGGAGAGTAAAAACAAAACTTACAAAATCCCCCTACTCTCCTTTGTAATTGTCCTGAGACAATTAGCCCAGAGAAGAAGTAGCTGAAGGCCCCAAAGAACCCAATCATTCATGACTTGCCCCTAGCCTGCCTGCACGAGGGGCAAGTGACACCTATGGGTCGTGTGTGTAGCCCCCAACAAGCTGGGGAACTAGATGTCCAGATCCCCAAAAGGCTGGAAGGGCAGACTAACTGCTTCGAAGCCTGGTTCTTATATCTCAGGGCCTGGGATTACTGGACTGTGATTTCCAGATTCCTTTCTCAAAGAATCCTCTTCCCAGACTCAAGACAGAGCAGTGCAGCGCAGCGCAAATAATGCTTTGGGGTTCATTAGGCCTGGGGGTGGCAGAGACTGCTAAGTGTCCCCTAATAAGCATTCTCCTCCTTTTGGATAGTCATGTGGATTTTAGCTGAGCACCTGGCTCATTCCATTTCCCAGCCTCCCTTGCAGCTAAAAATGGCCATGGTCTAACAGGATGCAAGTAGAAAGGAACTATGCAAAGTCCTGGTAACATCCTTGAAAGGAAAGGAGCTGTCGCTTCAGAGGGAAGGAAACAAAGTCCTCACAATGGCCAACAAGGTCCTAGAGCAGCACTTCCCAATAGAACTTTCTGTGATGATGGAAATGTTTTAGAACCTGCGCTGAGCAATGTGGTAGCCACTAGCCACATGTGGCTATAAAACACTTGAAATGAGGAACTGAATGTTGCACTTTTAGTTCCTTTAGATAACCAAATGGCTACCATTTTGGACAGCACCACCCTAGATAATCCTCCTTGAGCCTTCCTACCCCTACCCTACCGCTCATGCGCTTCGCTTACCCACCCCCCTTGCCACTCTCTGAACACTCCAGACATGCTCACATCCTGGCTTTGCTCTGGCTCTTCCCTCCACCTGAACACTGCTCCCAGACATCCACTTGGCTAATTCTTGCACCTCCTGCAAGACTTTGCTTAAATCTCACCCCTACAATGAATTCTACCCTGACCCCCTTTTAAGACTACAATCTGCTTCCCCCACACACACACCCAAGTCCCCTTACCTTGTTCTACCCTTTCTTTTTCATAGCACTCACGACCTTCAGACACACTATATCCTACGTACTTACATATTATTTCTGACTTTCCCTGCTAGAGCCAAAGTACTACCAGGGAAGTGATCTTGGTTTCTTTCACTCACTGATGAGTCCAAGGGTCCAGAACAGGGCCCAGTACATAGCAGGTGCTTAAGAAATACTTGAACTTGGGGAAGAAAAAAAGGAAGCTGCCCACCCCTCCTGTCCCTTTCCTCCGGGTGGGAATGTGGGTATGCTGGTGGGAACTAGGGGTTCTTAGACCCAGTTAGCAGGAAAATGGGAGCCCCATCACCACAGAGCCCAGTGAACAGAACATTTACCTCACTGAATCCACCATTATATATGAAGCTTGCTTAGAGCAACCACACAGAACTTACACCTAATTTATTGGGTTGAATCCCAGTGATACTTTACACAAGCAACTTTTACTCTCAGTACATTTCTTTCTCTCTGAAATGGAGAGAACACCCCGACCTCCGAGGTTCTCGGGGTTAAATAGCCAGGGAGGCCCCAGCCATAAAAGGCCGGCCATAAACAGCAGCTACTCAGAGCTGCTGCACAGAATGGAACTTGGGCATGGAAGGGCCAACCCCTGAATTCTACAAAGATGTTTGGGGTGGGAGGTCGGCATCTGTGCATCTCTGTACACCCCATCAGGTGCTGGCACTCCAGTCTCAGGTACACAGAGTAGAGAGGGGCACTCCTTGCAGCCCCTCAGGCCTGGAAGAAGTCTCTGCTCCTCTCAGCACCCCTGGGAATGGGGCCAAGGAGCAAGAAAGTGGAGAAGGAAGGGCCAGCAGAAGTCAGGGCACTGTAAGTCCGGGAAGTAGGTGGAACGTGGGTCACTGTGCGAGGCCTACAAGACAGCTCCTCTTTCCTCCAGTGAGGCGGGCACCGCCCAACACCCACCCTCCCACTGTGGCACAGCCCCAGGAAGAGGTGGACCTCCTCCTTTCCCAGGCCAGTCTCTGGGAACAACTGAAAGGCAAAAAAGTCACCACTGAGGGAGAGGGACAAAAGAACAACAGGCAGATGCATTTGAGAGTTTTAAGTTTATCTGAATTTCCTCATGCCTAAACTTTCCGGTGGGGCTGCGCCAAGGGGAGCTGGGGCGGCCATGTCAGCATCTCTGTGACCAAGGCAGTCTGTCCCCATAAATGAGGGAAGTGAACCAGGTGGTCTCTGAGGTCCGATCTTGCCAGCAGCTGCAGGACCAACTTGTCCTCAAAGGCAGGCCTGGGAGGGCGGAGAACTGCCAGGGACAGTGTGTGAGGGCTCAGGGCTCCCTGGGGCTAGAGACCCATCCATCAGCTGCCGGAGGTGAGAGGCCGCCTTGTCTAGTTTCGACAATTCCAGTTGGAGGGAAGAAAGCTGGACGGGGTGAGAAGCAGGTTAAGGATCCAGGTAGAAGGCCCACCCCCTCCTACATTCCCTCATGAAGGTGGGTTCCCTGGGTGGCCTCCCAGCCTCACCTTCTGCTGTCTGTGAGTCTCTGCCTCTCCCTCTGATGGGGTCCGGGCTATGAGGCCATCGAGCTGCTTCTGCAATTTGTGTCTTCGGGCAGCCAGCAGAGGCAGGTGGGCCTGGGGATCCACCAGGCCCTGTGGGAGAACAGAGGCATCTTGCAGCCTGCCCAGCACCTCCCTCCTCCCCATACTAAGACTCCTCCTCACTTTTATAGTTCTCGCCTTGCCCTCCTCCCAACATCCTTTTTGACCCCTCCCCTGCACCAATCTCCTCTGGGCACCTGCAGCTCCATGTAGACCTGGACGGTGTCACTGAGTGGGGTCTGGGCCCAGCCAGAGGGAGCGGCTGCGCCTGCAGGTAAGAGGCCCACAGCCCCGCAATGGCTCAGGGTGCCCAGGGGCTCCAGGAAGGCCTCAAAGATGCTCTGCCCTCCAGGCTCTGAGCACTGCAGCAGCACTGGGAGGAAAGGGACTCTGTCAGGGCAAGGCCTGAGACCCTGCCTCCCAACCCAGGCCCTGCCCCAGGCCCTCCCCTCCGCCCTGCCAGCCTTCTTTCTGCACAGACTCGGAGCCCAGGACATGCCTCACCTCGAGGCCGCACCTTGGTGAGCTGGTATGTGGCTCGGAGAGCCCTCAGCGCCTGCACGGCCTCCTGGACCCGGGAAAAGCGCTGCTCCAGCTCAGGCTGGTGCCAGCGCTCCTAGAGACAGGGCCCAGAATTGAGCAGCAGGCTCCTGGGAGAGACTCTATCAACTCTCCTGGCTCCCCCCTCCCCCCTGCCCAGCCCACTCTTCTGTACCCCTCAAGGATGGAACCTGGTGAAAATGGGGGCCACCTAGGAAGGTCTTAGATGGTCAGTGGCTGGTGCCTATTTAGACGCTCTGATTGAAGATGGTAAACAACCAAAAATAAATTTTAAAACGTTTTATGCAAAATTCACAAAACCACATAACTCACAAAGCACATAATTTAAAAAAAATTTAGTTAAGCTTTAAAATGACTTTTTGGGTAAGTCTGCTGCATTCATCCTTCTCAAGTTATTAAAGCTTAAAATTGCACTGAGACTTTGAGACATCCTATTACTAAAATCCATCCTCATCAGGGCATGACATTGACTACTGTCCCAGATTTAAAGACGGGGAAGCTGAGGCCCAGCCACATAGCTAGCAAGGACCAGTCTTGGGACCCAGTCCTGCTCTTGTCCACGGTGCTAATACTGCTCCCCAAGACAGCACTGCACAAACAATCCACCCCCCACAGACTCCAAAGCAAAGTACAAACCACTGCTGTCAATGACCCCGCAGCAGCCAAGCCTTTCAGACCACTCCCCACCCTCCCCTCGCAGTCCCACTCACCAAGCTTTGGGCACTGGGGTAGGGGGCAACACAGATGCTGGGGGTGGGGGCACCACCTGGCCTGGGGGGCAGTCTCTGCCACAGTTCCTCTGCCAGGAAGGGCATGAATGGGGCGAGGAGGCGGAGGCCCACATCCACAGAGAAGAGCAGCACTTGAGGAGGCCCAGGGGGGCGGGGGCAGTGGGACAGCCCCGGCTTCACAGCCTCCTAGGAAAGCAGTCTGCGGGTCAGGGGAAGGGGCTAGGCCATGGCTATGGCCCCTCCACACACTGGCTGCCCCACCAGCCAGGACGCTGTGTGTGAAAAGCACGCAGCATCTTGGACGCCATCAGCTGTCCCACAAGAAGGGGATCTCAGGAAGGGATTCTCAGAGGTGGGTAGGGAATCAAATTGTCAGGAAGGCTGTGTAGTTTAGAAAGAAAAGTGCTGAGTTTTTTGTTTATCAAAGAGAAAGGATTTTTTTAAAGATTGAGAAACTGATGTCAGCAGTGGCCCTGAGCTAGCAGCATCACCTGGGACAAGCAACGACAATTTTCACCACCCACTCATCTGGAGAGCCAGCACTCTGGGGACAGGGGACACAGGTTAACAGCTGTCCCCCCCACTAGTTCTCACACAGGATTAAGTGTGAGAGCCCTGGATGTAAAGACCTGATGCCTCCTCCCAGCCATCTAGGCTCCCAGCCTGCCCAGGGCCTGCCTAGCAATCAGAGCCTGAGGAAAAGGCCCCATTCACCTCCTGGCCCAGCTTCCTCAGACTGTTTCCTAGAAGTCTCCCCACCCTCTCCTCTCTCCCCAGGCAACAGGCAGGGAAGAGTGACTAGGCCAGTCCCCAGAAAGAGGGGAACTGGGATTCTCTGGCTCGTCCATCTTCCTGTCCTAACTGAAGGGACCATCGGGAGCCCAGCTGAGAGCTCTGCCAAGGACCCCCATCTCCTGATGAGGAGCAGGTCTGCAGGACAGCAGAGCACCAGCCCCACCCCACTCACCAGGTAGACATCACAGAGGCTGTGCAGCCAAAAGTGGTGCAGGGCGTGGGTCGCGAGGGGGAGCTCCCGGGTGAGGAAGCCTCGTTCACACTCTCGGGCAGTTCGGGCCAGGCGGCTCAGGATCCAGGCATCCATGGGGGACGAAGGGGACAGCTGTAGGCAGAAGGGGGCTGCAGGACACGGGGATGGCTCGACTCCCACTCCCCACCTTTCCTTCCAGATGCCACCTTCCGCCTGAGACATCAGACAACCCCACTCCCAAGCATCTCCTCTCTCTCACCTCCTCCACAGGCTGGGGCACAAATTTCTCCCCTAGAACATTGAGGGTAAAGCGCAGAGCGTTCCAGATCTTGTTGCAGAAATGTCGGGAGCTCAGGACCTCAGAGACAGACAGGTGCAAGTCACCTGCTGGGAGAGTAAGGAGAGAGCGTGCAGGTGGACAGCGGTGGCACAGGGCGTCCTCAGTCCTGCCAGCCCCTCTTTGCGCCCCAACACCTCCTCGCCCGGCTTACCCAGGGCCCCATGGGTACACAGGGCAAACCGCAGAGCATCTGTCCCACACTCGGGGATACCGTGAGGGAAGTCCTTTCTCTGCAACCAGAAGGAGGAGGGTGGCAGATGCCCATGAGGCCGCAGGACCAGAGCCTGGGCCACAGAGGAAACCAGGGGCTATAAGCTATAGAGGCCAAGTGGGGCAGACACCAGGGATGCACCTGAGCTGCAGCAGCGATTGCCAGCTCCGTAGGTTCCAAGTTCCCATCCTTCAGCTTCTCCTGTAGCACCTGGGACAAGTAAGTATTCACTGGCCTCAGTTCAAGACCCTCCCCTACGAGGGTCCCACCCACTGTCCGCTCCTCTCCCCCACAACCCCCAGCCCTGCCCAGCCCGCATCCTGACCTGCAGCTCCGCCCCTCTGATGATGTCCCGTGGGTCCAGCACATTCCCCAGGGACTTGCTCATCTTCCGGCCCTGCCCGTCCCGCACCATGGAATGAAGAAGCACCTGGAGGCACCAAGGGGTCAGCAGAGGGTAGCCTGGAGAGCCCTTCCCTGGAGGGCCCCTGGGGACCTACGCCCTCCATGCTCTAGGGCTTAGGGTGGACAGTGAATCGGGAACATGGAAAACACCACAGCAGGTGCTAGAAAAGAGGACAAGGTTGGGGAAAACTGGAGAGTTACCGAGAGGGACAGGGCACTCAAGGGCTGTTACCTTGTTAAAGGGGAGCTGCCCTGTGAGCTGGGTCCCCAACATGATCATGCGGCCCACCCAGAACAGCAGGAGGTCACTGCCAGTCTCCAGAAGTGACAAAGGGTAGAACCGAGTGAGGTCTGTGGTCTAGGAGGGAAAAGATAAGCAGGAAGAGGCCCTGGGTGCCATCTCCTCCAGGCTTTCAGGGGCCCAAGTGTGTCTTTTACCATCCCCACCTTCACGCTCTCCTGCTCAGCCCGGTGCCTCACCTGCTGTGGCCAGCCCAGGGCAGAAAAGGGGAAAAGGGCGGAAGAGAACCACGTGTCCAGGACATCAGGGTCTGTGAAACAGAACAGGGAACGGAGACAACTGGAACCTCAGCCTCTAGGACCTTGGCCTGCTGCTGCTCAGCCCCACCCTTCCAGCCCAGCCTCCCCACCAGTTTTCCCACCCCACCTCTCCGAGACCCAGGCACTCACCTTGCTCCAGGGTCAGCTCTGCCCCTGGCCTCCCTGTCAGCTCTGCAGCTACTTCCCTGGCCTCAGCCTCTGTCCGTCCCACCACCCAGCAGGCCTCTCCGTCTCCCTGCAGAGCAAGGGCAGAGTGAGGAGTGTGAGGATGAACACCTGGCTGGTGGGAAACCTCAGTGTCTCGGTCTCTTCAGGGGCCCTATGGCAGTGAGACGAAGAAGGCTGGGCCCCGGAGCCAGCACGAACGAGGCAGGTGACATGGGAAAGGCAGGGAGCTGAGCTGGCAAGTAGACCTGGGACTCCTGGGACTCCGTGCTAAGCCTCCCGCCCCCTTTCTCTCCTGCACTGCCTCCTACCAACCTTCACAGGCTCCCCTACAAGCTGGTAGGCTGGAATCCGATGGCCCCACCACAGCTGCCGAGAAACACACCAGTCCCTGCCACAGAGAAGAGTGGCTTCTCAGCACAAGTGGTGGTCCCTCCCAGCTCCCAGAGAGCCCCCCTTACCCAATGCGGGAGAACCAGAGCCGCCAGTTCTTCTGGTGGAAAGAGGGATGGAGCTCCAGGGCCCCCGACTCCACAGCCTGCAGGGACACAGCCTCAGGTAGTCCTCCCCATCCTGCACCCACACCCTGCTTGGTTCCCCAGCTCAGAAAGGACCTCCCAAACCTCCTGAGCAGATTCTGGACTTGAGTGAGGCATGAGCCAGCCCTCTCTGGGCCACCTCGCCTCCCTGCCCACAGCTGTCCTGTTTCTTCATCGCATTCCCAGGCACCAGACCTTCCTCGCCACGCCATCTCACCTGGGCAGCTTGGTCCCCCATCTCCTGGCAGCGGACGAACCACTGGCTCTTCAGTAGGTACTCCACCACGTCCCCGGAACGGCTGCAAGGGAGACAGCTGAGCCCTTGCGCCTCCCGCCCTGGGCCTCTCCCCCAGGGACCTAGGACCCTCCTAGGTGCCAGGAACTCAGTACTGCGGTCATAGCAGCCAATGAAACTGACAGGGGCCCATAGTTTAGCATGAGGGGTGCAGAGCCCGTCCCATATCCCTCCTAGGTGTCGTCCAAGGTGAAGAAATTAAAATGGGTCACCTGCAAATGGGCAGCACCATGGGGTGGCTCTGGAGACCCCGGAACAGGCCCCGCTCCCTCAGTGCAGACAGAATCTTTTCCCGGGCCACAAATCGGTGAAGACCCTGGGAAACGGACAACAGTAAAGGTTAAAGGCCTCTAGAGAAATAAGAAAGTGGTAGAGGGGAGGAGGTGCAGAGGGTGCCCCCAAAGGATGGGGTAACACAGAGGTCAGAACCACCTGCAGCCAGTCCCCACAGAGGGAGGTCATGGTCCCATCCTCCGCGATGACACTCAAGGGGCTCAAGCCGTGTCGGGCCCCCAGCTCGGCGTCAGCAGGGCTGTGAGCTGGAGTCACCTTCACTGCCCCTGGGGGAGCAGAGCTGTGAGCACTGAACCCTGGCCCTGACTTTTGCTTTTCCAGAGGCATCTTCATCACCAGTACCTCCCGGCCCCTCCCTGCTTCTTTGTGCCTCCTTTTTGTTCCCCCCACCCACTAAGACCACTCCATACAAAGTTCCCCGCTCCTCCTTTCCTCCTACTGGTCCCCACCCTCCAGCACCCGGCCTTCTCTCCTTCCCCTGACCTCCACTCACCGGTGCCCATGTGTGGCTGGATAGCAGAGTCTGTGATGAGGGGGAGAAGCTGCCCTGTCAAGGGGTGACGAAGGTGTCGCCCATGTAGATGCTGAAGGAAGAAAGAGGGGTCAAGGACAGGCACATGTGCGCAGAGAGGTGTGGGCAGGGTGGGAGAATAAGAGGGTGAGAACCAAGGTAAAGAGCCAGACGAGGGTCAGCCTACGTCTTCTTAAGGGGCTGGAGCGTGAATGCTTCAGGCTCTGCCGGCCGAGCTCCTCCACCTGCCTCTGAGGCAGAGGTGACGGCAGCGTGGCGCGCATGGCAAAGGCCCGTGGACCTGCCCAGCCAATAGACTCAAAGCCCCTCGGAGCAGAGCTGAGAGCAGTCTTAGGAAAAGGAAGTAGAGGAAGCAGGAGAGAAGGAGCCACCACCCAGAAAGGGAGGGAAGAGAAAGCTATGGGCAGGAAGGCAGGGGCAGGGAGCACTGGGCATTACTGTGTATCGGGCATCGTCAGGATGAACGGCCACTGCCACGTCTCCAGGCAACGTCTCTGGCCTCGTGGTTCCTACCACAACCTCTGCTTCTGAGGACAAAATTCAAGCACATCTAGCTAGCAGTCACTCTCACCCATCACCCTGGAAACAACTAAAGCCAGAACTGAAAAAGAGAGGGCAGGAGCAGCCAGGCTGAAATAACTAGGGAAAATGAGGACCAGTGTCTCTAGAAGCCTGGGATGGTATCTGGTGCTAAGGATTCCTTGACAGCCTGTGTGGGAGAAATGGGGATGGTGTTAATAAGGGCAGCCAGAATCCCTGCTGGTGCCCAGAGGACATGGTCAGGCCCTAATCACAAATGCTGTGCCTTGTTCGGGTCCGGCACCAGCCCCTCCCACAAGAAACATCCTGACTGCTGCAGCTCACCTACCTCCCTTGTTCTGCACTCTTCAGAACACCCACTATTCACACCATACTTCAGACCTGACCTTTTGTCTCTCTTGGGGCGGTGGCCTCCTGCAGAATTACACTGAGCTCCCAAAGGGCAGTTACCACACACATCTGTCTACAGGGTCCAGTAGCCAAGGTAAGTGCCCACAGAACACAAACACTTCAGGTTCCTTCTGCCCCTCCCACTACACCATGTGTGAAACAGGCTGGTGGGTTCCCTCCAATCAGCCCCACTTGGGCTAGAGAAAACAGGGAGAGCAGAGACAGGTGGGAGGCCTTCTAAGGAGTGCCCTCACCAGGCTCTCCATCCACAGGAAAGGCCACAGAGACGAGAAGACCGAAAGACACAGGGGTGGGGCAGCCAGGTAACCGCAGCTTTGTGGGGCCAGGCAGGGACCGACTTTCCACCTAGAGGAGGGGAAGAGGGGTGGGTCTGAGAGCAGCCCTTCTGAGGCTCATGCCCAGTCTTCGCGCCTCCACTCCTCCGCCAGCCCAGCCTCCCTGCAGCCTATTTATTGAAAAGCCATTCAAGGGAGCAAGGAGCCACCTCCCTGAGCCCACACCTAATTCTTGTGCAGTAAAGCTGCAGTACATGTTCACCGAACACTTAAACCACACACAGGTACTGTGCTGAGCACCGTCCATGAGTTCCCACTTCATTCTCACACCACCCCAAGACACAGGCATTCCCATCAGCCCTACTGCACAGATCAGGAAAACTGAGGCTCGTAGACACCAGAAGTCACAGAACTGACAGTGGCACAACTTGGACTGAGTCAGGCAGCCTGGCTCCAGCCTTTGGGCTTTCACCTGCCACGGTGCTCTCCAAACCTGCTTCTCTCCCTCTGCCTCACCTCAATGTCCGAAATGGCTGATCTCAAAGCACAAGACCAGTTGACAAGCTGCTGGTTGCGGTACAACAGCCCTGCCTTGTGGAGTCGCACGAAAGCTTCGGTCACAGCCACTGAGGAACCCTAGAATAACCAGAGCATCCCCATCCAATGCCCTTCTCAGCCCGTCACCCCCACCCTGCTACCCCCAGCACACACCGCAACCCGCCTCCCTGAGGATCTCTAGAACTGCCGGACACCCACACGGACCAGGCTGGGCACACTCACAGCGTCCATAGTAAAGCACTCACGGTCCCAGTCCAGGGAGGCCCCCAGAGCTCGGAGCTGCTCACAGATCTCTCCACCCTTCCTGTGCCCAGAGAAGTTTGTCAGCAAACATATCCTGAACACTCACAATCAGGCCCCGTGACACCAGCAATGCTGGGGCTGGGTGAGTATGGCGCTGACCTAGCCTCTGGAGGCTAATGCAGAAGACTCACAACCAGTATGGAGCCTTCCGTGACCTTGAAAAATGCATTAAGTACTCTAGTAACAGAAAACGGGCAGCCACTTTGTGTGAAACCTAAAGAAGCTTTACAGAGAAGATGGCACGTGATGACAGACCTGGGAAATGAGGGTGATGCCAAGCAGATGGAGGGTGGCAGGGGGGAGCAGGAGTGATGATGAAATTGAGGCAAGGGAAAAAAATGGGATAAGTGGGCGAGGGGAGAAGCGTGTGTATATACATGTGCACATACATCAATAAACACATCCTACTGTATCACAGACACATACAGACACACACACACAGAGACACACAGAGACACACACAAACACACATAGCTTAGAGACCCAGGGAAGTGAGGGGGATGGGAAGAGCGACCACAAGCTGGAAGAGAAGCTAGGAAGCAAGGTCCCACACTCTCAACCTCCTTATGCCTGTCACACTCACTCCTCCTTCCACTTCCACACTTCCTGGAGGAAGTCTTCCCGGCTCAGTTCATGCCTCCTCACGCCTCGCTCCTTCCACAGCTGCTTCTCCACCACAGCCTATGAGATTATGGGACAAACAGTGAGTCAGGTCTCTTCAGGGGAAGAAATCTCTTTCATCCAAGAAAAGGAAACTGGCAAAAGACATACTTGGGTGGCAATTCCTGCATGATCTGAGCCAGGGACCCACAGCACCTGATCCCCACGCATCCGGTGCCTGCAACAGAAAGCCCACACATGAAGCCCTGAGCTTACATGTTTATCCTCCCCTCTCCTCCCTTCCCTTCCCCTCCAAAAACTCAAGCAGCCCCATTCCCCTCACCAGCGCACGAGAGCATCCTGGATGGCCACCGTCAGTGCATGCCCGATGTGTAGGGAGCCAGTGACATTGGGAGGTGGGATACACATGGAAAAGGTCTCCCCTGTGCTCTGGGGCAGCCTGGTCTAGAAGGAGCAAAGTCAAAGAGCAAGAGAGGACTGGATGTTACCTGGCGTATAGTTCCCTCTGGTGTCTCTAAGGCATAAAGAACTGTAGGAAAAAATGGTCCCGCACATAACAGGGAAGGGGAAAACCTGCCAAGATAATGTTTTGGGGACACCAGGGCCAGGAGACCATGTAGTTGGCTGTGAGCCCCAGATTCCAAGACTCAGTTGTGCCCACCAACCTCACGGGCCATTTATCCTGGGGACTGTTTAGTGCCCTCCCTGCCAGGTACAAACCTGATATTCAGGTTTGAAGAAGCCCTCTCGTACCCACCAAGGGTACCAGGCCGCCTCAACATATCGGGGGCTGTAAGCAGGAGGCAGGCGTACGGAGACATCTGTGGAGGCAAGACAGAGCTCCACTAACTCTCGGACTTCGTTTCTAGGCTGCATTTCAGCAGAAAAATGGGCGCCATGAATGTGAGAGAAAGTTTCCTAGTACCTTTCTTTTCACCAAGCTTCGTAGGGATTTCATACAACACTATTTCTTTAGGAGTCCAAGCCTTACTGGATTCTGCAGGTGGCTGGGGGGAGGGGCAGAGGAGGGGTATGCAGTTCCCAGTACACACCAGGCATCCAGCAGCCTCTCCTCCAGCCCCCTCCCGTCTTCTCAGAGGCCCAAGGACAAGCTGTGAGACCCAACCTTGTTCTGCGCTAACCCAGCCTCCAGCGCGGCCTGCTTCTCTCGCAGGCGTTTCTGTTTGGCTTCCCGGTTCCTCCTGGAGATGGGAGATCCATAGGGCTCTGCCTGGGTGGAAAGGGGATGGGACCTGGGGAGGCTCCCTGAGGGCCTCAGCCCCCATGGTCGAAAAGAGGCCAGAGGCCAATGAGGCATCAGGAGTGCGTGGAAAGGGGCCACGATCTGTTCCAGACAAACACCTGAGGAGAATATGGGGGTGCGGAGGTCACACCCCTAAGGTCACAGCCCGCTTCTTATTCCCGGCCTCCTGCTGGCACTGCTGTTATTCTCACCCAGCCCACACCCCTTCCTGCCTGAGGACTGGAGGGCACGCTGTCGACAGGACAGGACCCAGGAGCCAAGAGGACAGGGGATCTTCTGGGGAAGGGTCAGAGCTCCTGGCCCCCAACCTAGGCATGTGCCACGTGGGGGTGACCGCTGACACACGGGAAGGTAAAGGGCTCGGGGATTCCGGGAGAAGGCCGACACCTGAGCGCCGAGAGCCAGCAAGGAGCCGGGCCAGATGCTGCGCGCACGGCCCCCGGCCCCGCGTGCCCCCGACACCGCCCCGCGCGCTCACCCGCGAGCCTACCGCGACCCCAGGGCGCCCCGCAGCGGCGGCGGCAGCGACAGCGCGGCCGGGCGACCGGAACCCGACCCGGAACCCGACCCGCGACCGCGCGGCGCAGGCGCAGAGCTCCGCAGGCCCAGGCGCAGGCGCGGTGGCTGCCCCACCCCCGCCCTCCAGGCCTCACCTCAGGCCCTCCCGGCCCCACGCCCCGCCCTCCGGCCTCACCTCAGGCCCTCCCGGCCCCACGCCCCGCCCTCCCGGCCCCACGCCCCGCCCTCCGGCCCCACGCCCCGCCCTCCCGGCCTCACCCTCCGCCCTCCCAGCCCCCCGCCCCGCCCTCCGGCCCCACGCCCCGCCCTCCCGGCCACACCCCTCCGCCCTCCCGGCCCCACGCCCCGCCCTCCGGCCCCACGCCCCGCCCTCCCGGCCTCACCCTCCGCCCTCCCGGCCCCACGCCCCTCCCTCCCGGCCTCACCCTCCGCCCTCCCAGCCCCACGCCCCGCCCTCCCGGCCTCACCCTCCGCCCTCCCGGCCCCACGCCCCGCCCTCCCGGCCCCACGCCCCGCCCTCCCGGCCCCACGCCCCGCCCTCCCGGCCCCACGCCCCGCCCTCCCGGCCTCACCCTCCGCCCTCCCGGCCCCACGCCCCTCCCTCCCGGCCTCACCCTCCGCCCTCCCGGCCCCACGCCCCTCCCTCCCGGCCACACCCTCCGCCCTCCCGGCCCCACGCCCTGCCCTCCGGCCCAACGGCGGCACACGCGGTGAGCCGAACCCGCGGAGAGGAAGGCGCAGGGGCCTCGTCGCTCACTTTTACTTTATTAAACCAGCGGAGTCCCCACGTGAAAATAAAACGCCTGAGTCCCGGGACGGCGCCCGGCTCCGGTCCTGGTGCACGCGCTCAGGAGCTGTGCTTCTGCCTCTTCCAGAAGCGCTTGACGTCGCCGTGCCCGGCGGGCGTCACCACCATGAGCCGCTTGGCCGAGTTCTCGAACACCAGCACGCCCAGCTCCCGCGCGTGGGCCAGCAGCAGCTCAAAGTCCACTTGCGACAGGAACTGGTTATACAGGACGCCTGGGGCCGAGGGGGCGGCGGGGGAGAGGAGGGGAGACGTGACCTTTCCGTCTCTTCTGTGGCTCTCCCAACCGTGTTCAGGGCGGCAGTGCAGCACGATGAGAAATCCCACCAAAACCGGAGAGGTACTGGGGATCAGTCCTCCCCACTTCTCTCTTCTAACTAAATCCAAATTGCAGATTTGAGACTCACCCCAAAATGAAAAGTGTCTTGTCAGCAAGACAAAAAAATAAAATGCACCAATAGCTTTTTCAGCTCATCAAGACTGAATTGTCCTTCCTCTGGCCAATGACCAAGAATCAACCACCAGAAGCCACTCACCCTCGGTGAAGCGAAGCCTGTCCCTTTCCAGCTCCCACAGCCGAATCTGGTCCGTGATGGTGGGCGGCAGCACCGGTGTCTGCAGGGCCGGGGAGGCTGTGAGATTCGGGAATACTGCCCCGAGCACCAGCCCTCCACTCATTCCCCAGATTTTCCATCACTTCGTCACCAGGTGCCAGGGGCTGTCAGCCTCCAGCAGCTTGGTACCTGTTTGTACCTGTTTAAGCATCACTGGGTGGGCCCTTGTCCTTAGGAAATGGATGATCTGAAAAAACAGAGAAGAATGGGATCGAGGGCTCAAATAAGAGGGCAGGAAACCTACCGAGGCTGTCACCTAATGTCCATGGAACACCACCTTCTGCTTAAAAACTCATAGCCACATGCCTGTCATCAGCCCATTCCCTGTTGTCCCAAGTTGTTCCCACTGATCACGCCTGCCCTTCCTTCTCTGACACATCTGCGCTTTGCACAGTCTTGTTTTGTTTTCCTTTAAAATAGCAGCACTTACTGCATGGCAGGCTCTGAGCTCAATGTTTTACTGCTGCTCTCACAGAATCCTCCCCACAACTTGGTGAGGTGAAAATTCATGGCTTCCATTTTCCAAATAAGGAAACTGAGGCTCAGAAACGAAGCAACTAGCCTGTTTATGCAGCTAGGAAGTGGTGCCAAGACACAAATCCAGAGCTATGCCTGTCCCTCTAGGTCTTTCCCACACCTAGAGCCTCGACTGCTCCTCGTGTGCCTGCTCTATGCTCAGACAACTCACACCACCCATGGCACGTAGTAAGCCTAGTGCTAGCCCTCTGTAAGGGGACTGCCCTGTACCTCACAGCCCAAGTGCAGCCTTTCTTCCCACCACGCCTCCCAAACAGGGCTACCTGCTGGGCTGTAATGCCGCTGGCGATGGCCTGCTGCACACTCTCCCGTGTGACCTGCGCCACCACCATGTTGGGGAAGCGATAGAGCATCTCAGAGAAGAGGGCAATAAGGGCGATCTGCAGCTCCGACTCTGACCAGGGAAGGGAAAAGAGGGTGAGGAGGCGGCCCCACACCCATACTCCCTCAGCCCTGCCCTCATGTGTGATGGGAAATGTCAGAAAACACTGCACACTGTCAGGCAAACAGAAAAGAAAACTGGCATATCTTCCAGCCTCTTTCCCCTCCCCACTTCCATCCCAACCGGCTCTCCCAGGGGCCCTCTGTAGCCTCACCCGTGTAGGCGTACAGTCGGTAATTGGTCTCCACGACAATGAAGCCTGGCTGATGTGCAGTGCCCCCAGCCCCAGAAACACCTGATGAGAGATTGATGGCCAGGCGTGTAGGGTAGTAACGCCGAGACTTCCTCTGGAAAGGACAGAAGACAAAGGCAAAGGGCCCTCTCTCAGGTGTCATTGACCTGCACCTTCCTTCCTGAGACACCAGATCCCTCCCAGTGCAGGTAGTGCCAACGCCCAACTTCTCTCCCCAGGCGACCCAAGTATTCAGTCCTGGCAACTGCTTCCTGCTGCCTCCCAAAACCCTACTCCTTTCTAAAGGCCAAGGCAACATACCACCCGCCCCTTCCCAAGGAGCTGTGCATTTGAGTGCTCATACCTTCCTCTGGAAAACAAGCCCAAACTCACGCAGATGCTGCAGGAAGTTCAACAGAGAGTCACTCATACCTTCCACAGAGTAATCCTGGGGAAGAGAGGCAGGCAGCTGGGGTCTGAAACAGCCCATTCCCCCTCCCAACCCCGCCCACTCACTCTCTTCTCCCATCTCTGGCCGTACTGTTTACTCTCATCTTCCTCTCTATTGCCTTATAGCCTCACTTCCCCTTCCCATCTCACCCACTTCAGCTCGCCCACCCAAGCCCCCAGCTCCAGCCCCTGCTTACCTTGCCCAGAGTAGAGAAGCTGAGCTGGAAGAGGAAGGAGAGGATCTCCACTAGGTCCATGCCCCGACTCTAAGGAGGGATGGGCAGAGCAAAGGGAGGGGTGGGAGGGAAAAAATGAGAGAAGAGACCATCAGGGAGCAGAGTGTAGGCAGCAGTCTCCAAGTGGGCCCTGAGAAGAGCTGAGGGTGCGGACAAGCAGCCCCTGGCCCCTGGCCCCCTCACCTGGGCTGTCTGCAGGTACTGCAGCATAAAGTACCAGAGCTGGGCAGGGGTATCCAGCAACAGGAACTGGAAGCCAGCAGAGGTGATGCAGGGTGGCTCTCCAGGCTCAGCACTGGAGATGGAGAGAGGGTCAACGGGAGAAACGTGCAGAGAAAGGCCACAATCCCCACTGGTCTTCTCACATCTTCTGTTTTATCTCTGGCTGTACTCCACTCAACTCTCCCTTTTCAGTCAACCCCCTACACTTCTCAACCTCCCACTCAGTTTAGCAGGGACCCAAGGATATGGCGAAGCGGGGTGCTTTGTGCCTCTGGCTTCCTCACCTCTTCATGAGCCCAGCCTGGCTGAGGAGCTGAGCCAAATCCTGGCTGACGGCTGCACTGGGGGAGCCCACCATGAAGTGCAGGACCACCTGAGGAGTGGGAGAGAACAGAGAGATGCCTCTAGGGTCCATGGGAAGTAGGATCACAAGCGAAGACATACACAGAGTCTAAAGTCCTTACCTCCCATCGTTCCTCGGCATACTTATCAAGTGAGGGGACATCCCGGGCATGCTTGTCTGGTCCCAGCTGACTTGTGTCATCAGACCAGGCCTTGCCCCTGTTCCAGTATGGGCCAAAAGTAAGGAGCCCTGCCTGTGTTCTCTGTCCTCCCTCTGCCCTGTTTCTGCCCTTGTCCCCGTGGGCCACAAGTGGGAGGCCTTTCCTGCACTGTGCAGCATTTTATTCCTCAAGGAACTCCCAAAGGTGGAGCCACAAGGTTCCAGAGAGGCCCCTCAGGAGCTCTGCCTCCAAAAGTTCAGTTCCCCGGTCTAACTTAGGAAGAGATGGAAGGGACATACCCACCCAGAAGGGCAATACGGAGGTTCTGGCGGAAGATGGGGTTGAGGATGAGGCCCTGGAGACCACCAGGGAGCAGCTGCGTGTGCCAGATCCGGAGGCCACTCAACAGCCCTGTACTTTCCTCCTGAGCTCTGAAACAGAAGCAGAGAGGTGAGGGAGTGTCTGGAGGCCCATAAAGGCCTCCATTTCTGCCTTTTCTGAACTGGTGATCCTTGGATCACTGTTTCAGAGTGAAAACAGTATCTTAAGGCAAATTTCTTTACTACAGCGCTTACCAGAGCCTTATTATAGACATCACAACTCTCTAAGAGGGAAAATCCAGCATGGAGTTTCCCAAACTTATTTAATTACAAGTTTTGTAATTAAATACCCATTAATATTTCCTGTACCCATTAATATTTCCTGAAAATGTTC
Source organism: Miniopterus natalensis (assembly GCF_054644295.1). Taxonomy (NCBI): domain Eukaryota; kingdom Metazoa; phylum Chordata; class Mammalia; order Chiroptera; family Miniopteridae; genus Miniopterus; species Miniopterus natalensis. The sequence continues at coordinate 4,909,223 of NC_142085.1, read as the reverse complement.
CAAGGTTCCCAAACAGCAGTTTGGGAAATCTAGCTGTTGAGAAATTTGCATCCGGCTAAGAATGCAGCAGACTCACTTGCTGAATTCCTTCTTCACCCACAGGGCCACAGCAGCTTGTGGCAAAGGCTGCTCCAGAAAGAGCATCCGCATCACCCAGTTCTTAGCCAAAGATGGGAGCTCCCTGCAGGGGACAGAGGTAAAATGTTAATATCTGCAAGTGCCTTTTATCTGCATCTCTGCCCTCGATCTGCATCTCTTCCTTCAATCTGCATCTCAGCCTCTCAAACATGTCGTCTTAACCCCCACCTTTATCAGTTTTGCTGTCCCCACAAACACAATCTGTTTTAGCCTGACACACTTTAATCTCTAAGCCCCTTAGGACTAAGCTTCTACCCATGATAACTTACCCCAGTCTGCAGGCCCCATTACATTGCCCCACCATGGTCCCTGTCATGAAGGGCACCCTCACCTGAAGACAGCTAGACAGGTGGCAGGGTGCCCATATAGTCGGTCCAATACCCCAGGGCTCAGGCTCCCAAGGAACTCCTGTAGATTCCTGCATTGTAGGTGTGCTCGGTTCAGTCCACCCCTCAAGGGGGTGCTCTCCATCACCTGAGAGATGCAAGTGTTACAAATGCATGCCACAATGCATGCCAGTGTCACCCCTCACCTTTCCCATTCCAGTCCCGATCCACTGGCCCCCACCTTGACCCATCTTTTCTCTGGTTTCCCTTTCCATGTCATTCATCTCGTTTCCCCCAAACCTGACTGACTTCCTCCTTTCCTGCCCCCTCTCCCCACTTCTGGCATCAATTCCAGTCTTGTCTCAATTTCCAAGTAACACAACTGTTAATTGTCCCGTATTTGCAAAATCATTTTGTATTTCAATGATTTGTTTCATCTTTATAAGCAGCGGCCTCTCCTGGTCAGAGGAGCCCATAAGCTCCACATGTCAGACCTTCCCGTCTATCTCTTGGCCCCACTTACCTTGCTGGGCACAGCAATAAACTACCTCTCCCCTCCATGCCTCCCAAATCTCATTCTACCTCTTCCCTCTCCCTCCCCCCGAGACTACTTCACCCCCTTCAACCTGACCCACACCGTCCGCCCTAACCTCTCCCTCCTTCTCTCCCACTCCTCCCTCTCACTCAGCTCCCACACTCCGCCGCCCCCTCTCCCGGCCCCCATACCACTCGGAGTCGATCCTCCCTCGTGTACCCCGAGTCCCAAGCTGTCGCTTAATCGGAGCCAACGTCTCGCATTGGCTCCCGGGAATGGGGGAAAGGATGGTTAAAAATGAGAGAAAAAGGTAGGGAGAGCGACGAAGGATTTCACAGAGCAGAGGATTCAGAGAGAAGGAAAAGAAAGGAAGAGTGGGAAAGCGGAGAGGATGAGACCCGGAGCTGCACTCGCCCGCCGCGGGGCACACTGGGACTTGGAGTTTCGTCCTCGCCCACCCGCCTACCAGGCTGAAGCGCGTCTGACTACAACTCCCAAAAGGCCCCGCGGGCAGCCGGGAGGAAGGAGGCTGGCCCTGGCGTGTCAGGGCCCCGGCCGCCGCCGGCGGGCCGCCTGGTTCCGCTGAGTTCTCCGGCCGCGGGGCCCGCGGCTGGTCTCACCCCCAGCCCGGGAGGCGGGGCGCGGAATTAGAAGATCCCGGAGGACTTCCCGACGGAGTTGCGCAGGCTGCTCGGCGGTGGGCCTGCGGCGTGGAGACGCCTGGCACTGGGTTCCGAGAGCTCGGATGCGCCTGTGAGGTCGGAACAGCGCGCTCCCGGTCTGTCACATCCATGCTTCGCTCTCTCCTCTCCACTGTCTAAAAAAATGGATGGAAAAAATGTCCCCAGGTGAGGATTAAAAAAAGAGAGATAAAATCGTTGGTATATAATGCCAAAGTGCCCTTTAAAAAGCATGCCCGCCAACCTTCAAAATGTGTTGTTGGCCACATGGGTAGGTCGCCGCCCACCGCGCCCCTCCAGGGCCGGACCGGCCTGCGATGAAGCCAGTCGGGGGATGGAACCCGGGACCCTCCAGTCCTCAGGCCGACCTCTGACCACCGAGCCCAAGGGCGAGGGCTACACCAACGATTTTAATGTGACTGCCGTTCGACCTAGCAGCTCCCCCTTTAGGAGCATTTCATACTAAAATTCTCCCGCCTGGGTACATGCCAGCGATGTTCAATGAAGTGTTTGCTGTATTATGAAAACAATGGGACCAGCCCAAGTGCCCGTCATTGGGAATTGGTTAGATAAGACGTGGGTCACTGCAATGTGAAAAATACTGGGCGGCACTTAGAGCGGAGGTCACTGTGTGCCCGGGAGCCGGGTAAACCCGCCGTGAGGGAGGAAAAGAGGACCACAGCGGCATACCTAGCCCAGCGCCGTCTTTGTAAAATGCTTTCACTTGTGTGTAAAACTCAAATAGGATGTTGGCTTCATTTTGATGGGAGCAAACAAGGAAGAGCTGGGCAGATGAGGCCGCACGGAAGTAAAGCTCTGAGGCTACAGAGTCGCCAGCCACCTGTAGCTATTTCCATTCCAATTGAGACAACACTTAAAATTCAGACTGGGGCCATTTGAAGTGTTCAGTAGTAGCTGCCTATTGGACGGTGCAGGTGTAGCCCATCTCCTCCTCGCAGAGTTCTCTTGGAGATGCCTGCTGGAAGGGATGCAATGGATGAGCCCCGGTGTTTGTGGCAGGAACTGAGCAGGCTTTGTTCCTGGAACCCCCCAGGAAGAAAATCAGCCTGGCTCCTAGGACCTGATTTGTAGAAAGCTCCCTGACTCTGCGCTTTCCCTATCCTGTGCTCGGAACTCCTGTGATGTAGAGTTCGCAGCCTCCCCTCAGACGGCGTTCTGGAGAAAGAGCAGAGATCCTGGAGCCCACAGGCTGCTTAGCAGCACCGCCCTCCACAGCTGTGCTTCACCTGGCTTCACCTGGCAGTTTTCTTCTCTGTGAAATGTCAATAGTTTTAGCTATTTCATATGTTGGGAGTATTAAATAAGATGTAATATATAAGAAGTGTGGTACCTGGCACACAGTAGGTAAATATTTTCTTTAAATTAAAAAAAGCCACACATGTAAAAGTGCACCTGTAGTAAGTGCTGCAAAGAAGAGAGTCCTGTTGCTCTGAGCATCAAGAGGGAATTTGACCTGGTCGGGCAAGTCAGGGGCCAATGCTAAGGGACAAGCAGGTGTTACCAAGGCAGACAGCAGGGAACTGTGTTCCAGATAGGGGAACAGCATACTACAAAGGCCATGTGGCAGGAGGGACTAAGGCCTGCCCATGGGTGGAACTGAAAGGCCAGTGGTACCTGAAGGAGAGGATGGGGAAGGATCCAACCCGGAGGTGGGGGGCCAGAGTTGGCCAAGATTTTGTTCTTATTCTAAAGTCAATGGGAAGCCATTACTGGGTTTCAAACAAAGGAACAGATTTATATGTTTTCAAGACCAGTCCAGCTGCAAGTCTGAAAACGAGAGAGGAGCAGGGACAGATCCTGAGAGACACTGTCATAGTCCAGGCAAGAGGGAGGCAGTGTGTGCCATGGGGCGACAGAGAGAAATGATGAATTTAAGGAAAATTTGGGAAGCAATATCAACAGAGCTTCATGATTGACTGGATTTGGGAGGGAGAGTAGGTGACCCCCAGGTTTCTGGCTTGTGCAGCTGAGTGGATGCTGCTGCCATTCAGTCAGGAAACAATGGGGAAGGAGCAGGTTTGAACACGCTGAGACTGAAATGCACATGAACCTGTGGTTACCGTCTGGAGCAGTGATTTTCAACAGGGTGCCACAAGAATTTTTAAAACATGCATACCTGACTAGTCAGGGACGCTGATCTCTTTTCCCTTAGACCGTCAAATAAAAACGTGACAACAGCCAACACAACCACAGCCATCCAGTGTGAATGAATCAAATTTATACCTCCTTTTTGAGAATTTTAGTAATTAGTTTATGTGCCATGAGATGAAAAAGTTGGAAATCACTGGTCTAGAGCATCTGAGTTCTGAGCTCATAGACTGGGAGGTCTCCGCTCACTGCATGCCATCTGCCCCTTGCCATTCTGGGTTCTGGCTTCTCAGCCCTTGACCTGCCATTACCCACTTTAAATTGTGGCTCACAGTGCTCTGACCTGCAGGTTTCAGCAGGACTCCTAGATCTGTGTCCTGGACCCCAAGGGCCAATGAATTCACCTAAAATTAGATTCTCTCTACTGTTATCCTCTTTATCTAGTTGGCTCATTTTGTGAATATCAACCGTGACCCCTGGGTCTTCATTTCACAAGAACGACCATCAAGGTGGACCTGCCTTTTCTAATACTTGCAACTGATTTTTTTTCCTTTCCAACTAGATTTGAACTCTTTGTTAAAGAGTTCTCCTGGTGGTTCATCCTTCCAAGGCTGAAATAATTTAGGCTCTTGTTTCTGGCTCTCGGTGAGACACCCAATGGGTGATCTGCATGCTTATCAGCCTAATCCAAGTATCCTCCACCTGGGACTTCCAGACCCTTTGGTGGGGGCAGGGGGGAGGCCCTAGAATATGGGCAAGGAAAAAAGGACACTTCTATTTTTATTAACCTATAACTGAAATTTAGCATTTCCTCCAAGTATGAGTATGAGCAAAACCCCCAGGAGCACTAGCAGTTCGTGCTACTGTCACAAAGAGACACCACGGCTACTTTCATATCCCTCTAGTCACAGAAATCTCACGTACGTTTATTGTTATACTTTTTGAAAATATCAGTACCTACTACACTGCTCCTAGGTGTTATTAAATATATTTAAAAGGACCTTAATATAGCATAATTTTTAACATTTTGATAAACCATAATCACATAAATATATATACACGCACATATGTATGTGTATATATCTCTTTAAATGGGTTTTAAAACATAATTCTGAGGAGAAATCAGTAGACCTCTCCGACTGCCAGAAGAGTCCATGGGTCAAACAAGCTTAAGACCCAGGCCTCCTGCAGAGCTCTTGTTGGAGCTGACGAGGTTCATAAATTCATGTGGGACCTGAGGTCCCCCTCCAGCAAGGGCCTGGCTTATGGACACACAGCACACTGTGCTGGGCAAAGTACGCAGTAGGGAGTGGAAGAGGGAAACAGGGAGGGGGAAGAGAAAGAAGGAAGGGGGGAGCAGGAGGCAGATTTTACTAAAACCCCAAGAAACCTACTCATAGCTGTGGAAAACTCAACCTTTATTATTACCTGCCTAATGCAGGGGATTAAAATTACATTGAGCTCGATCCATATATTAGTGTAAAATCTGTGTCTCTTCTGCCAAAAATGTACAAACCCCAAGTGATTATAGAAAAACCAATGTGGCAGCTACGGTAGAGATGCCCAAACCCAGGCCACGGGCATTTTTTCCTTTCCCCTAATCCCAATCTTTATTCCACAGAAACATCAGGCTTAGAGAAGTTCTAGCTCCAACACGGCAGGGGAAGGTGGGCGTGATAGGGGTCGGGGCGGGGTCACCCCCAGGTCCAGTGTTTCAGAGGACAGGGTTGGGGGAGAAAAGCCAAGCTGAGGACAATTCCAGAAGGAGGACAATTCCTTTTCCATCCTCACTTCCCAAATTCTCAGCCAGTGGGGTCCAGTGTGTGACGGAAAGAGAGAGGCTGGGTGGCCACAACCTTCCCTCTGAGAACCAGTGTTGTCCAGGAGGCCCAGGTGCTCCAGGGGGCCAAGTCCAGTGTCTGCCCTGTTTGTCCCATGCTCCCCCAAGGTATGGCCAGAAGAGGTCCGAGAGGATCCCATCCACAGGGCCAGCTGGGTGGGTGGCAGGGGCTTCTAGGAGAGGAGCAGGGAGCGCGTCAGCGCCCTGGCAGGCTCGGCCCACCTGGGGTCACACTGCCTCTTTGAGGTGAAGGGCAGAGGGAGTGGAGGTGCCATTAGCTCCTCTGGTTTGGTGCCACTGGCTTCCCCCGAGCCTCCCCGAGGGAGGGCCGGCTGGGTGTCGTGATTCACACTGTGTTAAGTGCATCTTCTGCCAGGAACCGATGCAGCTGGGAGAAAGGTGGTCGCTGCTCCGGCTCCCGACTCCAGCACCGAAGCATCAGCTCATACAGGCCCAGGGGGCAGGCAGGGGGCCGGGACAGGTACACCTACATTGCGGCAGCAGTGAGGATGATCAACTCCCAAGGTGACAGGCTCTGCCCTCCCAGCCCCGCCCTGTCCTCCCCTCCGCCTGCTCTAACCTGCCGGCCCTGGTCCCGGAAGAACTCCCCTGCGTTCTCAATGACTTGTTCATCCGTCAGCTGCCCGAAGGGCTGGGCCCGGCAGAGCATCAGCACCTCCCACAGGGTCACCCCAAAGGCCCACACGTCACTCGCCGTAGTGAACTTCCCCTGGTGCGTGGACAAGGCAAAAGGGAGAGAAAGGCATCAGGCAGCACAGGGCTCCTCCATTCCCCACAGGGGCCTCTCCCAGAAGCCTGCCCCCTCCGTGGGCTCTGCCTTGCTTCTCGGGCTCTTGTCCTCTCCCTCCGCTCTTCCATTTTCTACCCTCCTGCCCCCCCCACTCTGGTCCCTACTAGCTCCCAACTCATCCCCTCTGTCTCTAGCCCCCCCGTCACTTGGTCTCTCTTGCTCTTTGCCACCCTGACTCCATCTCTCAGACCCACTCTTGTCTCCTGGGGCCTTCCCCATCACACCATACCTCCCTGCTTTCTCCAGTCCCTGAGCCACAGGGAACCTTATAGGGCACTGGTTCAAATCCTCACTTCATAGATGAGGAAACTAAATGAGACACAGCTTCAAGTGGCAGCCAGAGTTCCCTGCCCTGCCCGCCTCTCTTGGCGTCTCACCATGAGGATGCACTCCCACGCCATCCAGCGGATGGGCAGCACCGCCCGGCCCTGCACGCGGTAATAGTCCCCAGCGTAGAGGTTCCGGCTCATGCCGAAGTCGGCAATTTTGATGGTGAAATTTTCCCCGACCAGGCAGTTCCTTGTGGCCAGGTCCCGATGCACAAAGTTGAGCGTGGCCAAATAGCGCATGCCCGAGGCAATCTGGGTCGCCACATGCAACAGCATCGAGTAGCTGAGTAAGGGAGTCACGAACAGAGGGTCACTGGGCAGCCCCAGCTCATTCCCCCTCACGGGTTCCCAGGAGAGAAAGGGCAGCCACTGTGACAACATGGAAGTACGGGGTGGGGTGGGTGGGCTGGGGTGGGTGTGGGTAAGTGCCTGCTCAACCTTTCTTTGGCTCATCCGAACCCAGAGAGCTACCACTGTTATTATGCCCCTGATCTGGACTCGGGCAGTGAGGGTGACAGAGGCACAAGGAAATCCCCGACAGGACAAGTCCCATCAGCCCCCTCGCTGTAGCCATGCTGGGCCTTTCTGCCTCTCATGTTCCTCCCCCCAGGCCCCTCCTAGAGCCAATACCTGCCCCTGCCCCACACTCCCCCTGCCTCTAGGCTGCAGCTCTCAGAGAAGGCCAGCCTGAGCAACAGCTGACCTGATAGTGGGCCCCTGGGCGGCTGCCCCATCCTCGGGGGGCCCCTCAGCCGCCTTGTCCTCCAGCTGGTGAGCACTGAGGAACTGGTTAAGGTCACCGTTCTCCATGTAATCGGTAATCATGCAGAGAGGGTCGTCTTGCACGCACACGCCCAGCAGCCGGATGATGTTTGGGTCCTTTAGCCTTGACATGATCTTCACCTCCTTCAGGAAATCGTTCCTGGAGAGGCAGGGAGAAGGTAGCAAGGGCACGCAGGGCTGACCCGACCTTGCCCCTGCTCACATGGATCAGCACGCCCACCCTGCTGCTCACACTGACTCGCAGGAACATGAGGGCCTCCCCCAGATGTCCCTCTGTTGTCTACCATGTTTCTCTCTAGGATGCTTCCCACTCTTCATGGCCTCCCCTCCATTCCCAGATGCCAATCCTGGTTCTCACCTGGCATTCTTGGTGGCATCTGGCCGTAGGATCTTGACAGCTACCAGCAAGGGGTGTCCCTTGCGCACATTAAGAGGGAAATCAAGACTGACCAGATCTTGAGGGCTCTCTACCTCACACAGGTGCACCTGGAGAAACAAGATCATCTGTTAGATGGTCTAAAGGGTCACCAGGCAGTTCCTTTGGTCAACAAGGTCAACTAGGACAACACAGTCACAGAAAACAGGTTCCTGCTCACGGGGACATGTGGGCATGGTGTCAAATCCCCAGTCAGACATTAATGATGGCTGGCAGGGACCCTTACCTCCCCAAACTGGCCCTCGCCAAGCTTCTCCTTGAAACGGAGCCGTGACCGAGGGAAATCCACTCTGGGGGGCCCATCCCCGGCCACCCCTGGGGGCAGCGCGGGCACGGCATAGGTGTTGCCCCCGGTAACGCCCTGCAGAGTGACAATGTCAGCCTCGGCATAATGGGGGACGCTGTTCTGGGGAGGTGGGGGCAGAAGCGGGGCACCTGGCTTCTCAGGCTCCATATAGTCCCCACTGCAGGCTGGAAGAGTAAAGGAAAGAAGACAGGTGGAGGCATCAGGAGCAGCCCCTGAGAGCCACGGTTCTCCACACCCCAGCTTTTCACAGGCTCCCAGTTGGGTGGGAGACTGGGTCTACCCTCCATCAACCTCCTCAAACCAGAGAGGACGCTAGCGTGGGTGAGAGTTAGCCGCTCTGGAGTTTTCAAGGCACTGGGGATGGTCATGAGGTCTTATTCTCTAGGCATCCCAGCCTAACCCAAGAGACCATGAGACGTCTCATCGGGAAGAGATCCTCTACCCACCATAAGGAGGACGGTGCCAGCCAATCGGTCACCTCCACTTTCTGAACCTTTGCCCCACTCACTGGCAGCCCCTCCCTCTCGCTTAACTGTTCCCCGCTTCCTCCCCTCCCAACCACTTTCAGCCTTGGCTCCTCCCTGCCCTGCTGCCCCCTGCCCTCACACCCAACCCTCCCTGACCCAACACACCAAGCTCAAAGACAAGCAGAGACGGGGGCACACAGAGAGGGGAGGGCAACGATTCCTCACGGCCCGCACGACAAGAGGCTACAGACAGAGGAGAGGAGGCAGAGCTGCCCCTCAGCCCTGGAGAAGGGGCAACAATGAGAAGGCAACACCGAGGAGAGGAGCAGACAGAAAGGGCGGGGGCGTGAGCCTTCACCTCGGGGACTGCAGAGAGAGGACACATGGGGGGACAGGGCAAGCACCCAGGGTGAGAAGCCCTCCTCCTCGAAGCTCTAGAGAGAGGGGAGAACAAAGGAGTTACAGGAGAACCTGGGCCAGCACCGCAACCTCCTCTGGCTCTGGAGAGCGGGAGAGATGAGGTGGGAGAGGAGGAGGGGCAGAGCTGAGGACCAGGGTGCTTTCTACTCCTCAGCTCAAGGGGAGGCCTTAAAGAGGAGCGAGCAGCGGCAGAGGAGAGCTAAGGGCACAGGGGAGTCCTCCGTGGGAACTCGGGGAGCAGAAGAGGCCACAGTGAGGAGAGGAGGCAGTGCAAGGTGTGAGGACTTTCCCTGTCCCAATAGAGGTTCGGGGAGCCTGGTGGAGCCCAGGGCAGAGGGGCTTACCCTGGGTGTTGGTGGGTTTGGCCCAGGCGGGTGTGGGGGGGCCCGGGCCTCGAGGGGGACGGGCGTAAGTGGCCAGAAGGAGGCGGTAGGCTGGATTGGAGAGCAGCAACGCTGTCGGGAGAAGGAGGGGGGGAGAACACGGGGAAGGGATGAGACTCAAGGCTAGACAGACAGGGAGACCAGGAACAGGGCAAGACCAGGGCTGATGGGAACAAATATACTAAGAGAGACAGGATATAACAAGGATGTGGAGAGTGCTGGGGAGCTGGATAAATAATGGATGGATGGATGGATGGATGGATGGATGGATGGATGGATGGATGGATGGACAAACAGATGATGGCTGGCTGGCTGGATGGATGGACAAACAGATGATGGATGGATGGTTGGATGGACGGATGGATGACGGATGGATGGATGGACAAACATGATGGATGGATGGATGGATGGATGGATGGATGGATGGATGGATGGATGGATGATGGATGAACAAATAGATGATGGATGGATGGGTAATGGATGAATGGCTGATTGATGGATGGATAAATAAAAACTGTATGGATGGATGGATAGGTGAGGGGTAAATGGTTGGATAGATGATGGATTGATAGATGACGGATGGATGGATGAAGGATGGATGACTATAGGATGGATGGATGGATGGATGGATGGATGGATGGATGGATGGATGGAATAATAGATACATGATGAATGGATGAATGACGTATGAATATAGATTGGTAGGTGGAGGATGGATGGATGGACAGAATAACAGATACATGATGAATGGATGGATGAAAGGAATGTGGTGAGTCTAGGAGAAAGGAGAGGGGCCAGGAAGACACAATGAAAGGGCACAACAGAAAAGACAGAGAGGTGTGTATGGGACAGAGACAGGATAAGACCACTGGGGACGATGAGTAACACATGGGAAATTCCTGAGTGAGATTATAAGGTAGGGACATGGAATGATATATTTGGTAGTGACCAGGGGCACAGAAATAAAAAAATGAGTTGAAACTGGGGGTGACAAAAAAAGAAAGGAATAGGAAAGGAACATAGTAAGAAAACAGGCAGAGAGGATGGAGGTAGAACCAGAATAAGCCAGGTCTTACCTGAGCCGTTGGGGACACTGGGGGCAGAATGGGCTGGGTTCCCGCGAGGCCGGGGCTCCTGGTAAGGGGGTGGCTCTCGAGGACCTGGGCGGTTGTTGATGAGGATGGTGTCCCCAGGGACAGAGAGATGAACTGTCAGCTCCTCTTCTAGGACCCGACGCTCGGCCTTGTCACAGGGAAGGCAAGAAGTGAGCGGTGCTGCAGCCAAGCAGCACATCCAGCTCTGTCCAGTGCTGCCCCCACACTCCCTCCTCCCGTCCTCAGAGCAGTCCTGGAGTGGTATCTACAGCGAACTCCACGTCACAGGTGAAGAAACAGGCTCAAGAGCACCTGAGTCCCAGGATGGGATCCCACCCTGGTCTGACCAGTCCATAATTATCAACTTTAACATGTTCACACCCCGGACTCTCGCTGGAAGACATGGGTTTGAGGTATGCCAGACTTCTTCCAGCTGTTCCTCCAACTCCACCTTTTCCCACTGGCTTCTACCCCAAGAGGTGACCAGCATGGACTGCAACAGGCAAGAGCTGGCTTGGCCAGAGAGAAGCCCAGCAGGAGTTTGGAGAGCCCATGGAAAACACTGGAAAGCGCGATTAGGCTGGTTATTCTCCCAGCCCCTCCGAGGAGTGGACTCAGGCTACTGCATCCCTGAACCAGAGTCCACTGCCCCCTCAAGGCTTGCCCCCCAGGTTCTGGTAAGTGTGGCCTCCTCTCACCAAGCAGCCCAGGACGGTGACACCCTGTGGTGACTGGCCCTGCGGACCCCACTACCCCTCTTAATTTCCATGTACCCCACCCTCACTTTTGTAAGTGGTCTCTACTGAGCCTCCCCTAACTATTCTAACTAGACTGTGCTCGATCCCTGCTGGACCGACTGATGCGGACACAGGTGGCCTCAGGCGCAGAGCCCCGCGCCCACCTTGCTGAGGAGCCGGCGCCAGTGCAGCCGCCAGAGCATGAGGGCGATGATCAGCAGCAGCAGCAGGATGATGGCCACCAGGCAGCCAATGAGGATGGCAGTCGGGCTCCCCTCCGCCTTGGCCACGGGCTGCTGGCCCCTGGGCTCCAGCTCTGGCAGGAGCAGGGGGGTCAGAATGGCAGAAGGCTTCTCACCCGAGTCGGGGGGCCCAGGGAGGAGCGGTGCGCAGGGCCCACACCCACAGGAGGCCCCAGGGCTGCTCACCCAAGCTGAAGTTGGTGGGAGGTGGGCCAGGTGGCCACCAAGGGGCTGGTGGGAAGGTGCCCCCCAGAGCCAGAGAAGAGTCATTCATAACATCTGGGGAGAAGACAAGACAGGGAGGCAGGTAGGGAGGGGGCCTGCAGGAGAACTAGTAAAGACTGAGGGGAGGGAACAGGGCTAACACTCAACACCCATCCCAACCAATCAGAACGGGTGGTGGGACCAGTTCCAGGGGTCTGGAGGCCCTGGCTGTGGTGGACATTAGCCTCTTAGTTGCTGGACTGTGGGGAGGTGCAGGGCTCCCAGGGGAAGCCCAGGGCAGGGATCACAGTATCAGGAGGCTTAGGAAGAGGCCATTTCCCAACCAGCAGAGAGTGTTTCAGTATTTTCACAGCCAGCGTCATCCTGGCTCAACATCAGTTATGATGGCTCATAAAGAAAAGACAGAGGTGGGGAAGAGGTGGGGAGAGTTCCAATCATTTGGGGGACCCCCTGTTTGGGAAGTCTCGTGGGTGGTGGGTAGATATGGTGCCTGCTTGGGGCAGCGAGGGCCTGGCAGTCCCAGAGGTTGGGGATTGGCAGGCATCAGGGCTTACCAGAGATGAAGGAGATCTCACTGAAGAGTAACCAAGGCCCAGCAAAGAGGAAGCGGCACTGCAGGAAGCGAGCCAGGCGGCCGCCAAGGGGCACCGACACAGCCCGGGCTCTGGGGTCCCCCAGGCTGCCCCCCAGGGCATGCCGCACAGGCTCCCCCTCCCAGGCCATGGCTGGGCCCCGCTTGAAGCGACACTCCACCCCGCCAGGAAGGCGGGCTCCCAGGGTGTGCATGTTGTTACAGTGAACCTAGGGGGAAGGAAAGGACATAGGGCCAAGGCCAGGAGCACAGGGAAGCACCCTGGTCTCAGCGCCCTCCCTGGGAGCTGGGTGCACTCACCTGCATGACCTGGAAGGCCCTGAGCCTGTCAAACTCAAACTCCATCTCCAGGTAGCCACTGGAGAAGCTGTGGTTGCTCCATCCCACGTAGTCGTAGCCTGGCCAGACCCGCAACTCCTGGCTCTTCCGGAAGTCATCCAGCCCCAGCACACCATCTGCCAGCTGGCCCAGGCCTCCATACTGCAGCCTGGGGAGGGCCGGGGCAGGTTGGGAGAGAAGAAAGTGCTGCCTACCCAGGGCTCAGCAACCCCGCCTGGCCTACCCAGCCCCTCGTCCCAGCCTCACGCAGCTCTCCCCTCCCTGGGGACTAGGACGGGAGTCCCATGCTGCACAAAGCACCCTATGATGTGTGTTTTTTGTGACAGTTTCCAACAGATGTGTGTTAGCAAAGGGATGCCTTTTTCTAATTCACACAGTGTCACAAGAGCTACTGGTCGCCTTGCTGCCCTTCAATCCTGGTCCTGCCCCTTGAGGCCCCACCTAACCCATCCCCTCCCCATTCATCTATCTCATCTGTCTCACTATGCAGACTACTTACCACCCCTACACACATGCACCCCCACACACGTGTTGCACGCACACACACACACACACATGTACACATGCACACGCACCCACATGCACACCCACCCACACACGTGCACGCGCGCACGCACACCCACCCACATGCACACCCACACACGCACATGTGCACGCACACGTACACACACACCCACATGCACACCCACACACGCACATGTGCATGCACACGTACGCACACTCACCCACATGCACACCCACACACGCTTTATCCTCCCTCCCTCCTCAGGCCCGTCCTGCAGGGCCAGCTTCTTCACCCGCCAACGGTGTGTGTGGTGTGTCCATCGTAGGTAGAGTCATTGAGGTGCACGGCCTCGGCCAAGTACATCGTCTGCCCCACAGGGGCTGTGTAAGACAGGAGTCCATCTAGGGGAGGGCGGGAGGTGAGGGCTGGGAGCTTATGAGGGCTTAGCCTCTGGCCCCACCTTCCACAGGCCACTGGCACAGAGCAGGCCACTTTGGCCAGTCCCTCCTCACTCAGAGTGACAGCTTCCCCACAGGAGAGACGACCCTGGGTGCCCCTCTCCCCAGGACCCCACCGCCAGTCCCCAGGATAGGAAACGAGTTCTCAGGGGGATGAACCCCTAAACAACTCACCCTTCCAGAGGCAGCCATAGAGCTCCACCCGCAGACAGACGCTCATGACCCGGTCAGCCCGGGGGTAGAAGCGGACCAGTCGGGCCACCATGGGGGGCCCAAGGTCCTTCAGCACCACTCCCCCAGGGTCCTCATTACCCAAGATCACCTGTGGGCCAGGAAACAAGGCAGATGGGTGGGAAAGGCAGGTTTAACACCTGGGTTGCCAGCTGCTCCCTACCCCAGCCCCTGCCACACAGAGACCCGTGAAGGTGGCGCTGTACACTCCGCTGGCTGCGGGGCTGCAGCAGTCCTGACACGTCCGTCAGCCCAGTTGCAGTCCTCCCTCCCTTGGCTCCATGTATCTGTCTCAAAGCCACTCGGCCTGCTGTGCCAGATTTCACCCATCCTCACAGTCCTGCACTCCTGCTCCAGCTCCCTAGCCCCTGTTCACTCCGCAGGTGCTGGCCCAGTGCCCAGCATGGGCCAGCCTTCTTGTCCTCGCTGGTGAGCACCAGTCCCTCCCCTGTAGAACTGAGCCCCATGTGAGAAACAAGAGGTGGGAGTGGGGCTGGAGCAGTGGGAGGTGGGGTGGTCAGAAAAGGATCTCTGAGGAGGTGATGTCTGGGGAAGAACTGGATGGAGTGAGGAGGGCCTGCAGACATGGAGGGCGGGGAGGAGCTTTCCAGGCACAAAGAACAGCAAGTGAAAATGTGCTAAAGCTGTGGGAGGGGCCCTAACTTGTTCAAGAACTACTAGAAAACTGGGGAGCCAGGAGAGGCAAGGACAGGAGTAACAGTATGGCAAGGGCCAGGCGGGCCCAGCTTCTGCACTTGCTCTCGGGAGGGGCCTCACTTTGTTCTGGCCAAGTGGGAGCCAGCTGACATCTGCAGCTGCCATGTCCCCTGATGTGCATCTTCTTTTTTATCTCTTTTTGATTTTGAGAGAATGTTTATTAAAGCTGGGGACAGTGAAACACGGAAGGCCTAGGGTAGAAGAAGCAACAGGAGAGGGACTAGGTGGGGAAATGAGCCCAGACTGGGCTGCCCTAGCTCTCTGGAAAGTCAGAGAAAAGGGGCCTTGGGGACAGGGTCTGGGGGTTAGCCTGGGATGAGCTGCCGCTGCCCACTGCTCCCTGGTTGCAGGACTCGTGGGTCCCTTAGAGTTGAGGAGATGCACGCCTGTGGGGGACTGACATGCATTGTCTGAAGTACACTAGCTGTTGCCTCTGGGGCAAGATCGAACTTCAGGCAGGAAGGGCAGAAGCAGGGAGAACAGTTAGGAGACGACATCAAGCCTTCACCTAAGCTGGGATGGGGATGGGGATGGGGATGGGGGTGGGGGTGGGGATGGGGATGGGGGTGGGGGTGGGGATGGGGATGGGGGTGGGGGTGGGGATGGGGATGGGGTGGAAACGATGTGTTCCGCCTAAGGCAGGTGGCAGTTGGGGTGGTGGAAAGTGGTCAGAGGCAGAAAACAGACTGGCCTCACTGATGTGTTGGAAGCAGGAGGTAGGAGAACAAGGAGTCGGGGATATCCTCTTGGCCTGAACAACTGGGCACATGGTGGCACCATTTCCTGAGCTAGAGAATGCTGGGGGGCAGGAGACAGGCTTGGGGTGGGCATGGGACTCAAGTTCAGCTTGGGAAGTTGATGGTAAATTTGAGAGACCCATTAGACATCCAGGTGGAACAGCGCTAGATGGAGCTCAGGTGGAGAGGTTTGGGCTGGAGAGGGTGTGAAATGGAGGATGGTCAGTGGATAGGTGGCATTTAAAGTGTAGCTGGAGGAGAGAGGAGAGCAACCCCTCCTGGCTGCTGCCCCTGCCAGCCTCACCTCCTGACCCCAGCGGTCCCTCCAGTCCATCCAGCGGTGGCCGTCCCGGGAGTAACGCAGCCGGTAGCTGGGGGAGAACTCCTTGCCCAGGCCTCCAGCATGCCGCCCCTGGGTGCCCACCAGAGCCACCAGGTGCAGCCGCCGAAGATCCACCTGCAGATACTCCTCCTCCTTGGGAAAGACCGGCCCTGCGGGGCACCATGCCCCGTCCCCATCGCTGCTCTCCAGCCTGGGAGGGGGCAGGAGGTCACAGGGAACATCTGGCCCTGGGTCTGCCTCTGGCTCTTGTATTTAAAGTCCCCCAGGACTGGGGGGGGGAGGGGTCATTGCCACTGGCCCTCTCAGAAGCCTCTTGGCTTGGGCAGAGGGTTTGGAAGGGCAAGTAGAGACCCCAGGAGTTAACCTCCAGGGCAGCCCCACCCAGTGTGCCAGGTACCTGCTGTGGCGAGCAGCCGTAGAGTCTGACCAGGAGCTAGAGGCAGAAATGTCCCCATCTGGGATGGTCCGGTCCTGCATGCCCAGGGCATAGCGGCACTTGGCTGGGTGAATACAGGAAGACAAGGGTCACAGCCTCCGATTCTGTCTCCCAAGCCTCATCCCTCAGGGACCCAAGAGCCAGTCTCCTCACCAGGGTCGAAATGTCCCTTCATGTCAGCATCTCCAGTTGCCACCGAGAACAGCAGCAGTAGAGGTGAGAGGGCCCCTGGCCCCATAGCTCCTGATCCCTTGGGCCTAAGGGGGTGGGGGCAGCATCTCTGCAGGGGACAAAACGGGTGGGGGGGTAAGTTAAAGGGCAATCAGGGAGACTGGGCCACAGCCAACAACAGACAGAGAGAATGGGCTGCTCTGGGGGTGACAGAGCAAGGTGTTTGACAGCATCAGTTATATTTTTAGAATGCTTCCCATGTGCTAGACACTGGGTGAAACTCTGGTCCCCTCCCCACCTAGGAGCCCAGAATTCTAAGACAAGTGGGGGACCCCAGCACCTTCCAATCTCATGGTCCTCTGTGGCCTGCTAGGCCCAATGTGACCCTAGAACAGTCACCTCAACAACACCTGGGAGCTTGGGAGAAATGCAGGACCTCAGGCCTCACCCTAGGCCTGCATTTTAACACAGTCCCCCGTGATCTGTGCCATGAAAGTTTGAGAACCCTGTTCTTCCCCACTGGGGTCCAGGCAGCCCGGCCCACCTAAAACCATTCCAATAGTCCCTCTTAATGAATCCCGGCACTACCCTCTCCAGCCCAGCGCAGGAACAGCTGTCCTGACCTGTCCTATTCACAGGTCTGCATGAGCTCCCCAGGCCCTGGAATCCTGAAGGACCCCTAGGACCACCCTTCATACCCCAGCTCTTCCTGCTCTGCCTTCCCTCCTGAGCCCAGACCACCTGTGCCCCCAGTTCCCACTTTCTGAAGGGGAAGGACCCAAGACTGAGGAAAAGGCTAAGCTGCCTGGGAGATGAGAACAGGTCTAAGAGAGGGCCCAGTCGCCCCAGGAGGTAGGAGGAGTGGGGGACACTCCCCCATCCCTTTGTCCTCCAGCTGCTCCCACAATGCTCTAGGCAGGAATGTAAGAGGCAGCTGAGACCCCACAGCTCTGAAACAGCAGCTGAGGGGCTGACTGAGTTGCGGGGGGCACCCTGGTATCCAATCAGAGCTAGAACCAGAGGCATCATGCCTAGTCCCTTGGGGGTTCAGGAGCCACCCCCAGGGGCCTGGAATTCCTGGGTGCCGCTCGCCACCCCCACCACTGGGGGAACAGCGGGGCCCTTGTTCCCTGAGTAACCTTCCTGCCAATCCCAGATGAGTCATCAGAGCCAGACGGGCAAGAGGAGCCAGGCAGAGACACAGAGACGGGCAGAGGATGGGAGGCAGGGGGCAGGGGAGGCAGGGCGAGAAGCACAAAGAAAGAGGTAAGAGAGCTGGCTGGGGAGCGGAGCACTGAGCCCAGCGGAGAAATGCAGGCGCCGCCTGGGGCACTTCTCCGACACCCCCATCCCCCATTCTCTCCACCCTCTTGGACACAGGGAGGACGGGCCCACAAGACCTACCCCAACCCCACCCTCCTGCCCATTACAACCAATTACAAACTGGGGGCTGGGCCTGGAGGCAGGAAGCAGGTGGCAGGTGGTTCACCCTCCTCTCCCCACCCCCACCCTCACGATACCCACGCAGCTCTGTGGACACAGGCACACTCTCACACCCAGACACACGTGGGCAGACCCATGGCCTACAGAGCCTGCTGTAAACACGGCGCGCACACACCTCCGGCTCGCAGGCGGCCTGCCAGGCTCAGTGAGGGACACTCACATGCGACAGCCGCAGAAACTCGCTCCACACTGGCTCCCGGCCAGGCAATCAGGCTCTCACACAGACTCCATCCACACCTCAGCCCTCAGCAAGTCCAAGCCCATCACTTAGTGAAGAGCCATCTTCGGGCACCTGTGAGCAAGGAGTGCCCAGACCGGGCCCCAGGCCACGGGCGCGCTCCCGCCGTCAGAGGGCAGTGTGAGACACTCGGGCCCAGGGGCAGGATCCCGAGAGAACTGGGGCCCACGGGCCCACCGCCCAGCACACGGACCAGGCCAGGGAGAGGTCAAGGCGGGGACTCGGACCGCTGGCGGCGGTAAGGGAGAGCCTGCCCCTGCTGTCACCCGAATCACTGCCACTCACTTCTGCACTCACGCGCCCTCGGCAGCACCGAGTCTGGGCGCCCGGGGCGCGGGCTGGGGAGGGCAGGGTGCGCCAGCCAGGCTGGGGTGGAGGTGCAGCCAGCAGGGGGCCTGTGGGGTGAAGGCTTGGGGGCGGGGGCGGGACACTGCCCATGGTGCTCACTCTCTCAAGGCAGGACCAACTGACCATCCAGCGTGGGTGGGCGGCTGCCACAGGCCGCTTAGGGTGCCAGCGCCTCTGCTGGGCTGTGGCCAGACCGCCCGGCTGGGAGCTGGCTGGGCGGAGGCCCCGGGGCCGCCAGGTGGGAGAGGGCGCGACCACTTCTCGCGGGCCGAGGAGAAGAGGCAGTGGGGCCACCCGGGGGCACCTGCCTCGGCTCCTGAGTAAGGGGTCCTCGCTCGGCGCGGGAACGCGTCCCCGGGTCGCAGGCTGGCGGCCGCGGGGCGCGCGGGGGGCGGGGCGCGGGCCTCCAGGGGCTGCAGGGGGCGCCCCCGCACGTCGCCGCGCGGCCCCGCCCTCGCCGCGGGTCCGCGCCGCCGCCCTACCTCTCATCGCTCTTCCCGCGGCCCGGCGGCGGCCGGAGTGGGGCCTCGGTGGCGCCGGCGGGGCTCGGGTGTCGGCGGCGGCTCCGGGAGCAGCTGTCGGGGGCCTGTTCCGGGGAGAGGAGCCAGGGCGCGCGGCTCGGGCCAGGCGCCGCCTCCCGCGCCGGCCCCGCCTCCCCAGCCCGCGCCGCCCGCTCTCCCGCAAACCCCCTGCGGTCCCCACGGACCCCGCCCACCTCGGCTGGGCGTCCCGGGCGCCCTTCACCCTCCCCACCCCCAGGTTCCCCACCCGAGAGAACCCGGGAGCTGAGGCCCCGGCGGCGACTCTAGCCCCGCTTAGGGCCTCCACACATCCAGGCCCCTCCCTACTCCCCCTTTTCTGGGCTCAGTTCCCGAAGAGGGAGGTGACGGCGGGGGGGGGGGCGGGGGCAGCAGCCCCAGGGCAAGGGGAAGGAGCAGGTTCCCACAGGCCCAGGCCCCAGCCCAGCAGCAGGAGTTTGGTTGGCAGAAACAAGCAGGGCTCACCTGTCCAACCAGCACCCCCCCAGACCCACTCTTCACGCCACCTTCTGGGACTCCCGCACTCTGCACCCCAACCTCCACTGCCCCAGAGCCTGGCGCCAGCCCCTCTCTCCCGGCCGTTCTAGTTCCCCCGCGACTCTGGGGTCCAGACTCCAGGCCCTAGACTCCCCCTCAGGGCAGGGTCCGACCACTGGCAAGCACAGGCCTGGAGGAGGGGCGTGGTAGGAAGGAGGAAGACAGAGGCAGAGAGAAATCAGACCCAGGGAACCTTGGCAAACAAACCCAGGGACAGCGCGCTGCGGGCGAGGTGGGCAGGGAGGTGCTCCACACCCCCACGTGCCACCCCACACAGTGTCACAGCGCCACCATAAGGTCCCTGCCTTGCAGATGCCCACCCCATGTACCTCACAGCAGACAGACACTCACCTATGAGCCGTCCCAGACACCAGCCCAAGAAGAAGCACGAAGTTCCAACCCCACAAGTACACAAAAGCACTACCAGGAAGAGGCTGGCCCTCGGGAGAGCCAAGGCACAGCTGGGCAGGCCCTGCAGCCCAGGTGGACACACACCCAAGAGCGCCTCACCTGCTACGCCACTCGCCAACCGACAGCCAGGGTCACTCAGAGAACCGTCTCTCCCCATCATCCCCTCCAACCAAGCCCAGACTGCCCCAGAGCACCTACCCCTCCGGAGACAGTCGCTGGGGAATCTGGGCCCGGAGAGGCTGGCCCGAGGGTGGAGTCAGGCCCAGGATGGGGCCAGGGTGTCCCAAGAACCTCACCTGGGCGCTCAGCCTCTCCTTCCAGGGCGGTGCTGGGGAAGGCCGGCTCGAGGCCAGGCTGAGAGGTGCCCCTCCGCCGCCTCAGGAGAGGAGCAGCAGCCCTGACGCTCTAGTGGGACATCCCACACCCCAGGCCCATGCCGCCCCGGGCCAGGCGGCATGACGGTGCCAGACACGGGTCCGCTCGGAAGAGTAGAGTTAACCACAAAATTCTGAAACCCTTACCCCCGTCCCCCAGGAGAAATTCCTAACCGGTGATGCCCACCTCGGCCCAGCCCAGGGCTGGAGGAGTGGCAGGGAAGCAGGGCTGGGGCCCAGCGGAGTCAAGTGACAGCGGAAAGGGGGCTGGAGCCAGCTGGAATGCGGGGCTCGGAGCCGAGATTCCCAGGGGCCAGCGAGGGAAATCCCAGCCACCCGGGGCCCCAGAGCGGAGCCCAGGCGGAGCATCTGCCAACCTGTGCAGAGCCCACCCCAGGCCTCGGCGTCACTCCCAGCGCCGCGGCCCCGGCCCTCCGGAGCCCGCCCCCGCCACGCCCCCCGCCCCGCTCCGCTCCCCTTCAGCCCGCGGCCTCCAGCGGCGGGGGAGGAGGGTCACGGCTGGGGTGCGAGGGGGAGCGCGGAGGAGAGCGCAGCTTCAGAGCTGCGGAGCACCGGGCGGGGGGCGACGGGGAGGGGCCCCCGCATTAGCTGCAGACCCTTCCTGGGAGGTGCGGCTGCCTGCGGGGCGAGCAGGCTGGGTCGGCAGCGGGGGAGAGTGAGGGCGGCTGGGGGCGGGGGAGGGGTAGACGAGGCCCCGGTGAGAGTCGGGCCCCGCGCGGCCGGGAGGCCCGGGAGGGGGAGGGGAGGGGCTGTGGCGGGGGAGGGAGGAAGATGCCACCGGGCTCGGCGGCGCGTAGCCCGGAGCGGGAGGAAAGAGGGCTGGGGATGGAGCTCCGCCCGGGGAAGGTACTGGGCCAAGGAGGAGGGGAGCTGGGGTCCGAGAGAGGAAAGGGGTGGGGGCAGACGGCAGGGCACGCGCGGGAGAGGTGGGGAGAAGAGTGCGGGCGCAGCGAGTGAACTGTGGAAGCGGGAGCGCGGGCCCGCAGGGGCAGGAGACCAAGACAAAGAGAAGGAAGGGCGGGAGGGAGACCGAAAGATGGGACAGGAGGAGGGAGCCCGGGGCGCAGGGACTGGAACGCAGGCACAGGGAGAGATGAGCAGGGTAAAAGGCTAAGAAAGGACTGGCGACTGTGGGCAGACCAGGGTAGAGGCGGCGAAAGAGGGCGTGGAACCTGCTCTGGACTCAGGACCCAGGCCGCAGCCCTCCCCGGGGGCACCCAGCCCTCAGCCCGCGGTCGGAAACCAGCCGCGGTCCTCCCCCCTCCCGCCCGCGCCCGGCTCCCCGCCGCCGCACCTGCGGCCTGGGCGCCCGGTCCCTCCCTCGGGGGGGGCAGCTCGGCTCCCACTGCGGCTCCTAGTCCCGCTCCGGCCTCCTCTCACCTCCAGCTCAGTGCCGGGCCCCAGTGCCCCAGCCCCAGGCCTTCGGGGTTCCAGGTCTGCAGCTGCCAACGCTGCCTGGCTTTGTGCGCCCCGCGGGGCGGAGCAGCTGCCGGGCCAGCTGCCGCGGCTTCAGCGTGACCATGGCAACCCCGCGCCCCCTCGCCGCGCCCCCGGCCCCCGCGGGGAGGGAGGGACCCGCGGCCGCGAGGGGGGGGGGGAGGCCGGGGCTGAGACGAGGAGCCGCGGGGAGACCGCAGACAAAGGGCCCCCAGACAAAGGGGGAGGCCGGCGGCCAGCCGGGCTGAGGGCTCGGCGGGCGCGCGGCCGCGGAGGGGCAGGGCCGGGCGGAGGGGCTGTCGGCCGGGGCGTGGGAGGAGGGAGATTCCAGCTGATCGGTGGCGGTCCTTTGGAGGCCTCCGGAGTCCCTGACGATTCCCGGCCTTCTATCAGCTTTTGCACCCTGGGGAGAACCAGAGTACCAGTTTCTTCGTTGGTCGGCCCCAATCGTACCAGTGTCCATAAGTAACCTTTAGTCTTCAAGAACAACCCCAGTTTTAAATATATATATCTTTATGGATCTCAGAGAGAGGAAGGAAGAGGGAGAGAGCTGGAAACATCAATGGTGAGAGAGTCATTGATCCACTAACTCCTGCACACCCCCTGCTGGGGATGGGGCAGCAATCCCCAAGGTGCTCTGACCTCTGACCAGGAACCTAACCGGCAGCCTCCTGGATCATAGGTCCACGCTCAACCCCTGAGCTGGCAGGGCATCCAGTTTTAAAGAGTCTGACCTGTCCCCTCTAAAGTACAAATGCTGTTGTCCGACATTGTGCTCCACTTCTAGGTTTGGAAACTATGACCCCCAAAGCCAAAGGTGGCTGATTGGGTTTGGAGGGTGCAGAGGGAGGAAGGAAGTAATGATGCCTCTCACAGCACCAGGGCCCAGGGCCCAGGGCATCAGTGGGACAGAGGCAGCATGGCTGTCCTCTGAGACGCCAGGAGTGAGCTTGCCATTCACCATCTACGTCCCTGTTCCTTCACCCTTAGGCTGGAGATAATAATGTGTGCCCTGCCCTGCCCTGCCCTGCCCTGCCCTGCCCTGCCCTGCCCTGCCCTGCCCTGCCCTGCCCTGCCCAGGGAGCCTGCTGGATGATCTTGTGAGAGGTGGCTGTAAAAGACAGGCCTTTGGTGGAAGCAGTCATCCAAACCCCATCATCGTGAGTGACCTCCCTCTGTGGCTTTCTCATGTGTCACTTGGGTCTTGGAGTTCCACCTCCCAATTCACTCCTCAGTTATTAAGGGTTTGTGCAGGGTAGGAGTCTGACAGTAAGAGCTATGAAAAATGCACTCCCCATCCTCTGGGGGAGCCAGGCATGTATGTGTATATGTATATGTGTACATGTGCATGTATGTGTACATGCATATGTGTATGTGTATACATACCTATATGTGTGTGTGCGTGTTATGTGTATATGTGTACATGTTATGTGTGTGTGTGTTATGTATGTGTTATATGTATATGTCTGTGTTGATAAAGACTAACTGGAACTTTCAGCAAACAGTCAGTCTGGAGGGTCTATAGGAGGAGCCAGGGCTTATGGAAGTTCTCACACTCTGCTAAGTAATCATGAGAACCCTACAAGAGAGAACCCTACAGGAAGAACTCTATGTTTATAATAAAGCTCTATGGTTCTAAATTCCCCTTCCCTTAACATCCTTTCCCTTGTATAAACACCCCTCGGTCTTGGCACGCAGGCCGAAGTGCGCACATGGCTGCCCAGTCTGCATGCACCAGGTGGCAACTGTTTTTTCCCCCTGAATAAACCCTTTTGGATGATGGAACACCTAGTTGACATTACTTTTCAGTCGCTATTGTATGTGTGTGCACATGTGTGTATGTATACTTCTATAATCGCAGAGTACAGCATGACCTGTGCTGAAGTCAGAACTAGAAGGGGCTGTGAAACCCAAGCCCTCCAGAGCAGTGTGGAAGGCGAGATTGCTGAAGACGTCATGGAAAAGTCGGAGCTTGAACTGGGCCCTAAGTCAGACAGAGATTTGCAGAGATGAGGCAAGGCCATTCCTGGCTGTAAGCACTGAGGGACTGCGGAAGCAACAGCAGGGCGGCGTTAACGTGGCTATGTGACTGGATACAGGGTCTGTCCAGGTGAGTAAACCCAAAACGGCCAGGTGAGCTTATTCGAAGGTGAGGAGGAAGAGCTTGAGGTTTGAGCAGGGAAAGTGTGTGAGTAGGCTTGTGTTATTTTAAAAGTGGTTTCTGGCAGCAGTGTCGGGGACACAGTGCAGAGCAAGGCTGAGGGGGTGGGAGGGCTTAGTCCACCTCAGTCCTGTCCACACCCCACGTGCACAGCCCCAGCCCCAGCCAGGAATGCCATGAAGAAATGGTGAGCTCCTGCAGGAAAGTGGTGCGCATGCTAGGTATTTTCCTGGTGTCATCTTTTGGGGGCCTCTGAGGTGGGTGGGGCAGAGCTCTTCATAAAAAGGGAACCAAGTCCAGAGAGGCTGTAACTTGCCTTAGATCTATAGCAAGTTGCTGTTTCCCACCCAGGACTTCACCTAGATCCTTCACCTTACTCTTCCAAAGGGGGTGGGGGTGGGGACAGAACGACCTCTGTGGGGCTGGCCTGGATGCTCACCTGGGCCTCTTGAGTTCAGTCCTGCCCCCCTTTTGGAAACCCCACCTTTCATCAGTCTTTTGTTGGCCTCACAGTCCCTGCAGTGAACAGGAAAGACACTGGGGGGCGCTCGCTGCACAGGTGACCAACAGCACTACTGCAAGGCCGAGGCCTGGAGGGAGGGGTTGAAGTCGGTGTGGAAGGGTGGTGAAGGGCCCCCAGGAGGCTGGCCCAGCGGGAGCTGAGAAAGGCCCGTGGAACCGTAGGGTAGCTGCAGGGCTCGTTAGGGTGAAATATCCTGACAGCCATACATCAGAAATGTAATTTATAGACAGAATTTTAGAATTTTCACTTTCCCTTTTCTATAGTTATTTGCCAAGTGCCTGTGGCATTCTCAGCAGCCTTTGGTCTCTTCCTGATGATGATTACTGGCCTTGCTAGTTGCCAAGCTCTGCCCTTAGCACTTTCCTGAGTCATCCATTTGTTCCTCACCGGGGGTCTGTGAGGTGGCATTTTGAATTATGCCCACTTTTACAGGAGCAGAAACTGAGGGTTAGAGAAGTCAAGTCACTTGCCCACAGGTAAATACACAGCAACTAGCAGATCTAGAGTTCAAACCTGAGTCCTTTTGACTCCAAAACCAAAACTAGACTGGAGGGTCTCAGCCATCATTATTTTCTCAATTCTCGGGGTCTGTAATAAATGCTATCCCTTCCTTTATAGTCCTTGTGTGGTAGACAGACAGACATGAGCAGAGCAAGAACGATGGGCCAGGTACTGAGACTCAGTACCTAGCAACGGACAATTGTAGGGTGGGACGTTGCCCCCAGGGTGGTCTTTTCTCCCCCAGCATATCTCGAGCCATGTGGTTTGTACCCCTGACTGTCCTCCCTAGGCCTCAGTTGTATTTTAGCTCCAGGTCCAGAAAAGCAGTGAAACTAGACAGTTGACCCCACAGCTAACCTCAGAACCAGTTGCATTGGATAATGACCCCCTGCCCTGGTGCTGACCAATCAATCAGTGGACACCACAATGCTAAAAGGACACACCTGTAAAGCTGATGAATACTCTATTAAGATCTTCCCCTGGAACCTCCCCTAAAATCTCCACTTTTAAAATCCTTAGGACAGAGGACTCAGGGCTCTCCCTCCCAAGAGCACACCCACACTTTTCCTGCCCCCCCCTTGTCCCCTTCCCTCAGACACATTACCATGAGCTTCCTCACTCCCAAACACCAAGGGCCCTTCCTTTGCCTCTATGACTTGTTTCCTAAGCCCATTTCTCCTAGGAATCACTTCCTCCACCTCTGTAATTTTACCAAATAAATGTTTTCTTATATTTTGAGTCTTGGCTCTGAATTCTTTCCTAGACAGAACCCAGGTGCCAAGGTTGCTGAACCCAGGTCAGTCTGATCCCACTGGACTAACACCTGGAGCCATTGCTGCAGAGCAATTCCTGCAGGGAATCACCAAGGCCTATGAATGAGGAAGGAAAAGAAATTTTAGTTTATACTTTGTACTTTTCTGCATATTAATTTTAATGAGCTTTAACCATATTTTAAAAAAATCATTTGAACCTAGCAAGACAATAAACTGAGAGATGGGGGGAAAAGCAGGTATATATATGCATAACTGAAGGACACAGACTATTGTGTGGTGAGGAACTGGGGAGGGGGTAGGGTGGAGTAGAAGTGGTCAATGGGGAGAATAAGGGACATCTGTAATATTTTGAACAAGAAAAAGAAAAAGCAGTTGCTAGGATAAATTTAAAAAAAATTTTTTTTTTTTAAAAGCAGCTACATCCCCACCCCAATCAGCAAGGACTGAGTAAGGAACCTGGACTTCCTCTGACACCTGGCCCTACAGAGGCCCCAGAGTGCTTCCTGTCCCTTCCTGGAGTGGGATCCAAGAAGACAACGAGGACCCCAGATTCTCATCGCTGCCTATCAGTAAAAAACCTCACACCACAGGGCTCTTTTTTTAGAACTGAAAAATATCATGACAAAAATTAAAAGTGCCTGCCCTGGCCGGTGTGGCTCAGTTGCCTGAGTGCCGTCCCATGCACCAAAAGGTTGTCCGTTAGATTCCTGGTCAGGGCACATACCCACTTTGTGAGTTCGATCCCTGGCTGAGTGTGGGCAGGAGGTAACCAATTGATGTTTCTCTCTCACATCAATGTTTTTCTCTCTCTCCCTCCCCCTCTCTCTCTAAATGTCAAAAACATTTTTAAAAGAGATAATCCCAATAGTTAAATTAAAAAGATAATAATTAAGCCCAGCTGGCATGGCTCAGTGGTTGTTGACCCATGAACCCGGAGGTCACGGTTCAATTTCCAGTCAGGGCACATGCCCAGGTTGCAGGCTCCATCCCTGGTGGGGGGTGTGCAGAAGGCAGCCCATCAATGACTCTCTCTCATCATTGATGTTTCTATCTCTCCTTCGCCTTTCCTCTGTCTGAAATCAATAAAAACATATAAAAAAATTAAAAGTCCACTGGATGGGCTCAACAGCAAAATGGAGAGGACTGATTATAATGAAAGATCTAGCTTTTGTGTCACTGGGGTCTTAGAAGGAGAGGAAAACCAAAGTAGAACTAAAAAAGAATTTGAAGAAACAATGGATGAAAATTTCCTAAATTTGGCAAAAGACACAAACCTACAGATTCAAGAGGCTGAGCAAACCAGAAACAATGAACTCAAACCAATCCTCATCAAGACCCGTCAGAACAACAGCCCTGAAACCAAAGCCAAGGAACCTGGAAGCAGCAGAAGTGGCACAGCACCTGTAGGGGGAACAGTTCAAATGACAGAGCCTGGCAGCAGAGGGCGTGGGCGCTGTCAGCCGGCACCGCATTCCCACATTCGCTGCAGACATCCTTCCTGAATGAGGAGGAAATCAAGATGTTCTTAGAGGAAGGAAATTGAGAAGCCTTGCCACCAGCGCACCTACCCTAAAAGAATGACTAAAACGAGTCATTAAAACAAAAACGAGATGATAAAATCCGGAATCTTGGAACCTCGGGAAGGAAGGAGCAGAAACAGGCGGATGGTGCTTGCACACTTCCTGCCAGGTTGGCCCCTCGACCCGCTCTCGCCAGAGAAATGTGAGCAGAAGTGCCCGTGTTACCTCCAGGAAGTAGCTCCCAAGGCCAGTGTGTGGTCCTGCGTGACTCCGCCTGGGTCCTGGGGGCAGGGGACAGGGCCAGAGCCTCAGGCACCCGGAATGGACCACAGCACAAGCACAGCAAACCCTGAGCCCACAAAACCTGACTTTTCCTGGCGGACGCATCTGCACAGTGCTTTTGTGCTCCCAAACCCCCTTCTACGTTATTTCCTCTGACCGTCACAAAGGCCTGTGATTCACAGAGGCCGCTTGATGGTGCTTCTATGTCAGAGACCATCTGGACCCTGGGGGTTCCCGTTGTCGTGGACATCAGTCCCCGCCTCTCCGCGCCCTGGTTTCTTCCTCGGAGTTCCTGGACTCAGCTGAGTGCTCACGGCTACGGCTCCCTGGGTGCCCTTCCTACTCGCGATTACTGCTTGTGGCCTTTGTCCACAGCACCTTAGGAGGCCTGGAATGTCTTTGCAGGCCTCTCGGACATAAATTTCATCGGCTTTGGTGAGTGACTCCTGATTTTGTTGAAGTGACAGCAGAGGCCCACTAGATGAGACCCAGTGTATTCCACATAATGTGTATTTTTAGTCCTACTTTATCCAACAAAACCTTCACATTTGGTAAAAATCCATTGTATTAGTTAGCTATCGCTATGTAACAAATTACCTCAAAAGTTCATAGCTTAACTCAATAAACAATTCTTCATATATGTATATATACACACACACACAGACAAAGTAATAATTTGTTATTCTTGAAGTTTTAAAAATAATTTACACATCAAAACCCTACCTCTTCTCTCTGCTGCCCAAACTGGACCTCTTCTGGGGCTCTTTCTCAGAAAATTTCCCATCACCATGCAACTAAACAAGCCCGGTTTCTTAGCATCTGCCTTGACACCTCTTTCTCTCCTTTGTACCCACATCCAACCCATCCCCAGTTTCTGTGGATTTTATTCCCTAATCATTTCTCAAAATGGAAATGTCTTTCCACCTCTCCGCCCACCCTCCTAGTGCGCATGCTCTCTTGCCTGAGGAAACCCAGGCCCCCTGGGCCACTCCGACTTGTCCTTCCCAGTGCAGACAGAGGAACTTTTTCAAAATGAACCTCTGATCACGCTACTCCCTGATTAAACTCTTTGATGTTTCTCTCTGGTCTCCTAGAATGGAGATAAAATTCCCCACCGTGACCTACACAGCGCCTGCGGACCCTGCAGCCTCATCTGCTGCGTGGCCAGGCCAGTGCTCCTCTGCGCTGCCCCGTGGGCTCTGGCACCTCTCAGCCTCTGTCCGTAGCGCTGGCACACAGGGAGTGCTCAATAAACGGTTGTTGCTCAAATAAATGAATGAATGGGCTTATAAATCATGCAAGGGTTAGGTTCAATCCTCTAAGACAGCAATACTGATGGATCTTAAAAACATAGCACTGAATGTCAGAGTAAAAACAGAGAATGAGAATTCGAACATGACACTATTTTGATATGGCTTATTTAAGGGTCCACTGCACACAAACAGCAGTAGAGTTTACACAAATGCATTCCAGCAAAAGGGGAGACGGGAGCATGTTAGAATGGCTGCCGGGTGAAGAGGGAAATAGACTTGGGGGAGGGGCTCGATGGAATAAATAAATAAACAAAGTAAGGGCAAAGTGCTGCCAACACAGGGCCCACAGGGAGGACTGGGAGGCGGCCGCAGGTCAGAATAAGAGCAGGCCCAGCTGAGCACCGAGGGGCCCTCGTGTCCCGACGGCTGCGCTAGAGAAGTGGGAGGGCCAGCAGAGGGCCCAGGGCAGAGAGGCATCCTGCAGGCCGCGTGGAGGGAGGCCATGCCATGCTAGTTCTGAAAAGGGTCCCTCCAACCCCTCATTTTATATTTAGATTATTTAATTTATTTTCAATAGGTAGTACATTCCCACAGTTCAAATGTAAAAGGTCTAAAAGTGCTTACAATGAGGCCATCCTTGTCCCTTCCCCAGAGGCAGGGACCCGTGGTTCCCCCAACCCTTCTACTCACACACATGCAGAGTCACAAGACACACAGACGCACAGACACACTCCCCCCTGCCCTTTCCCTGCCAGCATAGCTCGGCTGTTGTTTGATGTCAGTACTGAAAGAGCTTGCGTCACGCCCCATACACCTTCCCCAAAATGTCCAGTGGAAAGTTATTAAAGGCGCACGTGACTCCTGCCACTTGGGTAAAGGCAAACTAATGCAACTCTCTTCACATCCATTTACTGGGAAAGGGCTGCAAAAGGCGGTCAGACGAATGAGTCAAGGCTGTCCTCTGCGTGCAGGGCCAAAACAGCCCCCTCCCTTCGCTGAATCAATACAAAGGAGAGGGGCTTACCCAGGGAGCACTGGCAGCCGGATTGCACTCAGATGCCTTTACGTCAAGGATTCAAATACCTATGGTCTTTCTAGACTCCTTTACGGGGTGGGTTGACGCCTTCCCCACTAGGACAGAAAGGCTCAGGGGCGGGGATGAGCCTGCAACCGAGCTAAAATATTGCTAAAAGAGCTTTTGCCAAGATTTGGGCTTCCTGGGCCTTTGCAACGTGACCACGGTCCAGCTTTCACTTCACATATAAGCCAATTGCTTACAGAGGCTCTAGGCACCAGCTGGCATCTACACTCCACACGGAGGCCTCAGCCATCAGCAAGGTCCAAAGAGTGAGCCAGACCCCAAAGAGAGCACTAACCAGCTGAGCCAGGAGACTCATCAAAACCGGCTTCAAATGCTCCCAATTGCACTCTTGCAAGTGAGGATGAGCCCAACTCCACTGTCAGGATGAAGTCCATACGACACCCTAAATGGAAGGCACTTTCTTGGTGTCAACATCATTAGACGAAGAGCTGAATTATGAGAACATCTGGTGATTTTACTTGGCAAGTCTGTGACTGCTGACTTCTTTGTTCAGTGGGTAAGATCACCCCCCTTTCCCTCCTCCTGCCCTAGAAGCTAGCTATTTTGCCTAACAGATATCCTTGCTGAGTGAAAGGGAATTTGTGATTTTTATAGACTTAGCCAGTTGCCTTCCATAGAAATTGACCAGTTTACACTCACACCACAAATCTAGGTTAGCTTTTGATGGGGAACACTTTCCCCCATAAATGGACTGGCAAAATTAGGGAGTTGAGGAAACTGAAGTATAGTTAGAGGCACTGTAATTTTTTAAAAAAGCTAAAGAAAACACCTCTTTTTTAAAAAAAAAAAGTCTTTATTGATTTCAGAGAGAGAGAGAGAAAGAGAGAGAAACATCAATGATGAGAGAGTCATGGATCGGCTGCCTCCTGCACGTCCCCTACTAGGGGTCAAGCCCCCAACACAGGCATGTGCCTCGACCAGGAATCAAACCTCGATCTCCTGAATCATAAGTCGATACTCAACCCCTGAGCCATGCCGGCTGGGCAACATCTTCTCTTTTGTGTTCAGAAGACTTCGCAGGTCCTTTCCATTTCTCCTAGAGGAAGGCTTTGCTTGTTGCAACCTGCAGATTACTGTCTACACATTGGAAGCCTGTGCTCTCTGCCCTTGCTTGGGCATGCATGGGGTCCTGCCCTTCGAGCTCTCATTCCATGAGGAATGCTGAGAAGAAGCTTTCCTAGCTAAACTGGAAAAGCATAGTGTAAAGTAGAACATGGGGTAAATAAAAAATAATTTTTAAAAGGAACTTGAGGCATATCAACCAATTGCAAAATATGGATCTTATTTGGATCCTGATTTTCCAAGAAACTGTTTATATGTGCGTGTAAAATAATCAGAACAGAGGAAATTAACCCTCTAACCCTGACTGGACATTTAATGATACTATGAAGGAACTAATGTTGATATTTTGAGATGTGATAATGGGTTGTGGTTATTTTTTTTTTTTAATCTTCACCCGAGGATATTTTTTCCATTGCTTTTCAGGGAGAGTGGAAGAGAGAGAGAAACATCGATGTAAGAGAGAACATTGATAGGTTGCCTCCCTTAGGTGCCCTGACCGGAGTCAAACCCACAACCTTTCTGTGTATAAAACGACATTCCAACCAACTGAGCCACGTAGCCAGAGCAAGTATCAGAAGAATTTAAACAAAAACTCTGGAAGGTTCCAGATTAATTTGGTGACTTGACAATGTCATCGAGGACCCAGCTTTCCCATCACTGTGCTCCCCCTTCCTCAGTGTGCTGGGGTTCGTGCTCACAGACCTCAGCATCGCAGCTGCACACACCACACTCAGCCATATGTCAGGGGCAGGCAGCCTTTTGCAGAAGAGTCCCTTCACCTTTCCCCAGGACAGTCCCAAATCCATCTCCGGAGAGGAGCAGAAGCTGTGCTCCCTGCAGGCTAAGACCAGCCTGGGGCTGTGAGGCCCCTCCTCCTCTGATCTGCAACCCGCAGCACTGGGACAATAAATAGAATTTGTAAAAGCTCTCCCAGCAAGGAAGTAGGAATGGTTGTTTTGTGAGCACCAAAACTGTCTTTTATAAAAGGTTTTCATGAGTTTGGACAGGCTTACTTGAAGGGACTTGCCTGCCACACCAAGCGGTTTGGATCTTATCCGGTAGGTTCTGGAAAGCCTTTTTAAAAATTGAGGCTGGCAGATCAGGTCTGCATAATGCTGTAACGGCTGGTGTGAGGGGAAGTGAGATTAGGGGCAGGGGGCCAGTCATGAGGCTACTTTTTATCTGCTTCTAATTTTAATTCAGATTCATACCAGGAACCCAGAAGTGGCAGGCGAGTGGAAAACCAGTGAGATCGTACCTGCTGGGTGCCTTGACCTTCCCCATGAACTTCCCAGCTCTCACCCCTGTGTGGAGCGAACCTCAATATAAACAGCAGACTTGTGGTACTGGACTCAGACCTGGGGCCACCTGGGGTGGGGTGGCCTAAAAGATCAGAGGTCGGGGTAAGAGGGGCTGATAATGTTTTAATCAAAGGAGGCTCACACAAATGCTGAATTCCACCACTATGCTCTCTGCACAGACCACCAAAGATGACAACCTGAGATTCCCAGTGGCCTAATTTTAAGCATCGTGCCCCCATCTACACCCCCATAAACTACACCCCCATCTCTCAAACAGTCGTCTGGGGAGAGTGTTGAGGGACCTCTCCTGCATGTCTCTCCTAAACTCCAGGGAACCCATGGCCCCTGGTGAGGGCCACGGTGACTCAGACAAAGGGGCCCACATCATTCTCGGTGCTGCTCACGGCCCCTCATTCGCAAAGAAATAGTCGGCTGCACAGCCATGTGACCGTCAGCTGTCCCTGCAAAATGGGGCTCCACCTTCCCTGACAGAGTTGCCTGTCAACTTGACAGGCCCATGATCAGGGCCAGGTGCAGTGTGCCGGTCCCCTGCAGGCACCCTCCAGTCTCAGCAGGGCTCCTGCCGTGAGAGAGGCTTGACCCACTACCCCTGCAAACCCTGGCCTGAGAAGGGGTCGGGGTGGGAGGTGGGGGAGAAAACTTTTCTGCACAGATCTCTCCTCCTCATAATGGGATTGGACTTTAAGTTATTGGACTGACTTTATAACTTCAGCTCTGGAACATTCTGCTTGCAAACAGGGTGACATTTTCAAATTGTGAAAGAACCCCTCACTTGATAAAAGAATCACATGGTCCCATTAAGTGGCATCTTCTCTTAATGTTTCCTAGTGTATGATTTTGGATCAATAGACATTTAACAGAGGGAGGGACTGAAAGTTTTTGTATTCTAAACAGCAGAACCAACCAGAAAGTAAGCAAATAAAAAAGGAAATCTGAAAATTCTAATGGTAAAAAAAATAAGTTATATCTGTTTTTACTGGACAGGAAGCTAGACTTCCTGGCTGGTGTTCACCCTGCCGACCGTCAGATGCACCGGAGCCTCGGCCAGGAGTCTGGGCTGAGCAGATGGAGGGGCTGTGCTGGGAAGACCCAGGTCAGGCTGAAGCGGGCTCGGGGCTCAGCGCCCCTGTTTGTTCACCAAACGTCCTTCACAAGTTCCTCTCCTCACCTACAGCGAGTGAGGCAAGAACACTTCTTCAGTACCATCTAGGAGCTGAGGCCTTCTCACCCTCACAGAAAACCCCAAGGTTTGCAAGTCTCTAGGGATGCCCGGCACCCCTGCCAGGCTCCCATTTCTCAGGGCTTTGGGCTACCTCGGCTTGGGGCCCCCTAGACCCACGGAGAGCGCCCCTGCACGACTCCCTCAGTTCCTCCCACACTTCCTCAACCTTGCCTACCCACCTGCCCCTCCACAAGTCCTCCTTCCTTCCCCCTCTCTCAAAGCCATCCAGCTCCCAAGTCTGCACAGCCTGTCCCCCTTCCAGGACCGGCAACCCCCTGGCCTCCACTTACATTCCTGAGGTGGCCGCCGCCTGGCCTGTCTTCACCCCCCACTCCAGCTGCAGGGAGTGGGGGAGGGGGAAGAAGAAAGCTCTTCCGGAGACACCACTTGTGTTTTCCTTTGTCACTGAGTATGAAAGAAGTCACAGCCTGCTAGCCCCGCCAGGGTTAATGTCCCACAGCAGGCGGCGGGAGACCCACGGAGGGTTCAGGAGTAGCCCTCACTGTGGGGCAGGCTGCCGGCCTCTCTTTGCTTGAGAGCTGGCAGGCTTCCACCCCCAATTCACCCAAGCAGAAGCGACAGCCTGCCCGACGACAGGCTCGACCTCACATCTGTGTGTGTGTGTCTCGCGTCAGGCCGTACACTCCTGTGGCTACACAGAAGGGGTCAGGGAATGTGTTGACTAGAGCAGGGAGTGAATTGTTTGCTCCGTGCCTAGTCCAGTTCTGACCTCCATCCCAGGCAGAAAGGACCCTGGGACCCTGCACTGAGGGAGAACACGAAGGAGGGAAAGGCAGTCCCACTGGGCACGGATACCCCATCCAGTGGGTCCCTTAAGGGCTCCAGGTCAGTTAGGTGACAGTCAGATGGAGATGGAGACAAGCTACAGTATTCCTGGCAACTGGGTTTATGAGTGTGTGCGCCCCAAAAAATAACTTTCCTCCCACTTCTAAGTTCTTCTAGCTGGACTAACAATTAAATTAACATGAGACAGATTAACAGGAGAAAACTTATTGTGGATGCCCATGCAAGGGAGCTATAAGATATGAGGCCTGAAGACGCATTGGGTTGAGGTTTATATGCCATTTGGACAAAGGAGGGGGGGCGGCCCATCTGGGATTTCAAAGGGAAGGCAGTCAATTCACAGGTAGGTGAGTAAAATGTGGTAAACAAATTCTTGCTGAGCCCCCCAGAAACCATGGGACACGGAGGGGAGTCCACACCTAATTCAGATAGGCTGAGGTGAGTGCGCTGATAACCGCTCCCCGGGCTTGTTTTTCTATCTGAATTTCTTTAGGCAGAAAGGGAAGGTCCAAAGGTTCTTTCTGAGTCTTCTGTTTCTTAAAACCGATACCCACCCCAAAGGCACATTTTGGAGTGGCAAAATTTTGGTCCCCTTCAAGCACATGTGAGACTTCCCTCTGACCACTGGAAATATTTGGGCAGAGAAGGGGACTTCGCAGGGGTGCGGAAGAGTCACTGAAGTTGGGTTATTACCTTAAGGTGGCTGTAATGGGGACAGTCGAGGTCAGGGAGGTTCACACTAGATCGGGACAGCCTGAAGGACGCTGTGGAGCCGAAGGAGAGTGAGACATGACTGGACTCGGCTGCGGCAGGCCAAACGTACAGGACAGACAAACCCATACTCTTCTTCCTGGTGGCAGCTGGCTGGGCATACAATGGGGACAAACTGCACCCTAGGGGACAAACCGAGCCTCAGAAAGCCCCTGGCCCGTCTCATAGGAGCCAGAACAATAGTGGCTCTCGGCCAAGGATGGGTCAGACATTGGTCAGCTAACGTGATGTCTGCTATGACTATGCTGTATCATGTTTACATAACTGAGGACTTGGCCTGGAGAAGGGCGAGAAAGCCTAAGTGGTGTCACTTTCCCCACAGTGGCCCCATTTGCACACCCCAGTAGGCTAATGAGACCCAAGGAAAGCGAGGTAACAGTCTTGGAATTCAATCTTGAATACTGCTTACAGCACAGACCAATTACTGCCCCGGGGTGAGAGCCCCTACAGAGCAAGAGGCAGCCTCCCGGAGCCTCGGGGTGCCCTGAACATATGGGGTGCACAGGTGGGCTTGGTGTGTGGAAAGCAAACAGGGGCTCTAATTTAAGACAAATGAGCTTCTAATCTCTAAATAAAAGAGGGGGAAAACGATGAGGGAAGGGGCCAGAGTTTTTGGGTGGCAGAGAACCTCCGCAGTCGCAAGCCTGGGAATGTCCCCATGAAGGCCTAGAATTTGGCACATACACCCAAGACTTCTCCTAAACTTCCAGCCTTTAAACACCCTCAAAACAAAAGACTTTACCTCCCCCTTTTTTTCCCCCACGGGCACATATCTCCTAAACATTTAAAAAAAGTTTTTTAAATATATATCTTTATTGATTTCAGAGAGGGGAAGAGAGAGGGAGAGAGAGATAGAAACATCAATGATGAGAGTTATTGATTGATCAGCTGCCTCCTGCACGCCCCTTACTGGGGATCGAGCCTGCAACCCAGGGAATGTGCCTTGGTGGAAAATTGAACCAAGATCTCCTGGATCCTAGGTTGATGCTCAACTGCTGAGCCATGCCCGGCCGGGCATCTCCTAAACTTTAAGGGACCCCAATGAGGCTTGCAACCAGGGAGCAATGGAGAAATGGGCAGTGGCAGTTTGTCCTGAGTGGACCCCCTGAACCTGCTCCCAAACCCCCTTCTCTCTGACTGCTTAGTGAGCCAAAGCAGCCCAGGCGAGGCTCATTTCCCCACCTAGTCTCTCTCCTGCTGCTTCTTCTATCCTAGGTCCTTCCTTGTTTCACTGTCCCCAGCTTCAATAAACTTCCTCTAAAAATCACCCACACACTACCTGCCAGCCAAGGCAGACCCGCTCAGGGCCGGGTCCCCTTTCTGGTAACATTTTCTGGCACCCCAGATAGAACCTCCAGATGGCAACCCTGTGCCTTCCCTTTCCCCTCTTCACCCCCACCCGCAGGGGGTTACCCTTGTCCTTTCCTCTCCTAAGCAGCAAGTGTCCTTCTATTGCCCCCATAACTTTCAACTTTGATGATAACAACTGGTCCCGTTTCGCAGCCAACATCACTGGTAACATCTTTGGTGCGGTGACTCAGGTTGTCTCGTCACTGGTAAGCCAGTCGTCCCCTCTGCCGTGGCTTGAGGACCTGACCGTGTTTCCCTCCTCCTTCCACCTTTTCGTTCAGCCAAGGGGTTTTCTCGTGTCTGCAGATTGCCACACCAGCGGGCGTGGGACAAGCATCTAAGAGCTGTCAGGGAGCATTGGAAGGCTCCCGTGATAAGAGAAGTCGGTCATGGAGGGGGAGGTTGGCACGAGGCACCCCACCGGCTGCAAGTCAACGTCCATACGCCCAGGAACACAGTAGAATCGCGAGGGCCTTTTCCCGCAACTCTTTCCTGTAGGGTCCTCGTTCGGACCAGAGAGAGGTCCTTGCCTTTGGGCTGGAAGGACTTCCTTTCTTCCCCTTTCTCCCTTCCTTCATATCTTCTTTAAAACCCTCGAGGTGGAGTTAAAGGGTAAGGGGTGAGGTAATTGAGGACAGGAGGAGAAAAACACTGGATGGCTGGTTTTTAACTTCGGCTTTTCAATTGCAGTTGCTTTCCAAGGGCCCAAATCAAACCTTTTGCTGGATAAATGGGAGCCCGAATTTGTTCACTTCTGAAGATAAGGGGCATTTCCTCCCTCCAGCTCAAATCTTGGGCATTCTTAAGAATCTCTGCAGAGGTGTCAGAGGGCATTCCTCATGATTTGCAGGAGCCCCATAAAGAAGTCCAACTCAATTAAATAATTGACTCTTCCAGGGACGTGCACACAGATGGTGGTTATGTAGCACTCTGAGTCCTCGCAGCTGTGTTAGACAGAAACTGAGACATGTAAGAGGGTTTGAGATGATTTGGGAGGTGACAGTCCCCTTGGAGCTTAACCCACAAACAGCACACTTTCAATCCACTACACAATATCCCTAGAAATTTGTTCAAACTCTACAGATCCCAAAACAAAACTAAAATCAACATGGGAAATCATGCCTCCAAGGCTCGAAGCTCCTAGCTTCTGTTAATACTTCTGCAGATGTACAACTAATAGGAAGCCTTTACTTGCAGGTGCTTACAGAAATGGGAAGATTTGACTAGAAGTGATGTCAAGATGGCCAAAGCATAGCTCTTTTGATGCCTAAATCAATTTTTGCATGAAAAATTTTAAAATGCCAGCTCTAAAATAAAACTGCATGAATGGGAAGTTTTTCTTAATTGCAAATTAGTGGCTCCTGGGAAAGGCATAGGCACAGTAGAAAGCCAGAAAAACGGGTTTCAGGTAAGAGCGGGAACAGTGATTGTTTACATTCCTTTCTCCCCTGATGGGTTTGCGAAGGAATTTAATTTACCTTTTAGAGAATATGGCCCTGGCTCTTCTAACCTATTCCAATTAATATACCTACTGGTTTCAGGGAGCAAAACAGCAGAATTTCTAAATGGGGTCTGCTGGGAACCTCTTATAGAGCAGTCTGCTTCTATTGCAGAAAGACAGGTCACCTTAAGAGGGATTCTAGGGAACTGAAATTGGATTTAGAAAAAGAAACAAGCAAGCACTGGGCTGCTCCAAGGGCATCTCCCCTTCTCCTTACTAATAGTTTGGGAGAAGCTGAAATTATAAAAGGGGAAGCCACTAAGGCCCCTGTACATGTTAGGGGCAGAGATGTCGATCATGCTCTGTTAGCGTGGTTGTTAGCTATATTTATAAGGACTATTAATCTCGCACAATGTTGACTGTGGTGGTTCTGTTCGGATTAGAGGAAGCGCTTTCTCACCCGGCTGGGAGCTGTAGGCCCAGACCTGGGAATTACCCTTGGAATGTAGTCCAGTCTCCTTTTCCGAGAACTGCCCATCTCAGGGAAAGAGGAACAGCCTGTTCCCAGAAACAGGGGAATCCCAGAGGCGCCCGCCCTTTGCTACCCAGCCCGCATTGTCTGTAGCCTGGTCCTGAAGGTGCCCACCCGGAGTCCCGGAGGCGCCCGCCCTTTGCGACCCCCAGCCCACCTTGCCTACCTCCCCAGGCCTGTCATTTCTG
This sequence comes from Miniopterus natalensis, assembly GCF_054644295.1. NCBI lineage: Eukaryota > Metazoa > Chordata > Mammalia > Chiroptera > Miniopteridae > Miniopterus > Miniopterus natalensis. The sequence goes on along the minus strand of NC_142085.1, from coordinate 4,870,617 downwards.
CTTTCCCATGTCACCTTTGTCCTACCCACTATAAGAAGCTGGCTTATGGGGGGCGGCAGAGCAGATTCATGGATGATCCCCTGCTCTCCCAATTTGCTGGTGATACTGGGATAAATGTGCATATACGATTCAACCCTGTCTCTGCTTAATTGGCTCAAGTGGTGACAGGCAGCCCAGACCCATTGTTGTCTGGTTTCATAGATACTGGGGCCACTTTATCTGTTCTTAATGACACCCAACTATTGCCTTCTTCCGAGTAAAGCTTCTGTACAACTGACAGGATATCTAATCAATGTCTTCTTAAATCAAAACCTGTTCCCTTCCAACTAGGAAATGTTATGGAACAATACATATTTTAACTAATCAAATCTACCCCAATTCACCTGATAGTACAAGATTTTCTTGAAATCAGTGATGCACATATATCCTTTTACCAGAAGGGTGAAATGTATTTAGAACTAAATGAACCAAATGGTAAAATAATAATTTTAAAGAAACCTCCACAGGAGGAAACTAATCTTGAGACTGACTTAATGTTTGCTAACAGAAAGGTTAAAGTCGGTGATGCTCAGGCAGGCTAAATAGCCATCTTAGACGGTGAGTAAAGAAAAATAGAATTTATTTAAGGAAAAGGGGCTGGGAGATGGGAATATCCAAAGGGAAGGCTACAGGGCACCAGGCCCAAGGGCACTGGGTCCACGATGGCAGCAAACTATACTTAGGACAGTGAGACAAGGAAGGTGCGCGGAAGAAGCAGCAGGAGAGCCCAGGCGGGTGGCTCTGGCCACTGAGACGGCAGAGAGAGAAGGGGCCTTGGGGCAGGGTCAGGGGTAAGCCCGGGACGAGCCGCCACTGCCCATTGCTCCCCTGGTTGTAAGTCTTGTGGGGTCCCCTTCAGAGGGAAGAAGGGGAAGGGAATGGCACAGGCGTGCTCCCCTAGTGGGGAGCGCATACTGGGTCATTTGTCCTGAGTGCATTTACTGCTGTCTTGCAGGTGGGAATCTTAGGGGAGGTCCCAGGGGAGGGTCTCAGAATATTCATCAACTTCCCGGGGGTGCTCTTTCAGGGTCTCAGTCTCCACTGATTGGTTGGTGCCAGGGCAGGGGGTCATTAGTCAATGCAGCTGGTCCTGAGGCAGCCACGCAGTCACCTGCCTGGTTCTGCTGCTTTTCTGGGCCTGGAGCTGAAATACAACTGAGGCCTAGATGTTATCTTTAGGGAGGAGACGCTCAGGGGTCTAAACTGCATGACCAGCGATATGCTGGGGGAGGACAGGTCACCCTGGGGACAGATTCTTGTTTTCCCAGCTTTGCCCCTTGCGAGGCATCCGGGGCTTCCTGCCCTGGTGAGCCTCTGCCTGGCCCATCGTCCTGCTCTGCTCAGGTCTATCTGACACCCAGGAGTAGAAGGTCTTGGTCACACGGCAGATAACTGAATCCAGCCTTTTGAGGACTGTCAAACTGTTTTCCAAAGTGGCCGCACCATTTTACATTCCTACCAGCAGTGTATGAGAGTCCTCACTTCTTCACATCCTTGTCAACACTTGTTATTATCAGTCTTTTTCATAGTAGCCATTTTAGTGGGAATGAAGTGGTGTCTCTAAGAGGTTTTGATTTGCATTTCCCAGTGGCTACTGGTACTGATCATTTTTTCATGTGTTTATCTGCCATTTGTATATTTTCTTTAGAGAAATGTTGATTTTGCTCTTTTCCCCATGTTTAAATTGGATCACTTGTCTATTACTGAGCTGTAAGAGGTCTTTATATAAAAGTCCCTCATCAGATAAAGGATTTGCACCATGCCCACAGCCCTTTCTGCAAGTGGAGATATTGCTGCGAAGTGAGGGTTCCCTGTGCTCTCCATGGAAAGATGACCTACCTGGACTGGGGAATTGTGCCTCTACTATTACTCCAGCAGCTATTAATTATATATAATGTGCATGCAGTTTATGATCATGTGAGTCCTGAGGTTTTCATCATTACTCAGTTTTGAAGTTTTTAATCTAATTTTTGTTTTTGTTTTAATCTGAGGTTTCACCTACTTCTGAGTCTTTTTGCTCCTTGCTTTATTTCAGTACACAGTGATTTTTTTTAAGAGTTGGGTTGCATGTGTCATTGCTCCTTTCTTTGCTTAATTTGTGAGACAGTATTTTAAACTTTATTATGGCCCTGGCCAGGTAGCTCGGTTGGTTAGAGCATCTTCCCCATACTAGTTAAGGTTGTGGGTTCGAACTCCAGTCAGAGAACATACAAGATCAACCAATGAGTGCATCAGTAATCGGAACAAGTCGACGTATGTTTCTCTCGCTCACTCTCCCCTTCCTCTCTCTCACAAATCAATAAAATTCCAAAAAAAAAATTAAAAACATAAACTTTATTGTACTCTCAATCAAAATGACTTTGTTTTTAAGATGGATATAGGCTGAGAAATCTCCCTCTCCCTCATAGAAAAGAAAAATTAGAAAACAATGATAAACTTTTCTCCATACTTTTCCATAAATCTAATCCCATTTTAAAACTGCTTCCATGGGAACTCTGCACCCTGTGGAAATAACTTCTCTGTTAATGTGTAGACATGGGCATTTAACTCCAAACTACATTGTTTGTACTTAAAATGCCACTTTACTCAGCACTTAACTTTGACTAGGCACAGAACTGAATGGTTTATTGAGTGGTTTACATATGTACATAAACTTGTTACCCTCACTGTAAACCTACGTGAAGTACTGGAGTTATTAACCCTGTTTCGCAAGGGAGTCAACTGAAGTTTAGTGAAAGGTTAAGGCAGGCGGTGCCAGGCAGGCTAAAGAGTGTCTCAGCTGGTGAGTGAAGGAAAACTGGCTTCTGTGCTCCAGTCCAGACAGACAGACACTGCTGCGTATAGAGCAAAGGTGTGCGCACAGCCGAGGACACCGTCCCTGTGACAGGGCTTGTGTAGGGCCCTCCATTCCAGGACTTTACATTTATCTCATTGGGTTGACTTCTGACAGTCCTCTTTCCGAGGTTGCTGCTGTCGCTGTTGTTGCTGTTGCTGCTGCTGTTGTTGTGGGGTTTTCATCCTCACCTGAGGATATTTTTTCCATTGCTTTTCAGAGAGCGTGGAAGGGAGAGAGAGAGAGAGAGAGAGAGACATTGATGGGTTGCCTCCCACTTGCCCACCAACCAGGGCTGGGGATCAAGCCTGCAACCGAGGTATGTGCCCTTGGCAGGAATCGAACCCAGGACCCTTCAGTCCTCGGGCTGATGCTCTAACCACTGAGCAAAACCAGCCAGGGCATATGCAGCTTGTTTTTCAAATGTGCCAATGGTTGTGCATTAACAAGATTTTTAAAAATAAAGTTGTGTAAAACATTAAATAAAATTTTTTAAAAAAAGAAAATTTGAATTTTTTTAAGGAAAGGGGGTGGGGGACGGGATATCCAAAGGGAAGGCTACACGGCACCGAGCCCAAGGGCACTGGGTCCACGACGGCAGCAAACTATACTTAGGACAGTGAGACAGGAAGGTGCGCGGAAGAGGCAGCAGGAGAGCCCAGGCGGGCGGCTCCGGCCACTGAGACGGCAGAGAGAGAAGGGGCCTTGGGGCAGGGGCAGGGGTAAGCCCGGGACGAGCCGCCTCCCGTTGCTCCCCTGGTTGCAAGTCTTGTGGGGTCCCCTTGGAGGGAAGATGGGGGGAGGTGGCGTGCTCCCTGGCGGGGAGGGCACACTGGGTACTTTGTCTTGAGTGTATTTATCTCTTGCTGGCAAGAATCTGAGGGGAGGTATCAAGGGGGTGTCTCAATAGAATATTATCCACTTTCCAGGGGTGCTCTTTCAGGGTCATGGTCTCCACTGATTGGTTGATTCCAGGGCAGGGGTTCATTAGGTCCTGAGGCTGCCAAGGTGTCACTTGGTTTTGCTGCTTTTCTGGGCCTGGAGCTGAAATACAACTGAGGCCTAGATGTTATCTTTAGGGAGGAGATGCTCAGGGGGCCTAATCTTCATGACCAGTGTTAAGCTGGGGGAGGATGGGTTCCCCTGGGGACAAGGTTTTTGTTTTCCCAGTTTTGCCCCTTGCTGGGCATCTGGGGCTTCCTGTCCTGGTGAGTCTCTGTACCTGGGTTTCTGTACCTGGCCCTGTGTAACATTTAGAGTAACTTGTCCAACTATTACACAGCAAAGCTGGGGCTTAAAAAGCTCAGTCTATCAACCAACCTAGTATCCACCTGTTTAACTTTTAAAATACAAGATGTCTGTAGTTCCTAGAATGATATAGTATTTTGAGTACTATACATAATATGCTTTAGCATGGATGTTAATGTGCTATTTATACACATTTTTAAGTTAAATAATAATGAAAGCATTTGCCCTAGTGTTAAGGGCAGAAATGTTAATCATGCTCTGTTAAGCATGATTGTTCTTCTCTGATTAGAGAAAGCACATTCTAACCTGGCTGAGAGCTTTATGCGCCTGGACATTCAGAATGCCAGCCATTCTCCTTAACTGCCTATCACGAAAGATTAACAACCTTGTGGTCAGAACAAAGGGGTCCCAGAGGCGCCCCACCCTTTTGCAAACCCCAGCCTGCACTTCCTGTAACCTGTATAAGGAACTGGCTTCTTGGGGGGGCAGTAGAGCAGGTTTTCGTTGATGACCCTCCTGGTCGCCATACTGCTGGCATTATTGGAATGGACACTCAGATACAATTCAACCTTGTCTCTGCTTAATCGGCTGACGTCGTGACAGGCAGCCCTGACCCAGTGTCCAGTTTCATATTCTGGTGACCACAAAGAGGGGAACTCCTCCAGAGTAAGTACCGGGGATCCCACTGGCTGCCCGACTGCAGGTTCCTGGGGCTGAAATCGGACTTTTTTTACTTGCAGTGCTGCCAGGTATTTTCCTGAGGAGTCCGGCTCTGAGCCCTGGAAATCCCATCCTTCCACTTAAGTTGAATCAGGCATTTTTGTGTGACACAGAGGCGTTTGCTGCCGCTTACCCGGCACACCTGACAAGTCCAGGCGGCAAGAGGCCTCCAGCAGGCCCTGCCTGGTCTCAGGGCCCTCGGTCTGATCTGCTCGGGGAAGAGGGACACAGCTCTGCTTCAGTTTAATTTTATTATTATTATTATCATTATTATTTTAATCCTCACCCCAGGATATTATTTCCGTTGCTTTTCAGAGAGAGTGGAAGGGAGAGAGAGAGACATCGATGGGAGAGAGACACACCGATCCGTTGCCTTCCGCACGCTCCCCAACCAGGGCCAGGGATGGAGCCTGCAACCAACCAAGGGACGTGCCCTTGGTGGGAACTGAACCCGGGGCCCTTAGTCTGCAGCTGACACGCTGACCCCTGAGCCAAGCTGGCTAGGGCCAGTGGCTTTTTTAACACGGCATTCTGAGGTTTCTGTGGCTGGACAGACAAGAAGCATGGTGTGAAGCTCTTGTCTGTGGGTTGTGCTCACCTGTAAATATTATATATAAGAGTGTCTCTGTTGACTGTTGTTTTGCGTCTCTTTGTGGTTCATCTTTAATTTGTTTAAAGATGGGGGACTTTGAAGCCAATAGGAGCCCCTTATTCACATAGTTCATGGCAGTCTCTCCAGGTAAAGAATGAAGGTTGCTTTCCTGGGAGATGACAAAGAAAGAACCTCATGACATTTTGGGGACCTTGAACTTGAGGAATTCACCCAAAGTTATAGGTATTGAAGGCAAAGTCTGATGGTAAGTGTGTGGCTTGGTTTCTTCACCCTGAAGGGCTAATTAAAGCTCAATTTGGAGATTCCTTATGAAATTTTAGCAAAGCAGATTTAAGAGAGGCTATATAATCAACTGCTATTCTTGTTGCATTTATGCAAATAATCAGGCCAAAATGAAACTACACTTAATGTAGTAAATAGTCTTGACTTGACTCTTTAATAAAAATAAGGGTAACATTAGGGGAGAAATTGTGTTTCAGTAGAATCTATAATACACAGTTATGAATATTAGACTCTAATTCAGTTAATTATTTTCAAAATTTTATTTTTCACTTATAAACTGAACTAGAACCTGAATTTTTCTAGTTTTCTTAAATATTTGGCTACAACTCTCCAGACTGTTTCATTTTTCTCCCACCCTTTGACTTGGAGTCACTGAGCATGGTGGAAGCCACACAGAATTTACCTGAGCCTCTGATGACACCGCCACAGGCATTTAACTACAGTTAAAGTCTGCTGAACTAGCAACTTCACAAACTCAGAAACTAGTTTATCATTTGCCCTAATAACCTGTTGTTTTCCTCTACTTTCACTGGCATGCTCCTCATTAAATACCTGATTGCCTGTTTACACAATACAGGTCTCTCTCTGAAGCCCACCTGCATCTCTGCTCCTGAAGTGAGCCTCAGCGATTTAACTGAACTGGCTCATTTTCAGGACTACGTAATTGAGTCAATGAAATACGGAGCAGTCTACCGACTGCTTCTGGAACGCTACAGCAGCTCCATGTCAGGAGGATGTCGCCTCGGGGATCCCAGCCTACCCGACTTGGGGAGAATCGGCTCACAGCCTCCGTGTTCCAGTCTCTCTAAGATCAGGCAGGGACTACGGCCATGGTCAGCACGGACGTAATTACAGAAGACAGACCTTCGTCCCTCAGCACCCCTAAAAGATTTCAGGGGTGGAAATCCTCTGATGTGAGAGTGAGGCAGGCTAGTCAGCCAGGGCGCCTGGAATAGGGAGACTGAGACAGAGTTAAACGGCCAAGCAGTTTACGGCCGTCTAGTAAGTCGCAAAATCCTATCTTCCCTGACCAAGGGCACTTGAGAAAAAATGGTTTGCGCTTCTCCTCCCCAACCAGAGGGCAAATAACCTAAATCACCCTTGGCAGAGAGACAGGTAACAGAAATCCAGTTAGTGCCAGTTGCCACCACACCCAAGGACAGATGAAGCCTGGGGAATAAATCTCATTTTGGCACATCAGCATAAAGCTGATGAATATTCTATTGAGATGCTCCCCTAAGACCTCCCTAATCGCCCAGCCTTTAAAAGCCCTCGTGAGTCCTGCCGGCGTGGCTCAGCGGTTGAGCTATGACCTAGGAGGTTGAGGTTCGATTCCCAGTCAGGGCACAGGCCTGGGTTGCGGACTCGATCCCCAGTGGGGGGCTAGCAAAGGCAGCTGATCAATGGTTCTCTCATCATTGATGTTTCTCTCTCTCTCCCTCTCCCTTCTTCTCTCTGAAATCAATAAAGATATACTTTTTTAAAATTAGGGCCTCTTACCTTAAAACAGGGAGGACTGGAATTCCAAGTGAAACTCACCCAGGTCACCCAATGCAATACTAGGAGCTGGCTGGGGGCACAGTGGGCCCCTCGCTGGATCCTAGCACTGGGGCCAGGTCTGTGGGGCGGTCCTGGGTGGGCTTCATCAGAATCCTGCCACACGATGCCAACTAAATGTCAATGTAAGAAACATTCAAACCTGTAGAGAATTTTTGTGAGTTTATTTGAGCCAAACTGACAATTGCCAAAAAACAAACCTCAATGGATTGAGAAAAGGCTCCAGAGAATGGCAGTGTTGCCCTTTATGTTACACATTACAATTCAAAGAGGAGACGTAAGTGGGTTACCTGAAATCCACGGGTGATAGGTTAGGGAGGCGGGAGAAAGCAAACCTCTGGGATTGGACAGAAAGTAAAATGATGGACACACTTTTTTTACTTAGGTGGGTGCAGGATAGTTGACAATCAACAATGAACATGATACAATAGCCATAAGGGCATCTGTGGTCTCTGCAGAGCGGTGCTGTGCTGTGAGGGGTCCATAAAAAGGGTAATTACTCTGACATTCCAAAGGTATGTTATCACAGATGCAAAAAGACAACCAACAGGCTCAATTAAGGTAAAGACTGACTTTTGTTAGGGAAAAATACTGCCTTAGTATTTTTATACTACCGAACGTAAACTGCTTTTAGTTAAAAAGTTTTCGTTTCTGACCATCCTTTGTAGTTACTTCAGGTCCCTGAGTTTGTGAGGCGGCCACACAGGCCTCCCCCGAACGTGTCAGGTTCAGGATGTGGCTCCTTTTCATCCACAATCCCAAAGAGAGACATGGAGTAAATAACCTGTGACAATCTTCCCTGCTCGCATCTTGACATATTTCTCAACGCCTCTCACTTTCTGGGGCACCAGTTCCTCCACAGCACCCGTAACATTTACTCTCAGCTCCTGCAGGACCTGGAAGCTTGGAGCCTCGATTCGGGTAGAAGAGATGGCACTTGGCTGACCTCTCTACAATGCATTGTAAATAAGTGTGAATTCCTTAAGGCTCTTGTCAGAGGCTTCTCAAGACATGCCAATGTTTCCCATCTCTCCTCTATTTTATATTTTGTGTCCCTGCTGTCTAAATTAAATTATTTAATTGCCCTTTCTCCCTGATTCTGGGGAAGGAGGCTCTAAATCCTAGGCATTTTCTGAGTGCTAGGAGTATCTGTTATTCAGGAGAGCTTGGACCATGCCTGTGACAAGGGTTGGGGCTTTGAGGTCCAAAGGGGGGGTGGGGACTGGAGAGTGAGTTCAGGCGCGTGGCCAATGGCTCCATCTAGCACGCCTGCATAATGACAACACTGGACCCCAAGCTTGGTGGGGTTTGGTTAGTGAACACCAGTGTGCTGGGAAGGTCATGAGCTCTGATTCCACAGGAGAGGACAGGAAACTGTGCCTTTGGGACCCTCCCTGGTGTCTTTGCCCTTGGCCTGTTTTCCCAATTTATATCCTTTAAAATAAACTGTAATCGTAAATATGGCGTTTTCTTGCATTCTGTGAGTTGTAGCAAATTATGAAACTTGAGGGGGATCATTGGAACTCCCCTAATTTGTAACCAGATGGTCATTGGAGCAATGGCCTGGGAACTCCCAACATGGTGGCTGGTGTCTGAAGTGAGGGACATCTTGGGGACCGCACCCCTAACCTGGGAGTTTGACACTAGCTCTGGTGGCTAGGGTCACCAGAATAGGGACAGCCCCTATTCACCTACATTCTTGCCAGGGCCCTGCTGGAATGTCCCTGTCCCCATGACTTCCTTAAGGTCGAAGGTCAGGGGAGGGCAGAGTTACCCAAAGAAACAAATTTCAGTTACTTTTGATACACATTCCTAAATTTTTACAATTTCTTGCTTATCGATTCTCTGCTCTGGATTTTCTCTGCTTTTACTGGGGGAGTCTCAGCTCCATGAGGGGCCCCCCCAAGCTGGGGAAGCCGGAATGAACTCAGCATTTCTTTGAAGACAGCCTCTCACCAGGCTCTGCTCCCGGCTCGAGCTCCTCGAGAGGGTGAAGGGTGTGGTGAGTGTTTCTAGAGAAGCTTGGTCAGGCGCAGCGGGGGACAAAGGGTCCCTGGCCTGGACAAGAGCTGAGTGGGTGAATCTGCTGGGGGCTGAGACCCTCCCTGCTCCGCAGCCCGGGCACCCGGAGGGCTTCCTGGGCACCTCAGGAAGCTTCGTACCCAAATCTGTGCCCAAGCAGAGGAGCCCTTGCCCTCAGGAGGCCACCGGGCCTTGACAATGAGAACCTCATGGACTCCAAATGGACTGATGCGGAGAGGAGCTCCGAAGCCGCCTCGGCCTGGAGGCGATCTAAGGATGAAGCACCGAAGCCATGGGGCAGAAGCCAGGAGCTGGGTCCAGGTGCCCAGGGAGCTCCCCTCCCCCTTGCCGCTCTGCACCTTCCACCTCAGACTTTGTGGACAAAAGACAAATAAATATCTACTCTGTTTAAGCCATTTTATTGTCAGTTCTCTGTTTCACGCAGCCGGCCCATGAAGGTCCCAGGTCAATGACTGCTGGCCTGGAATTTATGGAAAATCTCCGTTTCCTGCCTGTCCCCATATTGTGCAGAACAATCCATAGGAAAGAGCTGAGCAGCCTTGTACCCGCTGGAAGGATGAGAGGAAGCAGCTTTTCCACTGCCCCGCATAGAGGAAAGGCCCCAGAGTAACAGGGGTCGCTTTGTTGAAGTGGGAATGGAACCCTCTCGGGGAGTTGCAAGGACGGCGTTCGGGGCCCGCGTGGGGGGTAAGGCGTCGTGGGAAGGTTTATGGGAGCAAACCAAAGGACGGCCCCAGGCTCCCGTGTCTCACCTCTGTCCGTCCTGCTGTGGGGAGGTCCAGCCTTGTCTCCATCGAGCCCAGAACAAAGGCTAGTGCCCAGAGGCTCTGTGCCATAGGTTCAGCCCCTGTCAAAGCTCAGTGCAGCTCGGCCTCTGTCCCCGGCCTCTGTCCCCAGCTGTGCTCGGCTGGCGTCGCGTTGCTGTAGCCTGGCTCGGAGTCGCTTGCAGTCCGAGCAGCTGCTAGTCCCATGTGGCTGCTGTGGAGAGAGGGTGCAGGACGCATGTTACGGGGCCAGACAGAGGGAGCTCACCTTTGCTTGGCTGATTGTATTACCTCCAGCTTGGGAAAGACCTTTAAAAGGTGCTCTTTAAAACTAACCAATTACCTAATCTTTCATGGGCTGGCGCAGGGCCTCCCCCTAACCAATCCATTTCCTAGATCTCCTGGGGCTCTGTGTCTCTTACCCAAACCAATCCTTTCCCAGGCTAGACAGAAAGGTCTCCATGGTCCCCATCTTAGTTCCCACTGCACGCGCCTCACAGAAGAAGCACCTCCCCGTGTCACCTTGGCTCCCACTGCGCAGGCACCCAGCAGAGCAATTTCCCCTTTGTCGCTCTATCTCTCCCGTGGTAATCCTGGATAAAGACCAGTAACCATCCTTCCTGCCTGCTTCTGGGATTACGTCCTGAGGGCCAGGGATGCAGATGTCCCCTGGGGGGGTATATGAATGCTGCAGCTTCCAGACTCAGTCAAGTTTATTGTCCAGGTCAGCTCCCTAGTAGATTGGGCTTCATGCCTGATTTCCTTTGCTCCCCACCTACAAGAGCAGTTTGTATCCTAAACATGCAACACAGAGCCTGCTGGTGGGGATGGCCTTTTCTAATTCTTTTAATATTTCAACTTCTATTCAGGAAGGCTTGGGCTCTCTACAGACAAAATAATTCTTTTAATTTTTATATGTTTTACTAAATAGGTACAAAGGAATATTTCTAAAAGGTATATAAACTTAAAGAATAATCATACAAGAAATAACAAAATAACTTGTTTTTAACCTGAGGCCAGTTCCATTTAAAGCCTTTCAAGCCACTTAGCTGCTGATTTTATTGCAATGGTCCAACCTGGACCACAGTTACTCAACCCAGAAGCCCCCGCAGAAATCTTTCATAGCTGATAATAGTAAAGAAAATACAGAACTGGCCAACCTCTGTGAGGAAAACATGGAGCTAGTAAAGCTGTCGCACCTGAAAGAAAAGCCTGACCACGGTACAGGGGAATGCAGGAGGTACAACCTGGCACAGGGCAGGAGCCCGAGGAAGGCCACGTGCGCTGCCCAGAGAGATGTCCAGAGTATTTAGGTACATTTTAAAGAGAGAGAGAGAAGTTATATATAATAAAATATGCATTTTTATTCAAGAAAAGAAGAAATGAAAGTATACTTGCACAAAGAAACTGGGAGATAAATAAGGCGCTGTTATATAAAAAATGGTTACATGAGCAAAATGAGGGAAAACAGCGTGGGTATGGAGTGGGGGTGATATTTCTCATTATTTGTTGATTTCATTTTTATTTTAAACTACATAAATGTAATTTCTACTAAAAAGAATAGAATTTTTAAAAATCCATATGATTTATTAAAAATCAAAGAAATACAGAGAACAGATATTCAGTAACCAAGAAATAAAGAACATACATCGAAAGTAGTTGGGCTTTGCCTGACTGCCATGGCTCAGCGGTTGAGCATCAACCTACGATCCAGGAGATCCCGGCTCGATCCCCGGTCAGGGCACATGCCCGGGTTGGGGACGTGTAGGAGGCAGCAGGTCAATGACTCTCATCACTGACGTTTCTGTCTCTCTCTCTCCCCCTCTCTCTGAAGTCAATACATATATATATATATATATTTTTTTTTTTCTTCAAATAGTTGGGTTTTATTTTTCTGAGCACGCCCTTCCTCTGTTTCCATGCCCTTCTTTATGTAAAAAACAAACAAAAAAACAACAACCAACTAGCCTGGAGACGTTTCAGAAAAATCCTGCCAAGGAAGATACCAAGAATTCCCAGAATACCAAGAATGGACACTGGAGGGCTATTAACACAGAAGCATGTTGGTTACAAAATGTACGTGAAATTTAACATTCCTTATTTTTTTCTCAAATAGAATCTGTTCTGTGTCCCAACCTGCAAGACTAGGAAGAAAGTCAACGTTAATCCCTTGCCGGGCTCCCTCCTCCCTCTGTGCAACGGTGAAATATCAGGAGCTTACCCAGTGCCAGGAAAACTGAGAGTGGCCAGGCCTTAGTAACCAGAGGTAACTGTATCATCAGCGGCTAGAGCGGGATACCACAGACTGGGTGGCTGAACAGCAGACATGTCTGTCTCACAGTTCTGGGGACTGAGAATTCCAAAATCGAGGTGCTGATTCACCGGTGAGGGCTCCTTTCCCGATTTGCACATAGCAACCTTCTTGCTGTGCCCTCACATGGCAGAGAGAGGAGCTCTGTTCTCTTTCTCTTCTTATAAGGGCACTAATTCCATTATGGAGGCTCCCTCATGACCTCATCTAAACATAATTTTCTCCCAAAGGCCCCACCTCCAAATCCCATCGCACTGGGAATAAGGGCTTCAACATATAAATTTGGGAGGACACAAACATTCAGCCCATAACAGCTGTCATTGTTTCTACTGCCCCCCCTGCTTCCACAGGCTGTTGTTGAGCCCTGCAGTCTTCCGGGTCAGCCCAGCACTGCCCTTCACAGTGTCCGTGTCACTGATAGCAGAGTCACCCTTGGGGACCTTGGCCTGTGTGCCCCTGGCTGGGAAAAACCATGTCCGGCCTCTCTGGGCATTCTCCAAGCTCCTTCAGCTTGGGCACGCTCTGGGCAAAAATAGCAGCCTGGGTCTCCACCATCTGTGGAGGGAAGGTACCAAATTTCCAGATCTCTGAGAATGTCAACCTCTGCTCAGCACACACCACAACCTACTTCTGTCTCTCAGCCTAGCTGTTTGCACATAACCTAAATGCCAATGCCCACCCATCCTCTCTCTGCCCAAGAATATACCTACAGCAACAAGAACAATAAAGAACCTTGCCACAAGCCCAGCAGCTTAGAGGGATTCGAATGCAAACACTGTAATCACAAAGGCTCAAGTGAGTTGGGGAGATGGATTCTTACAGCATGGAGATGCTGTTTGCCACGGGCACTAAGGCTGTGGTCCAGGTGAAGGCTCAACTGTTTGTGACCTTGTGCTGCTTAAGGACTACTTCGAACCTGGCGGCTTAAAACACAGCCACTGCCTCATGTCTCATGCTTTTCTGTCAAGTTGGCAATTCTCCTCTTGACTGAGGTCACTAGGTGGCATCAGCTGGCAGATGGGCTGCCCTAGAATGTCCAAGGCAGCCTCCCTCACATTTCTCCTTCTTGGGGACAGCTGGCGGTTGATCGGAGTGCTGCCCATGGCTGCTGAAGGATGCCGTCCCAGGAACTTGGACTTCACGCAGGACACTCCCAGGCTCCCAGAGAGTCTTCCAACAAACAAGAAGTGGGTGTGGGCACGGCCTTGGCCTGGAAACTGGCTCAGCATCACTTCCATGATTTTTGTGGATCAAAAGCCACAGAACCCACCCAGGTTCAAGGAGACCCCACCTCTCAATGGGACAAGTAGCATCTTTAATCCCCTCTGTGGAGAGCAGTAGCACCCTTCCTCCAGGTGATTCCAAGTGGCTTGAGGAGAAGGTGCCAGGAGACCCCAAACTTGACGGACAGTGTCTGCCTGGCTGTTGTGAGCGGCTCTCGGGCCTTCCTGCTGACGCACAGATGCTCGCGCTCACACTCAAGAGTCCAGCTAGTGTTTTATGAAGGAGGCAGCTAGCTGGGGGTTTTCAATAACACAGAGCCATCTAATCCACTTCCGTTTTTGCAGGAGCTGAAAAGTGCAGATCAATTCAGGAAGCCATAGCAAAGGTGATCAAAAAGAAGACTGGTTCAAGGAAGATGTCAGGAATACAAGAACAGAAAGCCCTTGACGATTTAAATTCTGCCCCTGCTGTCCACCTCTGCAGACAAGAGCGGAGATTCTGTGAGGAAGCACCGGGCGCGGAGCGCAGAGACCACCCCAGCTCCTCACTCCACTCCGCAGCCTGTTTCCCACAGACGGTGTTTAGGTGTTTCTAGAACAGAACGTGAACACAGAAAAGCTCGCGGGTTGCACGTGTACAGCGCGATGAACTTTCCCCCGCGGAGTCCACCCGTGCAGCCGGCGCCTAGATGAGAGAGAACATCCCCCGGGGGGCTGGGGCCCCCTCATGTCTCCTTTTAGTCGCTGTGTCCTCCAAGGGTCAGCAGTCCCACAGCCTCACCCGCAGCCCCACTCAAGGAAGGATTTGCGGGTAACCGGGGCTCCATCCTGCTCAAGAGCCCCTAGCTAATCTAGGAGCCGACACCCCGAATCCACGCCCCTCCCCTCCCCGAGCCGGGCTCTGCCACTAGGACATCCCACATCCTTGGTTAGTGGAGGCGGACAGAGTGGCGTGTGGTGTTGTTTCTCTCCAGCCCCACCCTGTCCTGTGTGACTGCGGGTGGCAGCACAGTCCGAACTATGCCTGAAGCAGGACAGAGCCTGAACCATGGAGGTAGATTAAGTTCAATACATAAATTAGGAAAATGGAGGCAGGGGCGGTGCTGGCACCGCACAGAAACCAAGTCCGAGCCCATGCTCACCAGGACCGGAGGCAGGGGACCCACACACTCACGATGTGGATAGGGCCCCCCCTGCTGGGCTCTCCCGAGCTTCTCATGGACCTTTGCGTCCCTCAAGCAAAGCAACCGGCTGTCTCAGGCAGGGTTGGAAGAATTTCGCTTGCTCGGGGCCAAGTTATGACTCCTGGCATTCTCTGTCCTGAGATGACACCCAGTTTCAGGAAGGGCTGGCTTCTGGGGCAGACTTGCTCTGGCGCCCCGGGACAGTGTGTCTGGCGCTAGGGAAACGGGCCCACACCTGCCCCTGTGCCCGGGCCTGAGTGCAGGCCGCCCCTAGGCGAGGGGAACCGGCCTCTGAGTGCGGTGGCTGCTCCTCACTGCCCCAAATTCATAGCCGCAGGGGCGCTCCAGCAGGAGGCTCAGTTCTGTTTATACTGCAAAGGAGGAACCGCTTTGTGTGTCCCAGCCCTTTAGGTCACCTTCCATGCAGCGGGAAAGGGGAGTACGCTGGGGCCAGTGCACCCCCTCTGCCTCGAGGCAGCTGGAGATCCCCGCTGAGCAGACCAGGGCGGACCTGGAATGTGGGCCAGAGTGCTCCCCGAGCCCCAGGACACGGCTGCGTCGCCGCCCCGGTGCGCCCTGGCTGCCTTGCACACCATCATTTTCAGGGGCTCCTATGACATATGAAACCTCTGGTTGTCCATCTAGGGACCATGTCAGGCTTCCAGTGTGTCCTCTCATACGCTCCCTGGTGCTGGATCTAGACCCCTGATGGTGCTGTCATGGAGCTCCCAGGCAAAACCCTCCCTCCCGTCCTGGAGCTGCCACCCCAGGGCTCCCCTCGAATATCCTCAGATGGGGGGACAACGCCACCTCCCCCACCCTCATCTCAGGTAAAGCTGTAAAGCCTCTGACCTGACCCAGCCCTGAGGAAAAAGCCATCCGAATACAGTGGAGAAGCTTGGAGCAGCTCCCCACCACGTAGCATAAGGACGTGGGTGACACAGGGTAGGTAGCCGGGGGTCTCTGATGCACATGACGGTGGATAAAATGCTGGGGAAAAGAAAAGCTCATGTTCAGCAAGGAGAGAATATCCCCATGATATTCCCAGAAATGGAACATAAATGCAAAAGACTGGAGCTGTGGCCTGTGGGTGAGTCAGGATAGTCAGGGCCCCTGGGAATTCAGCCCTGTCGGGGGATGGGAAAGAATTCCATTGCCTGCTTGAGGTGGGGACCAGAGTCACGTTCACTGCTCAGAAATCCAGGAGCTGAGATTGCCGTCCCCACCCTTCCACTCCCTTCAAGAAAATAGACTGAAATAAGTTGCTGCTGACTTTGCCTGAGGCCCGTGGATGCCGAAGCAGGTCTGCACAGGGACTTACCCGCCTCCCCCACTGGGCAGGGGGCCTGGAGCCAGTCAGCCCAACTGCTGCATGAAACCTCGCTCTGGACAGGGCGGGGGGGGGGGGGGGGGGGGGCCCGACACGGGGACAGGGGCGGGGACGGGGACGGGGACGGGACTGCTGTTCGGGCAGCAGGGAGGAGTGAGGGACCAGGGAGAGTCATGGATAAAACCTGGAAATGATCCTGGAGACTAAGATGACAAAATGCACCAAAGCGGCACTGAGAGGGGCAGCCAACAGCGGCCCCAGGGAACCGTGCCAGGGCAACTGAAAGGAATGAACAGCCAGAAAGACTTCGGTGTCCTCAAAGAGATGGTCAAACATATAGTGTCCATTTTAAAAATAAGTGATTTTTGCCTGGCGAAGGCAGCTCAGTGGTTGAGTTTGACCCATGCACCAAGAGGTCACCGGGTCGATTCCAGGTCAGGGCACATGCCCCGGTTGAGGGCTCGATCCCCAGTAGGGGGCGTGCAGGAGGCAGCTGATCAACAATGTTTCTCATCAGTCCGTGTTTCTATCTCTCTATACCTCTCCCTCTAAAATCAATTAAAAAATATATATTTAAAAGTGATTTTTGGCCTGGCCAATGTGACTCAGTGGTTAGAGCATCGGCCTGTGGACCAAAGGACTGCAGGTTCTATTTCCAATCAAGAGCACACGCCGGGGCTGCAGGTTCGATCTCTGGCTCCAGTCGGGGCGAGTGCGGGAGGCAACCAATCGATGTGTCTCCCTCACACTAATGCTTCCCCCCCCTTCCCTGCCTTCCCCTCCCTAAAAAAGCCAGTGGAAGAATATCCTCCGGTGAGGATTTAAAAAAATAAGTAAAATAAAAAATAAGTGATTTTGAAGTAAAAACCAACAGAAAGGTGTCATCACAAAATGACAAAACAAAAATATAATTCAATAAATGGTTTGGGAGAAATGACTAATTGTTTGGAAAATACATAGACTACATGTAAAACATCTAATATATCCTCCCCCCCAAAACACTCTGAATATTTTCTAATCTCTGAAAAAAGGAGATGTTCTAAGCTGGCTAAAAGAAGAAAAAGGCCCAACAAGAAAAAAGGAATAAACTAATATATTTAACCACAATTTTTTTTTAAAAATTTATAGTTAATAAAAAAAAAGTAAAAGGCAAACAAATAAATTCATTAAATATTGGCCATTTTGCCTGAATCCAGACTCCCCTGGTATGGCCTTGGGTGTTGCTGGCCTCCCCATGCGTCTCCTCTCTGTTTTGTTTATAAAAGGAGACTTAAAATTGCACCTGCCTCTCGGTGGGTCAGAATTAACTGCATTAGTACATGTAAAGCTCTTCGAACAGTAACTAGCACAAAGACAGACTCCATAGCTACTTCTATTTTATATTGAAATTCAGACACAATTCACAACAGATAAACCATAACTAATGAATAATTCCAGTGAAAAATTTACTTGCTAATAAAGAAAAATTTAAATAAAATTTTATTTTTATCTTTGTAGTTGGTAAAGACTATTAAAATGACAATAGAGTATTCACTTTCTAACCACAGGTCATGCTCCTAAAAATCTCCTTGGATGAGAACATTGTGATTGGGGAACTTAGGGCTCTATGCTAAGTTAGGGGTAAGGGAAACAAACTATTTAGTAAACCTATGTTTTAAAAGGTTTTATGTCACCTCACACCCATTAGGGTGTCCACTATCAAAACAAAACAGCAGGTGCTGATGAGGATGTGGAGAAGCTGGAACCCTTGAGCACTGTGGGTGGGAATGTGAAATGGTGAAGCCGCTGTGAAAAACAGTATAGAGGGTTCTCAAGAAATGAAAAATAGAACTTCCATATGACCCAGCAACCCTAGTTCTGGGTATACACCCAAAATAATCAAAAGCATAGTCCAGAAGAGACATGTGCACACCCATGTTCACAGCAATATTACTCACAGTAGCCAAAAGGTGGAGGCAACCCAAGTGTCCACTGACATTGACAGGACAGATGAAATGCGGCTTATACACACATCGCGGCATCAATCGCCCTTAAAAAGGGCAAAGTTCTAACACCTGCTACAACACTGATAGACCTTATGCTGAGTGAAATAAGTCAGACACAGAAGGACAAACACCGTGAGATTCCACTTATGTGAGGAATCTGAATCCACAGACACAGGAAGCAGGATGGTGACTGCCAGGGCCCAGGGGAGGGCACTGCTGTTCGATGGAGGCAGACTTTCTATTCTCCCAAGTGACAAGCTCTGAGACGGTTGCTCAGCAAGTGACTGCACTAGACTCTACAGAACTGTAGACTTAGAAATGGTTTAGATGCTACATTTATGTTACGTGTATTTTACCACATTTTTAAAAAATTTTTAAGATTTTGTTTTTATATTTAAAATTTTATTTTTATTAATATGAACACATAAAGAATGATCAGTTTTACAAAACTTAGACTGGAAACTGCTTACTAAACAAGAATTGTCCTCTTCTTACTGGCCAGCCTCTGAGGGCCCCTTCTGCTCCAGATTCACGGAGATTCAGGCCGAGCATTCTGGCTTCTTACGGCCAGTGGGCCTGTGGAGGACTTCGATGTTCGTTTGCATATAGTTCTCCATCCAAAGGTCATAGCCTTCCCAATTCCCAGTGGGGCTGTGTAGTGCACTGTGGCTCTGTAAGGGAGGAGGCCAGGCCCAGTGTTGGGCTGCGGGCTGTGGAAAGGCCTCGGGGCTCCAACGTGCCCCTGTGGACAGGTTGGGGCCCAGCCAGGAGCCTTGGCTTCGCCTGCTCCACCGACTTCCACAGTGGCCACAGTGGAGGGTTTCCATTTCCTAGGTTTTAATTTTGCTATAAAATGGAAGAGTTGGGAGATCCAAGATGGTGGCGGACTGAGTGGAAGCCACACTGACACTCTCCGGAGACCAATCCAGTTATACCACTAAAACATAGAAAAACCATCCTGAAAAACAACTGAAGGCTAGCTGGAGAGCACCCTCATAACCAAGGAGGAAAAGTGGAGACAACATAGAGACTGGTAGGAAGTGCGGACGCAAGAGGGCTGGCTGGGCTCCCACAGGCAGCAGATGAAGGTCCAGAGGGAAATCTCAGCTGTAGGGGGTTCCCACTGAGGACTCTGGGGCATGAACCCCAGGCTGGGCTTCCCAGCACAGAGCACCAGAACTGAGAAAGGTGCCCACATAACACCTAGCTGTGAAAAGGAGCAGTGTTTCTATCTGCCAGGGAGAGACAGCTGGAAATGCAGGCACCCTCTTAAAGGGCCAATGCACAAAGTTTCATTTGCAGCCACTGACCTTGGGCTCCAGCAGAGGGAGAACAGAGTGGACTGGAGCTGTGTGAAGAAAATCTAGGGTGTGGGCTCTGGAGAGTGAGATCACATAGAGTCCCAAGCAAGAAGAACCAAAGAGGCCCATGCCCAGACACATCATAATTAAAATGCCAAGAATTCAAGACAAAGAGAGAATCTTAAAGGCAGCAAGAGAAAAGCAATCTGCTACCCACAAAGGAGCTCCCATAAGGCTGTCAGCTGATTTCTCATCAGAAACTCTACAGGCCAGAAGGTAATGCCATGAAGTATTCAAGGTAATGCAAAGAAAGGATCTGAAACCAAGACTACTCTATCCAGCTAGATTATCATTCAAGATAGTTGGTGAATTAAAGAGTTTCCCAGACAAAAAAAGTCTAAAAGAGTTTACCACCACCAAACCAGCATTACAGGAAATGTTAAAGGAACTGCTGTAATAAGAAGTAGAGATAGAGAGAAAGAGAAAAATAGGCATAAAGAAATAAAATAGCAATAGATAAGTCAATAATAACCTTAAATGTAAATGGGTTAAATACTCCAATAAAAAGACATAGAGTGGCTGAATAGATAAGAAAACATGACCTAAATATATGCTGTCTACAAGAGAACTACCTCAGAACAAAAGATTCACACAGGATGAGAGTGAAGGGATGGAAAAAAATTTTCCATGCAAATAGAAATGAAAGAAAAGCTGAGGTAGCAGTACTCATATCTAACAAAATAGACTTCAGAATGAAGATGATAACGAGAGACAAGAAAGGTCACTACATAATACTAAAGGGATCAATCCAACAAAAGGATATAACCCTGATAAACATATATGCACCCAATATAGGAGCACCTAAATTTATTTTTAAAAAACTTCTAGAGGACTTTAAGGGAGAGATCAACAGCAATACAGTGATACCAGAGTATTTCAACACCCCACTGACTTCACTGGATAGGTCTTCCAGACAAAAAATCAAAAAGGAAAGAGTGACTCTAAATGACACACTAGATCAGATGGATTTAATTGACATTTACAGAACATTCCACACCAAAGCTTCAGAATATACATTCTTCTCAAGTGCACACGGGACATTCTTACAAAACAAGTCTCTACAGGTACAAGAAGATTGAAATCATATCAAGCATCTTCTCAGGCCACAATGGCATGAAATTAGATATCAACTACAATAAAAACACTAAAAAACATTCAAACACATGGAAGCTAAATAGCATGTTATTAAACAATGAATGGGTTACCAAGGAGATCAAGGAAGAAATCAAAAACTTCCTAGAAACAAATGAAAATAAACACATAACAACCCAAGATCTACAGGACACAATGAAAGCAGTCCTGAGAGGGAAGTTCATAGCACTACAGGCCTACCTCAAAAAAAAAAAAAGCAATACTTCTAACAGACTCTCTAACCCTATAACCTAAAGACTAAGAAAGAAAACAACAAGAACAGCCCAGAGTAAGTAGAACGAAGGGAATACTAAAGATCAGAATGGAAATAAATGACATAGAGACTAAAAAATAATATAAAAGATCAGTGAAACCAAGAGCTACTTCTTTGAAAAGATAAACAAGGTTGTTGAACTTTTAAGACTTATTAAGCAGCAAAGAGAGAGGACCCAAATAAACAAAATCAGAAACAAAAGAGGTGAAATAACAACTGACCCAACAGAAATACAAAGGATTGTAAGAAAATACTATGAAATCTATATACCACCAAGCTGGACAACCTGGATGAAATGGACAAAATCCTAGAAAAATACAACCTTCCAAAACTCAATCAGGAAGAGTCAGAAAACTTGAATAGGACGGTAAGTTCTATGAAGTTCAAGCAGTAATCAAAGGGCTCCCAGCACACAAACGCCTGGCCCAGATGGCTTCACAGGGGAGTTTTACCAAACATTCAAAGAATTAACACCTACCCTCCTCAAACTATTTCAAAAAATCCAAGAGGAAGGAACACTTCCAAGCTCTTTTTATGAGGCCAGCATTAGCCTAATTTCAAAACCAGATTAAGACACTATAAAGAAAGAGAATTACAGGCCAATATCCCCGATGAACATAGATGTTAAAGTCCTTAACAAAATATTAGCAAATCGTATCCAGCAACATATTAAAAAGATCATACACCACGACCAAGTGGGATTTATTCCAGGGATGCAAGGCTGGTATAATATTCGCAAATCAATAAACATGATACATCACAGAAACAAAATGAAAAACAAAAAATCATATCAATAGATGCAGAAAAAGCATTCGACAAAATCCAATACCCAATCTGATAAAAACTCTCAGCAAAGTGGGAATAGAGGGTTCATACCTCAACATAATAAAGGCCATATATGACAGACCTGCAGCCAACATCATACTCAATGGGCAAAAACTAAAACCATTTCCCCTAAGAACAGGAACAAGACAGGGGTGTCCACTTTCACCACTCTTATTCAACATAGTATTGGAAGTCCTTGTCACAGCCATCAGACAGGAAGAAAACATAAAAGGCATCCAAATTGGAAAGGAGGAAACAAAATTGTCATTATTTGCAGATGACATGATATCATACATAGAAAATCCTACAGACTCCACCAAAAAACTACAAGATTTAATAAATGAATTCTGCAAGTTAACAGGATACAAAATTAACATCCAGAAATTGATGGCATTTTTATACACCAATAATAAACTTTCAGAAAGAGAAACAAAAAACAATACCATTTACCATTGCAACTGAAAAAATAAGATACCTAGGAATAAACTTAACCAAGGATGTAAAAGACCTGTACTCAGAAAACTACAGGACACTGAAAAAAGAAATAGAGGAAGATATAAACAAGTGGAAGAACATACCATATTCATGGATTGGAAGAATTAACATCATTAAAATGTCCATACTACCCAAAGCAATTTATAGATTCAATGCAATTCCTATTAAAATATCAACAGCATATTTCACAGATCTAGAACAAACACTTTGAAAATTTATATGGAACCAAAAAAGACCCCAAATAGCCAAGGCAATCTTGAGAAAGGAGAACAAGTTTGGAGGAATCACAATACCAGGTATCAAGTTATACTGCAAAGCCACTGTAATCAAAACAGCCTGGAAGCTGTGGGAGTCCCTCCACCTTTCAACAGCTGTGAAGCTGGGCCGAGGATGTCAGATCTCGTCCGCTCAGAGCGTCGACCCTCCCCTGAAGGCCCTCAATAAGAAGGCTTGATCCTACAAAAAGCAAAACAAAACAAAAGCAAACAAAAAAACAACAACAGCCTGGTAGTGGCACAAGAACAGACATATAGATCAGTGGAACAGAACAGAGAACTCAGAAATTGACCCACACCATTAATGGTCAATTAATATTTGACAAAGGAGGCAAAAGCATACAATGGAGTAAAGACAGTCTCTTCAATAAATGGTGTTGGGAAAATTGGACAGATACATGCAAAAAAATGAAACAGGACCACCAACTTTCACCATACACAAAAGTAACTCAAAATGAATAAAAGACTTAAATGGAAGACATGAAACCTTAAAAACATAGGCAGCAAAATCTCAGATATCTCTTGTAGCAATATGTTTGCCAATACAGCTCCTAAGTCAAGAGAAACAAAGGAGAAAACAAACTAATGGGACTGCATCAAAATAAAAAGCTTCTGCACAGCAAAGGAAACCATCAACAAAACGAAAAGGGAGCCCACTGTATGGGAGAACATATTTGTCAACGACACATCTGATAAAGAGTTAATATCCAAAATATATAAGGAACTCATACAACTTAGCTAAAGGAAGACAATCCAATTAAAAAATGGGCAAAGATCTTAAATAGACACTTCTCCAAAGAGGACATACATATGGCTAAGAGACATGAAAAAATGCTCAAAGTCACTAATCATCAGAGGGATGCAAATTAAAACCACAATGAGGTGTCACTTCACACCTGTCAGAATGGCTCCATCAACAAATCAACAGAACGAGAAGTGCTGGCGAGGGTGTGGAGAAAGGGGAGCCCCAGTACACTGCTGGTGGGAATGCAGACTGGGGCAGCCACTATGGAAAACAGTATGGAGGTTCCTCAAAAAATTAAAAATGGAGCTGCCTTTTGACCTAGTGATCCCACTTCTAGGAATATATCCTAAGAAAACCAAAACACCAATCACAAAGAACTTATGCACCCCTGTGTTCATAGCAGCGCAATTTACAATAGCTAAGATCTGGAGACAGCTCAAGTGCCCATCAGTAGCTGAGTGGATAAAAAGCTGTGGGACATTCATACCATAGAATACTATGCAGCTGTAAAGAAGAAGAATCTTTCACCCTCTGAGACAGCATGGAGGGAACTAGAAAGTATTATACTAAGTGAAATAAGACAGTCACAGAAAGACAAGTATCACATGATCTCACTCATATGTGGAATGTAATAAACAAAATAAACTGATGAACAGAATAGATCCAGAGACACAGAAGCATGGAACAGACTGAGGGATCTCAGAGGGAAGATGGGGAGGGGAGAGCTTAATCAAAGAACTTATATGTTTATGAGCATAACCCATGGATACACACATTGGTCTGGGGAGGGCTTGAGGGTGGGGTGGATGCGAGGTGGAGGGGATCAATGAGGGTAAAAAGGGGACATCTGTAATATTTTCAACAATAAAGATAAAGAAACTTGAAAAAAAAATGGAAGAGTTGGACTAAAGTGGGGTCCTCCTACTGACCAGACAAGAGGGCTTATGAGGGGCACGCAGGCCTCGGTCAGGCGCTGGGACTGACGCTCGCTGACCTGTGCACAGGCCTTCCCGCCCTGCGGTCTGTCTGGTGCCCACCTGCCATTGTTTTCATTCCAGTGCTAGACCCCTCACCCAAGCGGTTTCAACAGCCTCCGAGCTACTTCTCCTGACAGCAGGCTTGATCCCGGGCAGCCCACCAGGCGCCAACTCCTGGGGCATCCCCTTCCCTGTGGCGAAATCCCTGGCTAGTCACAGGTGTGCTCGCTCTGCCTCCTGCCCCAGGTCACAGGGGCCCGGCTCTGCATGCCCTCCTGTTTTCCTCTGTGGAATGACAGGAGCGCTTGCCATGTTTATTTATCCCTCACAGTGAACAATGTTTTAAGGGGCGTCTGCTTTCCCTGGGAGCTGATCCTCATGCACACATCTGGGCACTGGGTGCCCCTGGGGCATCAGTCAAAGGCCTCTCCAGGGATTTTTATCTTATGCATCTGGAGCTAAAAACAGAATTAGAAAGCTCCTGGAACTGGGCCTCACTCACTACTCATTCCCAACCCCGCACAGTGCCTGGACTGTTTACTGAATGAATGAGTCCATCCACCCAAGATGAATGTTTGGGAAAGTTCTTTAAAATGTGTTGGGGAAACACAACACAAGCTCTGGCCGGCCTTCCTTTCCTTGGCCCCCTTGCCCTAACTGCTCTCGCACCTCCGACTCCACCTCCTCGGCCCAAAGACCCAGGCAAACGCGAAGGCCTCCTGACTGCGGACAGTCCACATGCGCCCAGTCAATACCCGGATATAACCTAAAGGGACAGGCTAATACTCAGGGATCACTTCTACTCATCCTCACAACCCCACAGGACAGTCAGCACTTCTCTCCACAAAATGGGATAGTATTTTGGTCCAATGTTGTTAATATCAGCAATAATTCTCATAGACCTCTCGAGCCACTCAGACCCAGTGGCTGGACCCATCGTGCGGAAGGACACGTGAGATGCAGGTAGAGACAAGACCACGTCCAATTCTTACGCCCAGGTGGCAGGAAAGGAAAATCAGGACTAAAAGGGTCAGAAGGCCCGTCTTTGGAATTTTAAGGTTAAGGGATTTGTCTCTACCTTGGTGGTGAGAAAACCGTATCAAAATGTCAACTGTCACTTAGGACAGACACATGGAAGGGACTTGTCATGGGCATTCTCAGCATTTAATTATCTAATACCTTTGGGGGTTTTTAGGGTGGCAGCCTTCCTCTAAAACAGAAAGAAGAAAAACCAGAACACAGTCAGTTATGCCATCTGGCGGCCAAATAAATTAGAAACGTGCAATTACACCCGGGGTGTGAGCAGGGCCTTCGCAGCCTCAGGAAGTGTGAACGTGTCCTTTCCCCGATTTTCGCCACTAGAATAAACCCCTCGGTGCACCTGTAGGGATTCCTACAGAGAAGGACGGGGAAGTTTGGTCTTGATGGGCCGACACTGGTTGTGACAAAAGGAGAAAGGGCGAGTCAGGGCGGGTCCTTAGCTCATGGCCAGCTGTCTTGTTTACAGGTACAGAGGGACAGCGGAACCTTTGCGGTGCTCCCCACTTCGAGAGAAGCTTGGCATTTGAGTGGAAAAGCGAAGACCGGCTGTTGGTAAGCAGGAGCCAGAACCCAGCCCTGGAACAGCGTAAATGAAAGTGCAGCTGCTCTAAATGTGTTCGCACCTCCCGTCTGAGTGGGTAATTACGTCAGGATACCAAAGAAAGAAATTCACTGAGAGCACACCGCCAAGTCAGCACAGCACTCACAGGTGGATGTTGGAAACTAAAATTCAGTGGCCTTGACAATGACTGGAGGCAAAAATCCCCAAATGAGATGCAAAAAGGGGTTTTGTAAGCCCTCCCTCTTCCTCTCAGTCTCCGGGTCGTCCCTTTCTGCCTTCTCGGGTCTGGCTCTCCACCTGTGCGTTGGGACGCCGTCCTCAGCCCACCCTCCTCTACCTCACACCCTCCCAGGTGACCTTGTCCACAGTCATGGTTTTGATTCCCATGTACAGGCTACCAACTGTGACATCGACTCTGTGGCCACCCGCCTCTTCAGCCCTGTGGTCCACAGTGACCACCATGCCAACACCGTCAGATGGAAAGTTCTGCTCCCCTTTCCCAGCGCATGCCCACCCGGAGAAGGCTCTGTTTCCAGTGCCCTGAGGGGAATCGAGGGGCCCTTCGAACTTGCGCCATCTAGGTCCTCTTCTAGACAGCTGTCCCGGCCTGGTCCTGCCTGGGCTTGTGCATGTAAGAAAGCACTTGGAGCAACAGCCAGGACTCCACACGTGGGAAGGCACATCACTGGGAGCAGGGCCAAAGGAACACGCCTCACTTCCTCCCTGCTCACACCCACTACCTACCCAGGTGTGAACCTGACTCAGGGTCCCCCAGGAAAGAGTTATTCAGAATTAGCTTGTGTTTCTCCTGAAGAAAAGAGTTCTCTGAGCAGGTGGTTTTAGCCACAGCCTTTATTCCCAGTCCTGTGTGTGCGAGGAGGCCTTTCTCACGGAGCGTGGTCTCCACTTTATTAACATGCGCCGTGTTTGGTGTCTGCCCCGTTCCCAAGTTGGAATCTCCAGCTGAATTCCATGAATACTTATCAGGCAAGTTCAATGGCCGTGAGCAGAGCTAAGTGTAGGACAGTCCTGGCCGTAAGGGACCTAAAGGGGTGCGAGACAAAGTCTAATGCGAGCATGTGCCAGCCTGCCGGTGATCACAGACGCCACGGAAACAGATGCTGTGTGAAAGGAGGGTGTCCTCTAGGCTGGCACCACAGAGGCACCTGAGATGGGCAGTGAAGGTCAGAGTTCAAGGACAGAGCGTGCGACAGAAATAAGCAAGAAATAACGATGGCACACGAGGCTATTTGGAGAATACCTTCAGAGAATTGAAAAATAAACAAAGACTAATAGTAAGAAGGTTGTCTCTGGCTAAGGCCAAATGCCGAGACTATAAAAATACCCTGGCAGCTAGAGGGAGCCAGGTAGTGGGAGCGAGGCTATTACAGGACCACAATCGTAGGCAGGTGAGTGCGGAGGCAAAATCCCTGCCCTGAGCCCCTCCTAGGCCCTGCTCAGGCCCAGTCTCCCCGTGCGCTTCCCTTTCTCGCCTTCACGGCAGGATGGGTGTCAGCGGCTCTGGGACCCCACCCTGCCCGCTCACAGGGAGGCGGTGCTCACACAGAGAGGGCTGCTCTGTTGGCCCATCTTTTCTACTTTGGTAGAAGCTTGTCCCAGTGTTGCTGAGGGGCCACCTCCCACCTAGCCCAGTAGTCACAGAGGACGCACTGCCTAGTTCTTCGTCCTAAATGAAGGAACTGAAGATCCCTGAGGACAAGGTTGCCTGGACCCGTGGCCCCTCCAGGTGAGTCCACAGCAGATGTCCCCGTGCGCTCTGGGAAGACCCTTCATATTTTTGTTACACAGTGAGCTTCTTTATATGATTTAACTTGAGAAAAGAGCTAAACGTCATTCCTCACTTCCTGAACAGGAGCGAGGATGCTGGTAATTATAACTGCTGACGAGTTTGGGCTTTTCGTACATGAAGCCTGCTGGGTGGTCACAGTCCCCAGCTTACAGAAGAACCCGGAGCTCACAGTGGCTGCGCCCAGTGCCCCAGAGAGAAGAGGGAGTGGGTAAGCCAGCCTCCCTTGCCTGTATTTATGCATTGTGCATCTGGGAAGCAGTTTGGGAAGCAGCACGTAGGCAGGAACACCTCAGACAAACAAAACTGCATAGAGCCCTGGCAGGTGTGGCTCAGTGGTTAGAGCGTCGGCCTGCGCAACAAAGGGTCTCAGGTTCAATCCAGGCCCTGTTGGGGCGCATGCGGGAGGCAACTAATTGATGTTTCTCTCCCCCCCCCCCCACCTTTTCACTCTCTCTAAAACCAATGGGGAAAATGTCCTCGGGTGTGGGTTAACAGCAGCAACAAACTCCGTAGCGGTGTGAGGGTGCGCTGTTGAAGCTGGGTTGGCTGTGTGTAACAGAAATGCAGTGTAACGGCGTGGCCACATAGGAGTTTATTTTTCTGATCTGTGAAGACTGGAGCAGGCAGTTCAGGGCTAAGGCCACTGCTCAGAGAAGTCACCAAGGACTCACGTCTCCCGCTGGGTGTCTTTATGCCCATCCTGCTGCCTTGTGGGTGCGAAGCAACTGCTCTGACCTCAGGCATCACACCCACGCTTCAGGCAGAAGGGAAAAAGAAAGCAAAACGCAGGCTGCAACTGAACGCCTGCTTTTAAACCAGGAAAACTATTAAATTTGTGAAAGCCCCACCAAGCCGATCCTGTGATGACTCAGGCGTGTAGTCATGCATCCACCCCTAGGTGCAAGGGAGCCGGGGGAGTGTGTCCAAGTAGCACGCAGACACCAGACAAGGTCGAGGTTCCCTTGTTGAGGGAGAGAGGATGAGGGTGTGAGGTGGGAATCAGCTGCGCCTCCGAGAGTGCATCAGGTTATCACACAGCCAAGGACAAGGCTGGGGAGCTGCTGGGCGCAGGAGAGGGCGATCCCTGAGCGAGTCTCCCCCAGGAGCAGGCACCTCCCTGGCTGTTCCTGCGGGCGCGGGCCTGAGGCTGAGGGGAGAGAGTGGCTTGTTTCTCTTGTCCCAGGTCACGCCCGGAGTAGCAAAGGGAGAACTCGGGCTCTTTCCTAAACCCAAGCCTGGGTCCTTTCCAGCACCCTCTACATTTGCAAAACAGGTTCAACAGCCCCTTGGAGACCCATGGAGGTGTCTGAGGGGCTCTGCCAGTATCCAGACAGGTGCACAGTGGACAGGGCTCACCTCCTTCGTGTTTTTGCTACACAGTGAGCTTCTTTCTAAAATTTAATTTGATAAAAGGGCTAAATGTCATTTTAAAAAATACGTTCTGCTATGTAACTATTCTGTACTTTCATTATTCGGTGAGCATTTTAAGATGGAGCTAATTCTTTTGTACATTCATAAGTCCTCCAAGTTGGAGGCTAAAGCCAGTGCCCAAGGGGCTCCAGAAACAGCACACCCCAGTTTGGTGACAGCACCAGAAGATGTCACTGTCTGACCCGGGATGAAAACGAGAGAGGAGGAGGACAGATGCCTTCGGAGGTGACTTGGAAAAGCCCGTGCACTTGCTGGGACGTTCCCCAGTGCCCTCAGCACTGGTGGCATCCCCGTGGGCCGGCCCACCCGCAGCATGCCTGGGAGGCGGCTTTTTGCCATTGCTTTTCAGAGAGAGTGGAAGGGAGAGAGAGAGGCATCGATGTGAGAGAGACACATCAATTGGTTGCCTCCCACACATGGTCGGGGTGCCAGCCTGCTGAGGTACATGCCCTTGGCTGAAATCGAATCCCGGATCCTTCAGTTCGTGGGCCAACACTCTAACCACTGAGCAAACTGGCCAGGGCTGGGAGATGGCTTTTTTGAGCAGAATGTCTGTCTTCAGCTCACCTTAATTCCATAGTCTGACCTTGATTGGAGGGGAATGAAGGAAGAGACAGAGGTTTAAGAGATGACTTGGTGATCTCTGGCTTCAGGGCAAGTGGGGAGAAAGCTGCAGACCTCCACACAGGAGAGAGGCTGCAGCCAGCGGTGAATTAACTAGGAAAAGGCACTTCCTCCTGCCCAGGCAGGCAGCCCTCAGGTGCACAAGCCAGCAACAAATGGCACCTTTTGTGCAAATTAGAGAAAAGGACCCCTTCCTCTGGCAGGCCGCCCATGCCCTATGAGGGGTGGGAGCCAAGGGGGTGGAGCACAGGCTAGGACTCAGCCCCACTTACCCCTTTGTGAGTTCATAGTGTGGGGGCTAAAAAAATATTCATACATATTCTCCCACCTTCTAAGTTCTTCTAGGCTGGGCTAATAACAAAATTAGCAGACAGGTTAACAAAGTTTAATACATGAGCATGGGGAATTAACATGGGCATGATCACTGCATGAAAAGTCCAGACAGGGAGGCAACACTGTATGTAAGACATTTTTGGACAAAGGAGAAAGGAAGTGAGAATGAGCAGTTTCGGGGTAGTTGAGGAGCGGAACACACATGGCAGGCAAATCCTCGCTGGCGACTCAGAAACCCTGTGACGGGGAATCTAGCTAACAGGCCCCTGCCTGAAGCCCTCTTATTTACCATACTCAGTTCGGATTAGGCTAAGGTGGCATCCCACACTCTCCTTCCTGAAGCAGGTTTCTCTGTCTGAATCTCTTGGGCAGGAAAGGGGGGTAGGTCAAAGTTTCTGAGTCTTTTATTTCTTAATGAACAGCTTAAAATCAATATCCCAAAAAGCAGCCTCAGGAAGGCAGAACGTTGGTCCCTCTGTGGGAGGGCAGAAAGAAGTTACGGGAACGCCCGACAAGTGAGATGAGAAAGTAGTGTGGTAGGTGGACCAGCAGAGCCGGACGAAGGGCCCGGTGCAGAGGTCACCAGGGCGGAAAGTCCTGGACACTCAGCAACCAGTAAAGCTGGGAAAACAAGGGCCTTGCCCTCAAGGCAACCTTTCCTCCCCCAGCATATCGCTGGTCATGCTGTTTGCAAGCCCTGACCTTTCCTCACTAGAGAGAACATCTAGCCCTCAGTTGTGTTTCAGCTCCAGGCCCAGAAAAGCAGCAAAACCAGACAGGCAACATCACAGCTGACCTCAGGACCAGCTGCGCTGGATAATGACCCCCTGCCCTGTCACCCACCAGTCAGTGGAGACCACAACCCTGAAAGGACACACCTGGGAAGCTGCTGAATATTCTACTGAGATCCTCCCCTGGGGCCACCCCTAAAATCCCTCTCCTTAAAACCCTTAGGACAGAGGACCCAGCAGCTCTCCCTCCTGGGAGCACACCCACGCCTGTCCCTTCCCGCCCCCCCTCTTCCCTCCAGGCACACTTCCTTGCCTCCTCTCTCCTAAGTTCCAAGGGCCCTTCTTTTGCCTCTGTAACTTGTTTCCTGAGCCCATTTCTTCTACCACTCATTTCTCCCACCTCTGTGACTTTCTAATTAAATGCTCTCTTGTACTTTGAGTCTTGGCTCTGAATTCTTTCCCAGCCAGAACCCAAGTTCCGAGGTTGCGGCACCCAGCGCAGTCTGACCCCGCAGGTCTGACCCCTGCCGCCGTTCCAGTGGCTGCCAACAGTAGCAGCCAGTATCTGTCTGATAATCCCCTAGGTCCTCTCACCAGAGCCCCCACCTCCACGAATGATCAAAGGGAAACAGTTTATGGCAGGAAACCCCTGCGGTGGGCTCAGAAGTCAAAAACAGGAACTAGCTAAAGCCAGACCATTCCACGATGGAAGGAAAATTGACCAGAAACAGACCCCAAAGCTCCTTATACATTATTATGATGAAAACTACACCACACGTAGAAAGGGGGCTGAGCGGGATGAACACAGGACACTTCTGGAAGGGACCATATTCCAGACAAGGCCCCTCTCAACCAGAAGGTGAGACAGAATTTGGCACCACAAAGTTCAAGAACCGGAAACACTGCAATCCCAGGAACTGACTGACTGGGGCACAGCTCACGCACCACCTTGAACAGTCTACTCTGCGTGTTCTTTCCCTTCTTTCACAGCGGAGCCCCGTGAGGCTGGCAACCAGGGGGCAGTGGGCGGTGCCAGCCAGGCCCGGGCTCCCCCTCTGGTCCTGTCTCCAGGAGCCCGCGTCCTGGCTTTTCTTTTTCTCTGCCTGAATGAAACTCGCTTCCCTTCTCACTCCCGCGCGCTTGAATTCTTTCCTGCGCAACAAAAGCCTGGAGATCTTGGACTGTGCGGGGACAGGGCCAGCCCCACGGAACCAGTCTGGCGACACACTCAGTCCCACCTTTGAACCTTTAAATAATAAAGTTTCACGTTTCAGAAGCGAAGTTGGTATATTGCTCCATATTTCACTGACCCAGTCATTTAGTCCTGAGAATAAGTCAGTTCAGGTAAATTGCTGCGTCTCTTTTCAGGAGGCGGTGATGCAGATGAGCTCCAAAAGTGAGGCCTAGCTTGCATAAGGAAGCACTCGGGTTTTTAATAAGAGGTATGTCTATGAAAAAAAGAAAGACAAAGGTTAATAGTGGTCACAGCAAATTACGAACCAGTATCTGAGTCTCAAGGCTGTCGGTCAAGAAGGTTTCTAGATGTGAGGCTCAGCTCCTTTTGCTGTGATGAAGGCAGGCAGTGACTCTCTGAGACCCTCCTGGCCTGTGATGCCATCAGGTGCTCAGGAAATTCGACCTGGCTTACACAGCGTCACCCCTGAGACAGTTACCGCACTCTGTTGTGGTGATTTCTCATGGTTATGTCTTGTCCTTTAGCTGCAGTTTGCAATTGCAAGGCTCAGAAAAAATAGTTTTAGGTCTCCATAATTTCAGGTCAAAGTGAGGCAGAAAAGTTAGAACGGGGAACAAAGGTCTCAAGCTCTACCCTCCCCTTCTCTGTCTTAGCTGGAACATTGCAGAGGTGACCTTCACAGGCCGCTTGTTTCCCTCCATCCCCTCCCCAATTTCCTGTAATTGAGAAGAAAGAAAGAGAGAGAGGAAGGAAGGGAGGCAGGGAGGGAGGCAGGGAGGGAGGCAGGGAGGCAGGGAGGGAGGCAGGGAGACAGGGAGGGAGGCAGGGAGGGAGGCAGGGAGGGAGGCAGGGAGACAGGGAGGGAGGCAGGGAGACAGGGAGGGAGGCAGGGAGGCAGGGAGGGAGGCAGGGAGGGAGGCAGGGAGGCAGGGAGGCAGGGAGGGAGGCAGGGAGGGAGGCAGGGAGACAGGCAGGGAGGCAGGGAGACAGGGAGGGAGGCAGGGAGGGAGGCAAGGAGACAGGGAGGCAGGGAGACAGGGAGGGAGGCAGGGAGACAGGGAGGGAGGCAGGGAGGGAGGGAGGGAGGCAGGGAGACAGGGAGGGAGGCAGGGAGGGAGGCAAGGAGACAGGGAGGCAGGGAGACAGGCAGGGAGGCAGGGAGGGCGGAATTGCTATTTGGAGAGGACGGTCAAGGACAGGGCACATTGGCAAGTCACCCCACAAGGGTCAGAAGCTGAAAACCACTCTTTCCCCACCCTCTGCACACATTTAATAAAAACCTCCTGCCCAGACCCCTCAGCCTGTCGCATTCTCCGAGGTTGCCCGCTCTCTCTTCTTCAACTTGTACTATCACTTTAATGAATTTACTGTGCTTTGCTAAATCTTTCTGTCCTGCTCTCAAATTCTTTCTTTTTGTGTGATAAGAACCTGGACCCCGGTATCGGGTTGAGGTCTCTCTTGGACTCCTGGGTGTCTCCCAGCATCAAAAGGATGGGAAGAACATAAAACATTAGTTGGAGGGTTGCAGCCAAATATTTAAGAGCACTAGAAAAATTCAGTTTGCTCCAGTTTACAGGTGAAAAATACCTTTAAAGACTTTTAGCTTAATTAGAACCTAATATTCATAACTGTGTATTATAATTTCTATTGAAACACAATTTTTCTTTCTAAAATCACTCTCATTTTCATTATATATAGTCAAATTAAGACTAAATTTATTGTATAGTTTAGTTTCGATAAGTTTGGCCTGATTATATGTATAAATACAATAAGAATAGCAATTGACCTTAAAGGCTCTTTTAAACCTGTTTTGCTGAAATTTTCATAAGGAATCTGCAATTTGACCTTTAAAAGCCTCTCAGGGCTAAGAAACCAAGCAACATTGTTGACACCAGCCTTCACCTGCGATACCTACAGATTTGGGTGAATGTCTCAGGTGTTTGAAGTCCCCCAGAATCTCCAAGGAAAGACTGTTCTGAACCATGTAAGAAAGGTACCAGGCTATTTTTTTAAAGGCTTTTATTGGCCTCCAAAGCCAGTCTTAATTCCTTAGAGCTCTCTAGTGACATCCGGAGTCTATGCATGTCTCTGTAAAACATGACAGGCTACTCAAAGTCTTGGTTAATAAAACCAGTTTTCAACTATGTCTGGTTATAAAGAGAACAGATTCTCATTGAGTTCATGGGAACAACCAGACCATGAAAATAATACTTATTAAAAGTTTCCAAATTCTGAATGAATCAGGTAGGGTAAAAAAATATAAATACTTCAACTGCTTACAAAGGTATAATTTACCATCCGGCCGGGCGTGGCTCAGCGATTGAGCATCAACCTGTGATCCGGGAGGTCAGGGTTCGAGTCCCGGTCAGGGCACATGCCGGGGTCTCGGGCTCGATCTCCAGTGGGGGGCGTGCAGGAGGCAGCCGATCACTAACTCTCATCATTGATGTTTCTATCTCTCCCTCCCCTTTCCTCTCTCTGAAATCAATAAAGACATGTTTTTAAAAAAGGTATACTTTACCAAATTGCTTTAAGAAAAACAAGTTTCTTTATATCTGGAAAACAAGTGATAATAATTATAATCATTCTCAGCTCATTCAGGCCCATATAAGAAATTCTTATCAGTCTAGATCAATAGGCAGCATTTAATGAATCTAGTTATTCCTTAGAGTGCTATAAATCATCTAGTTTAAAGGTATGATCTAAAAGTTTATTCACGGAAACCGGAAACCAGCATTTTAGAATAAGTCAGAGTCCTTTCCATGGATATTTCTGAAGATGAAACAGGTTTCAAAAGCAGAGTAAAATAATGTCTGTAAATTACCCAAAAAAATGGCATGGTTATGTTATCATCACAATTAGCTAGTTACTATCAATAATAAGAATAGAATAGAGCAAGGGGGAGCCAGACATTGTGAGCATGGCCATCGGGCAGCTTCACCAGGAAGCCTCAGCTTCCCACTCCCCGGGACCACCGGTGGCTCCCTGCAGACCACGGGGGCCAGGGCCCAAGAAAGGGGAGATGGGCGCACTCGCAGTGAAGCCAGGGTGACATAGGGAAGTGCTTTCCTGCCAGTCTAGCCTGGGGAACAAAGGCCATTGGCCAGGAGGGTAGAGCAATGCAAAGGTGAAATCCTGAAGGATTAATTGGTTACATCCCCAGTTATAATCCCCAAAGGAGCTCTTCTCTCTTGCTCGCACACTCTTGCGCTCCTGTTTCTCGCTGGCTCCATGACCCACACTTGCCCATCCTGCCTCCATAGCCATGTGACCTGAGCAGCCCCACGGCCATGGCCACGCGGACCCCACACACAACAGACCGCAGCTGGGAACCCAAGCGAGCGAGCCAGATGCTGGACTGGACTGTTGTGCTTGAATGTGGAGCAGAGACTCTGGCAGTGGCCTTAATTCTAGCCTGCTGAAGACAAGGCTGGACTTTTTCCATGCAGAGACCGAGGGAGATGGGACCTTGGAAGGGAGCCCCCTTAATGGCACATCAACAATAAAGCTTCCATAATATCTCACACTCCCAGTGGGGAACTCAGGAAATTCTTTCCCCATGGCACCCCAAGAACTCCACTTCCACCAGCAACAGGTGGGGACACAGAGGGCACCCCACCTATAATAGTTATAGATCTGATTATAATTCAATTGACAAATAAATCTGTTTTTCTGTGACATAACAGATTTTGAGATAACAATTAGAATTACAAATGAAATCATACCAGAACTTTGTAAGCTCTTGGAGATTTTTATATAATCTCTAGAACATTTATTTTAGTAAGAAGAATGATTATGGTGAGACATAATTATTTTTATTTTAAAAAGCTTTCCCTGTAATTCTAGCATATCAAATAGGCCTAATTACTTTTAAATTTCTCTTTTATAAGGATCTCTCTTTGAGGTATTTCAGGGACGCATTGGAATAATGAAAGCCAATTTTCAGTTCAAGAAAAAGTCTCATTTTAAAATTTGAACCCTGGAAAGGTTGTCAAACATACCTGACCAAAGAGATCATATGTCATTATGAAACAATATTAAATTATTCATTTATCCAAAGTGACAATAAACAGTATCAAACATAAACATAGGTTAGCAAAGCTTTAGTTCTTAGGACTGACAAGATTGTTTTCTTAAGGCATCAAGGACCTGATTAGGACAATATAAAACACAGAAAAGTATTTTAATAAAACATAGAATCTTTGCTTTCTAGGTAGGAAACTTTTCATAATATCTTCTCTGGAGCAGAAGAAATACAGAAAAAGCTTTCTCTTTTTAACAGACTGAAAAAAGAAACCCATGGTTTTGCATCAGCTTACTTTTGCTATTTAAATTAATTTACTTAATTATATTTATTCTAAATTTATTCAGCTTAGTTATATATAAAATTCCCTCTCTCGCCTGGCCGGGCGTGGCTCAGCGGTTGAGTGTCAACCTAGGATCCAGGCGATCAGGGTTTGATTCCGGTCAGGGCACATGCCCGGGTTGCGGGCTCGATCCCCAGTCGGGGGCGTGCAGGAGGCAGCCGATCAATGACTCTCTCATCATTGATGTTTCTCTCTCTCTCTTTTCCTCTCTCTGAAATCAATAAAGATTTTTTTTTTTTTTAATTCCCTCTCTCAAGATTTCTCTTTACAAATCTCCTACAACTTTCCTCGTGCCTATTTGTTTGCCTCTTACTCATTCGGAACTAACCAACTTTAGGACAAACCACCTTCTTTCTTTCCCTGTCCACATACTTATTTATTCACACCTGAGATAAGTCAAACTATTGGGAATAAAGCAACATTTGTGAAATCTTGTGCGGGATAGGAGGTCAAGGATAAGTGTGCACTGAGCTTTGATTCACGCTACAGCATCTGTAAAACCAGACAGTGAGGCCCACTGAGCCTAACGACTGCCGCCTGCAAAGCACATCCAAGTCACCTTCACTGCGTGTGGCTTCCCTCCCTTCAGCAGGGAGGACAGCCTCCCCACAGTCATTAGACCACGGACGCTGTCTATGGAGACAAAATTAAGGCTTCGCGTTAACTGTATCATAGCCCAAGTTATATTTCTATTCCAGTAACTGCCATTCAGACAAAGTTATTCTCAAACAGTTAGATGATTCCTGTAGCTCCATCTTGGTGGGGGTGTTTGTTTTTGTTTGTTTGTTTGTTTGTTTGCTTTAACCCTTACCTGAGGATATTTTTTCCACTGCTTTTCAGATGGAGTGGAAGCGGGGGAGAGAGAGAGAGAGAGAGAGACAGAAACACCAATAATGAGAGAGTCATTGATCGGCTGCCTCCCGCACGCCCCCCAACTGGGGATCGAGCCGCAACCTGGGCATGTGCCCTGACCGGGAATCGAACCGCAATCTCCTGGATCCTAGGTCGATGCTCAGCCTCTGAGCCTCGCCAGCTGGGCAAGGAGTGTAATGTTTTCTTGATGTGGTGTCCCCTTCATCATTATAAAGTGTCCATCTTTGTCTCTTGTTATCTTTGTTGTCTTGAAACCTATTTTGTCATATATAAGTAAGGCTACACCTGCTTTTTGGTGGATGTTACTTTGCTTGGAGAATCATTTCCACCCTTTCACTTTGAATCTACCTTTGTCTTTGCAGCGTAGCTGTGACTCTTGTTGGAAGCATATGGTTGGGTTTGGTTTTTTATCCACTCTGCTACTCTGTGCCTCTTTATTGGTGAATTCAGACCATTTTCATTTAGGGTAATTATTGATGTCTGAGCATTTCCTGTAGCCAATTTCTCTTTTGTTTGCTGGTAGCTCTGTGCCTCCATTCGTTCTTTTCCTTTGTTCTTCTGTCTGTTGTTTTTGTTTGGTGGTGTTTCACACTTCTTTCCTCTGGGTTCTCTGTATGTAACATATGTGTTTTGGTTTGGGGATTTTGTGTGTGATTACCATTAGGTTTATAAAAAATAAAGTTGCACGTATGCAATATATTTTTTTTCTTCGAGTGCATCTGAGGCTCATCCTCCTTTGCCAGCTCAGACCTTTTCCAAAATCCCTTTATGGTTTTGTTGTCATAAATTATCTCTGTTTGTGCTGTAAGTTTTTTTGTGATCCTACTCTAGTGTTCTGACCTTATGTTCTTTCTTTCAGGTAGTATAATTCCTTTGAGTATTTCCTGCAATGGAGGTTTTCTAGTTATGAAATCTCTCAGCTTCTGCATGTCTGGGAACATCTTTATTTCTCCTTCATATTTAAAGGATAATTCTGTTGGATATATTATTCTTGGCTGGTAATTTCTCTCTTTCAAATATTTGAGTAGTTGGTTCCACTCACTTCTGTCTTGTAGGGTTTCTGCTGAGAAGTTGGATGAAACTCTGATGGGTTTTCCTTCGTAGGTCACTTCTTTCTTTTCTAGCTGCTATGAGAATTTTTTTTTTTGTCATTAATTTTTGACACTTTTAATACAATGTGCTTTGGAGAGGGCCTCTTTGGATGGAAGTAACTAGGTGTTCTGTTGGCTTCTTGGATTCGAAGATCTAGTTCTTTCTATAGGTTTGGGAAGTTCTCATCCACTATTTGTTTGAATAGAATCTCTGTTCCCTTATTCCTCTCTTCTTCTTCCAGAATGTCTATTATTGTAATATTGCTTTTTCTGCTGGAGTCAGATATGCTCAGTAGCTCATTCCTAATCTCCTTAATTGCATGCTTCATTTCCAGGATTCCTGATTGGTACTTTTTAAAAGTTTGCTTCTCTCTGGTAAAGTACCTGTTTTGTTCATTAATTTGTTTTCTGAGTGCACTGAATTGCCTGTCTGTATTGTTTCGCATCTCATTGAGTATTTTCAGAACTGCAATCTTGAAATCTCTGTCATTTATATCACATATTTCCATGTGTTCCAGCTTGCTTCTGGGGATTTTTCATTTTCTTTCTGATCATCCTTGTTACCGTGGTTGTTCATGGTATTTGCTACTCTTCTTTTTCTAAGCTAAATATCTCTTCTATAGCAGTGTTCTTTGAAGAGGTCTTTCTACTAGAAGGTTTTCCAGTAGAAGGCGCCGAATCGCAAGATTTTTTTTTACCTCTGTGATCTCTGGATTTGACATCCACAGCTTCCGTAAGACAGTAGAGCTGTGCTGGTTGGGTGTGGGGTTTGTTTTGCTCTCACCATAATTGTGAGCCCTGACCCCAGACCTCCATAGGGTCCAGCCCCAAGCACCAAACCCAGGGATCAGTCACAGAGGGAAACAGCAGTTCCACTGCAATAGCTCTTGGTTTACAGATAAAATGTTCCTCAACCCAACACCAAGGGCAACAGGAGGTGAGTTTTAGGAGCCCAGGGCTCTGTGGTTCTATTTCTTTGTCAGAAACACCCCTACCCGACAGTGGGACAGCCACGGGACAGAACCCTGTGCTCTGTCAGGCGTCTGCTGGCTCAGTTACTGTGCATTCTGCTTGCCCTGCTGGGCTGCCTGCCATAACTCCCTGTTCCTCCTGACCAGAGGAAGCTCCTGCTACCTCCAGCTTCCTCCCCTCTCCCAGCCAAGCCATGAGCTCCTGGCTGTAGGGCTGTGTCTGAGGGCTCTAGGAAGAAAATAGTTTTTTCTTTCAAAGAAATTGAGGTAGACCAAACTGAACAAACATCCACCTTAACATCCTCCATTTTGTATTCAGTACTTGTGTCCAATTGCCCAACTCCCAGATGTACCCCCTCCTGCCATTATAAGAGTCTGCCCCACATACTGTCTAAATTAGCCAATCGGTTTAGATTGTGAAGCCTCGCCCTAATTAATAGGCCATGGCGAAGTGGCATTTGCATTAGGGATAAAAGCCAAATGGACTTCCCATTCAGTGTGCTTGCTTGCCTGATTTGGGTAGCTCCTTACCCTTCTGCAGAAATAAAGTTTGCCTTGCCAAGCTACTTTTAATTTCTTGTGTCTTTATTTGCGACACAGTGGAAAAATATTTCCAACAGGGCCACCTGGGCTTCCCCCCGTTCTCTTCTCCCCCTTATTCCCAGTTGCCCACCTTTAGATGTTTCAATGCTCAAGTCTCTCAGGTGTTCCTCTGTGTTGAGTGGGGGATTCTTTGTTGAATTATAGTTGGTTAATTTGTTGAAATTTCAGGGGAAGAGTACAAGGGTATCTTTCATGATGCCATTGCTCTAACATCACTCCCCCAAGTTCAGATTAAATAATTAATGTTTCACTATTTCTTGTTATTTGAAACATAATTAAATATCTATATATTCAATAATTTTTATTATTTAACTTAAGTTAGTAAAACTCTAAAGTTTCAAGTTACCAAAAGAATTTAGAAAACTATCTTTAAGCATATATATCATATAATATTGTTAACATAAGAAATCGTTCAAACCTGTGAAAAATTTTTTGTGAGTTTGTTTGAGCCAAACTGTCAACAATTTCCAGGAAGCCAAAATCTCAATGGATTCAGATAATGCTCCAGAGAATGGCAGTTTTGCACCTTGCTTTATAGATTATAATCTAAGGGGAAGCCATAAATGGGGTACAGGAAACCCATTGGTGATGTGTTAGGGAGGTGGAAGAAAGCAAAGGCGGGGAGGACCTCTGGGATTGGGTAAAAAGTAAAATGATACTTCTTTTACATAGGTGGGTGCAGGATAGTTAACAGTCAACAATTAACAAGATATCAATAACAATGAGAAGATGCCTGGTCTCTGCCCTGGTTCATTGAGGGCCCAGAAAAAGGGGAAATTACTTTGTTTTGCAAAGGCATTTGTTAATCAGGTATTAATTAAGGTGAAAATTAATCTTTGTGAAGAAAAAATATTGCTTGAGGGCATGACTACCCACCATAGACTGCTTTTAGTTAAAAAGTTTTAATTTCAGACCACCCTTTGTGGTTATTTTACGTCTCTGAGTTTGCAAGGCCACCATGCAGGCCTGTCTTGAGCTTGTCAGGTTTAATATGTGGCCCCTTTTTGTCCACAATGTAATTATTACTGAAAAGTTTTATCTACAACCTTTTTAAATTTTTTTATTTTTCAGTTACAGTTTACATTCAATATTATTTTATATTAGTTTTAGGTGTGCAGCATAGAGGTTAGACAATCATATGCTGTGCAAAGTGGCCTCCCAACATATCCAGTACTCACCTGGCATTATACATAGTTATTACAATATTATTGACTATATTTTCTGTGGTTTACTTTACATCCCTGTGACTATTTTGTGACCACCAATTTGTACTTCTAAATCCTTTCACCTTTTCACCCAGACCCCCAACCCTCCTCCCTTCTGGAAACCATCAGTATGATCTCTGTATCTATGAGTCTGTTTCTATTTTTTAAAACCTTCTATTTTAGCTACTTCTATTTATTAGTTTTTAACAACTCTAGGAAATTTTTTTTAAATATATTTTTATTGATTTCAGAGAGAGGAAGGGAGAGGGAGAGAGAGATAGAAACATCAA
The DNA here is from genome assembly GCF_054644295.1 of Miniopterus natalensis. Classification (NCBI taxonomy): domain Eukaryota; kingdom Metazoa; phylum Chordata; class Mammalia; order Chiroptera; family Miniopteridae; genus Miniopterus; species Miniopterus natalensis. The sequence goes on along the minus strand of NC_142085.1, from coordinate 4,829,275 downwards.
TGATGAGAGAGTCATTGATCGGCTGCCCCCTGCACGCCCCCTCCTGGAGATCGAGCCCGCAACCGGGCATGTGCCCTGACCGGGAATTGAACCTCAGTCTCCTGGATCCTAGGTCAATGTTTAACCACTGAGCCACGCCTGGCCGGGTAACTCTAGGAAATTTTTAAGTCAATTATTATCCAAGCTATTTTCTTGGCAAATTTATAAGAGATAATGTAAACTTATTTTTGTAAACACAGGTAAACAAAATTATATTTAATGTTAATAACTCTAAAAGACATGTCTACTTAATGAAAAACCTAAACCAGCTTTAAGATCAAATATTTTTTCAGGTCATGTATCATAAAAAGCATTCAAGTTAGTTTCTATTATATTTCTTAATTTATATAAGCATTTAATTCCTTCAAGCCAATCAAATATTATAAATTAGTCATACCATCAAGAGGCGGAAAACACAACCCTGTATATAAGCACAGACAAATGCAGAAATCACTAACAGATCAAAGCGGAATTACTAATAATCACAGAGAAGACTCGCATTCTTATTTGACCTTATGACTTCTAAGGCAACTGGACAGGTGGGAAGGGGCCCAGGCACAGGAGGCCTTAGCTGCTTGTTGCCAAAATGCCCTTTTCTTTCTTTCTTTCTTTCTTTCTTTCTTTCTTTCTTTCTTTCTTTCTTTCTTTCTTTCTTTCTTTCTTTCTTTCTTTCTTTCTTCCCTTCCTTCCTTCCTTCCTTCCTTCCTTCCTTCCTTCCTTCCTTTCTTTCTTTCTTTCTTTCTTTCTTTCTTTCTTTCTTTCTTTCTTTCTTTCTTTCTTTCTTTCTTTCTTTCTTTCTTTCTTCCTTCCTTCCTTCCTTCCTTCCTTCCTTCCTTTCTTTCTTTCTTTCTTTCTTTCTTTCTTTCTTCTTCTTTCTTTCTTTCTTTCTTTCTTCCTTCCCTTCCTTCCTTCCTTCCTTCCTTCCTTCCTTCCTTCCTTCCTTCCTTCCTTCCTTCCTTCCTTCCTTCCTTTCCTTCTTTCTTTCCTTCTTTCTTTCTTTCTTTCTTTCTTTCTTTCTTTCTTTCTTTCTTTCTTTCTTTCTTTCTTTCTTTCTTTCTTTCTTTCTTTCTTTCTTTCTTTCTTTCTTTCTTTCTTTCTTTCTTTCTTTCCTATGTTTTTATTGCTTTTAGAGAGAGGAAAGGAGAGGGAGCAAGAGATAGAAACATCAATGATGAGAGAAAATCACTGATAGGCTGCCTCCGGCACGCCCCCTTCTGGGGATCGAGCCCCGCTTTCTGGGCCCACGCCCAACCCCTGAGCCATGCCAGCTGCGCGAAGGGCCCCCTATTCGACTTTTTCCCTTGCGTTGCCTCAGCTTCAGGCCGTGACGGGCTGTGTTTACATTTCTGATTTACCCAGTAGACGGCCCTGGGGAGATGCCGAGACTGCTTTTGTTTTTGTTTTTTCTAATTTTTTTAATTTTGTTTTTCTTTTTTATTTAAATATTTCATTGTTGACACCATTGCATATGTCCCCATTCCCCCTCCTTTCGCCCCTTCCACCCGGCCCGCCGCTCCTGCCTTTGGCCTTCTCCAGGCTGTTGCCTGTGTCCGCGGGCTGTGGGGCAACGCATACACGTGCTTTAGCTAATTCCTTCACTTTCCTTACCCAGCCCTCCTCCCACCCCCGAGGCTTCTTTTTATAATTCTTATCAGCTTTGGAACACTAAGCTTCCAATTTTGTCAAATTTTTGATCAGTTATCAGATCTTTTAAAACCTGTTTAGGCTGGGGGAGGCAGAAGAGGGTAAAGGGGGGATAAATGGTGATGGAAGGAGACTTGACTATGGGTGGCGAACACACAATACAACATGCAGATGACGTATTATAGAGTTGTACCCTTGAAACCTATATAATTTTATTAACCAATGTCACCCCAATAAATTCAAGATAATAAATTTTAAAAATTTTAAAACTTGTTTAAATATACCAATTTTCATAATCTTATAAAAATTTTCACCTTGTTGGGAAATCTCTTGATTTTCCATTCTGCCTTTTTTTTCTTGTTAATTAACGTAATGTTTGTATTAGCATCTATAAGACCCAAAAAAAACTAAGAAACAAATTCTAAAGTCTTAAGACTAGTTATATTTCTGTGTATCTATTTTTATTTTAAGTGCAGGGCAATTGTACTTCCAGTATCTTTATTTTTTTACAATATCTGCAAATTTCTGAAAGTAAGTAAGAAGGGGTCTGACTGGCCTTGATTTTGGTTCTATTATAAGGGTGTCTCAGTGGCTACTATACCAATATGAGAGCTCTCTAAAATTTTTTAATTTAGAAGTTTTTCCAATTCAAGGTATCTATCATCAGGCCAGTGATGGTAGGATTTTCACAATGACTCAATAAATAAGCCTTTTACAGCCTAAAGAAGAATGCAGAAGTCTTCCATAAGGAGAACAAATGTGCAGACGTCCCAGCGCCAACAGCTCATTCCCAGAGTCAGCCTAAGACAGGAGCCCTGTCTTCCAAAAACATAGGGAGCCACGTGCTTCCTCCCTCGAACAGAATAAGGTTGAAGACCCCGAGCTTGGATCCACAGCCCATTCGCTGCTGGCAGGTGCACACACCACCCAGCTGGGAGAGAGCATGACCGTCTCTGGAAGGAACAGATCAACACAGAACAAGAGACTCAAAACTAGCCTTTACTGGAGTCACATTTGCCCAAGAAACTAGTCTCACAAATATTTTCTCCTGCCAATCTAAATTTAGAAGAGGCTAGAAGACTCACAGTCATCGGACCAGTTCTAGTTCCATGGCTGGGACTGGCCCTGCCCGGCATGGTCCAGGGCCTTTCCTATGTCAGGCGACCTCCAGGCTCTTGATCTGTGCAGGAAATATTTCTTTTTTTCTTTTCTTTTTTCTTTTCTTTTTTAAATATATTTTTATTGACTTCAGAGAGAGGAAAGGAGAGGGAGAGAGAGAGATAGAAACATCAATGATGAGAGAGTCATTGATCGGCGGCCTCCTGCACGTCCCCGACTGGGGATCAAGCCCGCAACCCAGGCAGCATGTGCCCTGACTGGGAACCGAACCCCGATCGCCTGGATCCTAGGTCGATGCTCACCCGCTGAGCCACGCCGGGCCGGGCAGGAAATATTTCAGTAATGAGTCAGAGTGAGAACAAAACCAGGTAGAGAAAAAGAGAGAGGCTGGGACACGGCCGCTGTAAAAGATGGGGAAGTAGAGGGTGGGCTAACTTGTGAGTTGCGCACGTGGTCAGGCAGTTCTTGGGATTTTAGTGTATCCAGTTTCTTAATTTTGTGGCATCAAACTGTGTCCCCGCTTCCTGGCTGGGAGGGAGTGGTCTTGTTCCTAACGGAGTCCATTTTGGAGGTGTCATGGTATTTGTGGTCCCCGGGGCCCCTGCACTTGTCATGTCAGTTTTCATTATAAGGACGGCACAATAAGCTTTGGGGTCAGTCTCTGGTCAATGTTTCCTCCATCTGAGAATGAGCCAGTTCCTGTTGGTGCTGACTTCTGGGACCACCCCAGGGGTTTAGCATAAAAAGCATTCTAACCTGTAGATAATTTTTATGACTTTGAGCCAAACTGATGACAATTGCCTAGAAGCAAAATCTCAATGGACTGAGAAAATGCTCCGGAGAAGGGCAGTTTTGCACTTTATTTTATACATTACAATAAAAAGAGAAGACATAAGTGGGTTACAAGAAATCCACTGGTGACAGATTAGGGAGGCCGGAGAACGCAAAGCAGGGAAACTTCTGGGATTGGGTAAAAAGTAAAATGATAGACACACACTTCTTTTCCATAGGTGGGTACAGGATAGTTACCAGTCAACAATTAACAAGATAAGAGTAACCATGAGAGGATTTGTGGTCTTCTCCCTAGTGCATTGGCTGTGCCCTGAGGGGTTCAGAAAAAAGGAAATTATGTTGGCATTCCAAAGATGTGTTATCATAGATGCAAAAGGATAATAGACAGGTTCGTTTAAAGTCAAGATTGACTCCTGTCAAGAAAGACACCAGCCTAGAACATGATTCTCTGCCTTGACTATCTCTGTTTAGAAAATTTTAATTTCAGACCATCCTCTGTGGTTACTTTTAGGTCCCTTTGTTTGAAAGGCCACCATGCAGGCCTCCCCTGAGCTTGTCAGGGTTAATATGTGGCCCCTTTTCAGCCCCAGGCAATTCCTGCCATGAACTGTTCCCTTTGGTCATGCCTGGAGGAGGGGCTCTGGTGAGGGGATCAGGCCCATTACCGATTATCTTCCTGTGATGCCCCAACTTCCTCATTCCACTTGTGGGGATTTTCCCCTAACTTCTTTTTATTCTGCCTCATAACCGCCTCTAACTTCCACTGAAACCCACAGACAAGAGATGAGAGAGGCAGAAAAGCTTATCTCCTGGTCCGGCTGTGGTCAGACGTCCATGGCCTCTCAGCTGCAGCAGCCCAGGGAGCCAGCAGTGTCAGCCAGTGACTCCCCTGGCTGGATTGCCAAATTGTGGGGGCTAAAAGAAGTTAATACTTTTCCTTCTGTTCTAGGTGGCAGGAATGGCACCAGGTGTTAGACCCATGGGGCCAGACTGGACCTGGATTCTGCCACCTCTGTACTTAAGTTCTGGCTGGGAAAAAATGCAGAGTCAAGGCTCAAATTATAAGAGAAATTTTTTAAATATATCTTTATTGATTTCAGAGAGAGGAAGAGAGAAGGAGAGAGAGATAGAAACATCAATGATGAGAGTCATGGATCAGCTGCCTCCTGCACACCCCCAACTGGGGATCAAGCCCGAGACCCGGGCATATGCCATGACCAAGAATCGAACCGAGATCTCCTGGAGCCTAGGTCGATGCTCAACCACTGAGCCACGCCCAGCTGCTAAGAGAACATTTATTTATAAAATCACAGGTGGAAGAAGTAGTTCATAGAAGAAATGAGCTGAGGAAATAAGTATAGAAGTAAAGGAAAAGCCCTTGGAGCTTGGGAGTGAGGAAAGTAATGGTAATGCACCTGGAGGGAGAGGGAGGGGGAAGGGAAAGGCTCGGGTGGGCTCCCCGGAGGCAGAGCCCTGGGTCCTCTGTCCTAAGGGTTTTAAAAGTGAAGATTTTAGGGGAGGTTCCAGGGGAAGATCTTAATAGAATATTCATCAGCTTTCCAGGTGTGTCCTTTCAGTGTCGTGGTCTCCACTGATTGATTGGTCAGCACCAGGGCAGGGGGTCATTATCCAATGCAGCTGGTCCTGAGGATAGCTATGGGGTCACTTGTCTGATTTTACTGCTTTTCTGGGCCTGGAGCTGAAATACAACTGAAGCCTAGATGTTACCTCTAGGGAGGAAGGTCAGGGGGTCCTACTGCAGGACCAGCAAAGTGCCAGGGGAGGAAAGGCCACCCTGGGGAAAGGTCCCACCCTACATTTATCCTTTGCTAAGCACCTGGGGCTTCCCACCCTGGTGACCTTCTGTACCTGGCCCCTGCTCCTTTGCTCATGACTGTCTAGCTGCCTCCCACACTTCCACCTTCTAAGTTCTTTTAGATGGGCTAATAATCGAATTACTAGAGCCTGGCCGGGCGTGGCTCAGCGGTTGACCTAGGATCGGGGAGATCACGGCTCCATTCCTGGTCAGAGCATATGCCCAGCTTGCGGGCTGAATGCAGAAGGCAGCCAGTCAGTGATTCTCTCTCACCATTGATGTTTCTCTCTCTCTCTCCCTCTCCCTTCCTCTTTCTGAAATCAATAAAGACATATTTTTAAAAATTCAATAGAGACAGATTAACAGGAGAAAAATGACAGTTTTAATATGTGTGCGTGGGGAATTCACATAGGCACGAGTGTTCCAAAGACAGGGAGGCCGCGCTGGGTGTATAGGACATTTTGGGACAAAGGAGAAAGGGAAGTTAATAGATTTCAGAAGTGAGAATGGTGATGCACATAGAGGGGGAGTGGAACACACGGGGCAGGCAAACCCTTGCTAGAAGACTCAGAAGCCATGGGCGCTGGGTCTCTGCCGACGGGCCGCTGCCTGAAGCCTTCCGGCTTGCTATACTTAATTTAAATTAGGCTAAGGCGGCATCCCAAGACCTCCTTCCTGAAGCAGGTTTCTCTGTCGGAAACTCTTGGGCAGGAAAGAGGGGAGAGTCAAAGATTCTTTCTGATTCTTGTTTCTTAATAAACAGCTTAAAATCAATATCCCAGAAGGACAGCGTCAGGGTGGGAAAACTTTGATGCCCTCAGTCCCCTTTGGCCTCCTCTCTCCCACTTCTTCCTGCCTGGATCACAAACAGGGTGATCTGAGGTCCAGCATTTATTCATTTACTCAACAAACCCGTGTTGTTCTCCATGCTGGGGATTCAGCATGAAAAAAGAGATGACAACCCCTCCCTCTGTGAGCTTACCGTGTAGTGGGGGAAACAGATAGATATATGGCACATCGGGGTGTGGCAAGTGTTAAGGAGGAAATAAATAAAGAAATGAGGTTCTGGACACAGGACAGAGTCAACCCTATAGACGACGGCTTGGAAGGCAGCAGGGAGCTGGGCTCCCTGTGCTGGTAGGGGCTCTGTCCTCACCTTGAGACTTTTTTAATCCTCACCTGAGGCTATGTCATTGACTCAGAGAGAGAGGAAAAGAGAGAGAGAAACAGTAATCAGTTGCCTCCCATATGCTCCCCAACCAGGCATCAAGCCTGCAACCTAGGTAAATGCCCTGACCGGAATCGAACCCAAAGCCCTTTGGTGCACAGGATGACCAACTGAACCAACTGAACCACCTGGCCAGGCCTTGAGATTTATTTTAAATGCATCAAAATTAAACCCCTCATTGTTTATGTCATTTTTTTCGGGTTTCTGTTACTATCAGCCAAATGCCATCCCTCAACTGATAATGATCCTAAAAGAGATTATCTTTCACATGGCTCAGAAACTTCCTCAGATCTCATGCATATGAAAAGGCTGTTGGGCAGATGACACAAATAGCAAGACAAGTAATAGATTCTTTTTTTAAAATATGTTGTTATTGATTTTTTTAGAGAGAAAGAAAAAGAGAGGGAGAGAGAGAAACATTGACAAGAAAGAAACATTGACCAACTGCCTCCTGCATGACCCCTACTGGGGATCAAGCCTGCAACCTGGGCATGTGCTCTGACCAGGAATCGAACTCGTGGCCTCTTGGTGCATGAGGTGATGCTCCACCACGTGAGCCACACTGGCAGGCAACAAGTAATAGATTCTTGATAAAGTAACTACATTTGACCTTCGAACAATGCAGGGATTAGGGGAATTGACCCCTGCACAGTTGAAAATCCATGTACAATTTTTGACCCCTAAAAAACTGAAGTCATCCCTCCGTATCCGTAAGGGATTGGTTCCAGGACTCCTGTGGATACCCGAATCCAAGGGTGCTCAAGTCCCTTATATAAAACGCACATAATCAGTACTCCACATCTGCAGGTTCCTAAACACAAAAATACTGTTTCAATCTGTAGGTGGTTGAATCAGAGGATGCCAAACTGGTGACATGGAGCGCTTGTTAGCGTAGGTATTAATAGATATTAATAAAGGAAGGGAGCAAAGGGGTCAGAGGTCAATCCCTAAACCAGGGAGCTGAATCGGACAATAGGCCTTAATAAGTCTGAAAGTTAGAGCATTCATAGCCCCGCAGGGGACCACTGCATCCTTGGCCCTGGATCGACGCTGGTTGTCATCCAGGATTACCGAGGCAGGGGTGGGGCAATAAAGGGGACATTTCTCTGCTGAAGCATGTGCAGTAGAAGCCAAGATGGAGACCATGAAAGCCGTCTGCCTAGCCTGAGAAAAGGACTGGATTAGGGAATGAGCCCCTGTCAGATCTAGGAAATGGGTTGGTTGGGGGAGGACCGAGCGCCAGCCCACAAAAGCTGGTGGGCCTGAAGTTATTTAACCTACAGCACTGCATTTGTGGATGGAAAGGGGCCACGTGCCAACCTGACAAGCTCGGGAGGCCTGCATGGCGGCCTTGCAAACTCAGAGACCAAAAGTAACCACAAAGGATGGTCTGAAATGAAAACTTTTATTTTTTTAATTATTTTTTACCCTCACCTGAGGATATGCTTATTGATTTGAGAGAGAGAGAGAGAGAAGTCAGTGTGAGAAGCATCAATCGGTTGCCTCCCGCATGCACCCTGACCAGGAATTGAACCCACAGCCTTTTGGTGTATGGGACTGAGCACCTGGCCAGGGCTAAAATTAAAACTTTTAAATTAAAGGCAGATCATGCCATGTAGTCAAGTTCTAGGCCTAGGTGGCTATCTTCCCTGACAAAGGTCCATCTTTACCTTAACTGAGCCTGTCTGCTGTCTTTTTGAATTTAGGATAACACACCTTTGAAATGTCGGGGTAACTGCCTTTTTCTGGACCCCGCAGGGCACAGACACTGTGCCAGGACAAAGACCATAAAGCCCCTCATTTCTGTGGTTGTCATGTTCCTTGTTGACTGTTAACTATCCTGTACCCACCAATGTAAAAGTATGTCTATTCGGTTTACTTTTTACCCAGTCCCAGAGGGCCGCCCCCCACTTTGCTCCCTCGCCCCCCTAGCCTGTCAGCAGTGGATTTCATGTACCCCCTACATCTTCTCCTTTGATTCTAAGATTCTAATGTATAAAATAAGTGCTAAAACTTCTGTTCTCTGGAGCATTTTCTCAATCTGTTGAGATTTTCCTTCTCTGCAATTGTTGACAGTTTGGCTCAAATAAACTCATAAAAATTCTCTGCAGGTTTAAATGTTTCTCACGCTGACACATTAAAATCCAGTCTTTATATGAACAAAAGGTGAGAAGAGGATCCGTGTGGGGAAAGAGGCTGCGAGGGGGAGAACAAGGCCGAGTCCCTCGGTGGCAGAGGCGCGGAAGGGGCGGCGCCCCCGGCACCTTCCTTCTCAGCCTTGGAATAAGCACGTGGTAAGGGCAAAAACCTTGCTGCCAGACGAGAAAGAGCTGCTCCAGCTAAACGACAAATGCCAATTGACGTTTCCCAGTGTCAGGGAGCCCACAGGACCTGAGAGGAGGGGCTGCCTCCCAGCTCCACTGGCCCTGCCAGAAACGAATGTGGGCCCCACAGTGCCGGAGTCTGAATCTTCAAAAGCTGGAAATCTGGATTTTATGTCCAATTTTCTATTTTTAAATGTTAGGAATGGATTCAATATTTTTGCTAAACATTCTGTTAGCAGACTGTATTTTTCTGCATATATTCAGGCAGCAGGCCATGGGTTTGCATCCTCTAGTTTGCTGAATGGATGGGATAAGAAGCTGTTGCAAAGACACATAGAGAAAAGCAGGGAGCTGTGTGAAAGCAGACGGGGGAGATGGGGAGATAGAAAAGACAAGACCCCATGGTGGGGTGGAAAGAGGGAAAAACAGAAAAAAATGTTGAAGAATGTGGAAAAAAGATTGAGAAGGAGGCAAAGAGGGGGGAGAAGCGTACTGCCAGAAAAGGCTCTCTTGTTCTTTGCTGTGGCCACCCACAGTTTATGAAAAGCCCCTGGTAATTAAGCCCCAAAGTTGTTGGCTCCTCTGACTCAAACAGCCCCTCTAGAGGGTTCACACTGCAGACAAGATAAGCTACTCTCAAGGCTACATTCTCCCCGCCCCTGCTGTTTGCACAACTCAGGGACAGTTCTACCAAGGAGCCTCCACTTAGTAGAAAGTTCCCTTCCCCCTCCCCTTCAAACAAGCCTCTTCCGAACCCTTCATAACTTTTGCTCAAAGCATGTTTTATAGAATTGGGGTGAATACTGATAAGACACCTCCCTAGGACATCAGCCGGACTGTCTCTTGGAACGAAAACAAAGTATAACTTTTCAGGACAACTTCCTGGTATCTGCTCACTTCAAGGCACAACCCAAACCCTCCTTTCTTTGTCGCCTAGCAACAGTACCTGCTTAAAACCCCAGGCCGCCCTTTTGTTCTGCGCCCTCGTATTGATTCACATGCATCTTGCCTTGGCCCTTTCCCCTTCCGTGGGGAAAGTAAAATAAACTCCTTCTTTGCATCTGTCCTCTGAGCTGTGAAATCTTTTACAGCCTCGCCAAAACCCTAACAAGAAGAAAGTGTGAAAAGGGAGGCGTTTAGAAGAGGTAGGAGGTGGGGGGGCTGCCAGCAGGCAGAGGGTGAGAATTTAGTCCCAGGACAGAGACACTCGGCAATATGCAGGCTCTGTGGGAAAGAACAGGCTCTCCAGGCCGATAGCCTTTAGCCATCCCTTGCCTTTCCTTTTCAGAGCCAAATAGCTCAGGGCCCACTTTCCTACAACTGCAGGAAGTTCTGGGGCTGGACCCAAAAAGTGTGGTCATTGTCCTGGTTGGAATCACCTCTTGCTTCTCCTTCTGACCCCTTCCCTGTGGGGTCCAGCCTGGTCAGCCCCTCCCTGTGGGGTCCAGCCTGGTCAGCCCCTCCCTGTGGGGTCCAGCTTCCTCTGCCCCTCCCTGTGGGGTCCAGCTTCCTCTGCCCCTCCCTGTGGGGTCCAGCTTCCTCTGCCCCTCCCTGTGGGGTCCAGCTTTGTCTCTCCCTCCCTGTGGGGTCCAGCTTCCTCTGCCCCTCCCTGTGGGGTCCAGCTTGTCTTCCCCTCCCTGTGGGGGTCCAGCTTTGTCTTCCCCTCCCTGTGGGGTCCAGCTTTGTCTGCCCCTCCTTTCCATTGCAAGCTGACACTGGGTAGGTGTTGAGGCAGCTTCAGTGGAGGTTTAACCATGGATAGAACAGCCAAGTAGGGAAATTATAGTCCAGAACAGGGGATAGATATAATTCCACATCAGACACAACTGTGCCTAAAACGATCTCTGTGCCAGGGTGCCCCAGGGTGGACATTTCTCACCTCTCTGCTGAAGGAAGACACCCTCTCCCTTCCTTGTGCTCAGTAATGGAACCTCTTTGATCAGCCTCTCGGTTAAGACTCTGCTGTAATTTCATATAATCCAAGAGCACATTAAAGAGTTTTCTCCCACAAAAGAGTAAAATTTCCCCAAATTAATGATTCTACCATATCCTAAAGCAGAAAGAAAAACAGAGGGACGGAGGGAGAGAGGGGGGACAGAGGAAGAAGAAAAAAGGAGGGAAAAAGAGCAGCCAGGTGTAGACGCCTTGGTACTGGAGCAGAGAGGAGAGACGGGGACAGAGAGGCAGAGAAGGTGGGGTGGAGCGTGGGGCTCAAGCGGAGGCACTGCTCGGCCCCAAAGGGCTCTGAGGGCGGTTTCCTCCTGGCGGCCAGGCCACCTGCCCGGCTGTTCTACCCCAACCGGTCCCCCAGGTCTCCTCAAGGCCTAGAGAGGCCAGTTTCTATTTTCCTTACTCACCTGTGCAGACTTACAGAAGGCCCCCCCCGAGGGAACTTGGGCGTTTCTTTGTTCTCTGAAACCTCCATCACCTTAGCTTGTTTGTAGGTGTTAACGTAAGAAACAAACCTGTGAAGAATTCTGTGAGTTTGTTTGAGCCAAACTGCCGACCATTCCCGGGAAGCAGACTCTCCAAGGCTGAGACAGTCTCCCGAGAATGGCAGTGGCCCCTTGTTTACACGTTACAATCAGAAGAGGGGATGTGAGTGGGTCACATGAAATCCAGGGGTGACAGGTTGGGGGGGAGCAAAGCGGGGAAACCTCTGGGCTTGGACAGAAAGTGAAGTGACGGACACACTTCTTTTACTTAGGTGGGTGCAGGACAGTTGACTCAATACGAGGAGGGGACGGGGGTCTCCGCAGAGCGCAGAGCGGTGCCTGAGCTTTGAGGGGTCCGGAAAAAGGAAAATTGCTCCGACATTCCCATGATATGTTATCACAGATGGAAAAAGACAATAGACAGGCTCAGTTAGGGTAAAGACGGACCCTTGTCAGGGAAGATGCCGGCCTGGGACATGACTACCCGCCACAAACAGCTTTTTAATTTAAAAGTTTTAATTTCAGGCCATGCTTTGTGGTCACTTTAGGTCTCCGAGTTTGCAAGTCCGCCACGCAGGGCCCCCCTGAGCTCATCAGGTTAGCACATGGCCCCTTTTTGCCCACAAAGGCGGTCAGGGTTTTGTTCCTCTGTTTTGTTTCCTGCTGAATGGAGGGTTGAGGGTGCTTGCATATGGAATGGAAGTGTCCCAAAGCTGAAGGTGGCAGAAGAGATGCATATTCAGCTGCAAAGGGAACTCTGGCCAGGTCCTGGGCCCGTTAGATGGTGTGTTCAGAAAGCAAGGTATATCCGGTAAGCAACAGAAAATGACCACGGTGCAGGGCTGCGTGGCTCGGTGGCTGAGCATCGACTTATGATCCAGGCGATCGCGGTTCGATTCCCGGCCAGGGCACATGCCCAGGTTGCGGGTTTGATCCCCAGTGGGGGTCGTGCAGGAGGCAGCCGATCAATGACTCTCTCTCATCATTGGTTTCTATCTCTCTCTCCCTCTCCCTCCCTCTGAAATCAATAAAAATATGTTTTAAAAAAAGAAAGAAAATGACCACAGTGATTTCCTCACTAAGTTGCTAAAAAATGGAAACCACCTGAAAGGAAGCTCTTTTCTAAGCTTCTAAGCAAACAGCAGCATGAGCCCTTGCCCTGCACCCCGGACTCCACCGTTTTACCCCAAACCTGTGTCTCTTTGCCAGGCCTCCTCTGCTCCTGCCCTTCCTCTCCAACACACATTCCTTTCCCTTCTATTTTCATATATTTGGTCATCCAACAGGTACGTACTGAGCATCCGCCATGTGCCAGGCGTTGTGCTGGCAACAGAATAAAAGGTAAGCAAGAGGGGCCCCCGCAGCCAGAGCCCACGGCCCAGCGTGACGGCTGCAGAACCCGGGGCGGGCCACGGCCCACGGCCCACGGCCCACGGCCCACGGCCCAGCGTGACGGCTGCAGAACCCGGGGCGGGCCACGGCCCACGGCCCACGGCCCAGCGTGACGGCTGCAGAACCCGGGGCAGGCCACGGCCCACGGCCCACGGCCCACGGCCCACGGCCCACGGCCCAGCGTGACGGCTGCAGAACCCGGGGCGGGCCACGGGCCACGGCCCACGGCGAGCGCAGGGCGTGCGGGCAGTGACACGGGGCTGTCCCGGGCGGGAAGCGTGGGAGCCACAGGGGCAGTGCGCCTTTCGTTATGGAAGCAGACGTAGGTGTGTCACCTGGGAATGAGGAGAGACCCAAATCCTGCTACGCACGGACTGTGTGACCCAGTCTCTGACATCTTTTCCCTTCTGGGAGCACCAACCGTAGCCAACTATCAGGTCAAGAGTAGATGACTTACTCCTGTAAAGCATTTAGTACAGTGCCTGGCCCCTGGGGTAGAAACAGTAAGTGGGAGCTGGTGCTGATGACAGGATCTGCCCTGGGCACTGGGTGAGCACCTGGAAGGGAGGCTTCCTGCTCCCTCCTCTGCCACCAGTTTTCTCCAGTTAGAGAGTCAGCACGTCCTGACACGGAAAACAGAGCTGGAGGGGGTGGAAACAAGGATCTCCAAGGAAACTGAGTCCTGGGTGTTCCCGGACACCCCAGGAAGCTGCCCCTCGCCCACGCAGAGCAGCCCTCCCGCCGACAGGATCTGCTCCAGATGGAATCCCTCTTCCTGAAGCCGGAAAGGTCATCTCCCTTGAGCTGCTGGAAAAACACTGCAGAAATCAGAGTCCAGGAAAGAAAAGCAGTAGCAAGGAACCCAAGGCCCAGAGGAGCAGATGTTTATTCTGACACATGTCCAGTTTTGGCAAACCTAGAACAGAATAAAATGTCCAGGAAAAAGCAAGCTGGGGGGGGGGGGGGGGCAGGACCAGCAATATCAAATCTGAGACTCTATGAAAAAAGATAAAATTAGATCAATTTATTGTGTCACTCAAAAGAATAAATTCCATATAGAATACAAGACTTACATAACTATGGCTAAAAATCTAGCTGCAATTGAGGGGAAACTTTTTTTTTTAAATATATCTTTATTGATTTCAGAGAGGAAGGGAGAGGGAGAGAGAGAGAGAAACATCAATGATGAGAGTTATTGATCGGCTGCCTCCTGCAGGCCCCTCACTGGGGATCGAGCCGGCAACCTGGGCCTGTGCCCTGATCGGGAATCGAACCTCAGTCTCCCGGATCCTAGGCCGACACTCAACTGCTGAGCCACGCCAGCTGGGCTGAGGGGAAACTTTGACAAATCTGAATACTTGAAAAGTTAAAAGCAAAACCTTGTAAGGAAAAACATAAGCAAAGTAAGGTGACAAACATATCACAGACAAACGGCTGACATGCTACATGTAAAGAGCTCAAAAAGTCGAGAGGAAAGGACCACAGCATGAAGGGGCAGAGCAGCCGCCCAAGCGTGTGCCACACGGCTCTGAGTGTGGGTGCTCGGAGCTGCCGCCCGCCGACACCCAGCAGACTCGGGGGACGCTTCTGAGCTCTCCCTTAACTGCCCAGAGGAGTTTATTAGGGGCCTGTGCCAGGCAGAGGGCTAGTCCCAGAGAGGACCTTTCTGTCTGAAAGACCTGCCAGCTTGGCTCGGGGAACACCTGACTACCAAGCGTCTGCTCTTCTCACCTCCCTGCATCGCCCTGCTCCCTGAACCCCCTCCCGCTCCTTAGGATGCCACAGCCTCGGCTGCCTGACTGCCTGTGAGTCTCAGGTCTTCACGGGCTCCCATAAGTATGTAACTGAATTTGTTTTTCTCCCATTAATGTCTTACCTCAATTTAATTGTTAGATTAGCCAAAGAACCTAAAAGAGAAGGGGAAATGTTTCCACCCCTACAAATTCAATTTAAAAATTGCAAAAGACATGAACAATTCACAGAAAGAAATGTAAAGGGCTCCATAACATTAAAAAAAATGTTCAACCTTGCTTTCTAATAAGAAAAATACAAATCATACCTATCATACTGGCAAAAATCCAAAGTTTGCCAACATGCTTTGTAGGCAAAGCTGTGGTATTCCTCTACACTGCGGAGAGGGCACGCACCCGAACACTGAGGGTGGGGGTGCACCCGCACGCTGCTGAAGGGTGTCCGCTCCTGTCGGCAAGCACAGCAGCCTCCCTTCTGTTCAGTATCCCTCATCCAAACACTGCACATAGATTCTGGAGGCTGAAAACTCTGAGCTCCCTGGAATAGGATGTCTTGGGGAGGGAGGCTGGCGAAAGCAGCCAGCATGGGGAGCTCCCCTCAGCTACGGAGCTACAGAGAGGCCTCTGATTCACCTTCCAAGCCTCCCTGCCCCCCCCCCCCAGATATCACCTAGCCCTGTATACACACCCTCTCTCCCTTCCTGCTTGGTTCAGTGTTTTACTCTTGTTTAACTATATCCAGATTTATCACATTTCTGTCCTTTCTTGTAACTATCGAAGTCATTTTGGATATAAGCTTGGTGTACATAATAACAGTAACTACCAACTATTATAGTTACAATTATACTATAGTCATAGTTGTACCAAACACTGATACAATATACACTGTGCTATATACAGTACTGCACTGCATATGTGATACTATCCTATGTATATAATCTAGATAAGAGTTATACTACAGTAATAGCTTAAGTGTTAATGTATAGTATGCCACAACGTTCCATTTACACACCTTGTCTCTGATCTTTACAATGCAAAAGGTGGGCAACTCACTCCGGTTCCCATGGCTAGTGAGCGGCGGACTCGGGTTGAACGTGTGGAAAGGAGGCGAGGTCCGGGCCTGTTCTACCGGAAGATCGCCCCTGAGAGTGGCGCCTCGTTCATACCGCTCTCTTAGCTGCCACCAATTGGAGCACCAGCAGTTTTACCAAAGCTGTCTGCCAAGCTGAGCTAAAGAAGGGTTAACTCCACAGACACCGACACACACGCACACACGCACGCACACAACCCCTTCATCAGCTAGATTCCTCATCCTTTCCCTATGGTGTCTGCCTCCCCAGCCAGACACTGGGTCCTACACACAAGCCAGGTCCCCCCCTTACCCCCCCCCAGCTTCACTGCTCTCACGGCACCTGGAGATACACCCTGCACTTTGCTCCATAACACCCAGCACCCTTAATTGTTTGCCCCAGGTTCTTCATCCTGATGTCCTGGGGCCTCCATGGGGGAAGGTGGCTGTCCTGTTCCCCGTGTGTCCAGTGTCTGGGGTAGCACCTTCCCAAGAGAAACGTAGTGAATGTTTGCTGAATGAGTGGATGTGAACAGCAGCGGAAGCAGCCTCTCTCAGAGGTTAGAGAAGGGGGTGCCCCAGCCAATATTAGCTGATTACCAGCTTCTGTGCCACCAACCTCTGCTCAACAGAAACCCAGCAGCCTCTGAGTTCAAGCCTCCCTCCCACTGCACACACCTCTGGCCCACCTCACCAGTGCCCAGGCCCACCTGGCCTGGAGCTGGGCCAGGGGGTGGAAGCCTGCCCTGCAGAAAGGGCTTGACTAATCCCAAATGTCCCATCGCTCCCAGAGCTCCTGCCTGTGTACACCTATCCAGCCTGGGCTTTTAGAGTCAACAACACCTGGAACAAATGAGAACACCTCCACTGCACCCCTCACTGGCTGGGGGTACCTGCAGACAGTGGCTTTCCAGCTGTGCCCTGCACGATAGGGTCACACACTTGGCAGTAAGTGTGGTCTCTAAAATGATGGGCATTCTGGCAGCAGGCAGGCAGAGTTGGGGGGGCGGGGACGGGGCAGGACCAGGAATTCAGAAAGGGAGCCTTAAGCAGGTGGGGGAGGGGGTGGAAACATCCCTGCCTCTAACCTCCTCCCCTCAGACTCAGGAGTTTCTATGAGAGGGCGGCAAGCCAGGCAGAGGGAAAAACAGTCCCTGCCATTGCCCATGGGCCGGAGAAAACCCAGCGGTGTGTTGTGAGTCAGATTCTCCGTCACCCGCTGCTCAGTTCTTCCGTTCCTTTCTCCTCCAGCCTTTAGGGAAGTCTGAGGGACGCCTCAGCTGCGGCTGGGACAGTGGCCCCTCCTGACGTGGCAGGGCTGGGAAGTCTCTCCCCACCATGAAGATGCTCCTCTCGTGCCCCCCCAGGACGTACCTCTTATTTTATCATGGGAGGTGGCTGTTGCACATCTTAACTAGCCAAGGAAGGCCCCTGACTCTGGTACTGAAATGACTGACCCAAAGCACCCAGGATCTGGGATTAGGCCCTGGCTGTCCGGCTCAGCACAGACCCCTGTAGCACAGGCCCCTGGGTGACCTGGCAGGAATGTGGGTCAGGAATGTGGTCTACAAAGTGCCTCCCCTCCCCCCCAAAGCCATCCTCGATTCCACAGACAGATCTCCCCTCTTCTGTGCTGTGCAGAGGCCCCACCCGTCCAGGACAGTTCTCTGGTCTGCACAGAAATGGGACCTCTTCTTCCACTGCTCCCAAATAAAAGGACTCCAACGACAAGTCCCAAGCCCTCCCCCAAGACTCCTGCGTTGGCACCCGGGCGCGAATACCAGTGTTCCCCACCTTCCCTCGGCCCGGTGCCCCCGTCCCCCCGCGCTGCGACCCTGGGTGCAGGCCGGCTGTCTGGCAGCCACTCGGGGCATTTGGAACCTCGGAGGAGAGTTCAGTCACAGCGGCGACGGTGAGCCCCGGGGGCGGGGTAGCAGGGGAAATCCTGGATTTGCAGAGGTTTCCCCCGTTTGCACGCTCCCTCCCACCATTACCGGACGCAGCTCCCACCCGCCCACGGCCGGCCTGAAAAAGCTCCGGGTGGTTTCCCGCGCCTCCCGGAGCCCCGGGCTGGCTCCCGCGCACCGCTCAGGGCGCCCTGACGGGAGGAGCAGCAGACCTGGGGGGGGGCCGTGCCCTGTCTGCCTGGCTCCTCCGGCTGAGCGCTGGAGACGGGGTGCACTCAGGGGAGGCGGCGCAGCTCTGGGTGCAGATCCTCGGGTGACTCGGGCAGGTGTTTCCAGCTCTGCAGAGCAGGGTACAGCTGCGTTCGGGGTTCCTTCAGGGTGAAATGACACGCCTAAATAAACCGCAGCTACTTAGCGAGCGCGCTCCCGGCGAACGTGTTTCTTTTGCCCCTGCTTAACCCTCTGTCCTTCAAATAGTTCTTTCCAGATCGCCCAATAGGGGGCGTCCACTGTCGCCACTGTCGGGGTGGGGGCTGGTAATTCAACCCAACTCTCACCGCAGTTTTGGGCTTTAACCTCGGACCCCGAGGAGCGCAGCCCTCGCTCCCTCCGGGACTCTCCTGTCCTGGTCGTCAGAGGTGAGCCCCACATTGCCCTGCCGCGGGGTCCGCCCCGGGCTCCCCGCCCCGCCGCCGGGCAGAGGTGCACGGCCCCTTCCGCGCCCCGCGCGCAGCCCGCGCTTCCGCGCCCAGCCAGGGCCCCGCTAAACGGTCACGGTCACGGTCACGGTCACGGCCACGAGGGGGGCGGGCGGGGACGGCGCTCGGACCAGCTGGAGGAGCCCCCCGACTGTAGGAGCCCCGGGAAGGCGGGAAGCCCGCGGCCGCGGCCGGGAGAGCAGGAGGGCGCGGCGGGGCACGCGGGGCTCCCTCGGCTCCAGAAGTTGCTGTTCACCGGCAGTGGAGTCCCCGGGATGGGACAGGGAGAGGCTGCAGTGACACCTGGAGGAAATCTGGCTTCTTGCGGTGAAGAGCTTTTGGTAACCTGAGAGCGGGTCACAGCACCAAAGCTGAGTTAGAAACCGAGGAGCCGGGCGGCGGAGCAGGGGGCCATGCCCAGCAGGGGGCGCGCAGGAGGCAGCCCATCAGTGACTCACCATTGATGTTTCTCTCTCTCCCTCTCCCTTCCTCTCTGAAATCAGTAAAGATACATTTTTTTTAAAAGTGGAAAGATGCCCCACAGAATGGGATAAAATACTTGTAAATCATATATCTGTTAAGCACAGATATAGGATTATGTAAGCATATAATAATATAAAAGGAACTCTTACATTTCTGAGTAAATATTTCTCCAAAGATACACAAATGGCCAAGAAGCACATAAAAAACACACTCAATGTGGCCGGCGGAGTAGCTCAGTTGGTTGCGCATCGGCCTGTGCACCGAAGGGTTGTGGGTTCGACTCCCAGGAGATCCTAAGAAGCAAAAGAGAGGCAACACGTCATCATTGGAATTCTTTGTGCAAACTCCCTGGAGGAGCATAAGAGGCACCCAGATGCTTCAGTCAACTTCTCAAAGTTTTCTAAGAAGTGCCTGGAGAGGTGGAAGACTATGTCTACTGCCCTCGCCCCTGTGGCTCAGTGGTTAGAGAGTCAGCCCCAGCACCAAAGGGTCTCAAGTTCAATTCCCGGTCAAGGGCAAGTAGCTGAGTTGCAGCAGGTTCCCCACCCTGGTGAGGGTGTGTGTGGGAACAACCAGTCAATGTCTCTCTCTCACATTGATGTTTCTCTCTCTCTCTCCCCCCTGCCTCCCTTCCACTCTCTCTAAAAAAGCAATGGAAAAAGTATATCCTTGGGTGAAGATTAACAACAAAATTTTAAAAAGACTACATCTACTAAAGAGAAGGGGGAATTTGAAGACAGGGCAAAGATGGACAAGGCCCTTGTGAGAGACATGAAAACTTATATCCCTCCTAAAGGGGGAATAAAAGAGAAGTTCAAGGAGCCCAATGCACCCAAAGGCTCCTTTGGCCTTTTTCTCATTTTGTTCTGAGTATCACCCCAAAACCAAAGGAGAGCATCTCAGCCTGTCCATTGGTGGTGCTGCAAAGAAGCTGGGAGATGTGGGATTGCGCTGCCTGAATGGCAAGGGGCCCGATGGAAAGAAGGCAGCTAAGCCGCAGGAGAAATACGAGGAGGATAGTGCTGCTACCGGGCTACGGAGGGCCTGATGCGGCCGAAGGGAGTCGTCAAGGCTGAAAAAGGCAAGAAGAGGGAGAAGAGGAGCTTGAGGAGGAAAATGAAGGTGCTGATTAAGTCGCAGATGTTCTTCATTGTCTGTAAAGCAGTTAACCTCCTTGTACACAACTCACGCCTTCTAAAGAAAACAATTGAAGTGTAAGGCTGTTGTGAGATTTGTTTCTAAACTGTGAAGTGTCTGTTTTGTATGGTTAACATACTCCCCGTGTGTCTAGATGGCTCTGTCCGGCGGTTATCTTCAGTAGCCGGGTACCTTGCCTGGTGCAGGATGGGGGCTGCAAGCTGGCATGGGAATTCAAAGCAGGGTCTTGGTGGGGCCCAGCACAAATTAGTTACATGCAGGGATGGAAGTTTTTTCATCTTCAGTTGTCTCTGAGGCAGTTTACACAAAATAATTGCTCTGTTAACTGACTACCACTCTGTAATTGGAAAAAAAGTTGCAGCTGTTTTGTTGACATTCTGAATGCTTCTAAGTAAACACAATTTTTAATTAAAAAAATAACCCATTCAATTGTACACTTTAAAAGGATTAATGGTATGGCATGTGAATTATATTTCAATATAGCTGTTATTTAAAATAAAAGCATAACTCAAACAGATATGTGTACATCCACACTCATAGCAGCATTATCTACAATAGGCAAAAGGTGGAAGCAACCTAAGTGCCCCTCAATGGTCAGGTGAATAAACAATGTGGTACATACAGGTTGTTCCAAAAAATGTATGGACACTGTAACAGCTGACAGCTTAGTTTTGAAAATGAAATGTATTGCCCGGCCAGCGTAGCTCAGCAGTTGAGCATTGACCTGGGATCCAGGAGATCGCAGTTGGATTCCCAGTCAGGGCACATGCCTGGGTTGCAGGCTCGATCCCCAGCAGGGGGCGTGCAGGAGGCGGCCGATCAATGACTCTTATCACTGATGTTTCTCTCTCTCTCCCTCTCCCTTCCTCTCTCTCTGAAATCAATAAAAAAAAATATTTTTAAAAAGAAAATGAAACATATTTTAATAAACACTTTATTCAAAGTGTGTATACATTTTGAGGGGACACCCTATACACACAATGGAGAAAGGAAGGAAATTCTGAAACATACTTCAACACAAATGAGCCTCAAAGACATTATGCTGAGTGAAATAAAAGCCAGTCACAAAAGGACAAATACAGATTCCACTTCTACAAGGTACCTCGTGTAGTTAAACTCAGACAGAAAGCAGAATGGTGGGTGCCAGGGGCCGGGGGAAGAAGAAGGGGGAAGACACTGTTTGCTGGGTACAGAGTCTCAGTGGGGGAAGATGGAAAACTCTGGAGACGGTGGTGATGGTGGCACAGCACTGTGAATGTGCTTAATGCCACTGAACTATAGGCTTAAAAATGGTTAAAATGGTACATTTTTCCCTGTCTCATTTTTATTAGGGCAAGTGTAACTTATTTCCTTCCAAGCATGAATGGTGAGGTGTCCTCCGTTTTCTTTCTCTTCTTGGGCTGCTTCCAGGGCCTGGTCACCATATGGCACCACAGTGGGGACATCGCCTTCCTTTCAGACGGGCAAAGCTTCAGTCTTAGGACCACCATACAAGTGGCTTCCTACAGCTGCTTGACCACTCACTCCCAGCTTCCCCTCTGCAGTTCCCTCCAGTGCTCTCGGAGCCGTGCAGAAACCACACCAGACCGTGCAGAAACCACACCCGGAGCCATGCAGAAACCACACCCAGAACCGTGCAGAAACCACACCCAGAACCGTGCAGAAACCACACCCGGAGCCGTGCAGAAACCGCACCCAGAACCATGCAGAAACCACACCTGGAGCCGTGCAGAAACCATACCTGGAACCATGCAGAAACCACACCAGAACCGTGCAGAAACCACACCGGAACCGTGCAGAAACCACTCCTGGAACCGTGCAACCTGGAACCATGCGGAAACCACACCCGGAGCCATGCAGAAACCCACCCGGAGCCGTGCAGAAGCCCACCCAGGGTCATGCAGAAACTGGCACTGCTTGCAGTGCTCAGAGGAGGCACCCAGGAGCAGCAGGGCGGACCACGGCGAGGATGCTGACCGTGCGGAATCCTTCCCCTGGCTGCCCCGGCAGCTGGGAGACCTTTACAGAATCCTTCCCATTCTCATGGTCGTCAAACCACATTCTCATCAAACAAGCAAAGACCTGGGCTTGTCCCTGCTGGACGCCCCGTGGCTGAGGAGGAAGCACCGACCGCCTGCTGCTTCGGGGCAGGTAGGCCACCTTCAGTGTCTCAGGGCTCCCTAATATGGTAGATTTTATGTTATGTATAGTTTACCACAATTTTAAAATCAAAAGCGCGATGCTAGTTCTGTCCTTTTAGGGTCGTCGTGAGGACTGAATGAGATGAGACTGGCCGGAGGGGCGGGCGGCTCAAGTGCGGGGCATCATTTAGGAGCCAGGCCCGGAGGGGCTGAGGACCGGGCGCTTTAGCTTTCCACTTTAATTCATTATCTGTGGCTTAGATTTTTCTACAACTGGTATACTTTCATAACTCAAAAAAGTAAAGAAATGAGGGCTGCTTCTATTCCTGTGTCACCAATCTGTTGGAGACTCAGTGTCCACAGTGTGATGCATGAGGACTGGGGTCCACATTCTAGCCTCAGCCCGGCCTGGGCTTGACCTTCTGTGTTTGTATCTTTATGTGTCATTTTCCCAGATTTCCTCAGCTTTGCTTACCTTTCTCCCCCTCCCCCCCCAATTTACTTCAGTCTGTTAGTCACAAAATCTTAACCCTCTCAGTCTGATCCCTTGTGCCCAAGAAAGACCCCAGCCGGAGAGGAGGAGCCTCCCCATTTTTACGTCCTTCCCCTCAGTGAGACCTTCCCTGAGATGTGATTTTCAGTCTCTCCCTTCGCAAACTGAGAGGCCGGCTTCTCCAGAAGGCCGAGGCGGCTGGGAGCCCGCCGGAAGTCTGTTTCCTGGGCCGGAGAAACTGGCAGAAATCCAGATGGCTGGCGTCATGGGTCCCGAGGGCGGAAGCCATTGCCCAACTGCAGGAAACTGATGCCAACAACACACTCCTCTGTGACTGCCTCCCTCAGTTCAGAAAAGCACCTTCCTCGAGGGAGGGCTGGGCAGGCCGCAGCGCCCTGGTCTGCGAACCGCACCACGTGCAGAGCGTGAGGCTGGCCGCAGCGGCCACTGACGACAGCGTGGCCCCAGACGCTGGGCTCGGGCTTGGGAGACGCCAGGCTGAGTCGGAGCTCTGCCACCTAACTCCTGACCTTTGACACACAAATCATTTGCTTTTCTTCATCGGCTTTTTGGCTATGAATAACACCTACATCACGGAGGCCAGGCAAGGCTGCAGTGAGGTCATCGCTGTGAAAGATTTCCTAAACTTGAGGCGGGATGCCAGGGCAAGCTCCATCGCCGGAGTCTGGGAACAGCAGACTCATAACTCAACCCCGCTGGGCCGTTACCTGTGGGTCAGAATGGGGACAATGAGAATCCCTGGCCTGGGCTGTGGGGAGGGGAAGCACGCACTTCACACCCAGCAGGAGGAGCCCTGTCTGGGCAGGGCAGTCACACCGACCCCAAGAGACCTCATGAAGAGATTCTGTCGGAAGCTGCTGTTCACACAGCAGTCACAGCAATTTAGCTAAAATATGACGACGTCGCCTCTCTGCGTAACCACCCAAATCCGCCCCAGCCCACCCAGTGACAGACACCGGGCTCCTGTGATAGGCCCTTAAATTCCTCTCCAGCCTCATCTCCCAATGCCCACTGCCTGGCCCAAGGCTCCTGCCACCCCAAACCACCAGGGGTTTCTCGCCCTCCCAGAGTGGCTCTTATTGCCCCTCTGCCCAGCATGCCCTCACCCACCTGCCTCTGCTAATTCCTAGTTATCCTCCAAGACCCTTAGACCCCTGTCTGCCGGGGAGCCCTTGCTGACTCTCCTGAGCAGGCCTGGTTTCCCGTCTCCTCTCTCAGTTCCTTGAAAGCACCTTCATCATCGCCCAGGTCAAACTGAGTCCTAGCTGTCAATGTGACTACTTTGCACCAGATTGGGGGATCCTTGAAGGCAGAGGTCAGCCCTGGGTCTTGTTCATCTCCTTAAACTCAGCACAAGCGCAGCACCAGGCACAGTAGGTGCTCAGTAAACATTCGGTGGAAAGACTGACAAATGGATGACCATGAACTAGTAAACCCCAGCTTGTTTGTTCGGCTACCACAACAGATGGTGTAGCTTGACTCTCAGACTGATACACTTTCCATTTGCCTCAGCAGTTGTTTTCTTAGACTTCCCTGATGCCTCAGGCTTCCTCTGTGCCTCTTCTTCCTGCTTTTATACTTTGTCTCTCCTTCTTTATCACTGTGTTTCTCTTCCTTGCTCTGTGTCATATTTCTGTACTCTTCCTTGCTTTCTATCTTTCCTTCTTTTTTTTGAGGTTGACTGGTTGTCTGTCTCTTCTCTTATCTCTTATCAAGGGTTTTAGGCTTATAAGAGTTTCCCTGTGTTCACGACTCCTCAGAAAGAAAGGAGATTGTGAAAGGAAGTGACTCAAGCCTTTTATTTTCCCAGAAGTTCCATGCACTTTATTTCATATAATCTTGGTGACATCAATAATATGATATGTGCCCTAGCAGGGTTTGGCTCAGTGGTTAGAGCATTGGCCCGTGGACTGAGGGGTCCCGGGTTTGATTTTGGCCAAGGGCACGTACCTGGGTTGCAGGCTCGATCCCTGGCCCTGGTCAGGGCTCATCCGGGAGGCAAGCAATCGCTGTGTCTCTCTCACATTGATGTTTCTCTTCTCTCTCTCTCTCCATTCCATTCTCTCTGAAAAGCAATGTAAAATATATGTGTGTGTGTGTGTGTGTGTGTGTGTGTGTGTGTGTGTGTGTCTCCTCGGGTGAGGATTAAAAATGATGATGGCCCAGCCAGGCATGGCTCAGTAGTTCAGCATCAACCTAGGATCCAGGCGATCAGGGTTCAATTCCTAGTCAGGGCACATGCCCGGGTTGCGGGCTGCAGCAGATCAATGACTCTCTCATCATTGATGTTTCTATCTCTCTCCCTCCCTCTCCTTTCCTCTCTCTGAAATCAATAAAGATATATTTAAAAAAATAAAAATAAATTAAAAATGATGATGATGATGATGATATGGTATGTCATCCAAACAAGCTGGGTTATGTTTCTATAGCAAATGACACTAAAAGCTCAATGGCTTCATGGAACAAAGGCTTGTTTATTGCTCCCTCCACGTAATGATCGCCGGTGGCTGAGGCTCTGGGTCCTAATGCCAGGACCCAAGCTGGCAGAGCCGCCCTGGTCTGGGACATCACCTGTTACTACAGGAGGAGGCGGAGAGGATGTGGGAAAGCACACACTGGCTTTTAAAACTTCTACGTAGATGGCACATGTTTTCATTGACCAAAGAAAGTCAGCTAGCCTATGCCTGGATTAATTGGTAAGAGTCAAATGGGTGGCAAAGTACAATCTTCCTGGGTGTCTGGAAGGAGAGCAGAGACTCGATATTTGTGAACAGGCCTGATAACCACAGCGGAGATTACGGTTCCTGCTTTACAGATGAGGTGGCTGAGGCTCAAGGTTAAGGTTATACAGTTTGTCCAAAGACCGTCCTGGGACTGTGCTCTTCCCATGTCACTGGATTTTTAGGGTGCCTGGATCTTTTCTGCCATTTTCTACCAAGTCTTTGGACCCTGGTATGAAGTGTGGCCCGTTGGCATGTGGAAGCAAGATGCTAAGAAGCGCAGTGCTGCTCACTGGCCCTGTGTCACATGTGGGAGGGTCGCAGGAATCTCTCTCCAAGGCAGGGTTTCTGGAGATTTCCAGATTTCAAGACAAAATCAAGTAGGTCACAAAACTTGGAGCTCGGTCATTAGAAACCTTTTAGACAAAAGTAGTCTATGGTGTTAGAAGTCAGAATAGCACTTATTTCAGGGGGGAAGAAAGGCTCAAGGGAACCCCTGGGGTGACGCTATCTTGATCTGGATGGCAGTTAAATGAGTGGATACAAATGTAACAATCTATCAATCTGTACAGTTAAGATTGGTACATTTTGCTGTATGTCAGTTATGTCTCAATAAAAACAAGTAACAAAAAGAAATCTTCTTCACCAAAATAAAAAAAAATACTTTCTGTGCCAAAGATCCTGCTGAGACTGAAAGGACGAGGTACGGAGTGGAAAAAAGTGTCATCTGTCCAATAAAGAACTCCCAAAACTCAACAGCAAGAAAACAGACACCTCAGTTTTAAAATAGGCAAAAGGCTTGAATAGCACTTCACCAAAGAGGATATAAGGAAGGCAAATAAGCACCTAAAAGATGCTCAACATTTGGGGCCATTAGGGAAATTCAACTTGAAACCATGGTGAAGGACCACCACAGGCCTGTTAGAGTAGCTCAATAAACGATGCTGACAGCCCCTGCAAGGCAAGGCGGCCGTGCAGAGCAGCCGGGAAGCCCGGGCACTACCACAGGGGTGCAGTCACACGCGGGAACGTGGTTTGGCAATTTCTTATAAAGCTAATACACTTATACCATATAACTCAACAGTCCCCCTGAGTGAAAAATGTGTTCATACAAAAACCTGTACACTGAGTGTTATAGCTTCAATTGTAATTACTCAAAACTGGGTTGAAAGGGGTTAATGCAGTTTCCATACCATGGAATACTATCCAGAAACAAAAAAAGAAACAAATTACTGATACATGCAACAATCTGGATGAACCTCAAAGGCATTTTGCTGAGTGAAAAAATCTGGTCTCAAAAGATTACAGGCTATACTTAATCCATTTACATGACATTTTGAAAAAAATAAAACTGTTGTGATGGAGAATAGATCAGGATAGCAGGGGCGCTGTGGGGGTTGGCAGGAGGATGTGACCACAGGGCAGACGGGCAGTGGCAGGGCTCTTTGTCTTGACTGTGGTGGTGATTACATGAGTTTTTACAGTGTGTTAACTGCAATGTAGGACCCCACCTTTCAAAAAGTCAATTTTACTCTATGTTAATTTTTACAATAAAATTTTTAACTAAGAAAAGTCTTCTTAAATTAAAATGAAACCTTCTAGTTCCTCAGCCAGTGGAGAGGGGCCCTGAGAGGAGGTGCTCAGGGAGGAGACGCCCTGGGAAGAGCCAGCTCTTCCTGCGCTCGGTCCGTCCTGACCTGGCCCTCGACACTCCACACTCTCCTTCCTCGCTGTCCGAGGGGACAGTGTGACCCTCATGCCCTCATGTCTGCTCCTCAGACTCCAGACCGTGCCCGAGGAGCCCAGGCAGCTGTGTTTACTCCCATGTCCTTGGTGCTGAGACTCAGGACGCGGTGGGGTCACTGGCAGGGTGGGGGAATGTTCTAGCACCAGCCCGTGTATCTTGGCACTTCTCAGCCTGCTCTATATTTAGCTTCCTCTCTGCAGCCCGGTAGACACACCACAGCTGGAAGGCACCACTGGCCCCTCACGGCGCAGGCCTGGGTCCCAAGCTCACCCCTCCTGGAAGGCAGTCTCCAGCTGTCCTATACTTTGAAATCGGAAGATATTATCAATCTGATGAGTTTATCATTGCTGTCATTTTAATTTTTGAAGTGCATTTTATTATAGAAATAACATCTGTTCAGTGGTTTTTTAAAAACTCAGTCAAAAAGGAAAAAAAAAGGCCCAGTTCTACTTCCCAGAAGTGTGACTGTCACTAGCTCTTAGTGACAGAGCCCACTCTGCCACTGGTGTGCATGCAGCACAATGTCCCACGTGGACATGGGGCAGGCCTGAAGGAGCAGACCACTGCTGTCCGCTGTCCTTGGGGGCTCACACCATATCAAATCTGGCCTCAGCCCTGACCATCGCTGGATCCCAGTGCCCAATAGCTTCCAGACTGTCCTTCTGGGTCACAGAAGGAAACAGGAGAGTCTGCTCCTCAGCCACGGTGGTCAGCTCCTCGCCCAGGCCCATGGGGTCCATTACAAGCCAGGCCACTCAGGTGACCTGGGCAGACCCTAATCACCCAAGCATGGCATCAGCAAAGCCAGGAGAGGGGAAAATGAACAATGAACTTTGAAAATAATTTGACATTTGAGAAAGAGGAGGAGGCGGCAGAAGAGGACATCACAGTAGTTCTGCACCCAGGAGAAATCACAGGTCCACAGACATCCGAAAGCCGGCTTTGTTTTCACATTCTCGCCGCTCCTCTGCAGCCTTGCCTGGGGCCTGGGGGTCGTCAGGCTCTGGAAACACCCTGTTCAGAGCACCCACCCAGTTCTCACTGGCCGGCAGCCAGTCCCCCCCGAGGGGCTGTTCTGGGAGAGGCCCAGGCCTCTGCATGCCCTGGAGAAGCTGCACCCCCTCTTTTCCCTCAGCCCCCAGAGGTCCAAGAGTCAGCCGGGGGTCAGCTACTGCCCCACATCCTCCCCTCAAACCAGACATCCAGCGCCTTTCAAAGCCCAGGCCTGCTTAGGGGGGTTTCTTTTAGGGCCCCACCCAGCCTGACTCTGCCCTTTCCTTCTGAAACACTGCAAGAGGCCAGATGCCTGGAGGGTCAGGACAAAGGGACAAAGTGCTGACTCGGCAGAGGAGGGGAGGGGAGCTGCTCCACTTCTTTCTAATTCTCAATAGATTGTTGTTACACTAAACTCCCAATAAATTGACCTGCTACATAACATATCCTTTTAACATAATGCCTGTTGGGCAAGTTATTGTGGGGAGATCGGTTAATGTTTGTGAGATGTTTTTTGGATAAAGAGGCCCAGGATGGGCAGAGTGGACCAGACAGGATCCTTCTGAGAAATTTCAGTCCATTTTAGACAACAAAATGCAGATACCATCTAAGGAACTATTTGAGGACAATGCAGGCCAATGGCTTTTTACAAGCATCTCCCAATAGAAGTCAACACCTACTAATTGTTCCCGGTGCCAAGCATTGTGCTGGCCTTGAGGGCACTGCAACCGCCAGACAATATGCCCTGCCCAGTGGAGCTCAGGATGACAGGAAACATGCAGGAACGAGGGGTGGCTCAAGGAAGACGAGTGCAGGTCACCGGCAGATGCACAGCCAGAGGACTGAACACAGGACAGGGTATGGGGAAGACCCACCTTAAAGTCCGACATTTAAATTGGGACTGGAAAGTGGCAAACCAAAGTGCAAGACAGGCCAGGGAGAGCAGGGTCCCTCAAACAATGAGTTCAGTGGGGCTCCCTGAGCAGAAGCTGAAAGGCTGAGACCTGGGTCCCAATTGGGGGGGGGCGCAGTGAGGGGCAGTGGAGTCTGGTCTCTGGCTCACGGAGGGGTGCACACTTGACCTGGTGACTGGTTGTCTTCAGGTCTCAATTCTCAAAGAGCAGGCGGTTCAAACGAGGTCCAAGGCAGGTTCTGTGATGTCTTAGTAGACTCGGAGCAAAGGGGGACAAAATCATGTTTACTTGCGCCAAAGCTAGACAGAGTGAGGCAGGCAGAGGAAGAAGGGAGCGTGATGGTGGGGGGCGGGGCTCAGAGTTGCAAGAGATCCGGACATTTCAAGGAAACAAGAGAAATTCAAGATGTAGAAGCAGGGAGGGGGTGTGGCATAGAAGAGGCTGGTAAGATGGGCTAGGTTAAGGGAGGCCTGGCAGACTATGTGCTGTGGCCTGAATTTTGTCCCCCAAATTCATATGTTGAAACCCTAAGTCCCAATGTGACTCTATTTGGAAACAGGGTTTTTAGGAGGTAATTAAGGTTAAGTGAGGTCCCATGGGACCGGTGCCTTATAAAAGGAGGAAGAGACAGAGCACCCCCTCTCCTCGTGCACACACAGGGAAAAGGCCACAGGAGCACATGGGCGCAGCAGCCACCTACAAGCCAGGACAGAGGCCTCAGAATCAAACCTACCCTGCTGGCACCTTGACCTGGGACTTGCAGCCTCCAGAACTGTGAGAAGGAAATCGCTGTTGTTTAAGCCCCCAGCCTAGGGTATTTTGATCATATTTCTAAAAGCTTCGTGGGAAGCCACTGGGCTTTAAGCCAGGGTAGACGTGTCACATTTAGGTCTGTGAAGGGTCACTCTGGCTGCAAAGCACAGAAGAGGCTTCAGCAGGGCAAGAGTGGCAGCAGAGAGACAAACAGCAGGCTGGGAATGGATGATGGAAACTTGGAGCATGGTGGCGTGGAGGTGAGGATGGGTGGACACACCTGAGAGACCCTTATGCAGGAAAACCAAGAGGACTCGGGATTAACAGAGCGGGAGGAGGAGAGAGAAGTGGACTCCAAAGGCCCCTAAGGAACAGTAGAAAGAGCACTGGGCTGGGAGTCTCAACACGGAGGTTCTAGTCCCAGATCTGCCACCAATAAACCACCCAATGGCTTTGGCCAAGTCCCCTACTGCCCTTCACTGCTCCTGTTTCCTCGTCTTACAGGAAGAGATGGTCCTGTTGATCTCGTGACCCCACCCCATTTTAGTGTCCTATGATTCTGCGAACTAAATGCATGAGCAAGGACAGGCTAAAACAAGCTGGGGTGGGGACTCCTCTGTGCTTTGCTGAGCACTGTTGCTCATCCCACAGTTAGGACATTGTGAATGCTCCACCTGCTGCTGGTCAGCCTCCCTTGAAAGACAGGCTCCTCACCCTGGCCAGTGCGGCTCAGCGGTAGAGCATCGGCCCATGCACCGAAGGGTTGTGGTTTCCATCCCGGCCCTGGGGGGCGCAGAAGGCGAACGGTTGATGTGTCTCTCTCACATAGATGTCTCTCCCCCGTCCCCCCCACTCCCTCCATCCCATCCACTTTCTCTAAAAAAACTCAATGGGAAAAAAAGTCCTTGGATGCTGATTAACAACAACAAAAACAACTGAGGCTCCTCAAGGACAGGAACCAGGTCTGGGTACTGGGACCGCATGGGGCGCACGGGGACTGATCCGTGCACTTGGACGGGTCGGCTGGAGCGCTAGGAGACGCGACTATCCTAGGAAGGCATCCCCCTGCCCCGCTGCGCTTTCTGTGCACAGGGCACCCAGTGGGCAGTGGGCTCGGCATATAAACGGCAGGCGCGGGCCTCATGTCGCCAGGTAGCTGAGACCAGCATTAAGCACACGAGGACCAAGGGTGGCTTGTTTCTCCTCGTGACTGTTAGCGGGAAAAGTACTGGCCCTGTGGGGTGTCACTGGAGGACTGACTCGGGCAGAGGAAAGGTTTCTGAGAGAATGACCTTCACGATCATAAAGATGAGTTGATTTACTCACAGAATGCGGGAGGAAGAGCAGAGAGGAAGAGGGAGAGGCTTTTAGACAGAACGAAAACTAGAGTGTGGCCTGCAGGGAAGGACACCGGCCAGAATGGTAGCGTTGGCTGTATTGGGGCTGTGGGATCCTGGGAACTTTTAATCTTCTTTAGTATACAGTTGGAATTTTATAGAGTTTCCACAAACATCTATTATTTTAATCATCAGAGGGGGAAAGCAACACTTTTCATTTAAACAAAACAGTAAAGGATGTGGGAAGAATGGGGGTCAGGGGGGCACATTCCAGAGGATGGGTGACCTAACCAGTGAGTAATTCCTGCGTGGGGGGTGGGACTAAGCTCTCTGCTGGGGCTGGAACAAAGCGGCAGGGTGAGTCAGGGGACACAGCTCCACCAGTGCCACGAAGGTTAGCCATGGCTGGGTGACGAAAGAAGTCACAGCCAGCCGCTTGCCTGGGGCCTGAGCGCCTGAGCGGGAGAACCTGCCTATAGCAGGGGAGCGGGATGGCCCCTGGGTGGGGGCGGGTGCCAGAACAGGGGCCTCTTCTGCCATCAGGGTTTTAGACTGCCTGGCCTCCTGACCCCACAGCCGAAATGAACTGCGGTTTCAAAAGGTCCTTCCTGATCTGCAGTCTTGGAGAGAGAAACGGCCAGGCCAGGGACAGCTCTAAAGACACAGTCAGTCAAAGGCTGGTTTGAGGTGGGTGGCAGGACACAGGCAGGATTTGGAAAATGGAGGCCTGATGCAGGTTCTAAGATCTGCTCCCACTCACTCTTGGTCCAGATAAGCACTCTGCCACCCACACCAGCCACCTTGCCAGGGTTTCTCTGAGACTGTGAAGCATTTGGGGACTAGGATGTGAGTTGGAAAGGGGGTAGAAATCAGCTCTCCTCTCCCCTTGGAGCTGGACCCACAGGCACCACCTCAGCCACTAGGCTTTCCCCCTTCCTGAGGTCATGACTGCTCCCCCTGAACGTGCCTGGCATCTCCCAGGCACCTCTGTCTCCCAATGCACCTGCTGCTGGTTTGTTGCCAACACAGACAGCAACCTCCTTCCAGCCTC
This sequence comes from Miniopterus natalensis, assembly GCF_054644295.1. Lineage (NCBI taxonomy): Eukaryota > Metazoa > Chordata > Mammalia > Chiroptera > Miniopteridae > Miniopterus > Miniopterus natalensis. Next base: position 4,797,250 of record NC_142085.1, on the reverse strand, counting down.
TACCCAGCCAGAGGCTGAGTGAGCATGAGGGTTCCTGTCCCAGCCCTTACCACTCCCACAAGAAAAGAGGCAAATCGTGTAAAAGCATCATGTTAAGTCTGGGTATCGAATGCGGGAGGAGAAGGTAAGCGGCTGAGGGCTCTCTGTGCACAGCCCTGTGGTTGGCCAGAGCGGCTCTGAGAATGGAGGGCAGGGCACTGAAGTCCCAGTCCCGAGGAATTTCATTTGCTGTTTGGAGACATCTAGGTCTTTTTTAAAAGCAGCTTCAGTCCAGAAGACCTGGGTTCATGTCACAGCTGGGCTCCTGCTAGCAGGGTCCTCTGGGTCTGGGGCAGCCCATTACCCCTCTAGGCCTCATGTCTTCAACTGTGAACTTGTCACGATACCAGCACAGGATCAGACAGGCAGTGTGTATGGAAACATGATGGACTTTGAAAGTTCTTCCTTCCACAGGTATCTGTTGTGGGCTGATTACTGAGCAAAAGTCAGGCTGGACCTGCCCCCAGGAAGCTCCTCAAGCCCAAGTTACCACTGATGATTGTTGAATAGGGGCCCGCTTCCTCAAAGCAAATGAGCTCTCACCAGAGTGGCAGACGCATTTCCCAAAATGGGTGCCCCTCCCCCACACTCCTCCCGAGTGGGGTCATGTTCCCTCCCCCTGAATTAGGTGGTGCTGTGACCTACAGGATATGGGGGGATATGGGGAAAACAATGTAGATCACAGAAAGAAAAAGGTCATGCCTCTCAGTAATGCAGCCACCATGGAAGAGAAGCCCGGTGCAGACCATGGGCAGAGGAACTGAGGCCCCCTGCCAGCAGCCAACAGCAGCAGCAGCAGCCAGAGGCCTGCCCCTGTGGGCAACTGCGGTCCCAGCTCTCCAGCCTTCCAGCTGCGACCCTGGACATCGTGGAGAAGAGACAAGCCAACCCCACTGTGCTCCATCCGAATTCCTGACCCCAGAAGCCATGAACATGACATGCCCTAAGTCTTGGGTGATCTGTTAGGCAACACCAGGAAATCTGAGCACAGAGTAATTTGGGGACAAGCAGGACTGAGCAGCACATGAAGTGAGGCAGAAAGTGCCCAGAGGGGACAGCTGTCAGGATGAATGGGCAGGACGTGTGGGGAGCATTACCGGCCCTGCCGTGTCATTTCTAACCCTGTCCTGCTGTGAAACTCCCCTCAAAGGCCACCAACAACCTCCCAACTGACAAACAAACAAAAACTACCTCAGTCTTTCTCCACACTCGTTCCCCTTCCTCCCCTCTCTCCCGTCATGACGCGAGGTCACCTTGGGAACGTGCTTTCCCACTCACCTCTCCTTTGCTTTGTTCACGAGGCCCTCCTTTCCCACCACCTTCCCAGAGGTGTAACTAACTTACCTTCCAAAGGTGGCTCCCTCTCTCTGTCCCTGGCCCTCGAAGAGCTCATTCCTTCTTGTTGAAACTGTCATCTGTGTGCCCGTCTCCCTCCCCACACCTGCACAGGTAGTTCTATCCTTCCCCATGAACCCCTACCTTGTGTCTCCAGTTTCCCACTAGTTATGTGTCAACACCTTATTTCTTTGCCACCTCAAATCCAAACACCCAAAATAGACCCACTATGCTGGAAGCTGCCTGGGTCTCGCCTGAAGTCTCTCCCAGCTGCCAGCACACTGCTAATAACTGCGGGCAGCTGTCCTCTTTCCTGGAGAATTGCCCTGGGCCAGTGGGAGCTAAGCCATCCTGCCACACACTGGAGAGACCTCCGCCAATGTCTGCCTGATGCAGGCCTGCAAAACACCAGCGCCCTGGTCTCAAGGCAGAGCCACTGGTGCCATTTGTGCCAGGAGCCTTCTTGTGGGCTCCGAGTGGGTGCAGCCACACCCTTGCTTAGCCTCTTCCCCTTTGCCATCCTGTTGGCCTCACAACCTTCTCCTCCCCTAATCAATCCCACGATCAGAAGTCCCTTGCCAGGCTCTGCTCCTCGGTGACCCAACCTAAACACCCCCCAAGGTGCTTTGTACTGTTTACCCCATCTCTCATCCTGTCCCTGGGTCGCCAGCCTGAAGCTCCCCTCAGCACCCATCCCAACTCATTGTCTAGCAAAGGCCCCTCAGATTTATCTAAACCTGCCTGTTCTAACGCCCCACACTCACCTCCCACCTGGACTGGGAAATCAGCCTCCACTACCTGTTTTCCTCCCTCCTCCACAGGTCTAGCATTTCTTAAATGCCTCTGATGGTTCAGCTCCCCTGCCCAAAAGTTCAACGCCTCCTGTTTCCAATGTCACCAGGTAAAGATTCTCTGGCTGCTTCCCTGGACCTTTGCTGAGATATGGCTTCCACCATGTTTTTTGAACTCTTTTAACTCAGCTCCTTCAGAGTTCCACAAAGCACACCCACGCCCATCACACCAGCACCACTTCCACCTTCTACACTTTCCTAAATTCCATGCTAGACAGGGCAGCTGGCAGTCTCCCAGTACCCACCGCCTCTCCCGCTATCCACAGCCTCTCCCAGTACTCACAGCTTCTCTCAGTACCCACAGCCTCTCCACCAATCCACAGTGTCTCCCACAATTTACAGCCTCTCCACCAATCCACAGCCTCTCCACCAATCCACAGCCTCTCCCACTATCCACAGCCTCTCCCACTATCCACAGCCTCTCCCACTATCCACAGCCTCTCCCACTATCCACAGCCCCTCCACTATCCACAGCCTCTCCCACTATCCACAGCCTCTCCCACTATCCACAGCCCCTCCACTATCCACAGCCTCTCCCACTATCCACAGCCTCTCCAATCCACAGCTTCTCCCACAATTTATAGCCTCTCCACCAATCCACAGCCTCTCCCACTATCCACAGCCTCTCCCACTAACCACAGCCTCTCCCACTATCCACAGCCCCTCCACTATCCACAGCCTCTCCCACTATCCACAGCCTCTCCAATCCACAGCTTCTCCCACAATTTATAGCCTCTCCACCAATCCACAGCCTCTCCCACTATCCACAGCCTCTCCCACTAACCACAGCCTCTCCCAGTAGCCATTTGTTTCCAGCTGGACACTGGACTGCTTGGAGTCAATAACGCATGTGGGGCCTCACTTGCAGGTAGATCAGGTTAACTGACTTTGTTCTGACCTGTTTCATGCAGGAGTGGGGTGTTACCTCTGTCTCTGGCGTCATAGGAAGTGTCGCATTGCCTTCCCTTTCCTACTGGCTGAAAGTGGAGCTTGAAGAGCCGTGATCTTACTTCACAAGGTAAAAGCCATACATTGCGGATCATGAGGCAACAAAGTAGAGCTACTGGCCACGCCCAAACTGCCGGCCTGGATGCAGACTTTGTTTCTATCAGAGAGAATGAATTATGTCTAGAAAACCACTATTTGCTTGCTTTTCTATCACTCGCCACAGATGTCACCCTCAGTGGCCCGTGGGCCTCCATGGGTCTGCGGCCGCGCGTGCTGGTGGTGGCATGAGAGTCCTGATCCGCTACCCTTCCGATGTCCGTGGTGTAAGTGTTCTCACTCAGGTCAGCTTCACGCTACAATGCCATGTCACTTGGCCACAAAATTCCTGAAAATACAATGATCTGCTCCCAGGCTGGTGCGAGCTGGCTCCAGCACAGCTCAGGGAAGGGCTGGAGTGCAGCAACTGTTAATGAACCCGCTACGTGTCGGGACTGTACCGGGAAGTTTGCATACGTTCTCTTCTTTCATTTTTTAAAATATGTTTTTATTGATTTCTAGAGAGAGAAGAAGGGAGAGGGAGAAGGGAGAGAGAGAAACATTGATGAGAGAGAAACATCGATTGGCTGCCTCCCACATGACCCCCATTGGGGATCAAGCCAGCAACCGGGGCACAGGCCCTGACTGGGGATCAAACCAGCGACCTCTTGGTGCATGGGAGGTTGCTCCACCACTGAACCACACCAGCTCGGCTACATTGCCTTCTTTAACCCTTTTACTCGATGCTGAGGGGTAAGGCCAAACTTCCCTTTTGGGAAAAGGCCAATACAGGTGGATTTATTTATTTTTTTAAATATATCTTTATTGATTTCAGAGAGAGGAAAGGAGAGGGAGAGAAACATCAATGATGAGAGAGTCGTCATTGATCGGCTGCCTCCCGCACGCCCCTAACTAGGGATGGAGCCCGCAACCCGGGCATGTGCCCTGACCGGGAATTGAACCTCGATCTCCTGGATCCTAGGTTGACACTCAACTGCTGAGCCATGCCTGGCCGGGCAGGATTTATTTTTATATCTCTTTTCTACCACTTGGGAAGGTGTGTTGGTCACTGATACTCTGGATAGCCAGGAAAAGTAGATGGAGGTTAGGAAGAGATGGTGGACCCCGGGGATCCTCTGGGCTTTGGCCATCCAGCTTCCAGAGTACGCTCTGTGAGGACAGTGATTGAGTTCTTTGAGGAACTCCCTGAGTGCAGTCCTAACGTGCTGTCAGTTACGGTGTCCTTTCTTCCCTGGGCCCCAACTAAACTATGCTGATGAGACACTGCTGAAACTTGGATGACGCATGAATGGGAGGGATGGAAAGCTAGCTGTCACTCATTCATTCCAGCAGGTAGCGGAGCGAGCCTTGCCTCTTGCTGCGGAATGCCCTGGGACTGCCTTGGTGCCTGTGTGCCCTCAGCCTAGCTCTCTAGCCTTCCTTAGGCTCTGAGCTAACCAATATTCTCTCAACACCACACTTTTCTGTTTAAGTTAAATTTCCTGCTTAAATGAGTTTCTGTGGCTTGAAATCAAAGAAATCCAAATGCTAAGGAAGAAAGGTAGAAGCTTTAAAAATTTGAAGGAAGCTGAGGCAAAGAGCACAGGGCTTCCGAAAGACATCTGTAGATCACCACTGGCAGGTAAGTGGCTGCAGTAACACGAGGAGAGTGCAGGCAGCCCAGTCAGAACGGAGGCCTGGGTTTTCTGTCCCGCACTGCGGGAATCGTGGGCAGAGCGGGCGTTGTCTGAGCCCGAGTTCAGTAAGGATGCTCACCACAAGGTTATTAAAGGCAACTCAAGCCTTGTTGCATCTCAGTTACTCTGTGTTTCTAGAATCACTATGACTTGCATAGGAGTTGCTTTTCTTCTTCTTTCTTCTTTTTTTTTTAGTATGTTTATCATTTGGGTGGAGGACCAAAGAGAAAACACAAAGTACTCTTAGCATTTATCTGAGAGGAGAGGCTGGATGCTGGACGGTCAAAGCCCAGGAAAGATCCACTAGACCACATTTTAGCTTCCAGAAAGTATGAATTTACAATGACCTCATTAAAAACTACAGGCAATGGAGAGTCGTCTGGCAAGTGTCTGGTACGGACACCAGGCGTCGTATTTGGGTTTGCGTGACTGCCCGGCATTCCTGCTCGTTCCTTATCAAATCTTTCCTCGCACCCGTCACCCAGTGACTTCACCCTGCTCTGAATTCCTCAAATGCTTGGTCTCTGTATCCACATTCCATTAATTTGACATTCAGCTTGGTGACTTGATGCTATTATGTTTCTTACTTTTCCTTTGTAAGTTATAAACTCCTTGAGGCCTATATTTTATCCATTGTCTGCCTTCCACTGTTCTTGGTTGGAACACATTTGACAGTTAATCTAAGGAGGTTCTGAGTGCGTGGACCAGCCTCAAGCATTTCACAAGCCTGAGAATTTCACCCACTTATGTTCGCCACCCTCCTGTGTCCTACGGAGCTGCTGGGAGGGCTGGGTGAGATCACGGGTACAAAGCACCCCGGGCTGGCTGTCTCCATGTGGCCTATGACAGAAGGAACTCTGCGGCTTCAGTTCCCACTTCAGCCTCCTGGCTTCTTTTTCACAGAAGTTTGGGTAAAGGGTGTAATCAGAAACATACTTCCGTTTTTCAATGACAGATTTCTGAAGAAGTGGTTTCTTGACCTCTGAATGGGCAGAAGATGACATCGTGTGACAAGGGAGGACTGATCTCAACTTTTCTTAAAGTATGTGAAGCAGATTAAAGCCATTAGCCTACAATAAGTGTTTTCCCGTGTTGCCTTCTCTCGCCCCATCCATCCTGGCTGAGTTCTGTCTAATAGAACTTTCTGTGTGGTGGATATGCTCTGTATCTGTGCTTTCTAATGTGGGAGCCACCAGCCACAGGTAGTTATGGTGCACTTGAAATGTGGCTGATGCAAATGAGAAACTGAATTATAAGTTTTATTAAATTTAATAAGTTAATGAAAATTTAAATAGCCACATGCTACCAGATGGGACAGCACAGAGCTAAATTAAGATAATTTGGGTCTCTTTACTCAATCATTCACTCACTCATCACTCCACCAAAATCTATTGAGTCAGGTGCAATTACTAAGCCCTGACAGTAGGGTCAATGATTAGACTCTCATCTAGAGAAACAAATGATCTTTTTTCCTGGACAAACATCTTTATTTAAGAAATCAAATAAATAGGGTAAAAAAAACTGGTAGCAACTTCACACAAAGATACAAGACCAAACTTAGAATTACTTGCTCAAGTTATTCAGAATGGAACAAAATTCTTCAAGTGCTCACAATCAGCACAGAAAATACGTGGTTATATTACTTGCTTTTCAATAGACAATTACTCGTTTACAGTAAGATCCCACAGTCATTGCACACAGTACAAGAGGCCACTCCTGCCCCCTCCGGTGTACAGTCTAAAAGGCTAGGAATGCAAATGTTAATGCAATTCAAGCTTTGCTTTGTTTACAACTCTAAAATTGCCTTACAACTTTTTACTAACAGACATCAACAGGTTCATTTCATCTTTAGTATACTGTCTAAGGGAAAGGAAATAAAAGAACACAACCTGGCACTTTGGGCCCAATCTCCCATTTTACAGACATGGATCCCGGGTTCCATAATGGCAGCGGACGGCGGTCCCGACCGGCGCAGGGGCCGGCAGGTGGCATCAGGCGCTGCAAACGCCGCTTGCTTGGGCCTCTCGGGCAGGGCTGTGAACAGCGCTGCACAGCTTTACATCAACACCAGGTGTGCGGAGAAGCCCATGTATGCGTTACCGACTTCACTCCTCACTGCAGACGCTTTAGTTTTAAATGTCTGCCAAATCTTGACCGTGACATACGGTTGCGGACTGTCACACCAAGATCAAGCTATACGAATGAGGAAAGTCAAAAGCTTACTCTCAAAATTTTAAAGGTATTTCAAGGTTATTGATAAAGAACTCCTTATCAATAACTGTTCATAAGCAAATATTAATCTATTGATAATTCTAAGAAACTGAACGTACTATTTTTAACTATAAAAGGGATTTCATTAGGTTTAGATAAATTGAGACTACAAGTAAAACTTTTCCTGGCTATTTAATCAAGTAACTTACAAGGTACACATTCCTGAGCATAGCCCGTTGTAGCGACATTGTTTATTTCCAAATTTTTCTGCATTTAGCTTAAAAGGTGTTTCTTCCCAAGAAACTGAACTTTCCTGTCAAATGCACTGGATCGAAGAGGAGAATTGGGTTCATTGCAAACTTTACACATAGGTCACGGACATGGGTCGGAAGTTCGTTATTCCATCTTCTTGCCTCCCATCATGACGCACAATAAACCTCACGTGACCGGCGGCGACAAGGGCGGGCACGACCCACTCACGGCACGTGCCCACCGGGCTCGGGACGTGTCTTCTGTCAGCCTCCCAGTCCCGCCGGCGGGTCGAGCGCTGCACCGGGCCCCACGACGACGGTCGTCCTCGGACTCTGCTTTTCCACGTGGCAAAAGCTCCCTTTCAAACCCAGGCTCCCGGCGACGGCCCCGTCACCCGGCAGGCGCTCGGGGGCCGCCTCAGCGCCCGCCCCGCAGCCACCCGGCCCGCGCGCCCGCCCGCAACTTCCGGCAGGACGCCGCAGGTCCCTCGCGATACCCGGGGGTTCCGCTCTCGCGATATGTGGGCGGGGCTTCCCACAAACGGTCTTTAACGACGAGTTCAAAGCCTTAGCAGGTCTTCTGGCTCCATAATGGCCTCTTGAGAAAAGTAGCCGCAGGCGACTTCTTAGTCGTGGGTCCCCGGCAAGTGACCTTCCCTCCTGGACTTCACCGGCTGGGTTAGGATCCTCGCCCGAGCTGGAGGCGGCCCGAGCGCTGGCGAGAGGCCCGCCGTTTGGCAGAGGTGAGCGTGTCCCGCAGGGCTGCCCGCCGGCTGGTCACTCTGCCTGGGAGAGTGCACACCCCTTCAGAGTTGGACAGTGAGGCAGGCAAGGTCGCAGCAATGAAAACAGCAGCGATGCCAAGGGCCGGGCAGCAAGCCGGATAACATTAATCATGAGGATGCTGAGAGGCAGGAAACAGGTGGGTGGCTGGGTCTCTGGATGCGCACCCCAGCTCTGCCCCTCCCCTGCTGTGTAAAGCTCTTGCCTGGAAAATAAACATTATAAAGGCCCTCTTCTCAGAAGCCTACTGTGAAAATGAGATGAACTAGAACGTGGAAGTGACCCCGAGTGGACAGGTGCCAGCGTCCACACTCTGACCAAGGAGCTGCACTCCTGGATTTTGGGATGGGGCAAACTAGGGTTCTAATCTAACTCCCATCATGAGAAAGTGAATGGCCTCATCGAACCCCTCCGTTTTCCTCCTCTGTAAAATGGCAATACAGATAATGACAATAGTAGGGCTTTGTGAAGGCCTAACGAATTGATTCACGTAGAGCACTCAGAACAGTGCCTACCAGCACCACATGTCCCCGGCAGTGTGGGCTAGTGTTACCCTTCACACTGTGCCACAGCACCTGGGCACACCATGCAGCAGACACCGAGACCGGCACCCGGAGAGATACCACTGGGTGGCCTGGGCAGGGGCGCTGTGCTCCTGGAGCTGCTGCTGACTACAGCAGCAGGGATGCCTGCATTCCAGCCCATGCCCGTCCCTGAGGCACCCTGTGTGCTGAGCACCTGTTCAAGGACAAAGAAAACACTTTAACTTGGCAGACTGATGCAGAAATATGCAGCAGGAACATTGCAATGCAGCCTCCTTAAAAGAATCCTGTCAGAGCTCAAGCCACATTAGAAGACAGTGTGGCCTTTTCTTATAGTTAAATATATATTGAATTCTGCTACTCCTAGATATATTTGAGAAATAAGAACACATGTCCACAAAGAGTTGTGTGGCAGTGGTCATAGCAGCTTTATTCATAATTGTCAAAAGCCAGAAAACACACACGAATGCCCATCAATGTGAATGAATAAGACAGCTGTAGTATATTTTTCCCCCACCAAAGGATAATTGGATTTAAATAAAAAGTTCCAGGTTCCACTATACAAAAATCAACTGTATGTCTGCATACTATCAATGAACAATCAGAAGATAAAATTAACACAATTCTGCTTAAATAACATCAAATGCATAAAATACTTAGGAATAAATTAACAAAAATGCAAACCTTATATTCTGAAAACTATAAAACATCATAAAACTGGAGGATATCTAAGTAAACAGGAAGGCACCTGTGTTTATAGATAGAAGGTGATATTGCCCCAACCAACGGCAGCCCTCCTGCCTGGTTCTCAGATTCCTATCACAGCCCCAGATGACATCCTTGTAGAAACTGCCACATTGACCACGTGAGGACTTGGGAGTTGCTGAGTGAGGTGTGGAACTGCCAGAGGGCTCTGAGCAGGGAGTGACCCCACAGGACCTGGGCCTGCTTTTAAAATGCTGCTTTGGACAGACCTTAGGAGCAAAGGAAGCCCAGTTGGGAGGTGGGGCTAACCAGGCAGGAGGTAGTGGGTTAGCTTGGAAGGTTCTCTCCCCACCAGCTCCCCATCCTGGGCCTGCTCCCTCTCCAGATGCCCAGCTCACCTGCAGAACCCCAGGGCCACAGGGCTATGATGTCCTTGCCTCACCCACAGCAAAAGCAGGAAGAGGCCAGGCACCCCAGCCCTGCACAGCAACACTTGCAGAAAACAGCCTGGTTTGCTCCTTGTTATTTCATTGCGTCTCGGGTGGGGTCTGCATGGGGGAGTGGAGGTGCACACGGGGGTGAGGGATGGGGCAGCCTCTTCTGCCTGCAGATGGTCAGCATCCAAGGGCATCGATGGGTCTGGCTGGCTGAGCAGCCCCCCATTCCCAGAGTGTCAGTGGGGCTGGCAGAGGGGGTCAGGTGTTTCCCTGCTCTAGGGGAAGGCACACAAGGCCCAGGTGTCTAAAGATGTCTTCCTCTGCAGCCCCTTGGAACAACGTCTTCTGCCACAGGAGTGTGGGCCTTGGTGTCTGGGACCCCTCCACCACAGTGGCCTCCCTGACAAAGGTGGGGAGAGCCTCGCCCAGGTGGTGTGAGCTTCAGGACCCTATCTGTGGGCTCCAGGCTCCCCTACTCCCACCAGTCAACTGTAGTATATTTCAACAATGGGATATTATTCAGAAATCAAAAGGAAAGAACTACGGGTTCAAGAACATAGGGAATCACAGAAATATTATACTGAGCAAAAGACTCCATGAACTTCTAGAACAGCCAAAACTATGGGAACAGAAATCAGGTCAGTGGATGAGGGGCTAGGCGTGGGGAGGTGGTGACCAGCGAGGGGCATGAGGAACTTTCCAGGGCAGTGGGAATGTCCTGTATGATTGTGGTGCCACTCACACAACTATGTGAGTTTGTTGAAACTCATCATCGACCTGTACCCCTTAGGAGGGTGGAATGCACTCTGTGTAAGGCATACTGCAACATACCCGGCTTAAGAAGTATCACCAAGCATAGCACTACCAAATTCTGTGAGAGGTGGGCCAGGGTCACAACCCACAGGGATAGGTGGAGAATATGTGCTTTTTACATTCCTTAACCGATGATTTTCTTTTTTTTAATCCTCACCTGAGGATATTTTTTCCATTGCTTTTTAGAGAGAGTGGATGGGAGAGAAAGAGAAACATGGATGTGAGAGAGACACACGGATTGGTGCCTCCTGCACAAGCACCGACCAGGGCTGGGGATCAAGCCTGCAACCAAGGTATGTGCCCTTGACCAGGAATCAAACCCAGGACCCTTCAGTTCGCGGCCCAACACTTTAACCACTGAGCCAAACTGGCTAGGGTCTTACCTATTTTCTTTAAGTGCTGACAATTTAATAATTTTTTTGGCCTGGTCAGAAGGCCCCTGGCATCAAATTGACTGCATCACAATGTCCTGTGCAGGTCCAGGCAGGCAGGTCAGCAGACAAGTGGCTCTAATATGCTGTTGGTGCTTCAGGAGGCTTATGCAGAAAGCAGGTGCACTAATCTGCAGAGGAATCAGGCTGGGTTTCCCGGGAGCACGGAGAGGGGAAAGGAAGCAGCACGTGGGAGGGGTCCGGGGCTGAGAGCCCAGCCTGCGTGAGAAAGAGCACAAGGCAGGCGAGGGGCCCATCTCAGGGCGGAAGCACTGATGTGCTCAAGTCTGCCTTCGAGCAAGAAAGCACTGGGGACGGCGTAGAAGACCCGCTGGAGGGACAGGGGCCCATCCTCCTCATTCCCCATGAAGCAAAGGTGCCTCTGTTCGGGGATCTCTCCAGACACCACCGTGGTAGGTACGGAAGTCTCACCTGGGATGCAGTGGCCCTGAGGGTAGCTCAGCTGCCCCCCCCCCCATGGGACCCTCTGTTTCTTTCATGAACTGGGGAACCCTGGCTTCCAGACAACCCTTCTCCCAGGGTTGGCACCACTGGTCCATTGCAGAGATGTGAGGTTCCAGAAGCAAACCAACACTCTTGGGCCAGGGGGAGGAGGTCCACAGAGCTGAGGGAACAGGGCTATTTCCAGCCTCCCCTAGGGAGCAACCCCCTCTGTGCTGGGTGGTGTTTCCAAACGGGAAACCACTGACCAGCCGTCTGGAAGGGAGAGTGTCATAAAAGGGCCAGGGCCACCCGTAGCCCAGATTACAGCAGCAAAGGCCCAGCCACTGAGGGAGTTCATGAGGCAAGGAAAGAGAATGGGAGGGAAAGCAAGGCTACTGCCCTCCCCACCCAGCTTCCTTTTTCATGAGCTCATGCTCCAAGCCAGGCTGGTGGGAGGAGAGGGTGCCAGCGGTTGAGTGAGCTTGTTTTTTCCCTAACTTGGTTCTGAGTCACACAGAGCATCTATTCTTCCCAGAAAACCACAGCAGGGGTCACCCCCCTGGCAGCTGGTCAACTCCAGTCCTAACAAGGGATCCCCACTCAGCAAGTGGGAGCTGGAGACAGGCCAGGCAGGAGCATCCACCAGCCCCCACAGGCGTCACTGGGAGGGTGGGGCCTCAGCCTTCCCAGCCTTCAAAGAAAAGGACGGCTGCTTTGGAAATAGGAGGGAGGCACGTCTGACCTTTAAGCAATGTGGGAAATGCTGCTGAATCCTGGACTCTCAGAGGAAGGAGACTCACTAGGGAGCCTTTAATCCAATCCCTTGACTCATCCAGTAAATACAAGGTGTCTGAAACAGTGGGACAAAAAGGGAAATACTTTATTTGTTCCACTCCCCCCCCCCCCCCCCGCCCCGTGATATACTTTGAATTAAACCTCAATCATAGTCTCCAATGCTGACATTGGAGCCATCTTCAGAGAGATGCAGGCTGCTTCCCCAGTGAGCAAAAGAGCCCCCCCTCGCTAGCCTCCTCAGGCAGCCTGCATGGAGAGGCACAGCTCTAGACTGAGCAGTGAGCAGGATGCATGCAGTCCTGCTCTCACAGAGTTGTAAACAGGCCAGAAGGAAGAGCTGCAACCCTGGGGTCCTAGAAAGCCAGTGTTGGCACAAACAGGGGTGCTGGGTGCTTTCCTAGCTCCCCACTCTCAGCAGCCCCCAGGAAATTTTGGCTGAACTGGGCTGAACTGCATCCCAGGGCAGGGACACGGTGTTATTTTGTGACCTTGCCTCAGCGCTGCAGGCACTCTTGCCATTCTTTTGCGTCAGGGAAAACTGCCCTGGCCTGGTCTTGGCCCTCCTGAGTTCCTAAGGAAAGTCTTTAGAGATCATTTATTAACTTGCCACCAAGAACTCATCGCCCGCCCCACCACCTCGCCTCTGGTGAGGACCGTCCTGGCCAACAGGTGTGTGCTGGAGGGCCAGGGCGAGGGTGTGTAGAAACAAAGGCGTTGGCTGAACAAGAACTCAGAACGTGGGAGTCGCTGCTTCTCTGTAGAAAGGAAAAAACCACCGCCCCAGCCTGAGATGGAGGAGGAGGGACGGGCACAGAAAGAGAATCCAGTCTCCTGATGGTTGCAGCACTTGGAGGCTGTTTTCTCATCCTGGCCTCCTGGGTTGGCTTGCAGCTGCCCACGTCTGCTCCAAAGCAGCCTCTCTTCCCAGGATCATGACACCGGCCGTGGAAGAGGAAGCCGCCGTGTGCGGAGAAGCAGTGTGTTCATTCTCTCCATCCTCGCTGTAACCTTAAGGCCAATTTGCCCACTTTCCCGTTGAGGAAATGCTCTCAGAGATGTTAACTAGCTGGCCCACTGTCACGAGTTAATACGCAGCAGAGCTGGAGTTCAAACCCAGTTTCCTCTAACACCAAGAGATGATAACACGCTCTTTTTGCTACCCCGTGTCTCTTTTCTCTCTCAAATCCATCTCAAGTCAACCAACAGCTCCTGAGCGGCTCCTAAAGGCCAGGTGCAGCTAAGGGCTGTCAGTTTTCATTCCGTGACCGCAGGACCCTGCTCCATCCCTCAGTCCCTGCTTCTCTCTCTCAGAAGCTCTCACCTCCAATGATCAATCCCCCCCACACACCCCAGGCTGCCTCCTTCCCAGTATCTTTGTCCCCCATTCCAGCCTGAGCTGGCAGTGCAGACGTACTCCAGGAAGGGCGCAGGCGTAGTGGCCCTTAAGTCAGGGACTTAGAAGGGGTGAGGGCCAGGGCTTTGCCTCCCTCGCCTGCACAGTTCTTCCTGATCGCACATCACCCTGAGCCTCAGTTGAGCATCCTGCAGCCTCCTCTTTGAAGAGGGAGTGTGGGGGCCTCTGATGGGACATAGCTATGTAAACAGGTGCCCCTGGGGGTGAGGTGTAGCTCCCCGGAGGAGAGGGACTGAAGAATACTTATTAAGCCCCTAATAGTGAAAGGCCTAGTGCAGAGATACCACAGGGACATCACAACAGAAAGGGTGCCATGGACCTGCAGCCTCATAGAGATTATATTCCAGTGAGAACACATAACAACAAAAAGCGCACGAACACATTAAAGGACTCCCCGAGGTGGTGAGTGTTATGAAGAAAACAAACGAGGGGCTGAGAAGGAGGTGAGTGGGAGGTCAAGGCAATCAGTCAAAGCAGGGAATGAAGGAACATGGTGACCCTGGGGAGGAATTGAGGACAGCTTGCCATGGAAAGGCCCAAGGGCCTGCTTTCCTAGGATTAGGGCAGCGAGAACCGGTCCAGCTGCTGGTCTTGGCCCCTGGCCCTTTCCGGCCTTAACTTGGCCCTCAGCTCTCAGCCCTCACCTCGGACCCCTCTCCCATCGGCTTAATGATTCACTCTCCACCTTTCCCTAGCTTCCTGTGTGGCGAGGTCTCTAAGGGTAGCAGGAATGGGGACGACATGGCTTAAGAGGGAATGGTGAGCTCTTCATTCGCCGCTTCTTCTCTTTGTCCCATTCTGGTCTTGCCACAAAGAAAGGTCTGTTTGTTCCAGAGGACAGTGAGAATAACTAGGCCCAGCTGGAGGTCCTGACTCCAGATGTGGGAGGTAGTGGCCAGAGAACAGCCTGACATCCTCCCTCCATTCCCCTCCCCTGCCCAGTGGCCTGGAGAAACTTTCCATCACAAATAAGTGCACTCCTGACCTGCCACCCCCAACTTATGTCTGTGAGCACGTGGGCTTTACACATGTCAGTAGTCCTGCATTTATGTTGGGTGTTGGGTAGTGGGCAGGTTGCTTGGAATAAGGGTGTAGGTAGGTGAGCAGGCTCTTCGCTTGGGGATGTTGGCAGGTGTGAAAGGCAGGAGTGAAAGGATGTGTCTTTATGGAGGTGTGTTTTATGCCTGTCAGGAAGAAGTGTGTAATGCTGAAGGGGTCCCCTATGTTTACACAGGAGTAGTGGGTATAAAATCATGTCACATATAGCCCCAGGAAGCAATTGAGTACACAGCAGTAATGTATCGATTTCTAGCCCACTCATGGGGCTGTCCCCTTCTTTGCAGCCCCACACAAGCTTGGTTAAGAAATACCCTTAGTTGTTCCTAGTTTGATGTCTGTTAACAGATTGTCCCAGCTTTTCTTAAGACACTGTCAGTTTTATACGTGGAGCTTGAAGGAAGGTATCCATGTCTGAAAAGCTTGGGGTGGCCCAGCCAGTGTGCACATTTGCAGTTCTGCATTTTCACCTTTCATTTATGAAGATTACTGAGCAACTGCTATGTGCAAGGCACTGGGGTGGTGGGCTCTGTGGCCAACACAAAGACACGTGACACAGTCTCTAATGGGAAAGGCCAGGCGTGTGTTCACCGTGTGCACCAGGCATCCTGTGATCTACTGTAAAGATCTGAGCCCAATATGTTTCAAATCTTTGGAGTTAGCTTTGCTCCCTTCATTCTCTGCTGTCGGCACCCCCACTCTCCATGCTCCGACACTAATGAGACCCACCTTACTGTTAAATTCTGGTGGTTTCCTGCTAAGAATGTCTCTTAGAGCCACCCCTCCTCTTGGTCCCTCTGCCATGGCCCTTTTCAAACCCTTGTTACCTGCTCTCTGTGCCTCTTCTACAGCCTCCGGCCCCTGCCTCACTCTCCTCACCCGGGGCCTGCTCCTTGCCCCGCTCAGCTCCCGTCTTGAATTGTCCTCCTGTTATATCACCCTTTGCCCCACAAGCTCCAGTCTGGTCACACCAGATTCCTGGCCTGGCAGCTAAGCTGTCCCCACTCTGCCCAACTCCTTCCCAGCCCTCATGACTTCCCATTACTCCTTTTTGGGGAACTTACTCCAGGATTGTTTTCTTTGTGGTTCCCCAAACACATCCTGTACTTTTCCAGCTCAAGGCTGACTACCTTCTTTCTTACAGTCATCTTCCACATCTGACTCTGTATCCCACCCACTGTTCAAGGTCATCTCACATGCCACTCTTCCAGGAAGCCTCACCTGATTGATTAGTGAACACTAGCTGTTTTGGGTCCCCCTTACACTGTCTTCCCTCTTCTTAGGACCCTCAAGGAGTTCTTCTGAGCAGGCCCACTCCTGAGGTGCCCGCTGTGCCTGGCTTGCCTCACTCAGCAGATGTGCACTGAAACCAGACTCCATACTCTCGACAGTACCTTCAACAAGGTGCCTGGCACCCACGAGTGCCCAGAAGATGTTATGTTCTGTGTCTGTAAGCAGCTGTCCCTAAGGCGGTTATGACACCTGTCGATCTGTCCTGAGTTATTACCATCACCATATTTGCATAATGCCTCACAGTTTAAAATGTTCTTCACATGAAATTTGTTATTTAATCCACACAAGGGACAAATCTGGGAGACTAGGAACCACCCATCCGTGTATTTGGTGATTCTCTGCCCCAGCTTTGTGTGAACATCCAAGTAAGTAAGTGCTGGTCCTCTGGTGTAGTCTGCACCTTTGCTCTGTGTGGCGTGTGTGCGATGTGCATGTTGAAGGGGCAGAGCAGCCGCCCAAGTGGAAAAGCTTCTGAGCTCTCCCTTAACTGCCCAGAGGAGTTTATTAGGGGCCTGTGCCAGGCAGAGGGCTAGTCCCAGAGAGGACCTTTCTGTCCGAAAGATCTGCCAGCTTGGCTCGGGGAACACCTGACTACCAAGCGTCTGTTCTTCTCACCTCCCTGCATCGCCCTGCTCCCTGAACCCCCTCCCGCTCCTTAGGATGCCACAGCCTCGGCTGCCTGACTGCCTGTGAGTCTCAGGTCTTCACGGGCTCCCATAAGTATGTAATTGAATTTGTTTTTCTCCCATTAATGTCTTACCTCAATTTAATTGTTAGACCAGCCAGAGAACCTAGAAGGAAAGAAGAAAAAAATCTTCCAACCCTACAGTACTATGTGTGCTCAGGCCGCAGGGCGGGTCTGTGTGTGCTAATGAGTTCGTTTTTCTTCCTGGGCTTGGCCGGTTCTGTAACGACTTCCCTCTTGGGGTGTTTTCTATGTGTCTCCACAAGGGCGTGAATATACCTGTGTGGCTGTGGCTCCTTGACTTCGCTGGGTCAGTGCCCAGCGGGATGGCCAGACTTCCTCACGCAGTCCTGCTGCCTCCGCAGAGATGGGCTGCGGCCGCACCATCTCCTGCAGCGGTCCGTGGGCGTCCACATGCCCGGACGCGTGCCCGCAGCGCGGGAACTCGCCCGCCCCCCCACAGCTCACACTCAGCGCACACGGGGGCGCTGCGCGCTCCGGCCAAGTCTCCCCGCACCCTCCGCCTAACCGGTGGAATTTCCAGCGGGGTGGGGCCGAGAGGGCCCGCCCAGTTCCGGGCGTACAAAGCGGGCCTGGAAGGCTGCGGGGCAGCACTCGCCCTTCCTGCGGCCCGCCTGCCATGTGTCACTCCCGCAGCTCCCTGCCCGCCATGCCCGTCCTGCGGGCCCCGACCCCGGTGCCCTCCACCAGCCCGGGGCCCCGGCGGGGCTCGGGTCCTGAGGTCTTCACGTTCGACCCTCTCCCGGAGCCGGCGGTGGCCCCCGCCGCGCGCCCCAGCGCCTCCCGCGGGCACCGAAAGCGCAGCCGTAGGGTCCTCTACCCGCAGGTGGTGAGTGTCGACGAAGCGGGTGGCCGGGAGGAGTGGCGGGGCGATGGCCGGACGTCGGGGCCCGAGCTGACCTGTCCCCTTGGTCGTCTCCGCTCAGGTCCGGCGCCAGCTGCCTGCTGAGGATCCGAATCCTGCCAAACGGCTCCTCTTCCTCCTGCTCGCCATCGTCTTCTGCCAGGTCCTGGTGGCTGAAGAAGGGGCGCCGGCGCCCCTGACCCCGGAGGACGCCCCCAGCGCGGCGCCCCCCGCGCCCACCCCTGCGCCCCCAGCCCTCGAGCCCCTTAACCTGACGGCGGAGCCGTCGGACTACGCTCTGGACCTCAGCACTTTTCTCCAGCGACACCCGGCCTCCCTCTAACCGTGACTCCCCACCCCCAGCAGAGCCTGAAAAGGCAAAGGAACCCCGGGCGTATCGGGCTGTGAGAGCGCACCCCAACCTGGGGCTCCCGGGGCCACTCGCACTGGACACTACAGGCAGCCGCCGGCCGCACCGGTGGGACACGCCGGGCCGGGCGGGGAAGGAGGGCGGCCTTAATTTATGTCTCATTGCTCCTAATTAATATTTATGCGTATTTATGTATGTCCCCTAGGTGATAGAGGGGCGTACGTCGTATTTATTTAACTTATGCGAGGGTGCGAGACGCGCCCGCTGCCGCACACGCAGGTCCGAGCGCGCCCGGTGGGGGAGTGGAGGACGCGGCCGGGTCGGGCGCCCCGGCTCGGGGGTCGCCACGGTGCTGGGCCGCAGGCTTGGAGGGTGACACTCCGCCCCCCAGCATCCCACCCCGAGTCTGCTCTGAGCGGCTTCGGCGGACCATTGGCAGTAAGGGCCTCGGCCTTCGACCTCCTTTAAGTTGCCCCCAAGGGGTGGCTACGGGGTGGGGGGCTGTCGGGGGGCGGCCGTGGGGTCGCCCGGTATGTTCTGTGAACACAAATAAACTGGATTTACTGCCGGCAGTCCTGAGTGTCTCTTTGCCAGCGGCGATTCCCCTCTTCGGGCGCCAGGGGCCGGCGGCCAAGCCCGAGCCCCTTTTAGACCCCGGAGCCCAGCAGCCGGCGCCCGGACGCAGACGCTCGCGGCCCGGCCCGCGGACTTCCCGGAGCAGCCGGGGCGACGCCGCGACGAGGCAACGTCCGGGGCTTAGGCGCCGGCCCACGTGCGTCACGCGCGCGGGCGCGGCGCGGGGAGCGGCCGGCGGCGGGGGGGGGCCCGCCGGGAGCGAGGGGCGGGGCGCCGCGGGGGCGGGGGGAGAGCGGGCTCGGCGCGGGGCCTGCCGGGAGCGAGGGGAGGGGCGGGGCGCCGCGGGGGCGGGGTCTCGGTGCCGCAGCCCCGGGGTGCGGCCGGGTGCGGGGCGCGCGCGGGGCGCGGGTTGGTCTGCCCGCAGGTCGCGCGCAGGTGGCGGCGCTCTCTCCCCGGTCCCCGGCCCGCGCGCCTCCGGGAAGGTAGGTGGCGGGGGAGGTGGAGTCGGGCTGCGCGGGAGCGCGGGGGGCGCGCGGCCCGGGCCTCTGGGCGCCGGGGAGCGTTATCCGACCCGGGAGAGCCGCCTCCTGCGGCGGGGCGCAGGCAGTGGCCGCGAGCGGGCGAGAGGGAGTCGCTGGAGGTCTGCGGGATTGCACAGGAAAAGCCTCTTGCACCCCTGGGTGCGGAAGGGACTGGGCGGTGGCGGCTGCCGGCGGGGCCGGACTGACGGGAACGGGAAACGGTCACAGCTCCCCTGCCCCTCCCCGCGGCTCTCTCCTCTCCTCCAGCTCCCGCTCGAGCCATGTTCTTCACCTGTGGCCCAAATGAGGCCATGGTGGTCTCCGGTAAGTGCTGTTCTTTCCTCAGCCAGTGACCCCCAAACCCCTGCGAGCCTGGCCTCTGCCCCTTCCCCCTCCCTAGCAGCTCCACAGCGCCAAGCCCCCCATCACCATCCCCCCCCCCCCAGGGCTGCAAGCTTGTGATTCCCAGCCGCTGCCCTTGCCAGGGCCAGGCCGCCTGTCCTCCAGCTCCCACATTTCCTCCCGGGATTGCCCCTTGCCCCCCTGCCTCCCCTCCCCCCAGTTCTGCCGTCTTCCATATTCCAGCCCTCCCGCCGCAGCTCACTGGCCCCTCACCTTGCAGGGTTCTGCCGGAGCCCCCCAGTCATGGTGGCTGGGGGCCGAGTCTTCGTCCTGCCCTGCATCCAGCAGATCCAGAGGTGGGTAGGAAGAGAGCCAGGAAGGGGACCCTAGTTTTCTCTCTTCTCCTTTGCTCACTGTCCACTCTTCTTTTTCCCTCTAGGATCTCTCTCAACACATTGACCCTCAATGTCAAGAGTGAAAAGGTTTACACTCGCCATGGGGTGCCCATCTCAGTCACTGGCATTGCCCAGGTGAGGTTTTCAGAGCCTTTCCCAGATCCACTCCCCCATCACCTTCTCTGTCCCCAGACTTTAAGGATCCTGTGACCACAGCTTTCGCAGCCTCTGCCTGCTGACATTCTCTCTGTAATCTTACCTTCTCTAGCACACTTAACTCTCCTCTTCTCTCCCTGCTTCCTCCCTGGCTTCCTGAGACTTCTGCCTCACCCTTCCCACCCTTCCCATGGCTGCAGGTGAAAATCCAGGGGCAGAACAAGGAGATGTTGGCAGCCGCCTGCCAGATGTTCCTGGGGAAGACAGAGGCTGAGATTGCCCACATTGCACTGGAGACTCTGGAGGGCCACCAGAGGGCTATCATGGCCCACATGACTGTGGAGGTGGGCCTGACAGCAGGGAAACATCTGGAAGGGATTCCAGAGGGGTGCTAAGAACTGAGCTAGTGTGTGGGAGACAGTGGCCAGAGGATCTGAGAGCTTACATTCCTTCTTCCACCATCCTATTGTCCCAGGAAATCTATAAGGACAGGCAGAAATTCTCAGAGCAGGTTTTCAAAGTAGCCTCCTCAGACCTGGTGAACATGGGCATCAGTGTGGTCAGCTACACCCTGAAGGACATTCATGATGATCAGGTAAACCTGGACAGGTGATCCTCTCTGTCCCTGCTCCCTTCTCTTAAACCCTCTTAAGGACTCCAGTTTCTGCATCTCTCCCACAGGACTACTTGCACTCGTTGGGGAAGGCTCGAACCGCTCAAGTCCAAAAAGATGCTCGGATTGGAGAAGCGGAGGCCAAGAGAGATGCTGGGATCCGGGTGAGAGAGATGGGGGGTCACTTGGTCACCATGGGCTTATTGGGCACTTGGTGGGAAGGGCACGACTGACTGAGGGCTGGTGGAACTGGGTTGACAGAGGAAGTAGATGAGGCCACGGCTGGGGCAAAGGCAGGGGAGCCTGGGAGAAGCAGGCCTCCCCCTGAAGCCTTCCCCTCCCTGCTCTGACTCCCCACCTGATTTCTGTATGAACAGGAGGCCAAAGCCAAGCAGGAGAAAGTGTCTGCTCAGTACCTGAGTGAGATCGAGATGGCCAAGGCGCAGAGGGACTATGAGCTGAAGAAGGCCACATATGACATTGAGGTCAACACCCGCCGGGCACAGGCTGACCTGGCCTATCAGCTTCAGGTCAGAGCCACCATACTTGGCAAGTAGCCGGGCTGGATCTTGCCCCTGCACCATTTCTCTCAGGCTACCACTCTCGTATTCTGTCTCTGATCCCCATATCTTGTTCTCCATTTCTGACCTATTCCTCCATATGAGGAAGATTTCAAAGACCTAAACAGTTCAGCTAAAAAGCAAAGAAAAGGTCAAGAGATATATGATCAGTAGGGTTGGTCATGTGTTTGGAGCGGGTTGTGCCCTGTGCAATGGCACCTGGATGGGGGTGGACCAGAGCTGAGGCCCAGCCCGTGCCCACTCACCAAACTGTGCCAGAGGAAGGGGTGCCGTTTTCTCATTTGCACAGGGCAGTCCTAGGGATCAGAGGAGGGTGTGAGGAAAGAAAACATGGAATTGGGCTTTGAATCCTGCAAAGTGAGGTGTAGGAAGCCCTGGATATTGCAAGGAGGTACAGTCAATCCTCATTTGCGGATTCCGTATTGAGGATGTGCCTATTCACTAAAATTTATTGATAACTCCAAAAATCAGTGCCCACAGCACTTTTGTGGTCATTTGCAGATATGCACAGAGAGGCGAAAATCTGAGTTGCCAGGTGCATAGTTCCCAGTTGAGGTTGAGCAAGATGTTCTGCTCTCTTTAAACTCTTATACTCTAAACAGTATTATCTTCATAGTATATTTACTGCCACATTTTTCACATTTTTGTGTTCTTTGTTGGTGATTTCACTGTTTAAAATGGCCCTAGGCATCGTGCTGAAGTGCTGTCTAGTTTTCCTAGGTAAAAGGAGACTGTGATTTGCCATATGGAGAAAGTATGTGTGTTGGATGAGCTTCATTCAGGCAGGAGTCACAGTGCCGTTAGCCATAAGTTTGTTGATAATGAAGCAAAAATATTTATACATAAGATGACTTTAAACAGAAACACACATTAGGCAAGGTTATATATTGACCTGTTGATAAAAAATGTGGCCAGAAGTTCATAGGAACCTAACCCCACATTTACCCTAGGAACGAAGTCAGTATTTGCTAATTTAGTGTTCCTGGCTACTTTATACAACAGAACCACCGTGAAGAATGAGTTACCTTTACCTAAAGGATAGCAATATTGTGAAATCCATTTTTGCCAAGAGTTGGTACAGGCTAAAAGCGTAACAGAGTGCCAAACGTCTTCAGTTGTGGGGATAAATTCTTGGCTTGTGCATTGCTCCTCAAAGTGTGGTCTGTCTACCACCACCAAGAGCAGCATCAATGGAGTATTCGTTAAAAATACAAAGTCTCAGGCTCCAGGCCAGACTGTATCAGAATCTGCGTTTTAACAAAATCCCTAGTGGCTCATGTATACATTGGAGTTTGAGAAGCAGTAACATAGTGAAACCACTAGCATGGGTGGGACTATGGATAAGGGCCTTGACTGCCTAAACATGGCATTTTTGTCTGCAAATCAATGGGTTGGGCTGGTTTGGGCTCTGTTTAACTTTTATCAGTTTCTAATTTTGTGCCAGGCTTTGTGCTAGGTAATCAGGAAATAATGATTCAGTCAACAAATGTCTATGAAGTGCCTACTATGTGCCAGACATTTAGAGGTGACGATGAAGTATGAATGAGACAGAAAAGATTCCTGCTCTCAAAAAGCCTACAGTGTAACACAGAACACAGCTAACAAGCACGTCAGTGGACTTCACAGGCTCTGCATACCTTGCCCAAGTGCTCTGAAGGAGATAAACTGGGATGTGAAAGTGTAGGGGTTACTATATTAGCTCGGGGTGGTCAGAGAAAGCTGCTGTGAGCAATTGATATATGAAATAAAACCTGAAGATGAGAAAGAACCAGCAATGTAAAGAGTTGTGGGCCAAGAGTATTCTAAACCAGTGATTTTCAAATAGGATTTTTGTGGTGATGGAAATATTCTGCGTTTTGCTGTGTTGATGCGCACTTGAAATGTGGCTGGTGAAATTGTGACTAAGGAACTGAATTTTAAATTTTGTTGACTACTTATTAATTTTAATTTAAATAGGCATATGTGGCTAGTGGCTAGGCAGGGGGGGACCAGCATGTGCAAAGGCCCTGAGGTAGGAATGTCCCCAAAACAGAAGTGAGGTTTCTGATCTGGTGTGACTGGTGTGCTGTATGGAGAGGGAGACAAGACCAGGTCACAGAGGGCTCAGATGTCCATGATGGAGACTTAGAAGAGAATTCAAAGCACAGTAGAAAGCTATTAGAGAACTTTAAGCAGAGAGGTGCTGTGGTTCAATTTATGTTTTTTATAAGGATCAGACTGGCTGCTGTATGAAGATTTGTCAGATGAAAGGCAGCAGGGAGACAAATTAGAAGCTTTTCAAAGATGATGAATTGAGCCCAGCTGGGCGTGGCTCAGCGATTGAGCGTTGACCTAGGATCCAGGTGATCATGGTTCGATTCCCGGTCGGGGCACATGCCCGGTTGCAGGCTTGATCAATGACTCTCTCATCATTGATGTTTCTATCTCTCTCTCCCCCTCTTCTTTCCTCTCTCTGAAATCAATAAAGATATATTTTTTTAAAAAAATTTTTTTTAATAAAAAAACAAAGATGATGAATTGAATAAATGCAGCTAAAACCTCATTAAAAACACATAGAGTGATTTTGAGAGAGAGAGAATGGGACCAGAGAAATAGAAACCATAGCATCACTTCGGAGCTGGAAAGCCGTGGTAATTGACGAAGCATGTCCTTGTTCTGAGACAGCTGAGAACAGAGGTGCCAGGGAGGAAAAGTGGCATAATCTGAGGTTCAGGAGCTGGTACAGCCATGGCCTCTAGCTGTGATGAAGACTGTCAAAATCAGGAAAAACAGATGAAGAGTGACTTAGTTAGAGCCCCTCGGTGGCTCCCTGCCACTGAGTCCCTTCTCTGCCCCAGTAGACATCTATCTGGAGGTTTATTATCTGGTGAGAGTAAACCAGAGGATGTGGCCTGGGGCCAGCCAGACACAGGTGAGGGCCTGGTACTTCACCACAGCAGGGCCATGAGCTGGCTGTGCACCCATTGAATGCTAAATGCTGTCAGCCTCCCCTCACCCCGTGCCCCACTTGGCTCCCAGAACCTCCATCTTCCAGAGAATGGATCAGAAAAGTGCTCTGGGAATATGACCAACCCAAAAGGAAAGACTTAAAGATCCCGAGCCAGAGTTTCTCAGCATATGGCCTGCCCAGGCCACCCTAGAGTGAAGCTCTAACTCCGCCAGCCTCGCCCAGAACCCAGAGCTCCCTTTCAGTGTCGCGGAGCCTCTTCACTGTGAGCAGACAACCAAGGATTACCTGGTCTGCGAGGAGCCTGCAAAGTGGAAGACAGAGCAAAGCCATGTGGAGGACACAGACTACACCCGGAGAGGGAAGCTTTCAAAAATAGATGTGCTCAGCGAGGTGAGAGAAGAATCCACATCCAGGAAGTCAGGGTACAGAACAGAAAACAAAGAACAGCTCTTAGAAATTAATAAACCCCAATAAATTCAATAAAAGGGGGGAGAGAAATTAATAAGATGGCAGAAATTTTAAAAAATCACTTTGGAAGAGAAATTCTAATCTCCCAGAAAATAGAACAGAAGAGATTGGGGGAGGGGGGAAGCAGATAAAAGGAGGCGAGTCCAGTAGATCCAGCAGACCAAAGGAAATGGGAGTAAATAACCAAATGAAAAACATGGAAAATGTTCATCAGGACAGTGTAGATTGAAACAACCTGGCAAGTGCCCAGCAGTGAATGGAAAACATGACTGAAATTTCAGAACACTGAGAACAAAGGAAAAACATCTGGAAGCTTCCAGAGAGAAAAACAGGTCTCAGAAGGGTCAGGCATGAAAATGACCAGATTTCTTAAGCTAGAAGACCCTGGAGCAAAGCCTTAAAAATTCCAATGAAAATGAATTTCAGCGTAGTAACCTGTCCTTAACCTAACTGTAATTCAAACAGAAGGGTAGAATGAAAATCTCGGAGAAGGAAGGTCTCGCAGACTTCCTGCCACATCCTCCTTCCAAGGAAGCTGCTGGAGGCTCTCACTGAAAGGTGGCCTCGGGGCTGGGCCGGCTGCTCCCCAGAAGAGGTGGTCCTGTGCGAGTCCCGCCTGGAGCAGGCTTGGCATTTCCAGGTCAGACAGAACGGGGCCACGTCCAGAAGCGCCCTTCCTCGAGTGAACAGATGGCCAGTCGAGGCAGAGCCATCTCGTGTTGGTGACGCCCGCAGCGCGGATGGTACGTGGCTGAGCAGGAGCAATGAGACGGGAAGGGAGCGTGCTCCTCCCCGGGCCTCCTCACGAGCATCCCGGCCGGAGCGCGCTGCTCCCTGGGCTCCGCGAGGAGCAGGACAGTGCAGCCTGCGCAGGAAGAGGCGTTCTGCGCGCACCTTCTTGTCGGGGGCCCTGGAAGGGTGCACGGGAGCTGCTCGCAGTGGCTGCTTGTGGGGAAGGGGACCAGGTCATTTGAGGAAATATGTGCGAGCCTGACTTCTCACTGTGTACTTTTTTCTTTTCAATCTGTACCATATACAAAAATAAAAATGAAAAAGGTACATGCACACATCCAGCCCCTGAAAGGAAAGGCTGGTGCAGCGGCTTGCACGAAGGTTGGGCCGCATGGATGGAGACTGAGAGGGGTGGGCTGGAACCGGGTGGAGGTAGAAGGCGCCGCTGCCCTCAGTGCGCTCCGGGTGCTCACACTCTAGAGGGAGACACAGTGGGGAAATGGTCATCATGGGAGCTCACGGAGGGACACGGCGCCCGGCCCCAGGGAGACTGGGACTAGGTCCCAGCCCTATCCAGCTCTGACAGAGGTTGCCTGAGGAAAGGACTGGCTCTGAGGAGGATCGAGCCCTGCTTGCCTTGGGTCTGTACAGGAAATGGCCTCCCCTGGGCTGGCGGGGCTGGCCTGGGACCACTCCGGGTACCTGCTCTATTTGCATACCGCACCCTGGAACCCCGCCGTGGCCTCTCTCTGGTGCCTGGGCACTTGCTCTGCAGCCCTGACGCTGAGCATCCCTCCTCCCCAGGTGGCCAAAACGAAGCAGCAGATCGAGGAGCAGCGGGTGCAGGTGCAGGTGGTGGAGCGGGCCCAGCAGGTGGCAGTGCAGGAGCAGGAGATCGCCCGCCGAGAGAAGGAGCTGGAGGCGCGCGTGCGGAAGCCGGCGGAGGCCGAGCGCTACCGGCTGGAGCGCCTGGCCGAGGCAGAGAAGTATACGCCCCTTCCCTGACCCCTCCCGCTCCTCTGCCACCTGGGCGCCCCCGTATGACGAGCTGAGGTCTTCACGGCCTGGCCTCCTCCTGTGGAACTCAGGTGGTAGGAGCCTCTACCCCCAGCACCAGGCCTTTCTCCGGGGAGCGGAGCGAGGGCTCAGCTGCTCCCTGCGCTCCCCTTGTTTGCCCAGGTCCCAGCTGATCATGCAGGCTGAGGCCGAGGCGGAGTCTGTGAGGGTGAGTTAGCAGGTCGCTCTCTCCGGCTTGTGGGGAATGGACAGGGAATGGGCGTTGCTGCTGAGCTGGAGTTTCTTGCGGTAACTGCTGCCATCAGTGTCACAGTATGCTGTACCCTCCTCAGATGCGGGGGGAGGCTGAGGCCTTCGCCATCGGCGCCCGGGCCCGGGCTGAGGCGGAACAGATGGCCAAGAAGGCAGAAGCGTTCCAGCTGTACCAGGAGGCTGCTCAGCTGGACATGCTGCTAGAGAAGCTGCCCCAGGTCTGGGGGTTGTGTGCTGGGTGCCACAAGAACCAGGCTAGGGGACCATAAATTAGGGGTGGGAGTTATAAGTCAGTGACCAAACTGAAGAAGGATGATCAGTGTAAAGGGATCTTAAAAAACCCAGGGTAGCCCTGGTCAGTGTTGCTCAGTGGTTAGAGTGTCGATCCAAGCACCAGAGGGTCTCCGGTTCGATTCTCAGTCAAGGGCACATACCTGGGTTGCAGGTTAAATCCCTGGCCCACTGGGCTGCCTGCGGGAGGCAACTGATTGAGATGTGTATCTGCCCCCCCTTCTCACCCCTCACCCCTTCCTTGCACTCGCTCTAAAAATCAATAGAAAAATTATCCTCGGGTGAGGATTAACCAAAACACCAGGGTATAGCATTTTAGGAGGGGGGGTGATCAGATCATAGGCGCTGAGTGGGCATCTCATCTACCAGGTGGCAGAGGAGATCAGTGGTCCCTTGACCTCGGCCAAAAAGATCACACTGGTGTCCAGTGGAAGTGGGGCCATAGGGGCAGCCAAAGTGACAGGGGAAGTACTGGACATCCTGAGCCGCCTACCAGAGAGCGTGGAGAGACTCACGGGCATCAGCATCTCCCAGGTGAGGGCTCCAGGCTGTGGTGCAGACCCACTGCAGTCCTGAGGCACCTAGCACGTTGACATTTATTAATCACTCTTTGTGCCAGCCACAGGGCCAGCATCAACATAAAAAAGAGTATTTTAATGAAATATCCTTATAGTTTACAAAGTAAAGAAACTGAACTCCAACATGTTAAGTAACTTAGCCCATGTCGTACAGCTGGGGAAGCTGGCTTCCAACCCAGGCTAACTAGTACAAGGAACTAGTAGCAGCCTGTTGACAATTAATTCCAAGGCATATCACTGCTTTTCTTGGTGCTTCTTGATTCACTTGAAGGTTATGGTAGAGGTCAGAGAGCAGCTCTGAAGCCAGACTGTTTTGGTGTGAATCCTGGCTCCAACGGGTGCTGTGACCTCAGAGAAGTTCTCAACTTCTCTGTACCTATCTCCTCAGGTTAATAATAGAAACCACCCTGTTGAATTGTTAAGGGGATTAAATGAGTAATATTTGCAAAGTGTTTAGAACACTGTCTGGCACAGTGCCACATAAGAGTGTGTTAAATACATATATAAATAAAAGCACTGGACCATTTCAGTGACCTTCAAACTGGGTTCCTTGGAGCCTCCTTGAGGCCTGCAGGGGATTGGGAGCTACAGAGTCTGCAGGCCAAGCTCTGGCCCCTTCCACATCTTTTTAGTAACTCATTGCTAAACCTGAATTCTTATGACTGCTTGGCAAAAGGGGATGAGGTAAGGTGCCAGAAAAACTAGCGGACTCCTCACTATGCTGTATACCTGAAATTAATACAAATAATATTGAATGTAAACTGTAATTGGGGGGGGGGGGGGGGACACAAACATCTAGAAAATTCCTGGGTTTGCGTGTCCTCCTGCAGCCATTCATCCAAATGAAGTTCCCATGTCACCCACTGTTGTCTTTTTTGCCAGGTGAACCACAAACCTTTGCGAACAGCCTGAGCCTTCCACCTTCGCCAATGCCTAGCCTCATGATTCAAGTTTCCTGAATGGTCCCTATATTGCATGCACTTCAGCTGGCCTCCCAGAGCATGTCCTTTGACAGTGAGGCTCCACCTCTCATCTCTCCTTGCCAAATAGCCTGTGCCTTGCCTTGAAGGGGAAGGATTACTCCCCTGCCCAGGCCCACACTACCAAGACTGCCAGTCCCCCAAGGGTTCCATGCCAGCATTCTGATAATCCCACCCCACCCCAACTTGTTTAACTTCCTAATTAAACTATACTGAGCCTGTTGTCCAGAATTATTTTCTGACCAAGACTGAGGGATGGCTGCAGGTTCTCAACTTGTCTGATACATTGCTGTTAAGCTTTGATACTTATGAACAATTAAGTTAAAACAGAACTCATTTGAAATGAATGTCAGAATATAACTTCCTTCCAGTAGGCTTTTTAGAATGGGAGAAAGTTACTTATACACTGAAGAGTTGTAGAATTAACTACCCCCCCCCCCCCCCATACACACACAAAGTTGTTTTAGTCAGAAGCATGCTGATGTGGAAGGAATGTGAGAATTGTATTAGTCCCTAGAATTACTGAAAATGTGGCCAAGGGAAATTGACTTAAATTTCCAGGGTAGCTTGGGACCTATTTTGTGCAACTTAAAAACATGAGACAGTGCCCAGCCAGAGTAGATCAGTTGGTCATTGTTCTGTGCACCAAAAGATTGCCGGTTGGATTCCCAGTCAGGACACATACCTGAGTTACAGGCGCAGTTCCCAGTCAGGGAGAGTATGGAAGGCAACCCATCAGTGTTTTTCCTCATGTGGATGTTTTCCTTCCTCTAAGCATGTCCTTGGGTGAAGATTGAAAATAAAGTCCTGGCTGGTGTGGGAGTCATGTGCACCTAAAGGTTGCCAGTCCCATTCCTGATTGGGGCACATCCCTAGGTTTAGCACTTGATCCCCCATACCCAGCATGTGGGAGGCAGCCGACTGGGATGTTGCTTTCCCTTCCTCTCTAGGAATCAAAAATTTTCTGAAAAACATGATACATGATAGAGTAGCAGTTTAGAGTGGGACTGTGGTATGGCGTCCCACACCAGTTACCTTCATCTTCAGCTGAGAAAACCCACATGGTTACAGAAAGCAGGGTTCTCATCACCCAGGACTCCTGGGTGTGCTGTACACTGGTAACAGGCAATTGTGGCCCCCTAACTGCATGCTTCTCCTGGGGCAGCTGGGAGCCAACCTGGTTTTGGTTCAGTACGTTGCACAAGGCCTCAGAATCTACTTTTCTACAGGTCCCAAGGTGCTGCTGGTCTGGGTACCATTTACGCACGTTTGACTTTCATCTGAGCCTATGCCTATCCTAGTTAAGACTGGTACTGGTGGGGGAATTGGCTTGAGTACCAGGGATTAAGACATGAGGCCCAATTAAGTTTTAGGATTTTCTCATCCATTCATGGAGAACAGACTACATGTTTAAGTGATCCAGTCAGCTAAATAAGCACACCAACTTTTTTTCCAATTCCCATTTATTTTTGGCTCTTGGGGCAGTCATTTTTTCAATATGAAAAAAAGCAAATTGAACACAAAACAGAAATTTGAAGTGTAGGGTAGGACAAAACCAAAGGGGGGGGGGAGGCAGTAGCAAAAGAAGAAATGAGATGTTGCCAAAAAACAAAGGGTGTCCTGTTCCCTCTCCTCTGGGGAATGACTCCAACATTTAGGTGTCAGTACATACCTTTCATATACATTCAGGACTGATACTCCTTTTTGGCTAAGAAAAGGTGGAGATGAGGGGTGCCTTTCTGGAGTCTTAGGGACTAAGGCTGGTCACTCTCTTCTTCCTTTAACTCCTCCATTCAAAGGAAGAGATTCACTGTGGGAGGTAACGTGGAAGAGGGAAGGGTCCTAACTTGATAAGAATGGGGCGGACCCTGCAAAGGAAACAGCTCAGGACAGAGCTTGGAGACTGAAAATCGAAATAATACTGTTAACACCTCCCCCAAAGCTAAAGGTGGAGCACGAAAAAATACCTGGAAACTAGGACTTTAACAGCCAGCTCTCCAAAACTGCTCTGGAATGGGAGACCCCGCCCACTCGTGGGACTGCTGCAGCTAGAGTCAGCACGGTTCCCTTTCCCTGGGCTGCCACGTGGGCTTCGCATGGTGGTTTCAGCCCAGCTCCAACATGGGATCTGGGCGACATCCAGCTCCTTGACGAATTACGTTGGAAATGAGTTAAATATTAACTGGGCCCTGGCCCATGTGGTTCAGCTGGGTGTCACCCCACGCACCAAAGGGTCGCTGGTTTTGGGCTCAATCCCAAGTAAGGGCCTGCGGGAGGCAGCCAATCCATGGTCTGCTCTCACATGGATGTTTCTCTAAAAATCAATTCTAAAATCTTTTAAAAGAAATTAACTGGACAGAGAGGAGGAAATGGGCGCCATAAGGAAACACAAGGCTGCCCAGCAGAATGGCAGAAACAGATCCCAGAGCGGAAGAGAGGAGACAATCAAGAAACGAGGAGTATTTATTGAGCGCCTATTGCGTGCCAGGCACTGCTCTAGAACAGCCGGGAAAGAAGAGGCGGGAGAGGCGGTGGGGGGGCGGGGCCGGGGGCGGGGCTCAGGCCTCCTCCTCCGCCTCCTCCCCGAAGTCCTCCTCCTCCTCGGCCGTGGCGTCCTGGTACTGCTGGTACTCGGACACCAGGTCGTTCATGTTGCTCTCGGCCTCGGTGAACTCCATCTCGTCCATGCCCTCGCCCGTGTACCAGTGCAGGAAGGCCTTGCGCCGGAACATGGCGGTGAACTGCTCCGAGATGCGCTTGAACAGCTCCTGGATGGCCGTGCTGTTGCCGATGAAGGTGACGGCCATCTTGAGCCCGCGCGGCGGGATGTCGCACACGGCCGTCTTCACGTTGTTGGGGATCCACTCCACGAAATAGCTGCTGTTCTTGTTCTGCACGTTGAGCATCTGCTCGTCCACCTCCTTCATGGACATGCGGCCGCGGAACACGGCGGCCACCGTCAGGTAGCGGCCGTGGCGCGGGTCGCACGCGGCCATCATGTTCTTGGCGTCGAACACCTGCTGCGTGAGCTCGGGCACGGTGAGCGCGCGGTACTGCTGGCTGCCGCGGCTGGTGAGCGGCGCGAAGCCGGGCATGAAGAAGTGCAGGCGCGGGAAGGGCACCATGTTCACCGCCAGCTTGCGCAGGTCGGCGTTGAGCTGGCCCGGGAAGCGCAGGCAGGTGGTGACGCCGCTCATGGTGGCCGAGACCAGGTGGTTGAGGTCGCCGTAGGTGGGCGTGGTCAGCTTGAGCGTGCGGAAGCAGATGTCGTAGAGCGCCTCGTTGTCGATGCAGTAGGTCTCGTCCGTGTTCTCCACCAGCTGGTGCACCGAGAGCGTGGCGTTGTAGGGCTCCACCACCGTGTCGGACACCTTGGGCGAGGGCACCACGCTGAAGGTGTTCATGATGCGGTCAGGGTACTCCTCGCGGATCTTGCTGATGAGCAGCGTGCCCATGCCCGAGCCGGTGCCGCCGCCCAGCGAGTGCGTCAGCTGGAAGCCCTGCAGGCAGTCGCAGCTCTCAGCCTCCTTCCGCACCACATCCAGGACCGAGTCCACCAGCTCGGCCCCCTCTGTATAGTGGCCCTTGGCCCAGTTGTTGCCTGCCCCAGACTGACCTGGAATGGGGTCAGGAGGCAAGCTTGATTAGTAAAGTGTGGTACACACATCACATTTCCACCTTTCAACTCTTGGGATAATGCCCTCACCTATGATATCCCCCACACACACAGTTTACCACCTAAGGCAGTCACCCCCCTCCTCCATTAGAGATTCAGAACATGACCCTATAAAAGCTGTCCAGTCCGATAACCATTTCCTAACTCTCCCTGTCCTCTTGCACCCAAATAAACTGAATGATGGTATCTATAACTTACCAAAAACAAAGTTGTCTGGCCTGAAGATCTGGCCAAAAGGACCTGAGCGAACAGAGTCCATGGTGCCTGGTTCTAGATCCACCAAGATAGCACGAGGAACATATTTTCCACCTACAGGGAGAAAAGTAGAAGAGTGAAAATTGGCAGAAGGTAAATAAATTGGGGCTGGGTGACAGTCAGGGACCCAAACTTGTGATTCCAGGCGCTGCTACTAGGTGGCAGCAGAGCTGGTCTTTGACCCCCGTGGTGAGAAATTAAATAGAGGAAGGTTTCCAAAGGGAAAGGACGGATTCATTCAAAGGGAATAAGGGGTTCCCTGGGAATATAAAGAGACACCAGAAGTACCAGAGGGGATGGGACCTGATCTTCTGGACTCCTTCCCTCACCTGTGGCTTCATTGTAATACACGGAGATGCGATCCAGCTGCAGGTCGCTGTCCCCGTGGTAGGTGCCGGTGGGGTCGATGCCATGTTCATCGCTGATCACCTCCCAGAACTGTCGGGTAAGAACGATGAACCCGACTGCTCAGGTTCTAGTCGATTATGCCCCTGCCTCCAGCACTTTAACACCAAACACGCTGTGCTGGCATCCCCTCCATCTGCCTGCCACGACCCTCCCCTAGACACCTCCCCCCCCCCCCGGGAAAGCCTCCTTGGGATGTGAAATGATGTCCAGCTGGGAGGGCCCGGGGATCGCTGGCACAGGTGGGGTGGACTGAGGCGGCCGACCTGACTAGGTAAGCTCACTGCTCGACCCCCACGCGCAGGGCACCGCCTCTCCACACCGCGCACAAAGGGCCAGACAAACCAGCTGCCAGCCGCCCACCCCCGGCCCTCCACGCGGCTGCAGCGCTAGAGCACGCGGAGCCGCTGACAAAGGGAGGCGTCGGGCGTGGGCGGGGCTGAGCGCGAAATCTGCGCGCGAGGGGCGGAGCCTGAGCTAGCGCGCCCCCTGGCGGTCCGCAGGGCCACACGGGGCCCGCCCGGCAGAGCCCTGCCCTTCTGCTACAACGTAGCAGCCGGTAGCGGCCGCACTTCCTCCCCCGCTACACTGTAACCGCGCAAAAAAAAAAAAAAAAAGAAAAGAAAAGAAAGAAATGCCCCCGTGGCCTCGGAATTTTATCCCCTGACTAGTTTCCCCCTCCTCTTCCTTTAAATGAGGATTCTCTTCCTTTCTCCCACAATTTAGTCCTGAGGGACCCTCTAACCGCCTCTTTTCTCCTTATCTGTTCAAGCCCTAAAAGGTATCTTTAAAGGGGAAATAAAGGGAGCAAAATGAATCCGGCTCATATTAGCCTTCCATCCACAAAAAACTACGGGCCTGCTCATCAAGAATCACGGAGGCGCACTGAGGCCCCTGGTCTTTTGTGGAGGTAACGCTCAGTGCAGCCCACCCTGGCGCACCGCGTCCCCGGCTTGAGAGCCGGGCTCGGCAGCTGTCCCCCCAGCCTCGCCCCTCTCCCCTCGGGCTTGGCCTGCGAAACCCCGCCAAGGGCGATGCACATGGAGGAACCTCGCCTCGCTTTGTCTCGGCCAGTTTCCGCACCTCCTTCCCTCCCCGGCTCTCGGACCGTTAGGAGATCCCCTTTAAGTAAAACCTTACAGAACCCCGGTCTTCCCGCCCCCCAAACCTCAAGGGTGCTTTTGATAGGTTCCCCAAAATGATTCTGCCAAGAAAATAATTAATTCCC
Organism: Miniopterus natalensis; assembly: GCF_054644295.1. Lineage (NCBI taxonomy): Eukaryota > Metazoa > Chordata > Mammalia > Chiroptera > Miniopteridae > Miniopterus > Miniopterus natalensis. Next base: position 4,763,233 of record NC_142085.1, on the reverse strand, counting down.
CATTTTTCAAAAGGAAATTCTACCTATAAATGTGTATTATACATATAAAACTTCTTTTTGGCAAAGCTTGGCTAAGGCTGGAGACTGCAAACAACCCACAACCATTCTACATAGTTTATGTGAATTCTTTTCTTCTCAGAAATATAGTTAAGAGGTTTAAAATCCTTACCTTGGCACCGATCTGGTTGCCACACTGGCCCGCCTGGATGTGCACGATTTCCCTCATGGTTCAAATTAAAAATTTTTGTTCGCCTCAAAAGTGTGTGGGGGGCAAGAAAATGGGGGGGGTAATCTTTTTTCTCTGCTGCTGCCGCTCACAGGCCGCTAGAATGGGACGTGCCCCGGAGGCTGGAGCAGCGAGATCCGAACGCGGCGGCAGGAAGGTTCTGAGAGGGAGAAAGGAGAGGGCGGGCGCGGGAGGGAAGGCGGGCAGGGCGGGGCGCGCGTGCGCCCGCGGGGAGGCGGGAGAAGGCCCGCGCCCCGCTCCGAGACAAAGCCTCGGCGAGGCTGGCGCTGATTAGTCCACGCGGGTCAGGTAGCCGGCACCCATTGGCCTCTGCTCCGGTGCACGAGCGCAGTCCTCTCTGGGAGTTGTAGTCCTCCATTGTTGTCCTCGCTGCAAAAATGAAGGGGCGGGTGGGAGGATATTTGGTTTGGGGGTTTTGGTTTTTTGACGTTTTATGAAAAATGACCTTGCGCAAGATGACTTTCCTCTCAGCCTGAGTTTTTTAAGGCAAAAAGGGAGTCGTTTGGGGGGCTGCAGGAATTGGGAACTATAGGGTGCCAGGCGTTGGAAGGTGGGGTGGCCACGCCCTGAAAGCTCGCGGCTGCGGTAGCTCTTGGGAAAAACTGGACTGCTTAGCTCAGCGAAAACTGAGGAGAACCGCGGCGCACTGCTCTGCTATCTAACAATTGGCCCTTTGGTGACCGAGGACACGAACACTAAGCCACTGCTCCCCCAGATACCTCAAGAAGAAGGAGGGGTTTGCCCTCCTGCTATTTCCTTGGGCGTTTTCTAACGATAATGTTTAAAAAGAGAAACAAAATTGCAGCAAGGTCTTTGCAGGATAGAGATGTCATTGTCTGCAGGGTATGTTCAAAGAATCAGTGGAATGGTTTAGAGAAACATATCTGGGATCTGTGAAGCCAAGACGTCTCCGTCCATGTAGGACATCTGGGCCTTGGAGCAGCGTCGAAGACTGTGGTTTTGTTAAATAGAGCTATGGGGTGAGATGCCTGCTAGAAATTCATTGTCTTTCCAGCCTGCCTTTAGACACTATGAAGTCAGTAGTTTTTCAATTCGCTGATTTCACTGACTAGGTGGCTGGCGATTGCAACCTTTAAAGAGCCTCAGGATTTAAATTTTTAAATAGGGAGGGCATATTCGTGGGAGAAAATTGGATGGGCTCAAATCAGAGTGGCACGCTTTTTCTCCGGGGTTAGCTCACTTGATAGATACTGAGCGTCCCCAAAACCAGGAGCTAGAGACACAAAAATGATTATGAATTAGCTCCCTGACCTCCAGGCCCTTGCAATTGGGTGAAAAGTGTACAAACAATAGAGTGTGGTAAGCACCATTACAGAGGACATGTAATATCAAGTCATCATTGTTAGTTTACGCTGGAGTCAGTACACATCTCTCAGTCGTAAATAAAAGAACCAAGCTGTGTAAGAAGACCCCTCTACCCACTCTCAAAATAGATTTTTAAAAATGTTTTAGGGCATAATCACAACGAAAGTAGTTCTTTTGTGGCAGCAGAGAGAGTTTAGAATTTAGAATTAAAGGACTTGTTTCAATTAGTCTCTAAGTCTCTACCTTACATTAGCTGTAGAAACCTACCCAAGTCATTTAACTTAGTAGAGCCTCAATTCCCTCCCTCAAATCTCCTTCTGCCTACTTGTTGTGGTCAGAATGAAGTGAGATAACGAATGAAAAAGGACTTTCTACATTACACACGAGTGAAACTATCTTCTTGTCTTAGTGTGAGATAATAGTAAATGATTTTATCCTTTCTTCCCTCCTTGAAAGACCTCGGTCAGCCTGACGATGGCTAGCAAAAAGGGTTCTCTCTTGGCCTGGGGATCTTTACTTGAGGTATACGATCTCAAAATGTCCATCAGGGCCGAATTCTCAGGGAGGAAATGACAAGATTTCTACACAGCAAAGCACAAGGAAATGAACTTCCACTGCAGCGAGGAATCCTCAAGCGCCACGCCTGCGGGCTGCTGTCCAGGCTGCAGCCTCTGGCCACGGCAGCAGCCCGCAGTCCATTCTCATTTCCATGAGTCAGCAGCCACCGTGTCTGCGAAGGCCGACGAGGGGCGCTCTGGCCGCACCAGAAGCTCGGGGCGCGGACCATGGGAGCCCCTCTAGGCGCGGCCGGCAGCGAGGCTCTGTGGTCGCGGTTTGGATTTGTGCGCGGGAAGTGGGCGGTGGGCGGTGAAGCGGCCGTGGGCGGCCCCGGGGCCGTGGGTGGATCCTGGGACGTGCCCAATCGAGGTGCGCTATTCCGGGCGCGCACGACCGTCCCCGCCTCTCTCAGCGGGTCTCCGCGCCGCAGAGCCGCCCCTTTGAGCTGCAGGGGGCGGGGCCGGGCGGGCGGGGCGGGGCTGGGGCTGCTGGCTGTGCCCCCGCATTGGTGGCTTCGTTCATCGTCCTGCCGCGGGTGTAAAAGACAGCGGGTGGAGCCAATCAGCGAATCGGCTGGGGTCCTGGCTGGAGCGCTCGCACCGCCCGGTCGCGGCCGTTACTGGTGGCGCGCGCGGGGTCTCTAAGTAGGTGAGTTCTGGGGGGCCGCGCCCGCCGCCGTCCGGGGGCCATCTTGTTTCTCCGGAGGGCGGGAGGGGCGGGCCTTGAGTGCCGCGGCCGGAGGGTAGTCGGAAGTTGCTCCTGAGATTATAGTGCTCATCCTTTCTTGACGCTCCGCCCCGAGCTCGGGTGTGAAGAGCCTGGCACGGCTGGGCCCGGACGGAGCCCGTCAGGTTGGGGATCGAAGGTGGCAGCCTGTTGGATTGGAGCCATGGGTCATGGCCGAGTTCGCCGGTCATCGGAACAGAGCTAACGCTGTGTGCATTGGAGGCGCCCTACTTTCCCTGTCAACGGCTCTCCCTAGGGTGGCATCTTTCTAAGTGAATTCCACTCATGCTATTTTGAGTTGTCGTCTTTGATCAGTAGGCTCGGTGATGTAACCTCTAGGAGGGCAGGGTTAATTTTATGTTTGGTTCATGAATGTATCTGTAAGACTTCAAGTGGTACCAGGTGCGTGGTAACTACTGTTTAGCAAACATAATGGACCCTAGAGGAAAAGACAGTTGTGCTGGTTCAGTTGGCCGGGCGGGGGGGGGGGGGGGGGGGGGGGGCGGTGATGGCAGAAGTTACAATATGGTGAGAAGTGACGGGATAGGTGCTGATCACCTGAGGTGGTCTGGTAACGTGTAAAAAGCATGGGCATTGCAGCCAGAAGCACATTTATTTCTGTCCTTTACACTTGCCTGCTATGTTATCCTCAGCAAATAATTTAATATTTTTAGTCTTAGTTTCCTAAATGCCTGCCTCATATGGCTACTTTCCCTCACACATAACACAGTGTCCAACATGTGGTTGATGCTTGGCAAAAGTTAGCTTCCTTTAAAATGGTGTTTTTCAAACTGTGAGTTGCAACCCAATAGTGAATATTGAAATCAATTTAGTGGATTGCAAATCAGCATTTAAAAACAGAAAAAAAAGCACAGAATGAAAACTCACATATAGTAAGGCTAAGCAGTTTCTCAAAAACTTGTCTATATAAATGACTGTGTGTATTTGTATATACAGATGTTCTCTGAGTTATGATTTTTTGACTTTACAATATTGCAGAAATGCTATACATAATAAATTACATACAACATTCAACCTTTTATTATAAAATAGGCTTTGTGCGATTTTGCTCAACGGTAGGCTAATATGTTTTGAGCACACTTAAGGGACACTAGGTTAAGCTATGATGTTCAGTAGGTTAGGTGTAGTAAATGCATTTTCAATTTATGGTATTTTCAACTTATGGATTTATCAGGATGTAACTGCATTGTAAGTTGAGGAACATTTACTTGTGAACTTGGGACCTTATGATATTTATTTCTTATTTTGTCACAGTCAAAAATATTTTTTCGATGCTTTAGAAGGATAACAACAGAATACTTGGCATAAAGAGAAGCATAAACTCCGTAACTGGCCAGGTTTACCCCAGCTGTGAGTCTCCTCTCTGAGACTCTGTGAACCAGTGATGGAGATAATGTGTTTCCTTCCCAGATCATGGAGGACACTCAAGCTATTAACTGGGAGGTTGATGAAGAGGAGGAGACAGAGAGACCCAGTGACTCCTCGGAGTGTAGCTTGCAGCCCCTAGGGCGACTGCGTGTCTTCAGTAGTGCCCACGGACCAGAAAAAGGTCAGGGGATATGGATGCTGAAGTACTGGTATAGGCCTCTTATTTTTGTGGAGAGGTAGTTGGAGGGTTGTAAGAAACATTTTGTGTGTGTGTGTGTGTATTGTTGTTAATCTTCACCCAAGGATATTTTTTTCCATTGATTTTTAGAGAGTGCAAGGGAGAAAGAGAGGGGGAAAGAAAAAGAAACATCCACGTGAGAGAGAGACATCAGTTGGTTGCTTCCCGCACATGCCCCAACTGGGGCCTGAGATTGAACCTGCAACCCTGGTACGTTCCCTTGATGGGGAATCGAACCTGTGACCCTTCAGTCCTGGGTCAGCACTCTAACTACTAAACCACACCGGCCAGGGTAAAACTTGAATATATTTCAAGGAGATCTGGGACACGGGGTGATTTTACTGTACACTTAAAAATGGTTAAAATGCTATATTTTATGTATATTTTATCACAACAGAAAAAATCCAATATGGCTAGGTAGAGTGTTGACTATAAATAATGCATTGCATATAGTCCTCAATACTTAGATGTCCTTAGGCCCTTTATTTTTTCTATTGCATGTGGGGACCTTAAATGAGTAGCCGGTTATTAAGCAGAAATTTCCCCAGCAGCAGGCCAGGAATGTGGCCTTGGACTCTTTCTACCCTTTAATCCTTAGATTTCCCACTCTACCTTGGAAAGAATGTGATAGGCCGAATGCCCGATTGCTCTGTGGCCCTGCCCTTTCCATCCATCTCCAAGCAACATGCAGTGATTGAAATCTTGGCCCGGGACAAGGCACCTGTCCTCTGGGATTGTGGGAGCCTCAATGGTACTCAAATCCTGAGGCCTCCTAAATTCCTGAGCCCTGGGGTGAGTCATCGTCTGAGGGACCAGGAGTTCGTTGTCTTTGCTGACTTGCCCTGCCAGTACCATCGCCTGGATGTTTCCCTGCCCTTTGTCTCCCGGGGCCCCCTAACTGTAGAGGAGACACCGAGGGTACAGGGAGGTACTCGACCCTGGGGGATCCTGCTGGCTGAGGACTCAGAAGACGAAGTAGGTAAGTGTGTGTATTGGGAGGGTGGGCAAGGAGATGGGACGGTGAATGTAAAACTGTCAACTTACTCCTTTCTGCTCCTTGCAGATCGTCCTTCTGAAAGGTACATGGTGAAAGAACCAAGGACCGCGTCCTCCCCTTTGGCAACAGTCGTTCCAGAGAGGTGAGTGTTGGGGGCCAGACACCTGAGTCTTCAGAAAGAGAAGGAACCTAGGACTGAAAGATGCATCTCTAAGAGAGAGAATCGTCATGGAAATGAGGGCTGGGAAACTACACATACTCTTTCACTAAGTGAATTTTTATTGAGCACCTTTGATGTGCCAAGTGAAGAACTAATTGCTGGAGACAGAAAACAAATACCTTGTCTCTGCCCTCAAGGAGCTCACAGTTGAGTCAGGTATCCCTTCCTGGGAAATAGATTGTATAAACTCTTTCTCTTCTCTTCCCTTCATAGTGATGAAGAGGGGCCTTCTTCTGCCCCAGATGGCCCTGGGCCACCTTGTACCTTCAACTTGGACAGTGACACAGATGAGGAAGAAAGTCAGCAACCAGCAGCAGGGGAGGCCTCTTCAGCTGCCACAAGAGATGCCACTGCAGAGACAGAGCAACGTAGAGCTGTCACAACTGAAATCCAGTTTGAAAAGGATCAGTCTTCTGGGCAGGAGAGGAACAGTGACACAAGAGTCGAGAGGGACGCAGGCAATGGGGTGATTCTGGAGAGGAGCCAGCCCGCTGGGGAGGACAGTGAGACAGATGTGGATGAGAGCAGGCCTCCAGGAAGGCCGGCTGACGTTCATCTGGACAGGGCCCAGCCTTCTGGCTTCATAGACAGTGATACTGACGTGGAAGAAGAGGGGATTCCCGCGACCCCAGCTGTAGTTCCTGTGCAGAAGACACAGATCTTCCATGGAGTCTGTACAGGGAGTCCTGGGGGACCTGACCTGGCACATCTTCAAGAGAGCCCAGCTGGTAGTGACACAGATATAGAGGACGCTGAGGCCCCACTCGCGGCCCTGGCGCAAAGCCAAGCCTCTGTGCTGAGCGCCAGCAACACAGACAAGCAGGAAGGGTCAGCAGTGCTCACCTTGGCCCATCTGAAGGAGAGCCAGGCCTCTGCGTGGAACAGAAACACGGATGTGCAAGAGGACGCAGCCCAGCCTCCCGCTCTCCATGAGCGAAGCCGGACCTCTGCTGGGAGAGGCAGTGACACAGACGAGGGGGGCGGAAACCTGGTGGAAAAGAGAGACTGTGTCCCCAAGGATTATGCAGACAAAGCTCATTCAGAAAAGAGCCAGCCTCCCTTCAGGGACAGTGATATAGAAGTGGAAGAAGGTAAGAGTTCACCTGGAGTCCACCTGGAGAGAAGCCAAGCCTCTGCCACAGCGGGCTTCAACACACAAGTGGAAAAGGAAGTCCCCCAAGGGCCAGCTGCTACACTTCCGGAGAAGCATCAAGAGCCTGTGACATGGAAAAATCCAACAAATGTGGAAGCAGAAGGGGGCCCTACAAAGCTGCCTGCAGTGTGGCCTCCCCCAGGAGGGGACTGTGGAACAACTGCTGAGGAGAGTGTGTCCTTATCAGCCTCAACTGTGACAGGTGTAAGAAAGAGCCAGCTTCCAGCTGAAGGGGATGCTGGGACAGAGTGGGTTGTACCTGTTCTTCAGCAGGAGAGAGCTCTTGAGGCGGCAGCCCAGGGTGGGTCACCTTTAGCACAAGTGGAGCAGGACCATCTCCTCATCTCAAGGGAGAGCCTAACAGGTCTCTTGGTAGACACGGGTACTGCAGGGGAACCCACCCAGCCACAGAGAAAGGGAGCCCAGCCTCCCAGAGAAGGTGGGAGAGAACCACATGTGGACATGACCAAGGACTCTGGACACAACCATGATGGTAAGTAGTGGCCTGCCCTCCTCCTTTGACTCTTAAGATAAAGAAAGCTTACAGGGTGACTTAGTCCATTCAAGCTTCTATAACAAAATACCACAGAATGGCTGCCTTGTAAACAACATTCATTTCTTATAGTTCTAAAGGCTGGAAAGTCTAAGATCAAGGCACCAGCAGATTCAGTGTCTGGCAGGGGCTCTCTTCCTTGTTTATAGGTGGCCTGCTTCTGGCCATGTCCTTACTGGCACAAGGGTGCTCTTTGTGGTCTATTTTATAAGGGCACTAATCCCATTCCTGAGGGCTCCACCCTGAGGACCTAATCACTTCCCAAGGGCCCTGCCTTCTAATACCATCACTTTGGGGTATTAGAATAAGAATGTGGGATGGATTCTTCCCAAAAGCGCCCAGATGTGGTCTCTGAAAATGGTTCACTGTTCACTTGACCCAGAAAACCCCACAAAATCATGCAAATCAAGAGGTTCAAATCTTTGTGTTCACCTTAAGAACACTCAGGCCATCAAGGGTATGCATGTCTGAAAAGCCACCAAGTACCTGATGGATGTCACTTTACAGAAGCAGTGTGTGCCATTCTGTCGTTACAATGGTGGAGCTGGTAGGTGTGCACAGTCCAAACAGTGGGCCTGGATGCAGGGTCAGTGGCCCAAAAAGTGCTTAATTTTTGCTACACATGCTTAAAAATGCAGAGCAGTGCGAACTTTAGGGTTTAGGTGTAGATTCTCCGGTCATTGAGCACATCCAGGTGAACAAAGCCCCCAAGATTTGGTGTAGAATTTACAGAGCTCATGGGCGGACTAACCCACCCATGAGCTCTCTCTGCCACATGGAGGTGATCCTACTGAAAAGGAACCTCCTAAACCAGAAGTAGAGGTTCACAGAAGAAAAAAATGTCACAGAAGAAACAAAAACATAGGGCCTAGGAGTAAATTCAGCATACAGTAAATACTGATAAAAGTTTTTAAAAAAGAATGTGGGTGGGACACCCATTGCATAGGGGTTTGGGTTGGAGAGAGAATAGTAGAGAAAAGTAAGGTGTTATGGGTCAGGTATGATTTTTTTGTTATTCTGTATTTCTCCCCCACCAGATTCTAAAGATCTAGACCTACAAGCTACCCAGTGCTTTGTGGAGAGAGAGAATCTGAGCCTGGAAGGTGAGGACATCTGTGTTGTGGGGATGCTGTACACAGCATTGGGAGATTAGACTGGTGGTCCTTGAAGGGTGAAAGCTGGCAGAGGCAGGGCAGGAGACTGAGAATGGGCTGGAGCTCTGTGGAGGAGCTGTGCTTAGGCCACCTTTTCCTGTGCAGCGGTCCCGAGCATGGAGGACGAGCCCACCCAGGCCTTCCTGTTTACTTTACCCCAAGAGCCTGACCCTTCCCATTGTAGCCTGCAGGCCCCAGGTATAAGAAACTCCCCTCCTCTGTGCCCCTAACTTTGCAGAAAATTTTGTTTTCTCCTTCTACACATTTCTTTCATATTCTTTGATTATTTTGCTTATGTTATTAGGGAGAAAAAAAAGTCATATTAAATTAGACCTATAGAGCAACTTGTCTAGCATAATTTTTACACTCGATCTTAGCCAAAAGACTGAGAAGCATTATCTACCCTAATTTTTAAGAGGCTGCTGTGAGAGCTTTTATATAAAGGTGTGGTCTTACTTTTTGAGGCAAACATTAAAGGTTACAACTATCTTTCTTATTCCTAGCTTTTCTTTAATAGCTCATATAGAGTTATTGTTCATAAATTCCTCTTAATCCTTTCTCAACCTGTCACCTTCTCAATCTCCCTCCCTCTCTCTCTGTCTCTCTCACTCTCTCTGACTCTACTTCCAGGTGCCCTGGATGAGCCATTGGAGATCTTGGCTACACAGCCATACTGTCTAAGAGAGTCTGAGGCCTCTGAGACCCAGCCCATTGCTGCCTACCTTGAGGCCCATGGGTCTTGCCCCTTTTCACCTTGGCCAACACCTCGAGACCAACATCCAGAAAGCCCAGATCACGCAGAGCCGTTGGGGATTGAAGACAGAGGGCTGCAGACTGCGGAGAAAGGCATGGGTACACCAAGAGAATCAGTAGAGAGGGTGACCCTGGGCAGAGGGCCATTAGAGAGGGAAACTAAAAAATGCCACCAGAAGGATTGAGAGAAGATGTAATGGGAGAGGAAGAATTAACCAGGGTGATAAAGGACAGGGAACAAAAGCAGGTGTTAGCTAGAAAGACTCAGAGACAAGAGTCTGATAAAACTGAAAAGTGCAAGTATGGAAAGGGATATGGAGAGTTTGAAGGTAGAAATTGAGACACTCAAGAACTACAAGTGGTAGTAAAGCAGACTCTTAAGAGAAGTATTTGAGAGAGAAGCAGAGTAACTAGCACCAGAGAGACAGGGTGAGCCAAGTGGGTTAGAAGTCAGCGTACCCAAAGTAATACTAGAGGGAGGCTCATGGAGATGGGGACGGAGAGAGGGAGCTGGGACCAGAAAGGGCAGGCCTCCAGTCCAACACTGGAGCCTGAAGGAGGGTCAGGGGACTGAGAGGGACTAGCTTTAGCCTGGATAGCTTCTGGGAGCCAGTCAGGTGGAGAAAGGGGAGTCCTAGGAGGCAGCAGAGAGGTAAGTGAAAGCAGAGGGGGACGGACCCAAGCTGTTACACAGCCTCGTGATAACCCCAAGTAACTGCCTGCTTAGACCTCAGCCACACTTGTCTTTACTTCTGTCTAGGCCACAGTTGTAAGATGCCACCTGCTGAGAAGCCGTCTAGGGTGAGAGCTAGGGTGAGAGCTATTTTCTCTCCCGCCCCTCCACTGCCCCTGGACAGACCTTGCTTTCATCTGCTCTTCCCCACCTTCCCCGCTGTGCTCACCTTCACCAAGCCTTAGCTGGCTTCTGGCCCTTGCCTTGGCACCTGTTTCCCAGCTCTGTCTCCCTCTGCCTAACTCAGAAAGAACACCCCTTCGTGTCCCTTCCCTCTTTCCCCAACCATCCATCATCCACATACTGAGAACACTGTCCTGGCCTTATGGGGAGAGGTCTGTGGGAAAGAAGACCGCTCCTTCCTGGGACGTTCCCAGTCTAATGGAAGATGGTCAGAGACAAAGAGAAGTGCCACTGAGTATACTCTCACCATAACAAGTATCAGAACAGTGTCCAGTCCTGTCTCTCTCCCCTCTGCCTCTGCCTCCCTCACCTGCTTCTATTTCTCCCCAGGGTGATCCAGAATCCCTAGATGCTTGTTTGCCTCCGGCAGTACCTGAAGCCTCAGGCCCAGTCCAAAGCCCTCTCATCTCTCAGCCCCAAAATCATCCTGCTTCTCAGCCCTGCTTTGCTCCCTCTCCACCTTCTTTAGAGCCACTCATTCCCAGGGCCGGGCAAAATGAGAGTCAGGAAGTTCCAGAGAATCCCTTGTCCTCAGAGCTGGACCCTCTTCATGCAAAACCTAAAGTCAGGCCCCAGGGGTGCTCTAGGATGATACCCTCTCCAGCTTCTTCTATATCTCTGGAGCCCCCCCCTACCACCCCCACAGACCAGCCCATCAGCCCTGAGCCCACATCTCAGGCCACTCGGGACAGGACACATAGGGCCTCTATCAAGGCCCCTGAACCAAGTGTCCCCACAGCTGCTGAGCTCTACCCTACCACCCCCACAGACCAGCTCATCACTCCTGAGCCCACATCTCGGGGCAAGACACAACGAGCCTCTGTCAAGACCCCTGAACCAACTGTCCCCACAGCCCCTGAGCTCCACCCTAACACCCCTAAAGAGCAGCCCATCACCCCTGAGCCCACATCTCAGGCCACTCGGGACAGGACACACAGAGCTTCTGTCAAGGCCCATGAACCAACTGTCCCTACAGCCCCCACAGAGCAGGCTATCACCCCTGAACCCACATCTCAGGCCACTCGGGGCAGGACACATAGGGCCTCTGTCAAGACCCCTGAACCAACTGTCCCCACAACCCCTGAGCTCCACCCTACCACCCCTAAAGAGCAGCCCATCACCCCTGAGCCCACATTTCGGGCCACTCGGGGCAGGGCACACAGAACTTCTGTCAAGGCCCATGAACCAACTGTCCCCACCGCCCCTGAGCTCCGCCCTACCACCCCCACAGAGCAGGCCATCACCCCTGAGCCCACATCTCGGGCCACTCGGGGCAGGATACATAGGGCCTCTGTCAAGACCCCTGAACCAACTGTCCCCACAACCCCTGAGCTCCACCCTACCACCCCTAAAGAGCAGCCCATCACCCCTAAGCCCACATCTCGGGCTACTCGGGGCAGGACACACAGAGCTTCTGTCAAGGCCCCTGAACCAACTGTCCCTACAGCCCCCGAGCTCCGCCCTACCACCCCCACAGAGCAGGGCATCACCCCTGAGCCCACATCTCGGGCCACTCGGGGCAGGACACATAGGGCCTCTGTCAAGGCTCCTGAACCAACTGTCCCCACAGCCCTGGAGCTCCACCCTACCACCCCTAAAGAGCAGCCCATCACCCCTGAGCCCACATTTCGCGCCACTCGGGGCAGGACACATAGGGCTTCTGTCAAGAGCCCTGAACCAACTGTCCCCACAGCCCCTGAGCTCCACCCTACCACCTCCAAAGAGCAGCCTGTCACCCCTAAGCCCACATCTCGGGCCACTCGGGGCAGGACACATAGGGCCTCTATCAAGGCCCCTGGACCAACTATCCCCACAGCCCCTAACCTTGAACCTCCCACCCCTACAGACCAGCTTGTCACTTCCAAGGCCGTAGCTCAGGGTGGTCAGAGCAGGACACTGAGGTCTAAAATACGCTCTGTGCCAGTTTCTACCACCCCTGACTTCCAGTCTCCTGTCCCCACAGACCAGCCTATTCCCCCTGAGCCCATACCTCAAGCCAATTGTAGCAGGAGGCAAAGGGTCACTAGGAAGCATGGGTCCCTTGTAGCTCCCATTGTCTGTGAACCCTGCTCTGCACCCCTTGAACCTAACTCCTGGTCCTCAAGGAGCCAAAGGCGAGGAGCAGTGAAAGCAACTGAGTCCCTTGGGCCCATTCCTGAGCCTGCCTTTGCCCAGCTTCTTGAGGCACCCACTCATGCTCCCCAGATCCAAAAGGTAGAGGCAGCAGGTAGATATGAGTTCACCCCAGAGTCCCAGTCTAAGGCCTTTCAAGACCGCAAGAGGCCTTCAGATACTGTTGATTCACCCCCACTTCAAAAACGGCTGCAAAGACACGTCCCTCGGAAGACAGTGTCCATCAAGGGAGTGGAGGAAGAGCCCACAGAGAAGCCAGGGAAGGAAGAGGTAAGGAGAGAGCTGGGGCTGCACAGCTGGGAAAGGGCTCGGGGGCTTAGAAACTCCCACCAGGATCCTTCTCAATCCCAGGATATAGTGATGCCAGGATCCGGCAAGAGAAAGAAAGACCAGGCTGAGGAAGAGCCCAAGAGAATGCCGGGCCGCAGCCTCCGACGGACCAAACCTAACCACGAGTCCACAGCCCCCAAAGTAGGAGAGAAGGGGTCTGGGGATTCATGGGAGCAGATGTGGGGGGATGGGAGGAGACCTGGGGGACTTGGGAGATAAGCACCGGTACATGGGTTGCTGTGACCAACGTAGGCCAATCCCCTCCACAGGTGCTCTTCACAGGAGTGGTGGATGCCCGTGGAGAACAGGCAGTGCTCGCCCTGGGGGGGAGTCTGGCCAGCTCGGTGGCAGAGGCGTCCCACCTGGTGACTGATCGAATCTGCCGGACAGTCAAGTTCCTGTGTGCTGTGGGGCGGGGGATCCCTATCCTCTCCCTGGACTGGCTGTACCAGGTGAGAGGCCAGGAGATGCGGACAGACCCCCGAGGACCCCTCACGCGTACTCGAGAGGGGCGCAGGGAGACAGAGTGAGGTGAGGCCTCCTCCAAAAACACTTTGTGAGTCCTGGCTGGTTGCTCAGTGGTTAGAGCGTCAGCCTGTGCACTGAAGGGTCCTGGGTTCGGGGCCAGCCAAGGGTACTTACCTTGGTTGCGGGCTCGATCCCCAGCCCCAGTCAGGGCAAGTTTGGGAGGCAACCAGTCAATGTCTCTCCCTTTCACTCTCTCTGAAAAGCAGTGGGAAAAATGTCCTCGGGTGAGGATTACACACACAGAAAGCACTTTGTGAGCGCCCCATAAATGCTAGGGAGCAGAGCTGGGTGAGGGCAGGCCTCAGCTCCGACACCCACTGCTTCCACCCTTAGTCCCGCAAGGCCGGTTGCTTCTTGCCTCCGGATGAGTATGTGGTGACTGATCCTGAGCAGGAAAAGAACTTTGGCTTCAGCCTCCGTGACTCCCTGAGCCGGGCTCGTGAGCAAAGGCTTCTAGAGGTAAGGGACTTCTTCCCTGTGCTCCAGCACTCCTTCCAGAAGTTTCCCAGCAGTGCAGGGCCTCTCAGCGGGGCTGTCCACTGTCTCCACCATTTCCTTCCCTTAGGGCTATGAGATTCATGTGACCCCTGGAGTCCAGCCACCTCCACCTCAGATGGGAGAGATCATCAGCTGTTGTGGAGGCACTGTCCTACCCAGCATGCCCCGGTCCTACAAGGTATGGGGGAGTCTGTTCTGGATCTGGGGAGGTACAGATGAAAACACAGTAGTGAGAGGTGGGGGAAGACCTATGGTACAGAAAGGGATAGGAATGACGGAGGAGCTCTGCTGATACCAGTTAGACTTCGTTTTATTTTGCATTTTATTTTATTTTTTTAAATAGGTTTTTATTGATTTTTATTTATTTATTTGTTTACTTATTTATTTGAGAGAGAGGAAGGGGGAGAGAGAGAGAGAAACATTGATGTGACAGAGAGCCATCTTTTGTATTTTAAAGAATTTCAAATAGCCGGGCCGGTGAGGCTTAGTTGATTGAGCATTGTCCATGCACGAAGAAGTTGCCGGTTCCATTCCCTGTCAGGGTACATGCCTGGGTTGCAGGCGTGATCGCCAGGAGGGATGTGCAGGAGGCAGCCGACAGATGTTTCTATCTCAGTCTCCCTCTCTCACTAAAATCAATAAAGACATACTTAAAAAAAAAGAATTTCAAATATACACAAAAGAAGAGAAAAATGCAGTGACAATCACTCAGGTTCATTTAGATGTTGCCACATTTGCTCGCTCTATCGCTTTTTCCTTTGTCTTTGTCTTTGCTGAAGTATTTTAAATAAAACCACAAACACCTATTATTTCCACTATATTCTTAAAGTACACATCTCTAAGAAGTATGTACATTTCCTTATAATCACAATGCCATTATTTATCCATAAAAAAATTAACAATGGTTTCTCAGACATTTTTTTATACTCCATTAATCAAGTTTCTCTAGTTGTCTGAAAATGTCTTTTTACAGTTCAGTTCAAGATTCAAACCAGGTCTGAGTCTTGCCGCAGTTGTTATATCTCTTAATTCTCTTTTACTCCAGAACAGTGATTTTTCAATCTTTTTCATATCATGACACAATAAGCTAATTACTAAAATTCTGTGCATACCAAAAAATATATATATTTTTGGCTGATCTGACCAAAAAAATAGGTATAATTTTGATTGATTTACAAAAAATAATAGTAATTATCTACCCTCTTTGCTCCAAAGTGACTTTTTAAAAAATCAGGTGCCGCCCGGCCGGGCGTGGCTCAGCGGTTGAGCGTAGACCTGGGATCCAGGCGATCGGGGTTCGATTCCCGGTCAGGGCACATGCCCGGGTTGCGGGCTCGATCAATGACTCTCTCATCGTTGATGTTTCTCTCTCTCTCTCTCTCCCTCTCCTTTCCTCTCTCTCTGAAATCAATAAAGATATATTTAAAAAAAAAAAAAAAATCAGGTGCCTATACTTGAATATAAGGATTTCTGGTACCAAGAATTAGCCAATCAGATGCAACCTTTTTATGCAATGTGACCAGCAAGGTGCAACTCTATTCTATGACCTATCTCTTTATGGTTCAAGACAGGGCATTCACACCAGACAGCTATTGTTGTGTTGGCTGTTGTCATTTTTCAATTTGACAATCTAAGGGAAAAGAGGTCAGTGCCCCTCACTAAATAGTCAGGTATTGCATGTTTTAAAAATTTTTGTGACACACCAGTTGAAAATCGCTGCTCCAGAGCATCCCCCAACCCTCTCAGCCTTTTTTATACCATTGACTTCTTGCAGAAACTAGGTCAGTTGTTCCTCAGGCTGGATTTTTCTGTTTGCTCCCTGACTGTATCACCTATCTTATTCTTCTATCTTCTATATTTCCTGTAAATTATAAATAATTTTATTTTATTATTATTATTTTTAATATATCTTTATTCATTTCAGAGAGAGGAAAGGAGAGGGAGAGAGAGACAGAAACATCAATGATGAGAGAGTCATTGATCGAGCCCGCAACCAGGGCATGTGCCCTGACCGGGAATCGAACCCCAATGACCTGGATCCCAGGTCGATGCTCAACCGCTGAGCCACGCCCGGCCGGGCAAATTATAAATAATTTTAAAAGCTTGAATAAATTCAGGTTCAACTTTTCTGGCAAGAGCACTTGACACACAGCACAGTGTGCGTCATATGGCATCGTCTCCGGAGCTACTGTTCTAGTGATGTCTGGACTGATGAGTGGGCCCTAAACATACTTCTAGGGGTTTTTTTCCACCCTGACTTTCTGTCTTTGCTGCCTGTCTTCCCCAGCCTCAGAGAGTTGTGATCGCATGCTCCCAGGATGTCCCTCGATGCACCACGCCATTTCGGGTTGGGCTGCCCATCCTCTCACCTGAGTTCCTGCTGACAGGAGTGCTAAAGCAGGAAGCCAAGCCAGAGGCCTTTGTTCTCTCCCCATTGGAAATACCATCCACGTGAAAGCCCCACCCCAGTACTCTTTTCCCTCCCAGACCAATAAATAGTTAGAAAATATTTGGGAAAAAGAACTTAGGGCTTTAAAAGGATTGGGGTGTACTGATCTGATTTGTCTTGAAACATGGGTAGGGCTGAAAAGGCTTATGGGAAAATAAAGATAGGGAGATTGGGAGCCACAGATTTTCTTAAATGGCCATTTAAAGTTGGTTAATCTTGCCCTGGCCTATTTGGCTCAGTAGTTAGAGCATCAGCCCTTGAACTGAAGGGCCCCAGGTTCGATTACAGCCAAGGGCACATACCTTGGTTGCAGGCTCCAGCCTCGGTCGGGGTGCATGTGGGAGGCAACCAATCGTCTCTCACATCCATGTTTCTCTCTCCCCCTTCCACTCTGAAGAGCAATGGAAAAAATATCCTTGGGTGAGGGTTAAAAAATAAATAATAAATAAAACAAAATTGGTTAATCTCATGCTCAGATATCGTAAGTGTATCTCATCTTTAGGTAGACTGGTGTACCTACTGCTCGGTGTCCTGCCTCCCATTTGGAAGCTCTCTTTTTCTTACTAGGATTCTTACTTACCCTCCAAACCATAGTGGGAACAATTTTAATGTCAGAAACTTGAAGGCATGCTTGGAGTGAGTAAATCTGAGGGTGGAACCATGGAATGCTATAAAAATATTTTCCTCCCTTCTAGCCCCATCTTGTTAGATGCATCCTTTAGCTTGGACTTTGATCAAGTCTCTGCACTTCCTCGGGCCTGCTTTTCCAGTGTTAATAAAATTAGAACTTAGGCCCAGCCAGTGTGCCTCAGTGGTTGAGCATCAGGCTATGAACCAGGAGGTCAAGGTTCAATTCCAGTCAGGGCACATGCCCTGGTTGCAGGCTCGATCCCCAGTAGGGGGCGAGCTGGAGGCAGCTGATCAACAACTCTCATCATTTATGTTTCTATCTCCCCTCCTCTCTCTGAAGTCAATAAAAATATATTTTTTAATAATAATAAAATTAGAACTTAGGCTTAACCTCTATGATAAATATTCCCTCTGTGCCTTATAGCACAGTGCAGTTTTTTGGTTTCATTTTTGTTTTTTATCCTCACATGAGGATGTTTTTCTATTATTTTAGAGAGAGAGGAAGGGGGAGAGAGAAAAACATCCATGTGAGAGAGAAACATTGATCGATTGCCTCTCATATGCCCCATCCGGGAACGGAACCCGCCACCTTTTGGTGTATGTGACAACACTCCAGTGAACTGAGCCACCGGCCAGGGCAGTGCAGTTTTTTTCAATATGATATTTCCTGAACAAGTTTTAAAGGTTGGTTGGTTTCAAGGACATGGAGAAATTAGAACCCTTATACATTGCTGGTAAGAAGGTAGAATGGTTCAGCCCTCCTAAACAGTTTGGTGGTTTCTCAAAAAATTAAACATAATTACCAAATGACCCAGCAATTCCACTTGTGGATATACACCTGAATTAAAACAGATGTTCACAAATACTTGTACACAAATGTTCACATAAACAATTTTCAAAGATAGAAACACAGATGTTTCAGATTGTGCCCTACCCATGCAGTGGGTTGTCCAGCTGTGAAAAGGGATACACTGTTGATGCTACAGTGCTGGGAGGGTGAACGTCAAGGGCATTGTGCTAAGTGAGAGAAGCCAGACACAAAAGGTCAGATTGTCTGCTTCCACTTATAAAGTACCCAGATAGGTAAACCCATAGAGATACAGTAGATTGCCCAGTCAGCGTGGCTCAGTGGTCGAGCCTGTGATCCAAGGGATCCCAGTTCAGTTCTCAGTTGGGGCACATGCCAGCGTTTCGGGCTCCATCCCCAGTGGGGGATGTGCAGGAGGCAGCCGATGAATGACTCATCACTGATGTTTCTATCTCTCTCCCTCCCCCTTTCTCTCCTTGAAATCAATAAAGATATATTAAAAATAAAATAAAAAAGTAGATTGGTAGTTGCAGGGGCTGGAGGGAGGGAAAATGGAGAGTGACTGCTAATGGGTACAGGGTTTTATTTGGGGTGATGAGCATGCTTTGGAACTAGACAGAGGTGATGGTTGTACATTGTGAATATACTAAATGCCGCTGGATTATTCTCTTTAAAATGTTTAATTTTATGTTATTTCACTTTAATAAAAAAAATTTTGTTAATTAGTTTTGTGCATTTTTCTGCAGGTAAGTTATACTTAAGTTTGGAAAACTTTGGTATAGTAGAAATAGCATAAGCTTTGCTGAACGCTGTGCTGGCTTTTAAATATACCTAATCTTTTAATGTAGTATATTAAGCACAGCCATAAGGGTGTGGCACATGGGCCCAAATAAATGTTCGTTCCATTGCACAGCTCAAAGCCTCACGCCAGGTGAAACTGTCCATGCTCTTGAGGTTCATGGAGTTCCGTACGGTACCTGCTGTCTCAGCCCCATTCAGCATTCTGACTTCATTAAGTGCCTCAATTTAAACTCGTAGAGATTAGGGATTTTTTTCTTAAACTTCCACTGAATCCCACAGCTTATAGCACAGTGTGTCATGTGTCTCTATCAGTCAGGGTCCTGGCAGGAAGCGATGGCACAGTCCAATAGGGATAATTTGGGGAGAGTTTAACAAAGCGAAAATTACAAAGAAGTAGGCAGAGATTAGAGAAATCACAAAGAATATTGCAGTACCCGGTACCTACAGATCTGTGGGGACCACCTCTAAGCCCAAAAGGAAGAGAGGAGGGAGCAGTTCTATAGAGAGCTCCATCGGTAAGAACTGATGTGCTTTGATGTCCATTCAGGACAACTTTCTGAAGCAGAAGGGTGGAGAGAGAATCTGGAAGGAAAACATAAATTGTCTGGTACAATATACGGTGGAACCTTGGTTCTTGAGCTTAATTCATTCTGGAAGGCTGTTTGAGAAGCAATTTGTTCAAAAACCGAATCATTTTTCCCCATTATAAATAATGTAAATTGAATTAATCTGTTCCAGACCCCCAAATAACTCTTGTTTTAACCTTTCTTATACAATACATGTCTAATGTACTGTTTAGTCTATAAGTAAACACTTTAAAAGTAAAAAGGAAATTAAATGTACAGTAAAAAGTAAAAATTTATATACACACTAGAACTTACCTTTTTTTAAGGTTTTTTTTGGTATTGATTTTTAGAGAGGAAGGGAGAAGGAAAGAGAAACATTGATGTGAGAATGAAACATCAACTGGCTGCCTCTTGACACCCCCTACTGAGGATCGAGCCTGCAACCTGGGTATGTGCCCTGACTGGGAATCGAACCTGCAATCCTTTGGGTGCAGGGGGATGACACCCAACCAACTGGGCCACGCGAGCCAGAGCTAGAACTTACCTTTGATGTTGAGAGCTGCTGATGACTGAATGAGGAGGAGGGATGCTACTGTTTGGAGGGATGCTATTGTATGTCCCTTCCATGAAACGCCAGGTAGCTATTCTGGGGTTCTTTCCCTTTCGCCTCTTCGCTCCACTAGAACTTGCTTCAGGCTCAAAGCCTCAAAGTCTCTTCCAGCAGCAGACTCAGGCCACAGTTTCTTCCAGGCTGATTGCATGGTCCTGGGAGACACTTCCCCCCATGCTCTGTCTATGAGCCTCAAGCAGGTGAGGATATTAAAATGTTCCTTCCAGAGCTCCCTGAGGGTTAAATTTGCTCCAGAGGTCACCTCAAAACACCTCTGATACAGTGCCTTTGTGTAGAGCTTCTTAAAGTTAGAAATGACCTGCTGGTCCATGGGCTGGATGAGAGGAGTTGTGTTAGGTGGCAAGAGCCTCACAGGATGAAGCTGTCCTCCTCCACCAGCTTGGCTCCACGCCTGGAGGGTGGGCGGGACTGAAAACAGACACCATGGGTCCCAGCTGCCTGCAGCTACTTCAGCCAATTAAGCAGAGACAAGGTTGAATCATTTGAGCATTTATTCCATTTTTTGAGGGCAAATGGGAGAGCAGTGGGATTTGTCCACATAACATCTGCTCTGCCCTTCCCTTATTATATGGCTGGTTATATAGGGCTGCACGCAAAGGGAAAGGGTTGGGGGGTGGGAGGATGGCTACAGGGGTGTGTCTCCTTCCAGGATCTCTAAGTCTGTTAACAAGGTCATTAATTTTCAATCGCGTTAAAACCTAGTTCCACCAGCTCCTAGGGCCTGTGAATGGTCAGCATTCCTGAGGTAAACTCCCGAGGGGTTCGGGCTCCAGGCACAGCAACCAAATCAAAGCGCATCCTGTCCTCTGTCCGTTCTTTTCTGAGCAATGGACCCATCCAGACCCCAAAGGGTCTCATCTCATTACAGCCCTGCTTTTCCTCTTGCAGCACACCCTCCAGTTTCCCAGGGTCTGTAGGAAAACCTCATACCCGTAGTTAGTAAGGGGAGTCATCATGAAACAGTTCCTGTTAGGTGGCCTCCCGGTTTCACAGTCGCGGTTAACAGAGTATGATCCACATCTCTGCCCCCAACAGGAGTTTGTCCATTACAAGAAGTGCCCTGACTGGCGATGGGTTTTCCCGGAGGTGTTTCTTCACACTTGGGGCAAACACTTCATGTATCCACTCAATAAAAAATTGCCTGGTTACCCAAGCTTTACTGTTAGCCCTGCACATTACATTCAAATTGTTTTTCATGATATTATTTTTCTTGAAAACTCACGGATTTCAGAATGGTTAGCCAGTGATAGCATTCCAGAGGTAATGATGTGCGAAAGAGCGAAGAGAGTCCTTGTGAAAATCTGAGCCCTGCTAGATCTTGGACTCCATTTTCCAGAACTGTGAGAAATAAATGTATTGCTTAAGTCACCCAGCTTATATTTTGTTATAGCAGCCCTGAGCAGACTGAAACAAATGGCCTGCAGGATAATGGAAAATGTACTTAATAGGATATAAAAATAAACTGCAAAATATCACCTTCCCAGTAAACATAAAATGGACGTTAAATGAGATAATGCTCTTAGGAAGCTAGAAGTAGAGGGAATTCACTTTGATAAAAGCCTAACAGCTAACATGGTGGTTAATGGTGAGATGCTAGATGCTTTCCCCATTAGATCAGGGATAAAGCAAGGCTGCACATCTCCCCACTGCTAGTCAACATTATACTAAAGTCCTCAGTAGTAAATTAGGAAAATAAAAAAGAAAATATAGAGATTGGAAAGAAGAAATCAAACTCTTTTTTTACAGATTACATAGAGACTTCTATGAGTCTTTACACAGAAGATTTAAATAATTGACAAAAATAATCTCCTGGAACTAATAAGTGATTATAGCAAGGTCACATAAGGCTAATATACAAATGTAATTGCCCTCCTAAATACCAGCAATGAGAAATTAGAATTTGAAATTAAAAACACAATACTATTTACAAAGGCATAAAAAATGAAATACTTAGATATGAATCCAGCAAAATATGTCCTAGGTCCTTACGTAGAAAACTACAAAACTCTGATGAAACAGTTAAGGAATATCTAAATAAGTGAGGGCTGTTCTATGTTCAGAGGCTGGAAGAGTTAATATGTTGAGCTGTAAATTCTTCCCAACTTGATCTATAGATTCAACACGACCACAATCAAAATCCCAACAGTATTTTGTAGATACCAACAAACTGATTCTAAAGTTTGAATGGGAAGGTAAAAGACGCACAAGAGCCAATACAATACTGAAAGAGACAAGCATGTGGTAAGGCTGACACTACTTGATCTCAGGATTCAGTAAGAAGCCAAAATAATTAAGACAGTGTGAAATTCATGAAAAGATAAACATATAGGGTTTACATTAGACATGGAGAGTAATGAAACCGAAGAGAGAGCCCAGACATAGACCCACACAAATGGGGAGAACTGATCTTTGACTTTGGAGAAATTGCAGCTCAATGAAGAAATGATAGTCTTTTTAACAAGATGCTGGAAATTTGGCCATTCATACGAAAAATAATGAATGTGAACATATATTATTGTCAGGAACCAGCCTGAAAGATGAACAAACCTGAGGTCGAGCGGTGGGAATGAAAGAGACAAACAAGGTTATGGGATCAGGAGGGCTGCCCTCCAATGAGGTGCACACCAAATGGCTTCAAAGCCTTTATTATAGAGTGAGTAACAAACAATTAATAATGAGGTGGGGGAGATACAGAGTAGTTCCTTCAAGGCCCCATGCACACTCTTTCAGAGTAAACACTCTGCCACCTGCAGGAGCTCAGACCTTGGTAACTATCTTTATCTCGGCTTCTAATGGGAACTTGTGGGGAGGGTTGAGTCCTTGGCTCCAGAGCCTCAGGCTACGTGGACCATGTCCAGACACGTAGCGGGCTCTCAATATCAAGGGTCATTGTGGGGAGGGTCGAGTCCCTGCCTCCAGACCCTCAGTGGCATGGACCATGTCCAGACACGTCACCGGCTCCCAACATCTCCCCCTTCTTTACTTTTTAATTTGAGCCAGTGGACTCCTGTCTGCAGCTCTGAGATGCTTTGCATTCCTGCTCGGACACAGACTGGGAATAAACAGAAATATTAACATTATAGCCAACAACATAATACCAGAATAGAATAATGAAGATAAACTATGTCTAGAGATAATATTGGAAAACTTATCAAACAGTTATTTTGCTAAGTCAGCGGATGAGGTATCCAGAGGAGGAGCAGATTCTATAGCATTTATATCAGCATGTAAGCAGACAACATCAATAGATACATTATTTTGACTCCATATCCCCATAAGATGGTTTTTAACCCTATCCCACCCCCGTTCAGAGTGATTATATGGTTTCTTAGTAACACAAAGCCATTGAAACTGAGCATGACATTGCAGGACATTCTAACCTTCACACTTCGAATTTGATTTTCTATAAGTAACAGCTTCTTCTAAGGCATTCATTTAACTTATCCTCTAATTTCTTATCAATTCTTTCTTGAGCTCCCAAAGCATCAGATACATTTTTTGCTAACCCATGAACAAAACTCGCTGTATGTATTTCTTGAGTAAGAGCAATTCCAGCAATAGAAGCTATAGCAATAATAGAAACTAAAGCAGCAATACCGGCTATCAACAGTCCCAGGAATCTTTTAGGTCTCTCCAATAGTTCATTTAACTCTTGCAACACTTCAAGTCCTTCATTAGTACACCAGCGTCCTTGCATCTTAACCGGGAGCATTACAAATGCAGGTTGGTGCAATACCAACAAATCTAGGTTTGCATTAGCACTAGATACACAATTTGTAAGGTTACAATTTACACAATTAATGGTATAATAATCAGCTAATTTCTTAATTAAAACCTTGCCTAACAGTAATACACAAGGAGGAGGAACACAGGCTAAACCTCCTTTAACAGAGTAGTTCCCACTTGGATGATTCTCATCTTTATGTTTCACTATGACAATGTCCGTGTTTGCTACTAAGTTCCAAACATTAGGTTGAACTCGTCCGTGCTCTGTTGTTGGTGGAGTCTCCACAAATCCTCAGCATATTTCCCACTGCGGGGTCTCCAATGCCGCTCAGCTGCTGAGAAACCTTCTGCATCCAAATTTTAAAAATTAAGGGTAAATAAAGAGAGATTATGTATAGTATTAAGAGTAAATAAAAAGAGAGTAAGTAAAGTATTAAGGGTAAACAAAGAGAGAGTAAGTATAGTATGAAGAGAATGTCTCTGTGTGGAACTAGGTTGCCCCATCTTATTTGATTCCTGACTATAAATCAAAATGCTCCTCTTGCCTCAATTCTTCTGGTGGCCCCGCTTACCTAGAGGAGCCCTCGCCTTACCTTCAGCTGCGTCTCGAGGACTCAGGTCCCTGTTCGGGCGCCACTTGTCAGGAACCAGCCTGAAAGACGAACAAACCTGAGTTCGAGCGGTGGGAATGAAAGAGACAAACATGGGAATGAAAGAGACAAACAAGGTTATGGGATCAGGAGGGCTGCCCTCCGATGAGGTGCACCCCAAATGGCTTCAACGCCTTTATTATAGAGTGAGTAACAAACAACTGGTAATGAGGTGAGGGTGATGCAGAGTAGTTCCCTCAAGGCCGCATGAACACACTCTCAGAGTAAACACCCTGCCTCCTGCATGAGCCCAGACCTTGGTAATTATCCTTATCTCGGCTTCTAATGGGAACTTGTGGGGAGGGTCGAGTCCTTGGCTCCAGGCTACATGGACCATGTCCAGACATGTAGCGGGCTCTCAACATCAAGGGTCATTGTGGGGAGGGCCGAGTCCCTGACTCCAGACCCTCAGGTGGCGTGGACCATGTCCAGACACATCACTGGCTCCCAACAGATTATACACCTTTTATGGAAATTAACTCAAATATTAAGTTAATGAGTTATAGATTTAAATGTAAAAAGCCAAAGTTTAAAGCTTCTTGACAAAAACATAGCAGAGTTTGGCAATGAGTCTCATAATGAGAAAACATCAGAATGTCACCAATACAGGAGCATTTTCTAAAATACCTAACTAGTGCTACTCAAAACAGTCAAGGTCAATGAAAAACAAACAATGAAAATCTTAGACACTGTCACAGCCACAAGGAGCCTGAGGCCCTGGCCACCTTGACTCAGTGGTTACAGTGTCAGCCTGTGGGCTGGAGGGGCCTGGCTTTGATTCTGGCCAAGGGCAGGTACCTCAATGTGTCTCTCTCACATAGATGTTTCTCTCTCTCTTCCACTTTCTCTGAAAAGCAATGGAAAAAATATCCTCAGGCGAGGATTAAAAAAATAAAAATCAATAAAAAGAAGAGGAGCCTAAGGAAACATGGTAAGAAATGGAATGTGCTACCTTAGAACAAAAAACGTATTATTAAAACTAAGGAGTCTATTCGTTTGTTTGCTTGTTTTCTTTTTCTTAACCCTCACCGGAGGAAACGCCTCCATTGCTTCTCTGAGAGAGTGGAAGGGGAAGAGAGAAGCATCCACGTGAAAGAGACACACCGATTGGCTGCCTCCTGGAGCACAGAGCCAGGCCCGGGATCAAGCCTGCAACCCAGGCACATGCCCCCAGGCGGAATCAAATGCAGGACCCCTCAGTGTGTGGGCCAACACTCCAACCACTGAGCCAGACCAGCCATGGCAAGGAAATATTTTTTTATTTTTTTAAAAATATATCTTTATTGATTTCAGAGAGCGAGACAGACAGAAACATCAGTGATGAGAGAGCCATTGGAGATCGAGCCCGCAACCCGGGCATGTGCCCTGATGAGGAATCGAACCCCAATCTCCTGGATCCTGGGTGGATCCTGGGTCGATGCGCTAACTGCTAAGCCATGCCCGGCTGGGCAGGAAATTTTTTTTTATTATTGAGTTGTATGAATTCCTTATATATTTTGGATATCAACCTCTTATTGGATTTATCATTTGCAATATGTTCTCCCATTCAGTAGGTTGTCTTTTTATTTTATCGTTTCCTTCATTGTGCAAAAGCTTTTCAGTTTGATGAAGTCCCATTTGTTTATTTTTGACTTTCTTCTTTTACTCGAGGACATATCCAAAAGGTAACACTAAGACTGATGTCAAATAGTATATAACCTCTTTTCTTCTAAGAGTTTTATGGTTTTTGTGTCTTACATTAAGTGTCCAGTCCATTTTGAGTTTATTTTTGTACATGGTGTAAAAAATTTTTTGACCAAAAAATGGGCATTTCTCCAAAGAAGATATACAGATGGCCAACAGACATATAAAAAGATGTTCAGCCCAGCCAGGTGTGGCTCAGCGGTTGAGCATCGACCTGGGATCCAGGCGATCGGGGTTCGATTCCCGGTCAGGGCACATGCCTGGGTTTCGGGCTCGATCAATGACTCTCTCATCGTTGATGTTTCTGTCTCTCTCTCTTTCCCTCTCCTTTCCTTTCTCTGAAGTCAAGATATATTTAAAAAAAAAAAAAAAAAAAAGATGTTCAGCCCTGGCCAGTGTGGCTCAGTTGGTTGGAGTGTCATCCTGTACACCAAAACCTGGCGGGTTCAATTCCCGGTCAGAGCACATACACAGGTTGCAGGTTCGATCCGCAGTTGTGGCACATATGGGACACAACTAATCATTGTTTCTCTCCCACATCAATGTTTCTCTCTTGCCTTCCCTTCCTCTCTCTCTCAAATCAACTTTTTAAAAAGATTTTTTTAAAAAGATGTTCAGCATCATTATCAGGGAAATGCAAATCAAAATCACGAGATACCGGTGTTCACAGTTGCCATTGCTCTCTAACACCTGTGCCGTCTCCAGCTCGCTGAGCTCCAGCCCACGGAGAAGGGGGGTAAGTAAGAGGTCTCTACACCAGGGCTCCTACAAAGCAGGCTGCCCTCAAATCCACCGGTGGTAAAGCACCGAGGAAGCAGCTGGCTACCAAAGCCGCTGGCGAGAGTGCGCCCTCTACTGGAGGGGTGAAGAACTCTCGTTACAGGCCTGGTACCGAGACACTTCCTGAAATTAGAAATTATCAGAAGTCCACTGAACTTCTGATTCACAAACTCCCCTTGAAGCATCTGGGACGAGATATTGCTCAGGACTTCAAAACAGACCTTCACTTCCAGAGCGCAGCTATTGGTGCTTTGCAGGAGGCAAGTGAGGCCTATCTGATGGGCCGTTTTGAAGACGCCGACCTGTGTGCTATCCATGCCAAACGTGTAACATGCCAAAAGACATCAGCTAGCACGCCACATACGTGGAGAACGTGCTTAAGAATCCACTGTGATAGGAAACATTTCATTCTTTTAAAAAAAATATTCTCTTTTTCCTGTTATTGGTAGTTCTGAACTTTAGATGTTTTTTTTCCCATGGGGTCAAAAGGTACCTTAAGTGTATGGTTGCAAGTTGAACATAGGGGACCGAAATCAGGTATTGGCAGTTTTTCCATTTTCATTTGTGTGTGAATTCTTTTAATATAAATGTGGGGACATAAAGCATTTATGCAAGTCAAAATGTTTCAGTGAACAAGTTTCAGCAGTTCAACTTTATAACAATATAAATAAACCTGTTAAAATTTTCTGGACAATGCTAGCATTTGGATTTTTTTTTTTATCTGTGATTTTTTTTTAATTATCTTCAGCTTATGATCACATAATTTACAATTTTGTGTTGATGATCTGTTCTCCTCTACTTTAATCCTTCTAGTGAGCTGGCAAAAGCACCAATACCAATCACACAAATATAGCAATTCTACAGTTGCTTCTGAAGAGCTGTTCAAGACAATCTTGAATTATAACTTAGTCTGACTTAAAGAATTCACAAAGTTTGCTACTTTATCTTGTCCTGCTGAATTTTAAAAGCATCTGACCTTATAGATCCTCTATAAAATGTGAGGTGTTAAATACTCTTTATTTGATATTATATAGAAACCACACTAAAATGCCTTTCATTCAGTAAAAGGCAACAGTTTAGATACAGGGAATTTTAATTAAATTGGCATAGTTAGGACCAAAAAGATAAAATGGACACTGCCAGCTTATCTTCAGCCCTTGTCTTTTAACAGGCTAATGAACACAACTTGAAACATAAGTCAGTCTTGCTGGTCTAAGAGACAGTTAAGAGATTTCCTCAGTATTTAAACATATTAATACAACCAATTCTATAAATCTAAATATAAAACCAAGCTCCTACAGGTTTTGAGGTGGCACTCACCATCTCTGTGAAAAGTTGAACCTTACAAATCAAGACCAATTATATTTTTAGAAGGGGAGATCAGTGATATTACCATCAAAGTTCAAAAAGCTGACCATGTTCATTTAACCACAAGCCAATCTATTTAAATCAGGACTGCCCAAAAGAAATGCTCTGTCAGCCGTTCATTCATGATCTGAATTCTGGTGTATGAGATCAATTTAAATATGGTACACATAAAAAAAGTCATGAGACATTTGTAATAAATAAGGCAGTGGCCAACTATTACTCATTAGTGGCTTTTTTGAGATAAGCTATCAAGTCTGCCCTTTCTGCACTCTTCTTAATGCCAGCGAAGATCATTTTTGTTCCAGGGATATACTTCTTGGGATTCTCCAAATACTCCATCAGTGTAGCCTCTCCCCAGGTGATGCCTTTGTTCTTGTTGGCATCGGTGTAAGAAAACCCAGGGGCCTGACCTGTCTTTCACCCAAACAGACCATGGAGATTTGGCCCAGTCTTGTGCTTGCCTCCCTTTTCCACAGTATGGCACTGGGCACACTTCTGAACAAAAATCTTCTTGCCTTTCTCAACATCACCCATTTTTAAATCGCTCTCGCGTCGCGCGCCACATGAAGGCTCCCACTCGCAAGCCGGATGTCCCACTCTCTCTGGATTTTTTTTGAAACAAGTAAATTTCTGCCTGGCCAGGCGTGGCTCAGCGGTTAAGCGTCGACCTAGGACCCAGGCGATCAGGGTTCGGTTCCCAGTCGGGGCACATGCCCAGGTTGTGGGCAGCCGATCAATGACTCTCTCATCATTGACGTTTCTATCTCTCTCTCTCCCTCTCCTTTCCTCTCTGAAATCAATAAAGATATATTTAAAACAATAAATAAATAAATAAATAAATAAATAAATAAATAAATAAATAAATAAATAATAAAAATATTTTAAAAAAACCTAAAAGCATCAGAATAAACTCTGAACTCTCGATTAACAATAAGGTGCCAATATTAGTTCATTAATTGTAACAAATGTATGAGACTAATGTAAAATACTAATAATAAAGTAGTGAAGGATGTAAGGGAACCCTACTATCTTCTCAATTTTTCTGTAAATCTAAAACTTTTTGAGAGACAGCAAGCTGGCGGCGTAGGTAATCACGCTACCCACCGCCTCCCACAACCACACCAAAATCACAACTAAAATACAGAACCACCATCACCCAGAGCCTCCTGAAATCTGACTGCACAGAAGCCCCGCAACCAGGGAGCTGAAGAAGCACCGAGACGGTAGGAGGGGCGCAGACGCGGGCGGATCGCGGCTGAACCAGGGAGACACAGCCGAGAGCCCACACCCGGGGCTGTGGGTTAAACCCGGAGGAACATCTCTGTGGCAGAGATTTCCAGAAGGAGGGAGGGGTCCCAGCCACAGAGCAGGCCCCCAGCCCAGGGCTCCAGGGCTGGGAAGAGACGTCCCCACAACTTCGGGCTGTGAAACCAGCGGGGACTGTCCCTGAGGGTCGCGGAGGCTGCGGGAGCCCCAGCAGCGCCTCTTAAAGGGCCCGGCACCGACTCACTCGGATGCTCCCTCTGAGCCCAGCGCCGGGCAGCAGCTGGAAAGGACCTGGGACACTTGGGGGGGAACTAACCTGCCTGAAATCAAGGTGAGAGGTGGAGGGCGGCTTCCTCCCCAGCAGAGGAGCTGGTAGAGGCCATGGCTCCTTTGGCGAGCACCCCCCCCAGCCCGCAGGCAGGAGCCATATTTGAGTCGCCAGCACCTGACTCACACCTTTGGCCCTGCCCCGTGATTCAGGAGGCCCCGACCCTCCCCACCTGCAGCTCATCCAGGCCATTTCCAGGGGCTTTTCTGTGCAAGTAGCCTCTCGAGCCTCATGCTTAGGACTTTCCTTAAACCTCTCAAACAAGCAGCAGCGGGCCTCAGCATGCCCCATAACTCTTGATAAGTGTCCCCAGGCCTGGCACTAGTGGCAGCCTGCATTGGTTCATAGCTTGGCCTCTCCTGGGCACCTCCAAGCACAGCACAAGTAGCAGGCAGCTAGTTTACTGTGTAGCTCATGCTGGGTGGCCCTGGGCAGGGCACAGGCAGAGGCTGACTTTGCACCTCCTGGGAGGCCCCAGAGACAGTGCACCTGGTGGTCAGCTTCAACCATTCTAGATTACAACCCTACCACATCCATGAGTGACACACTCAAGGGGGGGACTCAGTGAACACCAGAGCTCCACTGAAGTAAATCCTGCTCCATAGGGGTGTCTCCAGCACAGCAGCTCTTCAGCTGTAGTTGCAGCCGGTCCTCACAGCCGATTTGCCTGGGGGTAAACTTCTCCCAGTGACGCCAACAGCAACCAAGGCTCAACTACAATAGGACAGTGCACACAGCCCACACAGGGGAGCACCTAGAAGGCCCAGCTCAGGTGACTGGGGAGGCTGAGCCACTGGACCCTACAGGACACCCACTACACAAAGCCACTCTAACAATTCCAGGAGACATAGCAGCTCTACCTAATACATAGAAACAAACACCAGGAAGCAGCCAAAGTGTGGAGGCAAAGAAACATGTCACAAAGGAAAGAACAGAAGAAATCTCCAGAAAAAGAACTAAATGAAGTGGATCCAAGCAAGCTATGAGATACAGAGTTCAAAACAATGGTTATAAAGAACTTAGGTAAGCTCAAGGACCTTAGTAAGACTATTATATATATATATATATATATATATTATATATATATATATATATATATATTTTATATATATATATATATATATATATAATATATATATATATATATATATATATCTTTATTGATTTCAGAGAGAGGGCAGCAGAGGGAGAGAGAGACAGAAACACCAATGATGAGAGAGTCATTGGGGATGGAGCCTGAAACCCGGGCATGTGCCCTGACCGGGCATCAAACCCGGATCACCTGGATCCTAGGTCGACGCTCAACCGCTGAGCCACGCCCAGCCGGGCAGTAAGACTATTAAGGAAACTAGTGAGATCATCAGTGACATAATAAAGAACCAGTCAGGGATGAAGGCTACACTAACTGAAAGGAAGAATAATTTACAGGAAATCAGCAGAGTAGAGGACGCTGAGAATCAAATCAGCAATTTGGAATATGGGGAAGCAAAAAACACCCAATCAGAAAAGCAAAAAGAAAAAATAATCCAGAAATATGAAGATAGCATAAGGAGTCTCTGGGACAACTTCAACCGGCCCAACATTCATATTATGGGAATACCAGGAGAAGAAAGAGCAAGAAATTGAAAACCTATTTCAAAAAATGACACAAAACTTCCCCTACTTAGTGAAAGAAATAGACTTACAAGTCCAGGAAGCACAGAGAATACCAAACAAGAGAAATCCAAAGAGGCTCACACCAAGACACATCATAATTAAAATGCCAAAGGTTAAAGACAAAGAGAGAATCTTAAAAGTAGCAAGAGAAAAGCAATTAGTTACCTACAAGGGAGCATCCATCCGACTGTCAGCTGATTTCTCAACAGAAACCTTGCAGGCCAGAAGGGAGTGGCAAGAAATATTCAAAGTGATGAAAAGTGAGAACCTACAACCAAGATTACTCTACCCAGCAAAGCTATCATTTAGAATTGAAGGTCAGATAAAGAGCTTCTCAGACAAGGAAAAGCTAAAGGAGTTCGTCACCACCAGACCAGTATTACATGAAATGTTGAAGGGTCTTCTTTAAGAAGCAGCTAATGAACAAAAGAATCTGACAGACTAAATAGACCCAGAGACATTGAAGCATGCAATAGACTGTCATGTCTCAGAGGGAAGAGGGAAGGGGGGTGGAGGGTGGGAAGAGATTAACCAAAGAAGTTATATGCATATATGTATAACGCATGGAAACATACAATAATGGGGTGAAGGCCTGGGGAAGGGGTGGGAGCAAGGTGCAGGGGGTCAATGGGAGGGGGGGGAAATGGGACACCTGTAATTTTTCAAAAAAAATAAAATAAACTTTTCTACAAAATAAAGTTTACAATAACAAAACACAATGGGTTACTACATATTCAGCAGGTGGTCTAAAATTAGACTGCTAATACCAAGTACACAAAGGAGAAAACTCTGTGCTGATAGCTACTGAGGTCTTCTCTCTCTCTCTCTCTCTCTTTTATGACAAATAGGATTTTTTATTTGTCACCATTGAAAGCCTAAGTTAAACAGATTTTTGGACTGGGGACTCATATCTATCAGCTCATTCACTTTAGCACCTGTCTCATCCCCAGCAGGTTTTCCAGAACTTCGACCTTCACCGTGAAGCTCCATAAATTTTCCCAGTTCAAACTTGGGCCTCTTCAGCATTTGACTTTCTAACAAAGACATTGTGGAGCAGAGGAATAGATTGCAAGCCTTTCCATGTTTCTTCCAGTGCTACCTGGAATCAGTTTATGGGCCACTGCTTTCCAGTCATTTGTCTGCACTCTCATGAGGATGATTTCTATCATCTTCTGCATTCTGTTGAGGAGCATAAGCTGTCTTACTGAATCTGATTGTTTTCAACTTTTTTAGTAAAGCCAACACAAAACAGATGAAGCAAATAACCATCAGTAGTCTTGACAGCAACATGAGCTTCTGCTATGTTGCTTCATCGTCCACTATGTTTTGACCATGGAGCACATTTTGTAACAGGTAAGATCCATGCCATGGAAATTAGGCAGTTTTTGCCCTGAACATCCTCAATAATTTTCTAACAGCAGCTTCATCATTCTACAGATCAGCAAAGCTCACTTGAAAAACACAACCCTTGATGTCATCTGATGGTCATCAGATGGGATTTTGGTTCCTTGCATTCTCATGACAAGTGTTTCCAGCATTTCATATATTGAACACAGCTGGTGCTTTCACGTCACACCAATCTTTCCTAGAGAATGGATCAGCACTTTCCTGTTGGGTCCCTTTTTGCGGTGTTTTGTGAGCACTTGTTCTTGCCTACCACTCGCACATGGGGCCAGAGGCTGAGTAGGTTTTTAACTACATGCTCTTTAAATCTGATGGTGAAAACCTTACTTTTTACATTTGTTTTTTAGATATGTTAGTCTGTATTACAAACAGGTCTGTAAGGGAAAATGTTAACAAAAAAGACCTTAGTGGGTCCCAGCCAATTTGGCTGAGTGGTTAGAGTGTCAGCCCATGGACTGAAGGTTCCGAGTTTGATTTCGGCCAAGGGCAGGTACCTCGTTTGGGGCCTGATCCCTGGTCCCCCTTCCAGGCACATTCGGAAAGCACACAATTGATGTGTATCTCTCACGTCAATGTTTCTCTCTCTCTCTCTTTCCTTCCACTCTCTCTGAAGAGCAATGGAAAAAATATCTGGATTAAAAAAAAAAAATCTTAGTGGTTTCTGGATTTAAAAAAAAGTGACTCTGGACTAAAAAAATCTTCATTTTTTAAAAAAATATGTCTTTATTGATTTCAGAGAGAGGAAGGGAGAGGTAGAAACATCAATCATGAGTCATTGATTAGCTGCCTTCTGCACGCCCCCTACTGGGGATCTAGCCCACAGCCCGGCAGGCACCCCAACCAAGAATCCAACCGCGATCTCCTGGATTCTAGGTGGATGCTCAACCGCTGAGCCACCCCCGCCGGGCAGCGGTTTCTGATTAGTTAGTTAAGTCCAACTAATGAGGCTGCTGAGTAAACTATAGATAATTATAAACTTGGATAAAATAACCTACTGTGACAATACACAAAGCTTTCTACCACAAATATATATATTTTAAAAATATCTTTATTGATTTCAGAGGGAGGACAGAAGAGGGAGAGAGAGGGACAGAAACATCAATGATGAGAGAGTCATTGATCAAGCCCACAACCCGGGCATGTGCCCTGAGCGGAATCGAACCCTGATCGCCTGGATCCCAGGTCGATGCTCAACCGCTGAGCCACGCCCGGCCCGGCTCTACCATAAATATTTTCTCATTTTTATTCTCATGGCTACAAATCAACAGCCTTTGGCATTATTAGAACAAATCTTGTAGCCTTACAGAGTAGTTCTCTGGCCTTCTTAGCAAGTGGAGAAGCAACAACTCAACTTTTAAATATGTTACAGAATAAGCATTAAGTTGTTCTGTGGTAAAACAGTCGCTGAGTTTTCAATCTAACGAGTGTAGCGCGTGACTCAGCTTTGGGTTCTCGGCCGCTGTCTCACCCTTCGCTGTGGTGTCAACTGAGGCTTTAGAGCCTCCGACTCGGGCGGTTTCCAGCCAGGCCCGTTAAAGAAGGCGGGTTCCGACCGCCATTTCCGCAAGAACCGTGAGAGAACTGTGCTTTACACGGCAAAAGCCAGCCGAGGCAGGATTCAACCGACGGGGGCCGCAGGCGCAGCCCTGACGGGGATCCCGACCCCCGACGCGGCCGCGCAGCTTCCGCAGAGGCGCGGGGCGGGGCCCTGCGCCTGCGCGCCCGGCGGGGAAGCCCCGCCCCTGGCCTGGCCCCGGGAGGGAGGCGGGGCCGGGGCGGGGCCGGCGGCGGCGGGAACCCCGAGCCCGCCCCCTCGCGCCCCGCGGCCGCTCGCCATGGCCCCCGCACTGCTCCTGGTCCCCGCCGCCCTCGCCTCTTTCATCCTGGCCTTTGGCACCGGAGTGGAGTTCGTGCGCTTCACCTCCCTGCGGCCTCTCCTTGGCGGGATGCCGGACTCGGGTGGCCCAGGTGAGCCGGAGGGACCGAGGCTGGGCTCGGGGGCCGGGAGGTGGAGCCCGAGGAGAGGGAGCGGGGCGGGGCTTGTCGACCGGGGCTGGGGAGCGGCGGAGGGGAGGGAACGGAGGAAGGCTCCGAGACGCCGCTGCGGGGACCCGCGGGCTAAATGAGGAAGTCAGGGATTGGCGGCCGGGAGAGGCGGGCGGGGAGGCCGGTAAACCGAGTATGCTAAGGAAAGTGCTTTGTAGAGGGCTGTGGAGAGGAGTGTTAAAAAGGGGCCATTTGGAGAAGTGAAATAGGAGGGGAAGGGTGGCCTCTCCCGCCATGCCTTTGTAATGCCCAACAGGAATCATCTTCCCCAGCTCTGAAGGAGGCCAGGGAAAGAGGGAATAAACGGAATGGGGAAGTGGGGTGGGCAAAGCCTAGGGAGGAAGCATTAAGGCTCTTTAAGCATTAAGGGACATAGCAGGGACCCCAAGAGTCAGTGATGGTCAGGGATGTTTCCCACCATCTTCCTGTTCTTTTCTCTCTTTCTCCACCTCCCCCTAGAGGCCGCCCAGGGATGGCTGACTGCCTTTCAGGACCGCAGCATTCTTGCCCCCCTGGCTTGGGATCTGGGACTCCTGCTACTATTTGTGGGGCAGCACAGCCTCATGGCAACTGAGACAGTGAAGGTGTGGATGTCCCAGTACTTTGGGGTTCTTCAGAGGTCACTCTACGTGGCGTGCACTGCCCTGGCCTTGCAGGTAGAGGCCATGGAAGCTGACTGAGTCCCTAAGGGAAAGAAGGGAAAGAGTCTGGGAAGGATGCCCTAGATTGCAGGAGCAAGGACCTTAGGCTTCTGTTAAAAGTGTGGGTTTAGAACTGAGGGTGTTCAGGTCTCTAATCCTAGCTTCCATTCCTCCACAGCACACACCCTACTTTTTGTTAAGAAGGGTGCGCTGCTTGCCATTCCCCAGCATTCATGCCATGTGCATTCTCACCACTTCACTTGTTCATGTCCTGCTTGAGAGTCTCTCCTTAACTCTCCTTCAGCCCTCCCCTTTCTTCAAAAACAAGAGAAGTCTTCCCAGTTAGTACCCAACTGTCTTCTCTGGGTGCTGGGCATAGGCTACTCCGTGCACTGCTCTGGTCATCCTCTCCCATCCTGTAAGTCCTTCAGGGAGACACAGGTCATCCTTACATCCTTGGGACCCCACCCAGCACCCTCCACATGCTGAGTATTTGTTGGTGATGCTCATGATAAAGGTGGGAGAGCTGCAAGCTAACCTGGGGTTGGGGCAGCCTCTGGGTGTAGGTCTCCCAGCCCCTCATTCTTCCCCAGCTGGTGATGCGATACTGGGAGCCAGTTCCCAGAGGCCCTGTGTTGTGGGCAGCCCGAGCCGAGCCCTGGGCCACCTGGGTGCCCCTCCTGTGCTTTGTGCTGCACGTCATTTCCTGGCTCCTCATCTTCAGCATCCTTCTCGTCTTTGACTACGCTGAGCTCATGGGCCTCAAACAGGTGACACTCCCAGATCCTGACTGTTGATCCTTTCTAGAACACCTCTTGCCTTGCCAAGGATTTTCCCCCTCCTCCTCCCAGGCTCTTCTACCTCCCTCTTTTGGCTCCCTTACCTGCCTTTCTTATATGATAGTGTCCCCTCGGGACTCAGAAGGGTGGTTCCTGGGCCTGAGTTACAGAGGAGGGTGCCTGGAAGGGAAGAGGTGACCAAGTTGTGAAAAGGGCTTGACTCCATTTCTAAGCTGCTCTCCCTCTCCTAGGTGTACTACCATGTGCTAGGGCTGGGTGAGCCTCTGGCCCTGAAATCTCCCCGGGCTCTGAGGCTCTTCTCCCACCTTCGACACCCAGTGTGTGTGGAGCTGCTGACCGTGCTGTGGGTGGTGCCCACCCTGGGCACTGACCGTCTCCTCCTTGCTCTCCTCCTTACCCTCTACCTGGGCCTGGCTCACGGACTTGACCAGCAAGACCTCTGCTACCTCCGGGCCCAGCTGCAAAGAAAACTCCAGCTGCTCTCCCGGCCCCAGGAGGGTGGGGCCGAGTGAGGAGCTAACCCTGGTTTCAAGCCTGTGCTTCCTCTCCCCTCAGAATTCAAATCCCTTGACATCCAGGTCCTGGCTGATTCAGACCAGAGGCCCAAATCCACGGACTGAAGGGGCTGTCCCATCCACTCCACTCCCTGGGTCCATCTCCATACCCTAAATTCTGAGTTTCAAGACATAAGGTCCACTTCTCACAAGGGAGGAAGAGGGATGGGGATTTACAGGTCTCCTCACAGTTTAGGGCTTGACACCCCCTGGAGGAGTTTCCTGCCTGGCCACTCCCCGGGCACAGTTACTCGCCTCTGCACCTCGAGGATCCCCTTCTTCACGTCGTGCTCGCACTCCTAGGAGTTGTGCGGGGGTCTGCAGGTTTGACAGTAGCGGCTGCCGGTCGAGGCTCCGCGCTAGCAGCTGGCCCCGCGGCCCCCCTGCCCCCCTCCCCTCCCCTCCCCCGGCCCCGCAGCCCCGCAGCCCCGCAGCCCCGCAGCCCCGCAGCCCCGCAGCCCCGCAGCCCCGCAGCCCCGCAGGCTGGCCTCTTCACCTCCTTAGGCTCCGCCCCTGGGTTCAGTCCTTGAACTTAGTCGAACGGATTCTCCTGCTCTTAGTTCGGGTGTCTAAGGACTACCTGCTCTCCCGAGGAACTCGCGCCGCAGGAAAATAAATCTCAGCCTCCTGTTTCTACACATGGTGCGCAGTCCCTCAGTGCGTCCTAAGCGGCAGTTTGGGAAGAAGGCGAGCCCGAGCCCGGGCGCGCCAGACTCGTGTCTGGGCAGCCACCGCGTCCTCTGGCGACGCGGGGCGGCGGCCACTCCCGGCGGACCCACCCCCGCTTTTCTGGGGCAGCCGGGTCCCCCTTCCTCGGCATCTCCCAATGTCCTCGACGCAGACCACGGGAGCTAAAAAGAGCGGGCAGCAGCTCCGGACGGGGTGAGCCTCCAAAGTGCTGGCTTCGGAGCGCCTCTTTCCGCGCCCCCTGCACGGGTCCCCACCGCCTGGCGGTGGCCCGGGACCCCGCCGCGACAAAGGCTGGCCCCGAGGCAGCGTGAGGACGAGCGGCCGGAGATGGGAAGGGCGGGCCGGGCTCGGCGCAGCTGCTGCTTCCTCCCCAAGTCCCTCGAGGGGCCTGAGTCACCCGCCGCCGCCCTGGGTCGGCGGGCTGGGGGTGGCGGGTGTCTGGACACCTGGGTTTTCCAGGGCTACGGGGCAGGAGCGGGGTGCGGGGCCCTGGGGACCCAGAGCGGAGGGTCACGCGTGGCGGCGGGAAACGCGGAGCCAAGTTCCGCCGGGGTCTGCGGCAGCGCGGCCCCGCCCCTCTCGGGCTCCGCCCTGCGCCCCCTTCCCTCTGCCCATTGTTCTCGGACAAAGCGGTCCCCGCCCCCCGCCGGCCCCAGGTCCCGGCCTCCGTCCCTCCCCCGGGCTCCCTCTTTCACTCCTCCCCCCCCTCGGATCTCCCGCGATCCTCTCTCCTCCTCTTCCTCCCGACGCCTCTCCCGACGCCCTGCTTCTCTGCACCCCTCCCCCGGGGCCCGGCGCGTGAGTTGACTGAGGGCTCCGGGCTGGGGGGGCCTCGCCGCGGGGGGGCCCGGCCGGGGGCGGCCGCCTCTTTGTGCAGACAGCGGGTCGGCGCGGCTGGCGTGGGCGGGGTGGCCGGCACCGTCGGGGCCCCGGGAGAGCGGAGCTGGGCCCGCACGCGCCCGCTCGGGGGAGCAGCGGCGCCGGCGCCCCCCGCGCCCCTGGGTCCCGGGCCGCGCGGGCGGAGGGGGCCGGCGGCGCGCGGGGCCGGGGGTGGACCCAGGGACCTGGGAACGCGCTGGCGGCGCGCGCCGGGTTCTGAAAGTCCCCGGGGGAGGGTATTTCCCTGGCCCGCCCTGGGGCGGGGGTGGGGCGGGAGGCGGGGCCGAGCACAGCTGGAAGGGAGCCGGGCCGCGCGGAGACGCGCCTGGCTGTACCCGCGGACCTCCCTTTCCCCTCTGACCCCCCTTTCCCCTAGACCCCTCCACTCTCCGCCCCTCCTCACCTCCCTGACACCCGCTCAGGTCCCGCAGCGCCCTCTCCAGCGGGATTCCCTGCCCTCCGTCCGCGCTCTCACGGCCCCGGAGTAGTGGGGAGGCCACCTGGCCGAACCCTGTCTCCCGCACCCGCAGCCTCTCTCCCCTCTTCCCCCTCACACCAACTTCTCTGTCCGCCCTTCTCTCCTCGCACATCCTCGGCATGGTCTCTGACATCCAGTAACCCTGAACTGCCAAATCTGAATCTCCACTCTTCCTTTGCCTCACGCCCTTCTCCACCCACTTGGCCCAGAGCCCTTTTTTCCGGCTCTTTCTTGGTTTTCCCCTCCTCTGTGCTGCCTCACCGCCCTGTCCTCTCCCCTTCAGCTCCTCTGGTCCCACCTCTCCCCCCACTTCCTCTTCTCCCATCCCCAGGCTCATCCCCTGGGTCTCTCAGTAGCATCTCCTTCCTGTGCTCTGTCCCCAGTGCTCCCCACCCTCATCTCAAGGCAGCCATGGCCACCATCCCGGACTGGAAGCTACAGCTGCTGGCCCGGCGCCGGCAGGAGGAGGCGGCGGTTCGGGGCCGGGAGAAGGCGGAGAGGGAGCGCCTGTCCCAGATGCCAGCGTGGAAGCGGGGGCTCCTGGAGCGCCGCCGGGCCAAGCTTGGGCTATGTCCTGGGGAGCCTAGCCCTGCGTCTGGGACTGCAGAGGCTGGACCTCCAGGCCCAGACAAGTCTGCCGTCCTCTTGGAGGCCATTGGCCCAGTGCACCAGAACCGATTCATTCGGCAGGAGCGCCAGCAGCAGCAGCAGCAACGCCGGAGTGACGAGCTACTTGCAGAAAGGAGGCCTGGGTCTTTGGAGGCCCGGGAGTGGAGACCCAGCCCTGGGGAGAAGCAGGATCCAAGCCCCAAGGAAGCCAGAGAAAGGAGGTTGGGGGTAGGGGGAGCCCGAGAGTCAAGCCCCAGGCCTTCAGAGGCTCAGGACTGGAGGCCGGGCCCAGGAGAGCCTGGAGATAGGATCTCTAGGCTGTCAGAGGTGCGGAAATGGAGGCTGAGCCCCGGAGAAGCCCCGGACCGGAGTCTGAGACTGGCAGAGTCTCAAGAACAAAGCCCCAGGAGAAAAGAGGTAGTGGAAAGTAGACTGAGCCCAGCGGAGTCTGACAGCCAGCAGTTGGGCCTGACAGAGGCCCATAAATGGAGGCCTGACTCCACAGAGTCTCAGGAACAAAGCTGGATACAACTGGAGGCCTCAGCATGGAGGCTGAGCACAGGAAGCGAACGAAAAGACAGCTCAGAGGAGTGTGGGGGAAGAGAAGACAGGCCAGCTCCAGCGATGGCCCCGGAAGACATGACAGTGCAAGAGGCCCCAGACGGCAGTTCTGGAGGGGTGCAGGCAGCAGACCAGAGCCCCAGCCCAGTGGAGGATGGGGAGCGGGACCTGAGGCTGACCGAAGGGTGGAAATGGACCCTGCATTCTGGGAAGGTTCGAGAATGGACACCCAGGGACACAGAGACTCAGACTCAGAAGCCAGCCCCTCCAGAGTCTGCTGAGAAGCACCTGGGGCCTCTCAGCGCAGAGGCTAGAGAAGAGGAGCCTGAGGAAGAGGCCGGCCCTCAGGGCAGGTCTCTAAGCACCCTGCAGAGCCACAGCTCTGTGCCCTGCCCCCTCCCTCCAGAGGATGCTGGGACTGGAGGCCCTAGACTGCAGGAAGAGGAAGCTGTGGAACTCCGGCCCCCGCCTGCAGCCCCTCTGTCTCCCCCACCCCCAGCCCCACCTGCCCCCCAGTCCCCTGGGGATCCTCTCATGAGCCGGCTGTTCTATGGGGTGAAGGCAGGGCCAGGGGTGGGGGCCCCCCGCCGCAGTGGACACACCTTCACAGTCAACCCCAGGCGGTCTGTGCCCCACACAGCCCCTGCAGCCCCTGCCACTCCAGCCCCTGCAGATGCCGCCTGCCCCGGGGCCGGGAAGAAGCGGTACCCGACTGCTGAGGAGATCTTGGTTCTGGGGGGCTACCTCCGCCTCAGCCGCAGCTGCCTTGTCAAGGGGTCCCCTGAAAGGCACCACAAACAGGTAGGGAGCAGCCAAGCCAGACTTAAAAGCCCACTTGTCTGTTCCTTCTGGGCTCTGAACTCCATCTTTTTTATACCCCTGTATTCTGGCCTTCCTCTGTTAAATCCTGCTGCCACCCTTCCTCCTCCGCAAACACTCCCTGCTTCTCTTAGCCCTCCTTTCCCATTCATTTCCAAGCCTCGAAGATCCTGCCTGTGACCCAGGGCTGTCCCTGGGTGTGTCTCAGGGTGTGCCCTGGCTGCTTACTCTCTGCTCCCTCAGGCTCTGAGCACCCCCGCCCCCAGTTTCTTTCCTTCCTTTCCTCTGAGTCTGTGACCCAACCCAGCCCATCTGGTGGGAGACAGGCCAACAGCCTTGACTCTATAACGGCCGGGTCACCAGGGAGACAGCCCTTACAGCTTTCCAGGGGGGAATGTGGGACAGGAAGCCTGTTGGGGGCGGAAGAGGTGGCTTTGGGGTTCTAGGGAGAAACCGGAGGAAGAAGTGAGTGGAGGAACGTCTGAAAGTCCCAAGGAAGAGGGGACGGAGCTGCATGCGGGCGTCCTAGGATGGAGGAGGGTGGGGAATGGAACAGGGCTGGCCAAAGAGCAAGTCTGCCCCATGGGAGAGACGCACACTGAGGCCATTTAAAATAGGTGACCTCGGGGTTGCACACCCCCAGCTGGGCCACTGCTTCAGACAGTGATCCCTTTTCTCCTGGGACAAGAAAAGCCTTCTCTTCCAAAATACCCCCTCCCTGCCGCCGCCCCCCCCCCCCTCCCTTCTCAGGACTACTGGCTCAGCACTCGATTTTCCCCTCTCTTCCTGCCACCCTGGCCTCTCCCTCCCCTTGGGGTAGAAGAAGAGAGAAGTGATTTGGAGGCACTACTGAGAGCAAGGAGTCCAATGGGAGTTGAGGACTGGGGTGGGGCTGAGCCAGCAGAGGGTCAGAGGTTAAACGAATCAGGGTGAGCAGGAAAGTGGAGAAGCCAGGCTGAGGGCTCCCCTAGCCTGGGCCTGGCCCCACCCCTTCCCTAGTCCCTTCCCTTCACAGCAGTTCCTTTCCAGCTTGAAAGTCCCGAGCCTGGGAAGCCCTTCCTGGTCTCCTGTCCTCATCTCCACACGTGGTGTCCTCAGGTCTGGCTTCGGTGTCCTCAGTGTCAGTGAGAAACCACAGGGACCAAAGGCCTAGGTTAAGCTTGGGGGTTATTTGATCCCCCCATTCATCATCACAAGAAGCTTAAGCTCCCATCCCCGAGCGGTGCCTGAGTCCACCCCGAGCCCTCTGACCAGCAAGGAGGCAGGTCAGGGACTGCAGCATGAAATGCTCAGAAAAGTCACTTCCTACTGAGTTAGAGGCCTTGTGCTTTGGGGGTAGAAAGAGCAAAGGGAGGCATGAAGTTTGGGACCTAAAGCCCAGAGGCATCCGGGTGCGGGGCAGGACCTGCGAGGGTGACCATCCCTAGGTCAGGGAGCTGGGGAGCCGGAAGCAGATCACCCAAACAGGAAGCCTGGGGTGGGGGCCGGAAGGCTGGTGGGCTGAGTGCGGAGCGCGGAGCCCTGGCCTGCCAGAACTACTCAGGATGTGGTGAGAGGAGGAGGAAGGAGGAAGCAGGGCTGCGGTGGGGGTGGGGAAGAGGTCCTGTAGACCCGCACGCCTTCCGCTTTGCCCTCTCAGCTCAGCACAGGCTCTTGAGGGGCTGGCAGGCCCTGTCCCAGCTCTGCCCAACCCCTAGCTCAGGAATAGGAGGACCCCTACCCCCATCCCACCTTTCCTAAATAACTCATTTGCAGGCTAATTCCATCAGCCTGGTTCAGAGAAACCCCAGGCCTGCCACTAGAGCCCAGAGGATGGGCTGTGGCTGGTGCCCTTGCCCAGAGGCCCCTCAGCTGAGACACTGGCCGCTCCTTCTCCAGCCCCCTTGTGACCTTATATAGCTGATGAGAGGAACCAGTGAGTCATCCCCTCTGTACCCCCCTCCTATTCGGGCTGTACATTCCTGGGTAGCCCAGTCAGAAGCTGGGGGGGGGGGGGCAAAGTGAGGGAAGTCAAACATGGACTGAAAGCAATGAAACGGGTCATTTTTCAGAGTAGCTAATAAACTATGGAGCTCGTTATCCCGAAAGGGGATTTGAAAACAAAAGAGAAGTGGGTTCCCAGAAGTTTGGGTAAATCTGTCAGTAACAGAGCCAGAGGTGACCCCTTTTGAGAAGTTAGGATGGAAGGGGCCTGGTTGCTGTCACCTGATTCTGTCAGCCATTTGACAGACTGGGGTCAGCTGTACACAGGCTGGGCTCCCCCCACATTGCTCCCCCAGCCTTGGTCTTCTGTTGAGACCTAAACTGGGGTCTGGATGAACCCTTCCTTACCCAATAAAGCATCTCCCA
This sequence comes from Miniopterus natalensis, assembly GCF_054644295.1. Taxonomy (NCBI): domain Eukaryota; kingdom Metazoa; phylum Chordata; class Mammalia; order Chiroptera; family Miniopteridae; genus Miniopterus; species Miniopterus natalensis. Next base: position 4,720,342 of record NC_142085.1, on the reverse strand, counting down.
TACTCCTGTTGACAGCAGAAACAAGGACAGTAAGGAAGTTATCTGATAGGAGGTGGTTATGGGGAAAAAATAGAACAGGGATAAGTGGAAACCAGAGGTCCAGGAGATGAGGGAATGAATGTGACTTTATAACAGGGTGACTGGGAGAGAGGGAGCCATGGGGATGTTTGGGGGAAGAGTGTTCCAGGCAGAGGGGGAACAGCCAGTGCAAAAGCCCTGAGGTGGGAGCGCTCCCAGTGGGCCTGTGCAGCTGGAGTGGAGGGTGTCCCAGAGGTGAGGGAGTAGCACATGGCAGCATCCTCTAGACTTTGGTCAGGCTCTGGCTTTTGCCCCCAGTAAGATGGGAGCCAGTGCAGGATTTGGAGCTGAGGAGTGACCAGTCCCTGAGTTCCAGGCTCCCTGGCAGCCCATGTGTTAGCAACTTTCTGTCCAGATACCCTCCAGGCTTCTCTTCTTACATCCCAGTCTGTTTGGAGACATGGGATGCAGGGAACCAGCCCCAAGTTTCTCAAAACAGAGGCCAGGGAATTCCTGAGTAGGTCATCTGGACCTTTCCAAGTAGTTCACATGGAATCCTGTCTCCATAATCGCTTTGGCTCCCAGAGTTAATCCCACCCTGCCCCTCTCCGCTGAGCTGCTTAGGAGGGCAGAGGGGATGGGTAGAACCGCAGGAGAACAGCTGGGCTTGTGTTTATGAAGGCGTTCCTATGCCCCCCAGATCTGTCTGGTGTTTTGCCACTGCCTCTGCATGTCCCTCCTGGTGCACTCTCCACCCCCACCCTATGTTTCGGTGGACTTTCCTCTCCGCCCTTGTCACCTTCCCCAGCTGCAGCTTTGGGGACTCAGGGGCTTATCCTTCCCCCTTAGGTGTTGGGGGACGTGTGTTTCCTCTGGGTCCTTCTCTTGGTCTGCCCTTGCGTTTGCCTGGGACTCCCTCCCCAGCCAGCTCAAATCTCACCTCCTCTGGGGAGCCTTCCTGATTGCCCCGGGGTGCCCACAGACCCAGTTCTGATCACAGGACTTTTCCCGTGTTTTTAATTTCTACTTACCCTCTGCCTCCCACGCTAGAGTTAGGAACCTTGGTTCTGTATTCCTTACCCCGGCCACCCAGGCCCCTGCCAACAAAGCTCAGGCCAAAGTCTCATGCTTTTGAAGCTGTGATTGAAGAGGGGGAATCTGGGATGGGAGGGCCGGCATCCAAAGGAAAGCTGGGTCCCGGAGGGGATGGCGAGGGCACAGCCGCGGGGCGCCCAGGAGCAGCCCCGCCCCGCCGTGGGCCGCTGACCCGCCTGGGCCCTCCCGCCCGCAGCTCAAGATCTCCTTCAGCGAGACTGCCCTGGAGACCACGTACCAGTACCCCTCCGAGAGCTCGGTGCTGGAGGAGCTGGGCCCCGAGCCCGAGGCGCCCGGCGCCCCAGCGGCCCCGCAGGACGACGACGACGACGAGGAGCCGCCCGAGCTGCCGGGCGGGCTGCGCACCAAGGCGCTGATAGTGGGTGAGCGGGGGCGCCGCCTGGCGTTCAGAGCCGGCACTGCGGCCGGAGGGCGGTGGGGGGCGCGGCGTGCTGGGGGCTTGCCCCAGGCCCGGGTAACCCGCTCCTTTACCACCTGGGGAAACAGGTCCTGGAGAGCGCAGTGCACGTCGGGGCTCCAGATTTTAAAACCAGCGCTCGTTCTGAGTTCTCTAGTGTGGTTTAAAACAGGGTTTGGGTCAGTCAGGCCTGGTTTGAAACCTGTCCTCTTTTATGGCTGTGACCTCAGGGAAATAACCTGACCATTGGCCTCAATTTATTATTAAAACGAGGTTACTAGCCCTGGCTGGTTTGGCCCACTGGTTAGAGCGCTGGGGGTCTCAGGTTCAGTTCCAGTCAAGGGCATATACCTGGGTTGCAGGCTCCACCCCAGCCCTGGTCAGGGCGCACGCGGGAGGCAACCAGTCGTTTTCTCTGTCTCTCCTCCCTCCAGTGTCTCTGAAAAATCAGTGGAAAAAACATTCTCAGGTTAACCAACATAAAGAAATTAAAATGGGGTTACTAATAACTACCTCCTGGAGTTGAGAGAGTTAAGTAATTTTTATGAAGTCATGGCTGGACATCAAATTACTTAACCTCACTGGGGTTATTTTGAGGCTAAATAAGTTATAAGAATGCGCAGCACAGAATATAAGCTAAATGAGTATGGCTGCTGCTGTTACCGGTAGTAACAAGCGCTGAAGATGTGGCTGATATTAGACGACTTCCTTGTGCCATGGGGCGTGGGTGGGGAAGGCAGGAGGCAGAGGCCCTCATGCTCCATCATCACTGCCTCCTTTCCCACAGATGAGTCCTGCCGGAGGTGACCCTCTTCCAGCACAGGGACATACCTTCCTCCTGCCCAGAACAGAAGATCCTGGATCCCAGAAGATTCAGAGCAGATGACCCTGAAAATGAGCCTGGCAGGGAGGGCAACTAACATCTTCCAACTTGCTTCCCTTATCCTGTTTCTGGGGACAGAGCCCAAACTCCTCCCTCACCCGAAGTCCCCAGTGTGACTGCATGAGGTGTGCTCCTGCACCCTAGGCCACCCAAGTCCTGAGGGGCAGCACAGAGCTCATGGGGGTAGGAGGTGGGAGCGGAGAACCCCCTCCATCTTGGTGGGCAGAGTATACTCTCCCTACTGCCTTCCTTGACTCCCCCCACTCCCTGGCTCTCTGGCTTTAAGCACTCATGTCCCTGGGAGGCTACCCCTGTCCTTTGGCACCTCTCTCCTGCTCCTTAGGGCACTGTCCTTTGTTTACAGCTCCTGCCTCCTCTCTTGACCACAGCCTAGTTTACAAACACTCCCCCTCCCCCCACCCGAGTCCCAGGTTTACAAGCCACGACTATTTTCCATGTCCAGGGGGATCCTCTTCCCTGTCCCCCAAAGTTGCCTCATTGGGAGTGACCTGGAGGTGTGGCTTCCTCCACTTTGGCTCAGTATTACCCACCCTCAGTTTTTCCCAAGGGGGAAGGTGGGAATTTTAACTCCGTGCCCCCATCTGGTTATTTAATTCTGCCCCTCCTCATGGTTCAAAAATGAATTGAATTGCAAGGGTGTGAGTGACTAATGAAGCACCTCAGTTCTCCCCCATTTTTCCTTATTAATTGCCTGTGTGTGTGTTTTTTTAAAAAAAAGACAAAAACAACTTTTCATAATAAAGTGGAGCTCTTTCCAACTCAAATGTTGCTTCTCCTTCTTTAGAAAGAAAAAATGTATGTGGGGGGATGCTCTGGGTTCTTCCCCCCAAGCCTCTGCCACCTTCAGAAGGGCCAGGACAAGGAAGCAGCCATGGCTGTGGGCAGGGAGAAAGGGGGTTGAGGGGGGATGAGTGGGAACTCCGCTGACCTGGAGGAAGGGCTTTGGCCCTGGCCGGTATGGCTCAGTGGTTAGAGCGTCAGCCCGAGGACTGAAGGGTCCTGGGTTTGATTCCAGCCAAGGGCACCTACCTCAACTGCAGGTTTAATCCCCATCATGCACCACCCAAGAGCATCAGGCAACCAATCGATGTGTCTGACACCCATGTTTTTCTCTCCCACTCTCTCTGAAAAGCAATGGAGAAAATATCACTCAGTTGAGGATTAAAAAGAAAGGGCGCCCAGCCGGGCGTGGCTCAGAGGTTGAGCGTCGACGTAGGACCCAGGCAATCAGGGTTCGGTTCCCAGTCAGGGCACATGCCTGGGTTGCGGGCTTGATCAATGATTCTTTCATCATCGATGTTTCTCTCTCTCTCTCTCCCTCTCCTTTCCTCTCTCTGAAATCAATAAAGATATCTTTAAAAAAAAGAAAAAAAAAAAAGGGCTTTGGGAGAGCCTTGCACCGGTTTCTCAAAGGGCTGCCTTTCTCAAAGGGCAGCTGATGTATCCACTAGACATGGCAAGTGCCATGAGGGCAGACTATGTTGGTTGGGTTCAATCCCACGCCTGGCACCTAGTGGATAAAGTTACTTCTAGAATGAATGATTCAACAAATAAATCAGCAGATGAGGAGAGCTAAGAAGTTGGAAGCAGAGGATACTCTGAATAGAAGGGGTCCAGGATTCAGAGGCTACCTGCAATGCATGCAGCCAGGCAGTGTGACACTGCCGAACCCAGGGTCGTTTACACCAACACTCAGGACCACTAAATCATAAATCTGAAAAATACAGTGTCCTGAAAAGGGGTCTCTTCTGATAAACAGGCATTCTTATTTTTTAAAATATATTTTTATTGATTTCAGAGAGAGGGAGAGGGAGAGAGAAACAGAAATATCAATGATGCAAGTCATTGTTTGGTGCCTCCTGCACACCCCGTGCTGGGTATCAAGCCCACAACCTGGGCATGTGCCCTGACCAGGAATGGAACCTCCATCTCCTGGACCTCCTGGGTCATAGGTTGATGCTCAACCTCTGAGCCACGCCAGCTGGGCAACAACAGGTGTTCTTAAAGGTTTAAGATCCATCACTGCCCTGGCCAGGTGGCTCAGTTGGTTGGAGTGTCATCCCATGCAACAAAAGGTTGCAGGTTCGATTCCCAGTCAGGGCACATACCCACACTGCGGGTTTGATCACCAATTGGGGTACACACAGGAGGCAACCGATCAATGTTTCTCTCTCTCTCCCTCTCTCTAAAATCAATAAAACATGTCCTTGAGTGAGGATTAAAAAAAGATCCATTGCTATTTCATGGCTTTGTTGCCCAGGTATAGTTGATACTGAGAGATCTTCCCATTTCAAAGAACTTCTACCTAATACAAATGTGGAAGATCTATATTTTACTTACCAGGTCAGTTTTTTTGCTCTCCAAGCTAGTAAGACATGGTTGAATAGTTATGGTCCTGTCAATAGAGGATATTTCTCTCAGCCTAGTTAGAGGAGACTCCCCTTCACTAAAAACAAAACACGTTAAACAAATCTAAACATATGCCAAAGGCTTTAGTTTACTAGCAGGGGAACAAGCAAGTTGTCAAAAGAATGGGCCAGTTCGGAGAGGGTGTGGGTATGGAGCGTCATAGAATCCTTAAGTTAGTAGCTCTTTAGGTAAAGATCTCAAGAGAATAGAGGCAGGAAGTCTAGAAATGCCAGGGGTGCCACAGTTCATCTCAGAAGAGGAAAACAATGCATCCAAGATGTCAATGATTTCGAGTTACCAGTGTCTGTTAATTGGAATAATAATGTTTCATTTCTCAATAGTAGTGTCTGATAAGTCCCATTAGTCATAGAAGTATGAAGCAGGGTCAGAGGTCAGACAGCAGAGAGTCAACTAACAGGCTCTGCTTATTTTTAAATAAGCAGCCACCGGTGCACTTCTCAAGTTGCTAGCAAAAATGCAGAACACAATTAAATTTGCACATTCCTTAATTTGGATTTCTTTTAAAACTACTTTCTGAGATAGCATCAAGAAAAGCAAAGAACCTTTGTTTTTTCCCCCCGGATCCCAACTTTCTTCCTGCCTGGAGGTCCTGGCTTGCGCCTAACCTGTATTCACTCCTGCTCCAGGTGCAGGTCCTAGCAAAGGTCACCCCTAATCAGTATGGGCTAATATTTGAAATGAAATCCCGAAACACACCTTGCATTTTTTTCTTTTTTTTGCTCCATATAACTTACATGTTTTATTTGTTACGCATTTTGCCTTCCCCCTTCCCCCTCAAATGTAAATTCGGTAAGGGACGTTTGTCTGACTTGTTCTTTGCTATATCCGCAGCGACTAAAATCGCGTCTAGCACGCCCTAGGCGCTCCGCGTTTGCGGCTTGAATGGGTGCGTGAAGCATCCACAGGCTGACCATCAGGGGGCGACAGAGAAGCTCTGTGGGGCAGAAAAGACGATATTTTACCCGACCTACCGCCTGGTTCCGCGCGGTTTGAACTCGCTCGGCCACCGTAGTACTCAGGCCGGAAAGGTGCTGCCGGAAGAGCTCCGCGGTCCGGAAGAACGGCTCTGGGCTGTTGGAAACCGGGCCCGAAGGTCCTCAGGCGGCTCCTTCGGGAGCTGAGGCGCCGGCCCGGGGCGCCAGGCTCCGCCCCGCCCGGCCGGCCGCGCGGGCTGGGTCGCCATGGCGACGCCGGCGGGGCTGGAGCGCTGGGTGCAGGACGAGCTGCACGCGGTGCTGGGGCTCAGCGAGCGGCACGTGGCTCAGTTCCTGATCGGCACCGCGCAGCGCTGCGGCTCGGCCGAGGAGTTCGTGCAGCGCCTGCGGGACACCGAGGCCCTGGACCTCGGCGGGCCGGCGCGGGACTTCGCCCTGAGGCTCTGGAGCAAGGTGTGGGAGCGGGGGGCGCGGCTGCGGGCGGCGCGGGGCGGGGCGGGGCGGGGCGGGCGCCCGAGGCCGGCGTGCGGGGGCGCTGCGGGAGGGAGCGGCTCGTCCGCGGCGCCGGGCCTGTGTCCGCCGTCCCTGGGTCGTGCGCTGGGTGCGGGACGTCGGCACAGTTTGGAGGAGGGCGCAGCGCTCGGTGTCGGGTTGAGTGTTACACAGCGGAATTCCTCGAGCTTGGACACTCCTCCAGGGCCGTCGTTAAAGCGCGGATTCCGATTCGGTAGGTCTGGAATGGGGTCTTAGTTTCTACATTTCCAACAAATCTAACAGGTTTTCCAGGTGATGCGATGGTCCAAGGCTCGCACTTTGGATTGCGAGGCTGTGGAAGAGGCGTGGGGAGTGCCGTGGGAGCGCGGAAGGTGGGGGTAGCGGCCAGGAAAAGCAACTCTAAAGATTCCTGCAGTTGTCAGGGGAAGGGGGAGGAGTAAAAGGTATAAAAAGCTTTTCCTAGCCCTGCCAGGTAGCTCAGCCAGTTAGAGCATCATGCCCATACAGCAAGTTTGTGGGTTCACTCCCCAGTCAGGACACATACAAGTGGAACAACAAAATGTTTCTCTCTCTTTCTCTTCTCTCTCTCTAAAATAAAAGACGAGCTCCTGGAGGACAGGATTGTATTTCTTGTCTTTGTAGTCCTACCACCTAGTAGAGCACCTTACAGAACAGATGCTCACAAAGTATATAGTGAGAATGCAAGTGTTCAGCCTGCTCCGAGACTGGAAAATAGCCTGGGGTGGCTGTCCCATATGGTGCTTGGTAAGAGGTGAGGTTAGAACTTGACGTTGGTCTGTTCACAGTGTATTCCTGGAGTCTGGTACAGTGCCAGGCCTGTGCCAGGCCTCTGCAAAGCGGCCCTTGCACCATGTTGGTCCTTGGGTAGGACTGAATCATTGAGAAGAACAGAGGCTGAGCAATTGAGAATTGAGTTTGAGAATGTAAACTCCACGAGGGAGAGGTTTTTTCTCTCTTTTGTTTGTTCCTGTATCCCTTGTACCTAGCAAGTGCCTGGGTCAGGCTTCGCTGAATGTTTGTTAACCTTTATCCGATGAAAGGGAACTTTAGTTCCCGGCAAGGAGTGGGTCCCGCTGGCCGAATTTAAATGCTGACGGAATTTAAATGCCGTCTTTTAAAGGTTAAACAAGTGACTGAGAGAAAGGTTAGCAGCTGAGAGGCCCCATTCAGGCTGATGGGCATGGTGTGAAGGAAGGCAAGTTTAATATCAAGCCATTCCTTAGATTAGGAACAGGGCAGTACAGGTGGGCGGAGATCAAGAGTTGCTCACATGCCCTTGCCTCCTCCGTTGACAGGTACCACGGAAGGCGGTGGTAGAAAAGCCGGCTCGAGCAGCTGAGCGGGAGGCCCGAGCCCTGCTGGAGAAGAACCGATCTTATAAGTTGCTGGAAGACAGTGAGGAGAGCTGTGAGGAGACTCTGGGTAGGGCTGGGAGCAGTCTCCAGAAGAAGCGTAAGAAACGGAAACACCTCAGGAAGAAACACCAGGAGGAGGAGGAGGAGGAGGAGGAGGTTTCTGAGAAGGGGAGGAGGAAGGCGGGGTGAGTCGGAGGTGGGGTGAGAGGGTGGGCAGGTGGCTGACTGTAGGGTAAACTTCTGGACGCCTCCACTTTATGCTCTGGGTTGGGCTGCAGGGGGAGCAGACCGCAGGCAGAAAAGCCGGAGTCGGAGGATGAGTGGGAGCGGACGGAGCGAGAGCGCCTCCAGGACCTGGAGGAGCGCGACGCCTTTGCAGAGCGGGTGCGGCAGCGGGACAAGGATCGGACACGCAATGTCCTGGAGCGCTCCGACAAGAAGGTGCACGGGAGGGGCACAGCCTCCATCCCCGGGAGGATCCCCGTCAAGTTCAAGGGTGGTGTGGTTGCAGAGATGGTGATCTCTGGGAAGATAAGAGGATGCCCTTAGCGGAGTGTACGCCTCTGTGGCGAGAGGACCCCTTTGGGTCCTCTGGCTAAGCCTGCCCTCTGCTGCTGACCCTGTAGTGGTAGAGATGCCTCACTGACGGGGGGCATTTCTTTGTGCTGGGGAACACCGGAATGATTCTTGTGATTCTGGAGGGGGAGTGACTGTGGCTGTGGGGACTTTTGGCCTCACCCCTCCACTTTTGGTTTCTTCTCCTAGGCATATGAAGAGGCTCAGAAGCGCCTCAAGATGGCTGAGGAAGACCGTAAAGCCATGGTGAGTCCCAGTGCACAGGAGCCAAGATCAGAAGGCCAAAAGAAAGACTTTCTAATGGCGTGGTTAGGGGTAGGGAGGAGAGATACAAGGACGTGCAGTGGGGTTGCTGACGGGATGTTAGGTCTCTGGAGGGGGCCTTGGTTGACAGGAGCCCTCTGAGGATGGACTTAAGTTGTAGAGCAGGGATGGGGAATGTCCAGCCCAAGAAATCAAGGCAACCACAGGTGGAACTCAAAATTCAGTAAATCTAGGAGCTTTTTTTCATAGCTAATTTTTAAGTTGATAATTTTTTTTTGGCCTGTGAATGATGTTATAAATATCCAAATGGCTCTTGGCAGAAAAAACGTTCCCCACCCCTGTTGTAGTGAGAAGGAAGCTACCCAAAACCCTCCTTGACTCTTTTGGATCAAATCATACTGTGTGTGAGTGAGAAAAATGTGAGACTTCACAAGATATAATCAAAAGGCAGTTGGAAGGTAGGGGCAGGGCAGCTGTCCCATGGCCCAGGGATATGCTGACCATTTAGTTCGGCACACCATGTCCAGATACCTTCCTGCCCGCTAATCCCTCCATGTTGCCTGTGATTTCCCTCTGGTTTCCTGGGTTGGTCTTCTCACTGCACAGGGACAGAGCGCTTGTAATTGGTGTACTGGACTTGTTCTGATGTGAGTCTAGGTAGGGTAGGCAGTTTTTCAAAGGCCTGATCTTCCCAAGTAAGGTCACACGCAGATTTCCCAAAAGAATTTTGAGACTCTTGGTGACCTAAGAATGGCCTGGTGGCCTTCAGGTCTCTCTTGACCATTCCCTCTCATGTCCCACGCTACAAAAGGACTGTGGTCAGAGACATCTCTCAGTACTGGTGTAGTGTTCTTATATGCCTGAATTTAACTTTTTTCTTTTTTAATTGTGAAAACTTTCAAACAAATAGGAAAGTTGAGTAAATAGTATAATAGACGCTCATACAGACTATTTGGTTTCAAAAATTGCTTGTGTGATATTTGCACTGTCTGTATAAATGTGGGCTTTTTTCTTTTTGAACCATTTAAAAGAGTTTAAGATATCATAGCACTTTATCCCATCATCACGTACCTTGTAAGAATAAAGACAGTTTCTGCTAAAACCATATGCCATTGTCATACCCAAGAAGATAGGCAGTAATTCTCATGTATCAACCAAGAACCTGTCTGTGATCAAATTCCCCCACTTACCCCAAAATGCCTTTTTTAATTTTTATGTATTGATTTGAGAGAGAGAGAGAGAGACATCGATTTGCTGTTCCACTTATTTATACATTCATTGGTTGCTTCTTGTATGTGCCCTGATTGGAGATTCAACCTGAAACCTTGATATATCTATTGGGACGACAGTCTGACCAGCTGCACTACCTGGCCAAGACTGAAATGTCTTTAATAACTACCCTTTCCAAATGAGAATCCAGTGAAGGTCATGCGTTACATTTGGTTTTTAGGTATCCTAGGTTTGTTTCCTTTTCCCTCTTTCTGTCTCATCTTGTACCATGTCCTACGGTCTGAGTTTGTCTCATCCTTGTCTTGTGGAGTTAAGTTCTATGCTCTGTGCTTTCTTTAAAGTGGAAATTGGGTGTAAAGCTTGTCCACACTCAGAGCAAGCAGCTGTGGCAGCAGCACCTCGTGGGTGGTGATGTGCACTCCCCTGGATCCTGGCCAGTCTTGCAGTGCTCTCTGCAGACTTCCTTCCTCCAGCAGCCTTTCGTCTAATGGTCCAGCGACCACGCTGATCCTTTCCAGAATCAGTTAGTTCATTGGGGACTGCAAAATGGTGATTTTTATATAAGGAAGAGCTTTTCCTTAACAACTAGAAATGAGCTACAATTCCTTAGGCAGGGCAAATGCTTGTTTCCTTTTAATTACTGATTTTCAGAGTAAGAAGTTAGGTGTGACAACCACCTCACTGGTTCTTCCCCTTGTCTGTGTATGCGTGTGTCACACTGTACTCACGAATTTTTATGTCAGTATTTATAATTGCATATCATTATTCTTTTTGATGCACAATTGTTGTGGCTTTTTGCCATATTTTAAAAATATCTCAGTCTGCCCCCCCATCGGGCTGAAGGAGTATGTGATTGTGCTTCTCAGATTAGGTCACGAGTATAAACTCCATTTGAAGTCTCCACAGAACAAGCAGGAAAAGCCAAGCGATTAAGTAGGATTGGAGCCTGCAGGGGTGGGCTTGGCGGGGTTTTGCCACTGCAGTAGAAGAGGTTGCCTCAGTCACGGGAAGAGTCATGGGGAGAGCCAGGAAGGCCTTGAGGATGTGGCCAGTCTTCTGTCATCTCCAGTGTCCTGAAAAGCATGTACCAAAGGAAATGTGTAGAAGCCAAATGACACATGGGATGAGGGGGAGGCTTTTCCCAGAGAGCCCAGCATCCCTCACTACATTTTGCCCCACAGAGCTACTCTCTGATGCTGTCCTTCCAACCTTCTGAATATATTTTGTTTTTCCCCTTCCCTGAACTACAGTCTTTCAGTGTACGACCAGGGAGCGTCTGACTGGGGTGAGGGTGACCTGCTGTCACCTCCAGGGGTTTCCATTTGTCTCAGTCGTTTTCAGTTTGAGACCTATGCTTCTAACTGCTGGTATTAGCCCTTTTGTTTCCCATTCTCACTAACTCAAATAAAATACTAAGAGTAAAATATAAAATATTCTGATAATTGCCCTAATGCATTTGTTTTGACAAAGGTGGCGAGGCTGCTTCAGCTGGCGGGCAGCGTGGGGTCCATGTGTGGCTCCGGAGGCCCCCTCTACCACTCAGCAGGTGGATGTGTCAGAGGAAAGGGAGGCTCACTTTTAGGTTCTTGTGCAGGCCTGTCAGGGAGTTTGTCACTCCTTTGGGTAGGAAGAGAAGGGCTGCCTTCAGCAAGATGAGGACCTGACTGCTCTTTGCTGACCCAGGTCCCTGAGCTGCGGAAGAAATCCCGCCGAGAGTACCTGGCGAAGCGGGAGCGGGAGAAGCTGGAGGACCTGGAGGCCGAGCTGGCGGATGAGGAGTTCCTTTTCGGGGATGTGGAGCTGAGCCAGCATGAGCAGCGGGAGCTCAAATACAAGCGGCGAGTGCGGGATCTGGCCCGGGAGTACCGGGCAGCCGGGGAGCAGGAGAAGCTAGAGGCCACCAATCGCTACCACATGCCTGAGGAGACCCGAGGACAGGTGAGGTGAAGCCCAGGGGGAGGTGTTGGGGCGTTGGCCATGCCCTGGTGTGGGGAGGTTGGGGCTGGCCCTTTCCTTGTCTTTGCTTTCCTGGTGGGCCAGGGGCCTGGCGGGGGGCAGAGGCCTGGGCGGGGAGGGCAGCCTGTGTGTTCACCTGCCCTTCTCTGCACAGCCAGCACGGGCTGTGGATCTGGTGGAGGAGGAATCAGGCGCCCCTGGGGAGGAGCAGCGGCGCTGGGAGGAGGCCCGGCTGGGGGCAGCTGCCCTGAAGTTTGGGGCCCGAGATGCTGCCTCCCAGGAGCCCAAGTATCAGCTGGTGCTGGAGGAAGAGGAGACCATTGAGTTTGTCCGGGCCACTCAGCTGCAGGGCGACGAGGTGAGGGAGAGCTCCAGCTCTGGGACCTTGTGAGGAGGACGGGGAGCTGGCACTGAAGCTCATGCCCCTCTTTCTCCTTCTCAGGAGCCATCAGCTCCACCCCCTGCCACCCAGGCCCAGCAGAAGGAGTCCATCCAGGCCGTCCGCCGCAGCCTCCCCGTGTTCCCGTTCCGTGAGGAGCTCCTGGCTGCTATTGCTAATCACCAGGTCCTCATCATCGAGGGCGAGACAGGCTCGGGGAAGACCACCCAAATCCCACAGTATCTCTTTGAGGAGGTGCGGCTTCTACACCCAGGTGGCCGGGTCCTACCCACTAATGAGCACAGTCCTGTCAGAGCCCTTACCTGATATTTTCAGTAGTTGCTTGTCTCCCCATTTTATTTATTGCCTCTTTTTCACTAAATGGTGAGGTTCTTGAGAACATAGACTATGGCCTTTGCACGTTTCTGTTCTCACTTCCTGCCACAGTGCCCCCGACTGGTAGGCATTCTGTATGTTCCCATTGGAAGGGAGTGTATGGTGGGGTGTGTAGGAGCGTGGATCCCTTACTCCAATCCAGCTTGGCCTCTGCTCCTCAAAACCCAGGAGTAAAAGGACATGTGTTCCTGCTCTTTTACTTTTGTCCCCCATTGCTTCTGTCCCCCACCCATCTGTCTGTCCTTTCCCGTTCAAATCTGGCTGAGCCCAGAACTTGATTCTCCAGAGGGCTGGGGCTGCCAGAGGTGGGTGAGGACCCATTTGGAGCCCCTGGGTTTGCCATTCTATCTGTTACCCTCCTTGTTTCAGTTTCTCTCTGTCATCTCCTTTCCGCCTGCCCTTATCCTGAATTTACAACTTTTTCCTCTGAATTGTCCTGGGCCCCAGGGCCATATTTAGCAAACGGAAGACCTCTTCTTTTTTTTTCTTATTTATTGATTTGAGAGAGAGAGTGTGTGAGAGAAACATCGATTTGTTGTTCCCCTCATACATTGGTTGATTCTGTATGTGTCCTGACTGGGGATCGAACCTACAACCTTGGTGTATCGGAACTACACTCCCACCAACTGAGTTATTCAGCCAGGGCAAGACCTCTTCTTCCTCTTTGTCATTCAGGGTTATACAAAGAAGGGTATGAGGATCGCCTGCACTCAGCCCAGGAGAGTGGCAGCCATGAGCGTGGCCGCCCGAGTGGCCCGGGAGATGGGTGTGAAGCTCGGGAATGAGGTGAGATCCAGAGGGACTGAAGGGTGAGGGGAGCCCCAAGGGTCTGGGACTCAACCCACACTGCCCTTAGGGCCCCACACCACAGGTCCAGGCACTGGCCCTTCATTCCCTAGCCCTGTACTCCCTCAGGGAGCACCAGGCCACTTTCCATCACTAATGGCCCCCTTGACAGGTGGGCTACAGCATCCGCTTTGAGGACTGCACGTCAGAGCGCACGGTTCTCCGCTACATGACAGACGGCATGCTTCTGCGGGAGTTCCTCTCGGAGCCCGACCTGGCGAGTTACAGGTACCCACGGTCGGGTCTCCCACAGGGCAGCCGCCCGCCTCCTCTCCCTCGTTCGGCTGCCCTCCCCCCAGTGCCTGCCTTTGTGCCCTGAGCTCTGGCTTTCCTCTCCTTTCTTCTCACCTAGTCCGTTTGGCCATTTCTTCGGATTAATCCACCAGTTCTTGAATCTTTCTGATTCTGGCAGTCCTAGAGCTGACCTCCAGATCCCATAGCAATGGGGCTGGAGGTCAGAAGATGCTGCGGAGAAAGTCTCTCCCTCCCTCTCCAGTTTCCAGAGTTTAAGAAACAACCAGGATGGTAGGGTGGGGCGGTGGGGACTTGAAAAGCTGTGTGAAGACCACTTGAAAAAACTTAGAATGTTCAGCCTACAGGGGGGAAACTCAAGGGAGACATCCTGGTTTTCTCTAGCTATGAAGAGCTGTTACATGGAAAAGGGGTCAGGCTTGTTTTATGTGACCCCAGAGAGCACATCTAGGAGCCAAGGGGGATGTTACAGGGAGACAAATTTCAGCTCAGTACCAAGAAGCCACAGAGGGGCGGAGATTACAAGGGCTGTCTGTGAGTGAGTACTTGGTGCTGCACTGACCCCACGGGGAGGGGCGGGGGTGCGCACGTGCTGAGGGGAGAAGGCTCATGCTGGGATGCAGATGAGGGTGGGGTCAGGCCAGCTAATCAAGAGGCTGTGAGTTTCTGGTCCTAGAAGGACAGAGTGCAGCCATAGGACAAATATGATTTAGCCTTTTACACCCCTTCCAAAACTCTCTGAGGGACCCTGAAAGGCTGGCCCGTGCCAGAGTGTTTGGGGTGCGGGACTTTGCCATCAACCACCAGCTAAAGCAGCCGGGGCTTCACCATCAGGGCCAGGGTTAGGCACAGAGGGTTGAGGTGGGGGGTAAGCTACAGGTTTGGCTGCCACCAGAAATCCAGAGTCTAGAGCAAGGAGAAGGAAGGTGGACACGTCAACTAATTTAGGAAGAGACCCAGAAACCTGCAGGGTTCTCTCAGCTTGGGCTAGAAAGGCAGGCTCACTGGCCCCACAGGAGCTTCTGGGCTGTTCAGATCGTGGTGGCACAGGTCCATCTGTCCACCCTCGGCCAGCCTGCGGGGCTAGCCTTATTGAAAGAGGCCTTGCCCTCACTTTTTCTCCTTTAAAATAGATACCCTTCCGCTGACGAGCAGACTTTTGACTGATCCAGAGAGGATGTCTGACTTGTCTTTGGTCACAACTTCCAGCCTCCAGATCTTGGCAGCTGTTTGCCCAAGCTGAGAGGCTGCCGACCGTGGCACCCTGGTCTTCTCCAGTTCTCTGTTGGTCTTACTTAACTAGGGCGATCGGCTTCTCCTGGAGCTGCTTCCTCCCACATTCACCCTTAGACTCTGCGTTCATCTGTCCCTTCATCCAAGGGACCCTAGTGCCCACTCCTGCATTGCACAGCTCTCCTCACTCGCCGCTCCCTGTTCCTTCCCCAGTGTGGTGATGGTGGATGAGGCTCATGAACGGACATTACACACAGACATTCTCTTTGGATTGATCAAAGATGTTGCTCGCTTCCGACCTGAGCTCAAGGTCCTGGTGGCTTCAGCCACACTGGACACTGCCCGTTTCTCCACCTTCTTTGATGACGCTCCGGTCTTCCGAATCCCTGGACGCAGGTTTCCAGTTGACATCTTCTACACCAAGGTGCCCCTTCAGGGAGGATGGGCTTAAGTGTGAGGCATGAAGCTGGGGGAGGTTGTCTCAAGGAGGGCAGGGTGCAGTAGAGAGTGCAGAGAGACCTGGGGTGACCTGTGAGGAGCTGGGGAGAGGAAGAGGCTGTCCTGAGCCCATGCCTCCCTGTGCTCTCTCCTCCGTCCAGGCTCCAGAGGCCGACTACTTGGAAGCCTGTGTTGTGTCTGTGCTGCAGATCCATGTGACCCAGCCTCCTGGGGATGTCCTAGTGTTCCTGACAGGACAGGTGAGAGGTGGGGGAGAGGTGATGCGTGTGTGTCCCAGGGGAAGATGGGGCTGGCAGGCCGGCCTTCTGTGACACTGGGCCCCTGCTACTCTCCCCACCTCAAACCCAGGAGGAGATTGAGGCTGCCTGCGAGATGCTCCAGGATCGCTGCCGCCGCCTGGGCTCCAAAATTAGAGAGCTGCTGGTGCTGCCCATCTATGCCAATCTGCCTTCCGACATGCAGGCTCGCATCTTCCAGCCCACGCCCCCGGGGGCACGGAAGGTACAGTTAGAAACCTGCATTCTTTACCCCTGTGGGTGCACGGCCGGCAGTAGGGAAGAGGGGGTGTCTCTTGTGCAGGCCGTGTGCCGTGGGCACTGCTGCAGCCCCAGGCCGCGGAGAGAGGACCAAGAGGCACGAACCTTGAGAGTGATCTGTGAGAAGCAGAGCCCTTGGTGTGCCGGGAGGTGGGGGTTGGTCTTCACCTCTAAGAAAAATGGCAGGGGATGTCAGAGGACGGCGTAGGTGTGTTTGAAGCCAGAGTGCAAGGTTCAGTGGAAGGCTTCTGTGGTGAAGCAGTGGGAGGCAGGCTGACACCCACTTTGGTCTAGATTAGGGAGGGCCTTGAGTGGCAGGTGGAGGAGTATGGACTTTAGACAACTGAATTGCAATCAAAGGATTTGAGCAAAGATGTAACTTTCATCAACAAAGGTTGATCGGGTTCCTCCCAGGTACTGTTCTGGGGGATGGGCATACAGTGGCGAGTGGAACAAAGTTCCTGGCCTCGTAGAGCTTCCCGTCTGGTGTAAGTTAGGAGACGGTGGACATTCAGCCGTAACGCCAGCTTGTGACAGATGCTGTGAGGAGGTACAGTGCGGCTGGAGGATGGAGACTGAGCCGGTGGGGTGGCGAAATGGCAACAGGGAACTTTACTGGGAGTGTAGGGAAGGCCTCTTCCTCTCCAATAAAGTGAAAGTGAGGCAGGGGCCTGCACTGGGTGAGGGGAGCCAGGCTGGTATCCCCCAGAGGTGTGTGCCCAGAGGGACCCGGGTGTGGACTCAGTCGCTGTGCCTGGCTGGGGAACGCGGTGCTGGGAGATGGGGTGGGAGAGGCAGCCAGGGCCTGGAGGACTCAGCTCCTGAGTGGGCTTGGATATAATTCTCAAGTAGAATGGGAAGCCAGTGGAGGACAGGGGAGTGATGTGACAGGTGTACATTTGAAAAGGACCATTCCGGATGCCACGTAACCCTGGCAGGAGTAGAAGCAGGAAGGCTCGTTAGGAGACTTTCGCAGGCAGTAATGTGCCAAGGTGAATGTGACACTGCTGGTGGGGAAGGTGGGGCAGGAACCCAGACAGCCCCATCTCAGAAAAACCCATCAACCCTCTTCTCCATTTCCTGTCCACAGCATGCCCCTGCTGAGCCCCGCTTCCCCTCACCCTTCTCTTGCCCGTCCCCCTCTCTGACTGGACACCAGTCCCCTCAGCTCCTGCCCTTTATCTGCCCCTGCTGTCTACTGCAGATCTTCCAGGATTCCTTTTTCTGCATAGCTGGGAGGTCAGGGTCTCTGAGTGACCCCGTATCCTCTCACTCAGGTGGTTGTGGCAACGAACATCGCCGAGACCTCGCTCACCATTGAGGGCATCATTTACGTGCTGGATCCAGGGTTCTGTAAGCAGAAGAGCTACAACCCCCGCACAGGCATGGAGTCGCTCACAGTCACACCCTGCAGCAAGGTCAGCCTGGGCTCCATGGGGGTCTCTGTGGTGGAGCAGGAGGCAGAATGGGCCTATTCAGAAGCCTGTAGGGGCTTCTTAGAGGACCGAGCCACACCCTCCGAGATTTCTCACATAAATACTGCCCTTTCTCTTTCCCTTACCCAGTTGTCAGCCAGCCTGTCTTTCCTTTCTTTCCAGGCCTCAGCCAATCAGCGAGCTGGTCGGGCAGGCCGGGTGGCTGCAGGCAAGTGCTTCCGCCTGTACACTGCCTGGGCCTATCAGCACGAGCTGGAGGAAACCACGGTGCCCGAGATCCAAAGGACCAGCCTGGGCAATGTTGTGTTGCTGCTCAAGAGCTTAGGTGATTGGGGTTCCCCAGTTCTCCTGAGAGAGCAGGTGGAGGGAGGCTAGAGTCACTGGCCCTTGTAAAGGACTGTGCTACCCTCACTTCTCTCTGCAGGGATCCACGACCTCATGCACTTTGACTTCTTGGACCCTCCACCGTATGAGACCCTGCTCCTGGCTTTGGAGCAGCTGTATGCTCTGGGAGCCCTCAACCATCTTGGGGAGCTCACCACGGTGAGGTGGGAGGGCAGTGGGCTGGGGCAGGAGGATGGGGTTGGGGTGACCCCTTGAGTGGTGGAGGGACACCTGAAGAACTGGCTTCAACCCTCTCTCTCTTCTCTTTAGTCTGGTCGAAAGATGGCGGAGCTGCCAGTGGACCCCATGCTATCTAAAATGATCCTGGCCTCTGAGAAGTAAGTCCCCCCCTGCCCACAAGCTGGCCACGCCACCTCCTGTCTCTGGGACCATCTTTGTTATTTTGCTCTTTTTCTCTCTACTGTATTCTTTAACAAGTAAGTTATTAGAGAACTCTTACTGCCCCGGTGAGCCCCACAAGGGCCAGTGAGACACTGCCGTCCTTGATCACGATATGAAGTGGGTAAGAGTGACACACACACAGAAGACTTGGGGGCATGAAGGGAAGTGGAAGACTTTGCATCTGTGAGGAGTGCTGAGTGAGGGCTGTTTGGGGGACTTGCTCATTCCTGAGGTTTCAGACTGGAACATGTAGATGTGGCTGTGGAGGGACCACCTTTAAATGCCATAGTTGAGGTTGGGGTCATCACATGAACTTAAAGGGAGTGGACTTTCCCCAATGCACATAATACGCACCTTGCTACTGCCGACCCCTCACAGGTCCTGTCCTGTCCTCTTGTAGGAATCCCTCCTCTGTAACTGTCATCCGCAGCCCCGTGCTGCTGCTGCTGCCACCAAATCTAGCCACTGATTTGTAGCCATTATCCTAGTGGGCATTCCCCGCGTGAGGACACATGCATCACACGGCGATCACTTCCCCCACCATGTGTTCCTACATCTTGGTTTGACTCTCATGCTTTTTTCCTTCCTGCCCCAGGTACAGCTGTTCCGAGGAGATCCTGACAGTGGCTGCCATGCTGTCTGTCAACAACTCCATCTTCTACCGACCCAAGGACAAGGTCGTCCATGCTGACAATGCGCGTGTTAACTTCTTTCTCCCTGGTGGGGACCACTTGGTTCTGCTAAACGTTTATACACAGGTCACTGGGCTTGGGGGTGAGTGGGAATGAGGGAGACATGGGGGACTTTGGTTGTACTGTGGACTTACCCCCTTTGACCCTCTTCACAGTGGGCTGAGAGTGGTTACTCTTCCCAGTGGTGCTATGAGAACTTTGTCCAGTTCAGATCTATGCGCCGAGCCCGGGATGTGCGGGAACAGCTGGAGGGGCTCCTGGAGCGCGTGGAAGTTGGCCTCAGTTCCTGCCAGGGGGACTATATCCGTGTACGCAAGGTCAGCACTTGTTTAGTCTCCTGCCGTCCACCCAGGGTCTCCTAAGGAGCAGGCTTCCCTCTGGGCCTATGGCAGCCCCTCCAGCCTGAGATTGTGCGCTCTTCCCTGTGGAAGGTGTGCTCTCCTGGCTTTATTCCCAGACCATTAAGGGTTTCTTCTCATTGGGTTCTTCATGCATCTTTTAGTTCTCCAGAAGCCTGAACTGAAAAAAGGTAGTGAGGGTCCTTGCATGTCTGGCTTTCACATTGATGCTGCTTCCTGCCTGCTCCTTAGGCCATCACTGCCGGTTACTTTTACCACACAGCACGGTTGACTCGCAGCGGCTACCGCACAGTGAAACAGCAGCAGACGGTATTCATTCACCCCAACTCCTCCCTCTTTGAGGAACAGCCTCGCTGGCTGCTCTACCATGAACTTGTCTTGACCACCAAGGAGTTCATGAGACAGGTGAGGGGACCATCCCCTTCTCAGGCAGGTGGGGACTATAGAGACAGGTGGTCTTCTGGCAAGCTCCATTCCCAGGTTCAAGTTGCTGGGACTGGCAGTGAAACAGGAAAACACATTGGTTTAAGGTAGGGTAAGATAGTAAGACATCCTTCTTGACAACTGACTCAGCATCTGGTGAGATCTGATCACCATACAGTGGACATCTGAATGGCTCTTGTCTCGGTGTTGTGTGTGCTGGGGTGATAAAGGTGAACAGAGCAGGTGTGGCCTCTGCCCTGAGTGTACTTTATAGTCTTTATAGCCAGGTTTTTAGGGATAGCCTAGTTGGAAACCTGAATAACATGTGGCGATGTGGCAGCCTTGGGGCAGAGTATTAGAGCCCTGCACCTTTCCCCCTCGCCCTGCAGCCAAAGGGGAGAAAGGAGGACTTTTTTGAGCATACACACATTAGAATCTAGGTTGGAAAGATGGGAACTCTACTTTTTTTTCCTCCCCTTCTAGGTATTGGAGATTGAGAGCAGTTGGCTTTTGGAGGTGGCACCCCACTATTATAAGGCCAAGGAGCTAGAAGATCCCCATGCTAAGAAAATGCCCAAAAAAACAGGCAAGACCCGTGAAGAGCTAGGGTGAAGAGGGATGTAAACAGAACCTAACATCAGCTAATAAAAATAGTTTTGGAATAAAACTTGTGGGAACTTTTGGAATCCAGAGAAAGTGACATGAAAATCCAACCTCGTATTTTCACTTAGACTTTATTATTTACAAGTTAAATTACACAGCAGCTTTACACAGCACGAGAGATCGCAAGGGAGGGAGGGAAGTGGGGCGGGAGAGAGAAGAGGGGAAGAAGCTGGCTACCCCCATCTCCTCTTGTGCATAGCAAAGTCTTCGGTGCTGCCCTCGCTCAAGTTCCTGGATCAGGCCTTGGGACATAGGTGTAAGTTGGGTTCTGGCTCTGACAGCCCCAGAGTCACCAGGGCTCCCACAAGCAGCTTCTTCACAGGTGTTGGGGGTGAGTGTGAAGGCATCAGCTGCAGGGAGGAAGGTTAATGCCAGTTAGCAAGATGTTCTAACCCTTCACCTTACCCCATCCGGCCCTGGGACTCACTTTGTCTAGGCGATGGCGACAAATGAGGCCACTGGAATTCAGGTAGAAGGTGGAATAGGCATCATAGGTCCTGGTGAAGGAAGAGAGGCTGAGAGGGAAGGTGACTGATTCCAAAGTTTAATTCAAGCATTTGTTTAAACTCATAGTTCCTCAACTGTGCTACATATTAGATCACCTGGGGACTTTGAAGAATCCTGATGGCCAGGCTGCACCCTGTCCCAATTAAATCAGAATGTCTGACACCAAGATGATTCCACAAGGTCTGCGTACTGTTGTGTTTGGGGTGAGCCTAATAATGTCTTGGGATCCTACTTGATCTAAGGTGGTGAGGCTCAACTTATGAGGCAGGGATTTTCACTTGTTAAGTAAGTTTTTGAATACCTACTTATGTGCCAGGTAATATACATGAATAAGCTGAGTTCAGAGGTTTCCTAATGTACTCAAAGTCCCTATTTTTGTTACAGTAAAGGAGACTAAAACAAGATCCCTGCCCTCAAGGAACCTGCAGTCAAGTCAGGTAGGCGAAGGATTATCTGGGAGAACAGACCACCAGTCCTAAAAGCATAGGATCAGGAAATGGATTGGAGCGTGGGTCCTTCCTTATTTCTCTTACTGGTAAAGCTCTTCCTTGTCACGCTTATAGAAACGCAGAAAGAGCATGTGGATGGGCAGCCCCACCAGCCGCCAGCGGGCTTGCAGGGTCCAGTTCTCAGGGTGGCGGGTTAACTGTAGAACCTCCAACCGAAGTTGTGCAAAGTAGTTCCAGGCCAGGAAGCGGCAGAAGGTTAGTGACAGAACATACCACGTCCGGCCCCTGTGAAGAAGGGATGGGAAAGAAATCTCATGATGGCAGAATCAGAAAACCAGACCGGCCTGTCTGAGGAATGGGGAACAGTTGTAGAGAAGCAGCCTAGCACCTTCTCTAGTAAGTGAAAAAGGTCAAGTGCACAGCACTAGGTCCTCCTCTTCCCACCGCCCTGCTGGTGCCTGGATTCTCACTTGGTACGTATGTTCAGGATCTCATTGATGAATTCCACATCCGACGAGTAGAGTGTGTAGTCATGGGAGTGAAGGAAGAGATTGGGAAGCTAGGTGGAAGCAGAAGGCATCAACCCAGTGGGAAAGAAAAGACATCCTATTTCTGTTTTCTATTTTTAGTGCCTTATTCCCAAGTGAAAGGTCATTTCTGTGCCATGTTTAACTTTCCTTAATCAAAACTGAGGATTATCTTCTTGGGAAATATTCGTAACATATTTCTATGCTTGCCTTGTGGCTCCAAGAATACAATTGACTATCCCTCCATTTCCAAGTGTTACCTGCATCCCTTCCCACTGTGGATGGTCACTTTTGAACTGACTTACCTCTTGTCTCAGTCTCTCATACATGACAGCCAGGTGCTCCTCCATACTGGGATCTCCTGATGGAGTGGCGGGGGAAGGGCGGGCAGTCACAGGGGCTTGGAAAGATAGCAAAGCCCCAAGATAGGGGCAGGAAGGTCCCTCAAATAGGCTCCTAAGCCCATCCAGGCAGCCGCTATGCAACTCAGGTCCTGGTCCCTCCTCTCCCTTTCCTGGAGGGAGAACCATCCATGGTGAGGTGAGGGCCTGGACCTGAGGGAGAGGTAGTGGGGCAGCTCGGGAAAGCAGCCCAGTGGGAGGGCGTGGAGGTGGGGGAGACCAGAAAAGTGGAGAGGATGGAGAAGTGGAAGTCGTGGAGTGGGGCCACAGGGGTGGGAATGGCAGAGCCCATGGAGAAAGCTGGTCCTAAGGAGGAAGAACAAAGGGGAAAAATAGAATCCAGCTGCTTAAGGGCCCTTCATCCAAAATGCTTATTAACTTCCAATCTCACCTCCTGACAGAAGAGGGAATTGTGAGAGGAACACGGGATGGATTCACCTCCATCTCCAGGAGGAAACACTCCCATGACAAGCACTCCCCCCCCCCCCCAACAACAGCAAATCCCTTTACAGTGAAGATTCCAATACTTTGGGGGGCAGTCCCACCTTTTAGAGCGAGGCCCACACGCGTTTGAAAAATGGAAAAATGAGTAAGGGTTTATTGCACCGCGGATGAAATGATGTGGCCTGCGACACAACTCTGTGAAGTGTGTGCGGCAGATGTACAGAGAAAAAAGCCCAACTGGAACAGGAGACGTTTCTCCGGGTGCCAAGTCTATGGTGAGCCCTTCGGCCCTCTCATTCCCTAGGCCCGTTTCCTGTAAGTGCCCTTCGAAACGAGGATGATGAAGTCACGCTGAGTTATTACGAGCTCTGTGCAGTAATAAACCTAAGTAAAACTGCGCCTTGTAGAGGGATATACAAACGTAAGCGCTCATTTCTGCCCCACTGATGACACAAGCCCAGGAGCGTACAAAGGCCGAGCTCCCTCCTGCCTGACGACGTTGAAACCGAGGAGGAGGTCGCCCAACGTCCGGCCTGACCCGAGTGCCTCCGCTCCCCCAGGAGCTGGAGTGGTCGCTTCGGGAAGGCGAGCGGGCCGCGCGGGCGCCTCCGTCCCCACGGGTGTCGGTGGCGCCGGTTCCGCCGGGGGCGTGGCCATCTTGCCCGCCCGGGGCGCGGGCGCCGAGCGGGTGCACCCGGGCCGGCCCCCCGCCGGAACCGCTGTCCCGGTGCAAGATGCGCGGGCTGCAGAGCGCGCCCGCAGGTCTGTGCCGTCGGCTCCGAGCGACTCCGGACGGCGCCGCGGCCCGGCGGCGAACCGTCCCGCCCCCGCCCTTCAAATCACCTCCAGGTAAGACAACCGCGGAGCCGCGGGCGAAGTGCGGCCGCGCCCAGCTTCCACGCTGCCCGCCCGCCCCAGCCGCCGAGCGACAACGTCCCGCGCGCCGGAGCGGCGGCGCCGCCGGGGCCCGCGACCCCGAGCCCGGCCCGCGCCGCCCGACCCAGCGGGGCCGGCGGTGGGACGTCACTGAGCCTGCGCGGAGTGGGGCGCGCTCCGCCCTCGCGCCGGCCCGACGAGGGTCTCTCCCCGCCCCCTCGCCTCCCGGCGCTTCGCCTGCTCTCACCTGGGGTCGCGCCTGGTAGGCGCGGAGGCAGGGGCCTAGCCGCCGGGCCGCCCCCCGGCTGGGCTGGTACATGGTCTTGCGCGAGCGGACGGCGCGCTTCCCGAGCGCGGCCTCGGCTTCCTCACGGGGTGAGCGCGCCCCAGAGCCGGCTTCTTGAAGGGGAAAGGAGGGGGGGTCAGGGGCTGAGGGGAGGGAAACGGAGACGATGCGCGCTTGCGCACTGCCGGGGTCCCAGGGAGGCGGCGAGGCATGGCCTGCTGTAAGTGCGCCTGCGCTAGCGGATTGGCTGCTGCCTTAGAGCGCTTGCGCAGTAAATTAGCGGCCGCGAGCTCCGCTCCCACACATGGGCGCTTGCGCAAAAAGCTGGGGAGGGGTGGGGCTGAACTGGGTGCAGTGAGTGGGGTGAGATTGAAATAACGACAGTCAAGTTTCTCAGTAGCTCTCATGATAAAAATACTTTATTAAAATAAGATACAAATGATTTGGCACTGCTAAGCAAGCCCGTTGAATGAACGAACGAATGAATGCATATACTGAGGGTGGGCTTTGGCTGCCTCCTGTAGTGAGAGGTAATACTGACTTTGAAGGTGTAACGGGGCTGCAGTCACCAAGGCCTGGTGCTGCGACGTTCCTGCAAGTTTCGAATGAACCTGGCGTTGAACATGTCCCCAGCCATTGTCCAGTACTGGGCTGGTGGGGCCTGTGCCTGTGGAGGAACTGTGTGCATGGGTTCCTCCCCATACCCATCCTGTGACAAGATCTGCTCCTCACTGGCAGACCTGGTAGGTAGGAGGGAGATGGAGAGTGGGTTATGGGGGTACTGACGTGGAATTAAGATCAGACTCTCAGGGTCTGTCTGGCTCTTATGTATGAGGATGAAACCATTGGTGCTGTGTCCAAACTTGAAACCCCTCAGGGAAGTACGAGTGTTGAATTTACAGGGAAACTGGCTAAAGGGAAGAACCAGAGTTGAACTTAGGGGAAACTGGCTTGTAGGATGTTAGTAGGTAGGAGGATTTTTTTTGGGCGGGAGCTAGTGTCCAGTTGGGAGGATAAGGTTTCAGAGGAAGGAGCTGAGAGTGATGTTAGGAAAGGAGACAGAGGTACTGGGAGGCTGGGAGGGGAGGGGATCAGGCCTCACCTATCCTCTGTTTCCTGTTCCCCCTGCTTCCATTCTTGGTTGCCTGCGGAAATACCAGGCATGTGTGCATGGCAAGGCTGGAGCAAGCAGTGAACATGGCCTACTTGATTTGAGGGTAAGGAGGGATGAATACTTACCTATGTTGGGAGATGAGGAATTCAGCCCCCCATGACGGCTGTAGCAGCAGCTCTGGGCTACCAGCCCTGGGGGAGTCCCCCTGTAGAAGAAATGGGAGATGATGGGGAAGAGGGTACAGGATGGAAGATGAGTGGGTATGGAGGAATCAGAGGAGAGGAGCAGAGAGGGGTAGGTATACTTCCTGGGGCTTTTAATCTAAGCTGGGCCCCAGAAAAGGGAGCGCATTTTATACCACAAAGATTTTCTGGAGCAATCCAGATTTGTTGCTTTACTCTTTCTAGTTGGAGTAATGTGTTAATAAATGTAGTGCAAATCATCTCACAAAAACAGACTTACATGTAGACAAAACCAATCTGTGGGACCAGGTGCCCTGTTGTTTGGTTTGGAAAACATGGTTACCTTAATTGTAGGGAGTGGAAAAGTTGATTTAGGAGGAAAAGGGAGGGAGCCTATGAAGACAGGTGACAGACTGTGTTGGGAACTCAACGGAGGTAAGGCACTGTCTTGAGAGAGGTCCAAGGGTTTGGTGGGAGAGAAGGAGTGGAAAGAGGAATCCAGGGAACAATTAGGGGATTGTTACAGGGATGCAATTAGTGGATTCCAGGGATGTTGGTAAATCTTGACATCTCAGCAAGGGCTGGCCTGGGGTGAAGGGTAGAAGTCACAGGGGAGAGCCTGAGGTCTCCGGAGGGAATGAGGAATAGACATAGAAGCCTACATAGAGGGATCCAGCAACTACAGGAGAGGAGACAGAATCCACAAAGATCTAGCAGTGAAGAGGGGGAAGGGTGGACACCAGGTCCTGCAAGGGAGCTCTGAGACTCCTTGCTAGAAGATCTTCAGATCTCAGCAATGAGGACGAGAGGGACAGAGGTCTCTAAATACCAGGAAAAGAAGATGTGACACACAAACGAGGCTGAGACCTTAAGTTGTTTTTTTGGTGTGTTTTTTTTTCTCATTGAAAATGTCCATTTAAAAAACACAAAGAAATTCACACTTTATTCAGACAACACTGAGAGGGAGAAGAAAAAGGAGGAATGAATGGGGAGAAAGGGAGATCCTGCTCCCAAGGATTTGGGGGAACACAGTGGGGGTACCTGATTACCACACATTCAGAGGGAAGAGAGGGGGGAGGATGTCTTATATCCTGGGTATGGGGCAGGGAAAAAGGTTCTTGCTATGGAGGAAAGAAGACAGGAAGGCCAGAGAGGGGTTCGCCCATCATCTCAAGACAGGAATATATCACCATCTAACTACTGGGGAGGGAGGGATCCAGGAGCTAACAGGTCCTTGAGACTCAGGCTTATCTTCTGAAATATGGCAAAGAGTTATCCCAGGGTGCTTGCTGGGATCTACTGCCAAGAATCAAAGTGCCTCACAGAATCTGGGTCTGGAGGAAGTAATGGTGTCTTTAGAAGTGTGGTGAGTCTCTGGAGCCCCATGCAGTCATCAGCTCAGGGGTTCCCTGACACATAAAACGTATTGGAGTTTAGCAATGTTGAGAGGATCCCTTTAAGGAGCTGTAAGTCCCTCTCCTACCTAACTGGACTGCTCTGAAACAGCTCTCATTGGCTGGCACGAGCAGTCTGAAAGGTAAGAGTAGTAGGTAGCACAAAGCAGTATCAGGGCCACCAGTAGACACTGTAGAGTGAAATGTGGGATTTATTCCATGGACAAGATTCCTGAAAAGGTTTCCCTGGCAGTGCAGGCCTTTGGGCCTTCCATGGTGTCCTAGAGTCTGACAGCAAGCCAGAGTGTGCTGCTCTGGATAGTTAGTATGAGCTGCACAACCAGAGTCTGGCAGCAATTCAGGCTGTCTGTGGGAGAGTTTCAGAGACCAAGTTAGGAGAGAAGGGGTGCTTTCTATGACAAGAATAGCTACAAACTATCAGGCCATCTGGGACCTTGACAATCCAGTTGTCCAAGAAAGGGGAAGAGGGAATCCTATGGGCTCTGTCAGGTTCCACTGGATCCTGGAGGAGACCTTCTAGGGAAGGTCTGGGGTTCTTGGGGAGAGGGGTCTGCCCACCCATGGTCTCCTAGGGAGGGGAAGGGGTTAGCTGTCTGTCAGTATCGACTCTCATCAGAGCGGGGAAGGGAGCTGTGGAAGGATGTTATGGACAGGAGGTAGGGAGAGGGAAAAAGGGGGGAAGAGAAAAACAAGTCAGAAGTGAAGAGAAAGCTGGGAGAGAAACACAGGAGATACTTATTCTGTCTGCTTGATGGCCTCCTGCCACATAAGGCACTGACATCGAGTCAGTGGCCCCCAACTGTATCAAGAGACACTACACTGCTCCTTCCTAGCAAGTATCACACCCACATTTCCCCCAACTTAGAGGCTCAGTTCCCCTACCTACAGATATGGATTCTTCCTACCCTTCCTCCCAACTCTCACTGTAAAATTGGGGTCCCTAGACTCCATATAAAGTCCTATTCTCCTTCACTGCCATTTATTTCCAGACCACTCCCACAGATATTTTCCAATATATTCTCCAATCCACCTGTCCTGTTGCTTCATGTCCCTGACAAACTGTCCTTTGCCATTTCTGACACTCTGACAGTCTTGAGGCTCCCTAACCCTCCAACTCCTATTACCTGGTGCGGCGACGCTGGGCTGGGCTGCCTGCAGGGTCAGTAGCCAGCAGAAGGCGGGCAGTAGGGTGTGGGGGGCAGAGGCGCAGGGAACGCAGCAGCTCCTGCTCTGGCACAAAGGGGCGGAGGGGACCCCGTTCTGGCGAGTTTCCCAGGCTGCTGGAGCGGGGGGGTGGGTGGACTGGAGGTGTAGCTCGGCGAGGGGCCCTGTTTAGGGGCCAGGGAGGCTCCACAGCTACCTTCAGAACTGGGGAGAGGGAGAATAAAGAGCAAGACAGAGAAAGGGAAAAAACAGGGGAGGGAAGACAGTCATGACAGCAGAGATCAGGGGAGAGGAAATCAGAGCCTGTAGAGAGAATGAATTCTTCCTCTGAGCTAGGGCACCCCAATCCAGACACCCTACCCCAGTCTTACATTCTCGGTCACTCGAGGAATATGGCTTAATGTCTCCCTCTGCTCTCTTGGGTGGAAGCTTCCTTGCTGGAGCTGGTGGTGGAGAAGACACAGGCAAGGGAAACATCAGGAGACACACTTTGTACTCCTCCCAGCCACTACTCCCACGACCCCAAACCTCTGCTCCCTGACACCACAGTTCTTCCTGGGGAAGGAGGAGAGTTCAGTCCATCACAGAAGCAGCTCTGTAGGAATACCATCACACCACAGGGGGTTCAGGGTCACTGGAGCACTTCTGAGGAGAGCCAGAAGGAGCAGGCCCAATGCAGTGTGGGGAAGGATCCAGAGGAGACTCTGGGGCCTGGGGGGTGGAGAAGGGCAGCCAGGGGAGGTGAGCTCTTACTGTCAGTGGGCGCTGCCAGGGGCCCTTGGGATTCTGGGGCAGTGGAATGGTCCCAGCCAGGCCAACGAGGACCCCAAGTCCCTCTAGATGAGACGGGCAAAGTCCTTGGTTAATCAGGAATTGCTTTAGAGCGGTCAGGAGAGGTGGGGTGAGCAGAACCTCTCCTTCCAGTGCAAAGATGGGAAAGATCTAAGTTCTATCGGGGAAAGAGGATGACAAGCACACACAGAATCTGGAAAGGAGCCATCAGAGTAGTGGGAGGCTCGGCACGGACCGAGGCGCTGCCTCCTATTCCCTCACTTCTTTCCTTGCTCCCTCCCTTTCCCTCCCAAGAGGTTCTCCATCATGTGTGGCAACAAGAGACTCCTCAGCACATCCACATAAGCTTTGTGCTTGGCCCTGGACTGTGGACCTGAGATCTTCAGGTCCTATTGGCTCTCACCCCCTCACAGCTTGTATGCCAGCAGGAGCTGGGTGGAGCAGCTTTGGAAACCAAAGTGAGGCATGGACATGAATTGCCTCTCAGGGCCTGACACTGGCTGAAGCCGATAACTGGTACCAGACTGTTCGAGTGATGGTTACTCCCTTTCCTGCCATGGAGGAGGTGAGAGCTAGTAGTCACAGCCAGCTTGGGAGAGGGGCCCTTCTATGCAGGGATGCATGGCATGGCCAGCACAGGCTGTGCTTCTCCACCTTGGGGAGGCAATGAGGAAGGAGTGGGGCTCAGATTGGCAGGGAGCATGTGGATGGAATGGGGAACCCGGGCAGCATTTCAGCACCTCAGCACCTAGGTCTAGTTTCTCCAGATCAATTTCATTATTTGGTTGGAAATGTTATAAATTCTGAGCATTGTCTTCTAAAACTAATATTTAAACTTCAGGCCATTCATGTCATTTTCTATGACTGGAAATGGAAGGGCTGACTGCACTTGTCTGTCCCTCATTGACTGATGGAAACGTGAGGGGTTTACAAAGGAATGTGACTCTGGCCTACTTTTATGGAACTGAAGCAACAAAAGGTTCCATGAGCATTAGTCAAACAGGCTCCCAATAATTTGCTTAGTTAAAAGTCTTGACAAGTTCAAATGCACTGAGCTCCCATGATGGTAAAGGTAAATGGGTAATGACTGCTGGAGACTTGGGTTGCTCTAGAATTTGTCCACATTGCCCACAGATCACATTGTGCTCTGTGGCCAGAGAAACTAGCCATCATAGCACTACTGTTGCACCTATTCAGTGCAGCATTACCAGCGGGCGTAGGATCGACCACAGCAGCGCGAGAGTGTCGAGTTGCCCTCAGAGAGGGAGCAGAGGGCCCTGTGAGGAAGGAAGCGGTGGTGCCCCAGTGAGGGGACCAGTTGGACCAAAAGCCCACCTCTTTCTGTTCCCTCACCCCAACTACTTGACCAACAAACACAAGGTGAGGACACTTACGATGCTGATGGGCAAAGAAGCCTTCAAAGATCACAAAGTTGTTCACCTATAGGACAAAACAAGCAAAATATGGTTGTCCATTCAGCCACTCAGAACATACTTGGGTACAGAACCCTGTGCTAAAAAAGCCACAGTGGGAGGAACAAATGCTAGCCTTCCTGACAGTCTCAGTCAAACACTCAGACCCTGACAAGCTGAACCTAACGTTGATATGGAGTGGCAAAGGACCTCAAACACACAAAATGATCTTGAAAAAGAAGAACGAAGTGGGAGGATTCACACTTTCTAATTTCAATACTACAAAGCCACAGTAATCAAAACAGTGTGGTAGAGGCCTAGGATAGACACAGAGACCAATGGAATGAACAGAGTCCAGAGATATACCCGTGTGTCTATGGCCAGTTGATTCTTAACAAGGGTGCCAAGACCATTCAATGGGGAAAGAACAGTCTCTTCAACAAATGGTGCTGGGACAACTGAAAATCCATACGCAAGATAATGAATTTGGATCTCGATTTCATACCACAGACAAAAACAAAAACAAAAAAACAACTAAAAATAGATCTAAGAGCTAAAACTATGAAAACCTTAGAAGGAAACATTGAGGAAAATTATGACTTTAGATTAGACAAAATTTCTTAAATATGACACCAAAAGCACAACCAACAAAAAGAAACAGATTTCGTCAAAATGCACTTCATCAAAAGTAAAGTCTTGTGCTTCAAAAGACACTATCAAGAAAATGAAGAGACAACTCATAAACACAACAGGACAAAATATTTGCAAATATTTTTAAGGTGTTTGTATCTAGAATATATAAAGTACTCTTACAACTCAAGAAAAAAAAGAGCACAATTTAAAAATGGGCATGGGCCTGGCTAGTGTGGCTCAGCGGTCGAGCATTGACCTCTGATCCAGGAGATCATGGTTTGATTCCCGGTCAGGGCACATGCCTGGGGTTGGGAGCTGGATCCCCAGTAGGGGGCGTGCAGGAGGCAGCCGATAAATGACTCTCTCATCATTCTTTTTCTGTCTCTCTCCCTCTCCCTTCCTCTCTCTGAAATCAATAAAAATATATTAAAAAAAAAATTTTTTTTAAAAATGGGCATGGGACTTGAATAAATGTTTCTCCGAAGAAGATACTCACATGGCTAGTAAGCACTTGAAAAGATGCTTATCATCACTGGTCACTAGGGAGATGCAAATCAAACCCACAAAGAGATACTACATTCCTACTAGGATGATGATGATTTTTTATTTTATTTTTATTTTATTTATTTATTTTAAATATATCTTTTATTGATTTCAGAGAGAGGAAAGGAGAGGGAGAGAGATAGAAACATCAATGATGAGAGAGTCATTGATGGAGCCCACAACCCGGTCGCCTGGATCCTAGGTCGGCACTCAACCGCTGAGCCACACCCAGCTGGGCTGATGATGATTTTTTAAAAAGAGGAAAACAACATGTTGGTGAGGATGTTGAGAAACCGAAACACTCATCCACTGCTGGTGAAGATGTAAAATGTTGTAGTCAATGGAAAAAGTTTGTCGTTTCTTCAGAAAGTTAAAGAATTACCGTATGACCAGCAATTCCATTCTTAGGTATATACATACCCAAGAGAACTGAAAATATAAGTGTGAATAAAATCTTATACACAATATTCATAATGGACAAAAACTGGAAACAACCATATATCAATCAGCTGATAAATGGATAAACAAAATGTAGTAGAGCCACATAATGGAATATTTTTCAGCCATAAAAAGGAATGAAGTATTAAAAAAAAAAAAAAAGGAATGAAGTATTGATACAGGCTACAACATGGATGAACCCCAGTAAAACATTATGCTAAGTGAAAGCCAAACACAAAAGCTACATATTGTAATTCCATTTACATAAAATGTCCAGAATAAGAAATTCCATAGAGAGTAGGTTAGTGGTTAAGAGGGGCTGGGGACAGGGAGTGGGGAGTGCTTAATGACTACCAGGTTTCTTTTTGGGAAATGGAAATGTTCTGGAATTAGACAGTGGTAGTAACTGTAACAACTGTGAATATACTCAAAACCATTGAGTTGTTTATTTTAAAAAGTTAAAATAGTGAATTTTATCTCAAAAACAAAAAGCCAGACCCTTTTAGGTTCTCCCAGGACCCAGCCTTATGAAGTGCACAAAATGTCAAGGCAGGCATCCAGAACTATCTAAACAAAACCCACTGACAAGGCCACAGGGGTTAAGGATACAAACACTGAGAAAACGAGGATTTAAGGGCTCAAATGGGTGACGCTGTCTAGGGAAGACAAGCTGGAGGACAGGGTACCACTCTGATATCTAACAATTGATCATTTTAGAGTGATTATCACATTCAATTTGGACTTCACAATAATCCTATTTTAAAGAACAGTAAAAAAGGACTGGAGACAGGGGAAAAATTTAAAAAAAAAAAAAAAAAGGACTGGAACCCTGGCCAATGTGGTTGAATGGTCAGAGCATTGGCCAGCACACCGAAGGGTCTCGGGTTCGATTTCCAGTCAAGGGCACATACCTGGGTTGCAGGTTTGATCCCTGGCCTCAGTAGGGGTACGTGCAGGGGGCAACCTATTGATGTCTCTCTCTCACATAGATGTTTCTCTCTCTGTCCTCCTTTCACTCTCTAAAAGTCAATGGAAAAATATCATCAGGTGAGAATGAACAAAACAACACTTGGAGACATGGCTTGCCCAAAGCCAAGTAGCTACAAGTGGCAGAGCTGGGCCTCAAGCGCCACTCTTCTAGCTGTACCATTTCAGTCAGGAATACAGTGTGGTTGTGAGGAGTGAGCTATGGGTTCACATTTGAGCTTTACCACTCAGTTGTGTGAACTTGGTCAAGTCACTCATCTGTAGAAACCTAGAACGGAGTCAACAGTAGCATCTACCTCAAAGAGATGTACAAGGGTCAGCTGAGATGGTGCATGTAGATACCAGGCAGAGCTCAGCACACATTAGCCGGTATTAGTTATACGCTATCCTGCTCTGGTGTTACATCACCTGTGTAATGTGTCATGCTAAATACTGTGTCCTTCCACTGCTCTCTACGGCCTCTTAATGGAAAAATATATGTGGAAGGACACTCTAAGTCAAGGGTGGGCAACCTTTTTTCTGCCAAGGGTCATTTGGATATTTAAAACAACATTCTCAGGCCATATAAAATTACCAACTTAAAAATTAGCCTGCTATATTTGGGCAAACATTTAATTAACTCACCCCTAATATGATGGCTGAACAGCTTCTCTTTGGTAAGGCCTTGGCAGAGCCAGACCAAATGATTTTGCTGGACGTTCCCTACCCCTACTCTCAGTAGGCCCGTCCATCTACCTTAATCACGCTGTAATGTCAACCAACCCACTCTCATCCTCCCAAGCACATGCCCACACTCCAGCCACACCAAACTGCTTACAGTGCCCAGGCAGCTTGTTTAATACCTCTCCGCCTTAGTTCTTGCTGGATATTCCACATGAGAAGTCTTAACCCACCCACTTCTGTCCTCCAACACTCACCTTTCAAGGTTAAACATATATCAAACCTTTCTTTACCCAACTTTAACCCCAAGGTAGCACTCACCATGGTGTCCTTATGCCTCCTCAGAAAGCATATCAATCAAATCTTGTTACAGTTCCTGCTCCTGTCCAAGGAGCCCAATCCTAGCCCCACCCACCCACTCAACACACTGCTTCAGCAGTTCTTCCCACCTGCTTACATCAGATTTTCTCTGTATGGGATTATTCTTATGCTATTAGTTCTTACAACGGAAAAGAATCAACAAGCTCTTGATCCAAGTCCCTCTCCAGCTCTTGCTCTATTTCTCTGTTACCCTTAAAGCAGCATTTAAAAAAGTGGCCTAGCCCAGCCGGTGTGGCTCAGTGGTTGAGTGTCGACCTATGGGGATGTCACAGTTGGATTCCCAGTCAGGGCACATGCCTGGTTTCAGGCTTGATCCCCAGTAGGGGACATGTAAGAGGATGTTTCTATTTCTCCCTCTCCCTTCTTCTCTGTGAAATCAATAAAAACATATTAAAAAACAAAAATAAGAGTGGGCTAGGCCCTGGCTGGGTACCTCAGTTGCTTAGAGTATTGTCCTAATATGCCAAGGTTGCAGGTTCGATCCCCCATCAGGGCATATACAATAATCAACCAATGAATGCATAAATAAGTAGAACAACAAATCCATGTTTCTCTTTTTCTCTAAAATCAATAAAAACAAATAAATAAATAAAAGTGTGGCCTATTATTGCTGTCTCCAGTTCCTAGCTTCTCAGTCTCCTAAACCCACTCCACATCCAGACTTCCACCTACCACTGCACTGTAGCTCGTCAGGATCACCAGCAGCCTCAGGAAGCTAAATCCAAGTCACTGCCCAGATCTCTTCTTACCTCACTGGTCAGCACCATTTGAATCAGTAAGCCATTCCTTCTTCCTGGAAGCACTTTCCTTACTGGCCTCCAGGTCAATTTACTCGTAAGTTTTCATCTACTTCAGTAGTTACTCCTTGGTCACACTTGCTGGTTCTTCCTCTCCTCTCTGACTTCTTTTCTTTTTAAGAATAGTTTATTGATTTGTAGGGAGTGGAGGAGACAAACATTGATGTGAGAGCAAAACATCGATCAGATGCCTCCTGCATGCCCCCTACCGGGGATCGAGCCTGATACCTGGTCATGTGCCCTTGACCTGGAATGGAACCAGCAACCTCTTGGTGCGTGGGATGACAAGCCACAAGGGACAGGCCAAGGCCTCCCCAACTTCTTAAAAGAATGCCCAACGGCTCAAATCTTTGGACAACTTCTCTACCACTCCCTGGTGATGTCATCCTGTCTCACTGCTTTCAATACCCTATGTATGCTGAAGACTCTGCATCCCAAACCTCTTCTCTGAACTCCAGGGAAATACCCAACTGTGTATTCAGCCTGGACTTATTATGGACATCTCCAATGAACATATTCAAAACGGAGTCCTACTATTTCCCCCAAACTGCTCCACCTACCATCTCAGTTTATGTAACTCCATCCTTCCAATTTCTCAGGCCAACAACTTGGGAATCATCCTTAACTCCCCCCCTCTCTCCCCACCGAGAATCTATCAGGAAATTTTCCTTGCTTTAACTTAACAATATTTAAAATTTGACCACTCCTTAGTAACTGTATTGCTACCATCTTGGTCCGGGCTACCACCAGTTTTCATTGGGATTATTCCTTCCTAACTGGTCTGCTTGCTTCTGCCTTTGCTCCCCCTCTGCTTATTTTTATTTTACTTTTTCTTTTAATTATTCTTTTTTAAATCCTCACCTGAGGATATTTTTTCCATTGCTTTTCAGAGAGAGTGGAAGGGAGGGAGGGAGAGAAAGTGAGAGAGAGAGACACATCGACTGGTTGCCTCCCACACGCACCCTGACCAGGTATCAAACCCGCAACCAAGGCATGTGCCATGACTGGGAATTGAACCCGCAACCTTTTGGTGTATGGGATGGTGCTCCAACCAACCAAGCCACAGTAGCCAGGGCCTTGCTGCTTATTTTTAACAGTCAAAGTGATCTAATTAAAAGTCAGGTTATATCATCCCTCTGCTCAAACCCCTAGGATGGCTCCCTTTTTTCACACAGAGTAAAAGCCAAAGACTTTGAAATAGCTTTAAGGCCTAAAATGTTCTTCCTGCCATTACAGATCTGATCTCATCAATCCCTCCCCAGCCCCCCCCCATCATTCACAGTGCTCTAGTCATACCAGCCAGGTCACTCTTTCAGGCACACTCCTACCTCGGGGCCTTTGCACTAGCCGTTCCCTTGGCCTGGGATCCCTCCCTCCAGATATTGGCTCTTATTCTCACCTCCTTTAACTTATTGTTCAAATGACACTTCCTCAGTGAGGCCTTCCCTGCCTATGCCGCTGAAACTTGCAATCCCACACTCTCCCATCCCCACCATGGCACTCCCAAGCCCGCTCACTGGCTCTCATTTTTCCAGAGCAATTAGAATCAACCACAGGATATACTTGTTTATTATGATTGTCTGCCTCCTCAACTAAAATATAAGCTCCACAAGCGCAGAAACTTTTATCTGTTTTGTTGAATAAAGTATTTTCCTAGTGCCAGGTGCTCAGTAAATATTTGTTGAGTGAATGGCTAGCATTAGTAATATTATATTGCATTTACTTATAAACAAACCACCTTCCCCACTTTAGACCAAAGTTCCCTGAGGACAGGGAATGTATATTATTCTGGGCCCTTAATAAACGTTGATTGCATAAGTAATAGCCTGTGTAAAAATAAGGAGGTGAAAATGAGCTGGCTATGTCTGGGCACAAACATGTTAGGTATACAAAACAGCCATGATGAATCAAAATAGAGAGCGTATAATGGGGACTGTGCTTGCAAGGTGCCAATTCCTTGCCCCCAAATAATAAATGAATCCAATGTGAATTTTCAGTGGGAATCTACCCTCTGAAACCTCTAACCTGTGGGACTGTGGTCTCCAGGTTGTAGTGTTTATTTAGGAACTTCAGCAGCTTCTGTGAGGGCCGGTCAATGGCTAGTTGGTGTGGTTCAACTCGCTCCTTCTGCAGGGAACAGGAGACTTAGGGTAGGAGAAGATGTGGGGAGAACATGCC
Source organism: Miniopterus natalensis (assembly GCF_054644295.1). Taxonomy (NCBI): domain Eukaryota; kingdom Metazoa; phylum Chordata; class Mammalia; order Chiroptera; family Miniopteridae; genus Miniopterus; species Miniopterus natalensis. The sequence continues at coordinate 4,683,999 of NC_142085.1, read as the reverse complement.
AACAGAACTCTGGAGCCTGGGAAGGGACTAGGAGGACGTGCGGATCTTGGGGAGGGGGAGGTAGAGGCTCTGGTAGAGCTCACAGCAAAGGGGCCTTTAATCTCCCTTTGGACAGACTGGTGAAGAGAGAAGTGGTACCTGCAACATATACTGGAAGAGTTCTTGCCCATGGCCATGGCGTTGAAGTGACTCATGGATGTAAAAGTCCAGGATGCAAAGTGGTTCCACCTCATTGTGAGCCTCACGATCATCCTAAGGAGTAAAGAACAACAAATATATTTTAGGACCAAGACAGTGTGGCCACCTCCCAAACTTCAGCACTTTTGTTTTCAGAAATCATGGCATATGAACTCTCAGCTTCCAATAGCACTCACCAGTACAAAGAGTTTCTTGTATCCAACTTTAAGGAAACCAATAATAGCTCCTCTTCCAGCCCTATAGGATGGGGAAAATAATGAACAGGTTAGTAGCAGTTAGTACCCGAGAGAGGTAGAGTCAAAAAGGGAAAGGGGTTGGAGAGGAAAGGATACAGGATGGAAAAGCATTTGGCACTCACGGTCGAGCGGAGGTGTCCTTCAGCACATACATAACATGACGGTTACTCTGCATCCTCGATGCACTGGTAATGGGTGCAGGAAGATGCTGGGCCTGCCAGGGAGACAAAGACAGAGTTTCTGCAAGTCCCTTCCAAAGGATCTAAGCCTTCCTTATCTACTGCCCCGAAAGGTGTCCCCAATACCTTGGCAGAAGCCTTGCCCAGTTCATCTACAATGGTCATAATTTGCTGCTGCACATCAATACTATAGAAAGAGAGGAGATAAAGTCAGATAATCACTGAATAAGGGTTCTGAGCAGTTACTCCCAGGAACCTGGACCACAACTGCAACCCAGGTTCAGCACTTAAGACTGACTTTATCTTGTCTTCCCATCTGATTTTCTAACCCACCCTCTGGTACGTAAACTTTTGCCACACTCCCTCTTCCCTTGAGGTTATTGTGGGGAAGCAGGAAACGCGGGTCAACCACATCCTTTGGCTTGGACCACGTATTTGGCCGAGGGGTAGAATGTCCTAGACCCACGAGCACATCAATCCTACTAAGTGTAGGATGAAAAGTCACCAACAGCTTGTGCCAGGACACCAAGAAGGAGGGTCACTCGTCAGTGAGAAGGGGGCGTGGCGCCTCGGCCAGGTTTCTAGGGGAACCCAGAGAGAAAGGCCTCGGGGCGGGTTTGAGATGTCACCGGGCTGGCGTTGTGGTTCCGGGTCGGCGGGCCGGGGGCCGCAGGTGCTGGTCCAGCACGGTGATCCGCTCCGGGAGCAGCGCGTCCACATCAAACGGGAACTCCATGGCCCATTGTGCGTGGCCGACCCCGCCCGCGCTACGTAATTTCCGTCCAGCCACCGAAGCCCCGCCCCTTGAAGTCTCGTGCCCTTTCACAGCTGGGCGGGGCCCAGCACACAGCCCGCCCCTCACCGCTCGGGCTGTGACCGTGCTGTTCCCACCAGACCTGCGGTCCCTTAGCAACGCCACTCCACTCCACTCCCCCCCACCCCGCCCCCGGCAGTGGGCGCCTAGCAATGCATTTTCCTTAGGCCTGGTGTCTTCTCCAAGCCGTTAGTTCTAGCCATCAGCTGAGAGGTGTGGGCCTTGGAACATCGCCCCAGGCACAGGGGGCCCACAAGTGATCAATGCAGAACCGCACAACCGCCCGTTCCAGGTGGCTTCTGGTCCCAACAGTCACTGGTTGGGGTGGCTCCAGCCTGACCACTCCTCTCCCCACAGCAGCACCCATTTCCCCGAGACTCACTCCAGAGGACAGGAGACACAGCTTTATTGTGGAAGAGCCGAGCAGGCAGGGGTCTGAAACAGCAAGAGAAGGTTGAGCCCATCTAGTTACACTGCGTGGGGATTAGGGTTTTTCACATCTGTACTGCCCTCTCTCAGCCTCACATGTATTTATCCCCTCCAACAACAATTATTTCCTTTTACTGACGCTGGACCTGCCATTGGCCCAGCAAGTAATTCCTAGGCATTATCTCCCAATCCCTCCACGTCCTTCCCAGTCTATAGCTCCTAGAGAGGCCTCTGGGAGCCTGCATGTTCAGTGGAGGCTTCCGCTGGCTTTGTGAGTGGCACCTCTGGCATTGACTCAGGTGGGGGGCCACTCTCTCCTCGGAGATGGCCTTGATACAGCCGACGAAGGCGGGACAGCTCTCTCTCTGGTGGCTGTTTCCAGCTGTACCATGGATACCAGGGGTCTCCTGAAACCAGGGTGGGAGCTGGTGGAGTAGCACTCACAGCTCCATGAGAGTTACTGAAGTCAAGGTCCCGAGGTTCAACCTGGGGAATGTGATAACTAAGGAGACCTAGGGGATTTAAAAAAAAAAAGAGAAAGTGAGGGAAGGGAGCAAGGTGGGTAGTTCAGATTAAGAGAGACAGGAAGGAAAATAACCCATAAAGGGAGGAAGGAAACAGTCACAGCTACTGACTGGGTACATTCACGCATGTGGTACACTGCACAAAGGCCAAGTGGCCAAGGGGGAAGTGTGGGCTGACATACTGCCTGGGCTCTTGCCCACCAAGCTGTGCAGCCCTGCACCAGGGCTATGAAGCTGCATCTGCCCTAATGGAGGGGCACTTTTTTCTAACTTGTAGAAAGGTATTAAGAAGCGCCAGCCAGAAATTTATACCAAACTCCTCCTATGATCTAGCTATGGCGTTGGGAATAACAGTTATAAAGAGGGAAGAAAAAGAGGAGGAACAAGAGGACAATGACAAGAGAGTCAAGAGAGGGAATAAGGGACAGTGGAGTAACGAGATTCTTGGAAGAACATGATGGGTACTAACTTCTCAGGTAGGTGGGAGCATTTATATCTATCCTTTAGCCCTAAGTCACCTTCTTGATGTCTACTAACAAAACTTCTCTGGGCCCGTTCTCACTCACCATGATCCCTGGCTTTCTGGATGGCCTGGGTCAACTTCTTGTGCTGCTTCATACAGACTCCTGTGGGAACCAAAACGGTAACTCTACTCATTCTATCAGGCACAGTAGGTAAAGAATACACACCACTTCAACACGGTGAGAGAGGGCGGATTTGGAAGATCTGGCTCCCCATTCTCCTGACTCCTCCATGGGCCTGTTTCCCCATCTGCCCAATAGGAAGAAGTCCTCTCTCTCTGAGAGCTGGGATAAAAACTTTGGAGGGTCCAGCCACTACAGAGAAGCCATTTAATGGTAAAGGCTCCAAAACAGGGAACAGAACACAATTCAAAAGGCAAATGTGCTTAAATTGGGCAGAGAAAAAAAATCAATGAAGGAAGAAAGTATTTCAGGTCTGGGGAAGGCAATCTGAGAGAGTAGCAAAACAGTCTCTTCAGTTTTTACAGCTTGACAGGAGTTTAAAAGTACTTTTGAAAACTCCCTGACAAACCGAATTCCACCAATCATGCTGCCATCCCCAAAATGGTAACTTCTGATTCTTTGCAAATTTAACTTGTGTTAGCAGGCACTGACAAAACATTTCTGTATATATTTTAGGCGTTTCGGGTCCTAGAATCTTTGTCTCAGCTACTCAACTTTGCCATTGTAGCCTGGAAGCAGTGGCAGACACGGAAAACAAATACACTGCAGTAACCCAGCTTTAGCCTGTGGCTGTAGTTAGGGAATAGTTGTAATCTTCAATTGTTAAGCTTACAATTCCAAATTTGGGAAATCTAACTGAATTGTCAGCAGTATAAAAGAACTTATGGGGCGATCAATTTATGAGAAAACCTTTTGTAAAAGTGAAAAGCCCTCCCTGGCCTGTGTGGCTCAGAGTTGGGTGTCATCTCGTGCACCAAAAAGTTGCTGGTTCGCTTTCCCATCAGGGCACATGCCAAGGTTTCGGGCTCAATTGCCGGTAGGGGCCAAGCAAGAGGAAGCCGATCAATGTTTCACTCTCATGTGAATGTTTCTTTCTCTCTCTCCCCCTTCCCCTCTCTCTAAAATCAATTAAACACACATACAAAGCAAAGAGCCCTAAAGAAAGGAAAAAATCATACCACTTATCTTTCAGAAGCTATATTTAGGTTGCAGTGACACCTGCCTGTGTCTTTGGTCCACATGTAACTGTTTTGGCATGTAACTATCTCCATTACGCCAAAATTTCCAAAGGGTTCAATTGCACTTTTTATGCCATGGTAGGAGCCACCAAACAAATACTTGTCATCTGAATAAACAAGAAGTGCTATTCTGGTGGGGACAGGGATGATAGGCTAACCTGTGTATGGCGCATGGAAGATGATACCCGTGTGAGCACAGACAAACTGTTCCAAGAGCTTCACATTCTGTGGGGAAAGTGGTAGAGGAAGGAGTGGGGGGAGAGCAGGAAGACCATCAGAGACTGAAATGAAAGTGCACAATCCCTACACATCCACACAGATGACCTTAACCTCTCTGTCTCTCCAGGTGCTGCCCTCCATGTCCCAGTTTTAGCTCTATCACTTTACTGAATATATTTGTGAAAACCCCAGCAAACATTTCCCCGTTCTTGTTCTTTCACCGATTTTACACGCACGGCCTACACTGTGTCACTAAGACTCATACAGAATTCTCCTCTCCAGGGGTCAGGTTGAAAAATCAGCCCTTATGCAAAAAATTTGGGAGTCAGTTGACAATCATTGAAACCACCCAGAAAATACAGTATATGTTGTATTGTGCATAGATGGATAATTAAGGCCTATAGTAGCATGCTGTATGTAGTGTATATTTACTCAGATCAATTTTAAAGTTAATTACATAGAATGACTCTCAGCTAGCAAGTTAATCACAGGAAGTGAGACCCAAGGAAGAAGCAGGTACACTTGTGGAAGCAGAATCATCCACACTATTAAATCTGTAATCTTTCTCTCTCCCTTGTTATGTGATTATAAACTGTATAAAATTGGTTACAATACCTTTTTGTTAACTGATCGTACACAGTTGAAATTGACAAGTTACCCACTGGACTCCTCTACAATTTGTGTGAGAAGGGGCCTGAGAACAGTCACACACCTTCATCTGCTGACTGATACACCAATGCCCTCCAACTTCCCTAATAACCAGCCATTCAGCTTCTGATCTTCTACTTCACTGCAAGCTCAGAACACTTTCCCATTATCAGCTTTATAAGGTTTTTTAATTCTGTAAGAAGCAAGTCCTGTCCTCACAATAAAGGCTTTTCAAAAAAGTGCTTTATGTATCTTCCCTCCAGCTGCAAGTCTCAGCATGCCACCAAATGTCAATGTGACAAGGAAATAAAACCTCAGAAAAAAACTAGCCCAATCTACTTGCTAATAATTGTGATGGATATAAATGAACTTTTGGGCATTGCTCTCCCATTAGAAATGGGCATTTTTCTTGCCTGCCAATTTAGATTGTCAATTTCATAGGTAAGGAATGACTCTTTTTACTATAATCCATAGTAGAGGGCAAAAAACTACACAGGAGATGTTCTTATAGTGCCAGGAAGTGAGTGCAAAATGGAGTGTAGGGGCGCTGGGATCTGAAGAGTGGGGCACCTACTGCTATCTCTTCAGCATTGCATAAAGGCTCCAGAGCCTCATCCTGGAGAAAAGATTTTCCTTACCCTAAAGTCAACGTGCAACTTGTGATCCCGGCAGATAGGGCACGGATTCCCAGCAACTTTATTTTTACGCTGTAGAGAGAAGAAATTGGGAAGTGACGATGTTCCAAGCCCTATCAGAAGAAATGCTGCTGCCACTGTCACTGTGGTCTCCGCCCACACTTCATATCCCATCCATGTGCCACTGTCAGAAACTCACAATACACATCTTTCGAGTCCGCTGCGGGGGTACTCCACCTTTGTGGTTGCGACGGTAGTCAGCCCAGACTGGGCGAGAACCATAGCGGGTCTGGTATTCTGAATTGAAAGACCACAAAAGTTAGGGTGGAGGAAGTGTCTCTGTCCATTTATTTCAAACCACACATGACCCTCCCCCAGTTAGAAGTACCTTCTGAGTCCAGGTATTTCCAGGGTTCATTCTTATAAGGGGAAATGGGCACCGGGGGCAAAGAATCTTTCTCAAGGGGGGCTTTGGTGCAGAGAGTTTGGAGGGGAACCTATAAAAGAAGGGTGAAAATAAAAAAATGAATTCAAAGAAGGAACCCGATTGTTTTGCTGCCTAAACTCGGAGATGAGGAATCTACTGTTAATGGAATACAGCAGGAATATATATGGATGGTAACACATTTGTTGGGGTTAAAGTGACATCAACAATCACTTTATCTCCAGCTAGGTCCTGAAAGAAGCTAATGTTAGAGGATAACTAGTACAGGTGACTGAGAGGCAATCTTATTTGGGAGGACAACTTAAAAACCTGGCACATAGAAGGTATTCCTGCTTTTGGGGATGAATGGAGTCTAGTAGAGGGGAAAAGGGTGAAGAAAATAAAAGGGACATAAGATGTGTGGCAGGGGCCCTAGCTGGTTTGGCTCAGTGGTTAGAGCATTGGCCCTTGGACTGAAGGGTTTGTGGTTTGATTCTGGCCAAGGGCATGTACCTTGGTTGCAGACTCGATCGCCCTCCCAGGTCTGGGGCCCCTGAGGGAGGCAACCAATCAATGTGTCTCTTTCACATCAATGTTTCTCTCTCTCTCTCTCTCTCCCCTCCCCCCTTCCACTCTCTCTGAAAAGCAATGGGAAAAATACTCTTGGGTGAAGATTAAAAAAATAAAATTAAATTAAAAATTAAAAAAAGATGTATGGCAGGGAAGGGATGTGTAGGTCAGATGAGTCTCCAACTTGATCCAATCCGGAATCGTTGTGCTCCCCAGCTTTATAAAAGTTGAAGGTCAACATTCCACAGCGAAGAACAAACGAGTCCTAACGCTAGCTTTAAAGCTACCAGGCCTGTCATTAACTCCATAGTGACCCGTCACCACTCTTCAGTCCCACTTTAGGGAGTGGCAGCTGGGCAAGCAGTCCTATCCCACCCAACCCCACCAAAAACGGGCCCTGCCATACCAAGAACCTTCAGGATGGTAAGTACATGAGGCTGGAGGGAAATCTCAATCCAAAGGACTGAACGAGTTAAACTTTCACGTATGCTCTGATAATAAACGGACTAAGTGAGATGGAGGGCTGGGAAACCAGTCACCAGGTCGAGATAATGTGTGCCGGCTTTACTGGGAGACAGCAGGGTCGGTAGAATTTAGTGCCCCTGAAGCCAAGGGCCCTCCAGGGCATCACAGATTTAGACACCATTCGCATCGTTGAGTTGGTTGTGCATGACAGGGTTGGGAGGGGGCACTCATCTAGTTATTTAGCACAGACGACAGCTTCGGAGGAGAATGAAATACAACCCTGGCTCTTTGCTCTCGGCTGGGGATTAAAAAATCGCGGAGCCCTGGCCCGGTGGCTCAGTTGGTTGGAGCGTCCTCCACACAACAAAAGGTTGCGGATTCGATTCCGGTCAGGGCACATAAGCAGGTTGCGGGTTCGATCGTTGGTAGGGGAGCCTAGGACAGGCAACCGATTAGTGTTTCTCTCTCTAGAAAGCCAATAAACATATCCTCGGGTGAGGATTTTAGAAAAGTGCACGGAGCTTTAAGGAGGGTAAGTGGAAGAAGAAGAGCGGTGGGAGCAAAGTGTTGCCTAGACAGAGGAGGCATAAGCGCTAAGGGAAAGTCCACTTCCCGGTTCCCAGAGGTGGAGCAACGACCTAGAGAAGGCATAACTAAGTAGCGGCTGTACAAAATGTGCTCCAAGGAGTTACCTGAACTCCGTAGGCACCCCTGAAGGACGAAAGACTAGGAAGGCACCTCAGCAGCTTATTCGACACGGAGGCCGCCATCTTGACGTACGCGCAAACCCGGAATGGCCGGGAAGGCGACTGCGCATGCTCCGGGAAACTGACTAGGGCAGGGCCAAGGACCAGCCTGCAGCGCGGCCGGCAGCCACGCACTTGCGTCAGGACGGAAGCGAGAAAGGGGCGGGCAAGGTAGAGAAGCTAAATTCAACTGCGTCACAGTGGAATTTGGCCTCAAAATTGAGTTTTTTATGAACCAGTCACTATGATTCTTAGATCTGATACTTAGAGTTTGCCTTTTAAACAATTTTGAAGGCAATTTAGACCGAGATTCCCTCAGTACGCATGCGCCAGCCCAGTTCCGCCAACCCAGGGTGAGAAATGTTTTCGAGGGCGGAAGTGGCGAGGGCAAAGGAAAGGGAGGTGCTAGGCTCTCCGGCCACGCGCACGCGCCTCCCGCCCCCTTAGGCAGGAGGTGGAAAAACGTGCGGAGAGTGACGGGGAGGGGGGAGTGGGCTGAGCGAAGGTGAAGGAAGGGTAGCCAATCAGTTAGCGAGTTGTGTTTCGGGTTAGCCAATGAATTTACGCCTCGCGCACAATGTCTCGCGACAAGGGAGGCGCGCTAGCAGGTTTGGGCGCGTTGGGTGGGGTCCCAGTATAAAAGACTTCGCCCGAGCGGGCAGCCGCCATTCTGGGGTTCGTTTAGAGGTAAGTTCCGGTGGTTTATCGGTTAGGGGTTAAAATTTTCTTGAGAGCGTTGGACTGGGGAACGAATTTGGCTTGAATTTGAGAGCCTCGGCTCACATGAAGGTCCGGATTGGACAGGGAGGTGTTTGGGACAACAAAAATGGTAGTTTGGGGTGTGTTTAAAAGCAACCCGTTCTGATTACATCTTTCTCCCTTGTGTTCCTTCTACCCCAGGTTTGAATTTTCTCGGAGAAAGACAGGCCGGCCACGAGGAAAAAAGAAAAGCCGCGTCAACATCTAAGCCCTTGAAAGGATCCTGAGCGGGGGGAAAGGGAAAACAGCAGCCACCGGCCCAACCACTTGTGTCTTCTGTCCCTTCCCACCTATCTTGCCCACCCCACCAGCCCACGCTGCTTGGGACTTGAAATCTGTGGCCGAAGGACCGTCACCACATAACTTCAAAAATAATCAACCACCCTCCCTTCCCAAACCCACCCAAATTCACTTACCAGCGTTTACTTTTTTGAATCCACTCAGAACTTTTTTTCTACGACCCCCCCCTCCCTAAAGGGAGTTGGGAGGGGGGGAATGAATACTGAGTTGGCCTTTGTTTTTTTAAGAGACTTTTTGATCCAATGAGGCCCCCCAAATAGAAATTTGGGTCCTGGTTGGTGGTTTCAATTTTTTTTCTCCAAAATTTTAACCCCCTCCCCCCTGAGCCCGAGGTGCTGACGTCGCAAAAAAATTGGATAGTAAGTGTCGAATTTTCAAAAACGAGCCTTGCAACAAGAAATCAACGTTTCCCTTTGTGAAACCAAAAAATGAGAGGAAGAAATGAGACCATAGAGCTGGAGAAAGGACCAAGCCGGTCACTTAATCTCCATTAAAAGGGGCCTTTGTGTCTAACAGTCTCTCTACCACCTACTTCTTCCCTGCCCTGCTGCAGGCTAGGAGAGGGGAGGGAGGGCCCGCAAGTGAGCATTTTGATGGTTAACCCTTGGTAATCCAGCCAATTTCCAGACTGCCAAGCGTTAAATTTGCTTTTATAAGGAGGAATGGCTACCGTCCTCCCTTTAGCAGCAGTCTTCAAAAGGGTTAATGAGCTCACATACAAAAGATGGTGGATCTTGTGGCTCAGAAGTCCCACTTCTTTGTGTGTGAGACAAGCAGGGCGCCTTTCAATTTGCCAGATTAATAAGCAATCTGTACATAAAGATTGCAGGGTAAGGAGATGGGCACAAGTATTAGCTGGCTATGATTTAAGATTGTTAAATCCTCTCAATTTAATGTAATGTGCTTGGGTTATATTTGTGTGGTTAAAATAGGTGGCAATCTAGGAATAAAGATTGCAAGACACTTAATTCAGGACAAAATATAATAGTGCCAGTACATACAAGATAGTAGTTGAAGTAAATGTTTTGTAATTGTTGCAGATTGCCTAAGTTATTTAAAAGCAAAAGATTAACATTTTAACTTGATACTTTTTGATGGGATTAGAGGGTGGAAAGGTTGGGGAATGTGGAATTCAGGAGTATAATTTTTAAAGCCATTTAGTGCACTTGAATGCTAGCTTTCTAAAAAAATTGTGTCGTTAATAGGATTTTTTCTTCCCTGCTTCAATATGGCGACTTTCCTTGTCCTTTTGTCTTCCAAGCAGTGCCGCAGATTGTGTCTCCCATTTTTGTCCTCCCTCAGCCCTATTTGTTGAGGGAGCCAAGTCCTCCCCCTTTCCCTTTGTTTGGAGGATGGGGGTGATCGATGGTAGGTTGATCCTCAATTGCAAGTTCAATTCTTCCCCACAGAAAATTGTTATTTTTAATATTTTAATTGCTTTTCCTTTCACAACGCTCTTACTCAAAATAGGTCAAAGACTTAAGGATGGGGACTGGTTTTTGGTTTCTGACCAAGAAAAAGCAGGGGCTGCCAGTGGGCCTCTGCCGGCGGGGCGGGCGCAGGTCTCGGCCTCGCCGCCGCAAAATGGCGCCGCCGCCGGTCTTCTTCCCGGCGGCCGGGGGAGGAGCCTGCGGCCCCCGCCCCGCCCCCCCCGCGGCCGCTGCCCTGGACCCCTGCCCGCGCCCAGGGGAGTCTTGGTTTCTCTAGAGTGTTATCTTTGTGAAGCCTTTATCCTAGAGGGCGGGCAGCTTACAGCAGTTAGGTCTTGAGGCTGTTCATCTCCGTGGGCAGCCAGCTTTTAACATGAGCCTGATGCTTTTATTGTCACCTTTCCCTCATCACAACCGCTTGGAGGTTTTCCCCACCTCAGTTGCCAGGGGCAGGGAACTAGTGAAACCGACTCTGAGCGTGGGAGCTGTGGGGTGCGTGGCTCGAGTGGGGCCCCTGGGGAGGGGCGCCGGGGCGCGGCCCGGGCCCCGCGCCGGCTGCTGGGCCGGTCGCCCCTCGGCCGGGCCGCCGTCGCCTCCGCAGTCGCTTGGCGCTGTGCTTTGGTACTGGGAGGAGAAGCCTCAGAGAGGAGGCCGCAGTGGTAAGCTCGAGGCAGGGGCAGCCCGGCCACGTTTCCTGGTAAGCAAAACCTTTCTGGTATTACGTTTCACGGCCTGCATTTCTTTTATCCCAAGGGCCACCTTTTTTGAGTTTCTCTTTCCTTACCTTGTAAAAGGAATTCCTTAAAACACGGGGAGGAGAATGCCTTCATTTCAACTTGTGCAGTGGGTGCCTGCAGGAAAGCCAGGCCCTGCCTGAGGGGGGTCGTGGGATCCTGTCCCTTCTGCTTTTCCAAAGTCAAATCTTTACCAGATTCTCCATATACCTTTACTTTTTTAAAGTCCTGCATTGAATCATGGAGGTTTCTAGGCAGAACTGGAAAGCCATTTGGTACAACTGCCATGGTGACGGGTGAGACTTCAGGCTAATTTTCTACTGGGTGTGAATTCTCAAGTTACTAAACTTATGGATTGGATGGGAGGGACATGTCTTCCACATGTCTATTGACCACAAGTTTTTTTTATCTTTTAAGCAGTTTGCATTGTGCCTCTGCAGCATACCTTCCTTGGGAGCTGAACATTCTGCCCACTGGGGTTCCTGATCTCTAGTGAGCAGGGGATTAATAAAGACAATCTTCATTAACTTGGGAGATGAGAAACAAAGTCCTTCTGGAAAAACTGATCCTTGTAGTTTGTGGCCAGAGTTCTATTCTGGGATCCTTTCCTGTTGGGATGGGGTGGGGGTGGTGATTTATGAATAAGCTTTCGGGGAGCTCATGCACCAGGTTTTCAAAATAACTGAGGGATAGGGCTTACTACTTAGAAGAAAGGTACATCCTTGTGAACCACCTGAGAGACATAATTCAGTCCACTGTTGAGTCACGTTAAGAAATGCATCAAACATTGAGGAAAGGAAGGGGAAATGCTTAGGTACAAAGCATTTTCATTTCCAGAAATGCTAAAGCCTCTAAGTTAAGCTAAACTCTGACTCCTTCCTCCTTTGTTAGAAGAGTATTGTGATTGTTTTAAAAAGAACTCTGACTTGCATAGAATTTTTGTCCTGAACCAACCCTGTTCTGTTTCATTGGTGATGGGTATGGAATAACTTTAGCCAAGCTAAATAGTTTTCACCCTATTTAATTAAATAACCCTCAAGTATAATTCATTTTGGAGGCAAGAGTCAGTGTCACTTCTGGACTTTTAAATTGTATCACTGGTAAGAATAGTAGAAAACTCCCCAGTGCCTTGTGTCAGTTGTGGAGGTCTCTGCCTGCAACATCCTCCATAAAGAGCATAGGATAGGACAAGGTGGAGATATCCCAGGGCTTGCTCCCTCCACCCTCCCTTCTGTACTGCCTTCAAGGAAATTACAGTATATCATGCACTAGATTACTTTTGGTTCCAGAAAGCTTCCTCAAGCTTCCATTGCAGGCTCCATATTATGACTAGGTAATGTTATGACACTTGGTCACTGCCCCGCCCCTGGTCACTCATTTGCCTTTTGTACTGGAGGCTTGTGCCAGGAATTTAGGCTCTTTATTCCTTTCCACTTGAGTGCCTTGGAACTTCTTTCAAAATGTACTAACTTCAAAAGAGGGAAATTGGGTTGTCAGACACTTGGGGTCCTTAATTTTAAATGAGTGAAAGCTAATCTTCCTGTGGGAAAGTTATGAGAAAAATCACCTTTTACTCACAAGATTGGTGCTTGTGAGAGAAAATTTAGTTTTGTTCATTGTATTTTTTAAATATAATAGGGGAAAATAATGGAAAATGAATATTTAACATTACTTCTGCTTTGTCTCCTAGCTTCTCTTGACTGACTTATTCTTGCTTGTTACGAATGAGAATGGAAAAGTCCCTGGGTCCCATTCCCAGCAGAAGGCGCTAGACAGAATTTAGCTTTGTACTAATTGATCTCTCTTGTCTCCCATCCTCTTAAGTGAAGGAACATTTGAGCTCAGGTGATAATTTTTTGAGTTTCTGAAGGAAGCAGGGGTAGCAGGCCTGTTGGCTTAACTGTTAGTTGGATATGTAAAAGGGAGTTCTCCAAGGTGATGTATATTCAACTCCAGTTTTGACTCTGGGGTCAGCTGTATTTAGGAGGGCTGGTTTGAGGTGATAGTTTAATTGAAGGCTTTTTTGTCAAATTGTATATATCTTGATTGCTGATGATATGTGTTATTTGGATTTGTTCATTGCTTTTTCAGTCTTCAATAGACGGAAAACCTGTTTTATATCTCCGTTTATTGTATCTATATATCTCTTTTTAGTGTCTGTAGTATGTGGTATCTACTACATGGGAAAATTTCCTTTATCCTTGTGTCTGTCTGTATAAGAATCACCACAGATTTGGTCTGTGCACTTCTTATCTGATATTCTTCAATGTTTTTTCCTCTGACTTCAGGGTCTACCTGTCCTTGTGGAAGTTCCAGGGCGGCAGTCACAGCACAATTAACCCAGATTTGCTCCTCTCTCAGCATTTCTTACCTCATCTCCTCTCCCTGTATTCAGTGCGCACTTTGTGATCTCAAGAACCAGCTCCCTCTCCTCCTTGCTTCTGCCTCTTTTTGCCAAGGTTGTTAAGACCTATGCATTTAGAAATTTACTGAGCTTTTTGTTGGGAGGACTTAAAGGTTAAGATTGTTGCAGTTTATTGTTTGTTTTTTGTCTGAGAACTAATTTACATGATAGGAAAACTGTTCTCTTTTCTGCACAAAATATATTCGTTTTTGTAAAGCCTTGATTTCCCCACACTTCTGTTGGGATCCTGTCTGTTAACTGTGCTAGAAGCAAGGTGCACGAGGTTTTCTTCTTGCTTCCTTCCTTCCCAATGTGTTAACTTGATTTCCCAAAAGCAGATATTATTGAGGTGGCTTTCTTTTGGGGTTCTCAGAGGTGTTTTGAGGTATTATGGGTAAAAATACCAATCAAAGCCATATTGATTCTCAACTTCCTCTCTGGAACTTGGTTTCTGGCCTAGAAATTGCTTCACACTTCTCTATCCCACATCAGCAGTTTAACTTTTAACTCCTTTTCTGACCTGGTCTAACCTAGCTACTTAAAATTTAATGGCATTTTCCCACCTTCTACCTTTATTCCATCTTTTTGATTCCATGATTTTTAATTTCAGGCCTTTCTTAGGGATCTAGAATAGTGATATGATTTGGGGGTGGGTGGAAATAGGGGATCAGATTTGCACCTTTGCTTTTGAAACCACAAACTAATCATGCTCTTAACTTTGAAACAATAAAAACTTTCGCAGTATTTGGTTAATGAGCGACATTCCATTTAAGGCTGAGGACCTGCTTGGTTGCCTTTGCATCCATTTGTCTCCATTTCTGGGAACTACACCTCCCCCGAGGAAAGGTTCTGTTTTCAAGTTTTGTTTCTTTGTCACCTATCACTTTAGCTGATTGTCGACTGGTGCAAGTAGTACATATCCTGCCACTTGTGATTATGATTCTTAATGAGCTAAGTTAAAAAGGAATTGACTACTCCTGGAAGACATTTAGCCCAACACCCAAGATTGTCCTAGTTTTTATCAAGTCACAGGTGGTTTTTTTCAAACCAGATTTACAAGCAACGAAGTAGAGATAGGACTTAACAATAAGCTAAAGTACTTTGGAGAATTGAGCATTTTGTTACAGGGATGTGAATCTTAGCTCTAATGCTATTTAATTGTCAGCTGTCCTAGGAAGGATGTAACTGGGAGGGGAGAGGTGTGCTGCCCTAGTCCTCCAGTCATGTAGTAGCCATGCTTAACTTGCCAGGGCTGTTTTCTTAGTGCTCACTATGGTCTGTGTTGATTTTCCTTATTTTAAAATGGTGAGTGTAGTTGAACATAAATTGAATAGTCACTATATTTTGTCAGATGTGGAAATGGGTTTTATTAGAGGACGTGCTGGCATTGTCCTTGCCACTCATTTATTCTGTGGGTTTGTTTTGTTCTCTCATCTTAGAAACCTCAGTCATGGGTTCAGGTCCCATAGACCCCAAAGAGCTTCTCAAAGGCCTGGATAGCTTCCTTAACCGAGATGGGGAAGTCAAGAGTGTGGATGGGATTTCCAAGATCTTCAGGTGAGTCTACCCCTTTTCGGATTCATTGTGAGTGGAGGATATTGTATGTTGTGACTAAGGTAGACAGGCCAAGTGTGCCTGGGAAGGAAAGGGAAAGTCAGTGGGATGGGGTTGAAGCCCAATAATTTTAGAATAAGTGATAGGAAAAGGCAGTCCCTTGATTCCTGGGTATAATGGAATTAGATATTTGGATATCCACAGTCTCAGGGGAGTCACCCTTTGGAAGGAAATGGGTAGCCAGGTGACAGAATTCTTGGTTCTGTTTTGGGTCACATTTTACATCCCCAGGGGAAGCAAATGGCTAAGCCAGTCCTGAACAGACTACTGAAGGCTGGTTGTTGAGGACTGGGACTCTTCACCTGCAAGTAGAATCAGATGTGTCCTGTGTGTTAAGGAAGCAGTGATGCTCACCCCCCAGTTCTTTTCCATCCTCCTGTGGGTTTTCATTTCACTCTGGATCTATCCCATCTTCCTAGAGGCCCATGTGACCCACTCTGTAGCAAAGTCCCAAGTTATCGGGGCTGTCCAGGTGCTCACAGGTTAGAGGCTCTGCTGCTGGAAGAAGCAGCGCTCTGACTGCTCCATTCCTAACCCGGTCCTCTCCTACAGTCTGATGAAGGAAGCACGGAAGATGGTGAGTCGATGCACTTACTTGAACATTCTGCTGCAGACTCAGTCACCAGAAATATTGGTCAAGTAAGTGGGGATCTTGGTGGCTGGGATGGGAAGATGTAGTTAGACGGGGGGGGGGGGGGGGGTATGGGGTTCCTGGGTTGCTGGTGGGGAACTAGGAGTGTGGGATGTGACCCTTCCAAAACCCGGGAAGGGCATCAGATATTTCTCCTACCTGCCTACAGGTTTATTGATGTTGGTGGCTACAAGCTTCTTAACAATTGGTTGACATATTCAAAGACGACCAACAACATGCCCCTGTTGCAACAAATTCTGTTGACCCTGCAGCACCTACCACTCACCGTGGACCACCTCAAGCAGGTACCTTTGGTCTTGACCACCTCAGTGTGTCCCTTTTAGTTTAGCCTGACAGATGAAAAACTTACACTGACTCTGAGGTGACTGTGATTTTGGGCCTGTGAGAGAGAATGGTAGGAAAAATAGGAATTTGGAATCAGAAGACTTGGTTCAAATTTATCTCCTTTAATAGGTGTGTGGCTTGGGGCACTCCATATATCTGAGCCTCAGTTTTTTCTTCTATAAAATGGGAATAATTGTACCTACCTAACTGGATTATATTAAGGATTAAATAAGACTATGCCCACAAAGGTTTTATAAAAGGTAAAGTACAATATCAGTGTTAGCCACTGGTAAGGGGCTGAGAAGAGATTGTGAGTTTGGGGGGTGGTTAGTTGTGAGTGGCCTTTCTGTCCTCCTGGCATTTACCTTTCTGCTGCTCCCTGTCTCTCACAGAACAACACAGCCAAACTGGTGAAGCAGCTGAGCAAGTCAAGTGAGGATGAAGGTAGGGGCCAGCCCTTCCCCGCCTGGGCTTTCCTCTGCTACTCCACGTAATTCCCTCCTGCCTGGCCCCACTCTTGGACTGGACCTTCTTCCTTGCTCTTTCTACCTCAATTTGTTTTCCTCTCTTTTAAAAATTTAGTTCCTCTAACCTCTCCCCTCTCTCCTAGTCTCAATTTCGAATAGGATTTGTTCATTTCTCTACTATTGAGGGTAAGATAAGGTATACCATACTTTAACTAGAAACTGATTTTTTTTTTTTAACTTTTTTATTTTTATTTTTTATTTTAGAGAAAGAGAGGGAGAGAGGAAAACATTGTTCTGTTGTTCCATTCATTTATACATCATTGGTTGCTTCTTGTATGTGCCCTGACCAGGGATTGAACCAGCAACCTTGGTGTATCAAGACACGGTGCTCTAACCAGCTGAGCTACCCGGCCAGGGCTAGAAGCCGATTCTTAAGAACTCTTGGTGCGCCCTGGCCAGGTAGCTCAGTTGGTTAGAGTGTCGTCCCAATACACTAAGGTTGTGGGTTTGATCTCTGGTCAGGGCATATACAAGAAGCAACCAATGAGTGCATAAATAAGTGGAACAGCAAATCAGTCTCTCAAGTCAATAAATAAAATGTACAAAAAAGAGAACTCTTGGTGCAAAAGTCATACACTTAAAATTCTTTGGGGAGAAAAAGTGTCATTGTAGAGTGTCTCATCATCATTGACTTCTCTTTTTCTACATAATATAGTAGTTCTGCCATTTTAACACCTTCCTGTAGCGCATGGGCAGAATCCCAACTCCTGGAGTATAGCATAGCTTTCATAGCAGCAGATCTTCCCTTTTCTAAGGCAGGGTTTTGGAGCTCCTGGCCATGGCCATACAGTTCTGGCTTGAAGTTAGAGCCTCGCTCCAGAAAATCACAGACTTTTCTTTAGAGGAAAAAATGGTGTGTACCCAAGGGTTCAATATCCAAAGATTTTACACCCACAGCATAAATCTGGAGCATAAGACCCTAGTATCCTGCAAGTGAGCAGTGTTCTAGCAGTGCTTGATCTCCTCCTGGTCAGATCTGCTCTTGGTCTAAAGGGAGTGGTGTACTAGGGGTGGTGTGCTAGGCCCTTTTGGAAAGAGGCTTTGGCTATTTGGTGTAGAGGGAGCATCTAGGCCTGGGTTAGCCTTTATGAAGTTCTTTTAGCTATAGGAGAAAACACTGGGAACACTTTCTAAGATAAAGGATTTATTATGCTAAGCGAAATAAACCAGCCAGAGAAAGAGAAGTATCACATGATCTCATGTGATGAGGAATATATGTGGAATATAGTGAACAAAATAAACTGACAAACAAAATAGTTCCAGAGGCATGGATTCATGGAACAGACTGACAGATCTCAAAGGGGGACAGGAAGAGATTAACTAGAGAACTTATATGCATATATGCATAGCCCATGGACACAGACAATAGTGTGGTGAAGACTGGGGGTGGGGTGGGGGCAAAGGGGATAACATGGGGGACATCTGTAATACTGTCAACAATAAAAAAAGAAGATAAAGGATTTAACTCACAGTATTGTTTAGGTGAAAAACATTCCCTTTCAATTTTTTTTTATAATATGGTTTTATTGATTTTGGAGAGAGGGAGGGGAGAAAGAGAAACATCTATTGACTGCCTCCCGAATGCCCTCTACTGGGGGTTGAGCCTGAAACCCAAGCATGTGTCCTGACTTGGAATCAAATCAGTGACCTTTTTGTGCATGGGATGACACATTCAATCAACTGAGCTACACCGGCCAGGGCCCCTACCTTTCAGTTCTTTCAGTTGTATTAATTCCCAGTTTTTAGGTCCTTTTAGATACAGAGCACTTTGCTGTTTTTGTGACATCTCAGAGTACCTTTAAGAATAAACCTGTAGTATAATATATATCCCAGAAGAGCCCATTGAGTCATTGCCCATCTTTTGTTCCCTCACTGTCAGGTATCCTGTTCCCTGTGCTGCCTTCGTTAAATACAGATTTAATTATTATACTTCCTCTGGATATAGAAGTTTGTACTTTCATTATCCACTGTCATGAATTCTCACTGGACCATAGTATCAGTTGCTCCAAAAAGGTTTTGAGGTGTTCCTGCATTGGGGATGCATTGACATTCATCTTGCCTTAGGTACAGAAATTGCCAGTTGTGTGACTATTTTGAAAATTTAGGTTTTAATGTTATATGACAATCTCATTATTAAATGAGTCTGTAAGTGGAAATGTTGGCAAGAAGAGAGAGAACATAGATGAGATGTTATTTGCCAAGTACAAAAGGAAAGAGCTACAGAGGTATTTTTTCCATATTTACAAACAAATTCTGTTCTTTAAAATTCTCTGGACTTTTTTCTTTAGATAAATTGTAACCCTAAATTGGTCTGTTTTTAAGTTCTTTTTCACCCTTGCTATACTTGATTTTTTTTATTGTTGTTAATTCTCACCTGAGGCTGTGTTTTTCCATTGCTTTTCAGAGAGTAGAAGGGATGGAGAGAGGGAGGGATGGGTAGAGAGAGAGAGAGAAACATCGACTAGTTGCCTCTGGCAGTCCTCCTGACCTGGGGGCGGGGAGCCACCCCACAACCCAGGTATGTGCCCTATACCAGAATCAAACCCGCTACCCTTCGATGCGTGGGTTGACGCTCTAACCACCGAACCACAATGGCCAGGGCTACTTAATTGATTTTTAAAAAGCAGTTATCACTTGCAGTATTCTGGAAAAAAACATTGCCTAGAAAATCTTTTGTAAGATGGATCTAAATCAGCTTCCTTGAGACTTGAGATTAAGTTTGCCTTTAGGACAATGCAGAATAATGCTGTTTGTTTTAGAATCTAGTAGCCCTTCAGAGACTTGACTCTGCCTACCTTTCTCCTGATTTTAGTTTCTGGGTTTTTATTGTTAATCCTCACTTGAGGATGTTTTTTCCATTAATTAAAAAAAAAATTTTTTTTAGATAGAGTGGAAAGGCGGGAGGGATTTGTCCATTGGTTGCCTCCCCCACACCCCTTAACTGTGGTCGGAGATCGAACCTGCAACCCAGGTACTTGCCCTTGACTGGGACTCAAACCCAAAATCCTTTGGTTCAAGGGCTGACACTCTAACCACTGAGCCACACCAGGCAGCCAGTTTCTGTTCTTTTAACAGAAAGGGAAGAACATAAGTATTGGGTTCTTACTTGCCGCTTTCTAGTTTTGTGATTAATCTCTGTACTTCTGTGTCTCTGGTGGGGAATTAAAAATCTTCAGGTTGCCCTAGCCAGTTTGGCTCAGTGGTTAGAGTGTCGGCCCACAGACTGAAGGGTCCCGGGTTCAATTCCAACCAAGGGGGCATGTACCTGTGTTGCAGGCTCAATCCCTGGCCCTGGTCAGGGTGGCTGCGAGAGGCATGATGTGTCTCTCTCACATTGATGCTCCCCCCACCCCACTTTCTCTGAAAAGCAATTGAAAAAATGTCCTCAGGTGAGGATTAAAAAAAAATCTTCAGGTTGTTGGCCCTGGCTGATTTGGCTCAGTCGGTCAAGCATCACCGCCTGCGCAGAGAGGTTGCTGGTTCGGTTCCCTGTCAGGACATGTGCCTGGGTTTCGGGCTCAATCCCCAGTAGAGGTATGTAGAAGGCAGCTGATCGATGTTACGCTCTCATATCAGTATTTCTTCCTTCTCACTCCCTCTTTCTAAAAAATCAATACATTATTTTTTTTCTTTTTTAATTTTTAAAAGATATGTTTTCATTGATTTTTAGAGAGAGAGGAAGGGAGAGGGATAGAAACTTCAATGAGAGAAACATCCTTGATCAACTGCCTCCTGCACACCCCTACTAGGGATCAAGCCCGAAACTCGGGCATGGCATGTGCCCTGACGGAGCCGAACTGGTGACCTCTTGGTTTGTGGGTTGATGTGCAGTCGCTGAGCCACACCAGCCAGGCTCAATAACTACTCTTTTTTTTTTTTAATTTTATTTTTGTTTAAAATATTATAGATGTCCCTTTTTCTCCCCAATGACCCGCTCCACCCCGTCCCTTCCCCCTCCCCAGTCCCTCTCTCCACCATTGTCCGTGTCCTTGCGTTGTGCATATATGCAATTACCCTTTTTAAAAAAAATTAAAATCTTCAAATTTTAATAATTACAGGAGATACATAGGGATGGGCAAAAGTAGGTTTACAAATAAATAAATAATCCAGAATAAACTCTGTTTCAACATACTCAACTATAAGCCTACTTTTGCCCACCCTAAATGTATGAAGCACTGGTGTAGTTTTTATAATGTACTCTGCAATAAATATTCAAACATCTCTCTTTTCTATTACTGGAAGGATAATATTTTAAGTTATTTAGGCATTTCCTCTTTCTGTCACCTGCAGAGCTCCGGAAATTGGCCTCAGTCCTGGTCAGCGACTGGATGGCTGTCATCCGCTCCCAGAGTGGTGCCCAGCCTGCTGGTGAGGCCCTATGTCCTTTACCCTTACTGATTCATTCCCACGGGGGGTGGCCTCCAGTGTCCTCAGCCTACTTCACCTCTGCCTGGCAGTCTTCCTCTTTATCTAAATAAAATCTTTTTCTACTTTGTTTTCCCACAACAGAGAAAGATAAGAAAAAGCGGAAAGAAGAGGGAAAGGGTCGAACCACCCCTCCTGAGCGACCTTTAACTGAGGTGAAAGCTGAGCCTCGGGCTGAGGAGGTCCCAGAGAAGAAGAAGGAGAAGCCCAAGTCTCTTCGAACCACAGCGCCCAGTCACGCCAAGTTCCGCTCCACCGGTGAGGCTACTGGCCGGCCCCAGGAGGGGGCGGGCATGTGCACACCCAGGGCCTCATGGCAAAATGGCTGGATTATGATACTCGAAGAGATGAAGGCTAGCGGGTGAAACTTAGAGTTCTACAAGGCTAGGTGAACCAAAAGGAAAAGTTAAGGTGGCTCAGCTGGCTGGGCATTGTCCTGTGCACCGAAAGGTGGTTGGTTTGATTCCAGGTCAGGGCACTGCCCAGGTTGTTGTGAGTTCAATACCCAGTAGGGGGCGTGCAGATTGATATTTCGCTCTCACGTTGATGTTTCTTTCTCCCTCCCTCTCTAAAAGTCAATAAAAAATTTTTAACAGCAAAAAGTCAAGAGGGTGGGGTGTGAGCTCAACCCCACCCCATGTCTCTTCCTCAGGATTGGAGCTGGAGACCCCGTCCCTGGTGCCTGTGAAGAAGAGTGCCAGTGCAGTGCTGGTTTCTGACAAGTACAACCTTAAGCCCATCCCCCTCAAGCGGCAGAGGTATGGACCTGTGCTGGGCTTCCGAATGGGCTGGGTCTGAGGACTCGAGAACGGTGTTGCTGATGGTTCCTTTTCTAACAGCTCGGCAGCTGCCCCAGGAGACTCTGCGCCCCATGCAGAGAAGAGGTACAAGCCGCTCAACACAACACCCAATGCTACCAAAGAGATCAAAGTGAAGATTATCCCGCCACAGCGTGAGTGCAGAGTGGGGAAACGTATTAAATTGGGAGCAAACTTCATGGGAATGAATGTGGGGCATGTTCCTTCTCTTTAATGTTTCCCTCCATTTTCCTTTGATTTCTTGGTGTCCTTTAATTTTTGCTCCTCTGAAACTTGTTTCATAGGATTACTTAGGAATGATTTTAGAAATGAGATGGGAGGTGTGCTCTTCACTGACTGGTTAGGGGCACTCCCAGCTGTCAGGGTGATCGATCATGTCCACGGGGCTGGCTCTGTCAGTTATCTGAGCTCAAGTTCACATCCAGAAGCACAGCAGAAAGAGTAAAGCTGGGAATTTCTTGTGCATGTGCTTTCTGGTCACCTTGAGCTATTGGTCCCAAATTGAGGCAGGGTCTCCACTGCCCCATTTTTCTGCCCAGACTTTGTCTATAGGAATAGGATTGTAAAGGAGCTGTGATAGTTCCATTTATACTTGATCCTCTTGTAGCTATGGAGGGCCTGGGCTTCCTGGATGCTCTCAACTCGGCCCCCGTTCCAGGCATCAAAATTAAGAAGAAGAAGAAGGTGCTGTCGCCTACTGCTGCCAAGGTATGGCCCTGGGTGGGAGGTGTCAGTGACCGTGTAAAGGTCAAGTCACAGGAAGGGCCCAGCACCGTGGCCAGTGTTGCTCAGTGGTTGAGCATAGTCCCATGCACCGAGAGGTCACCGCTTCGATTCCTGGTTGGGGCACATGCCTGGGGTGTGGGTGTGATCCCCAGCAGCGGGCGTGCAGGGGGCATCCATCCACTCAATGTTTTTCTCTCTTCTTCTCCCTTCCTTTGTTTCTAAAATTAACAAAAACACATTTTAAAAAAAAGGAAGGGCCCAGCAGCTTGGACTTGGGGAGGGCAAAAGGAATTTGTCTCAGATATAGACTGGTCACATGAAGGTGGGCAGCATTTGACATAGGTCTTCGTTTATATGAACTGTCAGGCATCCTGCCTAGGACACTGGACTATAACTGCCTTGCCTTGACCTTGGCTTTCCTGTCAGCTCATTAACTCCCTTTTCTTTCATGGCAGCCAAGCCCGTTTGAAGGGAAAACAAGCACAGAGCCAAGCACAGCCAAGCCTTCTTCCCCGGAGCCAGCACCTCCTTCTGAAGCTATGGACACAGACCGTCCAGGGACCCCAGTTCCCCCTGTGGAAGTCCCAGAGCTCCTGGACCCAGGTAAATTGAGAAAGTGATTCAGGTTTTGGGGATTCTCTAAGAGGAAGGGCCTGGGTCTGAAACCTCTCCTGCTTACAGCCTCTTTGGAGCCAGGAGCCCTGGATGCAAAACCAGTGGAGAGTCCTGGTGATCCCAGCCAGCTGACCCGGAAAGGCAGGAAGAGGAAAACTGTGACGTGGCCTGAGGAGGGCAAACTGAGGGAATATTTCTATTTTGAACTGGATGAAACTGAACGAGGTTAGAAGTCAGGTTTTCTGTAGGATAGGTGGGTACAGAGAGTGTGGAAAAGGGCGTGGTTGTACTTACCTTCCCTCTTGCGTCTGGCCCTTGCCAATAGTAAATGTGAACAAGATCAAGGACTTTGGCGAGGCAGCAAAGCGAGAGATCCTGTCAGACCGACATGCGTTTGAGACGGCCCGGCGTCTGAGCCATGACAACATGGAGGAGAAGGTGCCGTGGGTGTGCCCCCGGCCCCTGGTTCTGCCCTCACCTCTTGTCACCCCTGGAAGCAACAGCCAGGAGCGGTACATCCAGGCTGAGCGGGAGAAAGGCATCCTTCAGGAGCTCTTCCTGAACAAGGAAAGGTGAGCAGAATGGGATTCATGCCCTGGGGTGCCGAGCGCTTGGACTCCTGAAGGGAGCATGCCTGGGTGGTTAAGGAGAGGCTGGAGGTTAGGAAGAAATTCGAGGGCCTGAATGAGTCATTTGACCGTTGGTCTTCCTTTGCTTCCCCTGGGCCATTCCTGCTAGCCCTCACGAGCCTGATCCTGAGCCCTATGAGCCTATACCCCCGAAGCTCATCCCCCTAGATGAGGTGAGTGTGAAGTGGTGGTGGGGGTTGTGACTGAATGTCACTGCGGCTCTCCTGGGAGACTGCTTCATTTAGTAGTTGACCTCACTGTTCCGTTCTGCTCTCAGGAGTGTTCCATGGATGAGACCCCATATGTTGAGACTCTGGAACCTGGGGAGGCCGGCGGCTCACCTGATGGGGCCAGTGGCTCCAAGTTGCCTCCTGTTCTGGCCAATCTTATGGGAAGCATGGGTGCTGGGAAGAGCCCCCAGGGTCCTGGAGGAGGAGGCATCAATGTCCAAGAGATCCTCACCTCCATCATGGTACGAGCCCTCCTCCCTCTTGTCCGCTGTCTGGAAAGCCCCTTCTCTTTTCCCAGGCTGCCTCAGCTTCCCACTTTCCTCCTCGTTTGGCTCTCCCTTTCTCTGCTGATGAGGATGTTGCTCTCTGTTTGTTTTGCCTCGCAGGGTAGCCCAAATAGTCATCCTTCAGAGGAACTGCTGAAGCAGCCGGACTACTCGGACAAGATCAAGCAGATGCTGGGTAATCATTAGGGCCGGGCGGGGAGGGCGCCTGCATGGGCTTGTGGGAGCAGGAGGATTCTACGCCACTTGGTGGCCAGACATAGGGGGCGAGGTGGAGACTAGACCCAGACAGCTTTGCTCTGCTAGGCCGGTCTTGGAGAATCAGCTGGGCATACAAAAGTGAGAAGACATGCTGCTCTTCCAGAGTCCTCCTGCTGACAGGTTGATTCTCTTTCCCTTAACAGTGCCACACGGACTCTTAGGCCCTGGTCCAATAGCCAATGGTTTCCCACAAGGAGGCCCTGGGGGACCCAAGGGGATGCAGCACTTCCCCCCCGGTCCTGGGGGACCTATGCCAGGTAGGTGGTGAGAGAGAGAGAGAGGTTGGAATGGGCTCATCTGTTTAACTTTGGTCTGGTAATATGGGATTGACCAAAAGGAGGGAGGTGGTTTAGGGTGGGAGGGAGCAGTCCCTGAGTTTAACAGGTAGCTGACATTGTCTCTCTTCCTTTCTTTCCTAACAGGTCCCCATGGAGGCCCTGGGGGCCCTGGTGGGCCAGTAGGTCCACGTCTCCTGGGTCCCCCACCCCCTCCCCGGGGGGGCGATCCCTTTTGGGATGGCCCTGGTGACCCCATGCGGGGTGGCCCGATGCGGGGGGGTCCAGGTCCTGGTCCTGGACCATACCATAGAGGTCGTGGAGGCCGAGGAGGAAATGAACCTCCTCCTCCTCCTCCATTTCGAGGGGCCAGAGGAGGTCGCTCTGGAGGAGGACCCCCAAATGGACGAGGGGGCCCTGGTGGAGGCATGGTTGGAGGTGGTGGGCACCGTCCCCATGAAGGCCCTGGCGGTAGCATGGGTGGAGGACACCGTCCCCATGAAGGCCCTGGTGGTGGCATGGGCAGTGGCAGTGGTCATCGTCCTCACGAAGGTCCTGGCGGTGGCATGGGTGGAAATGGTGGACACCGCCCCCATGAAGGCCCTGGACATGGGGGGCCTCATGGCCACCGGCCTCATGATGTCCCTGGTCACCGAGGCCATGACCATCGAGGGCCACCTCATGAGCACCGTGGCCATGATGGCCCTGGCCACGGAGGAGGGGGCCACCGAGGGCACGATGGAGGCCACAGCCATGGAGGAGGTGAGGATGATCCCTGGCCCCTCTTTGGCTCTTCTGCCACACACGATTTGGGGGAGTGTCACTACCCCGGGTATGCCAGGCAGAATATGAGGTCGCCTGTTCCCAGCATGCATGGCTGTTCCTACCCTTTGCCCTCCCCCCAAATCCCCAAGGCTCTGTCTCTGACTTTCTCAGGATTCACGGGCTTGGAGGTGGGTGAGGGTGGCCATTTCCTATCTAACTGTCCCACTGTCTTTTCCAGACATGTCAAACCGCCCTGTTTGCCGACACTTTATGATGAAGGGCAACTGCCGCTATGAGAACAGCTGTGCCTTCTACCACCCAGGGGTCAATGGGCCCCCCCTGCCCTAGGGACCCCCCCGTCCTCCCCACACTGTTATGGCTTCTGTGAGGCCCGTTTGTCCCTTCCCCAGCTGAGGAGGAGCCGGCCTCCTCAGTCCCCACTGCTCATGTTCCTGGGGTTCTGATCACTGGTGCGCACTGATGTACATCCTCTCCTCCAGTCTGGGGAGGAGGGCCTGGACATGCTGTACCCCACTGCTCAAGAAGAGACTCGGCTGGCTTCCCTTTGTGAGGAGATTTGCCCTGGAACACAAGCCCCTTTCCAGTATTACCTTTAATGCCTGAGAGCCTAATGCTGGCTGTTCCGGAGAGCACCGGCCCCCTGTGAGTCCTCCCCACGCACAGAGCTCTTGATGTGGGATCAGCTGCACTTATGAAACCATCCCAGCCAAGCTCACTATCCTCATGGGGTGGGGAGATGGTAAAAGGGGTATTGGATATCCCACTGCACTGACAGGGCTCCCCACTCCTCCCTCGACACCAGCTGGACACATTCTGAGTTCTTTCTCCAGTCAGACTCTGCAGCCTTGTGTGAGCATTGTGTCCGCATCGTGGCTGCTGGGCTTGATGATGGCATGTCCACAACTGCCCCCAGTGACGGGCTTGTGGGCTGTGGTGGCGTCTGCCTTGCACACACAGCTCATTCTGGAAACAAACACTTCAGCGAGACCAGCTGTTCATGAACTGAAGCCTGGCGTGCTGGGCCCGACAGTCACACTACATGTACCGCCTTGGGATTTAGCTCGCTTCCTATCCCCACCTGGGACCTTGTTGGAGTGAGGCCACCTCTGAGTCCCCGCCAGGCACCTTCCTGGGTGCATTCACCAACACAGCTGGCCCTTACCCAGCCCTCCTCCACCTGTCTCGGCATCAGTTGTTTTCTATGAAAACTGGATTGGTTGGGTTTTGTGCAGGGTCTTGGGTTAGAGCCACAATGGATTTGAGGATGAGTATTTTTTTTCTTTTGGTTTTGTATATTTTGTACATTAATAATAAACAGTGGAAAGAGAAGCAGCTTATTTAACCTCCCTGTGTGTTTAGACTCGTTAAAAAACAAGACCCAGCCATTATCCAATGTTTTCGATACATTCATACAAACCTTTGTGGAGTCTCAGTTCTTTGAGTGGTGCTCACACGACCTACCTTCAGTCACAGAGCTGATGGGAGTGAAAGGCTGCTGACGTGGACGACTGAAGAGGAACTTACAGGCTCAGTGAACCCCAGGACCAGTGGTCTCAGCAAGCAGTGGGGCCCAAGAACACAGAGCCCGGAGCTGGGGCGGCAGGTGGGGTGGGCGCAGCCGCTGTGGTTGGACCTGCCAGCCCTGTGGAGTTGCTCGGGGGAGTTTAAGTGAGGGTTGGAGGAAGGAAAGCAGGGAGCATGGCTGAAGGAGAAGCCCAGGAGCAGTGCTTTCAGAGCAGTTCCAGTGGGAAAGACGGAGGGGAAGGAAGGTGCAGGCTGCTCTCCCCGAAAAGTGACTGCAGAGCTGGAGGAGAAGGCCTGCTGCGAGAGGTAGGAGCCAGATTACTAGCTGCTAAGGATAGGTATTAAATTGAGGGCCTTGTTGATGGAACAGTTCCTGGGAAGACGAGGTTTTGGAAACCAGAACAGGGAGGGATAGGGTTAACTTTGAATAGGAAGTTACTCAAATCTGTTCTTGAACCTAGAATTAGGAGTGTATTACATTTTGTGGGGAGGGCTTTCGGCTTTTTAGTGTTCATCAGAACATCTGAAGGGCGCTAAAAGACAGATTGGGGCCCTGACCCGGTGGCTCAGGTGCACTGAAAGGTGGCCAGTTGATTCCCAGTCAGGGCGCTTGCCCAGATTGCAGGTTCTATTCCCAATCAGGGTGCAGGGAAGGCAGCCAATTGATGTTTCTCCCTTTCCCTTCCTCTCTAAAATCAAATTTTAAAACCATTAAAAAGAAGATTGAGGGTGGAGGCCAGCAAATGTTCCTTTTTAAAAAAATATATATATCTTTATTGATTTCAGACAGAGGAAAGGAGAGGGGGGGAGAGAGGTAGAAACATCAATGATGAGAAAGTCATTGACTGAGCCCGCAACCCGGGCATGTGCCCTGACCGGGAATCGAACCCTGATCACCTAGGATCCTAGGTCGACGCTCAACCGCTGAGCCACGCCCGGCCGGGACAAATGTTCTGATTCAGTAGTTCTGGGATGGATCCCAAGATTTTGCGTTTCTAATAAGCTCCTTGGTGTTGCTGATGCTGATCTGGAAAACAAGTCACTACCCTACAAGTTTCTTGGCTGTTATTTTCCAGATTGGCCACATGAGGGCAACAACTTCCTAAATTTCACAGGCCTCATCCCTAGTGGAGCCGGAGGGGCCATTTTCTCCCTTCACCCAGCCTCAGGAGGGCGGGTCAGGCAGCCAGCCTACTGTTGCTCTGTGCACTTAGGAGAGGACCTGAGAGGAGGCAGTAATCTGAAGGCCAAGGTGAGAGGTGAAACACCAATGAAGTACACAGCTCAAGTGAAAAAACAAGGAATGTGCCAATCTAGTGGGTCGTGTGTGTTTTTTTTAATATATTTTTATTGATTTCAGAGCGAGGAAGGGAGAGAGAGAAACATCTGTGATGAGTTGTTGATCGGCTGCCTCCTGCACGCCCCCTGCTGGGGGTTGAGCCCGAAACCCCAGCATGTGCCCTGACTGGGAATTGAACCTCTATCTCCTGGATCCTAGGTCGATGCTCAACCACTGAGCCACGCCGGCCGGGCTAGTGGGTCATTCTTTAACTTGCCTCTTTCTTTCTGGTTCCATCTATCGCCTGCTTCTCACCTTCCCTCTGCCTCCTACAATAAGCCAAAAGAACCTTTAGATAGAGAGTAAAGCTTTTTCCCATTAGTTTTTTTTTTAATATATCTTTATTGATTTCAGAGAGAAGGGAGAGGGAGAGAGAAACATCGATGAGAGAGTCATTGATCGGCCGCCTCCTGCACGCCCCCAACTGGGGATCGAGCCCGCAACCTGGGCATGTGCCCTGACTGGGAACTGAACCCCGATCGCCTAGGATCCTAGGTCGATACTCAACCGCTGAGCCACGCCTGGCCAGGCCCCATTAGAATTTTTAAATGAATCCTTTTTTTTTTCTTTTTTTTTTGTTTTTTAATCCTCACCCGAGGATATTTTTTCCATTACTTTTCAGAGAGAGTGGAAGGGGGAGAGAGAGAGATTGGTTGCCTCCCGCATGGGCCCTGACCCCGGGCTGGGGATGGAGCCTGCAACCCAGGTATGTGCCCTGCAGGCACTTCTCTCCCATTTAGGTAGATCTGTTCTTCCTTCCTGCTCCCCCACCCCCAAAAACCCATTCAACCTCAAACATCTGTCAACCCTTCCCTGGGTGCATCAGTTCCATTGCCAATTCTGAGTCATCAGCACTGTATTTCTCCCATTTCTGTTCCTGGGAAATCTAAAGTTGAAAAATTACAAAATCCACCCTGGCTAGCTCAGTTGGTTAGAGTGCAGTCCCCATATCCAAGGTTGCAGGTTTGATTTCAGGTCAGGGGCATATACAAGAAGCAGCCAAGGAAATAAGTGGAACAAAAAATCGATGTTTTTCTCTCCTTCTCTCTCTTTTAAAAAAAATTATAGCCTGGCCAGCGTGGCTCAGCAGTTGAGCATTGATCTATGATCCAGGAGATCGCGGTTCAATTCCCAGTCAGGGCACATGCCCGGGTTAAGGGCTTGATCCCCAGTTGGGGGCGTGCAGGAGGCAACCGATCAATGACTCATCATTGATGTTCCCCTCTCTCTCTCCCCCTTCCTCTCTCTGAAATCAACAAAGACATTAAAAAATATATTTTTTATTATTATAAAATCCTACCATTTTGGCCCAGTATCTCAGCATTTGCTGATGCTTGGCAAACTCCGTCTTCCAGATTCTCTGGCACCAAAACTCCTGAGGTGAGCCCCATCTAATGTGAGCCCCGTTTCCCATTCTCTTCACCTGAAAACACCCGTGTCTACACTTTCTGAGAGGAAGAAGGGTATTTCCTTTGCAAGGCAATATCTAACTAACTTCTGGCATCTCCTCTCCCATCTGTCCCCACCCAAGCAGCCAGGGCAATTTGTACAAATGAAAACCAGAGCAGCTGGCACTCCTGTGTAAACACTAAGGCTCTTCCATGGCTCCTAGGGCCATATCCCCACTCCGTCAGGGTCCTGTGGGTCCTGGCCCCTGCTCAAGCTCGGGAGCTTAATGTGATGATGGGCAACGGTTCAACACCCTTGATCCAGGGGAGAGAGAGACGTGCTTTGGATGTGGCTGCTCCTATACGCTTCGACTTTATATTCATCAAACCTTGTGAATTCAGCATTATATCTACTTTACTGTGTGCAATGGAGGTTCAGAAAACTTGCTGACTTGACCTACCTAGAACAAGCTCAAGCCATGCTCTTCGACTGTGTCAAGCTCTTTCCAGCTTTTTACTTTTTAATTGAATGGATTGGGGTGATGTCGGTTAATAACATTATACAGGTTTCAGGGGTCTTTACACATTCTGGCGCCTTTCCCAAAGGCTCTTCTTTCCACTCATCAGGTTGGTTCCTATACCTCCTTCAGGCTGTGGCTTTAATGTTACTTCCTCCAAGAAGTCTCTCCTAGTCACCCGTTGTAAAGGGGACACCCCTCCTCCCCTAGTGTCCAGGAGACACGCTCCAGGCACCACTCAGCTCCCACCTTTGTGTCAGACTCAGGACGCTGCTGCTGGGACAGAGGACCACCGCCCTAGAGCAGCACTGGCCACAGGGCTCTTTCCTGTTTCCATCTTACCGCTGACAAGTCTTCCCTACAACAGTCCTACCCTGGCTGGCACCGATCTAGGACTTACCCTTCGGTCACCTTCCTTTCGTCTTGTTAATCCTCATCCGAGGATGTTTTTCCCATGGATTTTTTTGAGGGAGGGAGGGAGGGAGGGAGGGAAACATTGATGAGAGACACACATGGATTGGTTGCCTCCCACACACACCCCAATTGGGACTGGGGATTGAACCTGCAACCGAGGTACATGCCTTCGACCCAGATTCAAACCAACGGCCCTTCAGTCCATGGGCTGATGCTCCCACCATTGAGCCACACCTGCCAGGGTGGCCATCTTTTAAAAATACCCTCACCTGCTGCCTTGGCCGGTTTTGCTCAGTGGTTAGAGCTTCAGCCCATGGACTGAAGGGTCCCAGGTCTGATTCCGGCCAAGGGCACGGACCTCGATTGTGGGCTTGATCCCTGGTCCTGGTCAGTGCTCATGTGGGAAGCAAATCATCAATGTGTCTCTCTCACATCAAGGTTCCTCTCTCCCATTCTCTCTGAAAAGCAACAGGAAAAAATATCTTTAGATG
This sequence comes from Miniopterus natalensis, assembly GCF_054644295.1. NCBI lineage: Eukaryota > Metazoa > Chordata > Mammalia > Chiroptera > Miniopteridae > Miniopterus > Miniopterus natalensis. Next base: position 4,652,722 of record NC_142085.1, on the reverse strand, counting down.
AAGGTTAAAAACCAAAAAACCCTCCTGAGGACGTTTTTTGACTTCAGAGAGGACAGGACAAACACCAATGTGAGAGAAACATAGACCGGCTGCCTCTCTCACATGCCTGACCAGGGACGGAACCGAAACTCGGGTACGCGTCCTGACTGGAAATTAAACCAGCAACCTCAGTGTACAAGACAATGCCCCACCCAGAGCCACCTGGCCAACCCCACTTTGGCAACCCGTCCACATTCTGCAGGCCAGGGAGAGTGCCCAGGGCACTGGAGTAAACCAACGGGCCATCATTCCGGGAACAGTTGCCCTGGGCAGGCTGGTGTCCTGAGTGTTTCATCAGGAAGCGGTGCAGAATCGCTACATCAGGGGAACTTCCATGCCGCTCATTATGTACATTAGTGTAGGTATTAAAAGCTGTTTATGAATAAAAATATTTGATTTTGTTAATTTACCAGGGTCACCACATGAATGTTAATTTTTTCCATGTCCCAGTTCCATGTTGTTGTTTTCTGGGGGAAGGGGCAGCATTCCTTTGCCCACGCTGAGGTATATTAATTTCAATACATTATAAACTACGTATACTGATGGAAGAAATAAACTGTGTGTCCTTGGGCAGAAGTTATTTTGGAGCATCTGAAGTACCTGTGGTGAAATTAGTGATCAAAAACTTAAAACGCAAAATTTTGGTACTCATTTTATAAATAACATTCCTATATATCATATCATCTAAACTAGTGAACCAAAAAAATTTTTCTTTTAAAATATTTCTATTGATTTCAGAGAGGGAGGGAGATAGAAACATCAATGGTGACTCATTGATGGGCTGCCTCCTGCACACCCACTGGGGATTGAGCCTGACATGGGCCCTGACTGGAATCGAACTGTGATCGCCTGGATCCTGGGTTGATGCTCAACCGCTGAGCCACGCCGTGAACTGAATTTTAAATGTACAACGTAACGTGAAATACATGTAACAAAAGTAAAAACATCGAAGGCACTTTACAACCAATTACATGTCGAATCCCTTAATAAACTTGTGAGGCAGGTACCTTTTATCACCTGCATTTTATAGATGAGAAAACAAGTACCGAGGCTAAGGCCATATCATTAGCAAGTGGACTTGAAGCCTGGCTCCCACTGTCCTATACCTCATAGAATTGTGGAAATGACATGGAATGTCTTACTCGTGTTTGGCACAAGACCCTGGTTTTTTACCCTTAAATGATGTTGAGGGGTTGCTTTCTCTCTAAACTGGAAATGTGTCCTTATGGCACCTCTGCAACTCTCCCCACACCAAACCCTCACTTCTATGCAAGGTCCAGCATTCCTTATTCACTTGGCCAAAAGATAACTTCCCAAAACTACATTTCCAGACTCGGTCCTAACCAAGCAGCTCTTCACAGCCCCCTGGAACTGGACCGATGCACTGATCCTGCTCTTCTTCAGCTCCCACGCCTGGGTCTGCCCACCTGTGCTCTCTAGGGCAGGATGACCTCGTCCCCACAGAAGTTATGGGGTCCAGCCCGGCCCATGAGGCTCTGTTGGTTGGACGGCGTCCCATGCACCAGGAGGTCATGGTTTGATTCCCGGTCAGGACACATGCCAAGGTTGTGGGTTTGATCTCCAGTAGGGGGCGTGCAGAAGGCAGCTGATCAATGACTCTCATCACTGATGTTTCTATTGCTCTCTCTCACTTCCCCTCTCCGATACCAATAAAAACATATTAAAAAAAAAAAAAGTCACGGGACCTACCCTCTCTAAGTTACTACAGTTCACCTCACCCACCACTTCCTAAAACCAACCCCAAACACTTGCCACTTGTATTTTACTTTCCAAACCCACCTCTCCGTCTAACAGAGAAGTGACCAGTCAGTCACGTTCTCTCATTAACTCCCAAACAGGTTTGGTTTTCTTCCTTCCAAACCTCTGATCTGCTCTTCATAAGTTCCAAAAATGGCTCTGTTCCCTCATTCTTCAAATCCTTATTATTTTTCAAGGTCCACTCTCAAGTGATCCTGCCAAATAATCAAGTTCCAGAACATCTTTCCCCGAGGAGCAGGCAGCAACTCAGAGAGCCTAGAGAGCCACACAGTAGCCGTTGCCCACATCCTAGGGTAGGCTCATGTCTTCCTCATGAAGGCACACCCTGTCTCCCCTTCCTGCAGAACCCCCAGTACTCTCCATGTTGGGTGACTTAATATCTGGTCCCAGACCTCAGGGCAGACCTTGGACAGTGAGACCTGAGTGTCCTGAAGGGTGGGGGAGGGGAGGCTCCACACACAGCAAGCCCCATCCTCAGTGCAGTAAGACTGCAGGTGAGACCCAGCTGTGTGAGTGGGGAGAGGACACTAAATGCTGCTAGAAAACTAAATAAAGTCAAGATCAAAAACAGCTCCAGCTCCCACGAATCTGCAGACAGGGCAGCAGTAACCCCTTTCCTTTATTCCTTGCCTGTGTACAGGGAAATCCGAATTCAGCAGCATTCCTTTCCTGACCCCAAGTGATCCCCAAATCCTGGGTGATAGCACAGGCCTGACTCTCCAGTACAGGTGCCACAGTGTTCGTGTCACCAGGCCAGCATGAAATCCACGAGGAAAGGGCAGCAGTGCTCAGGTGCTGCTGGGCCGAGGCTGTCAGGTGGACCAGAGGCAGGTTGGAGCGACGAGATTCAAGACAACTGGCCACTTGAGTTTGGCTAGATGGAACCCATGGTGAAGAAGTCACGGCCCCTCTGCTGGCACCAAGGGGTGTCAGGAGTAAGGCAGCTCAGTTACATAAAGAAAAGTAAACAGACAAGTCTTTCAGAGGAAAGGAAGCAACCGGGTCATATCAAGACCACCTCCGATTCCCTGTCAGCTGCAGACCAGAGGCATTCTGGGTGGAGGTGGAGAGACAACGAACACCTAGGCCACGCAAGCCAGTCTCCAGGAAGGAAAGATCACTCTCGGGGGCGGTTGACCATGACTTCACCCAGGGCCTCTAACACCTCTCGCTTGTAGTCCTCAAAGTCGCCGTCGATCTGACTGACACTCTGCTCCTCCACCACCCATAGCTGGCAGCTGGTTTCCGTGATGAGTCGGGCGTCGTGGCTGACAACGATCACAGCTTGGAGGAAATGGGAGAGTGAGGGGAGGGAGAGAAGTGGCTAAGGCAATCAGAGCCCAGGGTAGGGAGCTCTAGCCTGCAGCCTGGCCGGGGGGGGGGGGGGGGGGGGAGGCGGGGGATGCTCCAAGCTGACTCACCACCCTTGTACTCGTTGATGGCCTCCCCCAGAGCATCGATCGACTCAATGTCCAAGTTATTGGTGGGCTCATCCTGCGGAGGAGGCATTCCATGACTGAGCGTTAGGACTCTCACCTGTGACATACCCTCTCCCACAGTCCGGCTCACTCACCAAGATGAGGACATCGGGCTCCCGACAGGCCAGCTCTGCAAACACAACTCGGGCTTTTTGCCCACCTGCAGCAGAGAGAAAGGAGGCCCATCACACTTCTGACCACCTCCCACTCCTGCAGGTCAACCTGAACGTGTGCCTGCGTGCGTATGCTGAGCCCCCCAGCCTCAGCTCCTCTTCCCTCCCTGTCCAGGTACAGTGTGGGGTAGGCATGCTGAGGAGGCCCCTCCCAGCCCTGGCAGCAGTACCCGAGAGTTTGCAGATCTGGATGGTGTGGGCATGACTCTCGAGACCGAAGCGGCCCAGGCACTTGCGGGCGTCCTGGTAAGGCAGGTTGAAGGCCTGCTGCAGGTACTCGGTGGGTGTCTCCTCCATGCGCAGCTGCTCTGCATACTGCTGGTTGAAGAAGCCAATTTTCTGCCCAGAGGAGAGGAAGGTGTCAGTGAAGGTTCTCCTTCCTCTCTTGGACTCTTATCCCCAATTCCCAGGCCAACTTACCAGCCGGTGGTTCTTCCTCATTTCCCCCTGAGTCTGCAAGGGAAGAGCAAGGGGTGAGATGGGGAAAGGGAAAAGTGCTGCGGGTCCATACCCCAACTTTTGTGAAGGGGAGACAAATACAGAATGGGGCTGGGAAACAGAACACGGATGTCCTTCCTAATGTGACAAAGACATACCAGAAAACCAGAATGTGGGGCAAAAGGGAGTAAGAGACGGAGAACAAAGGGAGACAAAAGCACACATTCAGAACCAGGAGGGGACCGGCCACAACTAAGGACACCTCTCCCCTCCCAGCCGAACTCACGCACGCCCGCTCTCAGGGTCCCAGGTCAGACAGGGGTTAAGGACAGGTCAGAGGGAAACCTGAGGAAAAGGGCCCTCACAGCACTTTCCTGGAAGGAGGACAGATGGCCACCACCTGTCTAAAGTACTGTAGGGCAATATACAGTCGAAGTCCTAAAGGCAAAACACTTAGTAAAAACTATATTTGTAAAGATGTACAGTAGAAATACTTGCTGAGGCCAAATAAATTTGGGTAGATCCAGGTAATTATTGGCATGGGAAAATGCTTGATGCCTATTATCTGGAAAAAAGCTGGCTACACACCCTGGCCAGTGTGGCTCATTGGGCTGGGTGTCGTCCCATGCACCAGCAGGCTGCCAGTTCAATTCCCGGTCACGGCACATGCCCAGGTTTTGGGCTCGATGCCAGCTAGAGGGCCTACAGGAGATAGCCAATCGAAGTTGAGCACTCACATCTATGTTTCTGTTTCTCTCTCCCTCTCCCTTCCTCTCTCTCAAAAATCAATAAACTATTCCTTAAAAAATAAATAAATAATAAATTAAAAAGCTGGCTAAAGAACAATTCATGGATAGCTCATTTTTGTTTTTTAAAAAAAACAAATATGCATATTTACAAAGGAAAAAAGGAGACAGCTACCCACCAAAATTAATACTGGTTATTTCTAGATTTCTCTTTGGCTTACGTAACTCGAATCACTCTGTAAGTAACGTATTTCTTGTGTAACAAAAACACATGGGGAAAACCCCAGCTCCAACCTCCACTTTCCTGGCTTTTTTTCCAGGACCCAATCTAAAACCTTCCACAGCACCTGCAGGGAAACGAGTCATCTGTGCCCAGTCTGTATTTAACTCTGCCCTGCAGAGGGGAACCCGGGACTTCAGCCTCTGGTGCGCAGCACATTCCCCACTTTGCATACCCCCACCTAGCCCTCCCTGCCTGGCTGTAAGACTTACCGGTGTCAGCTTGCCTGTCAGCAACAGGAGCAGGGTGCTTTTCCCCACACCGTTAGGGCCCACAATGCAGACTGCAAGAAGCAAGACAGGTAGTCAAAGAGGTCCCAGGCCCTCTTCTTGTGGCTCCTGATCTACCTCCCTGGGCCACTCAACACCAACTCACTTCTCGAGTCCATGTCGATGCCAAAATCCAGATTCTTAAAGAGTGGTTTGTGCCCCTCATAGCCAAACGTCACACCTGAGAGCCAGGAAAGGAAGCCGTTTCTTTTCTTTTCAGTTGCCCTGAAGCCCCCTGTGTCTTGCCCTGAAGAAGAGGGCTGGGCCCACGCCTCCCCCTGGGCTGCTGGATTGCAGAGGCTCACCATGCAGGCCCAGCACAGGTGGGCTGAGTGGAGGGGGGTTGGGGAACGTGAAGCGTACGGTGTACTCCTTGGGGCGCTTCAGGAGCTCGGGGGCCTCCTGCGATTCCTCATCTTGGTTTTTCCGTCGGCATTTTTGCTGCTTCCGGGTTAGGGCTTCCTTTGTTTGCTTTTCCTGCAGAGAAAGGGGAAGGGAGAAACCCTCATCTGCACAGCCATCCATGAAATGCAGGTTGGTGTCCCAGAGTCTGTTCTTCATACATTCTCCTGAGAAGAGCCCCCCTCCCAGGAAGACCCCTGGGTGCTCACCGCCTGCTTGGTAGACTTGCCACCTGCCTTCAGCTCCTTCAGCTTCTTCTCCTGCTTCTCATACTGCTTGAGCAGCTCTTTCTGCTTTTGCTGGTACATCTTCTTGAAGGTCACTGGGAAGAGGAGGAGGATGGGCATCAGTGGTACCCTCTCCCAGCAGATAGAGGGACAGTCAGGACTGAAGAAGATGGGCCAACGGTGTCAGTGCCTAGACTCTGAAAAGACCCAGCTCCTCACCACGCCCTATGGCCGTCCCTCCCAGGCCTCTTCTTGGGGCCCCACCTCTCTCCTACGAGAGCGACCCCACTCACTGTAATTGCCCCTGTAGTAGTGGAGCCTCTGGGCATCCAGGTGGATGATGTCGGTGCAGACGTCATCCAGGAAGCCCTGGTCATGGGAGACGATGAGCAGCGTCTTCCGCCAGCCCTGGAGGTAGCTGGGTTTCAGAGCAGAGTGCGGAAGGTCACAATGGTTACGTCAGGGCTAAGTCAAGGGAAGCAGACAGGCACGGGGCAGGGAGGGAGGGCCGGCGAGGCCAGAGCACCAAGGGAAGAGTGGAGAAGAGCTAGAGGAAGAGATGCAGCACGAGAACCACTAACGTCAACACTGCAGGCAAGGGCAACTCACTTATTGAGCCAGATGACAGCATTGAGGTCCAGGTGGTTGGTGGGCTCATCCAACATGAGCAGTGTGGGCTCCATGAACAGTGCCCTAGAGGGTTGGGCAGGAAAGTGTATGGTCAGAGGGGGAAGATCCCTGCTGAGAACCCCAGAGCAGCCACCAGTAGGTGGAGCCTGAGACCATGAACAATCCTTCCAGTTTCTCCTCAGAGAAGCTCCTGTGCAGGAGACACCAATGAGAATGTCCACCAGGCAGGGAGAGAATGAAGAACAGGCCTCAGGTCTGACAATGCAGTCAAGGAGAGAAGTCAGCCTTGAGCCTCCTGCTGGCATTGGGAGAATGGGGAGAAGGAAAAGAGCCTGCTGGCTTGAGGCTGAAGGGAGGGTAGGAGGTGGGAAGCCCACCTGGCCAGGGAGACACGCATGCGCCAGCCCCCCGAGAACTTCTGTGTGGGCCGATTCTGCATTTCAGGGTCGAAGCCCAGGCCTGCCAGGATCCGCCGGGCCTTGGCCTCTGCGGCCGCCGCGCCGATAGCCCGCAATTCCTCATACACCTGGGAGGGAAAAGAGGTCACACACCTGAGGTCGCAGGAACCCCCACATCTCAGCTGTGAACCTGTGATATGTCCCCTACCTTCTCCAGTCGCTCGGCAGCCGTGTCATCACCCTGCTCCAGCTGCGCCTGAAGCTGTCGCTCGTCTTCCAGCAGCTTTAATCGCTTGGTGTCAGCTCGAAGAACAGCCTGTACTGCAGGTGTTTCATCCGCTACCACCTCTGGGGATGGGAGGACAGTCAGGCTACTCCAAGGGCCAGGGTCCTATTCCCTTTGCCCTTCAGCACCATTTCTGGTTTGCCTGACCCTGCCCAGTTCTTTGTACCTGTTCCAAATGAAAGGTCCTGCATCTCTCACTTCCTCCCTCTTCTTTAGCATCTTTTCTCAGGGCCCTGGCTCCCCACATAACCTTTCCCCTCCCCCCCAGTTGCTTCCCTCCCTGGCTGGCCACCCAAGCAACCCCCCTGAAGCCTCCTCCCACTGGTGCCTTACCCTGCTCACATAGCAACACATCGATGTTGGGGGGGATGCTCAAGGCTCGGTTGGCAATGTGCTTGAGGAGAGTGGTCTTGCCCTTGCTAGGGAATGAGAACTATTATGGCCAGGTCATCTCTGAGAAATCTCTTCTTTCATTCCAGCCCCTCCTCTCCTCACCCATTGGGTCCAACTAGCCCATAGCGGCGGCCAGCCACAATGTACAGGTCTGCGTTGACGAATAACTCCTTGCCATGGGCCGAGATGCTGAACTTCTCCAGCTGCAGCCATCAGGGAAGCAGGGCAGAGGGAAGGAATGGGCACAATGTGGATTCTCCCTTTCAGACAGAGGCTACAGCTTTCTCCCTGCAGGGAAGCCTCTGGCAAAGAGGCCTCCAGCATAACTCCCTCCTCCCCACATGCTGGTCCCTTCCCGGTCCACTGCCCCAACGGGCTCTCCCAAATCCTAAGCCAGCTCAGCCTGTCCCACTCACTTCCCTCCAAGGGTGGACCCTCTACTTCTACTGATTTTTCTATCTTCTCGCTCAAGATGGCAGAACTCAAGGCGTGGAAAACGCCTCCAAGCTTTCCTGCAGTGAACTAAGCCGCTCACAGCCCACTCCCCTGGCTGCCAGGGCCACGCTGGTGAGAACGGGCACTTCCCTGGTGAGCGGGAGGAGCAGGTCATCCTCACCTTGATGTCAGATGCATTTTCTAACATGGCTTGGCGGGAGGACACCTCTGCTTGTGACACGGAGAAGTCATTCTCAGCAGCATTAGCTGCCTTTAATGAAGCCACCTGGCGCTCATACTCCATCTGAGAAGGAATGGAAACCACGTCTGCCAGCTTCCTGTCACCACGACACCAAGACAAGGCTCATGGAACACTCTTTTCTTACTCTGCCTGTTTTACTTGAAGTAGCACTCAAAGCTGTACTTCCTGTCCCCCAACTCACATGTCCCCTAGGTGAAGCTTAAAAATATCAAATTCTCCTACCTTTGCCCACTAAGAACCCAAGGTCTTACTTGCTTCTTCAGCTTCTTCTTCTCTTTCTTGCTGAGGTGGGCATAGGGATCACTGGCCTTAGGCTCCCCTCCTTCCTCATCCTCTCCTTCTTCCTCTGAGCCCTGTGAGAGCTGGAGGTAAAAAACAAGGGCCCCCTTCTAGAACTCAGGTTTTATGTCACCTACCCCCAGTCCCAGTCAGCTCTTTCCTTCCGCACGCAGAATGTTGAGGTTGTGGTGGACCCTCCCCTTCTCCTAGCCATCCTTTGTCCATTTCTGCCACCACGAATGGTACAAGGCAGACGGCAGGAGTGCGTATGAAACGTATGTGCTCCTGTACACAGAGCTACCAATGCAAATGTGACTGAGGGTAGAATAGATACATTTACAAGTGTTACTATAGCTTCACACTAACATGCAAAGAAAAGGTCTAAAAGCCCTAATATACAGCTGCTGAGGAACACAGCAGAACCCAGGCGAGAAAGCATCGATGCACAGGGGATTGCAGAGATCACAGCCTCCCGCCACCATGCGGACGAGATAACTGAGACTAGGCAGTGGGAAGATGTCCTCAGGCCGCACAGCCAGATTGTCTGAGACTAATGCCAAGTCTTTCTCCTGCTGGGCACAGTAATAGCACCCCAGGTCCTGGCCCTCACCAACCCCAAAATACACACCTGCTCTGCCTTCTTCCTCCCTGGCTTGGGTGGCTCTTTTTCTTTTATTTTTTCTTCTCCATCTTCTTCACCTTCATTGTCCAGAGCGGAAAATTTATTTTGAGGCTAAAGGAAAAAGAGCCGGTCTAAGGAAATGGTCGAATTCTCGAGACCCAGCACCTCCTCCTGTAATCGATTCCCTCACCTTGGCCTTCCCAGTTGACTTCTCTTCCTTTCCCCTTTTGCCCTTGAGGCCTGGTTGTTGTTCCTCAGATACGGCCTGGAGAGAACATGGAGACAGACAGACAGACACACATTAACGTGCTACCTTGTCGTTTAACAAGTGTTTCTAGGGGGTCTAGAACTAGAAGTTAACTGTACTGAGTGGTGGTAGGGGAAAATGAGACCCAGAAAGAGACTAGAGAGAGAAGAGAACTAGAGAGTATCTGCTGTGAGTCAGGCGAGTGAGCTGCACAGGTGGGGCGGCAGCAGTGCAGGAGGGCTTCCTTGAGAGGGCACATCTTGAGAAGAGGAGTGATGGATGGGGCTTGGAGAAGGCATTCTAGGGAAGAGGAGGGCACAGCCAGACAACGAAGGCTCATCACAGAGTCAGCTGGAGGCCAAGATGGGTCAGGCAAATCTGAAAGGTGCACATGGGAGAGTCCCAAGTGGAAGAGCAAAGACTCGAAGGCCTTTGTTTTACATTTTGAGTTTGAAAGCAAAAGAATCACTGTAGGTTTCCAAGTGATAAAAAAAAGTACTTTAAAAAGCTGATTTTGACAGTTTAAGCAAGACAGACCTAGAAGAGCTAGCTTAAGAGCAGGAAATCAAGCCTGGGAACTCGCACCCCACAGCCAGAAGGTGCTCTGAGGGGTGGGAGCGCCTGGCAGGGCATCACTTTCACCTTGTTGATTCGATTCTTCTCTGGCTTGGCAGGCGCAGGAGCCTGTTTCTCTTCCTCCTCCTCTTCCTCACTCTGATCCTGAATCAGGGCTGCAAAAGCATTGCCCCCCTGGAGAATGAAAGGGCTGGACAAGTCAGCGGGACAGCCTGACTGGGCGTGGCTCAGCGGCTGAGCATTGACCTAGGATCCAGGAGATCGCGGTTCAATTCCCGGTCAGGGCACATGCCCGGGTTGCGGGCTCCAACCCCAGTCAGGTGTGCAGGAGGCGGCCAATCAATGACGACTCTCTCATCACTGATGTTTCTCTCTCTCCCTTCCTCTCTCTGAAGTCAAAAATATATTAAAGAAAAAAATCAGTGGGATGGTCAAGGTTGCACCCTGAAGGATCCGTTTACCATGAGATGACTTACCTTGGTTTTCTTCCCTCCTCGGGGTGTCAGGACAGGTACTGAAAAATGACAGAGAAGAAAGATGAGGCAGGAAAGGGAATGATGATTCTGGTTCTTCAACTAAACCAACTCACAGATGAAAGGAGGAGGCACGGCCCCCGTCTGGTCTAGGGGCTGCAGGCCCCGCTCCCCGCAGGCATTACCCTCTCCCTCCTCGTCACTGGCGGGCACTGAGAGCTTCTGCAGACGCTCCAGGAGCTCCTTCTCCTCGCCATCGTCATCCACATCCTTCTTCCGCCGGCCTTTTCGGGTGTCTCGCTTCTTTTTTTGCTGCTGAAAGCAGCAAGTAAGAGAATGAGTCTGAGGCCCAGGTCCCTATCGTATCTGCCTCACGCAGTCACTACCTGTGGCTGCACCCGGTGGCTGGGCCCCACACTGTACCTGCTGCTGCTGCTGCTTCTCCTTCTCCTCGAGCACGTGCTCTTCTTCCCCGGCCTGCTTAGCTCCTACGGCCAGCTCCTCAAAGAACTAGCAAGAGTTCAGGCACAGGTCACCATAGCTTAGACACCCACCAAGCCCCTTTGCCACATGCAGGCCCAATGACCCTCCCTTCCATCCAACCGATGCTTCCTCTCTTGACAAGATCCCCCTAGACCCCCCGCGACCTTCATACAGGACCACTCATGATCGGTTCTCCTCCTCAGCCCTCATTTCCTCACCGTCTTTTTGTTCTTCTTGTCCTTCCTTCCTTTCTTCACCACTTTGTCTACAAGGTTAAGCAGACATCATGAATACTTATCTGCAAATTCTGAAACAGCCTGATCTCCCCGCAAAGCCCTCAATGGCCTCCACCCCATTTTACTATTTTTCTAGTTAAATGACCATTCCCTATACATATCTGCACTGTCCCACAAGACAAAGGTGGATTGGTCCAGGGCAGCAGTTGGGAGGGAGATGGCAGAATTCCGAGGGTGAGGGTACAGGTGGGAAGGAAGGCAGACAGTCAGTCAGAGAGAACTCCTGTTTGGAGCTGGCAAAATTAATTGAGCTACCTGGCCAGCGTGGCTCAGTGGTTGAATGTCGACCTATGAACCAGGAGGTCACAATTTGATTTTTTTTTTTTTAAATATATCTTTATTGATTTCAGAGAGAGGAAAGGAGAGGGAGAGAGAGAGATAGAAACATCAATGATGAGAGGGTCATTGATTGGCTGCCTCCTGCACACCCCCAACTGGGGATCAAGCCCGCAACCTGGGCATGTGCCCTGACCGGGAATCGAACCCCGACTGCCTGGATCCTAGGTCCACACTCAACCGCTGAGCCACGCCTGGCTGGGCAGGAGGTCACAGTTTGATTCTCAGTGAGGGCACATGCCCGGGTTGTGGGCTCCATCCCCAGAGGGGGTGTTCCGGGGTCAGCCGATCAATGACCCCCCTCATCACTGATGTTTCTATCTCCCCCCCCTTACTCTCTCTGAAATCAATATATTTTTTTAAAAAATTAGTTGGGCTACCGGTACCATTTATTAACTTAAGATATGATGGAAGAGAAGGTCCCCTCTCCCCAGCCCTGCCACCCAAGGTAGAACGTAGATACTATGAATTCAGTTTGGGATATGCTGTCTGTGAAACCCGCAGGCCATGTAAATAGAGCTGTAAGTAAATGAACATCTGGGTCTATGCCCCATCTGCTCTGTTCCCAGGACATTCTAGCTCAAATCACACTGTATTATACTTGTCTTTCACCTTAGCTACCTGTGGTACTATTTAGCTTGTGTTCCCAGGGAGCAGAGGGAAATAAATAAAAGTTTACTGACTGAACAAATTCCAACTCCTCCCTTCTGTCCATCCCAGTTTCCCTGAAGGCAGTGAACTATGTCTAACTCCCCATCTCCCTCCACCATCAGACTAGAAGGCAACCAGCAACTTCATGGTCTCTCTTCACTATCACATCCCCTTCAAACCATCCATCCTACCCAAAACAACCCTGTAATCATTTAGCTTAAAAAAAAAACAAACAAAAAAAGAGCCACCAAAAACAAACAAAAGAACTAATGGCTTTCTGCTATCTGCCACATTAAGTACTGGCCAGACCAGAATTACAGTAATCCCCCATAATCATTTACCTAGGAAAGTTTTAGTGCACATCTACTAGCCTAAAACTGGTGATTAATGAGGACAATCCCTAGAAGTTAGGGCTTCAGACTATATCTCCGTTTCCCTGTCCACACCTGTGTTCTGGGCACCGGCTTCTCCCGGCTCCCTGATTTAGTGCCAGGCACGCTGAAGTCCCCTACCCAGAACACGTTTCACAATCTGATCTCTCTGCATTGGGTGACTAGTGTGATGGAGTTGAAAACATATTTAGGAAAAACAATAAAAGGCTTTATATGTTATTCCAAGAAATCTAATCCTAAAGATATTAAGGAGGATCCACTGAAGTGCCTAAGATAGGACGACATGACAGTATCAGGTCACCTTGACAACATCTACAAGTGACAAATCCCAGACACTATTTTCTCCCCAAGGACTAGCACAAGCATCTCACCTCTCCTTCCTTTAAGTTTCTTTTGTAAACATCACTCTGACCCTCCTGACAGTAGGGAGAGGAAAAGTCTTGTACAAGTTCAATTGTGAAAAAGTGTAAACCAGTCACCAAGGACTAGAATAAGGCTAAGTTTGGCTAAAGCTACGTTGTTTCTTCCATCTCTCTGCCTCTAAAGGCTCCTCCCCTTTACACATCACTTAAGTTGTTCCTAACTTCAAAGTCAAATGAAACACTTTCCTTAATCTTACAACCTCCTCCTTTAATCCGTTTTCTATCCTGTCTTCACTGACTGAAAAGCACAGTCCACACCAGCTGCACTTCCTCATCTCCCGTTCCTTTTCAAATGTACTACAATCTGCTTTGGGTATCACCTCCTAATGAATACTACTTTTGACAAAGTTGCTACTGTCTCTTTAGTTGCTCAACCCCAAAAGGATATTTTTACTCCTTATTTGCTTGATTTCTCTGCAACATTCCATGCTACCTACCTTTTACTTCTTCCAGTCATTACTTAACTTCAGGAATCCTTCCTACTCCTGGTTTGCCTCCAGTGTTTCTGGCTGCTTGCCTCTCAGTTTCATCCCCTCAGCCTCCTTTCTCTACCTTACTTCCCTTAATTGTTGAGATTCTTTTGGGTCCCCACATTCTGCCCCTTTTCTCTTCAAGCTGCTTCCAGATCCAACACTTAACTACACTTGCCTGTCTTTCCTTTTAGTCTAGATCTCTATCCACAGCCATTAAACAAGCCCTCTCCCTGCCATCTCCTCTTAGAAACTCCACAGAAAGCTCCAATTCAGCATTCAAAACTTGTCTTTTCCCACTCCCCACCCTATAGCCCAAGTGCTTTTAATACTCTTCCACTGAGTTACTTGAGTGTCTTCCCTAATTCTTCTCCCTTCCATTAGCCAGTTCCCAGTGCTGATCAAAGCCACTTCCTTAATAAGGCTTTTTTTAAAAAAAGATATCTTTATTGTTGAAGGCATTACAGATATGCCCCCTTTGTTTTTTCCTGTTGACTCCCTCCCCTTAATAACTCTTTAGTCTTCACCACCTTGGCTTGCTCTCTTACCACTTCTCATCTGGATCATTGTGAGAACCTGCAAAACAGTCTCCATACCTCTCCACTCTCGACTGCTCATTCTTGGAACTCAGATATCACATATCCCTGGGAGCCTTTGCTGACACTCCTACTCTACCTGTCTAAGTGGATGTCTCTTCTTTCTTCTCAGTCCCATAGCATTCCCAAGCACATTCATAAAATACTCTGTCAACCACTGTCTGCTTAATGCTCTGTCCCCTCCACTGGACTGGGTGCCCCTTCAAAGCAAGGCTTATCTTTTTAGTTTTGTTTTGGTAACCCTCACCTGAGGATATTTTTTTCACTGATTTTTAGAAAGTGGAAGGGAGGGACGGAGGGGTAGAGAGTGAGACACAAAGAGAGAAACATCAATCGATTAGTTGCCTCCCGCAGGCGCCCCAATCAGGGAGGAGATTGAACCTACAACCCAGGTAGGTGCCCCTAACCGGGAATCAAATCTGCGGGCCTTCCGTGCGCGGGCCGAGGCTCTAACCACTCAGACACACCAGCCAGGGCAGCAAGGCTTATCTTCATCATTGCATTCCCACTTCCTTTGCACAGTACCAGGTATACAGTTGGTATGCAATAAATGCTTATAAAATTAGTCACTGTGTAACTACTGCAATTATTTGTATCCATTTTAGCTCTCCCTTGAAGTGTCTTCAAGCCTGGGAGGATGTTTTCTCCTCCCCTCTCCAAAGCAGCGCATACAGTACTTAAGTAAAACAGGTGTTCACAAACACTCGCTGTTTCCGAGTACACCTTAACTCCCATTCCAACTCCCAGGATCTTCACTCTGCCCCAGCTGAGTCAGAGGTGCCTCTTGCTTATGAAAGAGCCCAGGAAGGAGCCATCCTCTCCGGGGAAGCGGGTGGGCCCCGGCTCCCGAGCGGCGTGCGTCTGTCGGTACAGCGCGCGGCGACGGCGGAGGCCCGGCAGGGGCACGTTTCTGTGGAGTGCGGCAGGCGGCGCGGCGCGGAGGACGTCCAGAAGAGACGAGGGCTGGCTCATTCCCCCGCCTCCCCCCCTCGGTTCCAGAGGTTCTTCCCCGTCTTCTGCCCAGTCCCACTTAAGCTCGAGCTTGACTCGCGTCACCCTTTCCCGCGCCCGCGCCCCCGCCCCCAGCCCGGGGCTGCCGGGCCAGACGCCCCATACACGCATGCGCAGTAGCCCCCCGTGGCCCGGTCAGGTTCGCGTCCAGTGACACGTTCCTAAAACAGGCGCACTCTCCTCGCTCGTTCCCCCCGCCCACGAGCCTCACCTGCGGCGCTCGTGCTCTCTCCGTCCCCGATCCACTCGGGTTCCGGAGGCTGCTGCTTAGGACCCTTCGGCATCGCGGCGGCAGTTACAGCTACTCTGGCCGCGCCAGTGCTGTTTCCGCTTCCGGCAGCGTGAATCTGGGGACCCGGCAGCACCTCCGCGCCAGCGCGGCCGGCCCCGCCCCCAGGCGGCGCACGTGCGCGCCTCTCCGTCACCTCGGGGGCGTGGCTGCGCCGGGGGCGTGGCTGCGGAGACGTGTGGGCGGTGCCTGCAACTCGGGGCGGAGGCAGGGCGTTTGTGACCGCGTGGGCGCCCTGCTCCGTGACTCCCCCACACCGCGTCTCTAATTTCCGACTAATAAGGAGGACTGGACGCGTCCTTTCTTTAAGTGGTTGCTACCTTCGACCAGCCCCTTACGTCTAGTTAGGGGCAGAAAGGCGCAGTCTGTCTTCTAAGGAGTTGTCGGTCTAGTGTTGAGGCGCGTCCTTAACCCCCAAACTTGGAGTTGTAAAGGAGTAGGTACTCTAGCGTAACACCGTGCGGCGGAGCTTAAGCTCCCACCCCCACTTTTTTTGGTAAAAGCTTCACTGAGGTGTAATATACAATAAAATGGACAAACAAATTGACAAACTGCAAAGTGTATACTTTGATAAGTTATGACATATATACACCCATTAAACCACTACCACAATCAAGATTTGGGTTCACTTCTAACACTACCACTTAGTAGGTGTGGGAGCAAGTGCCTGTCAGCCCTGTAAGCTCCCATTAGCTCCTTAAACCACTACGGTCATGCTTTTGTGGTGATGCTTTAGTAGCCACCAAGGCCTGAATTCACTGTGCTAAGGGTCAACAGATTAGGGTGGGTTCTCAGTCCTTAACCTCTTCACTCTCCCAGCAGCACGTAATGCCAATGGCCACTCCCTCTGTTTTCTTCAGGGACACTGCTCTCTCCAGGTTTCCTTTCCACCTCAGTGGCTGCCCCCTTTTCCCTCTCTTCCTGGCATCTCCTCCTGAAGTCTAGATATGGCAGTATTTTGGGCCCCGTTTTTTGACACTCTTCTTTATCTAGATCTATTACCTATGTCTCATGACTTTAAACGCCATCCATAACTGATGAAGATCCCTACGTGTCTCTTGTTACCCTAAACTTCTGCCTTAAGCTTCAAGCTCAGGAATCCAATTGCTTCTTGTACATTCTCTCTGAGATCTCTGATATCTCAAATTAACATGTACAAAAATGGAACTCTTGTTACTCCTCAAACTTTTGTCTCCTCCAGGTTTCCCGATATCCAGAAGTTGCATCACCTATAGAGGGAACATACCTCAACATAATAAAGGCCATATGTGACAAACCTACAGCTGATATCCTACTCAATGGTGAAAAGCTGAAAGCTTTTTCTCTAAGATCAGAAACAAGACAAGGATGCCCACTCTTGCCACTTTTCTTCAACATAGTACTGGAAGACCTAGTCAGAGCAATAGGGCAAGAAAAAGAAATAAAAAGTATCCAAATTGAAAAGGAAGGAGTAAAACAGTCTCTATTTGCAAATGATATTATATATGTGTGTGTCTGTGTGTGTGTATAGCATATATATATATATCCTAGAGAATGCACCAAAAAATGTTAGAATAAGTAGATTCAGCAGTTTCAGTATACAGATATACAAAATCAATTTATACACACTAATAACAAACTATCAGAAAGAAAAGAAAACAATCCCATTTACAAGTACAGCAAAAAGAATAAAATTACAAGTGCACCAAAAAGAATGCCTAACCAGCGTGGCTCAAAGGTTGAGCATTGACCTATGATCCAGGAGATTACAGTGCAATTCCTGGACAGAGCACATGCCCAGGTTGCAGGCTCCATCCTCAGCAGGGGGCATACAGGAGGCAACCAACCAATGGCTCTCTCTCATCACTGATGTTTCTCTCTCTCTCCCTCTCCCTCTCTGAAATCAATAATAACAAAAAAAAGAATACTGAGGAACAAATTTAACCAAGGAGATAAAAGACCTGCACTAACTATGAGACACTGATGAAAGAAACAGAAAAAGACACAAGTAAGTGACAGCAATACCATTGCTCATGGATTGGAAAAATTAGTATCATTAAAATGTCCACAATACCCAAAGCAATCTAAAGAATCAATGCAATCTCTATAAAAACAC
Organism: Miniopterus natalensis; assembly: GCF_054644295.1. NCBI lineage: Eukaryota > Metazoa > Chordata > Mammalia > Chiroptera > Miniopteridae > Miniopterus > Miniopterus natalensis. The sequence continues at coordinate 4,635,249 of NC_142085.1, read as the reverse complement.
CAATGAGCCCTGGCCAGTGTGGCTCAGTTGGTAGAGCATCATCCCACACACGGTGAGGTCGCAAGTTTGATTCCTGGTTGGGGCACATGCCTGGGGTTGTGGGCTTGACTCCCAGTAGGGGGCATGCAGGAGGCAGCCAATTGATGTTTCTCTCTCATCAATGTTTCTCTCTAAAAAAAAAAATCAAAAAAAAAATCAATAAAAACATTTTTAAAAAGAACTTAAAAAACACCACCACCAATGACATTTTTCACAGAACTAGAACAAAATTCTAAAGTTTATATGGAACATAAAAGGCCCCGAAAAGCCAAAGCCATCTTGAGAAAAAAAAAACAAAGTTGGAGGTATTACTCTACCTAGTTTCAAACTGTAAGGCCACTGTAATCAAAACAGCCTATACTGGCATAAGAACAGGCATATAGATCAATGGAACAGAACAGAGAGCCTAGAAATAACCCCACACTTACATGGTCAATTAATCTATGCAAGGGAGGCAAGAATATACAACAGGGAGAAGACAGTTTCTTCAACAAATAGTGGTGGGGAAACTGGACAGATACATTATAAAAATGAAATGACCACTTCCTTACACCATATATAAAAATAAACTCAAAATGGGTTAAAGACTTAAATGTAAACCTCAAACCATAAACCTCCTAGAAAAATAGACAGGCAGTAAACTTTTAAAAAATATACATTTTTATTGATTTCAGAGAGAGAAGAAAGGAGAGGAAGAGAGAGATAGAAACATCAATGATGAGTCATTGATTGGCTGCCTCCTGCACACTCCCTGCTGGGGATGGAGCCGGAAACCCAGGCATGTGCCCTGACCCGGAATTGAACTGTGATCTCCTGGAATGTAGGTCAATGCTCAGCTGCTGAGCCACATGGGCCTAGTGGCTATAAACTCTTGACATTGCTCTTAGTTGGGGGTGTATAGGAGGCAGCCAATCAATGTTTCTCTTTCACACAGATGTTTCTCTCCCTCTCCCTTCCTTATCTCTAAAAAACTGAATTAAAAAAAAACAAACGTCCAGTTATAAAAATAGCCAAAGGGGATGTACATCATGGGGAGGACAGTCAATATCACAACTATGCATGGTGTCAGATGGGTGTTAGACTTAGTGAGGTGATCACTTTGTGAGGTATATAAATGCCTAATCACTATGCTGTACACCTGAAACTAGTATTATATTGTATGCCAACTATAATTTAAAACAAATTTAAATAAATAAATATAGTAGCTAAAATTGAAAAAAAGAAAGGAAGAATCGCACCACCTTTTATTCTTGGGCCAACCTGAAAGATCCTTTCTCCATTCCCTCTCATCAGCAAGCCATGTCTGCTTTTCATTTATTGAAAAAAATGTATTTATTGAGTGCATGGGATGTGCCAGGTACTCTTGTACTTAGGGTCTTGGGATATCGCCAAATAAAATAAAGATCTCTGCTTGTATTTGTAGCAAGGGAGATAATGCTATGGAAAAAAGAAAATATAGATCAAAGTCAAAAGTATCAGGAGAGCAGGTTGTAGTTTTAAATGGACTGTTCAGGAGGCCTCAGTGAGGTTAAGTTAAATCCTTGAAGAAAGTGAGAATGTTGGCCCCATGGGTTTCCAGAAGAGCCTACCTGGCGGAAGGAACACACAGAGTGACTCCTTACAGCAGAAGTGTACTTGGCATAGATGAGCACACAGTGAGCAGACAGTGTGGCTAGTGAGCAAGGGGTTGTTGGAGAGGTAAACGGAGTACAGCAGGGTCTGCATTGGGGTCTTTTAGGCCACCTTAAGAAATTGGCTTCTACTCGTGACTAAAACGGAAATCATTACAAGGTTCTGAGCAGAGAAGTCACCTGACCTGGCCTACATTTTAACAGGGTGGCTTTGGGTATTGTGCTGAGATAGACTGAAGGGTGTGGGCTAGGGCAGGATGGCAGGAGGCAGGGAGCCTGGTTAGGTGACAGTGACTCGGACCAGGGTGATAACGTGGAGGTGGGGACAGGGCTGATTTCTGGATATATTTGGAAAAAAGAGCCAGTGGGTCTGGTTAATGAATTGGATGTCAGATGTGACAAATTATGACTCCAAGGTTTCCAAACCAAGCAACTAGAAAGATGAGTTGCCATCAATCGAGACTTTAAAATACATCCTAAATCTGCCCACTTCTCTCACCTCTACCCCAGACCAAGTCCCCATCTTTCCTATGGACTACAGGAGTGGCCTCCTAACTGGTCTCCCTGCTGTTATTCTTCAGTTTATCCTTCAGTCAGTACAAGTTTTATTTATTCATTATTTTTTGTTTTGACTTTAGAGAGGGAGAGGGAGAGAAACATGGACATGAGAAACATCCGTGTTGGGTTGTCTCCCCTGCGCACCTTTACCAGGTATTGAACACGTGACCTTTCAGTGTCAGGGAAGATAGTCCTACCGACTTAGCCACACTGGTCAGAGCCAGTATAAGTTTTAAAATGTAAATCATTTGATCACTCAGAATAAAATCCAAATGCTTTGCTTTGGCTTACAGGGCTCCGTATGACCTGGCCAGTTGAGCTTCCTGATCTCATCTTCTAGCCTAGCCACACTGGTCTATTTCCACCTCAAACCTGAGATTCAATTTTGCCTTAGGGCCTTTGCCCTTGCTGCTCCCAGTGTCTGGAATGCATTTCCCCTGATATCCATATGGTTGCTTCCTCAGTTTCTAGCTTCAGGATCTATTCTATTCACATGTTACCTCTTCAAATAAGTTCTCCAAGGACCTGTTCTTGTCCACCTGTCCTTCTCCAGCCTCTTCCTCCACTTTTTCTTCAGAGCATGTATTACTTAAGATTACATTACAGCCCGACTGGGCGTGGCTCAGCAGTTGAGCATCGACCTAGGATCCAGGAGATTGGGGTTCGATTCCCGGTCAGGGCACATGCCTGGGTTGCTGGCTAGGCAGCCGATCAATGACTCTCTTATCATTGATGTCTCTGTCTCTCTCTCTCCCCCTCCTTTCCTCTCTCTGAAATCAATGAAGATACATTAAAAAAAAAAATTAGATTGCATTCGTTCTTATTGTGGATCATCTTCAATAGGCCGTATGCACCATATGGGTAAGGTTTTTGTCTTTCTCACTACACCCCCAGCTCCTGAAACAGTGCCGGCTCCGAGAAAGCACTAACGTAGTCACTGAACGAATGAGGCTTAACTAAGAGAATGCAGATGAACATAGCATGCTGCCTGGTACAGAGCAAGCAACCAGCAGATGCCGTGCTTGGAGCTCTCTCGGGCCTCTCTGGCCATCCCTCCTGTTTCCTTGTCTGGCTCATCCTGGTCCATCTTGATTTGGCCACTGATGCCAGCTTCCCTCAAGGCTGAGTTCTGGGCCCTCTCTTCTTTCCACCTGACATTCTCCTCCCAGGTTACTTCAGCTACAGATTCTTCAGACAGGTCTTTCCTGTCCACGTCTCAAGCAGCCCCCAACCGTTATTCTCTAGGCAATACCCCATTTATGTCCTTTATATCACTAATCACAATCTGTAATCGTTTACTTTTGACAAAAGCAGACCCTGGCAACTGGGAAATGGCCTGACACTAAGAGCTAAGCCTTGGTGTGGCTCAGAGCAAGCCTGGCACTCACAGCTTAGCCACTGTGCTCTCGTGTCCATCACAAACCTCACAGGACACCAACGGCAGAAAAGGTCATTCTGTGTAAGGCTGCTGTGTGAGCCGTAAGCACTAAACAATACTAAACAGCCCCTCTTGGCAACAATGAGTGACGGCTGTTTTTTTACTTTATTTTTTACCAAGTTACATCTTCAGTCATGTTTTATTCCTCCTTCCTTCAAAGATGAGATTTATTAAGAGGTGCAACAGTATGATTACCCTTACTTCCCAACAGCTCCCAATCCAGAACAAGTCCTCGACTCCTTGAACGTGCCCCTATCACCTAACACAGACCCTAATCTCTTCATTTCTAATCCTCTTGTAATGAGGTAACCTCTTCAGAGCTAATAAACCCAACTTTGTTTGACTATAGGTGTGTTCCCGGTGGTATCTGGCTGGAAGGGCATTGCCACTTTCACTGTCTTACTTCCTATACCATCCTGAAATTTTAGCGGGGAGTGGCTGGTAGATGTTCATCCTGCCCCGTTTCCACCTGCTCAAAGTCCAACATTTTGCTCAGCACATGGCTGTCTGAATATGTTCCCAAGCCTCACTGGCAGGTAGGTATTGGCCACAGGACTAATTTATAGCCAGTGGAATATAAATTGAAGAGCTGGATGTTAGCCTGGATGAAATTTCCTTTAAGACAGCTGGTGTGCTCTGCCTTTCCTCCATCCTGAGGCTTCGAGTAAGGATAACAAACTGGAGTTTCGCTCTGGACTGAATAGGAGGGTCTGACCCCTAGGAACTGTGGCGCTGAAATCTGGGGGGAGCTAATGCCCAGGGACCTTGTGGCGTCATGACTACCATGCATGCCTTGGACTGTCTACCTCTTGACCTATGAGAAATAAATGTCTATCTTGTTTTAAGACTAATTTTGGTTTCTGTTACAATTGAACTTAAAAGCTGATAAATTGGCCCATAGTCGGTGCTTAATATTTAGAGTAAATGTACCCATGCTCATGGCTTCAACCACCATCTATATGCAGTTAACTCAAGATTTAAGCCTCATTTTAATCGAACATCAAACCTGTATATTCAACTACCTACTTGATATCTCCCCTTGGATGTCTTTAAAAAGGCAGCTCAGACACAACCATTTCAAAAGTAAATTAGTGGCACTGTTTTCCCCAATACCTTTTTTTAAAAAACGTTACTTATACAAGCCAGAATTAGCCCAAGAAACCAAAATACTTTCATTTTGACCTCGTTTTCAAAAGTCCACTTTTCCCCAACTCCACTACCAAAGTCAATGCCATCCTGAGACTCACCTGGATTACAGAAGGAACTGTCTAACCTGCACCTCCAAGCCTGGACAGGGCCCCAGAGTGTATCTTTTTGAAAAACCAGGTAATTTGTGCTACTAGCCTGCCTGAAACTCTTCTAAGGCTTCCTTCTTAAGAAAAAGACCCAAAGCCTTGTTTTGCATGGCTTCACCGGGTCTAGCTGCTTTCTTCTGCCTCACCTCCCACTCTTCCCACCTCTTGGCAAACATCTTTGCCTGGACCACTCTCCCACCTCGCCTCCTGCTTGTCCCTCAGAACTGGCCTGTTGTCATCTTTTGAGGTCCCTCTACCACATAACCTTTCTTCATGCCTCACTTCTTTGCAGCACTATCAGGCAGGTCTAACTTTACACATATTTATGACATCTTGATGAACATGTCCCTTAGATTTTCAATTCATTGGTTCCAGCTCTCAGTTATTTCTTGTGCCCAGCACACTGCCTCGTCCACAGGTGCTCCACACATACTCACTGAAAGACTGCTTTGTCATTAACACTCCACGAACACCAAGCCCTCACACAGAGGAAGTGTTTAAAAATTACTCCGTGGAGCTCAGCTGCCATGGCTCAGTGGCTGAGTATTGACCTAGGATCCAGTAGATCATGGTTCGATTCTGGGTCAGGGCACATGCTCGGGTTGCTGGCTCAATCCTTAGCAGGGGGCATGCAGGAGGCAGTCGATCAATGACTCTCTCTCATCACTGTTTCTCTCTTCCTCTCTGAAGTCAATGAAGACATATTTAAAAAAAAATTATTCTGTGGGCACCTGGTTTTGCTTTTCTCCCACAAAACCTTATCCTTGAACGTAATGCAGCCTGGTCCAGTTCAAGGGACCCAGGTGGAAGAAACAAAGTTTTGCCTTTCTCTATCCCCACTGTACATGAATAAATGAAGGATGATTCCAACAAAAACAGCCTCATCTGCACCTCCAGAGATGACTGGAACACAGGGATTGAAGAAAATGTTTGTTTCCACTGCATTTATTACTAATATAAAAAAAGTTAAAAAGAAAAAAAAATTCATTTTCAGTTCTCCAATGGCTCTCATCCCTCCTTCTTGCCCACACAACTCCTAACCCATGTCCTCAGGGCCAGTTCAAGATGGAGCCTGCTCACTGCCGTTTTCACAGAAAACAACCAGTGCCAGAGACACAGGGATGGAGGTTGGGAGACGACAGCAGGACTGTCCAACTTCCACCTAAAGATAGGCCAGGTGGAGCTTCACAGAACTCGAAAGAAAAGCTGGTAGCCTCACATGACACAGTCTAACTATGGAGGGAGGCCCACCAGGGGCTTTAGAGCACATCTCATGGGCCCGGTCAAAGCCAGGAAGAACACCACCAGAAGAATTGGAAGGCTGGGGAGGCAGCCTTGTGGAAGGTTTCACAATCTCCCGTGTTGGGAGGTGGGGAAAGCCTAGAGGGCACCAAGAGCCTCACTTGTTTTGGCATAAATACTCTACTGTGGGGAAGCCACAGAAATGCCACAGACACTGAGAAAGCTACGAGGGGGTGCACGTTCACAAAGCACAGCGATCACAGACCATGGTGGTGGGGCCATGCTACTGACGGTGAAACTACAAAATCCAGAAGCAGGGAGGGTAGCCTTTCAGGAAATGGCTCTGTACCAGTCACCCAAACCTGACCCCAGGTCAGACAACCCAGGGAGTGTCACAGAGCAGCTGCCAACATTGGGGGTAGGGACTATCACATAAAAAGGACTTAAAACAAGCAGCCAGAAGAAGATAGGAAACTGCTCCAGGGCTCAGGAATTGAGGGCCATACTGGGGGCTGGGTGGACAGATGCACAAGAAACAGCACCAAGTAAGTTTCCTGCTCAGGAGTTGGTTGGTGAGGGTTAAGAGGGCCTAGGAGGCAGTTGAGGGAACAAAGATGGGGTCCTGAAGGCGAGACTTTGGAGGCTGGGTCAGCAGAAAGAGTGCACACTGTGCCCCAGTGATGAAACACAACTCTGAACCCCCAACGGGGGAGGTGGTGGACAGGGGTTGGTGTTACTGAGGGTGGTGGGTGGAACAGCCTCACAGTAGCTGTCACAGGGCCACAGGGAAATATATGGCCGCTAGGTCACCGATGGCTCCTTCCAGCTCGGATGGGAAGGCACAGTCTCACAGAGGAGGTCCGTTGACGCCTGGGTGATAAAAGGCACAGAGGTCCTCATATCGACAGTGGCCCTTTTTGGCAAAGTGTCGGCAGACAGGACGGTCAGATTTGTCTGTGAACAAGTGAAGACAGGGCAATTTAAAATGTGAGTAAGGAAGAAAACAAATGTAACAGAAAGAAGAGATCAAGACGGCGGTCAGACTTCTACTCCCTACCATTTCCAGATACTTCCTTGGAATGGCAGTCTTCCTCCTGGGAGAAACACATTCAGGGCTACTCCCACTTCAAAAGGACAAAGGACAGTGCAAAGGAGAAGAGTCCTGGTCATCCTGAGAGTGATAGGTATTAAATGTTACAGGCATACAAAAATGACCTCACCTTCCATAACCTGGGGCTCATCCTTCGAGGGGCAGGTATTCTTGACAAGTGACCAGCTTTTGAGCCTCCGAGGATGTCTCTGTTCTTTGTGAAAGCCTCCCCTGGAGGGACTGCCGTGGCCTGGTCCAGGAAAAGGAGGCTCAGCACTGACACCCCACCAACCACGACCATATGGACCAGACCTGGGGCCTAAGCCTCCCCAAACAGGGCCTCTGCCCCGGGGAGGAGGTGGGAGACTCAGCAGTGGTGGAATCATTAATCCCCTTGAACTTGGGGGACCTCTGTGAAGAGCTAGAGAGAGAGAGAACCATGGAAAGGTGATCAATGGCCAACTTAATCCTAAGAAAGTCCTGATTTTTTTTAACTGAAGTACATTATACATACAAAAAAAAAGTATACCAACTTCAAGTGCACAACTCAATTATCACCAAAGTGAACACATTTGTGTTTCTACCACCCAGGTGACGGGATAGAACCTTATTAACACTTCAGTTGTTAACCCCCCTTGTGCCCCACCTACCCCGCTATTCCACCCTCCTCCCCAAAGGTAGCCACTGGCCTGACTTCTAGCACCAGAGGTTACTTTTTGCCTAAGTGGAAAACTTTGCATAAGTGGAATCATACAGTCTGCATTCTTTTGTGTCTGGCTCCTTTTGCTCAACATCATGTTTGTGAGATTCATCCAGGTTGCCTGTAGCGAGTTCGCTCCTTTTCATTGCAGTGTAGTATCCCATTGCATGCACACACAACTTATTTATCCATTCTACTGATGGTGGACATGTGGGTGGATTCCAGTTTGGGGCTATAACGAAAAACGCTGCTATGAACATTTTTATACATGTCTTTGTTAAACATATGTATGCATTTCTGTTGAGTACATACCTAGCAGAGGTATTACTGGGTCCAAGAGTATATGTATGCTCAAGTTTAATAGATAAAGTCAAACTTTTTCCAAAGTGCTTGTACCAATTTATACCCCCACTAGCAGTTGGTTTCATAGCTCTGACAATACTGGGTACTGCCAATCTTTTTCATTTTTGGCATTATGCTGAGTGTGAAAAGGTTTTCTGTTTTTTTAATTTGTGGCAAAATATGGAACATAAAGCTTGCTATCTTAAGTATTTTTAAGAGTACACCTCAGTAGTGTTAAATTCACGTTGTTGTGAAACAGATCTCCAGAACTTTTTCCATCTTGCAAAACTGAAACTCTGTATCTACTAACAACTCTCCTTTCCCCACTCTTCCCAGGCCCTGGCAACCACCACTCTATTTTGTGTCTATGAATTAAACTACTTTAAATATCTCATATAAGTGGAATCATAAAGTATTTGTCTTTTTGTGACTGGCTTACTTCATTTACCATGATGGCCTCAAGATTTATCCACGTTGTAGCATGTGACATGATTTTCTTACTTTTTGGGGCTGAATTAATATTCCGCTGTATGAATATGCAATATTTTGTTTACTCATCTGTCAGATATTTGGGTTGCTTCCACCTCTTGGCTATTATGTATAGTGCTGCTATGAACATGGGCGTACAAATACCTCTTCAGGATTCTGCTTTCCTGAAGTAGAACTGCTGGACCATATGATAGTTCTATTTTTAATTTTTTGAGCAATCTCCAGACTGTTTTGTGGCTGCACCATTTTACAATCCCACCAACAGTACACTAGCATTTCAATTTCAAAGTGGCATGTTTTTATCTTGCATCTATTTGTCGACTAATGATGTTCTTGTTCACATTTTTGGCCATTTAGGTTTTGGACTTTGAGGTGGCTATTTGTTTTTTTGCCCATTTTTCTAACAGGTTGTCCCAAAGAGTCCTTTATATATCCTAGATATGAGCTCTTTATTGGTTACATTTGTTACAAGCATCTTCTACTCTATTAATTTCTTATGGTGTCATTTGATGAATAGAAGTTTATATTTACTAACGCAGTTCAGTTTACAAATCTTTCCTTTATGGGTAATGTGTTTCCTCTGCAAGAGCTCCTATCTATTCTAAGACCATGATATATATTTATTTTCTAGAGTTATTTCTTTACCTTTTACTTAGATCTATATTCCACTTGGAATTGTGAAGTTTCTATATGGTAATAATAGGTCAGTTTTCATTCCCCACCTCATGAATATCTAATTAATCCAGCATCATTTACTGAAAAGACCACTATTTCAGTTCCATCTTAATCATTAATGAAGTATCCAAATATGTGTGGGCCCGTTACTGGACCCTTTATGCTGTTCTATTGATTTATATGTCTAACCTTATACCAACACCACCTCTGTGTAACTGTCTTTACAGTAAGCCCTGACATTCAGAGCAAGCCCTCCCTCTTCTAGACTGACCATGCAGCCTCTCACCCTGATCCTTTGTATTTCCATATAATAATGCAGAACGTTTACTTCCACAAACAATACAGATATTATCACTGGGAATGCACTGAATCTATAACATTGAGTTTTCCAATCGGTGAATACCCAACATCTCTCCACTCAGGTACTGAATCTCTGATTTTATTTTGATTTTAAGTCCTTCCTGGGTTTTAGTCCCTCCTTTGCTCCCTTCTCCAGGATCGAATCAAAGAATTAGGGCCCCTTCCTCCTCACCTGACTTCAGGACACCAGGCTTTCCATTGGCCATGGGGGGAGGGCCCAGAAGGCTGGGTGGTCCTAAGAGTAGACACAAAAACAGTCATTATAATGAACTAAGGAACTGATTATCCTGTTATGTTTTGGTTGTATTACTCATTTTTTAATTCAACCAGTAAAACCAGGTATATTCGTAGCAGTGTTAGGAGTCTTCACCCCATCTATTTGCTCTTTCCTCTGCAAAAGTTTTCAGGGTTAGCGAAACGTGGAGGTCAAGGGGGACAACGCAGGAGGGATGCCTACAATTTTCTCTTTCCCTGACACTGTTGCTATCCAAAACATCCAGAGGCAATCCAACCCCTCTCTTTAACTGTTGGATAATCAAGTAACTCCTCCTCACCCAGGAGTTTAGAAAAAGCTACACTTCACCTTCCCTCTGAAGGTCCGGCCACAAACTGTCATCCCGGTCGCCGCAACCTGCAACCTCTCCAGGGCCCCTCGCCCTGACGTCCTGCGGCTGCGCACGCGAGCTCCTTATCCTCTCCTCCCCAGCCTTCTTTAGAAAGGTTTAGGCGCCGGGCTGAAGCCCAGGGTTCAAGGACGAGCACTCCCTCAGGGCTGCACCCCGGAGAGGCCCTGCGCGCCCCCCGCGCCGGAGCCCCTCCCCCGCACCCCTCAGCCCCCCGCCCGCGCCCCGCGGCTGACAGGCGCGCCTCCCGCTTCTCACCCACAGGACCGCCGCCGCCTGCGTCTCCAGTCTCTTCCCGCTTCGGCACTTGGGGCTGCAGCGGCGGCGGCTGCTGGCTCTGCTTCTTTCGTTTGGGCATCGTGGTCCCGGCGACGGCTGCAGCGGGATCTGGAGGGCACCGAGGAAGGGGCACGCCGGGTTCCCTTTCCGCTTCCGGGGGCGGCGGCCCGGGGGGCTGAGGCGCCCCCATTTAATTTCCGCAGGCCGTGGAGCCTGTGTGTGGCCCCTTCTCGCGTCAGCGGCGTCCCCCGCCACGGCCAGGCACGACGGCGACCTCAGACCTTCCCTTCGCCGCCGTCTAAACGCCTCACAAACGCCGCTCTTCCCGCCTCGCTGAAACCCGCCACGCGCGGCTCCTCCGTGCACCATAGAGTCGCCAGGCCCGGCCTAGAAGGTCTGAGGAGAGGGCCGTCGCACCCTAAGATCGCCACGTCCGGCCCCCGTTACTATGGAAACAACTGCAGGCACAACTTCGTGACCTCTGACCTCCCTCCACAGCCCGGTCCCCGGGTTTCCCTCCTCGCCCGCGCCCGCCCTCAGGATCCGTGAGCCGGCCCCTCTCACCCTCCCCGCCAGGAGCGGGGTCCCGGCAGGACGGCGCCGGGGCGCCGCAGACCCCACCCGCACGGTAAGGCAGCCTCCGGGCCCCTCCCGGGCGCGGCCCACTCGCGTCAAGCCCGGGGCCGGGCGAGCGGCCGCGGCGAGCCCACGCCCCTCTCTGCGGGGGTAGCACCCGCCTCCCGCTCCACCGCCCCTCCAGGTGAGTGGTAGCTTCTCCCGGAGCGCGAGGTAGGGAGGACTGGCGGCCCCCCTCTTCCGAGCGCGGGGTGGTAGCGTCCGTGACGACTTGAGCGCGGTCCTCCCACGCGCGCGTCCGCCCTCGCGCCGCGGCTCCCTCTCGGTGCCGCTGGCTCTCACGTGCGGGGAGCCCGCCCCACGTCGTCCGCTCGCCTGGTCCCGGAGGGAAGTGACTGTGCTCCCTCCACCCGTCCGCCTTCCAGCCCGGCTACTGGGGCGAATCGCCGGGCCCGCCTGCTGACGTCACCGCCCGGCCCCGCCCCTTCGAGGGTCCCGGGCCCGGCGGCGGGGCTGCCCCGGAGGGGAGTCAGTTGAGGCGGCGGGAGCGCTGCGGAGGGCGGGCCAGGTGACTGGTCCGGGCCATGCCGAGGAAGAAGCCCTTCAGCGTGAAGCAGAAGAAGAAGCAGTTGCAAGACAAGCGGGAGCGGAAGCGAGGTCAGTGCGGGAGCGAGGGGAGGGGCGGGGCTCGGGCTCACGCGCATCTGGAAGGAGGGGTGTGCCAGCCGCAGCTCTGGGGGGGGCCGCGCGCGCCTGTGCGCGCGGGTGACCGCAAAGGGGATTCTCTGACCCCAGCACCCCTATATGAGAAGGGTGGGGAGGGATAGAGTTGGGGGAAGGGAATCCCTCCTGCTGGAGCAGGCGCCATCCCCCCAGATCCCTGGAGGAGGAGTGACTACCCCCGCGCACATCCAGGAGGGTCCTGAGCAGGGTGGATGGGAGCGTCGGGCCTCAAAAGAAGTGGGGGGGGAGGTGAGGGGGAACCAGGCCGACCGCGGAGGGGATTGTTTGGCCCCTGAGAGCCGGCCAGCACTGGCGTCACCGGGTCCTTCCCGCAGGGCTTCAAGATGGGCTGCGATCCAGTTCCAACAGCCGCAGCGGGAGCCGGGAGCGGCGGGAGGAGCAGACCGACACCTCGGACGGGGAGTCTGTGACCCATCAAATCCGTAGGCTCAACCAACAGCCTCCCCAGGGCCTGGGCCCGCGAGGCTTTGACCCAAATCGGTGAGAGTGGGCCTTCCCCGCCTACCAGGAAGTCAGAACATTGGGGGGAGGCCCGCTGTCGCTGATGGAGGCTTGAAAGGAGGCAGTGGGGCTGGGATGCCACGGTTCTCCCTTTTCCCGGCCTCTGTGCTCATGGGGGCCACAATCTTCCCTTCCCAAGGAGTGGAGAGACTTTGGCCTTTAGAAGGGGGAGAATATTGCGTCAAAGAGCGATATGGGGGAGGGCCCAGTCAGAGAGGAGGAAAACGACCTTGGAGAGAGCGCTTAGCAAAGTTGTCTGCACAAGAGGAGAGTTTGTGGCCACAGGATTGCAATGGATGCCATGGTCCCTGTCCCCATAGATACCGACTGCATTTTGAACGGGACAGCAGGGAGGAGGTGGAGAAGAGAAAGAGAGCAGCCCGGGAGCAAGTGCTACAGCCGGTCAATACTGAGATGCTGGAGCTGGACATCCAAGAGGTATATCAGCCTGGTTCAGGTGAGTGAGGACTCAATAGGCTGTTTGGGACAGGCACTGGGTTGGGGGAAGGAGTGTGGGAGAGTGAAAGTGGACTGTGAGGAAGGAGGGGTCTGGGATGCACTCTGGAGTCCTGAAACTATCCTCAGACTTGAATTTTTCTTGATTTTGCAGTGCTGGACTTTCCACGGCGCCCCCCTTGGAGCTATGAGATGTCCAAGGAGCAACTAATGAGCCAGGAGGAACGGAGCTTCCAGGAGTATCTTGGGAAGATTCATGGGGCTTACACCTCAGAGAAGCTCAGCTACTTTGAACACAATCTGGAGGTGAGAATGAAGTCAGGACAGAAGTGGGACGTAGTGATCTAGGGTCAAATTGGTCTGGGGTGAGGCAGGAAAGGAACTCTAGGCTCAGATTCTGTTCTATTGACTTTGTCTTTTCAGACGTGGAGGCAGCTGTGGCGAGTGTTAGAGATGTCTGACATCATCCTGCTCATCACTGATGTCCGGCATCCAGTGAGTCCTGGGATGAGGCTGGGCAAGTGGGAGGAGGGTCAAGGGCAGAGGCAGGAGCTGGGAGACAGGTATCCTTCTTCCCTTTCAGTCTCTTCTACTCCGTGCTGATGTCTGCAGTCAGGGGCTCAGTTCTGTGTGTGTGTTTTTTTAAATATATCTTTATTGATTTCAGAGAGAGGAAAGGAGAGGGAGAGAGATAGAAACATCAATGATGACAGAGTCATTGATTGGCTAGCCCGCAACCCGGGCATGTGCCCTGACCGGGAACCGAACCCCGATTGCCTGGATCCCAAGTCGATGCTCAACCGCTGAGCCACTCCCGGCCAGGCAGGGGCTCAGTTCTTTATCAGGATCACAGTCTGTCACTCCTCCCCGGCCACCTGACTCTCCTCTGTTATTCCTTTGATGAAAAGTTGCATATCCTGTTTCCCAGCCCAACAGAGCTAAACCAATAGAAAGTCCCAGAGTGGAGCTCCTGGGGATGTCAGGAAGGCATCTGGGGTTGCCCCCTGTTCTGTCACATCGTTGAGCACAGGACTCACCTGGAATGCTGGGGTGGTGGCTGATGGCCTTGCATGAACCTGCTCTGCCACCTCACTGGTGTCCTCCAGTGGGAGAAAGGGAGGTCTGTGAGGGACACTTCCGGTGGAGGTCCGTAACGACCTGTTCATGCACTGCTACACAAATGCACACATATTACTTATCTCTGTTATGTCTTTATAGTTCACTTTGGCTGACTTACTCATTTTGCCCCAGAGTCTGCTACCACCAGGGTCTTGTCTCCAAGCTGTGCCTGCTGAGTGGAGAGCTAGAGGCAGAGAACTCTGGGTTGACCTCTCATTGCTCATCCCCTTACTAACCCTGTCCCAGGTTGTGAATTTCCCACCAGCACTCTACGAATACGTGACTGGAGAACTTGGGCTGGCCCTGGTGCTGGTCCTGAACAAGGTGGATCTGGCCCCGCCAGCTCTCGTGGTTGCCTGGAAGCATTATTTCCACCAGCACTTTCCCCAGCTCCACATAGTCCTTTTCACCTCTTTCCCTCGGGACCCCCGCATCCCACAGGACTGTGGTGGTGGTGAGTGGGCAATGAGGAGGGCAACATGGAAAGGTGGGGTGGCAGGGGATGAAGGGGAGAACAGAGGGGCTTGTTGACAAGGGCGTACCTGATTTTGGACCTGAGGGTGGTGGAAGAGATGAGGCTTGCTAATAACTCTCTTGTGCCATTGGATCTCAGTCTTGAAGAAAAGTCGAAGGCGGGGGAGAGGATGGGCTCGGGCCCTGGGGCCGGAGCAGCTGCTGAGAGCCTGTGAAGCCATCACTGCAGGGAAAGGTTTGTGCCCCTTGGAGGGAGATGTGGCAGCCATGGGGAGACCTAAGGCACAGAGTCATTTTGCTCACCTTTCTTGAAGTCAAGCCCTCTATCATGGACATAGGCGAGAGGCCCGGGGGAGGGATGGAAGCCTGACTTGTTGTGACCTGAAAGGCAGCAGGTAGGCAGGAGCCCTAGTATAGCTGCCTTTAGGTTTCCTAGGACTTTCCAGGAAGCTCTGATAGAGAAATGCACGTGATTCCTGGGTGGGGTCAGTGAACACTGGGGAGTCGTCGGTTATGCACCTCGTCACTGCCCAACTCCAGAGGGCTTCAGTTACACGGGCTGTGCCGTCCCAGTCATGCCATCGTGTGCGGTGCCCTGGGGAGAGCGCTCTTTGTCTTCTCCTTCCCCGAGCAGTGGACTTGAGCAGCTGGCGGGAGAAGATTGCCCGGGATGTGGCTGGGGCCACCTGGGGCAGTGCCTCCGGTGAGGAGGATGAGGAGGACGGGCCCGCGGTCCTGGTGGAGCAGCAGACAGACTCAGCGATGGAGCCGGCCCGCCCGACCCAGGAGCGCTACAAGGATGGGGTGGTGACCATCGGCTGTGTGGGTAAGGATGTGCTGGCCCACGCAACAGAGGAGGGAAGCCCACCAGGTCACAGTGGGCTCCCTGGGCTCTGGAGGCCGCCTGCTGCAGGGGAAGGGTCATACCCACCCTAAGTCGTAGGTACTTTGATTTTTGAAATGAGGACAGTGATACCCAAATAAGAGGATGATGTGAGAAATTAAGGAAAGAGTATAGAGAGAGCCTAACAAAGCCTGACAGCGACAATAAGAATAATAATTGTTAAAATTTAACATTTATATGGTCTTACTATGTGCCAGGCATTGTTCTGAGTGACTTATATGCGTTATCTGTTTCAGTTGTACTAATTAGTCCGTGGTAGAAGCTTAGCAAATGTTAGTTTCTTTCTGCGTCTTAACCCTTTAAGTCTGTTGTCAGAGAGACTCTCCCCTTAGTCCAGAGATTCGTCTCTGCTTGTGGTGGGGGAGAAAGGAGTGTCTGAGTAGGCCCAGGGCCCCTTTTCATTTTTGGTGGGAGATGTGAGAAGTGACTTTGGCAAAGTTGTGATACTAAGGCGTTATTGGAACCAAAAAAGGCCCAGCCTAGAAGAAATTAGGGACAGCAGAGTGGTTGGCTCCTTGGAAGTGCTCCTGACTTACCTTTTAGTCTCCTTTTTGTCTTGGGAAATTCCTGCCTTACTGCTGACAGTCATTTTCCTGTGGCTTCCCCTCCCCTGACTTTGAGCCCGATGCTCCCTCCCAGGAGGCCTGAGCCCTCTCTTGGGCCTGCGTACTGACCTGCCTGTGTTCAGGGTGGTGTGCCAGAGCGAGCATCTGCTGTGGCACACGTAGCCCTGAGTTTGGATTTCCATCCACTCCCATTCCTGAGGCCAAGGCACCAGGTGCTGGTGAAGGGTGCGCTGCCGTGAGGGTGGCAGAAAAGCTCCACCTTTACGGAGCTTGTTTTCTTGTGAATAAACTGTGTCATCATTTAAAATGACATTATTTAGGGATAGTGAAAGGGGATAGAGAGCGACTTGAGGAAGGGTCCTCAGGGACAGACTCCTGAGAAGAGCCCTGATGATGGAGAGAAGTGGCTGTTGGAGATATGGGGAAAGGCCTTCCAGGCCAAGGGATTAGTAAGTGAGAGGGCCTGAGGTGGGAATGAGTTTGCTGACTGTGGTACCAGCCGGGGGAACTGGAGTAGTGGAGCCAGAAAAGAGAATCGGGGATAAGGTAGAAAGGTCTCCAGGGGTCACATCCTATAAGGTCCACGGCTAAGAGAAGACATTTTGGGCTTATTCCAAGTCTGATGAGAAACCAGAGGTGGTCTTTGAGCAGGGGAGTGGATACTAAATGTGGGATAGGCAAGGGAGCAGGGGAGCGCATCTGAGGCTAGGGCAGTGGCTCCCCAGACTTTGTCTGGAGCAGCTGGGAATACTGAAACGGGAGCATTGGGAGAGGAGCAGCTGGAGGGGCTGGGGAGGGTGGGGATTCAGACATTAGTTTTTAGATAAAGAAAAAATATCCCTAGTGGAGCTATTGAATAGGTAGTGGGTATATAAACCTGGTATTTAGGGAAGAGGACTGGAGATGTGAATTTCGGGAGCCATGGGTGGGTGTAAATGGATGAGATGTGGAGGGAGGAGGCAGGTGGAAAGAGGAGGCCGAGCCGGCATTTAGAGGTTGGGCGATAGAGGAAACAGGGTGCCCAGATGTCAAATGAGAAAAGTGTTTGGAGAGGAAAGGAAGACTCAGCTGTATCAAATGTTGCTGACAAGTCGAGTGAGATGAGAGCAGAGACTTGCTCAGCAGACTTGGCAGTGCGAACATGCGTGGTTTCAGTGGAGGAGAGAAAGCCAGACTGGGTGAGCCAGCGAGAGAGTGGACAGCAATGTGGCGGGGCCCCAGACAATGCTTTGGGAGCCAGGAGCCAGACACAGCAGTCTTCACACTCATGATTCCATTTGTGCAAAGTTCAAAAGCTGCCAAATTGAACTGCATGGTTCAGGGATACATAGGTCATAAAACTAAAAAGAAACGTAGGCAGTAGGATCCCTTACAACTCAGGTAAGGCTCACACAGGGAGAGGGTTTTGATCAAGAGGAGACAAGGGGCCTCTGAGGATGTGCGTCACACTTGGCCCAGGAGTGTGTGGTGAGAGTTCATCCAGCACATTTTCATCTAACCCGCTTTTGTGTGTGTTACAGTGGTGTGTTTTCCAAAGTGTAAGAGAAAGTTTATTTAGAAAGTCACAAAGGTAGGAGTGAACTGTAGAAGAATTGGACTCGGGAAACAAGTCACAGAAGCAAAAGAAGGGCCTTTGGAGCTTAGAGGGGACGAGGGAAATTAGAAAGAGAGAGGAGAGGGAGGAGGTGCATGTTACAGTTAAAGATGATGGCATGAAGAAGTGGTGATCAAAATAGACAGGTCTTTGAAGGAGTTTCACTGTGCAGGGGACAGAGAAATGGGGCTAGTGGATGTTGTTAGTGGAGGGTGGTTTGTGCCTCCCTCCTGGTAGACAGGAGATGCTTAGTGATTGGAGGTGGAGGCAGTCAGCATGCACTGCATCTTTCCGCAGCCGCAGTGCAGTCAGCTGCCGGGAGCAGGTAGGTGCTGAATGGACAGTTGCATTTTACGGGGTTGGGGTTTTGCCAGGTGTGTAAGGGGGTGGGGGCGGGGAAGAGGCAGGACCAGGGAGTTCAAGGTCTGTGACAGGGACTGACTGTCGAGTGGGATCATGGAGTGGAAGTGGGAGAGAGGGAAGTGAGGACAGGAGGAGGAGGAAACAACCTTTGGAAGGGACATCCTGGCACCGAGAGGAGATCTGTGCAGACACTGAAGTCGGCCCAAGTAGAGGTGGTGGCCATGCTAGTAGTGGCATTGAGCCCCAGCTCTAGGCTTCTCTTGGGAGGGTGTAGGATGGCCAGGAGACCAGGCCGCCCTGGACGGGTACTGGCCCACAGCACGCACCGCACCTGTGTTGTATTTGTTTCTCATTTAATCTTGACCTCTCTGTGGTTGGAGGATCTGCGCTGTAAAGTGAGGAGGCAGGCTCAGAAAGTTGTCAGTGGCCTTGAGGCTGCAAAGCTGTTAAGCGGAGATGCCAGCCCGCAGTCCACAGCCTGGTTTGTGACTTGCAGTGTTAAACCGCTCCCCTAGTTCCTCTTTCACCTGCAGACATAGTGCCTCCTGCCACTACAGCATGGATCTGCCATGTGCTAACTTACTTTGCTTTCCTCAGGTTTCCCCAACGTGGGAAAGTCCTCACTGATCAATGGGCTGGTTGGGCGGAAGGTGGTGAGTGTCTCCAGAACCCCGGGCCACACCCGATACTTTCAGACCTACTTTCTGACCCCCTCCGTGAAGCTCTGTGACTGCCCGGGCCTCATATTCCCCTCCCTTCTGCCCAAGCAGTTGCAGGTATGAGGGCAGAGTGGGAGGGAAGGGGAGGTAGGAGATGGAGGCAGGTCTGAGGCTCTGGTTTCCTCAGGTTCTGGCAGGAATCTACCCCATCGCCCAGATCCAGGAGCCCTACACTGCTGTGGGCTACTTGGCCTCCCGGATCCCTGTGCAGGTCCTGCTCCACCTGCGCCACCCAGAGGCTGAGGACCCTTCAGTAGAGCACCCCTGGTGTGCCTGGGACATCTGTGAAGGTGGGTTCCGTGTGCCTGGCTCCTCCCCTTGCCCCTTACTGTGCCCTGTTCCCTCTCCTCAGAGGTTCTGTGAGCCATCCATGTAGCTACTGGCCACCTGTAGATTTCTGTCACCAGCAGCACGATCTCTCCCTGGAGTGTTCTGGGGGAAACTGGAAAGACTGTGTTAGGGCAGTGGGGTTAACGGGCTTCCTTCCCCGTCGTTCTTTCCTCCTTTCAGCCTGGGCAGAGAAACGTGGCTATAAGACAGCTAAGGCGGCGCGGAACGATGTGTACAGAGCAGCCAACAGTCTCCTGCGGCTGGCGCTGGATGGCCGCCTCAGCCTGTGCTTCCACCCACCCGGCTACATGGAGCAGAAAGGTCGCTGCTGTCGCGCCCCCGCACCCTGCTGTAGTGTAGGCGCGGGGGGCTTGTGGCCACATAGGCCCAGGGGCAAACCTGGATACTGCACCTGTCGGCCAGCTCTGGGGTACTGGGTGTCTCTGAGGCTGTTCTCTGACCTGCAGAACCAGGGCGCTGGGAGTCAGTGTGTGGGGCTGTTCAGTGCGCAGCACGTGGGAGGGGCAGGCGCACAGGCGCAGGCGGAGGCGCAGGCCGGCAGCTGCGGAGCCGTCGCTAGTCTTGGGCTGCGCCTCTCCCCTGCCGCCCCCTTGGGCTGTGCCTCTCCCCTGGCGCCCCCGCTGCGGTCCCTAGTTCAGAACTGTCCTCTGACCTTCTCCTTGTTTTGGCTCTGCAGGCACCTGGGAGTCCCATCCGGAGACCACGGAGCTGGTGGCTTTGCAGGGCAGGGTGGGGCCTGCAGGGGATGAGGAGGAGGAGGAGGAGGAGGAGCTAAGCAGCTCCTGCGAGGAGGAGGGCGAGGAGGACCGCGATGCGGACGAGGAGGGCGAGGGGGACGAGGATGCCCCCGCCGTGGCCCCGCGTGGCAGCCTGGCCTCGGGAAACCCGTATGCCGCGCTGGGCGAGGGCGAGTGCTGAGGCCGCGCTGCCACCTCGCCCAGCAGAGTTTGCTTCTGGATTGACCTGGGGGTGTCTCCCCCTGCCACCCCAATTGTGAATAAAGATGGCCTGCTTTGTAGCCTTTTCCCGGTGCACTGAGGTGAGAGTGGCTGTTTGAGACGGACAGCTGTGGGAGGCTCCTCTTTCCGCGCGTTCTCTCTGCCAAGGAAGAGTCCTCAGGAGTTAATTCAGCGGGTCTAAGGCCGAAACCCGCTTCCTCTGCCCGCCCTGCCTTGTGTGCCTTAGGAGTGCCACTGTCACCCTGGGGCGCAGGGCGCTTCAGGCTTTCAAGGCTTGGTCTAAACGCAGCCCCCTGGGGAGTCATTGCCATTCCTCTGGGGTTTGAGCAGCACCCCTGTGCCCCCTGCTGCCAGACCTGGGTTCCACCAGGAGCTTTCGGGAGGAGAAGCCGGAAGAGGCCTCAGGATCTGATGTCTCCAAGTGGGATTTTTACAGGGTTTATTCAAATTCAGCAAGTGTTTATTGCGCTGACTGGCTGTGCTGAGCCCTGAGCACATGACGCTGCACAGATGGGGCCTGGCCGTGGCCGAGACCAGGATCAAGCATCCCAGGTTTTGGATTAAGAAGGGTGTGTAATGTTCTCCAAATTCTTGGGGCTCATGCAGTATAATTCTAGAACTTCCCATTGATGAAAATATTAAGACTAAATGCTTGTGAAAATGTTGATTAAATGTGTCCAAGTAGAGTCTTAATTACTGGCAGAGTGTACACATTTATGATTTGAGCAGACCGGCCTAACAGCCTGTGTACACCAGGATGTATGAGGCTCAGAGGACGGGGTACAGAGCTAGCCTCCTGAACCCCATTTCCCTGGTTGGGGGTAGAGGCGTGGGGATGCAGTGCAGGGTCTGAGCTCTCACGGTGCCATTTCAGCAGCGACCAGCTTCTGAGTCAGGCACCTAAGGCTTCGCTGTATGTCTCCCTTGTCAGGCAAGCAGCCAGACTCCTGGATTTAATATTTGGAGAAAAGGGAGAATGGGTTTTGTTTTATTGGCTGCCATAGTGTTGTCTGGGTTAGGTGGTAGCAAAAGTGTTGTTGCTAGGTCAACCATTAGGTGTAGAGAGAGGGTAAGGGGCAGTACACCAAGTTCCCTCTCTTCACTCAAGCACCCCATTCATGTCATGGGTCACTGGGCAATTGTTAGGGAGCAGAGGAGGCCGAGGCGTTGGGGCTGCGCAGTTCCTCAAGCCCCACCCTTCTTCGGTCCCAGTGAGGCCCTAAGCCCTGGGATTTGCACTCCAGTGCTAAGCTCAAGTACTGCGCGTGTGGATGTGCTCGACACTGTGCCATGTGCATGTGCTTGAACATTGCCCAAAATGTGCTGTAAAAGAAAAGTCCAGGCTCAGAGGAAAGCCTGCCTGGCTTCCATTTGGGGCTCTTTAACCTCAGGGCTGCGTCTTCTGATGGAAGGAAGGGGCCTCAGCTCAGCTTCCTCTAAGGGTTTGTGATGTTCAGGGTTCAAGGAACACTGCTGCTGGAAGTCACCTCAAAATGTGGAAGGAGAAAAAGGAGTTTCTCTTCCTGCATTTCTGTCTGCTGTCTCTTGGGTATCAACAGGCACTGTGGAGAGGCTGGGGTGGAGGTGGAGATGAGACCTGGGGCCGGAGGGAAAGCTGAGGAGGGCGTTTTTTTGTGCTAAAAACTGGGAAGCAGGCAACTCTTAACATCCCTAAGGGCTAAAGGATCCAGCCCGAGCCCTGCCAATGACTCACTGACTGTAGGAAACAGACTCGCAGCAAGCAGGTCTGGGAGGGGAGGAATAGCACCCCAGCCACAGGACCTCAGGCTGTGGTTGAGAGGAAGCGGGGCCTTGCTCTCCTCCACGCTGGAATGCCCAGGGCCGGTCCTCACACCCCTCTTGCCTGGGTTGTGGCCACTGTGGGGAGACTTGACCAGGGAGGTCTATGGCTCTGGTAGTTCCCACAGCTTCTGGCCACTCTTGATGGAGAGAAACCTGTCCATCTCATTTAGGCTGGAATTCCATTTGGAATTGGGCAAGTTTCTTCTAAGCTGCTCTTTTTCCAGCTCTAGTCTGAGACAAAGTAGCTGTGTGTGGTCCAGGGTAACTCAATAACCTGGGCCTCTGTTTCCTCTTTTTTTTTTTTTAAATATGTTTTTATTGATTTCAGAGAGAGGAAGGGAGAGGTAGAGAGAGAAACATCAATGATGAGAGAGTCATTGATCTGCTGCTTCCTTCATGCCCCCTGCTGGGGATCGAGCCCACAGCTGGGGAATGTGCCCTGATGGGGAATCGAACCAAACCATGACCTCCTGGATCCTAGGTCGATGCTCAACCGCTGAGCCATGCTGGCTGGGCTATTTCCTCATTTCTTATAATCATTGACACAATCAACAAAAATGGTTTGAAAACGATATGTGCCAGACATGCCAAGTTCTGGGACAAAAAAATTGTATAAGGCATAGAGCTCACAGAGTGGGACAGCCAGACATGAGTCATGATAACATAGTAATGCAATAATTCTATAGTACCATGTAGGTTAGAAAAGTGGACAGTTGTGTCCACTGAGCTGTCATACTAAGTGAGGTAGAACAACCCACTGCTGCCCTGAGCATTCAGTTGCCCACTGCCGGTTTGTTGAGTAATTTCTGTCTTCCAGTTGCTGCTAAGTGATGCAGAAATGGTCCTTTGTGGAGCTCACAGTTAGACAGTTACCACGATGGGACAAGTCCCTAAGAAGGGTGGTGCAGGGTCCTAGGCAGCAGCACTGGTTCCATAAGGGAGGGGCCTTGAGATGCTGACCAGGAAGGAACGGAGAACGGGGCTGGAAGCTGTGTGTGTACAGCAAGTTCTGTATGACAAAAATTAGTCTGTGGCAAAGAACTGCTATGGAGACACCCAACGGGCAGCTAAGCCAGTCTTGGGGAGTCAGAGGAAAACAAGGAACAGGTCCAAGCTGAGGCCTGAAGACTGAGAGGGAGTTAGCGAGGCACTGAGAGGGGAAGAGCATTCCAGAGGGGGACAGCAAAGGTCCAGGAACAAGCATGTGGTGTTTGGCAGATTAACATGTCAGGCATGGCTGGAGCAGAGGATCGAGGAGAAGCTGGGAAAGGTGGAGCTGGAGGGCAGGCTTGGTCAGCTCTTGCTGGGCCTCGTCAGCCATGCCAGAGATGTAGGCTAAACACTGTAGAACCTTAAGCCCAAGGCTGAGAAGAGATTTGTGCCTTAGATCACTCAGGTTACAGTGTGGAGACGAGTTTGGAAAGGGGAGAGATCAGAAGCTTTTGCAGCAATCTCAGGGGAAAACTAGAAACCAGAATTAATGTCTTGGCAGATGGAGAGAAGAGAAATAGGTAGTTTTATGGGGTACTCAGGAGGTAGAGTTGACAGGTCTTGGGCATTGTTTTTGTTTGTTTTTTTGTTAATCCTCACCTGAGGATATTTTTCTCATTGCTTTTCAGAGTAGAAGGGAGGGAGGGAAAAGGAGAGAGAGAAACAGTGATGTGAGACACATCAATTGGTTGCCTCCCACACGTATCCGACCTGGGCTGGGGATCAAATCTGCAACCCAGGTGGCCTTGACCAGGAATCGAACCCGGGACCCTCTGGTCCATGGGCTGACACTCTAACCAGAGCCAAACTGGCCGGGCATTGGGCATTGTTGTGCTGTGTGAGTGAGGGAGAGGGACAAGTCAAGAGTGCACGCTATACTTCTAACTAGGCAACAGGGTGGGTGGTGGGGTGATTTTCTGAGGCAGTTTATAGAAGCGGAGGTTGGGGGCAGAAAGGTGGTGGCTGCGGACCAACATTTGTCCCTCATTAACATATAGGTAGGAGGAGAGTAACAGCACCCACAGGAAGTGTGTAATAGGAGAAGAGAGCTGAGAAAGGAAGAAAGCCGAGAACACAAAAAGGAGGGCAGAGAAAGAGGAGCCAGGAGCCAGGATAAAACCTAGTGCAGTGTGAGATGAGAGCCAGGGGCAGCGGAGGGAAGGGCACAGTGTGGGATGCTGCTGAGGAGCAAGGACATGGGGAAGGAAGAGTCCACTGGATTTGGCAACAATGAGCTTCATGATCTTGGGAAGCAGTTCCATTGAACAGGTGCGATCAGGAACCCTGGATGTCAGGGGATTGGGGAATATGGACAAAGGAAGTGGAGGCAGAGGAGGAGATGTTATAATTTTCAAGTTTGGCTGGGTTTGCAACAAAAGAAAACTGGAGGAGAACATATATGGAATTGAGAAACACTTTTGTACATAGGAAGTTTTGAACATTTAACAAATTCCCAACAAACAAAAGCCCAGGACCAGACAGCTTCACAGATAAATTCTACTAAACATTGAAGAAATTGGTACCTGTCTTTCTTGAACTGTTCCAAAAACTTTAGGAGGAAGGCACACTTCCAAATCATTCTATGTGAGGAGGAAGGCACAGTTCCAAATCATTCCATGTGGACAGTGTTACTCTGATACCAAAACCAGACAAGGACACTATAGTAAAAGAAAATTACAGGCCAATATTTCTGATGAATGTAGATGCCAAAATTCTCAACAAAATACTAGCAAACCAAATTCGACAACACATGAAAAGGATTATACACCACGATCAAATGAAATTTATACCAGGGATACAAGGGTGGTTCAATGTTCACAAAACAGTATGATTCATCCCATCAACCAAACCAAGAATAAAACTCATATGATTATCTCAACAGAGGCAAAAGAAGCATTTGACAAAATTAAACATCTATTTATTATAATAAATACTCAACAAAATGGGTATAGAAGGAACATAACATAATAAAGACCATATATGACAAACCCACAGCTAACATCATAATTGTGAAAAGCTGAAAACTTTTTCTCTAAGATCAGGAACAAGACAAGGATGCCCACTCTGACCACTCTTATTCAACATAGTTCTGGAAGTCCCAGCCATAGCAATCAGGCAAGAAAAAGACATAAAAGACATCCAAATAGGAAGGGAAGAACTAAAATGTCACCATTTGCAGATGATATTATATATAGAAAACCCTAAAGAATCCACCAAAAAAAAAAAAAAAAATAGAATGAAATAATTCACTAAAGTAGAATACAAAATTAATATAAAGAAATCTGTCACATTCCTATACACTAATAATAATCAGGAGAAATTTCAAAAACAGTCCCATTTACAACTGCATCCAAAAGAATAAAATACCTAGTAATAAATGTAACCAAGGAGGTAAAATACCTGTACTTTGAAAACTATAAGACATTGAAGAAATTGAAGAAGGGATTGGAAAGATTAATATTGTTAAAATGACCATGCTACCCAAAGAATGTACAGATGCAATGCAATCCCTATCAAAATACCAATGGCATTCTCAGAACAACAAATAACCCTAAAATTTATATGGAAACACAAAGGATCCTGAAGAACCACAGCAATCTTGAGACGGAACAAAGTTGGAGGGATCACGCTCCCTGAACTTAAACTATCCTACAAGGCTATAGTTATCAAAACAGCGTGGTACTGGCATAGAAACGTACACATAGATCAGTGGAACAGACTAGAGAGTCCAGAAATAAGCCCTTGCTTATATGGCCAACTAATCCATGACAAAGGAGGTAAAAATATACACTGGAGTAATGACAGTCTTCAACAACCAGTGTTTAGAAAACTGTACAGATATATGCAAAAGAAAAAAAAAAAAATGGGTCCACTCTTTTACAACGTATACAAAAATGAACTCAAAATGGGTTAAAGATTTAAATATAAGGCCTGAAACTATAAAACTCCTAGAAGAAAAGAGGAGGTAAACTATTTGACATCAGTCTGAATAATATTTTTTCGGATAGGTCTCCTCTAGCAAGGGAAATACAAGCAAAAATAAACAAATGGAACTTCATCAAACTAAAAAGCTCTGCATAGTGAAAGAAATCATCAACAAAACAGAAGACAACCTCCTGAATGGGAGAATATATTCGCAAATGATATACCTGATAAAGGGTTGATATCTGAAATATATAAGAAACTCATACAACTCAGTAACAATAAAATAAACAATCCAATTAAAAAAGGGCACACATCAGTAGATGAGTGGATAAAGAAGCTGTGGGACATTTACACCATGGAATACTATGCAGCTGTAAAGAAGAAGAATCTCGTACCCTTTGGGACAGCATGGATGGTCCTGGAGAATATTATGCTAAGTGAAATAAGCCAGGCAGCGAAAGAGAAATATCACATGATCTCGCTTATACGTGGAATCTAAAGAACTTAATAAACTGATGAACAGAACAGATTCAATGACATGGAAGCATAGAGGAGACTGACGAATGTCAGAGGGATGGAGGTGGGCGGGTGGGTGGAGGGGGAGAGAGTAACCAAAGAATTTATGTGCATATATACATAACCCAAGGACATGGACAATGGTGGGGAGAGGGACTGGGGAGGGGGAAGGAATGGGGTGGAACGGGTCATTGGGGAGAAAAAGGAACATCTGTAATATTTTAAACAATAATAAAATAAAAAAAAGTATGTAACTTTTTCACCAAACTACAGATTACCTTTCTTGTTAATTTTTGTATACCATCTGTGAACACTGTGAGGATATACAGCTGCTATCAAATTAAATAATATTCTTTCTGATCTGCATCTTTACTTCACTAGATAAATGATAAAGGAATCCAAAGAAAAACACACATACACTAAAGCAGATGTCATTGGGAATCACCAACTTCTACAACCCAAGTGATAGTTTATATGTGTGCTGTCTTCTAAAGTAGAACTATCAATGTCTAAGAGATCCAAACTATGGTCTCTAAAAACATTAATAAATAAAGCAGAGTAATAAAATAAATAAAAAAAAAAAAAAAGGAAAAAAAAAGGGCACAGACAGGTGAAGGCCTGGGATGGGGTGGGAGATGGGTGAAGGGGCAAACGGAGGAAGTGGGGATATCTATAGTACTCCCGACAATAAAATACATTTAGAAAAATGGTCAGAGGACATGAAAAGACATTTCTCCAAAGAAGACATACATGGCCATATGAAAAGATGCTCAACATCACTAATTATCAGGGAAATACAAATCAAAACCACAATGAGATACCACCTCACACCAGTCAGAATGGCTATTATCACAAAATCAACAGATAACAAGTGTTGGTGAGGATGTGGCGAAAAGGGAACCCTCGTGCACTCTTGGTGGCACTACAATCTGGTACAATCACTGTGGAAAACAGTGTGGAGATGTCCCAAAAGACTAAAAGAAGACCTACCATATGACCCAGTAATCCCACTTCTGGGTATTTATCCAAAGCAAACGAAAACATTAATTTGAAAAGATATATGCACCCTTATGTTTATTGCAGCATTATTTACAACAGCCAAGATATGGAAGCAACCTAGGTATCCGTTGATAGATGAGTGGATAAAGAAGATATCACACACAGACAGACACACACACGAATATCACACAGCATTGAAAAAGAATGGCTCAGTTGGTTTAGCGTCGTACTGTGCACCAAAAGGTTGCCAGTTGGCACATGCCTGGGTTGCAGGTTTAATCCCTAGTCGAGGCACGTACAGAAGGCAACTGATCAATGTTTCTCTCTCTCTCCCTCTTCCTCTCCCCAAGCATGTCCTCAGGTGAGGATTAAAAAAAAAAAAAAAAGAATGAAGTCTTGCAATTTGTGACAAGGTAGATGGATCTAGAGGGTATTATGCTAAGTGAGGGAAGTCAGGCAAAGAAAGACAAATACTGTATGGCTTCACTTATATGTGGAATATAAGACAAATAAACAAAACAAAATGAAAACAGGCTCATAGAAACAGAGGCCAAAGAGATTGTTACCAGAATAGAGGGCATGTAGGGATGGATGAAACAGGGAAAGGAAATAGTAATATCGTGATAAGTCTGCATGGTGACAGATGACCACTAGGATCAGTGGGCTGATCACATTGTAAGGTATAAAAATGTTGAATCACTATATTGTACAACTGAAACTAATATAAGCAATATAATATTGTACACCAACTATACTTAAATGAAATAATTTTTAAAAGGGTAAATGTGTGGGCAAAATTGAATAGAGATTAACTATGAAAAGATGTCTGGTGAGGTTAAAAAGGATAAGTTGGGAGAAGATAAAGTTAATTGAAATGGAGATTCTTTCCTTTATCCACAATAATACTGGATTAATTTTTTTTATATCCTGATAAAAATTTGAAAACAAACTTCTCACTTTGTGCCTATTTTCGTTTTGTACATTTCAGTATAGGGTATATAAAGAGAATATTTTGTGACTCTATATTTTTGACTTATTGCTGGTTTGTTCAGTAACTCAGATGCTCTAAGCTTATAAATAATGAGTGTAAAAATTCAACCATAGAGTTTGTACTAGTGAGCAGTTTTCCATAGTAAGAAGCCATTCGTGCCCTGGCCGGTGTGGCTCAGTGGTTGAGCATTGACCTAGGATCCAGGAGATCATGGTTCGATTCCCGGTCAGGGCACATGTCCAGATTGCAGGCTTGATCCCCAGTAGCAGGCGTGCAGGAGGCAGCTGATCAATGACTCTCTCATTATTGATGTTTCTATCTCTCTCTCTTCCCCTCCCTTCCTCTCTCTGAAATCAATAAAGATAGATATATATATATATATTAAAAAAAAAAAAAAAAAAAAAGGCCTGTTCAGGCAGAGGAGAAACTGTGAATCCTAGAGGCAATAACTCAACTGAGCCTCTCTTCCACCGGGCAGCCTACCTACAGTGTAATAGCATCCAGGCAAGAGTAAGCACTTCAAGAAGGAGGGCTTTAGCCGTGGCCTGTGTGGCTCAGTTGGTTGGACGTTATCCTGTGCACCATAAAGGTTGCGGGTTTGATCCTCAGTAGGGGGTGTGCAGAAGGTCAGCCAGTCGATGTTTCTCTCTCTTTCTCCCTCTCCCTTCCTCTCTCTAAAAATCAATAAAAATATTTTTTTACAAAGGAGGACTTTAGCCTGGAGAAAGTTCTAGAGAAGTTGAGGGAAATGAACATAGGAAAGTCCATTGCATTTAAAACTAGAGGTCATTGTTGACCTCAGCGAGTTAATAAAAGGGCCAGAATGAAGAGAGGCACAGAAGCAGAGGGAAGTATGGCATGAGTAGGGGAGGGTGAGGAGACTGGACTGGCAGGAACACATGCCACAGGTGGAGGCGGTCTGGATCTGTAGGGTGTGAGGAGCTCAGGAATTTATCCTATCTGGACAGAGGGCACTTAAATCTTTAAGTAGGACTAAGATATGAAAAATGCTATGACGGTGTGTATGGTGGCTAGAAAGATGAAACACAAACATGTTTTCAAGGCAACCTGCCTGAGCTGTGTGGAGTTGATAACTAGATGTGAAGTAAATGGAGGTAAATCTCTTACTTACCTTCTCTAGGTTCCATAGTCAGCAAGTGCAGAGTTAGGACCAGAGGACTCACTAGACCACTTCTTGGATTGGAGTACAAGGGTGCCAGGGACAGAGAAGTTTAGAAGCAGAAAGGGAACCTCTGAAACTGAGAAAGATTAAGACTGGCTGGGCCTGGAAAATCTGAGTTCCAAATGTAGTTATTGCTTTAAATTATACACAGTAGAAGTGGGATTTTAGTCAGTAAGTCCATCATCCAGTTAATGAGTCAGACTAACAATTTAGTTACCATGGTCTACTATCATGTGTAATCAGAAGATTTTGGGATGGCTGTGTATGACTATATTTGTAAAAAATATGTACAGGGCACTCACTGTAGTGATAAGTAAAAGAAACCACCTAAATATCAATAAGGAGTAGTTGCATATATAATAGTAAAGAGTAGGATTAAAAATGATGAGTTATCCCTGACCAGTGGGGCTCAGTGAGTTGAGCGTTGTCCCATGCACGGAAAGGTCCCCAGTTCGATTCCCATTCAGGGCACACACCCAGGTTGTGGGTTCAGTCCCGGTCAGGGTGTGGGAGGCAGCCAAATGATGTTTCTCACTCACACTGATGTTTCTCTTGTTCTTCCTCGTCCTTCCCCTCTCTCTAAAATCAATGAAAAAACATTAAAAAATGATGAGTAAGGCTTATTTTGTGAAACTGGCAGGATGCTCATGACAGTACATACATAAAATAGCAAATAGAGCACTTGGAATAGAATACTTTCCTTTCAAAAAAGCTACAATGAACACAAAAATGAAATAAAAGTCATATTTGAAAGAAGCAATACTATCTCTATGTGAAAGTTATATGATCTCAAGCATAGAAATTCAAAGGAATACACTAAAACTCCATTGGAATAAATGAATTCAGAAAATTGGCAGGATACAAGACCAACTTACACAAGTCCATATAGTATTAATGAGTAACCAGAAATTATATTAAGAAAACAATTCAATTTATAGTAGCACCAAAAAGAATTAGATAGGAACAGAAGCGACAGTCCAAAAATAACTCTCACCCTCACATTTATGATCAGTTGATTTTCAAAGATGGTGTTAAGACAATTAAATGGGGGAAATAACAGTCTTTTCATCAAATGATGCTGGGACAACTGGATATCCATGTGCAAATGAAGCTGGACCCCTACTTCATACCACACGTAGAAATGGATCAAAGACCAAATGTGAGCACTCACAGTTTAAAACTCTAAGAAGAAAACGTAGGTGCAAATCTTCATGACTTTGGATTAGGTATTGGTTTCTTCAATATGACACTAAAAGCACAAACAACAACAACAACAAAGAAAAAAAAACAAAGAAAAAATAAAGTGGATATCATTAAAATTTAAAACTTTTGTGCTTCCAAGGACACCATCAAGAAAGCAAAAGACCACCCACAGAAGATTTTTTTTCTCACCAAATAATACATCTGGTAAGGGAGGGACTATGAAAACATACAGAAGGCCAATAATCACATGAAAAGATGTTGAACATCATTATCCATCTGGGAAATGCAAATAAACCCTACAATGAGATACTACTCTCCACCCAGTAGAATGGCTATAATGAAAAAGATAAGTGTTGTCAAGGATGTGGAGAAACTGGAACTTTCTGCACTGCTGGTGGGAATGTCAAGTGGTGCAATCCCTTTGGAAGACAGGATACAGCTGCTCAAACAGTTAAAAGTTGAGTTATCACATGACCCAGCAATTCCACTCCTAGGGAAAATGTATGACCACACAAAAGCTTGTACACAAATTAGCAGAACTAGTCATAATAGCCCAAATGGAAAGAACCCAAACACTCATAAAATAAAAGTGAATGAACAGAATGGGGTATATTATGCAGTGGAATATTATTTCGTAAAAGGTAGAAAGAAGTTAAGTACTAACACATGCTACAGCATGAATGAACCATGAAAACATTATCCTAAGTGAAAAAAGCCAGCTACAAAAGGCCACATATTGTATGACTTAATTTACATACAATATACAGAATAGGGACATCTGTAGAGATGGAGCATAGGCGGTGGTCGCCCAGGCCGAGGGTGTGGGGGGAGAGGGTGCTGGTGGGCAAGGACTTTCTGGGGGGAAGCGCTGGAGGCTGTGGTGCGTGGGCGCCACCCGGCGGGGCGGCGGAGGCTCCCGGCCGCTCCGTGACGGGCCCCACCCGAGCCGCCAGCATCCCTGACCTTTGGGGCTTCTACGTGAACTGAGGGTGACTCGGCCGTAGGCACTGTGACACGGCACAGCCGACCTGACACGCCGGGTGGCTGCTCAGTGACTGGCTAGTGGGCAGTGTGGACAGTGCGCAGTCGCTGGACAAAGGGACGACTATGTCCGGGGCAGGAAAGAGGCGGCCGCGGGAGATTTGTGTCAGTGCTCAAACCACACTCAGCTTAAACCTATGACTTGTTTATTTCTGTAAGTTTCCATTTAATATCCCAAGACCACAGGTAACTGAACGCGTGGAAAGCAGTACCGACTTCGGCGGGCGTCTGAGGCCCCTCAGCCCGGGAGGCGCGGCCCCTCCGCACCTCGCTCCTGTCGCGCGGCCCCTTCTGCAGCCTGGCCCTGGTCCTGGTCCGCCGCCACCAGCTGTCGGGAGGCGCCTCGCGGCTCCTCCCTCGTTGCTCACGCGTCGGGTCCTTGTGACCCCAGGCTGAGGGCCAGGCTCGCCTGCTGCGCCCCTTCTCAGGGAGCCCCGAGGGGAGACCACTGGGAAAGCGCGCGGCCTGGCGCCTCGGAGTTGGGCCCGGAGCGCGCTCCCCGCGGGGAGAGGCTGAAGCTCAGCGCCCAGTGCCCACCGGGGCCCAGAAACGTCCCCACAGAGGGAAATGAGCGGGGACGCGCACTAGCTGCTGCCACGAGAGACAGCGACAGTTTAGGGACGTTTTTAAGGTTTCCATAACTTATTATTTAAAAATCATTAATAATTCATCAACCATAAGTTAAGTACAAAAACATCCATTTAATTTCCTCTAGACACAGTAACAGACTACAACATAGTGCTCAAGGAGACGCTGACCTAGGCACTGGCCATCCTTCAGCCGCCCGTGGGACTGGCTCAGAGCCTGCGGCAGCCCCGCCGCGCCCGGCCGCGGGCGGGCGCCCCCTTCCCGCGGCGCCGGCGCCCACTCCCGCCGCGCAGGGCTCCCCTCTCTCGCCCGCGTCTTCCCGCTGCGCCCGCCTCAGTTACTGGCAGCTCCGCCCTGCGGATGCCGCTCAGCACTGAAGTGCGGAGACCGGGCGAGCGGCGCCGTGGGGCCGGAGCCGCGTCCCCGCCCTGCGGAAGCGGCGGGAAGCGGCCCGAGAAACACGCGGTCACGCGACTCGGCGCATGCGCGCTTGGGAAAGCGAGCGCGTCGCCGCGTGGTCACCGTGTGAAGCCGCGCGCCTGTTCTACCCCGAGGCGTTCCGTGGATTAGGTGGCAGTGGAGGGACCTCTGCGTACCCCTCAGACCACAGTCTCAGATGATGTGCAGCTCACAGCCACCCCGAGACAATGGTTTGAATTATGGAAAATCTACTTCAAAGTCCCGACCTGATGAGGCTCTTAATTACGCTCAGCTCCCAGACGTCAGTAGTTGCTCCATGGAAATCTAGAGCTTCGATTCGATGCGTAATCTGGACATAACGTGATAACGGCTGAAACTTGCCGCGAATGCAGCAGTGACATTCAATAGGATGGCCCACCAGGGCAGAGCCTGGACAAGCTCCAGGGACCCCGGGGAGCTGCTCTGGTGCGCACGAGGCTGAGCGCGGCTCTGGGAGCTGGCGGCCATCCGCCTGTTTTCCCAGCTGAAGGTGGTCCGCCTCTCGGTGCAGAAACTAGAGAGCAGCCTAGTCCCCGACCTGCACGGCCACTGAGCCCTGGCGCGGCCCTGGCCCCTGCCCGCCGGCCGCGCGGCGCAGGGCACCGGCCGCGGGCCCGCAGCCGCGGGAGGAGCCTCCCCGAGCCCCTCCCCACAGTCCCCACACACTGCTGGAGAGAAAGGGGGGCTTTGTCACAGGTCAGCGCTGTGCGCAGCCGCCAGCCGCGGAGACCCACGCTTGCCTCGGGCTGACGCTGGCCTGGAGGGATTGCAGGTGGGAGCACTGGGAGCTCTGCAGAGAGCAGAGTGGCCATCCCTACCCCCAGGAACACAAGTCCCAGATCAGGCACCAGGGACCTGAGTCTTTCAACATATACTGCAGGCTCCTGAAAAAGAAAATTCTCAGCAGCTACAAACTCCAGAAGTTAGTTTTCAGCAACAGATGGATCTGTTTATTACCATGGAGTTCTTAAATCATAAAACAAACTTACATCTAATAACAATGTAGGTGGGTCAGTGAAGTCTTTGGAAGTTATTGAATGCCTGGCACCACAGTAATGTTTCTGTCTTTTTTTTTTTTTTAATTCTCACCTGAGAATATTTTTTTCATTGCTTTTCAGAGAGAGTGGAAGGCGGGGAGAGAGGTGGGGGGAGAGAGAGAGAGAGAAACGTTGATGTGAGAGAGACACATTGATATTGCCTCCCTCAGGTGCCCGGACCAGGGCTGGGGATAGAGTCTGCAACTGAGGTACATGCCCTTGGCTGGAATTGAACCTGGGACCCTTCAGTCCAAGGGCCAACACTCTATCCACTGAGCCAAACCGGCCAGGGATTTTTTTTTTTAAAGGTTAATTTTAATAATATTTCATAAACATTTTAAATAATGAGCTTTGCATTCTGTTCTGTTCTGAACAGCAATATGAAAATGGAGCACAGTTTATACTTTGAAGTAGAAATAAAGCGCTTTTGCACTCAAGGAAGTTGTTTGAATCAAGTACTTTCTGCATTTATTAATATTCTTGCAAATATCAACTTTCAAATTTTTGCCCTCCGACTGTCAAACTGATTGCTTTTAAGTTTAGATTATGGTAGTTACATAAGTTTCCATTGATTGCTGTAACAAATTGCCTTGACAGCAGAAATCTATTCTCTCATAGTTCTGGAGGCCAGAAGTTCAAAACCAAGAATTGGCTGGGCCACCCTCTCTGCAAGGGCTCTAGGGGAGGAGCCATTCCTGCCTCATCACGCCCCTGGCTGTGGCTGCGTCACTCTAGTCCCTGCCTCTGTCTTCACATCACCTTCTCCTCTGCATGTCTGTGCTTCAAAACTCCCTTTGCCTCACTCTCACAAGGATACAGGTGAGGGCATTTAGGTCCCACCCAGATAATCCAGGATAACTCAAGATCCTTAACCATCTATTTTGCCTACATGGTGATATTCACTCTTTTGTCATATAAAGGATGTGACACAGATCTTCTGGGCGGCCATCTTTCAGATGACCAAGGTCCTGTGTTCATTTCCCATGGCTGCTGTAATAAATTACCACAAATTTGGTGGCTTATAACAAAACACATTTATTCTCTTACAGGTGTTGAGGCCAGAGGTCCAAAATTAATTTTAGTGAACTAAAACCAAGGTGTCAGCTGGAGGGTTCCTTCCGGAGGCTCCTACCCTTTCCAGCTTCTAAGAGCTGACTATGTTCCTTGGCTTGTAACCCCTCCCTCACCTTCTCAGTGCTTCCCTTCAGTCTGTGCTTCCATCATCTCGTCGTTTTTTTCTCCCGACCCTTCCTCTTCTTGCCTTCTTAGATGAGGACCAGCATGTTTATAAATCCAGGACAATCTCCGCAGCTCAAGATCCTTATCGTCATCATATTTGCACAGCTCCTTTGCCATGTAAGGGCAACATTCACAGTTTCCAGGGCCTAGGTGATCAGAGGCCATTACCTAGGCTAATGCAGGTAGTAATTTGTAAGTAAAATTATTAAAGACAAGCAAATTTTTACACCCTATAATTTGCAATGCAATGTTATTTATTTTGACTTTGGCACGAATTTTCTGCAATTAAAACACTTTAAAGAGGTATATTACATACTGACAGTTTTTGCTTTAGTTGTATTCAAGACCGTATGAAATTTGGGGCTGTGTTTTCTGGAAACGTGTATAATAACTGAGTGAGCAGAACTCATGTAACTAAAGAGATAAAAATAAGGAAACAAAAGCCAAGAACCCATTACTTTTATAGGTTTTTACACCATCTTTCACAAATACAACTCATTTGAAGTCCAAAATGCTGGTGAAACACTTCTGTTGAAAATGAACTAGAAAATTTGATTTTGGTTCTCTCTTACAGAATTCATTAAATTGTAATGAAAGTATACATTATAACTTTCTCAAAACATTTACAAATGAGTGAAAACACCTTAACCCTTAGGCTGAGTGAAGGAGGACTGTTACAATGGGACGTTGCATTTCCTCAGTGTGACACTTTATGATTTACAGTTGGTATGGCTTCTCAGATTCCTTCAGTTGCCCCCTTCTTCCTCTTGACCTGCCTCTTGAGGACAGGAGGAAACACTGCATTACAAGGCACACTGTTTGGCTTCCTACCTGGCTGCCGAGGGTCTGGGAGTGGAATCAAGCTTCCTGAGTAGCCACTAAGGGGCACATTGGGATGGATCTAGAAGTGAGCAAGGCACACAAATCGCTCCTCCTTTCCCTTCTGTGGACCACCAGGAGTTGCTCTTCCTGCAGCTCTTCCAAACACACCCTGCTTGCAGAATGCAGATGTGCTGGGCACAGTGTCTCCTCAAGGCTTGTTTTGAAGCTGTACCTTGAGTCACATTTTCTTTTTCTTTTCTTTTCTTTTTAATTTATCTTTATTGTTGAAAGTATTACAGGTGTCCCATTCCTCCCCCCAATTGACCCCCTCCACCTTGCTCCCACCCCTTCCCCAGGCCTTCACCCCATTATTGACTGAGTCCATGGGTTATGCATATATGCATATAACTTCTTTGGTTAATCTCTTCCCACCCTCCACCCCCCTTCCCTCTTCCCTCTGAAATATGTCCGTCTGTTGCATGTGTCAATGTCTCTGGATCTATTTAGTTTGTCAGAATCTTTGTTCATTAGCTTCTTTTTAAAGAAGACCATTCAACACTTCCTGTAGTGCTGGTCTGGTTGTGATAAACTCCTTTAGCTTTTTCTTATCTGTGAAGCTCCCTATCTGACCTTCAGTTCTACATGATAGCTTTGCTGGGTAGAGCAATCTTGGTTGTAGTTCCATTTTTTAAAATCACTTTGAATATTTCTTGCCACTCCCTTCTGTCCTGCAAAGTTTCTGTTGAGAAATCAGCAGACAGTCATGGATGCTCCTTTGTAGGTAACTAATTGCTTTTCTCTTGCTGCTTTTAAGATTCTCTCTTTGTCTTTAACCTTTGGCATTTTAATTATGATGTGTCTTGCTGTGGGCCTCTTTGGGCTCCTCTTGTTTGGGACCCTCTGTGCTTCCTGGACTTGTAAGTCTATTTCTTTCCCCAGGTAGGGGAAGTTTTCTGTAATTATTTTTTCAAATAGGTCTTCAATTTCTTGCTCTCTTTCTTCTCCTTCTTTCACCCCAGTAATACAAATGTTGGGCCTCTTGAAGTTGTCCCAGAGGCTCCTTATACTATCTTCATATTTCTGGACTCTTCTTTTTGCTCTTCTGGTTGGGTGCTTTCTGTTTCCTCATGTTCCAAATTGCTGATTTGATTCTCAGCGTCCTCTACTCTACTGTTGATTCCCTGTAAATTATTCTTCATTTCAGTTCCTGTAGCCTTTCTTTCTGATAGGTACTTTATTATGTCATCAATTTTCTCATTTGTTTTCATAATATGCTTGAGCATCCTTATAACCAAAATTCTGAACTCTATCTGTTAGCTTGCTTGGATCTATTTCATTTAGTTCCTCTTCTAGAGATTTCTTCTGTTCTTTCCTTTATGACATGTTTCTTTGCCTCCACATATTGGCTGCTTCCAGGTGTTTGTTTCTATGTATTAGGTAGAGCTGCTATGTCTCCTGGAATTGGTAAAGTGGCCTTGTATAGTAGGTGTCCTGTAGGGCCCGATGGCTCAGCCTCCCCAGTCACCTGAGCTGGGCCTTCTAGGTGCTCCCCTGTGTGGGCTGTGTACACTGTCCTGTTGTAGTTGAGCCTTGGTTGCTGTTGGCATCACTGGGAGGAATTGACTCCCCCAGCCAATCAGCTGTGAGGACCAGCTGCAACTACAGCCAAAGAGCTGTTGTGTTGGAGACACCCCTATGGAGCAGGACTTACTTCAGTGGAGCTTGGTGTTCACCAAGTGCACCCTTTGAGTGTATCACTTGTGGATGTGATAGGGTTGTAATCCAATGTGGTCGAGTTTGACCACCAGGTGCACTGTCTCTGGGTCCTCCAGGGAGTTGCAAAGTCAGCCTCTGCCAGTGCCTTGCCCAGGGCCACCCAGCATGAGCTACACAGCAAACAGTAGTTGGCTGCTACTTGTGTTGTGCTTGGAGGTGCCCAGGAGAGGCCAAGCTATAAACCAATGCAGGCTGTCACTAGTGCCAGGCCTGGGGCCACTTATCAAGCCATATGGGGTGCTCTGCTGCTTGTTTGAGAGATTTTTTGAAAGTCCTAAGCATGAGGTTGGAGAGGCCACTTGCACAGAAAAGCCCCTGGAGATGGCCTGGGTGAGCCTGCAGGTGGGGAGGGGAGGGGCCTCTGGGAATCACGGGGTGGGGCCAAAGGTATGGGTCAGATGCTGGAGGTTGAAATACGGTGCTTGCCTGCCAGCTGTGTGTGGGAGGGGGCTTGCCAAAGGTGCAATGGCCTCTGCCAGCTCCTCTGGGAAAAAGCTGCCCCTCCAGCTCTCGTCCCCAATTTCAGGCAGGTTAGTTCCTCCCCGAGTGTCTCGGGTCCTTTCAAGCTGCTGCCTGGTGCTGGGCTCAGAGGGAGCGAGTCTGAGTGAGTCCACGTGCAGCCCTTTAAGAGGAGCTGCTGGGGCTCCTGCAGTGTCCGCGACCTTCAGCGACAGTCCCCGCTGGTTTCACAGCCGGGAATTGTGGGGACGTCTCTTCCCAGCCCTGGCGCCCTGGGCGGGGGGCCTGCTGTGGGCCTGGGACCCCTCCTCCGGGAAACCTCCACCGCTAAGATTCCCTCCTGGGTTTAACCCGTGGCACCGGGTGTGGGCCCGCTGCCGAGTCTCCGGGATTCAGCCCCGATCCACCCGCGTCTCCGCCCCTCGTACCGGTCTCGGTGCTTCTTCAGCTCCCTGGTTGTAGGGCTTCTGTGCAGCAAGATTTCAGGAGGTTCTGAGTGATGGTTGTTCTGTATTTTAGTTGTGATTTTGATGTGGTTGTGGGAGGCGGTGGGTGCAGCTGTTACCTACATGCCAGCTTGTTTGCTCTGCCAAGTCACATTTTCCCTTGATTGAATTCCCTTTTCTCTTACCCTGCCCAGGCCTGGGCTTGTGCTTCACCAGTGATTGTTAGCATCTTAAATCCTTGACTCAGTCTCTGCACGCTGAAGGGTCCAAGCTAAGACAGCTGGCACTGTGAATGGTGCTAGGACATGAGGGCTGTAGGCTGGGGTTTGGGGTAGGTCACTCAACTGTCTGCAAACCCTTTGCTGGGGCCTTATTTGTAGTTAGTTACACTCTCTCGTGTGCTTTATGAAGTTGGGTGGAGAGCAAGGTCATGGTCAAATGTCTATGACACTTAACATGGAGACAATGTTAACTAGGAACATTTTGGAATAAACTATTTCTGTCATTTTTTGGGGGGGAGGTGTCTTTTTATTGTGGTAATATAAACACAACATAAAATTTACCATTTTAATCTTTTTTTTTGAGAGAGAGAGAGAGAGAGAGAGAGAGGAGAGAGAGAGAGAAACATTGATTGGTTGCCTCCTGTACGAACTCCAACCAGGGATCAAACCTGCAACCTGGGTATGTGCCTTGACTGGGAATCGAACCTGCCACCTTCCTGGTGTATGGGATGATGCTCCAACCAACTGAGCCACCTGGCCAGGGCATTTTAATCATTTTGAGCGTACTGTTTTGTGGCATTAAGCACCCTGACATTGTTGTGTAGTAGTCACTGCCATCCATCTCCAGACTCTCATCTTCCCCAGTTGGAACTCTGTGGCCATCAGACAGAAACTCCCCCCTCGCCCAGCCCTGCAACTGCTGCTCAGCTGTGTGTCACTGTGAATTCGACTAACTTAGATCCGTCCTATAAACAGATCATACAATGTTTGTCCTTTAGTGTCTGGCTTGCTTCACTTAGAAAAATGCCTTTGAGGTTCATCCTTGTTGCAGCATGTGTCGGAATCCCCTTTTTCAAAGGCTGTGATAGTCCACTGTGTGCATAGACCATATTTTGCTTCTCTGCTCATCCATGATGGCTACCGTGAGTTACACTGCTGAGAGTGTGGTGTACAGGTATCCATTTGAGTTCCCACTGTAACATAGTTTGGGTATATACCCAGAGACAAAAGTGCCAGATCAATGATCATTGTATGTTTAATTGCTGAAGAATTCTTATATTGTTTTCCACAGCAGCTGCACCATTTTGCATTCCCACGAGAAATGCAGAGAGGTTCCAACATCCTCACATCCTGGCCAACACTTATTTTCTGTTAAAAAATATATAGCCCTAGCCAGTTTGGCTCAGCGGTTAGAGAGTTGGCCCAACGACTGAAGGGTCCTGAGTTCGATTCCGGTCAAAGGCATGTACCTCAGTTGCAGGCTTGATCCCCAGCCCCAGTTGGGGAGCGTGTGGGAGGCAATGAAGAGATGTGTTTCTCTCACATTGATGTTTCTCTCTCTCCCCCTTCTACACTCTCTGAAAAGCAATAGAAAAAATATCCTCAGGTGAGGGTTAAAAAAATAACAATAAAAAAATATATAGCATGCTAATGGGTGTGAGGTGTGCCTCATTGTGGTTTTGATGTACATTTCCCTAATGATTATGCTGCTGAACATTTTTTCAAGTGCTTATTGGCTATCTGTACATTTTCTTTGGAGAAATGTTTTTCAAGTTCTTTGCCCATATGTTAATTGGATTTTTTGTTCAGGTGTAGGAGGTTTTTTTTTAACAAAAATATAAATTCAGATAGTAACCCTTATCAGATATGACTTGCAAACGTTTTTCCCATTTCATGGGTTGCTTTTCTACTCTGTTCATAGTGTTCTTTGATGCACAGCAATTTTTAATTTTGACGAAATCCAAGTTATCTATTGTTGCCTGCATTTTTTGGTGTCATATCCAAAAATTTTTTAACAAATCTAAAGTCATCCCAGGCAAGGACAGCTGCCTGAGACAGAGCCGCCACCAAGGACTGGGTGGCAGAAGGCTGAAGCCCACTGCAGATCGGAGTCAGAGGTCCCGGGGAAGGGGACACTCATGCAAATCAGGTTTGCAGGTACTGAGTCCCAAGGATTGGTGGACTTGGAATGAGCAAGCTGAGGAGCCCTGGGCGGAGCAGGGGTGCGGAGCCACTAGAACAGGGGCGGCCACTCAGCAGGGGAAGCGGCCACAGGGTGGCGCCAAAGGAGCGGACTCTGGGCCGAGGCTACAGCACAGCAACTTCAGGAAAGACTCCTTTCCTCTGGTTTTTGCTCTTTTCCTTTCTCTTCTTTCTCCTTCCTCCCTCCCTTCCTCCCTCCCTCCCTCCCTTTCCTTCCTTCCTTCCTTCCTTCCTTCCTTCCTTCCTTCCTTCCTTCCTTCCTTCCTTCCTTCCTTCCTTCCTTCCTTCCTCCCTCCCTCCCTCCCTCCCTTCCCCCCTCCCCTCTCTCCTTCCCTCCCCTCCCTCCCCTCCCTCCCTCCCTCCCTCCCTCCCTCCCTCCCTCCCTCCCTTCCTTCCTTCCTTCCTTCCTTCCTTCCTTCCTTCCTTCCTTCCTTCCTTCCTTCCTCCCTCCCTCCCTCCCTCCCTTCCCCCCTCCCCTCTCTCCTTCCCTCCCCTCCCTCCCCTCCCTCCCTCCCTCCCTCCCTCCCTCCCTCCCTCCCTTCCTTCCTTCCTTCCTTCCTTCCTTCCTTCCTTCCTTCCTCCCTCCCTCCCTCCCTTCCCCCCTCCCCTCTCTCCTTCCCTCCCCTCCCTCCCCTCCCTCCTTCTCTCTCCTTCCCCTCCCCTCCCCTCCCCTCCCTCCCTCCCTCCCTCCCTCCCTCCCTCCCTCCCTCCCTCCCTCCCTCCCTCCCTTCCTTCCTTCCTTCCTTCCTTCCTTCCTTCCTTCCTTCCTTCCTTCCTTCCTTCCTTCCTTCCCCCCTTCCCTCCCTCCCTCCCTTCCCTCCCTCCTTCTTCCTTTTTAAATCCTCACGTAAGGATTTTTTTTTAAAGTTGAGTTTTAGAGAGAGGAAGGTGAGCAGGGAGGGAAGGGGGGAGAGGAGGGGGGAGGGGGAGACAGAGAAGGCACATGGTTGGTTGCCTCCCCCGCGCCCTGACCCAGAACTCGCCTCTTTTTTGGGGTGAGGGACAACGGCCCAATGAACTGAGCCCCCGCCAGGGCCGCTTTTCCGCAGTTTGGTCCTAAGCTGCTTCTCTGTCTTGTCTTCCCTTTTCTTCAGTTTAACCGCCCCCCCAGTAAAACTCTTAGGAACTGGAGCTGTCCCGTAACTTCGGGAAGTGTCCCTTCAGTCTCCCCTGGTTTCTCAGGAGCCCACTCTTCCCAGAAACACAAGCAGCCACTAGGGCCGCGTCCAGTTGCTTCGTCTGTCCGTCCAGCTCAGGAAGCTCCAGGGAAAGACACCGGCGGACGGCCGAGAACCCAGGTCGACGGCCGACCCGAGCGCCGGGGTGGGGGCTCCGCGAGGCGGCCTCGTACGGGGCGCGGCGGGCGCTGGGCTGCGAGCTGCAGCAGGAGGCGCGGTGGGGAAGCTGCTGGAACGCGGAGCGGGGCCTGGGCGGCCCGCAGCGAGGCGGGAGAGCCTGGGGCCCTGCCCTGCCCCGCCGCGCCCCCCGCCGCGCCCCCGCCGCGCCCCCGCCCCGGCCCCGCCGCGCCCCCGCCCCGGCCCCGCCGCGCCCCCCGCCCCGGCCCCGCCGCGCCCCCCGCCGCGCCCCCGCCGCGCCCCCGCCCCGGCCCCGCCGCGCCCCCCGCCGCGCCCCCGCCGCGCCCCCGCCGCGCCCCCCGCCGCGCCCCCCGCCGCGCCCCCGCCGCGCCCCCGCCGCGCCCCGCGCTCCTCCCGCCGCCAGCGGGCCCCCGTTTCCGCCCCGGGCAGGTTGTGCCCACCGCCCCGTTGGGGCACAGGTTCCGCCGGGCCCAGTCCCAGGGCACAGAGGCCCTGAAGAGGAAGGAAGCTGCAGAGTCTCAGACATGCCCAGCTGCCCGAGAGAGAAGTTCCCGAGAGCTTCACGGCGACGGGCCACTTTTTCCCGGGGAAATGTGAAAAGACCCGAATTCCTGGAGCCAGCCCGGAGCCCACCCTGCGCACATCCCCGGAGACCCCGCTGCGAGCCCTTCGCTTTAGCACAAACGCCCCCTGCCGTGTGATGACCCGCAGCCCCCCCGCCCCTGGAGGACGGTCAGCCCTGCGGGTGGACGCCCGCGGAGGGCAGGGTCGAGGGCCGGGTTGCACACACCCAGCCTCTGTAGACACCGGGTTCAACAGCAAGTTACGGTCAGTCCCGGGAGGATGGAAAGTCGCCTGTTCAGGGAATGCTTCCCGACGCCGGTGCAGTGGGAACCCTCAGAAAGAAGGTACCTACTAAGGAGGAGGCTAACTGGGCTCAAATTTAATCAACAACAGAGCCCAGCAGCCATTTCTGCACAGGGGCCCCTCCGGAAACCGCGCTTCACGGGCAGCCCCGCCCTGGACCCCGGGCCGGCGCTGTCTGCCCGGAGCAGCCCTGGTAGATCCTGGAGTCCAGCTCAGCCAGA
Organism: Miniopterus natalensis; assembly: GCF_054644295.1. Taxonomy (NCBI): domain Eukaryota; kingdom Metazoa; phylum Chordata; class Mammalia; order Chiroptera; family Miniopteridae; genus Miniopterus; species Miniopterus natalensis. The sequence continues at coordinate 4,592,077 of NC_142085.1, read as the reverse complement.
GGACTGGGGCCTCCCCCGCCCAATCAGAGCTGAGCAGCTCCTATCAACCAGAGTCACTCTATCCTGACCAATCAGGACAGCGCCTTTTGGACCAATCACTCTGCAAGGATTTGGAGTCCCCCTTTGCCTGAGGCTGGCCCAATCAGGGGCAGGGGTGGGGACTTGCGCCCATCTAACCCAGCTCCTCCCTGGCTTTGGGAGCCACTTTCCTTTTCTGCCTAAGACTGGGTCTCTGTGGTTGAGCTGAAACCCTGAAGGTGTCTTTCCAGAGCCCATCAGAGCAGAGCCCTAGAGTGGCCTGGCCCCAGGGCTGCCTCACAACCCTGCTGTTCTCACAGCTGTGCTCTAACACAGTTGAGCTGTTTGCACTGAATAGTTTCCTTCTTCACTGCAGCCCAAGTTGGGGATTCCTGTTGGCACTGAACTGGTGCCAACAACGATTGGTTGACAGTAGTAAGACAGGAAGGGCAGGCCAAGAGTGAGAAATCCAACCACCAATCAGTCACATGCTTAGTAATCTAGACATAATGAGACAAGTGCAAGAACATGTCAGGAAAATAGCAATGATGCAAAAAATGACCAAAAAATTATGACAGAAATTTAAGAGACTCTTGAGTGCTTCCCATATGGACATTGGCTTCAAGAGACCTGAACACTGACTGACCATCAGGAACCAAGAGGAAAGCCTACACAAGGGCAGGTTGGTGCTAGCTCATCTGCTTCCTTCCTGAGCCGTGACTGCTGGGGTGCAGGTGCTCTGCCTTCCCACGTAGAACCTAGAGGCTCAGTAGCCACTCATGACCCCACAGCTGGTCCCTAGAGCTCAGCAACTGGCACCATGACCAGCAGGGTAAGAGACCCTGGTAGCAATGTCCCTAGACACCAGCAGCCTCCAATAGACCTTTTACTGAACCAAAGGAAGGACGTGGGTGGTAAGAGTAAAGAACCACTTGCAACACCTAGAGCAGAGTTGGTTCCCTGAGTGGAGAGCCCTGCCGTTGCGACCCTTGCAGGGTTCCAACATGCTCTAAACCCTGGCACACTTTGGGAGCAGCACAGGCTTTGTTTCAGGGTCAGTGCAGTTCGCTGCCTCAGCCACGGGAGCCCTGGGTTCATCTCAGAGTTCACTCCTTGCTGGGGGTGGAGCCATGGGGTGAACTGGGAAGCACTGACGGCTCTGCTGGCCAGCCACCTGAGGATGGTAAAAGCACACAAGTCCCTCACCAGCATCTCGGGACCAAATTGTTCAGCAAATCCTCAGCTTCCTGTTGGATGGAGCAAATCCATAGCACCTACAAAATTCAGAAGTCAAATTCAGCAGCCAGTGAATCAGCCACCACACAACTGGACCCTTGAAATTGGAAGCCAAGTAGCAAGTTCTGAGAGCAGGAGTTGGGGTTACTTAGTACCCAATATGCTGCCAGCTTTTCTTCTTGGAAAAAAAATTGATAATACCTCTTAAATCATTAAAATGTCTGCTACATTTGAGTTTTTAATCATTTTCTGCTTAGAATGAACCCAACATAATATATTGAAGGTGAAGTGTTGATTTTAGAGAGGGAGGAAGAGAGGAAGAGAGAAACATAGATGTGAGAGAAACATCGGTTGGTTGCCTCCCATGCACCCTCACTAGGGATTGAACCCCAAACCTGGGTATGTGCCCTGACCAGGAATCGAACCCACCACCTTTCTGTGCATGGGACAATGCCCAACCCACTGACACACACCGGCAAGGAAGAAATGCTTTTTACCCAAGGCGGTTGTTTCCATCAAGCCCTTCTCTCCTGTATTTATTGAAAAGAATTTTTGCAAACAAATATCAAACTTCTCATTATGATAAACAGGGATTCTCCTAGAGCTCTGAAGTTTGTTTGCTATTTAAATACAACCTTAGCAGTAATTCATTGGTGTGAAATCTGTGAAGTTATAAAACCTAACATTACATCTTAAAGAACTAGAAAAAGAAGAACAAATGTAACCTAAAATCAGAAGAAGGAAGGAAAAAATAAAAATTAGAGCAAAATTGAATAAAACAGGACAAAAAGAGTATGCAAAAAATTAATGCAACACAATTGACAATTCTCTGGCTAGACTAAGAAAAAACAAGACTAAACAAAATCAGAAATGAAAAAAGAAAAGTTATAATGGACACCTCAGAATACAAAGGATCGTACAAGAATACCATGGGAATTCTAAGATGGTAGCAGATTAAGTGGAAGCTATACTGACAATCTCCCAGGACCAAACTGGAATTACAAATAAAATATAGAAAAACCATCCTGAATAATCAACTGAAGACTAGCTGGAGAGCATCCTCATAACCAAGGACCTAAAGTGGAGACCACATAGAGACTGGTAGGAAGTGTGGAGGCATGAGAGGGCTGGCTGGGCTCCCACAGGCAGCAGCTGAAGGTCCAGAGAGGTATCTCAGCTGTGGGGATTCCCACGGAGAACTCTGGGGTCTAAACCCCAAGCTGGGCTCCCTAGCCCAGAGCACCAGAACTGAGAAAGTTGTCCTCATAACATCTGGCTGTGAAAGGCAGCAGGGTTTCTGTTTGCAAGGGAGAGATGGTTGGAAATGCAGGCACCCTCTTTAAGGGCCAAAGCACAAAGTCTCCTGTGCAGCCACTTACCTTGGGCTCTGACAGAGGAAGGGCAGAGTGGACTAAAGTGGTGTAAGGAGAATCCAGGGTTGGAGATAGAGTGCAGAGGGCACCCATCTGGATACCTGTGCTAAGTCATTTCCCCATACTGCAGGGGACATCTTTCTCAGGCAGACCTTTAACATCCAGGCAGCTTTTGCCTTGGGAGGTGGGAAACAAATGCCCCACCCATTGGAAAACTTCTTACCTCACCCGTGAAGTTTACACCTTGCTGTAGTCTACAGACTAGGGCTCATTAAGGAACTCAGGTTAATCAGCCTGCAGGCAAAGGTGAATCACTGGGTGCTCCGAGTCTTTGCTTCTGCACCTGAGACTTGGAAAAGCAGACCTGGGTGCACATCTTGGTTCTTTCCAAGCACACCAGCACCAGCAGAGAGCCACAAGCCATGCATTGCTGAAAGCTTCAAACAGGGTACTCAAGGATAGTCACAAACAGTCCATGACATTGGCCTGAACCAGAGAACAACTATTTTCTTATTTATTTATTTATTTATTTATTTATTTATTTATATTCATTTTATTTTTTAAATTTATCTTTATTGTTGAAAGTATTACAGGTGTCCCATCCCCCTCCCCCCCATTGACCACCTTCACCTCTCTCCCACCCCCTCCCCATGCCTCCACCCCATTATTGTCTGTGTCCATGGGTTCTGCATATATGCAAATAACTTCCTTGGTTATTCTCTTCCCACCCCCCACCCCTCTTCCCTCTGTGATAGGACCGTCTGTTGCATGCTTCAATGTCTCTGGGTCTATTTAGTTCATCAGATTCTTTTGTTCATTAGCTTCTTCTTAAAGAAGACCCTTCAACATTTCATGTAGTGCTGGGTCTGGCGATGAGGAACTCCATTGGCTTTTCTTCCTTGTCTGAGCAGCTCTTTATCTGACCATCAGCTCTAAATGACAGCTTTGCTGGGTAGAGTGATGTTGGTTGTAGGTTCTTGCTTTTCATCACTTTGAATATTTCTTGCCACTCCCTTCTGGCCTGCAAGGTTTCTGTTGAGAAATCAGCAGACAGTCATATGGATGCTCCTTTACAGGTAACTAACTGTTCCTCTCGCTGCTTTTAAGATTCTTTGTCTTTAACCTTTGGCATTTTAATTATGATATGTCTTGCTATGGGCCTCTTTGGGTTCCTCTTGTTTGGGACTCTCTGTGCTTCCTGGATTTCTAAGTCTATTTCTTTCACCAGGTAGGGGAAGCTTCCTGTCATTATGTTTTCAAATAGGTTTCCAATTTCTTGCTCTCTTTCTTCACCTTCTGGCACCCCCATAATACAAATGCTGGGCTGCTTGAAGTTGTCCCAGAGACTCCTTACACTATCTTCATATTTCTGGATTCTTTTTTCTTTTTGCTCTCCTGGTTGGGTGTTTTTTGCCCCTTGAGTGTGTCACTCGTGGGTTTGGTAGGGTTATAATCCAGCGTGGTTGAGTCTGACCACCAGGTGCACAGTCTCTGTGGCCTCCTGAGAATTGCAGAGTCAGCCTCTGCCAATGCCTTGCCCAGGGCCACCCAGCATGAGCTACACAGCAAACAGTAGTTGGATGCTACTCGTGCTGGGCTTGGAGGTGTCCAGGAGAGGCCAAGCTATGAACCAATGCAGGCTGCCACTAGTGACAGGCCTGGGGCCACTTATCAAGACATACGGGGCATGCTGCTTGTTTGAGAGGCTTTAGGAAAGTTCTAAGCATGAGGCTTGAGAGGCCACTTGCATAGAAAAGCCACTGGAAATGGCCAGCATGAGCTTGCAGGTAGGGAGGGGTGGTGTCCCCAGGAATCACCAGGGTGGGGCCAAAGATGTGAGTCAGGTGCTGGAGATTCAAATATGGCACCTGCCTGCCAGCTCTGTGGAGGAGAGCTCACCAAAGGAGCAATGGCCTCTGCCAAGTCTTCTGTCTGGGAGAAAGTTGCCCCTTCACCTCTCACCCTGATTTCAGGCAAGTTAATTCCTCTCCAAACGTCCCAGGTTCCTTTCAAGCTGCTGCCTGGCACTGGGGTTCAGAGGTAGTGTGTCTGAGTGAGTCTATGTGCGGGCCCTTTAAGAGGAAAGTCTGGGACTCCTGAAGCCTCTCTGTCCCTCAGCCACAATACCTGCTGGTTTTTACAGCCTGAAGTTATGGGGAATTCTCTTCCCAGCCCTGGAACCCTGGGCCCGGGGGCCTGATGTGGGGCTGGGACCCCGCACTCCTCTGGGAAACCTCCACCGCTGAGATATCCCTCCCAGATTTAACCTGTGGCACTGGGTTTGGGCCCACAGCTGAGTCTCCGTGATTCAGCCCTGATCTGCCCATATTTCCATCCATCCTACAGGTCTCAGTGCTTCTTCAGTTCCTTCATTGTTGAACTTTGGTTCAGCTAGATTTCAGGAGATTCTGAGTGATGGCTGTTCTATATTTTAGTTGTAATTTTGATTTAGTTATGACAGGCGGCAGGTACAGTGGTTACCTTCGCTGCCATCTTGTTCCAAACTTGAACCAGAGAACATCTAAATGTACTGGGAGTTCTAGCAGATCTACCTAATTCATAGAAACAAACCCAAACAGGCAACCAAAATGGGGAGACACAAAAAACAAGCCCCAAATGAAAGAATAAGAGAATTCTCCAGAAGAAGAGCTAAATGAAATGGAGATAAGCAATTTACCAGTTATAGAGTTCAGAATACTGATCATAAGGATGCTCAACAGCAAGAGAAAAGATATGGAAACTATGAAGGAAATTGAGAATGACTTAGCAGAAATAAACAATACACTAGAAGGAATAAACAGCAGATTAGAGAAAGCTGAGAACTGGATCAGCGAATTAGAAGATAGGGTAGAAAAAATCAACCAGAGATCCAAGAAGAAAACAATTTAAAAAGAAAAGGACAGTTTAAGTGAGCTGTGGGACAACATGAAATATAACAATATTCACATCATAGGAATACCAGAAGAGGAAGAGAATAAGCAAGAGATAGAGAACTTGTTTGAAAGAATAATGGCAGAAATCTTCACTAACCAAGTCAAGGAAAAGGTCACACAAGTTCAGGAGGCACAGAGAGTTCCAAGCAAGAAGAATCCAAAGAGGCCCACACCCAGACACATCATAATTAAAATGGTGAAAATTCAAGACAAACAGAGAATATGAAAGGCAGCAAGAAAAAAGCAATCTGTTACCTACAAAGGAGCTCCCATAAGGGTGTCAGCTGACTTCTCATCAGAAACTACAGGCCCGAAAGGAATGGCATGAAGTATTCAAGAAAATGAAAAGCAAGGATCTGAAGCCAAGACTACTCTATGCAGCAAGACTATCATTCAAAATAGATGGTGAAATAAAGAGAGTCCCAGACACACACACACAAAGACTAAAGGAATTTATTACCACCAAACCAGCATTGCAAGAAATGTTAAAGGGACTGCTGTAATAAGTAAACAGAGAGAGAGAGAGCAACATAGGCATATAGAATAAAAATGGCAATAGATAAGTACCTATCAATAATAACCTTAAATGTAAATGGACTCAATACTTCAATCAAAAGACATAGGGTAGCTGAATGGATAAGAAAACATGACCCAAATATATGCTGTCTACAAGAGACCCACCTCAGAACAAAAAACTCACACAGGATGAGAGTGAAGGGATGGAAAAAAAATTTTCCATGCAAATGGAAATGAAAAAAATAAAAGCCAGGTAGCAATACTCATATCTGACAAAGTAGACTTTAAAATGAAGGCCATCACAAGACACAAGAAAGGTCATTGTATAATACTAAATGGATTGATCCAACAAGAGGATAGACCCCAGTTAAACATATATGCACCTAATATTGGAGCACCTAAACACATATAAAAATAACAGCAAAAACTTCTGGAGGATTTTAAGGGAGAGATCAACAGCAATACAGTTATAGTAGGAGATTTTAACACCCCACTGCCTTCACTGGATAGATCTTCCAGACAAAAAATCAACAAGGAAACAGTGACTCTAAATGACACACTAGATCTGATGATTTAATTGACATTTACAGAACATTTCAACCCAAAGCTGCAGAATACGCAGTCTCCTCAAGTTCACACAGGACATTCTCAAAGATAGACCATGTATTAGGACACAAAACAAGTCTCTACAAGTTCAAGAAGATTGAAATCATATCAAGCATCTTCTCGGAAATTTACACCATAGAATACTATGCAGCTGTTAAAAAGAAGGATCTCTTACCCTTTGAGACAGTATGGTGGGACCTGGAGAGTATTACGCTAAGTGAAATAAGCCAGTCAGAGAAAGACATGTATCACATGATCTCATGCATATGTGGAATCTAATGAATAAAATAAACCAATGAACAAAATAGATCCAGAGACACAGAAGCATGGAATAGACTGACGAATCTCAGAGGGAAGGCAGGGTTGGTGGGTGGGTAGGGAGAGATTAACCTAAGAACTTATATGCATATATGCATATATGCATAGCCCATGGACACAGACAATAGTGTGGTGAAGGCCTGTAGGGAGTGTGCCGCATGGAGGGGATCAATGGGGAAAAGAAGGACATCTGTAATACTTTTGTTATACTCAGTTTTCATGAGATTAATTCACAGAGACCAAATTGAGTGTTTGGAATTTATTAAGCTGGCAGCTGCGAGGGGCTCATGCCCTAAACAGACTCACAGCCCCGAACAGTCTTCACAGGGAGAATTTAAAGGCAAAACTGCATCCTGGTTGGCCTGGAGAGGGGTGGGAACCTAGCGAAGCAATGTACAGAAGCCAAGGTGAGCATTGTTTAACCGTTATGGTTGGCTATTTCTTGGCACTAGCTTGTAACTGTTTGTTCAGGGCTATAGAACAGGGTTTACAGATTAAAAATGAGGGTTACATACTTCACTTTCAACAATAAGATAAATTAAAATAGCCCTGCCGGGCGTGGCTCAGCGGCTGAGCGTCAAGCTAGGATCCAGGAGATAGGGGTTCAATTCCCGGTCAGGGCACATGCCCGGTTGCAAGCTTAATCAATGACTCTCTCATCATTGATGTTTCTATCTCTCTCTCTCCCTCTCCTTTCCTCTCTCTGAAACCAATAAAGATATATTAAAAAAAAGAGATAAATTAAAACAAACAAAGGAATACTATGAGAAGCCGTAGCTACCAAATTCAATAACCTAGAAGAAATGGACAAGTTCTTAGAAATATGTAACCTTACTTAACTGAGTTATGAAGGTCTGAAAAATCTAAATAGATCAATCAACACTAAGGAAATTGGAACAATTATAAAAAGCCATCCACTAAGTAAAATTCTAAGACCAGATGGCTTCATTGGTAAATTCTACCAAACACTCAAAGATGATTTAATACCCATTCTTCCACACTCTTCCAAAAAATTGAAGAAGAGGCAATACTTCCTAACACATTTTATGAGGCCAACACTACCCTGATACCAAAACCTGGTAAGAATAAGACAGAAAAAGGGAAAATACAGATGAATATCTCTGATGAATACAGATGCATAATCCTAAATAAAATACTAGCAAATTGAATAAAACAACACATTGAAAAGATAATACAGCCCGGCTAAGCAGTTGAGCATTGACCTATGATCCAGTAGATCATGGTTTGATTCCTGGTCAGGGCACATGCCTGGGTTTTGGTCTCCATCCCCAGTGGGGGGTGTGCAGAAGGCAGCAGATAGATGATTCTCTCATCATTGATATTTTTTATCTCTCTCCATCTACCATCCTTTCTCTGAAATCAATAAAAACATATATATACTTTAAAAGATAATGCATTATGATCATGTGGGATTTATTCCAGGGACACAGGATGCATCGTTCAACATACACAAATCGATCAATGTGATACATCACTTTAACAAATTAAAAGATAAAAATCCTGCCCAGCTGGGTGTGGCTCATCGGTTGAGCATCGACCTAGGATCAAGGCGATCAGGGTTTGATTCCTAGTCAGGGCACATGCCCATGTTGCAGGCTCAATCCCCAGTCAGGGGCATGCAGGAGGCAGCCGATCAATGGCTCTCTCATTAATGGTTCTATCTCTCTCTCTCCCTCTCTTTTCCTCTCTCTGAAATCAATAAAGAAAAAAAAAAAAAGATAAAAATCCTATGATCATATCAATAGATGCAGAAAAAGCATGTGAAAAGATGCAACATTCATCATTAAAACACCCAATAAAATGGGTATAGAAGGGAAGTACCTCAACATAACAAAGGCCATATATGACAAACCCTCAGCTAATATCATACTCAATGGTTAAAAACTGAAAGCTTTTCCTCCAAGATCAGGAACAAGACAAGAATGCCAATTCTCTCCACTTTTATTTAACATTCGCTTTTTGGCAAAAGTAGGCTTACAGTTGTTCAAATGGAAAATAATACAATAATTAATAAATAATAATACAATAATAAACTCTGTGTTTTGTGTACTCACAACTGTAAACCTACTTTTGCCCCACCATGTAGTACTGTCATTCCTAGCCAGAGCACTCAGGCAAGAGAAAGAAATGAAAGGAATCTGAATTGAAAATGAAGAAGTAAAATTGTCACTTTTTGCAGACAACATGATTCTTTATGTAGAAAACTCTAAAGACCCCAGCAAAAAACTATTAGAAAAAATTAATACAGGGTATGAAATCAATGTACAAAAATCTGTTGCCTTCCTGTACACTAACAATGAAATCTTAGAAAAAGTAATGAAGAAAACAATCCCATTGGAATTGCAACAAAAAGAATAAAATGCCTAGGAAAAAAACTTAACAAGGGATGTGAAGGAGTTATACACAAAAAACTAGAAGACATTGTTGAAAGAAATTGAAAAGAAAAGAAAATATTCTGTGTTCATGGGTTGGAAGAATCAAAAACATAGTGTTGGGCAAACAAATGGGCATGGGGTTTCCCTTTTTTAAAAAATTTATTGGGGTGACACTGGCTAACAAAATTATATCAGGTGCACAATTCTACAACACATCATCTGTACACTGTATCGTGTGTTCACCACCCCAAGTCAAGTCTCCATCCATCACCATTTATCCTCGCTATGCCCTCCTACACCTCCCTCATCAGCTCCTCACAGCAATCACCACAGTGTTTTAAAAGGGCATGTTAACCCAAGAAATATATGGGTTTAATGCAATTCTTATAAAAATCCCAATGGCATTAAAAAACATATATATATGAAAAAAATCATCAGCCTGGCTGGGCATGGCTCAGCAGTTGAGCATCGACCTTTGATCCAGGAGATTGCAGTTTGATTCCTGGTCAGGGCACATGCCTGGGTTGTGGGCTCAATCCCCAGCAGGGGAAGTGCAGGAAGCAGCCGATTACTCATCATTGATGTTTCTCTCTCTCCCTCTCCCTTCCTCTCTCTGAAATTAATAAAGATATATTTTAAAAAGTTATTAAATTTGTATGGTACCAAAATAGGCCCCAAAAAGCAGAGCAATCTTGAGATAAAAGAACCAAGGTGGAGGTATCACAGTCCCTGATTTCAAATTATACTACAAATGGTCACTAAACTTATGGATCTTGGTCAAAGAGGTTTTTATTAACTTGACCCCCAAAGGCAAGTGAAGTACAAGCAAAAATAAATAAATGGGACTACATCAAACCAGAAAGCTTCTACACAGCAAAAGAAAACATCAACAAAGCAAAAAGGCAACCACCCAAATGGAAAAGATATTTCCAAATGATACCTTCAATAAGGAGCTAATATCCACAATATATAAAGAACTCATATAACTCAACAACAAAAAAACAAGCCAATTAAAAAATGTCAGGGGACCTGAACAGACACCTTTTTCAAGAAGACATAAAAATAACCAACAGATATATGAAAAGATGCTCAATTTCACTAGCTATGAGAGAAATACAATTCAAAACTACAATGAGATATCACCTCACACCTGTTAGAATGACTATTGTCAACAAGATTGGTAATAACAAGTGTTGGAGAGGCTGTGGAGAAAAAGGAACATCATTTACTGCTGGTGGGAATGTAAACTGGTATAACCACTATGGAAAACAGTATGAAGGCTCCTCAAAAAATTAAGAATACAGCTACCATATGACCCAGCAGTCCCCTATTCTTGGTATCTACCTCCCAAATTTGAAAACATTTATTCATAAAGATATCCCTGTGTCCACTGCATCATTATGCAGGGTAGCCATGACATAAAAACTTAAGTGACCTTGGATGGAAGATTGGATAAAGAAGAAGTGGCACACATATACAATGGAATACTACTCAGCTATACGAAAAGTTGAGATAATGTCATTTGTGACAACATAGTTGGATCTTGAGAGTATCGCACAAAGTAAAAAAGTCAGATGAAAAAGGACAAGAACCATATGATATCACTCATATTCGGGATATAAAACAGAAAGTAGCCAAACCACAAACTCATAGACAGACAGCAGGTTATCAGAAAGGAAGGGGGCTGGGGAGGAGGGGGAAGAGGTGAAGGAAGTCAAATACATGTGACCAGAGGAGACCTGGACGGGCAGTGAGCACATAATGCAACAACATACAGATGATGTGTTACAGAACTGTACACTTGAAACTTACATGTTCTTAACCAGTGTTACCCCAATAAATTTAAATGAAAAAAATCAATAATAGCTTCCATCATAAGAAACTAGATTGGTAGTAGATTAGGTGGAGGCTGCGCTGACACTCCCCAGAACCAAACTGGAATTACAACTCAAATACAGAAAAACCACCCTGAAAAATCAACTGAAGGCTAGTTGGAGAGCACCCTCTGCATTCCCACCAGTAGTGTACTAGGGCTCCCTTCTCTCCACACCCTTGCCAGCACTTGTCGATTGATTTGTTGATGGTCGCCATTCTGACAGGTATGATATCTCATTGTGGTTTTAATTTGCATCTCTCTGCTGATTAGTGAATTTGAGCATTTTTTCACGTCTCTTGACCGTCTGTACATCCTCTTTGGAGAAGTGTCTATTTAGGATCTTTGCCCATTTTAATTTTTATTCTTTTAATATATCTTTATTTTTTTTAATATATCTTTATTGATTTCAGAGAAGAAAGGAAAGATAGATAAAAACATCAATGATGAGAGTCACTGATTGGTTTCCACCTGCACACCCCCAACCAGGGATCAAGCCAGCAACCCAGGCATGTGCCCTGACTAGAAATCAAACCACAATCACCTGGATCCTAGATTGATGCTCAATCGCTGAGCCATGGCTGGCCCGGCCCTTTTCCCATCTTTTAATTGCATTGTCTTCCTTTTTTAAGTTGTATGAATTTCTTATATATTTTGGATACTAACCTTTTATCAGATTTGTCATTGGCAAATATGTTCTCCCATACAGTGGGCTGGGCTCCTTTTTGTTTTGTTGATGGTTTCTTTTGCTGTGCAGAAGCTTTTTATTTTGATGCAGTCCAATTTATTTTCTTTCTTTCTCTTGCCCTAGTAGATGTATCGACAAACATGTTTCTATGAGAGATGTCTGAGATTTCACTGCCTATGTTTTCTACTAGGATTTTTATAGTTTCACATCTTACATTTAAGCCTTTATTCATCTTGAGTTTATTTCTGTGTATGGTGTAAGTTGATGGTCTAGTTTCATTTTTTTGCATATATCTGTCCAATTTTCACAACACCATTAATCGAAGAAACTGTCTTTACTCCATTGCATGTTCTTGCCTCCTGTCAAATACTGAGCGTAATGGTTTGGGTCAATTTCTGGGTTCTCTGTTCTGTTCTACTGATCTGTATGTCTCTTCTTGTTCCTGTACAAGACTGTTCTGATTACAGTGGCTTTTAGTATAACTTGATATCTGGTATTGTCATCCCTCCGACTTGGTTCTTCTTTCTCAAGATTGCTGTGGCTATGTGGGGTCTTTTTTGGGTCCACATAAAGTTTTGAAGTGTTTGCTCTGGATCTGTGAAATATGCTGTTGGTATTTTAATAGGGATCACAGTGAACCTATAGATTACTGTGGGTAGTATGGACATTTTAATGATGTTAATGCTACCAATCCATGAACACGGTATATTCTTCCACTTGTTTATATCTTCCTTTATTTCTTTTTGCAACATCCTGTAGTTTTATGAGTACAGGTTTTTTATCTCCTTGATTGTTTTCCCCTAAATATCTTAAATTTTTTTGTTGTTGCAAAGGTAAATGGGATTATTTTTTTAGTTTCTTTTTTTGAGAGATCATTGTTGGTGTATAAAAATGTCATGATTTCTGTGTGTTGCTTTTGTGTCCTACCTTTTTTTTTTTTTTTAAAATATATCTTTATTGATTTCATAGAAAGGGAGGGAGAGGGAGAGAGAGAAACATCAATGATGAGAGAGTCACAGATCGGCTGCCTCCTGCACGCCCCCAACTGGGGATGGAGCCTGCAACCCGGGCATGTGCCCTGACTGGGAATCGAACCCTGATCGCCTGCCTGGATCCTAGGTTGACACTCAACCGCTGAGCCACGCCCGGCTGGGCTGTGTCCTGCTACCTTGCAAAATTCATTTATTAAAATCTAGTACTTTATTTGGTGGAGTCCTTAGGATTTTCCATGTACAATATCATGTCTTCTGCAAATTATGAGTTTTACTTCCTCCTTTCCAATTTGGATGCCTTTTATGTTTTCTTCTTGTCTGATTGCTGTGGCTAGGACTGCCAGTACTATGTTGAATAAGAGTTGTGAAAGCAGACACCCCTGCCTTGTTTCTGTCCTTCCGGGAAATTCTTTTAATTTTTGACCATTGAATATGGTGTTGGCTGGAGGTTTGTCATATAGGGCCTTTATTATGTTGAGGTATGATTCCTCTATTCCCACTTTGCTGAGTTTTCATCAAAAATGGGTGCTGGGTTTTGTCAAATGCTTTTTCTGTGTCTATTGATATCATGTGATTTTTGTCTTTTGTTTATGTGATGTATCACATTTATTAATTTGTGAATACTGTATCAGCCTTCCATCCCTGGAATAAATCCCACTTGATCATGTTGTATGATCTTTTTAATATACTGCTGGATCTGATTTGCTCATGTTTTGTTGAGGAATTTTAGCATCTAAGTTCATCAGGGATGTTGGCCTGTAATCCTCATTCTTTGTAGTGTCTTTATCTGGTTTAGGGATTAGGATGATGCTGGCCTTGTAAAAGAGCTTGGAAGTATTCTTTCCTTTTGGATTGTTTGGAATAGAGGAGTATAGATGTTATATCTTTGAATGTTTGGTAAAACTCTCCTGTGATGCTTTCAGGGAGAGATCAGGGCTTTTGTTTGCTGGGAGATTTTTATTACTGCTTCAACTTCATCAGATGTTATTAGCCTATTCAGGTTTCCTAATTCTTCCTGATTCAGTTTTGGAAGAGTGTATTTTTCTAGCAATTTGTCCATTTTGTTCAGCATGTTGTCATATAATTCATAGTATTTTTTCTTTTCTTTTTTTTTTACAATGCTTTGTATTTCTGTGGTGTCAGTTTTTACTTCACCTCTTTCACTTCTGATTTTACTTATTTGGGGCCTCTCTCAGTTTACGAGTCTGGCTAAAGGTTCATCAATCTTTCATCTTTTCAAAGAACCAGCTCTTGGTTTTGTTGATCGTTTGTATTGTTTTTTAAGCCTCTGTATCATTTATTTAAACTCTGATCTTTATTTCCTTCCTTCTACTCACTCTGGGCCTTTCTGGTTCTCTTTCTAATTCTTTTAGTACTGTTAGTTTATTAGAGCATTTTCTTATTTCTTGATATAGGCCTGTAATGCTCTGATCTTCCCTCAGGACTGCTTTTGCTGTGTCCCATAGATTTTGGGTTGTTGTGTGTTCATGTGTTTCCAGAAGTTTTTGATTTTTTCCTTGATCTCTTTGGTAACACACTCATTGCTTAATAACATGCAATTTAGCCTCCATGTGTTTGAATGTTTTTGAGTGTTTTTATTTTAGCTGATTTCTAATTTCATGCTTTTGTGATGAGAAGATTCTTGGTATGATTTCAATCCTCTTGAACTTGTATAGACTTATTTTGTGACCTAACATATGGTTTAGCTTTAGAATGTCCCATGTGCACTTGAGAAGAATGTATATTCTGCATCTTTGGGGTGGAATGTTCTGTAAATATCAATTAAATCCATCTGTTCAAGTGTGTCATTTTAGCTCTGTTTCCTTGATTTTTTGTCTGGAAGTTCTACCTAGTGATGTTAGTGGGTGTTAAAGTTTCCTATTATGACTGTATTAATCTGTTTCCCTTAAATTCCTCAAAGAGCTTTTTCATATATTCATGTGCTCCTATAGTGGGTGCATATATGTTTACCTGGGTTATATCCTCTTGTATCAATTCCTTTGGTATTATGCTAGTGGCCTTTGTCGCTTTTTATGGCCTTAATTTGAAGTCTATTTTGTCAGATATAAGTATTGCTATCTCCACTTTTTTGTTTTTCCATTTCCATGGATCTCCCCCCCACCCCCCATCCCTTCACTTTGTATCTTGTGTTTTGAGTTTGGTCTCTTGTAGACAGCAGATATATGGGTCTTGTTTTCTTATCCATTCAGCTAACCTATGTCTTTTGAGAGCATTTAAGCCTTTTACATTTAAAGTGATTATTGATAGGTACATATTTATTGCTATTTTATTCTTTATACTTATCAGTTTTTGTTTTTAAAGAAGACCCTTTAACATTTCTGGCATCACTCATTTGGTTGTAATGGAACTCCTTTAGGTTTTTGTCTGGGAAGCTCTTTATTTCTCCCTCAATTTCAAATGATAGCTTTGTTGGGTAGAGCAGTCTTGGTTGTAGATCCTCGTGTTTTATCACTTTGAATATTTTGTGTTAATCCCTTGTGTCTTGAGATTTTCCTGTTGAGATAGCAGGTGATAGTCTTATGGGAAATCCCTTGTAGGTAACTGCTTTTCTCTTGCTGCTTTTAAGACTCTCTTTTTGCCTTTAACCTTTGGCACTTTAATTATGATGTAGGCCCCTTTGGGTTCATCTTGTTTGGGACTCTCTGCACTTCCTGGACTTCAGTGTCTTTTTCTTTCACTAGGTTAGGGAAGTTTTCAGTCATTTCTTCAAATAGGTTCTCGATCCCTTCCTCTTTTCTTTTTCTGGTACTTGTATAATGTGATGGTCGCTACGCTTCATGTGGTCCCAAAGGAGACTTAAACTATCCTTTTTTTTTTTTTTTTAATTTTTGATGCTCTGATTGGGTGTTTCCTACTACTTTGTTTCCCAATCGCTGATTCAATCCTCTGCTTCACCTAACTTACTATTTATACTATCTAGTGTATTCACTTCAGATACTGTGTTTCTTCTTTCTAAGTGGTTATTTTTAAATTGTTCCTGTCTTTTTTTATGCTGTTGAATTCTCAGTAAGTTACTTGAGAATTCTTATTACCACTGTTTTAAACTCGTATCTGGTACATTGCTTGACTCTATTTCATTTAAGCTCTTTTTCTGGAGATTTGTCTGTTCCTGAAATTCAGGCATGTTAATTTGCTTCCCCATTTTGTCTGCCTCTTCATATTTGTTTCTATGTATTATGTAGATCTGCTGTGTCTCCCAGTCTTGGTAGGGTGGCCTTAAGTAGTGGGTGTCCTGTGGGACCCAGTGGTGCAGTCTCCTTGATCACCTGATCCAGGTCCTTGAGGAATGGCCCTTGTGTGTGTTATGTGGGCCCTCCTGTTGTAATTGAATCTTAATTACTATTGGTCCATTTGTACATGGGGGTTGATCCTCAGGCTGGCTGTGAAGATTGACCCTGACCGTAGTGGTACAGCTGTCTTTTCCTTTTAAAGATTTTTTAATTAAATTTTTTTAGAGATGGAGAGGGAGAGTAAAACATTGATGTGCCTGGGAAACATCGATCAGCTGCCTCCTGTATGTCTACTTCTGGGGATCAAGCCCCAACCCAGGTATGTTCCCTGACTGGGAATCAAACCAACAATCTTTTGCTGCATGGGATCACACGCAACCAACTGAGCCACACCAGCCAGGGCTACAGCTGTTTTTAAAAGGGAGTAAAGGGAGAAAACATGCAAAAATTTTATTTTGTTGCTTGCAATAATTATATTGCTGGTGATAATTTTAATCCATAATGCTGTGGGTACCATGTGGAATACATGCACTTATGGGATCTTCTAAGTTATCTAATTATCTACTTTATTGGCTCCCATAACCTTGAGAACCAAGATTCTTGGTGTAGAAGAAAGGGGATCTATAATACAGAAGAGGTAAAGTGAGAACTCTGTATTCCTGAATTTAAATTGATGACTATGAACATGAATTCATGAATATTTCATTTTTAAATTGGAAATATCTGTACGAATTTGTAAAAAATATAGGCATATGTATATCCCCTGGCTCTGTCCACTGTAAATGCCTAGAAACAACTACTCCATAACAATGTACATCTTTAGCACCCAAATTGTGGTTTCAAAACACCATTTCCCAAGAAAAGAAACCTGCACTTCTTGGAGTAATAGCTGATTTCAGGTATAGGTGCTGGGGAAAGACAAGGTGAATCTGGAACACCTTGTTACACCACATATCAAGGATACAACTGAAGATTACCAGGGTACTATCAAAGGATTCAGGAGCCTAACTGAAGAAGTTCCTATTGCCAAAGATAGAACAATTTTAGCTTCAATAGAGATTGTAATTATAATGGACTGAAACTTATCAAACAGGTTTAAATCCGTAAGTTCACAATGATATACAGAAAAAAATTATTGCTTACTTTTGGGAGATGAAAGGAAACTAATTCACTATCCTAAAAATGGTAAATTAAGGAATCAAATATTTATCTTGTCTTTTCTGTTAGAACAATTCTACTGGATAATCAAATAGGCAAGGGAAAGCATCTCTTTAAGAGAGAATTCAAATTATGACAATGCAACAAGAGACTTAAAATGTCAACATTTTGTAACCTCAGATGAATTAGTGGATCTGGATATTGGGTGGATGTCAACAGCTGCTAGAATGACAAAATGAGAGAAATTAAGATATTATGTGACTTCCTAAGAAGGAATACAAAATTAACTATAGTCTGGTCAAAGGGATTGAACCTGAGTCTAATCAAGCCTCTGAATCCAACTCCCAATTTTGAAGGAACACAGAGGACGAAGAAATATGTTGAATTTCACCATAAATACATAATAATCAAAATCTAGATGGTGGTAAAGTCTTCAGGGTAAGCAGGCTCTTCTACAGATAAACTGCAAGGAAAAAAGGGGGACAGAAATGAACCTACAAATTAAAAGATATTTACAACATATCAAAATTTTAAAACAGGGAAGATAAAACTATAGTGTCTTGGGTGATTAAAACTATAAAAAATGCACAGTAGTTATTACTGTAAAAGCAAGGTTATTTGGGAGAGGTTATGAGCAGCTTGGAAAGTGGAGTGGCTTATGTAGTGAGAGACAACATTCAGTTTTTAACCTGGTGTGCTTCAAATTCCTTAAGCTATGCCTTTGTTTTGCACATTTTTAATATTTGTGCTTAAAATTACAATAAAATGGTCAAAAATATCTGAGAGAATAAATCAACCAAGTACAAATATTAAGGAATAGTATTTAGGTGTAATAATGTTGTTATATTTTTAAAATAAAATAAAAAGTGAGAAGGGTCTGACTTCCAGTGTTGTTTTTTGCAGCCTCTGCCTGAAACCTGTTGGCTTTTTAATAAAAACTACTAGCTTCCAGTAAATATTAATAAGAAAGTGTGAGGCGGTTTCCTCTCTATGATTTTTCTGGAAAAGACACCTCTCTGTAGACCATAAGACTCAGATGCAAACCAAGGAGGACATAAATTGGGCCCACTTAAATTATCTATTAATGGGACTCAATCAGATTATGTATATATATATTCCTCTCCCCTTTGGCAACCATCAGCTTGTTTTATCTATGGGTCTCTTTAATTTTTGAAAATTCCATATAGTCTTGTTTAAAATTAGAGATGCACACTGATTTATGGTTGAACTTGCTTTCACATCGTGGTAGGCAGCCTCTGAGGTGCCCTGCAACGATCCCTGCTTCATGGTACTCATGACCTTTTGTAATCCTCTCCTCTAGAGTATGGGTCAGGCCTAGTGACTCAATTCTGATGAACAGAATGTTATAGGAGTGATGAGACATTTGAAAAGGCTATCATTTCCATCTTGAGCATCCTCTGTTGATATCTCTCTCTGCTCTGTCTCTAATGGAAGCCAGCTGCCATGTTGTAAGCTGCCCATGGAGAGGCCCACGTGCCAAGGAACTAATGTGACCTATCAACAGCCACATGAGGCAGCTTGGAACCACACGTTCCTACAGTGCAGCTTAGAGATGGCTGCAGCCCAAGCCAATACCTTGATTACAGACTTCTGAGGGACCTGAGCAAGAAGACCCAGATTTGTTCTTCAGAAGTTAAGATCATGCTTGCTGTTTTAAGCTGAATTCTGGGAAATATATTACTCAGCAACAGATAACTAATACATATCTTAGTAAAAATGGGAAGAGCACAGACTAGATCAGCAGTTTTCAAATGCTGATCCCCTTTATAGTCTCAAAAATTATTAAAGCATTGAAGCCACCAAAACTTTCCCTTATGTGGGTTAGTTATAACTACTGACATTTACTGTATCAGAAATTAAAACAGAAAAGTATAGGTATTAACTTATTAAAAAAACTTATTAATATAACCTATTTCTATGAAAAAAGTAACCGCATTTTTCAAAACAAAAATTTAGAGAAAAGAGTGGCACTGTTTTAGATTTTTACCAATCTTTTTAATGTCTAGCTACATAGAAGACAGTTGGATTTTTTTATCAGCAGCATTCAATCTATTGCAATATGCTGCTGGAGGTATATAAAAAAATCTGGCTTCATTTAGAGATGTACTTTAATAAAGGAATATTTTTATAGCTTTTCCAAATAATTATGACATTCTTGATTGTATACCACAACAAGGGACAACTTCTTAAATGTTAGCTGGAAAGTGAAATCCAAA
Source organism: Miniopterus natalensis (assembly GCF_054644295.1). Classification (NCBI taxonomy): domain Eukaryota; kingdom Metazoa; phylum Chordata; class Mammalia; order Chiroptera; family Miniopteridae; genus Miniopterus; species Miniopterus natalensis. The sequence continues at coordinate 4,572,482 of NC_142085.1, read as the reverse complement.
ATTCTATTAATGAACTTTGCTAGTTTATGTTAAAATCAAGTTCCTGTGGAGAAAGTGATGGGACCTGGGGAGCTCAGCTTGCACCCCTCCACCCTCCTTTCAGGCCTGGCTGGCTGCTGCCCCTTTGCTGTGGGGGCCTGAGGGATGAAGAAGGCAGCACTTGGTGAATATGAGCTGAGTCACCTCAACCAGAGACAATGAAGCAGCACTGTACTTTAAATTCTGTCAACAACCATCAAGAGACCATTTATCAGTAGGTCATTTTTGTCTTTTATGAAATTTTTGTCTCTGTAAAAGGTAGAATTGCACATCTTCCCTGATAATGTATTATATTCATGCTTATAAAATACTCATGGCATTGGGACTTCAAATTGGTAAATATTCACCATATGTGAGTAAGCACGATACACATCAACCACATGAATACATATGCTTAGTTGCTATGTGTTCACACACAAGGACTAGAAGCAGCAGCAAACTGTGATTATGGCTGATTTGTATGCTCTTTGCCTCCTTTGTTCTGTTTTCTTTTGCACACATAACTTTTAAATATTGAAGAAAATGTTATTTAAAAATTCACTACTCTTTCTTGTACTCTGAGTGCATCCTTTGCCCATGCATAATTTTGTATTAACAGCACTGGTCACTTGAAAACATTGGTTCACGGAATTAGAGACATACCAAATGTTCACACATTTCATACACTATAAAGAATTACATTCATTAAAAATCACTACCAATCTTGTCAGAAAAGTTTAAATACTGGAAGCTATTGAACTCACTGTGGCAGGGTAGTTGGAAGAACAATGGCCCCCAGAGATGCCCAGGTCTGAATTCCTCGAAACTGTGAGCATGTTACCCCACATGAGTGGCAAAAGGACCTTTGCATTGGGATTAAGGTAAAGATGAGATTATCCTGGATTATCTGGTAGGCCCAATGTAATCCCAAGTGTCCCTAAGAGAGACACAGACAACTGGAAGATGCCAGGCTGCTGGCTTTGAAGACAGAGAAGGAGGGCTGTGGCCAGGGAACACTGGAAACTTTTAGAAGTTGAAAAAGCAAGGAAATGGATTTTGCCCTAGAGCCTCCATAATGAATGCAGCCCTGCCAAAGCCTTGATTTTAGCCCTGAAAGACCCATCTTGGCATTCTGACCTCCAGAACTGTAAAATAACAAATTTGCATCATTTTGAGTATTAAGTTTGTGGCATTTATTAGTGCAGCAATAAGAAAATAATATAGGCAGTTACAACTTTTTGAAGTTATAATTTTCCTGTAAAAGCTGGACTTGTGTCAGTAAAAGCAAGCACTGTTACTCTCCCTGAAGAGACAGGCCCACTTCATTCATTTTTGTAGTCAACTTCTGCCAAAAATCAAGCCAGAATACCCTTTCAACTATGAAGAGTGTTCCATGAGCAGAGCCGCTGGTTCAGTTCAAAGCTCCGAGGCCGCATGCTGACCACCTCCTGAGACAGGACCTCACACTGTCCTGGGACTTGCCCACAGGTGCTCTAGGCAAGATTCAGAATGAGTCCCACAGAATGTGAAAACGTGCGAGGGTCAAGGCTTCATGCAATTCAGAATTTTTTACTGTTTTACAGAGGACTTTCTTACCTGGACTGGCTCACCCACCCCTACCCTGGCCTGGGTGTGGCAGTGGGGCATACAGATTGGTGCCACTGTCATGATTCATCTTAAGGCACCAGTTTACCCACCATGGTGCACTTCAACACAGGGAAAATGGCAAAAAAAAACTTAGTATAAATATGAAAATAAGATTTGGCAGACCCTAGTAGTTCAGGACTACACTTCAAGAACTGCCGGTATAGCACATATGCTAGGCTTTGTAACTGCTCAGCGTCTACAAAAGCCTTCTTATTCAGGGAGTTTCCCATGACGAGTCCTATCCCCCTTCCTCTAACAGAAGCCAGAACTTGCTGTTCAAACATTCTCAACACTAGAGCAGTACCATCTGAGTCTGCCTAGGTCACACCTGTGTTGCACCTCAATTCCGCAGCTGTGCTCAGGAAGATCAGCCCAAGGCCTGCTGTGTCTGAGCCCATGGGGATGGAAGGGAGGTGCTCTCTGGGATAGTGTGGTTTGGTCATTGCTCTTGTGGTGTGGCTTCCACATCAGATTCTTTGGTTGTCCTAGAGCTTCTCTGAGGTGCCTAACATTGTGTGTACATTAATTCTTGGTTTCAAGTCCCTGCCAGGAGCCTTGCTGTTTTCACTGAGGAGTCTGGGTGTTACTGGTGCCTGTAGTCATGCTGGGCAGGCATTTCGATGCTCTGATTGCACGAGCCTGGATGGCCTGTCCACTTCTAGAATCAAGTTTGGAATAAGTCCAAGTAAAATGCACCTCCCCCAAGTGAGGGAGAAGGAAAATAAAGATCATATACCAATAGGTAGGGTAGCCATGCTGCAGACAGGGAAACAATAAATTTCACTACAGGGCAACTACTCTGAAACTAGATTAGAAAATAGTACTTAAAAGAAAAAATAAACAGTACTTAAGATTGGATTACTTTGTCTTCCTTTTAGAGAAAGTTTTCTTCTGGCCTGTAGTTACTTCCCCTATTGAACCTTGGTTTTCAGCTTACTCTGAGAGTCCCAGCGACTTCCACGGCCCCAAATTGTGGTCTGACTCAGTGCAGCAGAACAGGCCTGCATACAGTTCTCCTGCCCTGTGCCTTTGGTAGGCAACTGTCCTAAGGCAGAGAGCTGGGGCACAGAGGGACCCATTTCAAGAACTGCAGTGACTGGATGCCTGTTGTCCAAAGTCTGGTAACAAGTGCCTCTGGCATTTTGTCCAGTTTCATGATTATTTAAGGTGGAGAAGGTCAGAAATGCAGGTCTCTTTAGAAAGGCTCTGACTGAAGCTTGATGGGGGTCACTGGTGTGCTGCCTGAGCTTACAGCTCTGCAGGGCATTAGGAATCTGGGGTCATCAGGCTCTGGAAAATTCAATCACATCCTCTAGACTCTCATAAAGTTAAACATGTACCTGTAACAGACCAGCCAAAATGAGTTGTTGGTGCCCCAATGAGCAGCAGTGGGAGGGTTGGAAATGGTGTTTAAACACACTGTATTAGGAAAATGTCCATCAGGTAAGTGAATGCACATCGATTACCCTGCTACTATGAATGACATACAAGAGTTGTTTACATCTCTCGATAAGGCCAGAGCGTAGCTGTCTGCGGTAGACCACTGGCCAGCACTCTCCCAAAATGCCCCATAGAGAGAGAAATTCCAGGTATCATTGCATGGGGTTAGTGGTGTCAAACACTGGTACCCTAACAGTTAAGGCATGGACCCTGTGCAGTGGACCAAGGTGGACCAACCGGTGGGGTGATGGATGATTCCCTCATATGGGTATGAATTGTTTCTGGGTGATGACACCTTTGAACTTAGTATGGGCAATGGGGTTGCTCATAGTTTTGAAGTCCCCTGACCTTGTGGCCGTCTCATGGCTAGGGCTGGAGCTCCGGTCTTTGCTTCTTTACCTCAGGTACAGCCTTTGCAATGCTTATTTGTTGCTTTGGAAGACAAAGCAAAAGCAACCCTAAACTGAAGCATTGTGCCCTCTTCTCAAACCAGAGCCAGAGCCTGTGGTCTGGCCTAGCTTGGTGCCAAAGCTGGAACTGGCCGAGATCAAAACAGCATTGCTATGCCGAGTGGCTGAGATGCAGAACTCTCATTCATAAGGCCAGAAACGGTGGGGCGGTTTGCAAGTGGGAGTCTGTCTCATGGCCACATGGGAAGACTGTCTTGAAAACATATCCTTCGTCGTGGGTACAGAGCTTGGGACCCAGGCAGATAACTAAGGCAGCAGGTTTCCTGAGAGGCAGGGGGCTGACGGTGGGTACGAATCTGCAGGCAGAAGCCCACTGGTAGTGTTAAGCTGGAGTGAACGTCTGCATTCCTAAGAACTACTAAGATTGCTCTAAGCCAGGGGTGGGGAACCTTTTTCTGCCAAGGACCATTTGGATATTTATATCATTAGACGGCCATACAAAATTATCAACGAAAAAATCTCCAAGATTTATTGAATTTTGAGTACTGCCTTTTTGGACTTGGCAGGGCCAGACCAAATGATTTCGCGGCCACATATGGCCTGCGGGCTGGATGTTCCCTACCCGTTCTAAACCTTCACACTTATTATAGTTCAATTGTGTCCTTCCCATCCCCACCCCAAATCCACATTGAAGTCATAACCCGTAATACCTCAGAATGTGACCTTATTTGGAGATGAGTTCTTTATAAAAGTAATCAAGTTAAAATGAGCTCATTAGGGTGGGCTCTAACCCAATAGGACTGGTGTCCTTATAAAAGGGGAAATTTGGACATACATGAACACAGGGATTACAATGTAAAGATATAGGGATAACATAGCCATCTACAAGCCAAAGAGAGGGACCTGGGACAAACCCTTCATTCATAGCCCTCAGAAGGAACCAACCCAACTGACACATTGAGTATGGACTTACAGCCTCCAGAACTGTGAGACAATAACTTTCTGTTGTTTAAGCCACCCAGTTCATGGTATTTTGTTATGGCAGCTCTAGGGACTACTATAACAATTTTTAATTTCCTAGTAAGCTAGAACAGTATTTCCAAATTCAGCTTATTAACTTGTGACATGAATTGAGACTTGACTCTAATCTGCCAGGTCTCCACCTTCCTGGGAATAGGGTAGCTCAACAGAATAAGTATCCTGGTTAATATGAAGAAATCTAAAAAACTAGGTTGTTTATTAGTTTTGAAATTAGCAGGGAGGGTCTCACCTTCTTTTCAGCCAAAGTGACCATAAAAGTATTCCTTAGATTAAGAAAGCTTGGGTTCTAGTTCTGGCTTTGCAGTGAACCTGGGAGATCATGTAACTTTTCTTTGATTACCATTATAATGAGAGGACATATGTTAAGAACCCTTATAGTATTAACATTACAGAAAGGTTCATAAAGAGTTAAGAGACATTACAGGATGTCTCTCCATTCTAAATAACTTTACAGCATACTTTGCATAAGCTCTGGGGATGACTGAATTCAAAATCCAACCCTCAAAATTTTTGTCCACCCAGAACCTGTGCATATGACCTTATACGGAAATAGGGTTTTTGCAGCTGCAATCAAGTTAAGATGAGGTTATACTGGACTCGGGTGGGCTATACTCCAAAGACTGGTGTCCTCAGAAGAGAGAAATTTGGACAGAGACACATAGGGAAAATGCCATATGATGACAGTGGCAGACAATGAAGTGATGCATTGACAAACCAAGGATTGGTGGCAACCACCAGAAGCTAGGCAGAGGCAAGGATGGGTCCTCCCCTAAAGCTTTCAGAGGAAGCATGGCTCCGCTGATGGCTTCATTTCCTGCCTCCAGAACTGTGAGAGAATACATTTCTGTTGTTTTGAGCCAACCCATTTTGTGGTATTTTGTTATAGCAGCCCTAAGAAACTAATGCACACTTCCTTCTCCACATCAAAATGGGCGATACACTGGACTTTCTCTACGTTCTCATCGGATACTGTTAAAGTACAGACTGATACCTTATTCTGAATATATTACAGTACATATCCGGAGATTTAAACTTTGGTTGTGGAATTGTCTATCCTTTTTTTCATATCCCACTGCTAGTCTGAGGAAATGTATGGGTCCCAACTTCAAACTACAACTAAAGTCTGAGTACTTCTATCTTCATTGCTAACACACTGGTCCAAGCCACTATCATCTCACAGGGGAAACTGCCACAGCCTCCTGATCCCTCATTTTCCAATCTTACTTTCTTAGTCTACTGTTAAAAGAACCGATTTGACAAAAATCCAGCATCCATTTATGATAAAACTCCTTGCAAAGTGGGAATACAAGGAATATATCTTAATAAAGGTCACATATGACAAACCCACAGTTAACATCATACTCAATGGGGAAAAGCTAAAAGGGTTTTTCTCAAGATCAGGAACAAGACAAGGATGCCTACTTTGACCACTTGTATTCAACATAGTACTGGAAGTCCTAGCTACAGAATTCAGACCAGAAATAAGGAGCATCCAAATTGGAAAGAAGTAAAACTGTAGTTATCTGCAGATGACATAGTAGTGTGTATATATATATATATATATATATATATACATATATATATATATATAGAACCCTAAAGATTCCACCAAAAAACTATTAGAACTAATGAATGAATTCAGTAACGTAGCAGGATACAAAATTAATATTCAGGAATCAAATGCATTTTTATACACTGATAATAAACTATCAGAAAGAAAAACTAAGAAAACAGTCCCATTTACAATTGTATCAAAGAAAATAAAACATCTAGGAATAAATTTAACCAAGAAAATAAAAGACCTGTACCATGAAAATTATAAGACACTGAAGAAAAAAATGTAAGATACAAATAAATAGGATAGGAAGAATTAACAGTTAAAACTTCCATACTACCCAATGCAATCTACGAATTCAATGCAATTCCTATCAAAATACCAATGGTGAAAATGGTGGCATAAGTAAATGTGGTACCCACAGCCTCCCACAACCACACCAAAATTACAACTAAATTATAGAATCACCACTCAGAATCACCTGAATTCTAGCCGAACAGAAGTCCTACAATTAAGGATATGAAGAAGCCACATCAAGACTGGTTGGAGGGGCAGAGATGTGCAACAGGCTGGTCCCACACATCCATGTGTGGCAGATAAAAATCTAGAGGGATATCTTGGCTGTGGAGGTTTGCCTGAGGAGTGAGGGTTCCCAATCCTACCTCAGGCCCCCCAGTCTAGGGTTCCAGTGCCAGGAAGAGAAGTCCCCATAACTTCTGGTATAAAAACCAGTAGGGTGTGTGGATGAGTGAGATGGAGGGCTGCTGGAGTCCCAGGTGTTCCTCTTAAAGGGCCCATGCACAGACTTACTCAGACTCGCCTCCTCTGAGCTCCAGAGCTGATGTCCAGTAAGTCACCAGGGACATACGGGGAGGAACTGAAGCGTCTGACATCAGGGCAAGAGCTGGAGGGAGAGCTTTCTCCCAGAGAAAAGTGCAGGAAGAGGTCACTGTTCATTTTCTGAGCCCTCCTCCCACAGGCCCAGCAAGTGAGAGCTATATCTAAGTCTCCATCAACTTGGCTAACACAATTAGCCCCACCTTGGTGATTCCCAGAGACCCTGCCCCACCCAACCTGCAGGCCCATCCAAGCTGTTTCCAGTGTTTTTTCCATATGAATGTCCTGTCTTGGCTCATGCTTCAGACTTTTCTATAATCTCTTAAGCAGCATCTGGCTTAGTATGTATACCCTGTACCTCTTGCTAAGTGGTCCCAAGCCAAGCACTAGTGGAAGTCTGCCTTGGTTCACAACTTGGCCTCTCCTGGGCACATCCAAGCCCAACACAAATAGCAGCCATCTACAGATTGCTTTTGAGCTCATGCAGGGAGGCCCTGTGTACAACACAAGTGGCAGCTGACTTTGGTTTTCACCTCCAAGGAGATCCCAGAGCCAGTGCATCTGGTGGACAGCTTCAGACCACATCAAAGCACCACCACCCAACCATACCCACAAGCAACACACTCAAGGGGCAAACTCAGCAGGCACCAGAACCCTGCTGAAGCAAGTCCTGCTCTGTGGGATGGGTCCCTGCACAGCTGATCCTCTCTAGTGGTGGCAGCCAGTCCTTGCAGCCAATCTGCCTGGGGTTAAATCCCTCCCATTGATGTGTCAATAGTGACCAAGGCTCAACTACAACAGGAGGGTGTATACAATCCACACAAGGGTGGGGGTGCACCTGGAGTCTCCAGCTTGGTGACTGGAGAGGCTGAGCCACTGGATCCTACAGAACACCTACTACATAAGGCCACTCTACCAAGCCTGGGAGATGTAGCAGCTCTACCTAATACATAGAAACAAACATAGGGAGGAATCCAAAATGAGGAAGCAAAGAAACATGTCCCAAGTGAAAGAATAGAATAAAACTCCAGAAAAAGAGCTAAACAAAATGGAGACAAGCAACTTACCAGATGCAGAATTCAAAACACTGGTTATAAGGCTGCTCAAAGAACTTACAGGAAGAGTAGATGAACTTAGTGAAAACTTCAACTGCATAAAAAGGACACGGAAACCATGAAGAGCCAGTCAGAAATGAAGAACAGAAGTCTGCGTGAAGATGGAAGCAGAGATTAGAGTGATGCATCTGCAAGTCAAGAATATCAAGGATTGCTGGCCACCAGCAGAAGCCAAGAAGAGACTGTGATTTTTTCCACAGAGCCTTCAGAAGGAGCACAGCCCTGCTGACACCTTGATTTTCAACTTCCAGCTTCAGAAATGTGAAAGAATAAGTTTTTGAGTTTTAGTCACCCAGTTTGTACTACTGTTATAAAAGGCCTAGGAAAGAAATACAGTCAGCTTCTGCAGACCCATCTCTAAATCACTCAACCAACATGTACTTTCTAACATCCTATTACTGTAACACTCCACAGCTCCCAATGTCATGAGTGTCCCCTCACTGCACTGAATAATAAACAAACCCACATTGTTTTACTCAAAAAAGAAAGAAGAAATGAAGAATACATTAATTAAAATGAAGAATACATTGCAGGGAATCAACAGTGAAGCACATGAAGCAGAGGATCAAGTCAGAGATTGGGAAAATAAGGAAGCAGAAAACACCCAATCAGAACAGCAAAAAGAAAACAGAATCCCCCAAAATGAGGATAGTATAAGGAGCCTCTGGGGACAATTTCAAGCATATCAGGGTTTGCATCATGGGGGTGCCAGAAAGAGAAGAGAGCAAGCGAGGAATTGAAAATCTATGTGAATATAATGACAGAAAACTTACCTAGCCTGGTGAAGGAAATAGACATACAAGTCCAGGAAGCACTAAGAATCCCAAAGAAGATAAATCCAAAAAGGCCCATGTCAAGACACATCATAATTAAAATGCAAAAGGTCAAAGACAAAGAGAGAATTTTAGAAGCAGCAAGAAAGAAGCAGTTAGTTACCTACAAGGGAGCTCCCATAAGACTGTCAACTGATTTCTTAACAGAAACTTGGAAGGCCAGAAAGGACTAGCAAAAATATTCAAAGTGATGAAAAGTAAGGACCTACAACCAAGATTACTCTATCCAACAAAGGTATCATTTAGAATCAAAGGACATATAAAGAGCTTCTCAGACAAAAAAAGCTAAAGGAGTTCATCACCACCAAACCAGTATTACATAAAATGTTAAAAAGTCTTCTTTTTTTTTTAAAAAATATATCTTTATTGATTTCAGAGAGAGGAAAGGAGAGGGAGAGAGAAACATCAATGATGAGAGAGTCATTGATCGGCTGCAGCCCGCAACCTGGGCATGTGCCCTGACTGGAAATCGAACCCTGATCACTTGGATCCTAGGTCGACACTCAACTGCTGAGCCACGCCTGGCTGGGCAAAAAGTCTTCTTTAAGAAGGATAAAAAAGCAAAAATATGTATAATGGCAATAAATATATATTAACAGTTGAATCCAAAAGAGAAAATAAGCAAGCATAACAAATTCAGATACAGAGAACATTTTCATAGCTGCCAGACAGGAGAAGGTTAAGGGGGATGACTGAAAAAGGGGAATGAAATTAAAAAGTAAACAATTATACAAAAAAAATACCAATGACATTTTTCGCAGGATTAGAACAAATAATCCTAAAATTTAAATGGAATCACAAAAGATCTCAAATAGCCACAGCAATCTTGCAAAAGAAGAACAGTTGGAGGTATCACACTACCTGATATCAAACTACACTACAAGGCTTTAGTAATCATATTAACATAAACACAGACTGACAGATCAATGGAACAGTATAGAGAGCCCAAACTCATGTGGTCAATTAATCCATGACAAAGAAGGCAAGAATACATAGTGGGGCAAAGACAGTTTATTCAATAAATCGTGCTGGGGAAACTGAACAGATACATGTTAAAAAAAAAAAGGAAGAAAGAAAGTAGACCATCTTCTTACACCATATACAAAAATAAACTAAAAATGAATTATCGGCTTAAATGTGAGACTGAAACCATAAACCTCCTAAAAGAAAACATGGGCAGCAGACTCTTTGACATTGCTCTTAGTCATGTTTTTTTGAAATTTCTCCTTGGAGAAGGGAAACAAAAGGAAAAATAAACAAATGTGACTATGTCAAACTAAAATTTTTTGCACAGCAAAGGAAACCATCAACAAAACAAAAAGACAACCTACCAAATAGAAGATGACATTAGCCAATGATAGATAATCCGCTGATGGGTTAATATCCAAGATTTATAAAAACTTTCAACTTAACACCAAAAAAGCAAAACAATTCAATTAAAAAATAAGCAGAGAACCTAACAGACACTTCTCCAAAGAGGAGATTATAGACGGCCAAAAGACATGTGAAAAGATGGTCAACATCACCAATCAGGGAAATGTAAATTAAAACCAGAAGATATCACCTCATACCTGTCAAAATGGCTAGCATTAATAAATTAACAAACAAGTGTTGGCAAGGATATGGAGAAAAGTGAACCCTCGTGCACTACTGGTGGGAATACAAACTGGTGCAGCCACTGTGGAAAACAGTATGGAGGGTACTAAAAATTAAAAACAGAACTACTTATGACCCAGCAATTCCACTTCTGGGCACTTATCAGAAGAAATCCAAAACACTAATTTGAAGATATATGTACCCCTATGTTCACTGCAGCATTATTTACAACAGCCAAGATATGGAAGCAACCCAAATGCCCATCAATGGGCAACTGGATAAAGATGTGGTACATATATACAATGAAATACTAATTAGCTATAAAAAACAATGAAATTTTACAATTTGCAACAACATGGATGAACCTAGAGGATATTTTGCTGAGTGAAATATGTCAGTCAGAGAAAGACAAATGCCATATGATTTCACTTATATGTGGAATCTAAAAAAAAAAAAAAATACAGTGGAACTTCGGTTTTCAAACTTAATTCATTCTGGAAGACTGTTCAAGAAGCAATATTTATGAAGGGGAAAAAAAACACAGCTGTAATATTTTCAACAATAAAGTTAAAAAAAAAAGGGGGATTTGTTAAAAAACCAAATCATTTTTTCCCATTAGAAATAATGTAAATTGAATTAATTCATTCCAGATCCCCAAATGATTGTTTTAACCTATCTTACACATGTCTAATGCACTGCTTAGTCTATAAACAAACACTTCTTTTCTTAAATTTACTGAACCACCCCCTACTAGCCTTAAATAAATCACTTTCAGCACTTGTTCCAGGGGTGTCTTTCAGGAGGTCAGCATGCAGCATCTTTGCTTTTTCACCTATCATTGCTCCGAAATACTGTCACCTGCTAAACGCGTTTTATATGAATCAACAGTTTTTCTACTTCAATTGCCTGTGATCATTGTTTCTTTCACACCCATGGCAACATTAGCACTCTTGATGGCCTGTTTTGAAATTGTGTTAATATCCATTTTGCCAGCAACAAAAGCAAAAACCCACAAAAATACTCAAAGCATGATTTCCTGAGATGCTGACAAGGGAGGTTTAGTGGTAAACTGACTTGAATTCATCCTCTCCTTTGTGGCCTGAGGGACGCTTTTTGTCTTGCTGATATATCAGCATGAAAGGGTTGTCAGGTTGAGAATTGGTTTTTGTGTCCATGAACAACTTGGTTAAGAACTGAATTGTTTGAGATGGGAGACTTTCGAGAACCAAGGTTTGACTGTAAATTGAATTATCTGGTCCAGACCCCCAAATGATTCCATTTTAAACTTTCTTATATACAGTAGATGATGCTGTTTATAAACACTTTAAAAACAAAAAGGAAATGTACAGTAAAAATGAAAATTTACATACACATTAGAACTTACCTTTGATGTTGAGAGCTACTGATGACAATATGGAGAGGAGGGATGCTACTGTTTGGAGGGATGCTATTGTATGTCCCTTCCATGAAACGTCAGGTAGCTATTCTTCTGGGGTTCTTTCCCTTTCTCCTCTTTGCTCCACTAGAACTTGCTTCAGGCTCACGGGGCCCCCGTCTCACTAAAAACCTATCCAGTGATTGTTTTTGCCTGCGTTTTAACACTTGCCTGAAGTGAAACACTGCATTGTCATTGAACAAGTTTATCGCATGGTTTGCTAGTTCTTTGTCAGGGTGGTATTTCTCAATAAAACTTTGCATTTCTCCCCATTTCCCAAGCATTCCCTTGATCAGTGAAGTAGGAACATCCTCCCTTCCCTTCTCCTCCTCTGAAGACAGTACCTCTGCTGCCGTCTGCTGCTGCTCCCTCTGCAAGTCTTGGAGTTCCTCCGTGGTCAGCTCAGTGCTGTGGTCCCCCACCAACTCCTCCACATCACCACCATCCACCTCCAAGCCCAGGGATTTGCCCAGAGACACAATATCCTCCACAACAGACATAGGCTCGTCCTCGAAGCCCTCAAAATCTCTTCCAGCAGCAGACTCAGGCCACAGTTTCTTCCAGGCTGATTGCATGGTCCTGGGAGACACTTCCCCCCATGCTCTGTCTATGAGCCTCAAGCAGGTGAGGATATTAAAATGTTCCTTCCAGAACTCCCTGAGGGTTAAATTTGCTCCAGAGGTCACCTCAAAACACCTCTGAAACAGTGCCTTTGTGTAGAGCTTCTTAAAATTAGAAATGACCTGCTGGTCCATGGGCTGGATGAGAGGAGTTGTGTTAGGTGGCAAGAACTTAACAGTGATGAAGCTGTACTCCTCCACCAGCTCAGCTTCCAAGCCTGGAGGGTGGGCAGGAGCCTTGTCCATTACAAGAAGTGCCCTTACTGGCAATTGCTTTTCCCGGAGATATTTTTTCACACTTGGGGCAAACACTTCATGTATCCACTCAATAAAAAATTGCCTGGTTACCCAAGCTTTACTGTTAGCCCTGCACATTACATTCAACTTGTTTTTCACAACATTTTTCTTGAAAACTTGTAGGTTTTCAGAACGGTAGACAAGTAGAGGCTTCAATTTGAAGTCCCCACTTGCATTCCCACACAGCAATAATGCCAGTCTGTCCTTCATTGGCTCGTGTCCCGACAATGACTTCTTTTCCTGTGTGATGTAGGTCCTCTTTGGCATTTTCCTCCAGAAAAGGCCTGTCTCATCACAATTGAACACTTGTTGGGGAACAAACCCCTCAGCCTCTATGTATTCCTGAAACTCTGTCACGAAATTATCAGCAGCTACTTTGTTAGAACTGGCAGCCTCCCCGTGCCTCACTACACTATGAATGCCACTTCTTTTCTTAAATTTATCAAACCACCCCCTACTAGCCTTAAATGAACCACTTTGAGCACTTGTTCCCGGGGTGTCTTTCAGGAGGTCAGCATGCAGCCGCTTTGCTTTTTCACATATCATTGCTTCCGAAATGCTGTCACCGGCTAACTGTTTTTCATTTATCCAAACCAACAACAGTTTTTCTACCTCTTCAATTGCCTGTGGTCGTTGTTTTGTGAGCACCTTCACACCCTTAGCAACATCAGCACTTTTGATGGCCTCTTTATGTTTTAAAATTGTGCTAATCGTTGATTTCGCCATGCCATACTCCATAGCCAGATCAGACACACGAACACCTCTATCATACTTTGCAATTATTTCTTTTTTAAGCTCTATTGTTGTTCTCACAACTTTCCTTTTCATTTTGCTATCACTAACTTTCTTAGGACCCATGGTGACTTACAGTACGTATTTAATAAGCAGCAGCAACAAAAGCAAAAAAAACCACAAAAATATTCAGAGCACAATTTCCTGAGATGCTAATGTGAGGTTTAGTGGTAAACTGACTCATACTCTCGCATTCTCTCCTTTGTCACCTGAGAGACACGTGACTGATCATACAGGTATCAGCATGAAAGGGTTGTTGGGTCGAGAACCGAAGTTTTGTTCAACAACCAAGACGTTTTTCTGTGCGCAACATGGTCGAGAACCCGAATTGTTTGAGGTGGGGGACATTCGAGAACTGAGGTTTGACTGTAAACAAAAAAACAAAACAGAAAGCAACTCATAGATTCAGAGAACAAACTGATGGTTGCCAGATGGAAAGAACATTGGGGGTATGGGTGAAAAAGGGGAAGGGATTAAAAAGTACAAACTGGCAGTTACAAAAAAATCACAGGGATGCAAAGTACAGCACTGAGAGTATAGTCAATAATGTAATAACTGCATATGGTGCTAGGTTGGTACTAGACTTATTGGGAATGTCACTTCATAAATTATATAAACATCTGAAGCTAATATAATATTGTATATCAACTGTAATTGAAAAAAAATATTTAAAAGAAGAGTGATCTTTTAAAAACGTTAAGTCATCTTTCCTTGCCAAAATTTTCCAATGGCCTTCCAATGAACAATTTCCTTATGATTGGCCTCCATGAGCTCTCTGGCCACATTGACTACTCTCCCCATTGCTCACTGTGTTCCACTCACACTAACTTTTCTGACTCTGGAATTCCCTGGGCAGGCTCCCACATCAGAACTTTTGCCCTCACTGTTCCCTCTGCCCAGAAGGTCCTCCCCAGATATCTACATGGCTATATCCCTTACCTCCTTCAAGTCTTTTTCAAATGTCACTCTCTGGGTTCCTTCAAAGCAAACCCAGAGACAAAGACTTTGGAGAAGATAGTTTACCTGGAAGTTCATCCCAGGAATTATGGTGAGGGAGTGAGGGCACAAGCAGCCCTGGCTGGTGTACCATGCTCAGTGGTTAGAGCATTGGCCAGCGCAATGAAGGGTCGCAGGTTCAATTCCTGGTCAAGAGCACATACCTGAATTGCAGGTTTGATCCCCAGCCCATCGGGCTGCATGTGGGAGGCAACCAATTAATGTGTCTCTCTCTCTGCCCCCTCCCTCCCACTCTCTCTAAAAAAGTATCCAACCCTCATCCTTTACTCTTTGGGGTCGCTCCCAGGGACATTATTCCCTGGCACAGTTGGCTTACCCTGCATGACTCCTGCTTCCAGAGCATACCCTTGGGCAGGGACAGAAGCTGTTATCATGTATGTGAATTAGCTGCAGGAAGTAACCCTCTCTGGGGTTGTCTGAGGGGACACAGAAGAGACACCTTGAGCCTGCTCTCATCACTTTCTCAGTGTTGCTTACCCAGACTGCTCTGTTTAAAACTGGAAGCTATACCCCACAGCTTCCCTATTTGCTTGGTTTTCTCCACTCCACTGATCCCTTTATGATATATAATTTACTTGTCACACACTGTTTTCTGCTCATCTTCCCGCCAACTCTGTTCACTCATGTGTATTCTAAATCCTAAGCAGTATCCTGCTTCAGAGTAGGTCCTCTGAAAATATTTAATAAGTGCATGAAAAACCTAAAAGAAACCCTTTTGACATCTAGTGGGTAAACTGGATAACTTCATCTATTAGTCTCCAGAGTCGGAAGAAGCTATATGAAAAGAATATTGTCACTGTCTTATTTTACAAATATGTATTGTGGGGACAATAACTCTTATTCTTTGATGTCTAGGATCTGTCTTTTCTATTATATTTTGCTACTTATTACTCCCAAAGTATTACTACTTACACTTTACTACAATGCCCTATAAGACCATTTTCAAGGTGCTTTCACATATATTCTCACTTGACAGTTACAGTAACTATGTGATGTGGACAAAACTAGAATTATTATCCCTTTACTGAAAATCTAAATAATTTTCTAATTCCCTTTTGAATTCAGAAGGATGGTCTTTCAATCCTTTTCTCTCTTGCTCTCCCCTTGACAATGATACTAATTTTTTACCAGTTTTAAAAAGTGCTGAATGTACCTACGGTTTGGGGATGGATTAAGTCTTGGTTTCTATGGCATTTGGAAGGTCTCTTTTGATTCATTTAGAAATATCTAAGTTTCTTCTTTGTCCTCTGTTTAATTTTATTTAAAGAGTCTCAAAAGGGTACACATTTTGAATTACTCAACTGTTTAGAAACACTAAAGAAAGCTGATTTTTGTATACTAGGGATTTTGTTTCCTTTGTTATAGGAAACCCATTTTTTGCATATATGGACAAGTGTCATGTCATAGCAAGTAAACATGAAAAAGGACAGTTTTGGAAAGAGGAAGAGGGCTATGATCTCTAGTTAGAGGAGCCAATACTGATGCAAACATAAAACAGACAAACAAGCCAGACTCTTAAGTGAACCACATGCCACACTGTTTCATCTGCCTCCCAGCTGGGACCTGATTCCTATGGTCTCCCACACAAGAGGAATCACTTAATGGCTCAGCCATGAAATAAAAACTCAAGAGTTCCCCCACTGCTATTCCACTGTGGGCATAAGCAGTCATAATCACACTCCATACAAATTTAGCCAAGAATTAGATTTAGTGTGCAAGAGCCAATGAGCTCAGAAATGAGACTTGTAGGTGCAGCCAAGGAAGGTCAGCTGAAGACAAAAAGGGTCTAGGTCTGAACGGGACACACTTTTAGGCTACATGTTTCTATTGTCAGCTACAGCTGGCCCAAGTAGGCATTGGCACCAGAAATAAACTGAAAGAAACATTTAGTTATTTGCACATGTTTAGTATTTTCCATGTGCATAAATTCCTGACACGTAAAGGAGTAAGTGGAGACTGAGTCAGGCACAAAGGAAAAACAAAAACATGGCAGATTGCTGTATCAGTGATCCCCAGGGAACCAACGGACCCCTCAGTATTCATGTTCTGGTGTTGAATCTGGGCTTGGCTATGTGACTTGCTTTGGTCAAGGGGACTTTAATTAGCACGCATGGTGAGAACAGAGGCTTGATAGGCGCTTGCCTTCTTGAGAAAAAAATCTAACTACCCTGAGACAGCCATGCTGTGAAGATGTTAGCCAGTTATGTAGTAAGGCCACATAGAGAAGCAATGAGGTACAATACATGCATGATGAAGCTTGTTCGATCTTCCACACCAGATCCCAGCCACCAGCTAAATGCAGTGGACTAACTCTGGGTGGTAGCCCACAGAGCAGGGGAAATAAATCATTGTTTTAAGCTATAACATTAAGGAGTGTTTTAATGAAGTTGTTGATTTTAATGCAGCAGTAAGTTTGATACAGGATTTATATGAGAAAGGGAAAAAAACTGTATCCTGAGAATAAATTTTGTTTGTGTACTTTTGGAGTAAACTGATTAGCTGGCACCTGCAAAGAGGTCAGGCTGAAATTCTGTCCTTGAACAAGTTCTCTAGGAATACTGAAGAACACTATTTTTGTTGTTTATTAATTCTCAGGAAAACCTTGAGGGTTTATTTACAGAGCATACTTGTGTAATGTGTGCTAGTGTCTTGATATTACCTTTGACCTTGTTAGTTCAAGTTTGTACAATTTTCCTTATTAGAATTAAAAAAACAACCTCCAGAGATTGGAAAAGAACAACTCTGGAGTGGACCAGGAGGATCTGGAGCCCCTCCCCCTCCAACTTTTTTTCATTTAAAAACAGCACCTGTGACATCAGCAGTCTGTACAGCCCATTAGTCAACAGTCACAGTTACCTAAGCAGGCTCAGGTCCTTGCAGCCAACTCTAGAACCTGGGTTCCATATGTGGCATTGCACTGAGAACCAGGTGGGAAAGGCACTGGAGTTAGGGTCCTGGATATACAAACTGCTTAGTGGGGCCAAGTGGCCTATGGACATAGGATCTCCCTGAATGCTGGGAGTAGGATGATGATGAAGACAAAGGACAAAGGAGAGATTATCTGGTGACAGAGAAATACAGATAGAAACAGAGGAAAATGGAATTAAGAGCTGAAATACTTACGTTACAGACTCACCAAAGTGAAATAGAACTAAAAATTATTTACCTGGAAGACGGGGTGACTCTGTCACTGGTGACTGGAGCTCTGGGGCTGCACTTTCTCCTCAGCAAGGTGGGCTGCAGCAGGGTGAGCTGTGCTTGGCAGGGGCTGCGGTGGTTTGGGATCTGGGTAGATGAGTAAAAAGTTTTCTAAGACTGTGGCACCTCTCACACCAACCGAGAACTCACCTATGTGTTCTCTTCAGCTCTCTGTTCCCCATCATCCCTATCCCCCTGGGATATCCCACATTTCTGTCCACTTCTCACCTGACTGGCTCCCTAGCAGGGCCTCAGGCCGGTCGCCCCAGAGCACATGCCCAGGATCGTTGAGGAACCGTTGGCTGCGCTGGCATGTTAGGCAGGTCTGTACTGTCCAGCGCTGCCCCCTGCAGCCTGGGGTGGAAGTGGGAAAAATGGAAGAGTGCTTGGGTTTAGAAGAAAAGGTCTCCTGCACTGTTTTGTCTCCACTGTTTTCTAGTAGGAATTCCATTTGCTCCCCACTTTGAATGCAAATTTGACAGTTTGAGAACCCTGTATAAACTATCAATGTCTTGGTACTCTTTAAGAAAAAGTCCAAACTCCTTTACAAGATTCTACAAGATCTGCCCTGTTTCCTTCTCCAGCCTCATGTCTTGTGCACTTCAAACTCCAGTCTCCTAAACTCTCATTCTTTGTGTGTTTTTTTGTTAATCCTCAGTGAAGAATATTTTTTTCCATTAAATTTTAGAGCGAGTGGAAGGTAGACAGGGATGGGGTGGGGGGTGGAAGAGAGGAAGAAAAACACTGATGTGATAGAAACACATTGGTTGCTCCTGCTTGTGCCCCAACTGGGGCCAGAGATTGAACCTGCAACACAGGTACATGCCCTTGACCAGGAATTGAACCCATGCCCTTTTGGTGCACAGGCGCAGCTCTAACCACTGAGGCACACCAGCCAGGGCTCTCCTTTTCTTGACAGCACCACAAACTCTCATCTCAATCAACACCCATGCTGAGAATTTCCATCTCCTATTTCCTTTTCTTATCTCGAATCTCACCACTACTGGCATAATTAACTTAGCATTACACTCCAAAATAAAACATTTTCCTCTCACATCTGTTTCGCTCTCTCTAAAATCAGATATAGTCTTGGACGAGGATTAAAAAAAAAAAAAAGACAACAGCCAGGGCAACCAAAGCTGCCCGCTGTGAGTGAGTCAAAATTATACCTATTTTGTCAGATTGGCAAAAACACATTTTGTGGTGCGCCGCAGTATTTTAGTTATTAGTTTATGTGTGCCATGAGATGAAAAGCTCTGTTCCACAGTATTTTTTAAAAACTTACCTTTATTGTTGAAACTATTACAGATGCCTCTTTTTCCCCCCGCTGACGCCTCCACTCAGCAGCCGCCATCGCCCCCCCTTCACTATTTTGTTTCTCAGTCTGTCCCATCAGACTATACAGTGGTACCTCAGTTTTCAAATGTAATAGGCTCCAGGAGACCGCTGGAGGTCTGAAAGGCTGGAAATCCGCCAGCCGACAGCGAGGCTCAGGACCCTGCCCTCAGAAGCCCAGCTGCACGTGGGACTTCCCCCGCGTGCTCAACACCCAAGCATTTACTTCCGGGTTTACGGCGGGCGTAAACCGAAAAGCTCAACGCAGACGTTGGGAAACCGAGGTATCAATGTACCGTCAATGAGAATAATGAATCTAGCACAATATGTGACACATCTTAAAAAAAATAAGTACTTGTTGCATGAATGGTGAGGAATCGTCCTCCACGATGCCAAATAACATCCTCACGCACCAGTGGGGCTGCCTCTCAGGGCCAAGTCCCTCTGCTGCCCAAGCGCAGGTAACCGAGCGCGGAGCCCACCGGCCGGTGGCGATGCAGGCGGCCCCCTCCTGCCTCGCCCGCCCCTCCCGCCCCTCCTCCGCCCGCACTCACGTCTCTGGCGCTGCGTGCAGGTCAGGCCCGGGATGAGGAGGGAGGAGCAGCCGCGACACAGCGTCCTCTTCACCGACGGGTCCCTGCGGGCGGAGGGGAGGGTGGTCCGCAGCTCGCGGCCCCGCGGCTGCTGGCCGTCCCGCCCCGCTGGCCGTCCCGCCCTCGCCCGTCCCCACTCACCGCCGCAGGACCAGCCGCCGGGCGACGGTCCTCTCGGTGTGGCAGTAGAACCTCGCCAGCGCCTGGTTCTCGGGGTCCTGCGCGAGGACGCAGTGGGCGGCCTAAGAGAGGGTCGGTCACGCGGGGGCCAGCGGCACCAGGCCCCCTTCCCGAGCGCCCCCTGCGTGGGCTCACCTGGTATAGGAAGCTGAGCCTCTGGAAGGCCTCGCGGTCCTTCACCGGCCCCGCCATCCGGGTCCCGCAAACGCCCGGAACCCGCCGGCCTTAGGCCCCGCCCCTCGGATACGCCCGTCCAGACGTCAGCGCAAGGCCTCCTGGGAAGTGTAGTTCCCGGCCCGCGGGGCGCCACCCAGCGGCCTCACAGACCCATCAGTTTGAATTGCCTTCTAAGCTAGGGTCCCTTTATGAGTCCTGGCTTCCTCCTAGTCTTCTTTAAGCCCACGATCAGTTATACTAGGAGACTGGGAAAGCTGGTGGAACAGGAGAGGATCGCAAACTGCTGTACATTTTCAGGACAGAAGACCAGTCTCTATGCAGCTACGTGGGGGAGATGGTTCCCTGCAGTTTACACCCAGATAGACCTTCTGCCCTACTCTCTGAAGCCAAAGGTGGATGCCTAGAAGATCTACAGATAGAAGGAACAGAGATTATACATTCAAAAAATCACTGGTGCCAGTGGGAGTGAAACTGGAAAGCATCATGAAGGTGGTGGAGGGAAGGTACAGGGTTCTGGGCCCTCAGCACAGCGCTTTCCCACTTAACCAAACACACACATTTCCTATTACGCAGTTAAACACAGGAGGTGGCATCCCTAACTCCTAGTCTTAGGTTCTGGAGCACAGAAACCTGACAACAGCATTTCCTGCCCCTGAAACCACACGCTACCCCCAACACAGACAGACATGGATCACAATCCCTCCCTCTGACCTGCCTCCCATTTGTCCTGTTTGGCATCCTGTTTTCACCTCTGCTTCACAGTTAATGACCACCAATTCCTGAGGTCAGAGTAGAGGAATGTGAGTTGGAGGGGCAGGAGATGGATGAATCTGAGACAGGGAGAGGGCAGCCTAAGTCAAGGGAGGGTGAGGCCTCTCTGCCCTCAAACCCCTTCAGTCTGGGTAGGGGACCAGGCCTCCAGCTCAGAGGAAGTGTCCCCAGACTCAGATGAAAGGAGTATGCTTAAAATGTAGACACCCAGGCCCACAGACCTTGATCAAGCACTCAGGGTGAGCCCATGCACTTTTAACACCCATGATTCTTACACATCAACAGCGGTGGTCGTCAAATTACGACACAACACAGAGATCACTTCAGTGGATCCTTTGTTCCATATTGTTTTACCAACCAAAGCATCTTGCCACAAAGAACCACAGTCAAGGCACAAAGGTAAGAGGAGAGTCTGGACAAAGTCCTGTTGAGGTGGTAGGAGGAACTGAAATGCCCTCACTAGACTGCAGTTTCTTGTCCCAACCTTCTGTGAACCCCATTACTGGAGCAGCAGATAGTCCAAGTCACTTCAGTTTGGTTTGGCATGCATCGCTTTACCTTTTTTGACAACATGTACCCTACAGGTTATTTTGGCCTAACATTAAATGACTTACATTCTCTGATAGAGGAAATGGCAAACGGTGAAGGATGGCAGCAAACAAACAAAAGACTGACTCTTGAAAACACTAGTTCCAGTCCAGATGCACACAGGCACAAGGAAGTTGCCCATCTGGTCCTTCCCTACACACACCACCCTCTTCTACCCTGTCCTCAGGGTGAGGAAGACTCCATTTCCTTTCTCCCTTTCTGGCTTGGACACCTTAGCCAGGCAATAAGGCTGACAACTTGGGAGTAACTATTAAGTAACATTCCTTAAGGCCAGAGCTTTGGATAGAAATACTTTTCTCTTCCCTCTAATACCAGACTCTCCCCTTCCCAAGTTCCCTTGGGAAAGCAGTAAAAGGGTAGACTGTCTTGCAGGATCTCTGGCACCTGGTCCCTGAAGAGCAAGGTGACCGACTTCTTGTAGATGATCAACTATAAGGAGGCAGGCAATAAGCCAGCTCTGCTGAAGGCTGAGACAGGGACCTGGGTTCTCTTCTTCCTTCTCACCCTCTCCTCCCCACATTGCTACCTCTGGCCAATCCAACTCACAATGGCAACCTTACTCTGGGAATAGAAGACCAAAGAAACCCCTCTCCCCTTCATTAGTCTCTAGGGATCTGTTCCTTTAGCCCCCTTCCCTGTTCTTTCTAACCTTCTAGATGCCCAATCTCTGCCCTCAAAAAAACTCCTTAACTTCTAGACCCAGGAGAGCAACTGCCATTCATTTTTATTTCAGTCTAGAGGTTACATACCCCTGTGCTCTTCCTAAAGAAACAACTATTCTGGGTCAAAGAACCCCCAAAAAGAATGTACAGGGGCTTCCGTTTCCTTCTCTGGTTTGATCATGTCTTACCCTCCCACAGACTTTTTGTTTCTGGAAAAGCCTCTCCTTCCTTCCCAACCTGTCCTGTGCAATAGAAAACCTGATGGGCTCCAGGAGAATACCCTGGGAATTTGCTCCCCACAGGACAGTTAGGAGACATGGTTGTGCTCTTACTCCAGACCAGTCCTACCTACTCTTCCACATAAACCATTCTAGAAACCAAGGTGTTTCTCCCAGATGGTTCAGTAGCGGAACCAGGCAGACACGAAGACGTTCCAGCAGGTCACAGGAAGGAAGGCCCATAGCTCTCGATCCTGCCTCATCCCAGGTATTCCCACGTCCCTACCTGTCACTCCCAATCTGTTGGGGGCCTGATGGTAAGTGGTGCAGCATTCTTCCTTCCAGCCCGGATGCCTGGGTAGAAGAGGGGCCACAGTTTCTCAGTAAAAGTATCAGTGAAGGTGTAGATATGGGAGCGGTCTGTGACATTGTAAAAAGACAGTGTGCCGGCCTCATAGTCTAGAAATATGCCCACCCGCTTGGGTTTCACTTTGATGTGCAAAGGAGTAAAAGGCGTGGTGGTGGCTGCATATTTGTCCCCGTTCCACAGTCGCACCCGCCAGTAGCCAGTCTCAGGCAGTGGGGTCAGCTCGCCCTTTCGGCTCACAGAGTCCCGGCACACCCCTACTGCCCAGTGGGTCTTGTCGCCCACCTCCACCTCCCAGTAGTGTCGACCTGAGGTGAAACCCTCAGTAGCCAGGACGCAAGGGTAGAAGGTGAAACGCCGTGGTGTGTCAGGTAGATCCCGGAGTCTTGTCTCCACAAACTTGACACTCTTCCGATCTTCTGACAGGACTAGGTTAGGATGAGCAGTCTCAGGGTCCAAGGTCACATCCGCTGGCGGGAGAAGCCAGAGTGGGGAGCTAGATGAGGATGGGAACAGCTCAACGCCCCTGCCTCACTCTTCCAGCCTGCCTTACAGAGCTTGTTTCCTCAAACGTCCCCAGAACACCATGGTTTGGTTAATTTTCTCCATCCATGGTGTCACCTACGGGAGGGGAGGGAACATTGGCTTCACTTCTCATCCTGCCCTAGCCTTTTGCAAGGGCTGGTGGCTTAGGCTCCTCCTGCCTGGTCCTCCCTCCATGGCCCCTGACATCATCATCTATCTCACTGTGCAGAGAAGCACCACACAGTCCAAGGGCCAGAAAGAATGGAAAACGTATGTTAAGAAGGATACAGAGAAGACACCATCAGGGTCTAGGGTTAGGGTGGCCTGCCTGATACCTGTTTTCTTGGAACAGTCCTGGTTTATGACTATTTTCTCTGAATAAAAATTAATGACATTCCCTTTTACTCTTGGGAATGCACCAATTTTAGGCAAATTTTTTAAACTTTCTGGGTCCCTATTCAGAAAAGCGTGGGCCTAAGAGTAGATGTTACCTGTAGCTTTTCACTGTGAGTTCTGTGACTCAGAGTGACCGAAAGCCAGGCCAAAGGGTGGGTGTGGGTATGGGCAGGGAAAGTGACAGATGGGGTACCTGAAGCCCAGATAAAATAGGACCAAAAGACTTTCTGCTCTCTGCTGATTCCCTCTGCTACTTTCCTTTTGGGAACAACTCACCAATTAGCTGTTTAAGGATTTTCCTTAGGGCAAAGTACTGTCGGGGGAAACTGCTGAAGTTCTTTTCAAGCTGAATGGACACGGAAGTCACCTCCATGGTCTTCACCTTTTCACATCTAGGAGGGACAGGGAGATAGGGGAAGAAAGGGCAGGGTCAGGGGAGTCCCGTCCTCCCACTTGCTCCCTCCTCGCCGAGGACAAGCACTTGCATGCGGCTTTCTTTTGCCAATCTATGGAGATTTGTCCCCTGGACAAATCCTTAACAATGTCTCAGAGCTTTCTGGGGATATTTGTTATATTTCATGCAAATGGGCAATTACTCTCCCCCCTCCCGAGCCCTTCCTCCTTCCATCTTCTTTGGACACAGTTCCACACACAGGCACAGGTAGAACCTGGTTCCACATTACCTTGGTATCTTCCTTAACAGGGAAGTCCTGATGCGCAAAGGGAAAAGGTAAAGGGCTACTATTCCCAGTGATCTGCTCCCTACCTGGCTTCATGGGTGTAATAACCCTTTCCCCATACCCTACCAAGAAGCCTCATGACCTTTCCTTCTTATTCCTCCAACTCCTTACTGTACCCCAAGTCTCTAAGCCAAGATCTAACTCACTTAAAGAGTTGCAGGAATCACTTACTTTTCCAGGGTACTTTTGACATCCTAGAGGGAAGGAGAAAAGAAAGCAATATTGGTCCTGGTAGTCAAGGGTCCTACAGGCAAAAGGATCCCCCTCCTCCCAAAAGTTTTAGATCTCTAAAATAGGAATAGGGCAAACTGAGGGTCACAGTGTGAGGAGAAGAGCTCCGAGGACCTCTCTCCTAACCTCATCCCCACTTTCAGCTTCTGGTCATCATAAAGTTTGGCAATTTATATCCCTTCCAAATGGTTTCTTGTATGTTTGTCTTTGTTCCTCAAGGACACTGGGAGCTCAATGCAGGGTGCAGGGATTGTGTCTGCTCTTTACTCTGTCCCCCAAGTACAAACCACACACCTGTCTCCTCGAGGATCAGTACAGATAGCTCCAGACTGGTGGTATAGGAACAGGTCATACTTCCCACTATGGTTTGGCATCCCCCTCCCGGTATTGTTAATAAACATTAACAACTGTGTGCCAATCCTGATTTGCGAATACTTGGGGTCCAGAAGACAAAGAAGATAGATCTCTGCCCCCCAGGATTTCCCAGTTTAATGTGGAAGGCAGAACACACATACATGAAAGGACATAAGAATAAACACATCAGCATGCAGATCAATGTACAACGGCGCCTCACTGACTCAAACGCTGGTGGTCTGATTGCTAAGGTAAGAAACATGTTTCCTACAGCCTGCTAACACCATGCATCTGGTTAAGAGAACAAATGATTTCAAACATTTCAGAGGCATTTACATATCAAAAACAATGTATTTTTTACACATAATTTCAAGTGTCCTTCAACCTAGGTTTCTATTCTTTTTTAGCACTAGGTAAATCAAGTTCCAGGACTTAAAAGTAGTGATAACTGCATTTACACACCTTTTAAAGCATAGTTTTTTCACGAATTCAGACTAGACTTTCCTCCTTTCAAAAGAGTGGATTTTTTCTTTGGTACAAATTAAGCACATAATTGTTGACAAGACATAAGAACACAGAAATGACTAGAAGGAAATGGGAGAAATCAGAGAAGCTTTTCTGAAGAAATAGATCCTTTGAGTATATCTAGAAGAAAGAACTGGGTTTAAAGAAGCAGAGCAGAGGAGTGAGCATCCCGGGCTGACAGAAGGGAATGTGCAAAGCTATACTGTGCCCGACCTGAGGGGCTACGCAGGGGCAAAGGTCGAACCTTAAGCATCTCGAAGCCTGACTGTAAGCACTTGCCCTCCACCTCGGCAGCCAAGTGGGCCAGGTCCCGGCGTTTGTCTCCAAGGTGAGCAGCATTTTCTCGGAGGCGCTGCAGAATGTCCTGTTCCTCCTCCTCCAGTCGTGAAAGCAACATCTGCTGCTCTTCATCCAGCCGCCTATGAAGCTCTTCAAATTCCTTTAAGATCTGCTGTCGGCGACTCTCCACTAGTCTCTAAGAAAAGAGGGAGGGTGTTATGTGTAGCAGGGCCAGTGCAGCATGTGTATGAATTAACACAGATTCCAGTGTCATGAAAAATAGTTGAATAGGACACTCATGTTCCTCTCCACTGTAATTTCCTTCTATAAAGAATGGCTCTGTTCCTCTGATGACTTTGGGAGTAAAGACCATTGGGGAGATAAAAATCAATGTTTAAAAAAGTTTTAATTTTCTTTAATTATATTAACTTCTAAAAAACTATGATTTTATGTTTTAGGAAAAATAATTCAAGACATAAGAACACAATAATATAATGACAAACTACTTTAGATATAACAAATGTCTGAAATATCTGATGATAAAGTTCTAGCTATTGTAATTTGTTGAGACAAGAAAGTACAAATACTGGATACGACTGTCATCATTGGTATGCGGCAAGATATCTACCTGATAAAAACATTACCAGATAGAACCAACTGGAAAACTATCAGAATCAGTAAGATTTTAGTAATGGGTTGTTAAAAATATAAAGTAGATTTCAGGGCTGAACCTGAAATAGTTTCAGGTCATTTCTGAGAATTGATAGTTGCCACCCAAGGAACAGGTTCCAAAGTTTCTTACTAAATGAGTTGCTTGAAATTTGACACACTTTCTCTCAGCCAGCACATAGACGTGAACCTCTCACATTCCTGAAGTTTGATAATACAGGACTCAAACACTAGCCATAACCCATTTCTGAGGGTTATCAGCAAGCACTTCCTCCCTCAGCACTTCCACTGCAACAAGAAGTCATCTCCTCAAAGAAGGCTCCTCCAAGTGTCATGTGGCTGATAGGGAGGAATCAATCGAAGTGGGGAGCAAAGTGAGAAGCAGAGACTGGACCCAAGGAAGGAGGAAGTGGCTAGGGACTGAAAGGCAAGGCTGAGGTGAACAGAGTGGGCCCCAGAGCTGGGGTGGGCCTTACAAGCCAGCTGTTTCTGCATTTCAAGTTAGTTGCCAGGAGAGACCGCTGCTCCCTTTTCACTGCAGCCCTCTCAGGCCCACCTTGGAACAAAATACATTCCCACAACACATACCCTTACATAAAGCACAACCTGTGTATGTGTTTAGGTGGTGGATGAGTGGAATTGAGGATCTGTAACTGTGATAAACAGGAAGCAAAATGGCTTTCCCTCATATAACCCCCAAATCCCTTCTCTTTTTTCACTCTGTATTTGTAGTAAAGTGGTTCTTAAGGAGGGTGTTACCTCCCTCTAGGGATATTTTGGAAGGGGGGGCATTTTCTTGTTTGTCATGATTGGGGGTGCTCCTCCAATGTGAGACAGCCCTGCAAGATGAACTGTCCTGCACCATTTTCTAATGTTCTGCTGGATATTCAAAAGCATAGGCCTGAACTCGAGTACTATTTTACTTATAAACAGAGCAATTCTTATACACTTTTAATATACTTGAATTTTTCAGGAATAGCTGAATAAGATTGTATTTTGGTTTTCTTAGAACTTTACCAAAAGTTATTTATCATTTTGAAAAATAAGTCAACAGGAGCTAAGCTGCTTGTGGTATTTGAGTCAACACGACTACACAATTACCTCAGTCTGGATTTGTATTTGTTGCATTGTTGATGATGGCACATGTAGGTGCAAGCATAAAACTATACTGCAGTGTCTTTCAGGGTAGTCATCTACAAATATTACACAGCAGAGTTTACTACAAATTTCTTTTTTTATTGATTTTAGAGAGAGGAAGGGGGAGGGAGAGAAACATCAATGAGAAAGAAACATCATCCATCAGATGCCTCCTGCACTCCCCCTACTGGGCATCAAGGAGGCAACCTGGGCATGTGCCCTGATGGGGAATCAAATCTTGACCTCTTGGTTCCTTGGTTGGCACTCAACCAGTGAGCCACCAGCTGGGCACAGAGTACTTTTCTTTTTGTTGTATTATATTATACTATATTTGGAGAACTTTTTTTTTTAAATCCAATTTTGCAGTCAAAATTAGTTCAATTAAAAAAAAAAATTCAGCCCTGCTGGTGTGGTTGAGTGGTTAGAGCATTGGCCCACACACTGAAGGGTCAAGGGCACACACCTGGGTTGCAGGTTCAATCCCAGTCCCGTTTGGGGTGCGTGCAGGAGGCAACCAATCCATATGTCTCTCTCTACAATGATGTTTCTCTCTCTCTTTTTTTCTCCCCCTCTCCCTCCCTTTCACTCTCTCTAAAAATCAATGGAAAAAATACCCTCGGGTGAGGCTTAAAAACAAAACAAAAAAATTCAAATGTTTACTTTGTTAAAATGTATAAAGGACCAAAATAACAATACTTGCTTTCTGTTGAAATGCCATTGTTAAAAAAATTAGTGTTTCTACTTTCAAATATGTGTTTAATTTCTGATAATCAAAAGCTCATTATTTCTTCTGGAATCCTTTAATGAGGTCAGGTTTCTATGTTGTCCTCTCATGAACTTGCATCTATGCTTTTTATGCCATGTCATTCTTTATTTTGTCTATTTGACTGTAAGCTCAAGGCGGGCAAGGGCTGTTTTTGCTCATCACTGTTCCCCAGTGTCAAATACGTGGTCTGACCTATACTGGGAGCTTAATAAATATTTATTCATTCATGCAGAACTAGTATCCCTGGTTTTGCTACAAACTGGTTGTAGGATCTTGGACTAGACTTGGACTATCCAAGTTCTGTGTAATCTTGGGGTAATAACACCTACCTTACAAAGGAACTAAGTTCACATTTGCCAAAGACGACCTCTAGGACTTCCTTCCCTTTGTCTTCTGGCTTCTCTATGCCCCACTTTGCCAAGTGCAGGCTGAACTCAGAATTCCAACCAGGGCAGAACCCTAAGACCTAACACAATTCTGTAAGCTTGGAATGTCATGAACACCCAATGAATTAATGCACAAAATTCAATAAATACCAGTTATTATTACTGCTACTATTAATACTTGTTCACTGACCATTAGAAGAAATAAGGCAGATACCAAAACACCATGCTATAGATATGGTAATGCTCTCAAAGAGATGCAAAAGTGTATGAAAATTAAGAAAGCTAATTTCTGAAGGGTTAAGAAAAGCTGCATAGAAAGTGGCTTTCACGCTGCCTGAAGGATGGATAGGATCCTACTGGTAGAGGATGGGGAAGGAAAGAACATTCTAGGAAAATCACCCTGCATTCTTGAGCTTGCTTGAGTTCAGAGAATGTGGTCCTAATGTTATTGGGCAGTTCTTCTGGGAGCTCTTGGTCAGTTCCTTCTCCCTTCCTTCCCAGGGAACCTTCCAAATTCTCCTCTCCGCAACTACTCTAAGAAACTCCTATCTCTGCACTCTCAGCAGAGCAGCCTCCTTCCCTGCTGTACAAAGAGACCAAAGGCACAAACTCCCTCAGCTTACCAGATGTCAGACATTGTCTCTCCTTCCCCTATTCCATCCTTCTCAATACTTAATTTATGACAGTAATTTAAGTACAATGTTTAATAACAATCAAGCCTAAGAAAATAGTATCATTTCTGAGTTCAGCATTTTTCTAATGAATCAGAACTGGTGGATTAAATAATGTGTGGTTAATGTTTGGTTAATTGCCTGCAGTGCAGCCAGGATGGGATTGCCTGCCTTTACCTTGAGCTCTCCTGGTTTCTTCTCCTCAGAGGTCTTACAACGGGTGATCTCCTGTAGCTTCTGCTCCAGGGGCTCCAGGCACTTCTGCAGTTTTTCCTGAGGGATGAGAAGTGGGAGAGGTGTCATCTGGTGTTGGCTGGCACAGCCTACATAGAGGTTAACCCATTTGTTTTAAACCATTTGTTTGCATCCTACCCATCTCACCACCTCCTGATCCAACTCTCTTCCTTGCCTGTTATTTGCAATGTTAACTTCTTACTAGTCTCTCTTCCTGCCACCAGCCTGTCTCTATCACCTTCCTTCCTCACCAAATTTTCCTCTCAGTGAATCTCAGTGGTCCAGCAGTCACCAACTCTATCCATCTTCTAACTTAAGTAACTGCCTATTATTGTCAACACTTTGACAGTCCTTCTGGACTCTGATGTCCTTCTTTAAACTTGTATTCCCATCCAACTCTAACCACCTGCAAATATAATAAAATCTTACTTATAAAATACCTTACATCTTGTTTCCAAGATTTTATTAACATAATTAAGCAAAATACTTAATAAAGTGCTAAGGCATTAAAATCTCTAGTTTGTTATTCAAACATTTACCCTGTGTCCCAACAATAATTTTAACCAGATGTCATGTTATCCATTATCAGGGGAAGATGCAAAAACAGTCAGGTTCAGCTCTGTCTGGTGGCGATTAGTCTAAAGTGAAATGACACTATTTCCAATACCAATGGGAAGAGAAGGGATGCTCTGAGCAGAGGGGACAGAAAGAGAAAACCAGATCACTTTTCAGTTCTTGCTAACGTTGATCTTCTCCATGTGGTCTTATTCATTTATGAAAAATATGTTACATCCAAGACCACTTGTAATCAAATGTGTTAGGTCAGAAATTCTAGGGTACTCCTCGCCATTGCTCTTCTTCATGCTTGAAGATGACTGGTCAGATGTACTGTGTCTCCCCATGTATGGAGCTGTGAGGGGACTACAGAGTGACAACCAGATACAGTCTTGCTGGCAGGAGCTTACCATCCTCTACCCAGGGAGGCCCCCTCCTCTGTGTTCCTCCCTTTTGCCCCACGCTGACATCATGTGTCTGGCTCCCCACCTTGTACTCCTGTGTGGCATCATCCAGTGGCGCAACGTTGTGGGCCCGATGGGTATGGGAAATTGCACATATCAGACATACAGCCTCCTGGTCCTCATAGCAGAAGAGGCTGAGGGCCTCATGGTGCTGGGGGCAAAGGCTCTCATCCCGGATCTTCCGCTTGACAGCCTGGAGCTGCTTGGCAATTTCCACCATACTGCCTAGTTGACGATTAGGCCGGAGACTGCGGTAGCGGGAGGTCTTTCGACAGACAGGACAAGGAAAGTCCCTCTCTAGGTCCTCCCACCAGCGGGTGATGCAAGCTTTGCAGAAGTTATGCCCACACTCAATGATGACAGGCTCCTTCAGATACTCCAGGCACACAGAGCAACTCGCCTCCACCTGTAAGTTCTCCAGAGCTGCAGCTGTGGATGCTGCAGAGGCCCCAGCCTCTAACAGACTTGTCTCCGCCATTATTTAACTTAGGGACAGGAAGAGGGCAGAGAAAAATGTTAGTTGGAGGTTTGCATCGCTGCCCCAACATTTACCCACTAAAAGTCAAAGTATTAAGATTCCTTAAATTAGGTATATCTTAAAGTTTAATATTACAGTAGAATTTTATTACAATAGTCCACTGGAGCCTATGTCTGATTCTGGGCCACTGTTCTCTCAAGCCCTCAAATGGTAATAAGCAGAATTAGTTAGGCAAGGGTAACAACGTCTTCTTTTCAGGAAAGTTTGATATTATTCTTCCTTTTATCAGACTAGCCTACAGGAAGTGTGCTCTTTTTGGAATGAAATGATTCACACAACATCACATTTCTATTTGTGCATTTGGCCATTTAGAACTGCTGAAAAGTGATAAATTCATGACCACTATACTAAGAGTGTGTTATTGAGCCCAGCCAATAACTTCTAGAAAAGAGGGCTGACAAGTCCATTTTCAATATTCAGCAGTGACTGGAGTCTTATGAAATAGTGATCGATAACTAATTCCTTGGGTATACTGTACCTCCAGCTAATAGGTAAGATCTCCCTCAAGTGAAGCCTCAGAATTGGAGACGCACAGGGAGATGTATAAAGCACCAGGCTGGCTCCCGAAAACGCCCCTTTACCCACGGAGCGCTGGGCGCCGCACCCCGGGACCGCCCCGCCCCGCCCCGCGGGCGGCAGGAGGAGACTGGCGGCAGGTCTGTGCGGAGCTGGAAGCGGCCCTAGAGTGGGCTGGGTTGCCCCGGCGACTCCCTCTCCTGCGTCCGCGCCGACGGCTCCCAGGAAGCGTTTACTCTGGAGCCGTCCCTACTCGGGTGTCAGGCTCTCCCTCGGCCAGGAGCCCGCCGGGCGGCCGAGGCTCCGCCGCCCGCGGGCCCCGTAGTCGCGCCGGCCCTTCCCCAGGGCCAGGCATCGGGTGGCCGCCTCACCCGGGCCGGACTGAGGTGGGAGTTAGGGAGCTAACGGGCCGGCTGCGCGCGGGGCGGGGGCCGCGGGCGCCCGGGGGCGACTCCCTCCCCTCTACTCCTCGCGTCTCGGGAGAAGCGCAAACTTCAGGCGCGTCCTCATGTTGTTCCTACCGCCGTCGGGGGCCCACCTTGCGACCCTCTCCTGAGCGAGGTCCACAACTCGGTCCCACCCCGTCTCCATCTTCTCCCGTCGGCGCGGGCGGGCGCGGCGCGGGGAGCGAGGCTGGCCGCCGAGGATGCGCGTCCCGCGGAGGAGGGTGACGTGAAGGCGGCGCGCCCGCCCGGCGCAGCCGAGACCCGCCGAGCCGGCGTCCGAGGTTGGCCGGGGAGGCGGCCGCAGCGGGACGGGACGGCGGGGTAGCCAAGCAACGCCCGACGCGCTGACGTCGCCGGGGCGGCAGAACGTCCGAAGGGCCGCAGGCGGCGGAGGCGGCGGCGCGGCGTGCGGGCCGGCGTCGCGGCCGCGGGGCGCTGCGGCGCGGCGTGCGGGGCCGCCGGCGGGGGCAGGTCCCGGGCCCGGCGGCGGCGGCGGCGGGACGGCACCTACCTTCCCGGCCTCGGTCCGGCAGTGCGGGCGCGGAGCCGCCGGAGCGCTGCCTCCCTCCTTCGTCCCCCCCGCTGCGCCCCGCAGCGCGACCCTTGGTACTCGCCGGAAGCGGAAGTCGCGCGGAGAGGCTCGCGTCTGTGGGAGCCCGGCCGGAGGGTCGCCGCGGGCGGGCCTCGCGCAGCGGGCGAGAGGAGGCGGCGGGGGGCCGAGGTGAGGACCCGCGGCCGCAGTCTAGCGCGGGGAGGGGCCCGGAGGGGCAGGTGGCGGGAAGGGGGTTGCCCGGGTGGCCTGAGGAGCGCTCTGGAGGGAGGGCGGCGCATGCGCGAGGCTGTGCGCTGAACGCAGGCCCGCCGGGCGCTCGAGGCGCGGCGGCCCCCCCGCCCTTCCCCCGGCTCGGCTGGGTTCGGCCCGGCCCGGCCGGTTCCGGGTGGCGCTGGGACCTGCCGGGGTCGGGGCGGGTGGCGGACTTTGAGCTACGCTGTCCTGTGCAGCCAGGCCAGTCCGGGGAGAAGGTGGCCCGCTGAGGCGGCGGGCACTCACCGCGGCTGACCGGCCGTGTCCGCGCACACGTCACTTCCGGCTACTCCAGGGTTAGCCCTTCGCCATCCCAGGAGTAGGTCCCCGGGCCGCGGGCTTCAGGTGCTCCTCGCGAACGGAGCTGCGACCCCGTTGCTCGCCTCTGCGCCGTCCTCCGCCCGGCCGCGAGCGCCCCGCCCCGAGCGGCTGCGACTGCGACGAGCTGCTCCGCTAGCGCGGGCGCTGCCTGTGCGGACCCCGGCTGCGGGACGGCGCCTCGCCGCTGGAAGCCTCGCGGGCCCTGAATTTGGGGGAAGGCGGCGGGCGCGGCCGCCGCTCCCCAGCCCTCGGACGCGGGACGCCGACTGAGGAGCCAGCTCTGGTGGCCCCGCGGGGGCGGTGGCCGGGCGCGCCGTGTCCCCGCGTAAGTTGTGATGCTCTTCACAAACGTCGCTCGGTGTTGAGCCTCTCGTCCTGGGAGCCAGAAGCTGTTTACTTGCAGCAAACATTCAGCGGTGAGAGTTACGAAGACTTCTGTTCGTAGATGCTGAATGCAGGCGGTCTACTTGCTCTTGACTGTTGTTTTGCTTTTTGTTCACTTTCTTTTTCCTGGTAGCCAGTGATTGAAGAGGATTAAACGAGAAAATCACATCTTTAACCCCCTCCCCTCGCCATTGCCCAGCAGGACGTGTGGCAGCAGCCCTCGTTCCCGACGCCCCAGTTCTCCGGACTGGGCAGTCAGCCTGTCGAGCGTGGCTTCGCAGGGGGCGTGGTGAATGTTGTAATGCTGATTTATACCAAGGGATTTCCAACACAGGGATCTGTAAAGAGTGAGTTATAGTAATGAGAGGATTTTTTTTAATGAGATGAAAATTTACAAACATACATTTTTAATATTGTTTTTATATCAGGAAAGGAGAATAGAAGATGGCTTAAAATTAATGAGTTGTATAGAGGAAATAGGTATATTAGCAGTGCAGGTAGAAAACTGGTGGAGGTCATATATGGCAGATTGGGATGGAGAGGGTTCAACTGTCCAGATCTCTGGGACTCTTCCTTTGAAAAAGGCAAGGCACCTAATACCTGCCCCCCTTTTCAGTTTTTTAATTATAAAAAAATTTTAACACAGTCTTCAGTTGGGGCTTTTTATACTTTATACTACTATCCTTTTAGTTCAGTAACATAGAGCTACCTCATTCTTTTTCAAGTTTGTGTTATTCATTGTGTATACTGATTCAGCCATTTTATTTAGAGTACACGTTTAGGTTCTTTCCAAGTCTTATTAAATAAAGGCTATAGTGAACATCCTTGTACATATATCTTTTCCCCCAGTTTTATTGAAATATAATTGATATACAACATTGTATTTAAGGTGTGCAACATAATGACTTGATATATTTGCACACGTATGTTTAGAGTGTCATGCCATATATTAGTAGGACAGATTTCTGGAAGTTGGGCTGCTGGGTCAAAAGACATGGAAATTTAAATGTCTAATAGAGTCTTCCAGCTTCCTTCCCATAAGGTTGTACCTATTTATGCCCACACCAGCATGTTATGAGATAGTCTGTTTCCCTACCGTGGAGCCAGTGCTGATACTTCAAATGTAAAAAAATTTGCTAATATTTTTCATTTAACATTTTTAATGATTGCCTAACTGGTCTTGTTCTGCAGGTACCATACATTTTTCAGCCTATCAGCAGATGGGCATTTACTAAGTATCCTGCTGAATGTTACTTAGTTTCTTTCTTTTTTGCTGCTGCATAAACAGTGTTACAATACAGATTTCTCTGAGCATATGTCAGTGTGTAGTGGGTTTATTACTGTGAGAAAGGTTCCTGTGTTGAAGGATATTATGTAGCTCTAATTTTAATGGATAGTGCCATTTTGGTTTTTCAGAAGCCTGATATTCTTTACATTTCCCTTGGCAGCAGTGCATGAGCTTGTCCCTTTTCCCACATCCCCGACAGAGGTATTACCTATGTTTTTATTTTTTTCCAACCAGTAAAAAGATGTCTTAGTTACTCGAATTGCATTTTCGCTTCCTTAGTAATTTAGAGTGTCTTTTTGTGATTTGTTTTTCCCTGGGATTTGTTTTTTTGTGCATTTCCAGTCCTGCCCTTTGCCCATTTTTCCTGCTGGGTTGTTTGTCTTTTTATTGATTTGTACATACATGTATACACGTGACATGTTGTCCTCATTAAGAAATCCATCCTGTCCCTCAGATTCTAATTTACTTCCCTAGGTTCTCATATGATTTTTTTTAAACTTTTTTTCTTTATTTTAAAAAATGTGGTATAAAGGGAAGATATTTATTTTTCCTTAGAGTAGTGCTCTATACAATATATTCCATTAGGAATATAATGTAAACCACTTATGTTAAATTTTTTGTTTGTGTCTGCATTTAAAAAAAAAACGGGTGAAATTTAATTTCACCAACTTAACCCATTATACCAAAAAATAATATTTTTACATGTAATTAATTTTAAACAATTGTCAATGAGATATTTTATGTTCTTTTTTTCAGTCTTTGACACTTGGTGTATATTTTACTTATATTACATCTCAGTTCAGACTAGGCATATTTTAGGTGCTCAGCGGCCACATGTGGCTCGTGGATACTGTACTGACCTGGATGCATTAAATGGATTAGATGAATGAGAAATCATCTTTTTTTTTTTTTTTTTTACTGAATTGAAGTGTTACACTTGTCATGTGAAATTCCTTCATATTGAGATCTATTTCTGGATTTTTATTTATTTATTTAAAATATATCTTTATTGATTTCAGAGAGAGGAAAGGAGAGGGAGAGAGAGATAGAAACATCAATGATGAGAGAGTCATTGATCAAGCCCACAACCTGGGCATGTGCCCTGACCCGGAATCGAACCCCGATTGCCCGGATCCCAGGTTGAGCGTTGGCCCAACCGCTGAGCCATGCCCAGCCGGGCTATTTCTGGATTTTTAAAAAATTATTTTTTTAATCCTCACCTGAGGATATTTTTTCCATTGCTTTTTCAGAGAGAGTGGAAGGGGGGTGGCGAGAGAGAAACATTAATGTGAGAGAGACATCGATTGGTTGCCTCCTGGTTGAGGTACATGCAACCGAGGTACATACTCTTGGCCGAAACTGAACCCCTTGGGTCCACGGGTTGATGCTCTAACCATTGAGCCAAACCAACTAGGGCTATTTCTGGATTTTTGATTCCTTATACTAATCCTCTCATCTACAGACTGTCTCAAAAA
This sequence comes from Miniopterus natalensis, assembly GCF_054644295.1. Taxonomy (NCBI): domain Eukaryota; kingdom Metazoa; phylum Chordata; class Mammalia; order Chiroptera; family Miniopteridae; genus Miniopterus; species Miniopterus natalensis. The sequence continues at coordinate 4,536,014 of NC_142085.1, read as the reverse complement.
ATATATACACATTTAACAGCTGATAGAACAGAATGATTCTTGATGTTTGCGATTCCATTGCTTCGCTTTATCAGCAGTGTCAGTTTGAAAACAGGCATTGACAAAAAAATTATTTATCTCTAGATTCTTCTAAATTTTGAAAATGAACTGCATGCTAATTAACACTGACTTTATAATCATTCAGTGTGTGTATACATTTTTTGGGGACACCCTTCTTAGAGCAACACTACAAATTACATTTCATTGGCTTTTAGTATTTTCTGAAATCCTTACTGTTGTTTATTTTTTTATAAGAGAACATTTATTTGGTAAAATTACAGAGGTAGAAGAAGTAATTCCTAGAAGAAATGGACTTAGGGAATAAGTTGTACAGGGAAAGGAAGGGCCTTTGGGTCTTGAGAGTGAGGAAGGTAATGCTAACGGGTGGGGGTGGGGGTGGCGGCTGCTGTTGTTGGGGGTTGGGGAGGAGGGAAAGGCAAAGACAAAGGCACCTGCTGCTCCCAAGAGGGAGATCGGGCTGGGTCCTCTGTCCTAATGGTTTTAAGGAAGGAGATTTTAGGGGAGGTCCCAGGGGAAAATCGCAATAGAATATTCAGCTGCTTTCCAGATGTGTCCTTTCAGGGTTGCGGCTTCCACTGATTGATCAGCACCGGAGCAGGGGGTCATTATCCAATGCAGCTGGTCCTGAGGTCGGCTGTGGCTGGTTTTGCTGCTTTTCTGGGTCTGGAGCTGGACTACAACTGAGGCCTAGATGCTACCTCTAGGGAGGAAAGGTCAGGGGGTCCAAACTGCATGACCAGCCATATGCTATAGGAGGAAAGGTCACCCTGGGGGTGAGGTCCCACCCTACAGTTGTCCTTTGCTAGGCATCTGGGATGGGGGAGGCTTTCTGCCCTGGTGACCTGTGCTTGGCCCATCGTCCTTGCTCTGCTCATGCCTGACTATCACATCCCCCCTCAAGTATCTTGTATCTGAAGTTTTTTCAAAGAAAAGGGGCACAGGGTTTCTTCTGCAACTGCTTCCTGCTGAAAGGGGGTGATGTTTTCCTTCAGAACCAAGAGATCCTTGCTCTCTGTCAGAGGCACGATGAGGCCTAGGCACAGAAGGAGGTGGCGATGGCATCTAATGGTATTTCTTGAGTGCCAGTAGGGCTTTTAGCCTGGTGGAGACAAACTGTTATAAATTTTAGTATTAGTGGGGCAAAAGCTAGAGCGACACGAATTATAACAAATGGTCAGTTGGAAAGAAAAAGCGTTTTTAGTTTCTTACTGTTGTTTTTATACTTTTCTCAGATGTTCTAGTGCATGTATCCCGTATAACCTCTGAAACACTTCTATTTCCTCTCCTCAAAGACAAAAACTTGCTGTGATTCTAAATGGAAAAGTGTTAAATACATAACTTAATTTGGGTAGAGTTCGCATTTTTTATGTTATCTTCCCCTCCGAGAATGTGGTTTGCTTTCCGTTTGTTCAGGTCTTGAACAGTTGGACGCCGTATCTTCTCATAAGAACAAAGAGATTACTTTTGTTTTCATATTTTGGCTAAGAGTTCTGGTCCCTCAGTTTTAGGACAAAACCTGGGATTTTCCCCTCTCAGCCTTCCCAACTAATTTGTTACTGAGTTCTAAGAGTTATTGCAACCACTGCCCTTCTCTCCCTGCCCCTTTGTCTCTTTCCGGTTCAAGCACAGATTGATCTTCTCTCTCCACTTTTCAGCAGCTCTTCAGTATCCTCAGGGTCACATCCACACTCCTTCGCATGGCAGGTATAGCACAGTGTATGTGACGTGGCCTCTCCACTTCTTTGTACCACATGCACCTGCCATTCTGAGCTTCCCACAGTTCCCCGAACACTGGTTCAGTTCTTACCATTTAAAGCCTTACACAGGTTGTCATTTCTATAATTCCTGGCTGGTTATCTGAACTACTCTGGCTCTCATAGCACCCGTACCTGCCCCCCCCCCACCCCTAACCTTGTTTTTGTTTGTGTATCTATAAGAATAAAAATGGACTTTTATCTTTATCCCTAGTAACCTAACACATCTTATGGCACTTATTGCTCAATAAATGTAGAATGAATTCCCCAAGTTCATGATCCCTCTTTCCTATAGTAATTAGCAATAACATGTTTAAAATGAGAAGGAGCACAGTGCTTTTTTTCAGGAGCAGGAAGAGAATTTTCTTTTTACCCTACAGTTTCTTGGCTAGGAGACCCTGAGGAATAGATTGGGTGTTACAGCTTTATCAAGGAAAGCAGAGGGCTGAGCCAGCAAGGCTTGTGGCTTTCCTGCCCAGCATTGCTCTTTGTATGGATTTTCTGGCCTCTCTCATTCCAGAACTCCTGCCATTATATTACAACTTTGGGCTTGGGGTTTTAGCACCTTGTAGTATTCTGAATTGTTCTTTCGCCTTCCCCCACAATTCTATAATTCTTGAACTCATTAAGATTTTAAGTCATTAACTTAAAAAATATTAATAGTATCACATAATTCTAAATATAGATAGTATAGGTCTTTGTTGCAGACTTTGTTACCTCATAATTACTTGTTGAATTCTAGTATATGTAGGAGGTCACTCCCTGGTTGTCAGTGGCAAGGAAAGGAAAACAGTGAACTTTCCTTTGTCCTAGGAAAAGAATCACCTGTTCTTTTTTTTACTCCCCTAAGGATATTTTTTCCATTGCTTTTTCAGAGAAAGGAAGGGGAAGAGAGAAACATCAAAGTGAGAGAGAGAGATCGATTGGTTGCCTCCCACACACACCCTGACTGGGGCCGGGGATGGAGCCTGCAACTGAGGTACGTGCCCTTGGCTGGCATAGAACCTGGGACCCTTCAGTCTGCAGGCCAGCGCTCTGACCACTGGGCAAACCAGCCAGGGTTCATTTGTTAGTTCTTGTTGTATTAGGGCCAGCGTAAATAACATCCTCTTTTCTCCTGCCAGTTTCAAATGAGATACAGAAGTCAATCACCAAAATACTACCTTTATTAGTTTTATGAATCTCCAGTTGGAGGGAGTAGCCCAGAACTTGCCACCTAACACTTGAGGCCTACTCCCCACTCCCCCATCAGAACTTGCAGCTAAGCTTCTATGTGGCTGGGGACAGATGAGACATCATCCCCTCTGCAGGCATGTTTGAAGAGGAAAAGGCGGGGAAGCTGGGCCCAGCACGCTCAGCTTCTGCTCCAAACCCACTGGTTAGGTCAATCTTGACTAGGCCAGAGGTGGTAATGAAGGGCAGTTTGGGGAAAATCACGAGGAAACCATGAGAGTGAAGAGTAATTGTGCCCCCTAACTTAACACTAGATAGGAGGGTAGGTAGATACAGAGATACTTTTTTTCTTAAGTATTTTTTTAAAGGCTTTTTAAAAATTGAATTTTAGAGGAAGGGAGAGGGACACAGAAAAACATCGATGTGAGAGAGAAACATTGATGTGAAAGAGAAACATCCATTGGTTGCCTCCCATAAGTGCCCTGATGAGGCATTGAACCTGCAGCCTTTTGGTGTAAGGGACAGCACTCCAGCCAATGGAGCCACCCAGCCAGGGCCATGCTTTACTTTATAGATTTATTACCACCTAAGTATATGTCGCTAAACACTGTATACTAGTTTAGCTTTGCCTGATCTATGTTTAAGTAAAAAGGAATCACATCGAATTCCTTTGTATGTGCACCTCTTTTGCTAACATTATGTTTCTCATTCACCTGTTGTTGCTTGTAGCTGTAGTTCATTTGTTTTCATTGCTGTGCAGTATCCACTTTATGAATGTGCCAGATTTATTCACGCTGTTGCTGGTAGACTCTGGGGTTCTTTGCTAGTTTTTGACTGCTATGAATAGTCATGTTTTACATTTGCTTTCTTACGGTTGTGATTCCAGGAGTAGAATGGCTGGATCACTAGTAAAGCATATGTTCATCTTCAGTAGATAATCCCACACCACTTCCCAAGAGGTTTTTCAGCCCTACAGTCATTGCTTCACATGCCCATCAACACTTGATATTTTCAGACTTTTGAATTTGAGTCGTTTTTATTGAGTATTGTCATGGTGTCACTTTTTAATTTTAGTTTTGCATAATTGCGCATGAGATTGGATACCTTTTCCTGTGCTTATAGACCATTTGGTAGTCTCTGCTTTTGAAATGTCTGTTCTGTCATTTTTTCCTGTTGAGTAGTTGGCCTTTTTCTCACGGAGGAGCTCTTTCTTTTCCTCTGGTATACTAAGATACATTGACGTACATCGCTGTATAAGTTCAAGGTGTACAGCAAGTCAGAGTGTACTTGACTTACGTACATTGTGAAATGATTATCATTATACCTTTAGTTACTATCCATAAAAGTGATTTTTGTTTTTGTGAGGAGAACTCTTAGGAGTTCTTACCAACTTATTTACCTATTTTTTATTGAATTTATTAGGGTGACATTGGTTAATAAAATTATATAGATTTCAGGTGTACAGTTCTATAATATCATCTGTGCACTGCATTGTGTGTTCACCACCCCAAGTCAAGTCTCCTTCCATCACCATTTATTCCTCCTTTACCCTCTTCTGCTTCCTTTCCCTTGGTAACCACTATACTGTTATCTGTGTCTATGAGTTTCCCCCCCTTAATCCCTACACCTTTTTCACCCAGCCTTCCCAGTCTCCCTCCCCTCTGACAGATGTCAGTCTGTTCTCTATCTAGGAATCTGTTTCTATTTTGTTTGTTAATTTCTTTTGTTCATTATATTCCACATATAACTGAAATCCTGTGGTACTTGACTTTTCTCTGACTGGCTTCTTTCTCTTAGTATAAAGTTCTCTAGGTCGAATGTTATCACAAAGGGTAAGATTTCCTTTTCTTTTTACGGCGAAGTAGTATTCCATTGTGTAAATGTGTACCACAGCTTTTTTTAATCCACTTGTCTACTGGTGAACACTTAGGCTGCTTCTAAATCTTGACTATTGTAAATAATGCTACTATGAACATAGGAGTGCATATATTCTTTCAAATTAGTGTTTTGGGATTATATTCCCAAAAGTGGAATCGCTGGGTCATACGGCAGTTCCATTTTTAATTTTTGAGGAACTTCCATACTGTTTTCCACAGTGGCTGCACCAGTCTGCATTCCCACCAGCAGTGGACGAGGGTTCCCTTTTCTCCACACCCTCAGCAACACTTGTTTGTTGATGGTGGCCATTCTGACAGTTATGAGGTGATATCTCATTTTGGTTTTAATTTGCATCTCTCTGATGATTAGCGACGTTGAGCATTTTCTCGTGTGTCTCTTGGCCATCTGTATGTCCTCTTTGGAGAAGTGGCTATTCAGGTCCTTTGCCCATTTTTTAATTGGATTGTTTGGGGTTTTTTGGTGTTGAGATTTATAAGTTTTTTATAAATTTTGGATATTAACCCCTTGTCAGATATATCATTGGCAAATATGTTCTATTCAGTAGGTTGTCTTTGCATTTTGTTGATTGTTTCCTTTGCTGTGCAGAAGGTTTTTAGTTTGATGTAGTGTTAGCTGTAGTTCTCGTATTGTATATTACATTCTCAGTACTTATTTGTCTTATAATTTGAAGTGTGTACCTGTTGGGGGCAGAAATATTAATCATGCTCTGATGACCGTGATTGTTCTGTTCCAATTAGAAAAAGTACTTTCTAACCTGGCTAGGAGTTGTACGCCCCATGAGAGTTGACCTTGGAATGTGAGCCATTCTCCTTAACTGCCTATCATCATGGAAAGATTGACAACCTTGTTTCAGAAACAAAGGACCCCTGGAAGCACCCCACTGATTTGCAGCCCCCTAGCCCAATCCCCTCCACCTGTCAACACCCTACCCTTTTGCATCCCCCAGCCCACATTTGCATTTCCAGTAACTTGTAAACCATTATACCCATTCTTACTCAGTTTGCCCACTTTCCCATGTAATTTTTGTCCTTCTACCCAATATATAAGGAACTGGCTTATGGGGGGTGGGTTAGAGCAAATTTTATGTGGACAAATCCCACTGCTCTCCCATTTTGCCAGCAGTAATGGAATAAAAGCACATACATGATTCACCCTTGTGTCTGCTTAATTGGCTAAAGTAGTGACAGGCAGCCTGGACCCATTGTGTCCGGTTTTCATACCTATGACTGTCTTTATCCAGAGACACACCCCCACCCGCTCCCCCCACCTCTGGTAACCACAAATCTGATCTTTTCTATGAGTTTGTGTGTGTGTTTTTAAAGGTTCTACATATAAGTGAGGTCATACAGTATTTCTGTCCTTATTTCACTCAGCATAATGCCCTCAAGTTTCAATCATGTTGTTGCAAATGGCAGGAATTCCTTTTTTTGACTGAATAATGTTCCATTGTATATTATATACCACAGCTTCTTTAATCATCTGTTGATGGACTCTTAGGTTGCTTCCATGTTTTGATTGTTGTAAGTAATGCTGCTATTGATAAGGAATCTACCGCCATTTTAGATGAGCTTCCCCATTTTGAATCTTTGCTTGCCTAACCAAACGCACATCCTGCTTTTGTAACTCTGCCTGCTGCTTTCGCGCCACAGGAAAGTCCTGCCCTGTGTACTGTAAAGCTGCGCTGAGCTCGCAGTTGGGGGCCCAGAATTTGGAGCCTGCCTCTTCTGGGTCTGCATGTGTGAAATAAATTTATCACTTCGCCTCCTCTGGTGTTCGATTTGAGTCTTTCTGTAACATTTTGGTTCTCTGACCGGGAAACGACTCACGCGAGCAGGCTTTTTGCCACCAGTGAGGGACCCATGGGAGTCTGTGGAGCTCTGGGGCAGGGAGGGAAGCGTGTGCTCCGGTTATTTCGGGCCCTAGCCCGTCCGGAGTTCCGCGGAAGGTCGCTGGCGGAGTCCACCCACCCAGGCTGTCGGAGGGGGTGAATGAACCCGAACACGGGGACGAGATCTCTTCAGGACTGGTGAGTGCCCCGGGGACCAGAAGCCCAAGACCAGGCCCACCCTGAGGGTGGAAGGAGAGACTGATCACCTCTCATGGCCACTGACCACAGGCAGGGACATCCCGTTGGGCGGGAATGTTTAAACTCGGTTGAATGTATGCGTGAATGTGAGTGAATGTCTGTGTGGCTCCACCGGTTCTTGCCTACGGAGTCTGAGTGGGCCCCAACCTGCGGTACCATGGTGAACCTCATACGGCTCAGGGCAGTTTCAGGCTCTGGGGGACCTCGTCCCTCCCTGTGAGTCTGATCCGTGTCAGGGGTTTATACTGACTTGCCAAAGCTGAAAGGCACCTAAATCCCCGCGAAGGGAGTGGCCAGGCGGGCGAACCGAATACCCTACCCTTGTTTTTCCTTGCCGATGCCGGGGGCGGAGGGGGGGGAGCAGGACACAAGCCATGGGAGGTGGCCCATTGAGGGTGTTAGACTGCATGCTTAAGAACTTTGAGCAGTTCAGGGGGCAGGATCCCTCAATGACCCCGGACCAGCTCGACACTTTCTGATCGGTCAAGTGGCCGAGGTTTGGGGTAGGCTGGCCCCCTGAGAGAGCCCTCAATTTAGGCATCACTCGGGCAGTACACCTAATAGTTATGGGGAAGCCAGGATACCCCAACCAGTACATCTATATGGGTAGGTGGCAGGAGTTAGCACGGGAGTTACCGAATTGGCTTCGCCAGTGCCAGAAACAGGCGCCCCGAGCCATCGGAGTATCTGGGGTGAAAAAGAAAGCCTCCTGAGTATTAGTAGCTCGCCCTAGGGAAACCCAGCGGCCGCCAATCTATGAGGGCGACCTGGAGGAAGAGTCACCACTTAGTACGCCTCCTCCTTACGCTCCAGAGCCTAGGGCCCCAGAACTTGAGACCCCTCCGCCGTCAGTCTCACTGCAGTGGCAGGCAGAAGCAGCCCCAACATCACCAGTGGCAACCAGGCGTCCTCCTAAGCAACCTTTGCAATTACCCTTAAGAGAGACTCAGGTGCTGCCACAGGTCGGGCCTGACGGGATGGAACTGCCGGGGTGAATGATAGTCTACTATCAGCCTTTCACAACCACCGATCTCCTTAGTTGGAAGCATCACACTTCCTCATACTCAGAGAAGCCCCAGGCTTTAATAGACCTTATGGAGTCAATTATGCAAACTCACAGGCCTACCTGGTACAACTGCCGCCAATTGCTCGTCACCCTATTCAGTTGCCGGTGCATACTCCAAGAAGCCCTCCGATACCTAGAAACTGCTGCACCGGTGGGGACGCTGGACCCGGCGCAATGGGCAAGAGCGGCTGCGCCCGAAATTCAACCAGATTGGGACCATCACACAGAGGAAGGTAGGGCTGCCCTGCAGAGGTATCGAGAGACCCTCCTCCCTGGTGTCCGAGCTGGAGCCTGAAGACCCAACAATATGTCTAAAGTGGCCAGTGTGACCCAGCGACCAGATGAATTTCCCGGAGACTTCTACGAACGACTGTGCGAGGCATACTGAATTTACACGCCATTCGACCCCGAAGGACCGGACGATCAGAATGGTGAATACGGCGTTTGTGTCTCAGTCCGCATCAGACATCAGGAAGAAGCTCCAGAAACTCAAGGGCTTGCTTCGCCGGGATGAACATTAGCCAGCTCATAGAGGTCGCAAGTAAGGTCTACAACAATCGGGAGGAGGCATCTGAAAGAGAGGCCAGGAAAAAGATGGAGAAAAAGGCAGCCCTCCTAGTGGCAGCCCTAGGAAGACCCCTGCCGCCTCCGAGGGGACCCCAAGCTAAAGGAAAGACCGGACACCACCGGGTGGAAGCCGATCAATGTGCCTACTGCAGAGAGAAGGGCCACTGGAAGAGGAATTGCCCCAACCGGAAGAAGAAGAGGCAGGTTCACAGTGCCCCGCAGCCTGAGGCCCAAGCCCCAATCATCCTCAGCCTGGCTGGCATGGACTCGGACTAGGACAGACCAGGCTCTCTGAATCTTGGCCCCCATGAGCCCATGGTCAGATTAACTGTGGGGGGCCAAACCCTTCCTTTCATGGTAGATACCGGGGCTGAGCATTCAGTAGAAACCACCGCTATTGCTCCCCCGTTGGGACGTGAAATCTCTATCGTCAGGGCAACCGGACAGCTGAGCGGCCTGAAAAGTTTCTGCCGAGCGCGAACTGTAGAACTAGGGGCCCATCAAGTAAGGCATGAGTTCCTGTATCTTCCTGAGTGCCCCGTTCCACTGTTGGGACAGGACCTGCTTGCCAAATTAGGGGCTCAAATCTCCTTCCAACCGTTGGGAGAAGCCCACCTGCGGGTCAGCACACCATCTCTGGTGGCAGTTCTCATCCCTCGAGGGGAAGAATACCGCCTCTATGAGGGGCCAGAGGGGAATACGGAGGAGCCTGCCACGGATGAAAGGGTTACCAGCCTCCGTACACGGTACCCTCAGGTCTGGGCTGAAGACAACCCACCAGGACTGGCTACGAACCATGCCCCCCTCATCATAGACATGAAGCCTGGAGCAGGGCCAAGGCAGATCTGCCAATACCCCATTCCATGGCAGGCACGACTCGGCATAACGGAGGTCATTCAAAAGCACCTGAGGGAAGGGATACTTGTCTCTTGCCAATCCCCTTGGAACACTCCACTGCTCCTGGTGAAGAAGCCAGACGGGATGGGATACAGACCGTTCCAGCACCTGCGAGCCGTAAACGAGGCAACAGTCACCCTGCATCCTGTAGTCCCGAACCCGTACACCCTGCTCAGCCAGCTTCCTCCAGAATCCGCCTGGTTTACCTGCTTAGACTTAAAGGACACCTTCTGTCTCTGACTGGCCAAAGAAAGCCAACCCCTCTTTGCCTTTGAATGGGAGGACCCTCACTCGATGGCTAAGGTTCAGTTAACCTGGGCTAGGCTGCCCCAGGGATTCAAGAACTCTCCTACCCTCTTGGGGGAGGCCGTGGGGCAGGACCTGAGGTCATTTATAAGCAGCAAGGCTGACCTGACCTTCCTACAATACGTAGATGACCTCTTGTTGGCGGCAACCACCAAGGACTGCTGTTGGGAAGGAACTTGCCAACTGTTAGAACTCCTGACTCAGGCGGGATATTGGGTCTTGTGGAGGAAGGCCCAAATATGCCAGCCCCAGGTGAAATACTTGGGGTTCTTAATCTCTCAGGGAAAACGGACCCTGAGCCAAGAAAGAAAACAAGTGATCCAAGTCTTACCCGTCCCTACCACCAAGAAAAGGTTGCACGAATTCTTGGGGGTGGCTGGATTCTGTTGCATTTGGATTCCCAGGTGTGTCGCCTTAGCGAAGCTGCTATATCAGGCATTGAAGGGCCCGGACACAGCCCCCTTCCTATGGGAAGCGGAGGAAGAACGTGCCTTCCAGGCCATCAAGGATCACCTCGGCCGGGCCCTGCTCTAGGCCTGCCAGATCCAAGTCACCTTTTCAAACTATATACGCACGAAAGGGAGAAAACAGTTCTAGGAGTCTTGACACAGAAGGTAGGACCATGGCAGAGGCCAGTAGCCTACCTCTCCAAGCAGCTGGACAACGTAGCCGCCGGATGGCCCCCTTGCCTGCAGGCCGTAGCTGCTGCGATCGTTCTCCTGCAGGAGGCAGACAAGCTAACCTTGGGACAGGAGATCAACCTATTTGTCCCACACGAGGTATCCAACCTCCTGGCTGTACAGGGACACAGGTGGCTATCCAACCCTCGGCTGACTCAGTATCAAGGAATACTCCACGAAAACCCCCGAGTAAAAATCACCATATGGCGGATAAACCCAGCTACCTTCCTCCCCGCTGAACGTGGAGAGCCGGACCATGATTGCCTGGAAATGACTGAGGAGGTCTATGCCAGCCTGCCGGACCTGCAGGATCAGCCACTAAGCCAGCTGGACCTGACCTTGTACTCGGATGGCAGCAGTTATGTGGCCGGTGGGAGGCGGCTAGCAGGGTACGCAGTAGTCGATAATGAGATATTAGAGGCTAAACCCCTACCAGTCGGATGGTCTGCACGAAGAGCAGAACTGTGGGCTCTAGTCAGGGCTCTAGAATTGTCAAAGGGAAAGAAGGTCAACATATACACAGACTCCAGATATGCCTTTGCCACTGTACGCATCCACGGCGCTATCTACCAGGAAAGGGGATTACTCACCGCCGAAGGAAAAGACATTAAAAATAAAGCTGAGATACTTAGGTTATTAAAGGCGGTATGGGCCCCAGCCAAGGTGGCGATAATCCATTGCTGGGGGCACCAGAAGGAAGAGACCGCAGTAGCCAGGGGTGATCGGCGGGCAGATCAAGCAGCCAAAGAAGCAGCCCAGACCAAGAGTACCCTTGCTGATGTCCGGGCCCTAGAGGGGACCTTACTGGACCTCAGCCCTACACAATCAGATTATACTCCCTAGAAACAGAAATGGGCGATACAGGCAGGGTGTTCCCAGACTGCGACCGGTATTTGGGAACTGCTGGACGGTCGGCTCTATGTACCTCAGACCCAGGCGAGTAACTTAGTAAGGCAGTGCTACACCCTGACTCACCTGGGGAAGACGTCTCTGGAGGCTTTGCTTAAGAAGTATTACTACTTCCCCAACCTAGCCAGTATCTGTGCCACGATTGTGGCCCGATGCATAACTTGCGCTCGGAATAATGCTGCCCCTCACCCACAGGTTCATTGGCACACAGCACAGGGGGCAACAGCCCTTTAAGGATCTGCAAGTTGATTTTACTGAGGTCAAACCGAGCTGAGGTTATAAATACCTGCTAGTCCTAATTTGCACTTTCTTGGGGTGGGTAGAAGCTTACCCCACCCAGACTGAGAAAAGCCGGGAGGTAGTCAAGGTTCTCCTACGGGAAATAATCCTCCCGTTTGGGGCTGCCGATGTCCATAGGTAGCGATAATGGGCCAGCTTTTGTCGCCAGAGTCATTCAAGAACTAGCAAAGCAACTGAGGAAGCTGCACACTGCATATCGACCTTAGAGTTCAGGGAAGGTAGAACGAATGAATCAAACCCTGACTGAAGGAGACTGGCGAAATTCCACCAAGAAACCAACCTGCCCTGGCCTGATTTGCTTCCCTTAGCGCTATTTAGGGTCCGGAACGCCCCTAACTCCACGGGTTATACACCTTTTGAACTGGTACGTGGAAGGCTGCCAGCGGTACTGCCCATCCCGAGAGGGGAGCTTCGGGTAGTCGGGGAGGTCAGCCAGACTAGGTATCTCCAGAGGTTGGGGAAAACATTAGAACAGGTACACAAAGCCGGATTAGGCCTTGACCCAGTCCCTAGAGGGGGGCCAGCGCACCCTTTTAAGCCAGGAGATTATGTTTGGGTCAAGGATTGGAAGAAGGAACCACTCCACCCTACTTAGACCGGGCCCCGCTTGATCATATTAACAACCCCTACTGCACTTAAGATTGCAGGAACAGCACCCTGGGTCCACCACACCCGGGTTAAGGGAGCAGCGGATCGCGAGGCCAACGAAGATTCTGAGGACCATTCCCGACTGCGGCTGCCCCCATTGAAACTGAGGAAGGGACCAACCCGTGGATGGACCATTGTCCAGAATGGTACCTCGCAGCCGCAGGACTCCTCGCCACCATCTTCAGAATAGGGCTAGTGACAACGGCACCCCCGGACTGGAACTTATGGGAACGTTTAGCTCTCAGAGGACTATACCTTGGTTTTGTTTGCTCATGTGGCTATGTAGTTTGCTTTCTGTAACTACCCCAACCACTGTAACTTCTCCACAACGCCGGTGCAGTACACCCAGGGAGAGGATAAGGCTTTCAGGGGGTGCCGCAATGTACTTGAGCCAGGGAAGCCCCTTTGCCTATAGTACGGACATACCTCAAGATTGTGTAAAATCAGGTAAAACACAATGTATATGGGATGGCAGAGTCTACTGGACAGGAATCATGGAAGGAACCGTAGGCCACCAAGCTCAGAAATGTCAGGGACACGGGCCGCCAGGCAGGCAGGTGTGCTGGGGTCCTGTACGGCCATTGAGTAACGTGAATCAGGAAGAACTTGAGGTAGCCAGGAAAGCAGCACTCAAGGAGGTGACCCAGAGATGAGACAATAGGAAATAACCTACAAGGGGGTTAACCTCACGAACTTCCAAAGGACCCTACAGAAATTGAGCCCAACCTTACAGGTCCAGGGCATACTACAAACCATCTACTCAGCATATCAGAATACAAGCAACTCCACAAAGGAATGCTGGGTTTGTCTCCCTTTTAGGGAGAAAGAACTCCTAGGAATTCCAGTTCCTAATACATGGAATCACTCCTGGCCTCTTGCCCCAATCAGACACTCACGCTGGCGCCAGTCACCACCGATGTTTTCTTGGATCCCAGAGGATCCAACATCACCTGCTTAGCACCCCAGGAGACCTCACCAGAAACGATCCTGATAGGGACTCTAAACCCGGGGCTCTGCACCCACAACCTCAGCATCCCCAACAATAGTAGTCTCTGTGCAGAGCCCGGCCTGTTCCTCCTATGTGGAAGGGAGGCCTACTGGTGCCTCCCTGCCAGCTGAACTGGGAGATGTGTAGAGATATTCCTACACATCAGCCTAAAGACCAGTCAGGAAATGTTAGCAGCACTCCATCCGAGGGAAATGCCAGGGCGGATCAAGAGAGCAGCTGGGATTGCTGTGCTGGCAGGACTGGGAATAGCTGCTGGTGTCGGCACAGGCATAGGAGGACTAGGGCTTTCGGCCTCTACATATTATAAACTATCCGAGAGGCTGAACACGGACATGGAGAAAGTGGCTGACTCTTTGACCACCATCCAGCAACAAGTCAACTCGCTCGCCGGGGTTACCCTACAGAATCAACGGGCTTTAGATATACTCACAGCTGAAAAAGGAGGAACGTGTACTCCTGGGTGAAGAATGCTGTTATTTTGTTAACCAGTCTGGGGTGGTAACGCAGAAGGTGAAAGAGCTGAGAGAGAGCATGCAGCAAAGCAGAAAGGAGATAGCTGGAATTGGGGACTAAACACCCAGGCTTGGGCCCGATGGCTCGTCCCACTGATCGGGCCCATTCTTATTCTTATAGGAGTAAGCCTCGGGCTTATAGGAGTAAGCCTCTATAGTTAGAACAATTATCCAGACCTTGGAGAACACTGTTACCAGGAGAGCTACTGCCAAGATTGTAGCCCTCCAGCAGGTCCTATCAGAGGCTCAAGGAATCCGAGGACCCGGAATACGGGGACATGTATCATGATGCAATAGTTGCAATGGCAACCAATAGCATCAGAGGGGGGAAATGATAAGGAATCTACCGCCATTTTAGATGAGCTTCCCATTTTGAATCTTTGCTTGCCCAACCGAACACGTCCTGCTTCTGTAACTCCGCCCGCTGTTTTTGCGCCACAGGAAAGTCCCGCCCTGCATACTGTAAAGCTGCACTGAGCTCGCAGTTGGGGGCCCAGAATTTGGAGCCTGCCTCCTCTGGGTCTGCATGCGTGAAATAAAGGTATCACTTCGCCTCCTGTGGTGTTCGATCTGAGTCTTTCCGTAACACTATGAATGGGGAGGTGCAGATATCTCTTCAACATAGTGTTTTTGTTTCCTTTGGATATACTCCCAGAAGTGGAATTACTGGATCATAAGGCATTTCTATTTTAATTTTTTGATGAACCTCCTTCCTCTTTTCTGTAGTGGCTGTACCATTTTACAATCCCTCCAGAAGTGCATGTGGAAGGATTCCCTTTTCTCCACATTCTCATCAACACTTGTCATTTCTTTTTTTTTTTTTTGGTAATAGGTATTCTAATAAGTATGAGGGAATAAAAAAATTTTTAAAATGGGGAGAATGGGGGACATCTTTAATAGTGTCAACAACAAAAAAATGTGTGGGGAGGAAACAAGAATGAGGTGATATTGTGGTTTTAATTTGCATTCTCTGATGATTAGTGATTTTGAGCACCTTTTCATGTACCTGGTGACCATTTATTTGCTTTCTTTGGAAAAAAATGTCTTTTCAGGTCTTTTGCCCATTTTTAAATTGAATTATTTGTTTTTTTGGTACTGTCAAAGTAAGAAACATTCAAACATGTAGGGAGTTTTTGAGAATTTATTTGAGCCAAACTGTTGACAATTGCTGGGA
The DNA here is from genome assembly GCF_054644295.1 of Miniopterus natalensis. Classification (NCBI taxonomy): domain Eukaryota; kingdom Metazoa; phylum Chordata; class Mammalia; order Chiroptera; family Miniopteridae; genus Miniopterus; species Miniopterus natalensis. Next base: position 4,520,974 of record NC_142085.1, on the reverse strand, counting down.
ATCAAAATCTCAATGCATTGAGAAAATGCTCCAGAGAATGACAGTTTTGCTCCCTTTTTTATACATTACAATCAAAAGAGAAGACATAAGTGGGTTACATGAAATCCACTGGTGATAGATTAGGGAGGCGGGAGAACGCAAAGTGTGGCAGGGGGCCTCTATGTACCAGGCAACAGGATGGAAGAAGCGGAAAACCAGCATGCATCTTCCTCCTCTCTCTTAAGTTTACACTTCTGTAAACTCCGAGATACAGTTTGGCCTTCTCACTAAACTTCAGCTGTTACCAGTTCCCTGCTTAAGCTAGACTTGGTTAAGTAGAAGACTCACCTTGGATTAAATTATGGAAATATGTTCTGCTCTTGTGTTTGCTGTGGCATTTTGTGTGTTCAAAGAACTTTGGATTCAGATGTCTGCTATTCTTTCAGTTTTGACCCCTTTGTAAACAAGGCTGCTAACTGCTTGCTTTTAATTTCTCCAAAGGAAATTTGTCTTGAGTCCCTCCCAGTCTCGCCTGTGTCCCGTTGCACACAGAGGAGCAGAGAAGGAATGCACTGCGCTCATGCTCTTCCATTCACACGTTCCTTAGGCACTGCTCCTCCCGCTGCTTCTGTGCGCCTGGCGGTGCTGGCGCGGATGCGCTCAGTCCTGCTTTGTGAACATTAGGATTTCTGCACCCCTGTGTAGCTTTACGTAAATAAGCAGGTTTATAAGAAAGTTCCTTAGAAGATTTGTTTTCATCTTTCTTTTTGCAGCACTTAACTGCTAACAAACAGCTGGTTGTCTTAGAAACCACTATAGGTTTTACTGTTTTACAACCTGACCATTAATGCAGACATCAGGCAAACTGCTGAACAGTTCTGAAGAAAATATTGAGTGGCTTCCTGATAGTAACAGTGGAGAGTTTTCAATGTGAATTAATAGGGAGATACTGGTGACCTTGGCCAGGGAGTGAGGTGATGAACAAGTTTTGAGTGTTTTACTTTGTAATGGATACCCAAGTAGCTAGCAGAGGGAAGAGACTAGAAGAAGGGGTATCAGAGAAAAATGGATTCTCAATGTGAAATGAAGGAATGCCTGAATTAGACTAATTAGAAACCCAAATTATGGATGAGAACTCCAGAGAAAAACACTAAGGGTGTGCTGAGCAGTAGCCAGAAGCCTGGTGTGGCTGTAACGGGCACCTGAATGTGCTCAGGGATATTGAAAGATGGTGGGCCAGTAGGCACCTCTGCCCTGCCTGCCTTCCCACCTTTCACTATGTAATGTAGACGTGGGGTTGCAGGAAGGCAGACAGGCAAGGACTCTGTCTAGTGGGAGAGCCCAGGGAGTGCAGAAGTGGAATAGGAGCAGAAAATACTGTAGCCTGGCTGGGTGTGGCTCAGTGGTTTAGCATTGACCTAGCATCCAGAAGATTGAGGTTCGATTTCCGGTCAGGGCACATGCCTGGGTTTCATGCTTGATCCTCAGTAGGGGGTGTGCAGGAGACAGCTGATCATGACTCTCATCATTGATGTTTCTTTCTGTTTCTCCTACTCCCTTCCTCTCTCAAATCAATAAAGGTATATTTTTAAAAAAAAGAAAAAGAAAATACTGTAGACGTCAAACCCTCAGAGCAATGTAGCTGTGCAGAGACATAGGGGTGCTCCACAGTGTAATGAGGGATGTGAGAGGTCTGAAGTCAGACCACTGGAAGTTCACATCTAATTATGGCACTTTAAAGAAATTACTTCTCTGAATTTCAGTATTTTTATCTGTAAACATTATGTAATAAGAGTGTCGTAAATGTGATTTTCTGTAAAGAAATGATTTAGTTAACGCTAGGTTTATAAATCATTTGATATTACTTTCTAAGATACTTCATGTTTTTGTATATTTCATTTAGACTAATTGCAGCATCCAAGATAAGTGATGATGAAATTACTGTTTAATTGTGTCTGCATTTCTTCTGGAAAAGAAGGCTTGAATGCAAACAAATTTAGAATGAAGAGCCCCAACAAGTAGTTTCACAAGATGGTTTCAGGCCCCAGGTGACATATTTAATGGATTTTAGAAGATCCCTCCCTTGGAAGTTTTTCTATATTGTTGCGTTGAGAATGCATCACTGTATTCTGTCAGAGGGTGGTGCATGTGAGTTTTGATGTTGCTGCCTGCCTTTGGCCAGCAGAACCATGGGCTCCCCTAGCACACCACTTGTGTGAAAAACCAGGAATTTTCTGGGGTAGACATTCTGATGTGCACTTGATCAAGCTTGGGTCTTCCACCCCCTGAGGGTGATTTGTTACAGTCTCTAACTGCACGCACATGGGGACGGGAAATGCCTGTCAAACTCAGAGAAGCCTGTTATGGGTTCTGTCTTCAAATCCGACGACTGGCATTTTTATTGGATCGGATTGCTTATGTTTGAGAAAGAAAAGGGGAGGAAGTGGGAGAGAGATTGCTGGTTATCTCTCAATATCTGTTCTCCTCCTCTTGACTAATAAAAGTATTTTTAGCTGAGCACATGGCTGGCTGAAATAAAAATTACCTTTTTAGCATCTCATGCAACCAGATGTGGCCATGTGATTGGCCAGTGAGATGTGAGCAGAAATGATGGGTGCAGCTTCTGGTCCATGCCCCCTTCCTCTTTCTCACTGTTTGCAATGCAGGTGTGTGGTAAGCCATCTTGGACCATGAGGATGCAAACTATTCCTTAGGTCAGTAATTCCCAAACTTTGCTGCACATTAGAATTAGCTAGGGAGCTTTTAAAAATCCCAATGCCCAGATTATACCCTGGGCCAATCAAAATAGGATCTAGGGGGAGGGGGATCCAGACAGCACTGTTTTTGAAAACCTCAAGTGATTTCAGTGTCTAGCAGTTCGGGACCACTGCCTTAGGGATTCCAGAGCTGGACACTGAAGGAATCTATGTTGCTGACAGCACACCAATCCAGGACTGCCTGCTAAGCCATGCCCCGCTGGGCTAGTTTCATTTTTTTGCAATGTATCCAGTTTTCCCAACACCATTTATTGATAAACTGTCTTTACCCCATTGTCTGTTCTGCTTTGTAATAGATTAATTGACTGTATAGGCCTGGGTTTATTTCTGTACTTCCTGTTCTATTGACCTGTGTGTCTGCTTTTATTCACAATTTACAAGATGCTCACAGAATGAAAACAGACAGCAAAAGTAAATTTTAGTTGCTTGAATGAATGTATATGTCTAGGAGTTTTGCCATCATACCTCCTCAGAGTTTAGGTCTTGTTTTTTGTTTTTCTTTTTAAAATTTTTTAAAAAACTGTTTGTTTTTAATTGATTTTTTTTTTTTTTTTTTTTTTAGAGAGAGAGATGTTTCTGTTGATTTTAGAGAGAGAGGAAGGGAAAAAGAGAATCAACCGGTTGCCTCCTGTACACGTCCTGGCTGGAGACTACCCCCCCAACCTAGCCATGTGCTTTGACTGAGAGTCAAACCTAAAACCTTCATGAAGCCAGGGCCCTTCCAGTGTTTTTGTGTGTTTTTTTAATCCTCACTGGAGGATATTTTTCCATTGATCTTTAGAGAGGGGTGGTGGGGAGAGGAAGAGAGACATCAGTGTGAGAGAGACACATGGACTGGTTGCTGAGGTCTGTGCCCTGGACTGGGAATTGAACCTGTGACCCCTCGGTCTGTGGGCCAACATTCTAACCACTGAGCTAAACAGGTCAGGGCCCTTCTAGTGTATTCTTTATATCATTCTTCATTTCTGACTAGCTATTTCTCATGGTTTCTATGTGCTTTTTCATGCTGCTGTAGTTCTGAGTTTCTTGAGCATCCTTTTAACCATTATTTTGAACTCAAAATATCTGCGTCTAATCATTTGCTTGCCTCCATTTCATTTAGCTGCTTTTCTGGAGATGCCTTCTGTTCTTTCACTTGGGATTTGTTTCTTTGTGTTTGTTTCTATGTATTACATAGAACTGCTATGACTCAGTTTTCATGGGGTGACCTTGTAGGTTTTCTGTGGGGCCCAGTGGTGCAGTCTCCTTGATCTCCTGAGCTAGGTGCTCTAGGAATGTCTCTTGTGTGGTTTGTGTGGGCCTTCCTAATGTAATTCGGTCTTGATTGTTGTTACCCCATTCATGGGTGGGATTGACTTTCAGGCTGGCTGACTTAGGCTCAACCGCACCATGGTGTGCAAGCTGCTTCGTAGGTGCAGTCTCGAGATGTCTTGTTGGGCTCAGTACCACAATTTTCCAGATCACCTGAACTCCATGCTCCAGGAGTGCCTTTTGTGGATTATGTGTATCACCTTTGTAGTTGAGGCTTGAGTGCTGTTGGCCCTTCTGTGGGTGGAGTTAATCTTTCAGGCTGGGTGACTATAAGGGTAAACCTTGATTACTGTGTATGAGATGCTGCGAAAGGGCTGTCCCCCCCAAGTCAGGGTTGCTCCCGGTAGGGTCTGGTGCCTGCTAGGATTCCCCTTTGAGTGTGCTGCTTGTGTGGCTAGTTGGGATGAGCTCTGGTGTGGTCTGAAGCCCGACCCTGGTTGTGTTGGCTCTGGGTCTACTGGGTGGGTTTCAGGTGCAGGTCACCTTCAGTCATTGTTCATGCCTGCGTGTTCTAGACCTGTGTGCGCATGGGAAGGGCCAGTTTGTTTAAAAGGATCAGCTTCCAGCTTAAAGCTGGTGACAAATCTGTGATTGGACTTACACTCTCTGCCACCTTCACCTGTCAGCTACTCTGCTGTCCCCTTGAGGTTGCATTCAATGAAGGAAAATTAGTTCCTGCTTCAGAGTCAAACCCCTCTGTCTTTGCCCGAGTCTCCAACTCTAGTTCCCCCTAGAGGGGCTCATGGAAGGTTCAGGTTGGGTACAGCCTGCTCTCCCCTCTGTAGGAACAAACTCAGCACCCTGGGCTCAGGGGGATAGATCAAAAGAGTCTCCCATTGAGGATGGTGCCAGCCAGCCTGCAGGAGGGGGCTAAGCACTTCCTCCTGGCCCCAGACAGTAGCCTCCGAGGGTCTCGCACTTAGGTCCTGCTCTGAGCTGCTCTCCCTTCCCCCATGGAACTGCACCTAGCGGGAGTATCTGAAACTTAGTAAGGCTGAGCCAAACAGTCTCCCATTAGGGGTGGTGCTTGCAACCTATAGGAGGGAGGGCAGGCACTTCCTCTCCTTCCCAGGGCAGTGTGGGCTGGAACTCACTGGGGAGCTCAGATCTGCCTCCCCACAATGCAGCCACTGAGCCCTGTACTTGCCCGTCTTGCTCCGAGACAGAGTCCAAAAAACCGAGCTCCGCATGGCTCCCTGGAGCCCTTGTGCTGCCAAACCAGGCAGGAGGGGGCCAAAGATCAGCTCTGCGTGACACTCCAATCTCTCTGTGTGGCTGGTCTCAGCAGTGTGGGGCTGAAGTTCCCAGCTCCACTCAGTCTCCTAACCCAGCAGGCCAGTTTGAAATGTTGCTCCCCTGCAACATCAAACCCATCAGTACAGGCTGAAAAGTCCCAATCCTGCACCATTCCCATGACACTGAACCCAGCAGGATGGGGCAGGGCAAACAGCTCAGTAGGTGGGGGGAGGGTGCCGCTTGTGTGCTGGAGGTGGGAGAGACGATTCCTCCCCACCAAACCACACAGTCTAATCCCTGACTGGCTCTCTGCCCAGAGCCTTTCCAGGGAAGAGAGAGCCCCTCATAGTAGACCCCTGTACAGGACCTGAGATGGAAACATGCTCCAGCAGTCGGATCCGGAGCAACAGGCTGGTACTCCAGCAGTGGGAGTGCTCCTTCCCTGGGAGGGTGCAGTCTGAGTCCCCCCACGACCCAATGCTGCGAGGGCTCCTCTCCCCACCTCTGTTGCTCTGGTCCGGGGGGTTTGAGGCCCCACACTCTGAGGTGAAAGGAGCTTTGCAGCTACAATAGCCCTCTGGTCTTTTAGCTGCCACACCTGCACGAGGGGGCACTCCCTTTCTGCGTCTCCACTCTTTTACCAGTCTCTAGGTGGCTTCTTCTGTATTCCTTGGTTATAATGTTTCAGATTGGCTACACTTCAATTGGTTTTTCATGTTGATTGCTCTGTAATTTAGCTGTAAATCCAGTTTGAAGCTGGGAGCTGCCCTGCAGCCATCTTGGAATCTCCTCAGCTGATGGTCTTATGGTAGCTTCACTGGAGGAGAATAACAGCCTTTTCTTCTGAAACTCGTGGACACAAGCGGCAATGTGGTAGTTGCAAGAGAGAAGGGAGTGGGGAAAAAGGGGGGGAAAAATAACAGCCTTTTCTTGCTGGTTTTAAGATTCTTTCTTTGTCTTTAACCTTTGTCGTTTTAATTATGATGTCTCCTTGCATAGGCCTCTTTGGGTTCATCTTGTTTGGGACTCTGAGCTTTTTGAGCCTATGTCTATTTTCTTTGCCAGGTTAGGGGACTTTTCAGTCATTATTTTTAATCATAGGTTCTCAGTGCCTGCTCTCTCTCTTCTTCTCTACCCCTATGATGTGAATGTTGTTATGCTTGATACTGTCCCAGAGATCCCGTAAGTTCTCCTCATGAAATTTTTTTCCTTTTCTTTTTTTTTTTTTTTTGCTGGTCTGACTGCTTTTTCCTTTTTTTGGTACCTCGTCTTTCAAATCTCTGACTCAGTCCTCCTCCTCATATAATGTGCTGTTGATTCCTTCTAGTGCACTTGGCATTTGTTATTATAGTCTATTTCTGACTGGTTCTTTGTTTTCTAGCTCCATTTTTATCTCTGTTGACTTTCTCACTGAGTTAATCTATTCTTCTCCTACGTTCACTGAGCATCCTTGTAACCAGTGTTTTGCAGTCTGCATCTGATAGATTGCTTGTTTCCATTTTGTTAAGTTCTTTTCTTGGAGTTTTGTTCTGTTCTTTAATTTGGGACGTGTTTCTTTGTGTCCTTATTTTGCCTGCCTCTTTGTGTTTGTTTCTGTGTATTAAGTAGAGCTGCTACATCTCCTGGTATTGGTACAGTGGCCTTATATAATAGGTGTTTTGTGGGACCCAGTGGCTCAGTCTCCATGATCACTTGAGCTGGGTGCTCCACGTGTGTTCCTTGTGTGGGTTGTGTGTGTCTTCCTCTTGTAGGTGAGCCTTGATTGCTGTCTTCACATCAGTGGGAGGGATTGATGCTCAGGCTGATTTGTTGTGAGGACTGGTGGTGACAACAGGGGAGAAGCACTTATGCGGGGGTTGACCCTACAGAGCAGGATTCACTTTAGTGGAGCTCTGGTGCCTGCCCAGTCTACCCTTTGGGTGTTACTTGTGGAAGTGTTTGGGTGGTGGTCTGGTGTTGTCTGAAGCTGTTCACTGGGTGTGTTGGCTCTGGAGCTTCTTGAGAGGGGCTCTGGTGCAGGCCAGAGTCACCTGCTGCCTTTGCCTGCCCAGTGCCACTTGGTATGAGCTACATAGGGATCTGCAGATGGTTGTTACTTGTGCTGCGCTTGGAGGTTCGTGGGAGAGGCTAAACTGTGAGCTGAGGCTGGGTATCGTAAGTGCCAGGCTTGGGGCTGCTTAGCAAGAGCTACAGGGCACACCAAGGCCAGATGCTGCTTGTTTGGGATTGTGAACCTTTGAGAAATTTTAGAAAAGTTTGCAGCATGAGTCAAGACATGCCATTTGTATGAGAAAGCCAATGGTAAAGTCTCTTGGATGGGCCCGCAAGTTGGGCGGGGTGGTGCGGGGTCTCAGGGAATCACCAGGGTAGGGTGATGGTGTTAACCAGGTTGATGGAGACTCAGATATAGCAGGAGGAGGGTTCAGCAAAGGAACAATGGCTTCTGCCAGCACTTCTGTCTGGGAGGAAGCTTCCCCTTCTGTCCTAGCCTCAAAGCCAGGCAATTCAGTTCTTCCCCATATGTCCTTGGAGCCTTTCGACCTGCTGCCCCAGTGCTGTAGCTCAGAGGGAGTGTGTCTGAGTAAGTCTGTGTGCTGGGCCTTTAAGAGAAACTGCCTGGGACTGCAGCAGCCTTTGTCTCACTCAACCTCAATTCCCACTGGCTTTTATAGCCAGAAGTTATGAGGACTTCTCTTCCTGGCACTGGAACCCTGGGTTGAGGGTTCTTATGTGGGGTTGGGACTCGTTGCTCCTTAAGGGAGACCTCTGCAGCCGAGATATCCCTCCAGGTTTTTAATGTGGGTGTCAGACCTACCAGTTCTATATCTCTGCTTCTCCTACCAGCCTCAACATGACTGCTTCTGTGTGTCCTTCATAATAGGGCTTCTGTTCAGCCAGTTCAGAGATTTCAGGCAGTTCTGAATGATGGTGGTTCTGTAGTTTAGTTGTAATTTTGATGTTTTTGTTGGAGGAGGCAAGCACAGCATTTACCTACTCTGCCATTATACTGTAGGAGCTCCAACCCTGAGAGCACCACACTGTTCTTTCCTAGTCCGAAAAAACTAGAGGGGAGCCAGAGGGGAGAGACATAGCCTTTATTACTTACTTAGGGGGCGACCCTGTGGTGGCTGGTTGGGGAGTTTCCACACATGGCCAGAGTAGGCTAGGGGCTTATCTAGCAGAGGGGAGAGGGAAAGGGAGGGAGCCATGCTGTGGAAGGCCTGTGTGCAGACCAAGGACAAACAGTCTGGTGAGAGTCTTGTTAGCTGTCAAAGATGTGGGAAACACTCAGGCCTGAGCTGCTCCTGCTCCTTGTGGCCGCTGGCCAGGTGGACACCATTCTACTGACTGGGAGGGGGAATCAGGCTATATCCTCGCTTGACCCTACAACCATGTTCACCAGAAACAGAGGACTCACTGAACATTACTTAGTACACTGTGACTTTAACATTTAAGTGTATTAGTAATTTAAATAACATTTCAGCTGGTCAGGTTTGGGAGTCAGGTGGGGTACATTAGAAATTATAGTAAAAGGGGCCTTAAGTGGTAGGACTCTGCTTCTAATGCATGGCTCTTGTCAGTGATGGGTAAGGGTTGTGTTTATTTTTCCTGATTCCATTGAGCTGAATGAACAAAGGTAGATACATTGAAATTGAATAGAAGAGAAATTCCCTTCACTTTATTTCTAAAGTCAGCTGAGGGGCCTGGATATTATTTGCCTTATAACCTGCCCCCAGCTGTTATTCGGTGCTTATGGGAGGATGGGGTTTACCATCATCCTCTGCGAGTTATTTCACACTTAAGGAGAGCAGGACGTTGGCCCCCTGAGAAGGTCCGTGTTCATTTTCTAGATCAGCACTGTTCATTAGAAATAGAATGCACACCACCTGTGTGATTTTAAAGTTTCCAGTAGCCATATTAATAAAGTACAAAGAAAAGGAGAAAAATAATTTTATAATACTTAATTAACCCAGTAAATCTGTTACCATTTCAATGTCCTCATGAAAAATTATTAATGAGATATTTTTACATTTTTTTCATATTAAGTCCTTGAAATCTGGTATTTGATAATCACCTCCTCAGTTGCTCTGGTCACACCTCTCATTTTCTTAAAAACAGTAATAGTAACTTCTTGTAGGGTTGTTGTGAGAATTAAATCTTGTTTAATTGTTGCAACTTCCTATATGTGAACATCTATTCCATGTTCATTGTATGCCATGAACTATACTAAGGGCTTTGTGTGCATTTAATCCTAACACATTGTACCTGAGGTGGGGATGGTTATCGCCTCAGTGTATAGGTGAAGCAAACTGATGACTAGAGAAAGTTAAGTGATTTTTTTGAAGAGCATAGAACTAGTAAGAGTAAACTGAGATTTGGACTCAGACAACCTGACTTCAAAGCTAGAGATTTTATCCACACTTCTAGAAAAAGAAATGACATACGGAGTCTGATTAGGGAATGCATGGTTTAGTTTGTGCATATAGCATTGATGATGTAGGGAATCAGTGTAGACTGTTTGATGTGTATTGTTAAGTACATATGTGTGTAATTAACAAGTACTAGGGGATGTACATAAGACTAGCTCCCAGTCCCTACTAGGAAGAGTGTGTGTGTGTGTGTGTGTGTGTGTGTGTACATGCTGGTGTGAAGGGAAGCTGATTAAAAATGTTAGGACCTTGCTTCTAGGCATCTTCTACTGAGAGTGAATGTCCAGGAGCAACTGCTGAGCAAAGGGTGGGGCAAAACTCAATTTAGGAGGCAAAGAGGAGGGACTGGGCTGAGGGAGAAAAACCAGGTACAGTGTTGTCATTGCAAAGCAGGTTTCTTTGGAGTTACCTCCTGTTGTTCAGCAGGACTCAGGTGAAAACCATATAATATACTGTGAGTTAAGAAACAGGCTTTTTGGGAACTTTTCAGTTTAGTTTCAGCAAGTAAACAGAAGGCACGAGTCCCATTCGTCCTATTATTCCATATCAGAGCAAATGGCACCTTACAGACTTGCAGGGTGGGGTACGTGGCAGTGGACGGTCCTGCCACATTTTTGCTCCCTTTTGGAAGGCAAGCAGGAGAGCAGCCTTTTTGATGAGACACAAACTTCTGAGGCACCAAGCATTCTGTGTTAGGGTGTCAGCTGTTTGCTGGATGTGGTAGGCAGGCTTTTCTAGTAGCTCCCAGGGACCCCCTCCACTGGTATTAACTCTTGTGAAATCCCCTTCCCTTGAGTTTGGGCTGTATCTCGTGACTTGCTTCTAACCAATAGAATATGGCACAGGTGAAAGGATATCACTTCCCTGAGGAGGTTATAAAAGTCTATCTTTTTCCTGGCTGGTGTGCTCAGTGGTTAGAGCGTCGCTCCCCCCCCCCCCCCCCCGAAGGGTCATGGGTTTGATTCTGGTCAGGGCATGTACTTGGGTTGTGGGTTTGCTCTCTGCCCCAATCAGGGCGCATGCAGGAGGCAACCAGTCGATGTGTCTCTCGCATAGATGTTTCTCCCCTCCCACGCCCACTCTGAAAAGCAACGGGAAAAGTATCCTCAGGTAAGGATAACAAAACAAAACAATCTCTTACTTTATCTTGGAAGAGACTCTCTCCTTCACTGTGTGTGGTCAAGCAGGCCACCACGTGGTAAAGAAGTGAGTGGTGTCTCCTGTCCAACAGCCTGTGAGGTCTGAGGCCCTCAGGCCAACAGTCCTCAAGGAACTGAATCCTGCCAACAGATACGTAGTAAGGTTGACAGTAGATCCTGCCCTAGTTGAGTTTTCAGATGTAGCTCCTGATTGCACACTTGTGTACGAGCCTGAGCAGACGACTCAACATGCTGTGCTTGGACTGCTGGCCCCAACCTATGAGGTGATGAATCTTTTGTTAGGCCTTTTGGTGTGAGTTATTTGTTATACAGTAATAGATAATATATCAGAGATGTTTGGGAATGCCAGCTTCCCAATAAGTGAGACCTCAGGGCCCAAGGCAAATCGTAGCCTCCTCTGCCAGGTATTAAAAACACCACTGGTCCCATTCACTGGAAGGGGACTTTTTGCAGCCCCACTCACTAGAAGAAGGAACCCCAGGTTCTAATTGTCTCATTATTCAGGCTGCCGAGATCGCTCCCAGTTCATTTTCACATTCTGCTCCTTGCATCACAAAGATAATAGAATAACCCTAGAGTGAGTTTGGACAGTGCGTACAGACCCCTTGGGCAGGGATGTGTTTTACTAGACAATGGAGACATCACTGTGATTAGAGTTCTTAGAAGACTAAATGAACTTAGAGAATCAGTGAAAGAATGTATCAGTGTCTTAACTAAGAACCATTTTTGTGCTCACAGGAGGAGGAAATAGGAAGCTGTGGGTAAACTTGCAGAAGTTAAGGCTGGCTTCTCACTAAATAAATTTCAAGAGGAAAAGCAAAGCAAAGCAAAGCAAGGGAACCAATAACTTAAAAGATGTTTAAGGGACATAACAACCAAAAGCAGAGTGCATCTCTTTGAATCCTGGCTTAAACACCTGAATTGTTATGAAAAATATATACGATTCTCAGGGAAATGTGAACATGCACTGGAAATTTGATATTAAAATTATTTTTAGAAATGATACTGTAATTATCAAAATTATAAAATTATCTTTTAGGGATACCTTAAAAACTCTCCCTGGTGAAATGATATACCTGTAATTATCTTTGAAATACTCAGTATATATTGGGAGTGGGGATATACTAGGTGGGGATGCAGGTGATGCAGGGTTAGCTATGAGACATGATGGTTCATTATAACTTCTCAACTTGTGTACATATTTGAAATTTCCATAATAAAAATTTTTTTAAAAGAAAAAAATGGAAGCATAATATCCTTGAAAATTGCACACCTACTCCCTGGGCAAGGATTATGAGGAAATGTCTGAGGGCACCATTACTGAGTGGGATAGAGGTTTACTGAGATTAGGGCCTCCTCTGCTGGTGCCCACTTGGTTGGACACACTTTCACTTCCCTGGGACCTGATGACATTTTCACATCTGTGTGCTGAGAAGAACGTTCTTCCTGGAGGGAGGTCCCGTCATATGGAGAAGTGGTAAATAGACAAGAAGAGCAGAACCTACCATCTAAGATCCACCTGAGAACATCTGAGAAAGTAAGTCGGGAACTAAATGTCAGCATGGTCTGTCTCTAGCCATGCCTTCTTGATTAGTGCTCAGGACTCTTCTGTGTCTGCAGCCTTCTCTGCCTTTATGGGGATTACATTCTAGTAATTCTAGGAGTTTTTTTCTAGACAATAGCAGGAGGTAATAGACACATGAAACCTCACGATGAGTAGAGGGAGTTGTATGCAGATACATTTTTTTCTTCTCTCTCTGCCCCTCAAAAAGCCCATAGGCATCAACAAAATCTTCTTTTGGAGCTGATTGTGACAATGTGCCATAGTTGAGACCACATTAGGATGTGGTTTCTTCTGATTTAAAATTCCCCCTGAAAATCTCTTACAAGCAAAGAACCTCAAGTGTAGATAGAACAGATTCTGTTGTAACTGTAACTAATATGAACTTCCCCTAAAAACCTAAGATTTAACTATATTCACAGCTTATTTTTCTAGTGATTCATTCTAATACTTCTGAGGTTTCATAGCACCCCACAGCCAAAGGGTACACTCAGGGCCACCTTCAGTTCTAAGAGGAGAGGAAAACCTGTCTTCTCCTGTTGGTGTTGCTGTTGAAGGCTGGCCCCACAGAATGGATGAAGATGGTTTTTCATTGCTCTGCTTATCTAGACAGGCCTCACTGATCTCCATTCCCATCCAGGCCACTGTAATTCTCTAAGGGAGGGGTAATTGCTAAAGTTGGTGATGGGATCATTTCTCTATCTTCAATTTTTCCATATACTTGAAATTTTAAATGAAAGTAATATTATATACAGGTTTACACCACTACCCAAAAGTGAGTGTTTCTATGAAACCTCTGTAAGCTGAAATGGTGTGAAGAGTACCCCTACTTCCTCAGAGGTCATCTATACCACTTCACTTTTGTGAAAGGCTTATATTTATACCTGTTTTTGCTAACCTAAGGAAATATGAAGAGGATTTTTGCCTTTATGAAAAAACCATATTAATGTAGGTAAAATGGAGAAACTTTCAGGAAATGGAGGATACCTGTAATAGAAAATTAACCAAAAATAAGAACTATCTAACAGTAGAATTATGGTGAAATAAATTACAATACATGCATAAAAAACACTCTAGCCCAGCTGGTGTGGCTCAACAGTTGAGCATCGACCTGTGATCCAGGAGATCATGGTTCAATTCCCGGTCAGGGCACATGCCTGGGTTGCCGGCTTAATCCCCAGTAAGTGGCATGCAGGAGGCAGCCGATCATTGACTCTCTCATCATTGATGTTTCTCTCTCTCCCCCTCCCTATCCCTTCTTCTCTTTGAAATCAATAAAGATATATTTAAAAAAACACAATGAAACATTCTAGCATTTGGGGCATGTTAAAGTGTCAGAAAGTACTCAAAGGATGAGGACATGTCAAGGACACAGGAGCCAGCCTGAAAGCATCCAGTGGACAAAGGTGGAACATGGATGGTTCATTTACTCCTCTCATATAAATGTATATGATAGGTATGTAAGTATATATAAATAAATCATATATGTTTATAATTACACATTTGTGCTAAGTACTTGTGATGGTTAATTTTATGTGTCAGTTTGGCTAGGCTGTGTACTTAGTATTTGGTCAAACAGCAGTCTAGACGTCACTGTGAAGTTTTTAGTTGAGATTAACATTTAAATCAGCAGACTGTGTAAAACAGACCGCCCTAGATGATAACATAGGTAGGCCTTATCCAATCAGTTGAAGGTCTTAGGAGGATACTGAAGTCCCTGAAAAAGAGGGAATTCTGCCTCTAGACTGCCTTTGGATACACACTGCAGCTTCAGCTCCTCCCTGGGTCTCCAGTTCACAGGTCTGCCCTGCAAATTTTGAACTTGCTAGCACTCCACAATTCCAGAAGCTAATTCATTAAAGTAAATCCTTACCCCTCCCCCCCATCTTACCAGTTCTGTTTCTTGGAGTATCCTAATACAATACTATTACAGGCACTAACAAAGATGTTTTCATGGAATTTACCGATGTAGAGGTGAACATGGAATGACAATGCTCATTGGCCACAGTGGCACCTCACCTTGGATGAAGGGTGGGGAATAAGTAGTCCCTGGGGAAGTAACATTTTAGCAGAAACTAGTAAAGGCAAGACCACGCATTGTGGCAAGTAGATAAAGTAGAGTATGCCAGATGAGGGAAGAATAAGGGACCAAAAAACTCTGGGATGGAAAGGACGTGTTTGAGGAACAGAAAAGTGACAGGGTGACTGGGATAAGGAGAGCTACAGGCTGTCCCTCTGCTACTTTCACCATCTCCTACACACATACCACATGGAATCACCAGGTGCTTTTAGAAGCCCTGAGGTATAGAATATTAGTGCTGGGAGGTTCTGGGCCTTCTGATATAACAGCTTTGTTATAGACATGAAGTCCACAGAAGGAAGTGACTTCCCAGGGAGACAGGGCGTGGTACTTCCTGAGGTCACTGCATTTTCCACAGTGACACCAAAGGTAATCTGGGAGAAGGGTACATTAGTGGGGAGAGTGAGCGAATGGTCAGGTTGAGATGCTATAACATTCTAGTTGGGGACCTGGAGGAGGGTCCTATTTACAGGCAACTTGTATCTCAATGCAAGACAGAGTATTTCTTAAAAAAAAAAAAAAAAAAATAGGAGTCATATCAGAGCACTGGTGGCATGAGAGAGACCCTTGGCCTCTCCCCCTGAAATTTCAACAAGTTAACCAACTATAATTCAACAAAGGATTCCCTACTTGGTACAGAGGCATGCCTGAAAGACCTGCACATTAAAACATTTAAAGGTGGGCAACTGAGAGTAAAGGGAAACGAGAAGGGAGTAAAGGTCGTACGGCCCTCAGACACAGCCCTGAAGCCGGGAGCTTGTGGCAAGGCCAGGAAGCCAGTGGTAGCAGGCACTTCCTTCAGCTGGAAGGAACAAAGAGCTCCTGGGGGAAATCCAGCAGGACAGGCAGAATGAACAGTGACTGAACCAGCAGATACCTGACAGAGCATGGAGTTCTGCCACATAGTTGTCCATGGCCGGGCGGGGGTGTTTCTGACAAGCAGAACTACAGAGTCCTGCCACCACTTGGACTCCCAAAACTTGCTTTCTGTTGCCCTTGGTATTGGGTCAAGGAACATTTTATCTGTAAACCAAGAGCTATTGCAGTGGAACTGCTGTTTCTGTAACTGATCCTTGGGTTTGGTGCCAGAGGCTGGGCCCCATGGAGGTCTGGGGTCACGATTACATAGGGCAAAACCGCACCCCCAAGCAGCACAGCTGTACTGTCTTACGGAAGCTGTAGAGGCCAAGTCTGGGAGATACCAGAGATAAAAAAAATCTTGAGATTCAGTGCCAACTACTGAAAAATAGTAGAAAGACCTCTTCAGAGAACACTATAGAACACTATAGAAGAGGTATTTATGCTTAGAAAAGGGAGAGTAGCAAATACCATGAACAACCACAGTAACGAGGATGATCAGAAAGAAAATGAAAAATCCGCAGAAGCAAGCTGGAACACATGGAAATATGTGATATAAATGACAAGAGATTTCAAGATTGCAGTTCTGAAAAAACTTAACAAGATGTGAGAAAATACAGACAGGCAATTCAGTGCACTCAGAAAACAAATCAATGAACAGAACAAGTACTTTACCAAAGAGATTGAAACTTTGAAAAAGAACCAATCTGAAATCCTGGAAATGAAACATGCAATTAAAGAGATTAGGAATGAGCTACCGAGCATAGAAAACAGAGCCAACCAGATGGATGAAAGAATTAGTGATATCGAAGACAGTAATCTAGAAATGACATGGGGAGGAAGAGAGACTTCAGCATAAAAAACTAAAGAGTTCTACAAGAATATCTGACTCCAACAGAAAGAGCAATACGAGAATAATAGGCATTCCAGAAGAAGGAGAGAGAGAAGGGAACAGAGTGTTTATTCAAATAGTGGATGAGAACTTCCCAGACCTATGGAAATAACTCTTTCCTTGGGTCCAAGAAGCAAACAAAACACCTAATTACATCCAAAGAGGCCCTCTCCAAGGCACATTGTATTAAAACTCTCAAAAGTTATTGACAAAAAAATTCTCAAAGCATCCAGGGAGAAGAAAGAAGTGACCTACAAAGGAAAACCCATCAGAATTTCATCTGACTTCTCAGCAGAAACCCTACAAGCCAGAAGAGAGTGGAACCAAATATTCAAACGTCGAAAGAGAGAAATTACCAGCCACGAATAATATATCCAGCAAAATTATCCTTTAAATATGAACATGAAATAAAGACATTCTCAGACATGCAGAAGCTGACAAATTTTATCACCAGAAAACCTCCATTGCAGGAAATACTCAAGGGAGTTATTTTACCTGAAACAAAGAACATAAGGTCACAACACTGTAAGATTATCAAAAATCTGAGAGCATAAACAAGGATAATTTGTGACAACAAAATCTATAAGAGGGGAGGGATTAAAGTGTGAACTTGCAGAGGAGGATGAGCATGAGATGAACTCAAAAGAAAAAAATTTTATATGAAACTTTATTTTTCATAAACCGAATGGTAACCACACACAAAACCCCCCAAACCAGGACATATAGCTTTAAAAAAATAAGAGGACACAGAGGAGAGAAAGTATGAAACACCACCAAACAAAAACAACAGAAGTACAAAGGCAAAGAACCAATGGAACCCGGCCGGGCGTGCCTCAGCGGTTGAGCATCAACCTAGGATCCAGGCGATCGGGGTTCAATTCCCAGTCAGGGCACATGCCCGGTTGCGGGCTTGATCAATGACTCATCATTGATGTTTCTATCTCTCTCTCTCCCCCTCTCCTTTCCTCTCTCTGAAATCAAAGATATATTAAAAAAAAAACAAAAACAAAAACCGATGGAGGCACAGAGCTACTAGAAAACAAAGATAAAATGGCTATAGGAAATCTTCATAATAATTACCCTAAGTGAAAACGGTCTGAATTCACCAATAAAAAGGCACAGAATAGCAAAGTGGATCAAAAAACAAAACCCAACCATAGGCTGCTTACAAGAGACACAGCTAAGCTGCAAAGACAAAGGTAGATTCAAAGTAAAAGTGTGGGAAATGATTCTCTAAATATCCACCAAAAAGCAGGTGTAGCCTTACTTATGACAAAATAGGTTTCAAGACGACAAAGATAACAGACAAAGGTGGACACTTTATAAATAAAGGGGACACTATATCAAGAAAACACACTTCTTAATATGTATGCATCCAACCAGGGAGCACCGAAATATATAACGCAACTACTCTCAGAACTAAAGGGAGAAACAGGTCAAAACACAATCATAGTTGGGGATCTTAATACTCCATTGACAGCTCTAGGCAAATCAAACAGAAAAATCAATAAAGAAATATGGGCTTTAGATGAAATGCTAGACCAAATGGACATAATATTTACAGAGCCTTTCACCCCAGAATATCAGCTTATGCACTCTTCTCCATTGCACATGGAACATTCTCCAGGAGAGACCATATGTTGGGTCACAGAACTAGCATCAACAAATTCAAGAAGATTGAAATTATATCAAGCATATTCTCTGACCACAATGCCTTGAAGTTAGAAATCAGCTGCAAAAAGGAAATAAGGAAACCCACAAACACATGGGGATTAACTGACATACCACTAAAAAATGACTGGGTCAAAGAGGAAATAAAAATGAGATAAAAAGACATACAAAGGCAAATGAGAATGACAATACAACATATTAAAACTTATGGGATGCAGCAAAAGCAGTAATAAGAGGGAAGTTTATATCATTACAGGCCTATCTCAAGAAACAATAGAAATCCCAAGCAAACCTAACATCACATCCTAAAGAACTAGGAAAAAAAAACCCCACAAGAATAAAAGCAACCCAAAGTGAGTAGAAGAAAGGAAATCATAAAATTTAGAGCAGAACTGAAATAGAGACAACACTATACAAAAAATAAATAAAAACAAAGCTGCCCAGCCAAGTGTGACTCAGTGGTTGAGCATTGACCTAGGATCCGGGAGATTGTGGTGCGATTCCCAGTCAAGGCACATGCCTGGGTTGCAGGCTCGGTTCCCAGTATGGGGCATGCAGAAGGCAGCCGATTGACGACTCTCTCATCATTGATGTTTCAACTCTCTCCTCCTTCCTCTCTGAAATCAATAAAGATATATTTAAAAACAAAAACAAAAAACAAGGAGCAGTTTCTTTGAAAAAATTAATAAAGTTGCCAAACCCCTAGCTAGACTCAATAAGAAAAGAAGGGAAAAGACCAATACAAATAAAATAAGAAATCAGAAAAGTCACCGCAGATATCACAGATATACAAAGGATCATACTATGAAAGACTATATGCCACCAAATTCAGTAACCTAGAAGAAATGGATAAGTTCCTAGAAATATAGAACCTTCCTAGACTAAATCATGAAGAATTGGAAAATCTAAATAGATCAGCAGCAAGGAGTTTGAAAAGGCCATTAAAAACCTCCCCAACAATAAAAAGTCCAGGACTAGGTGGCTTCACCAGTGAATTCTACAAGACGTTCAAAGAAAATTTAAAACCTATCCTTCTCAAACACTTCCAAAAAAATAGAAAAAGAGCCAATACTTCCTAACATTCTCTGAGGCCAATATAACCCTGATACCAAAACTCTCAAGGATAACACAGAAAAAGAAAACTATCAGACCAATATCTCTGATGAAAATACATGAAAAAATCATAAACAAAATACTAGCAAATCAAATGCAGCAGTACATAAAAAAATAATACATCACGATCAAGTGGGGTTCATTCCAGGGGCACAAGGATGGTTCAACATACCTGAATCAATCAGTGTAATAAACCACATTAACGAAAGGATAACAATCATATGATCTTATCAATAGATGCAGAAAAAGCACTTGAAAAGATACAACATCCACTTACGATTAAAAGAATAAAATAGGAATAGAAGGAAATAATAAAGGCCATATATAATAAACCCTCAGCCAATGTCATACTCAATGGTGAGAAACTGAAAGCTTTTCCTCTTAAGATCAGGAATAAGACAGGGATATTCATTCTCACCACTCTTATTCAACATAGTGCTGGAAGTCCTAGCCAGAGCAATAAGGCAATAGAAAGAGATAAAAGGCATCCAGATAGGGAAGGAAGAAGTAAAACTCACTTTTTGCTGATGACATGATACTGTATATAGAAAATCATAAAGACCACCAAAAAACTATTAGAATCAATAAATACAGTAAAGTTCCAGGATACAAAATCAATGTACAAAAATCCATTGCCTTCCTGTATACTAACAACAAAACTTCAGAAAAAGAAATGAAAAAAACCAAACAAACCCACAATCCTTTTTGCAATTGCAACCAAAAGAATAAAATACCCAGGAATAAACTTAGCAAAGAAAGTGAAAGACCTATATAGTGAAAATTACAAAACATTATTAAAAGAGATTGAAAATTACACAACAAAATGGAAAAATTTCCTGTGTTCATGGATTGGAAGAATCAACATAGTTAAAATGGCCATATTACCCAAAGCAATATACAGATTTAACTCAATCCCCATCAAAACACCGTCATTTTTTAAAGAAATAGAACAAAAATATCATCAGATTTGTATGGAACCACAAAAGACCTGGAATAGCCAAAGCAACCCTGAGAAAAAAGAACAAAGCTGGAAGTATCATGCTACCTGACTTCAAATTATACTACAGAACTACTATAATAAAAACAGCATGGTATTGGCACAGAAGCAGACACACAAGTTCAGTGGAACAGACTAGAGAGCCCAGACATAAAACCACATGTATATGGGCAGACAATTTTTGACCAAGGAGCCAGAAACACACAATGGAGTAAAGATAGTCTCTTCAATAAATGATGCTGAGAAAACTGGAAAGCCACATCCAAATGAATAAGACTGGATTACAGTTTGTCCTCCATGTAGAAATATTAACTCAAAATGGATCAAAGACCTAAATGTGAGACCCGAAACAATAAGTTACATAGAAGAAAACATAGGTACCAACTTATGGAACTTTTTTGTAGAGAACATTTTATGAACTTGACCCCAAAGGCAAGGGAAGTAAAGGCAAAAATAAATGAATGGGACTATATCAAACTAAAATGCTTCTGCTCAGCAAAAGAAACTGACAACAAAACAAACAGGCAGACAACCGGATGGGAGATGATATTTGCAAACAGCAGCTCTGACAAAGGTTTAATTTCCAAAATCCATAAAGAACTCATAAAACTCAACACCAAACAACCCAATCAAACAGTGGGCAGAGGACCTGAGCAAACACCTCTCCCCAGAAGACATACGAAAGCCAATAGATACATGAAAAGTTGTTCAACCTCACTAGCAATTAGGGAAATACAAATCAAAACCCTAATGAGATACCACCTCATACCTGTTAGAGTGGCTGTTATGAACAAGGCTAGTAATAAGTGTTGGAGAGGTTGTGGAGAAAAGGGAACCCTCATTCACTGCTGGTGGGAATGTAGACTGGTGCGGCCACTATGGAAAGCAGTCTGGCAATTCCTCAAAAAATTAAGAATAGAGCTACCATATGACCCAGCCATCCCTCTCCTGGGTATATACCCAAAAAACTCAAAAACATGTATTTGTAAAGTTATCTGCACCCCTGTGTTCACTGCAGCATTAGTCACAGTGGCCAAGACATGGAAACAACCAGTCCCCTGTGATAGAGGACTGGATAGAGAAGATGTGGCACATGTACACAGTGGATACTACTCAGCCATGAGAGAGGGTGAAACTGCCATTTGCAGCAATTTGGGTGGACCTTGAGAATATTATGCTGAGTGAAATAGGTCAGCCAGAAAAAGCTAAGAGCCATATGATGTCACTCATATGTGGGATATAAAAGTGAAACTCATGGACACAAACAGCAGTGTGGTGGTTGCCAGAGGGAAGGGGGTGGGAGGTGAAGGGGGTCTTAAATATGGTGATGGGAGACGATATGACTTTGGGTGGTGGGCACACAGAGCAATGTACAGATCTTTAACATAAAAACCCACACCTGAAACCTCTATGTTCATATTAACCCTTGTCATTCTAATTTATTTAGAAGTTAAATTTAATTTTAAAAAATTTCTAAAACTCCACTTACCCAGATCCCCTCACTTCTTCAAGCCCATCTCAGGACAGCCTCCTCGTGGAACTTTTCTCATTGAGGTATTGTATTAACATCTTTTGTTTGTGTATTTCTCAGAGTTTTCCCAAAGCGTACTCTATGGAATTTGAATTCAATTGTGCATTTGTCCTATTGTATGTGTCCTGACTCTCATCTCTCCCTCCCTCCTTCCCTCCCTCTCTCTCTCTCTCTCTCTCACACACACACACACACACACACACACACACACACACACACACACATTCACACTCCCGATCCATTGCGAGCTGGGTCATCAATAAATACTGGAGCTTGCTCTGCTCTACTGTCTCTAGTTCCTAACTCAGGACCACATTCTACACCTTTTTACTTGGCTGTCTCTGAGCCAGCTCCAGGAGTCTCTGCATTTACTGCCTTTGGCTTCATGGACAACCAACGTTTCATCTGCTACAACAGTGAGGAGATGAAGGCAAAGTTCAGTGGTTGATGGAGGAGCCAAGTGACTTTGATGATGAGACCAACATCTTCACAAGTCAGATGACGATTTTCCACTTAAATTTGATGACTAAGCAGTGATACTATAACCAAATCATGGAGCATGGTCTGAACAAAGAGCCCCCACAAAGGCAAGCAGGTAGGTGTTGGGAGAAAGTAGGGGAAGCTGTGCTCACCGCCTCACCCCAATCCCCAGAGTGGGAGGCCACCACAAATAGCATTGTTTCAGGTTGGGCAGGTGAGTGGTACACATTATGAGTTGAGAGGGAAGTCTGACCCAGTGTGTTCACAAGGGCACAGAGTCTGTGGGCCATAAGTGGAGTTTTAGAAATTTTTTAAAATTAAATTTAACTTCTAAATAAATTAGAATGACAAGGGTTAATATGAACATAGAGGTTTCAGGTGTGGGTTTTTATGTTAAAGATCTGTACATTGCTCTGTGTGCCCACCACCCAAAGTCATATCGTCTCCCATCACCATATTTAAGACCCCCTTCACCTCCCACCCCCTTCCCTCTGGCAACCACCACACTGCTGTTTGTGTCCATGAGTTTCACTTCTATATCCCACATATAAAAATTTTTATATCCCAATTAAAAATTTTAATTTAGCAGTCTCATTGGACCATGGATATATGCTTAGCATATGTCTTTTGGGTGCTTGAGGTGGGGGACTGGAAAATTAAATCCTGGTGTTTTTCCTCAGGAGCTTACAATTAATATGGGAGGAACCATACTAAGAGAGCAGTTTATTTTGCTTGTGATGCAAACCCACAGGTGTCAAGGACTAGAACCTCCTTAAATGTCAAAAGAGAAGAGAAACAGTTTACTGAAGTTCATAGGCAAGTTACCCCAGCACTCAAGAGTTGCATAAATGAGGTGGAAATTTATATAGAATTTGAAGGGTTTGGAACAAAATGGCAGTGTAGGTAAACATGGTACCCACTGCCTCCCACAACCACATCAACATTACAACTAAATGATGGTTCTGAACAACCATCATTCAGAACCTCCTGAAATCTAGCTGATCAGAAGTCCTACAACTAGGGAATTAAAGATGAAGCCACATCGAGACCAATAGGAGGGGTGGAGACACAGGGTGGAATTAGGCAGAATCATGGAACCAGGGACCCGAGGGCAGCATTTTAAAACCAGAAGGATATCTTGGCAGTGGAGGTTTCCTGCAGGAGTGAGGGGTCCTGACCACACATCAGGCCCCCAACCCAGTGTTCCAGTGCCAGGAAGAGAAGTCCCCACAACTTCGGGCTGTGAAAACCAGTGAGGATTGTGGCTGAGTGATGAGGAGGCCACTGGAGTCCCAGGCAGCTCCTCTTAAAGTGCCTGTACATGGACTTACTCTGACATACTGCCCCTGAGCTCCAGCGCTGGACAGCAGCTTGGAAGGAACCACGGACATTCAGGGAGGAACTAACTTGTCTGCAATTGGGGAGAGCTGAAGGGGCAGCTTTCCTCCCAGACACAAGAGCAGGCAGAGGCCATTGTTCCTTTGACAAGCCCTCCACCTACAGAGCCGGTAGGCAGGTGCCTTTTCTGAATCTCCAGCACCTGACAGCTTTCGCCACCCTCCCCCCCCCAAGTGATTCCCGAAGACCCCGCCCTTCCCTACTTGCAAGCTCATCCAAGCCATTTCCAGTGGCTTTTCTACGTGAGTGGCCTCTCTTGCCTCAGGCTTAGGACTTTACTAAAATCTCTCAAACAAGCAGCAGCTGGCTTCAGTGTGCCCCATATGTCTTGATAAGTGGCCCTAGGCCTGGCATTAGCAGCAGCCTGCATTGGGTTCATAGCTTGGCCTCTCCTGGTCACCTCCAAGCCCAACAAAAGTAGCAGCCATCTACAGATTGCTGTGTCGCTTATGGTGGGTCACCCTGGGCAGGGCACAGGCAGATGCTGACTTTGCACCTCCCAGGAGGCCCCAGAGACAGTGCACCTGGTGGTCAGCTTTGATCATGCTAGATTACAGCCCTACCACATCCACAAGTGACACACTTAAGGGGTGGACTCGGCAAACACCAAGGCCCCACTGAAGTAAATCCTGCTCCATAATAGCATCTCCTGCACAGCAGCTCTTTGGCTATAGTTGCAGCTGGTCCTCACAGCTGATTGGCTGGGGGAGTCCATTCCTCCCAGTGATGCCAACAGCAACCAAGGCTCAACTACAACAGGACAGTGCACACAGCCCACACAGGGGAGCACCTGGAAGGCCCAGCTCAGGTGACTGGGGAGACTGAGCCACTGGGCCCTACAGGACACCTACTACACAAAGCCACTCTACCAATTCCAGGAGACATAGCAGCTCTACCTAATACATAGAAACAAACACCAGGAAGCAGCCAAAATGCAGAGGCAAAGAAACATGTCACAAATGAAAGAACAGAATGAAATGGAACCAAGCAAACTACTAGATACAGAGTTCAAAACAATGTTTATAAGGATACTCAAAAAACTTAATGACATAAAAAAGAACCAGTCAGAATTGAAGGCTACAGTAACTGAAATGACGAATAATTTACAGGGAATCAACAGTAGAGTAGAGAACACCAAAAATCAAATCAGGGATTTGGAATATGAGGAAGCAAAAAACACCCACTCAGAACAGCAAACAGAAGAAAGAATCCAGAAATATGAAGATAGTGTAAGGAGTCTCTGGGACAACTTCAAGCAGGCCAACATTTGCATTATGGGGATCCCAGAAGGAGAGGAAAAAGCAAGAAGTTGAAAACCTATGTGGAAAAAATGACAGAAAACTTGCCCTACCTGCAGACAGAAATAGACTTACAAGTCCAGGAAGCACAGAGAGTACCAAACAAGAAGAACCCAAAGAGGCCCACACCAAGACACATCATCATTAAAATGCCAAAGGTTAAAGACAGAATGTTAGAAGCAGCAAGAGAAAAGCAGTTAAGTTACCTATAAAGGAGCTCCCATAAGACTGTTAGCTGATTTCTCAACAGAAACCTTGCAGGCCAGAAGGGAGTGGCAAGAAATACTCAAAATGATGAAAAGCAAGGACCTACAACCAAGATTACCCAGCAAAGCTATCACTTAGAAGTGAAGGTCAGATAAAGAGCTTCTCAGACAAGCAAAAACTAAAGGAGTTCACCACCACCAGACTAGTATTACATGAAATGTTGGTCTTCTTTAAGAAGCTAATGAACAAAAGAATCTGACAAACAAAATAGACCCAGAGACATTGAAGCATGCAACAGATGGTCAGATCTCAGAGGGAAGAGGGAAAGGGGTGGGGGGTGGGAAGAGATTAACCAAAGAACTTTTATGTATATATGCATAACCCATTGTCACAGACAAAAATGTGGTGAAGGCCTGAGGAGGGGGTTGGAGTTGGGTGGAGGGCGTCAATGGGGAAAATATGTGAGACCTGTAATATTTTCAACAATAAAGGTCAAACAAACAAACTGATGTGTTTGTATTTGAGTCAATGAAGAAAAAGGATGATCTAAGTAGTAGGGAGCAGCGTGTGGTGGGATTCAGCACAGTGAATTGAGGGAATAGATTGTAGTTTAATAATTTTTAGTAAATGTCTCCCATCTGGTTGGCACTATTGAAACAAATTTGTGAAGGGCCTTGAATGTCAAATCAAGGCGTAAATTAGAGAGAGGTATAATTAAAGCTGAGTAATGAAGCTGCTCAGCTTTGTTCAGTTGATCCATATAGAAGCATGAATCCAACAAAAGTACTAGATCGTTTTGTTACTGGTACCATCATAGCCCTTCTAAGGGCTCACAGCATAAGAAAAGAGATGATAGGCAATGAAGTTTAGTAGAATGTGTAAGTTTTTAGTAGAAATGTCCTTCCTAGAGAAATAGACTTGTGAGGTGACGCATATAAATGATGTTTAAAGCCTTGATGAAAGAGGAGGTCACCAAGGAAATGATTATAGAAGAGAAAGAGCATGTAATGAACAATGGACCTTGTTACTGAGCAATCTGATCAGACCACACACCAGAGATGGCTACACAGTTCTGGCTCTGCATCTGGAAGACATGTAGGCCACAGAGCCCCAAACTTCAGTGTGCACAGGAATCACAGGGACATCTCATCCAGATCCAGTCAGTCTGGAATAGGTCATGTTATTTTGAATTTATAACAAGCTTGGTATAGATAGTAGCAAGAACATAGAATTCCCACATGGCTGTCCATTAGCCTCACATGTAGGGCTTGTTAAATAATCAATTCCTGGGCTTCAGGCCAAACATTCTAAGATGGTGGTTCTGGGAAGAGCCTGAGCATTTTGTTACAAGCCCATAAACAGTCCTGGGGCTTAGCCAAATTAGGAATCATTGGTGTAAGTGATGAGGGCACCGAGATTGGGGAGAGATTCTTAAATCCACATTTGTGAAGGTTTTTATGGAGGAGAGGAAAAGGCAAGAGATACCTCGGAAGATACATGTTTCTTTACCATGAGGTATAGCCGGGTGGAAGAATTAGGTAGTGGGTATTGGCTCAGCATAAAATTTTAAATGCTTGTTTTCTATTACCTACATTGATTTCTCAACTCACTTCTTGTAAGCAAACAATGGAATTGAGATTTTCTAATATAAATATAAATATAAATAATATAAATATAAATAAATGCATATATTATTGGGGGCTCATTTTATTTCAGAGAATGCCATAGAACAGGATTGAAACGACAACAGCTAGGAACAAAATCCACAGTCCCATTCTAAATTGGGTTCCACACATGAACCACAGCCCCTGCTGCTGGGCACAGACACTATTGTCCATACCATTGACACTCCTGGTGTGGGACCTGGGAACCCTGGTGCTAGGACTGCTCTCACTGATGCTCTTGGAAACTGGATGTCTATTTCTACTCACACCACTTCTACCAAATAAATTCTGCACAGTCCCAGCTTCTTTGTGACACCACATCCTGAGTCAAAATCTGGCATGTGGTCATCTAACTGTTGGAAGCTCATGTCTATGTCCAATTGCAAGAATGTTTGGTAAATTAGTTTTCCTCCCTTAGGGAAGGAGGTGGTCCCTTTTCTCATCAAGACTCTAACATTACAACTGACCACAGAAGTACAAAGGAACATAAAAGACCACTATGCACAATTATATGCCAAATAAACCAAGTTAACTGGAAGAAATGGAATAAATTCCTAGAAACATACAACCTAACACGACTGAGTTATGAAGAAATAGAAAATCTGAGCAAACCAATAACAAGGAGATTGAATCAATAATCAAATCCTCCCAACAGAAAAGTCCAGACCAGATAGATTCACTGGTGAATTCTATGAAACATGTAAAAAATTAACAACCCTTTTCAAACTCTCAAAAAATTGAAGAGGCCGGAACACTCTTAAACTCATTTTATCAGGCCAGGATTACCCTGATAACAAAGCCAGAAAGAGACACTACTAGAACAGGCAATTAATAGACCAATATCTCTGATAAAGTGCTAATTTTTTAAACAACATATTGATAAACCAAATTCAACAGCACATTAAAAGGATCATACAGGTTGGAGGAAAAACAAGATGGTTGAGTAGGTAAACCTTGAACTCACCTTCTCCCATGAATATATAAATATTATAACTGAATTATAGAACAGCTGTCACTAAGAGCCACTCCAAGACTAGCTGAACAGAATTCTTGTAACTAAGGATACCAAGAAGAAGCTACATTGAGATGGGTAGGAGGGTTGGAGATGCAGACTGGGCAAGTCCCACACCCACAGTGTGGTAATTATGGGAGGGATATCTTGGCTATGGAGGTCACCTTGAGAAGTGAGGAGTCCCACCCCCACACTTGGCTCCCCATTCCAGGGCACCAGGACTAGGAAGAGGGGCCCACATAACATCTGGCTTTGAAAACCAGTAGGGATTGAATCAGAGAGATAAAGGGCTTTGGGAGACCTAGATGCTGCTCTTAAAGAGCTTGCACATAAATCCACTAACTAAGCTCTACAGGAGCTGCAGCTTGAGAAGTGCCAGGGAGCAGCTGGAAGGAATTAAGTGGACTAACTTCAGTGTGGGGGCTGGTGGGACAGGGATTGGGGTACTCTCTTAGGGGGTGAAAACACTGGTAGGTGCCGTTGCTCCTTTTTTTGAGCTCTCCTCCCATCCAGATGGCCCAGCCCAGACACGCATGAAATCTGTCACTCCATTAAACTAACATTGTTCACCCCACTGCAGGGTCTCCCTGAGACTCTGCGCCACCCAACCCACTTGCCTGGCATAAGCGGCAGCCAGTCTTGGCTTGCATCACAGCCTCTCCCAAGCACCCTCACACCTAGCACAAGTGGCGATTTACCACAGATCACATTGTGGATCCTAGCAAGAGGCCTGAAGCCTGACTTAAGTGGTGGCTGACCTCAGCCCATACCAGAGTATCTCCCAAGAGGATCCAGACACAACATACAGTGGCCAGCTTCAGACAGCACCAGAGACCCACCCAACCAGCTCCACAACTGACAGACCTCGTGGGCAGCCTTGGCTGGCACCAGAGCCCCATTAAATGACTCCTCCATGGGTCAGCCCCTGAACAACAGTTCATCTACTATATTTGCAACTGGCCCTCACAGCCAGTCATCCTAAGAGTCAGCCCCACCCACCAGGGTGCCTGCAGCAGTCGAGGCCCAACTACATCAAGAGGGCACATGAAACTCACACAGGCAACCCTCCTGGCTCAGGTGACAGGTAGGGAGTGCACCAGTGGGCCCCACACCTTCTCATAAGGCCACTCTTTAATGACAGGGAGATGCAGTGATAGTAGCTAAAATAGTGAGGCAAAGAAACCTGTTCCAAAAGAAGAACAGGACAAAACTCCAGGAAAAGAATTAAATGATATGGAGACAAGCAATCTCTCAGATAAAGAATTCAAAACACTGGTTGTAAGGATGCTCCTGAACTCAAGGAGAAGAATAGAGACACTCAATGAAGACTTCAACAGAGAGAGAGAAAACAAAAGAGAGCAATCAAAACTGAAAAATGCAGTAACTGAAAATGAAAAGTGTATTAGAGAAATCCACAGCAGATTAGATGAAGCAGAGGATCAAATCTGAATTTGAAGACAAGGTAGCAGAAAACAACAAAAACTGGAACAACAACAACAACAATTTTAAAAATAAGGATAGTTTAAGGGACCTCTGGGACAACATCAAGTGTACAAACATTTGCATCATACCAGCTCCCATGAAAACTATAAGCTCATTTTTCAACAGAAAGTTTGCCTGCTAGAGGGGATTGGCATGAAATATTCAAAGTGATGGAAAACCTACAACCAAGACTACTCTATCCAGCAAGGTTATCATTTAGCATTGAAGGAGAGATAAAGAGTGTCTCAGATAAGGAAAAGCAAAGGAATTTTATCACCACTAAACCAGCATTACAAAAGATGTTAAAGGGATTTAAGTAGAAAAGGAAAGGACAAAGCTAAAAATAAAATTTGGGAAAAGATATATTTCACGGACAAAGGCAAATAGTAAAAATATTGGATCAACCAATTATAAAGCTAATAGAAAGGTTAAAAGGCAAAAATAGTAAAATAATGTGTAAATACAATAATGAATTATGGGGTACACACTCACAAAAAAGGTAAAAAATGACAAAAACAAATGTAGGGAGGTAATGTAGTGATTTTAGAATGCATTTGAACTTATGTGACTATCAACTTAAAATAGACTTCTATAAACACAGGTTGGTATATATGTAGCACATGATAACCAAAACCCAAAAGCCTATATTAGGTAAACAAAAAATGAAGAAAAAAGAATCCAAACATAACACTGTAGATAGTCATCAACATACAGGAGAAGAGAGCAAGAGAAGAAAGGAACAGAGAACAACCACAAAACAATCAGATAGCAATTAATAAAATGGCACTAACTGCATACCTATTAATAATTACTTTAAATGCAAATGGACTAAGGGCTCTAATATAAAAACATAGGGTGGCTGTCTGGATGTTTTTTAAAAAGAGACCCATGTATATACTGCCTATAAGAGACACACTTTAGATCAAAAGACACACAGACTGAAAGTAAAGGTTTTGAAAAAGATATTCCATGCAAATGGAAATTTGAAAGAACTGGTGTAGCAATACTAATACCAGACAAAAAAGGCCTTAATACAAAGGCTGTTAGAACTAATCAGTGGATTCACTAAAGTTCAGGGTTACAAAAACAACATACAGAAAACAGTTAAATTTCTATACAGAAACAATGAAACATCTGAAAAAGAAATTTAAAAAATCTAACAATAGCATCAAAACCAATAAGATAATTAGAAATAAACTTAACCAAGGAGGTAAAAGTTCTGTTTACTGAAAACTATAAGACTTTGATGAAAGATAGTGAAGAAAACACATACAAAAAAGTGGGAGAATTTATACTTTAAAAACATCCACATTGCCCGGCTGGGCGTGGCTCAGCGGTTGGGATCCAGGCGATCGGGGTTCGATTCTCGGTCAGGGCACATGCCCGGGTTGTGGGCTCGATCAATGACTCTCTCATCATTGATGTTTCTATCTCTCTTTCTCCCTCTCCTTTCCTCTCCCTGAGATCAATAAAGACATATTAAAAAAAAAAAAAAGTCTTAAAAACGTCCACATTATTTAAAGCCATGTATAATCAATGGAATCTCTATCAAAATTCCAATGGCATTTTTTCACAAAAATGGAAAAAAATCCTAAAATTTCTATGGGACCACAAAAGAACTGAATACTCAAAGCACTTCTGATAAAGCACAAGGTGAGAGACATCACATTTTTCTAATTTCAAACTATACTGCAAGGCCATAGTGTTCAAAACAGTATGGTACCAGCCTAACAATAAACACATAGACCAGTGGAGCAGAATCCAGAGTCCAGAAATAAACCCTTGCTTATACGGTCAACTAATATTTGACAAGGGAGCCAAGAATATTCAATGGGGAAAGGATAGTCTTAAATAAATGGTATTGGGAAAAATTGGGTAAACACATGCATAAGAGTGATATTGATATCTTACACTGCTCACAGCAGTGAACCAAAGTGGGTTAAAGACCTGAAACCATAAAACTCCTGGAAGAAGAAAACATAGGCAATAAGCCACTTGACATCGATCTTGGTAGTGATTTCCTGGATATGACACCAAAAGCACAAATAACAAAAGCAAAAATAAGTGAGACGATACCAAATTAAAACCTGTGCAGCAAAAGAAACAGACAACAAAAGGAAAAAGCAATGTACAGAATGGGAGAAAATAATTGCAAATCTCTTATCCGATATGGGGTTAATATCTAAAATAAAGAACTAATATAAGTCAAAAGCAAAACAAAACAAAAAATGATTAAAAATGGGCAGAGGAACTGAATAGACATTTTTGCAAAGAAAACATACAAATGGCCAACAGAAACATGAAAAGGTACTCAGTATCCCTGATCATCTGGGAAATGCAAATCAAACCGCAAAGAGATATGACCTCACACATATTAGAATGGCGACCATAAAAAGACAAGCGATGAGAAGTGTAGGCGAGGGTGTGGAGAAAAGGAAACCCTCAGGCGCTGTTGGTGGGAACGTCAGCTGGCACAGGCACTATGGAAGACAGGACGGAGATCCCTCAGAAAAGTCAAGAGAACTACCACTTGACCCAGCAGTCCCACTCTGGGTATTTATCCAAAGCATATCTGCATCCCGATATTAATTGCAGCATGATTTACAATAGCCAAGATATGGAAACAACCTAAGAGTTCATCATCATATGAAGTATGGTTCAGCTATGAGGGGGAAAAAAGAAATCCTGTCATTTGTGAAAACTTGGATGAATCTGAGGGCATTATGGTGAGATAAGTCAGACAGAGAAAGTCAAATACTGTCTGGTATCACTTACATGCGGAATCTAAAATGCCAAATTCTGAGAAACAGTAAAGTAATAGTTACCCAGGGCTAGAGTTGGAGGGGAAATGGGGAGACATTGGTAAAGGGTACAAACTTTTAGGTATAAGATTAACAAGTTCTGAGGATCTAATGTACATCTTGGTGTTTATAGCTAATGCTACCTGAAATGTTCTTACTATGTAAAAGAAATGGGAAAGACATGTTACCTAATGCTGTGATGACAATTATTTTACAATATAGAAATGCTTCAAATGAACACAATGTACACTTTAAACTTACACAATGTTATATGTCAGTTATATCTCAATAAAGTTGTAGAAAGAGACTTTTTAGGGGTGAAACTCTTCTTACATGGGAAGAGTACAATGTTCTGGGAGTGGTGATTGGGGGTAAGGAATTGAAAAAGTGTAACAAATTTCGATGCTTGGAGCAGTGACCTGAGCCTGGAACTCGATCTGATGCACTGAGGCACTTGGATTTGGTTACATCCCTGAGTGACTAATAAAGGAAGTATTTCAACTTACTTCCTTAATAGTCTATAATGGGATCCAGCTTTTGTGTACTCCAGTTTATGCTCTCAGATAAGTGGAGTGGCATTGTGCATTAGTAAAATGATTACTCAAAACATCTCCCTGTCTTTGTCTCTTGGTAAGATTAAAAAAAAAAAAAAAGACTCAGATTTATAAGACTTGCATACACAGGATCCATGCATACACTGACATTTTATATTAATTTTTACGTTTCTTTTAATTTATTTATTTTTATTATTTTTAAAAAATATATCTTTATTGATTTCAGAGAGAGGAAAGGAGAGGGAGAGAGAGAGAGAGAGAGAGAGAGAGAGAGAGAGACATCAATGATGAGAGAGTCATAGATCGGCTGCCTCCTGAACGCCCCCGACTGAGGATCGAGCCCGCAACCCGGGCATGTGCCCTGACCGGGAATCGAACCCCAGTTGCCTGGATCTTAGGTCGACGCTCAACCGCTGAGCCACACCCAGCCAGGCTGTTTTTTTAAATGCACGTATTTCTGGGGAGAGTCTCCATAACATTTTTCAGTTCTTTTATGTGACCCTGCTTAAAGCTCTAAAAACCACCCTACTTTAGATACCATGCTATTCAAATTCTGGCCTATCAGTTGCTGACAACCAAGCCTTTTAGCGGACCTGAAGACATATAAGTGATCATCTTTTGCTTGGCTGTTATCAGTATGGGGCAAAATACGGTAGAAGTTTATAGCTTATGGTCACTTTCAGTTTCTGTGTGTATCTTATTGTGGGCTGATAACAAACATTCACACACCCACAGAGGGCACCAGGTGGCACTGGTGTAGGTGGACTTGTATTCCAGCATATACTGTGGTGCCAGGTAAATACCAATAACGAGTTAATGGGGATTGCATTTCAAGCAATATGGTGGCTAGGTTTCAAAGCTGCCTCTTCCATTATAAACAACTGAAGATAAGAGATAAAATATAAAAAGCATCCAGAAGTATAGTAAAATAATAAAAAGAATAATTTATGACAAAGTATAAATGTGAGCAATAATCCAGAGAGAAAAGCTGTTTTGCTCCTTGGGTGTTTTTCAAATCTGAAAAAATGTTAGCTTTGGTTTTTCTCTAATTCATGAGCTGTAATAGAAGGAAATAATGCCCAGAGTTTATTCATGGGGGAAGCATGGGAGACATCCCCTCCCTGAAAACCTGGGGAACCAAGGTTTCATCTCGGAGTAAGGATAAAACAAAACAAAATCCCCTTTACCCCTCAATACAAAAGAATTCTAAGAAAATTTGCCTTTGAGCCAGCAAAAAAGGGAGCAAACAACTGTTTTTGAGGATTTGCAGTCATAAATTAGCCCTCCTGTGATCTGCAGTACAGATTTGGTTTACTTTTTTGTGCTAAAATAACTTCAAACCATGACTTTACAATAATCTTGGATTTGTGACGATGCAAAAATTGGATGAAAGAAACAAAAATCTATAGAGAAACATACTTAACCTAGATATCAAAGAATTTACACAAATAATTGCACAAGAAAAAAAAAGCTCACAGCAAGAAATGTACAAGGACAAATGCAAAAAAGACTGAGAAGCAGTAGAAACAAAGGACAGTAAAAAGAGGCTCATAAACTCCAATATTGGACTTGTGAGACATAGAATATAACATAACCATATATATGTACAGTAGTCCCTCCTTATCTGTCGGGGATACATTTCAAGACCCCCAGTGGATGCAAGAAACCATGGATAGTAGCAAATCCCATATACTATATTCTTTTCTATACATACATACTTATGAGAAAGTTTAATTTATAAATTTGGCACAGTAAGAGATTAACAACAACAATAATAAAATAGAACAATTAGCATACTGTTATAAAAGTTATGTGAGTCACTTTCAAAATAAAGCACCTCTCATGCACTGTGACAATAACTTTTGCGTTTGAGGTGCAACACCAAAACTATCATAAATAAATTTTTTCCTTCACAATTTCATACATAGAATATTCATTCTTACTGTAGATCTCAGCAACCTCAAAATACATTTTTTTTTTATTTTTATCAAGCTGAGAACTACTACCGTTTTACTTAAAAGAAGTGCTTTATGGCTTCTCTTTAGCATAGTGTTGCCAGCATCCTGACTCTTGTGCTTTGGGGCCATCAGTAAGTATGGTCATGTGCAGCTTAATGATGGGAAATGTTCAGAAGAATCACCATCAGGTGATTTCATCATTGTGCAAACACCATAGGCTTACACAAGCCCAAATGGTATGGCCTACCACACAGACAGGTGTATGGGATAGCATATTACTTTCAGGCCACAAACCAGCACAGCATGTCACTGTACTGAATACTGTAACACAGTGGAATTTGTATATCTAAACATGTCTAAATATAAAAATATACAGTAAAAATATGGTCTAAAAGATAAAAATGGTACACCTGCATAGGGTATTTGCCATGAATGGAGCTTACTGAGCTAGAGTATAGTAAAGTATAGTAAATACATAAACCAGTAACATAGTCACATCATAATTTATTATTATCAAGTATTATTTACACTGATTATTATTTACGTGGTACTGTACATAATTGTATGTACTATACTTTTATGTGACTGGCAATGTAGTAGGTTTGTTTACACCAGTATCATCACAAACACGTAATCCACTGTGCTATGACATTACAATAGCTACAATGTCATTAGGCAATAGAAACTTTTCAGCTCCATTATAATCTTATGGAACAACTGGAGTCCATCATTGACCAAAAACATCAATAGATAACATTATAAGTCAACAGTATAAACCTAACAGACATTTATAGAACATTCAACATAACAGAATATACATTTTTCTCAAATGCACATGGGACATTCTTCATGATAGACTATATGCTAGGCCATAAAACAAACCTTAGTAAATTTAAAAGGCTAGAAATAATACAAAGTATGTTTTTTTCCACAGTGGAATAATATTAGAAATCACCAATAACTAAAAGAAATTTGAGAAACTCACAAATATGTGGAAATTAAACACACTTCTACATTACTAATGGGGCAAAGAAATATATAAAAAAAAATTAGAAAATACTGCAAGGGACATTACTAAAGCAATGCCTCTAGGGAAATTTATAGTTATAAATGTTTACATTTTAAAAGCAACGTATCAGCCTTAGCTGGTTTTGCTAGTGGTTAAAGCATTGGCCCATGGACTGAAG
Source organism: Miniopterus natalensis (assembly GCF_054644295.1). Taxonomy (NCBI): domain Eukaryota; kingdom Metazoa; phylum Chordata; class Mammalia; order Chiroptera; family Miniopteridae; genus Miniopterus; species Miniopterus natalensis. Next base: position 4,485,337 of record NC_142085.1, on the reverse strand, counting down.
GGTCCTGGGTTCAATTTTGATCAATGGCACATACCTGGTTGCAGACTTGATCCCAGACCCTGGTGTGGGTGTGTGCAGGAGTCAACCAATTGATTGGTCTCTCTCATATCGATGTTTCTCTCTGTCTCCCTTCCACTCTCTCTGAAAAGCAATGGAAAAAATATCCTGGGGGGGGAGGGGAGGAAGCAACATCTCAAATCAATTACCTAACCCTCACCTTAAGTCAAAGGAAAAAGAGGAGCTAACAAGCAAGCAGAAGGAAAAAATCATGTATTAGAGAGAAAATTAGTGAAATAGAGAAAAGAGAATAGAGAAGCAATATATAAAATCAACTAAATAAAACTGGTCTTTTGAAAGGTCGATAAAACTGATAACTCTTCAACTAGACTCACTAGAAAAAGAGAATGAACTTATTTCCTTGCCCAGGACTCATCACCCCTCGACAGAGAGAATCTCTTGGATCTGAAAGAAAACTTCACCCTTCTTCAGCAGGAAGCAGCTGCAGAAAAGACCCTGTGCCCCTTTTCCCTGAAAGGATTCAGAGCCAAGATCCATGGGGGGGAAAATAGTAGGAAATTAGATAGACAAGATTGGAGCAAGGACGATAGGCCAGATACAGAAGAAGGTGACCAAGGTGGAAAACCTCGGCTGCCTAGCAATGGGCAAGAGGGAGCAAAACAAAAGGAATAAAAAGAGGCATCTAGGCAGATGACAGTTTCCTTAGAAGCATATTGCAGGCATCAGCAGTTCCAGTTCTTGCTTGTACAAGAAACAGCCTTGACCACAACTTTGGATGAGGCAGATTGCCCAGCTGCAGGAATTTGGCTAGCACCAGCCAGGTCCAGTATGCTGACATTAACCATCCATGTCAGGACCAGCAAGGACACTGCCTGCATGTCCACAGCCCCTCCTGATCTCTGTTCTGCTTTCCCTCTCCTTCCCTATAAAACCCCTGCCTGCACTGAGATGCTGAGATGGGCTTTGGACAAGAATCCCCCATCTCCTCGAGATGCCAGCACTTGAATAAACCTCTTTCCTTTTTTCACCAGTACCTGTCTCATGAGTTTGGCTTTGGTGGTAGCAGGCAGTCCAACCTTGGTTTTGTTTACATGACGGGCTTTTGATTAACTAAACTGCACTATTTGTACCATCTCTCAATGGACAGCCTATTTTTGCCATCTCACTATACCCTAAAGGAGTGATGCCTTCAGGTTGTCCAAAGCCTAGTCAAGCCTGAGAATTATTATAGGAGACTGGATATTGTGAGATCACCCTACAAAGGTCTGGAAAACTGCCTGAATATGAGGAAGGAGCTGGAGCAGATGACACAGGAGCATATTGAAATCAGTGTACAGAAGAGGAGACTGAAGATTTTAATTGAAATTTGCACTGCTGAGTCTCAGCTTTTGATGAACTGACTAGTCTTGATCTAGATACAGGACTGGTTGCTTATTCTTGGTTTAAAGGTGTCTCATTCTTGGAGTAAAGAATGCTCCAATGCTTAAAAGGAAGTTAACTGACTTCACTAGGTATTGTGATGTTTAGGGGCAAAAAATTCACAAAATGTAATGCCTATCTTCTCTAGAAGTGTTTATTAAGGGAAAGTAGTTGCATTTTTGCCTCTTAGTAAGTTTCTCTATAAGAACTTTTGTGTAAGTAATTCAGTGAGAATTGCAGCATATTATTTGATTGTAAGAAAGCAGTGGCATCTGCCTGTAATGCTGTATTGAAGACTGAGGTGTCCTTGAGGCAAGGACAGATCTGTCTCCTGTTTGAGACCCCAGTGCCTCTCACACTATGAGCGTTTGTTGAATGCACAAACCAGTGGATACTTTGGTTGAAAGTGTTTGGAGGGTTTGCCCTTTGTGTGTGTGTCGGGGAGAGGCTATGGAGGACCTTAAAGGGTATACAGTGAATACATGTTTTAAAGGGGATTATTTTTATAGAAAGCACTTTTTATAATTGTCTAAATTTTGTGCTTTTCTCTGTTCACTATTGTTACAGTGCTGTTTTATTTCTGTTTCTAAACCAGGATTAGCTTTTTACAGTTACTGTGAAGATAGTTCTTTTGAAACTTGACATCTGCAGAAACTAGCTAGCTGTCTCTTGTTTAACTCTAGCGCTAAGGAGATACTACCGTACTGTCAATAGGTTTCTGCCAAGTGTAGGTACTTCTGTTTTTCTTTTTGTTTGTTTGTTTTAATATCTTTATTGATTTCAGAGAGAGGAAGGGAGAGGAAGAGAGAGAGACCGAAACATCAATGTTGAGAGAGTTGTCATTGATCAGCTGCCTCCTGCATGCCCCTGACTGGGGATCGAACCTGCAACCCAGGCATGTGCCCTCACCAGGAATCGAACCATGATATCCTGGATCCTAGGTGGATGCTCAACCGCTGAGCTATTCCCAGCCAGACTGTTTTTTTTCGTAAATCATGACATTTCTGTTTGGCTCAGGATTTTTCATCAGGTAGGATTTGCTGACACTTTGACCCTGGCTGCGGGAGAGGCCGGAGCTCTCTCAGCTCTGGGAAGTTAGTGCTCACACACAGTGGATTCAGAAACTGGCCTGGAATGTTTTATAGTTTTATAAGTGAACAAATATTCTTATAGGCTGGACTTAAATTCATTCAACATCAGGCTTCCTTTCTTGTAACAGTTAAAAAAAACCCAGTAGAGAAATTTTTGGAAAAGACAGAAAAGTTAAAAGGAAGAAGAAGATCCCTGTAGATACACTACTTAAACACAATCACTAACTTAACATTTTAAAATTTCAACTCTTTTTAGGGTAACTTTGGTTTGATTTGTTTTTACATAGTTGAGGTTATACTGTAATACAGTTTTGTATTCTTTCTCATTTAACTTTATAACTTAAATATCTTTTCATGACATCTTTATAAGCACTTCATAGACATTAGTACAATCTTTCTTTTGCAAATAATGTTGGGCTATTTCTTGGCATCTTCAGTTCCTGTGCTAATTGTTCCTCTGCTCCGCAGTGAGGAGCATGAAGCACACAACCCTCACACTGTACTTTAAGTTTCACCTGCTCTTGTTCCCCTCTGCCATTCAGCAAAATCGTTGGCTTTTTAAAAAGCATGTTGTAGTGCTCATTCAGTGATACACCTCTCAATACCTAATTTTTTGTGTGTTGAATTGTTGGATAGGGAGGAGGATATGCTGGTCCAGAAGGTAGTGGGATAAAATGGGGGCTTAAGGAAGTCTGCTGGTGCTAGATTAGCTCAGTGTTGGCCTTATTTAATTTTTAACCTATCTTTGTGTCAAATGAGATTTCATTTTCCTCTTGTTAAGACATGTGATTTGAGTATGTGTTTTTTGTGTGGTCCAAGGAAAATTGAAAACTTGTAGCATGAAGAACATATGTTTTTCATTTGAAGTCTTATGAATGTGTTAAATATATTAAGAGACTGTGCTGTTTCCTATTTTGAGTTTTAAAAACCTGTTCTTTAATACATTATATGATGCTGAATAGAGGGAGAAAAAGTGAATCAAGTTGACTACTCCACAATGAAAATCTATGCACTGGGAATTATGACCAAAAAAAAATTAGCCAGATGTTTTTCTACAAATATTTGAATTAACTGACTTTTCACCAGTAAATCTTATCTTTCATATAGTATTTGCTGGTAGCAGCAGTCACCTGATACTTAAATTTAGAAGAAAACATAATAATAATATCTCAGAATAGCACAGCCAAATCTTTCACGAAAAAAGTTCACACACAAAAGAGTAATATACACATATTAGGTATCCAGAGGGGAAAACAAACCAAGCACAAAATAAATGTTCATCAAGTGGTCATCACTAATATTCTATTCTTACCAAAATGATGGCTCATATGTCAACTCTTGGCTACACTCAAATACCCAAAACAAACCAGTAATCAATAATATATAAATAAAAACTCAACTAAAATCATGTTTAAATACATCAACAGCTTGGTGTGTCTGACATATATTGACTTTTTTTGTTACTGAACTCAAGGGATGTGTCACCTGGGTGCTTTATTAAAAAAAAAAAAAAAAGACATGGTTGTCACAAGGTAGTTCTATTTACTTGCACTAAGTAAAGGAGATGGAATTCATAACCAGAGCTCTGCCTCCTGGAAGGGAGGCTTAGCCACTGCTTATACAGCTATTTGGCCAATTATATGTTCATTTCTTCTTTACAGTTGGCTACACTTATCAGGTTGGGTTCCTGCCCAGTTTATCCTGTTTACTGCTGCATCTGAAAAATACTGTGCTACATTCTAACATTTAGCAAGAATAGCATTGAGCAAGAATTGCCCAGATCTTGAGACCCTTGTTCTAACAATCCATTCCCCTTGAGATCTTTCACTCCTCATTCTTGAGGGAATGGGGACAAGGGTCAGACTTCTGTAACTATTTCCTGCTGAACTTGGTTGGAATATGTCTTTGAGAACTAGGAGTGAAATTCTCTGGCTGCCTGACTAATGAAAGTCTTGGGGTCCGCTGGGTTCTGGAATTCCTGACAACAGGAGTGCGTAAAGAGAGCACTGCTCTAACAGGAGACATGCACAGTAAGAGGTAAGGCACAAGCAAGGGAAACCTAGGAGACCAAGACCCTGCCATTCATAAACTCACACTCTGGTGGGAACCTAATGAGCAAGAATGAACAGATGGACCAGAGTGACAGCCTCCCGAAGGACAAAGATGCCAGGAAAGATACTTATTAAGCTGCTAGGTCTATCTAGGACTTGGAAGGACAGGTAGTAACTGGGCAGGAAGTGACTATGCAGGGACCAGTGAATGAAACACAGAAATCCCAGTGGGGAAAAGAATGCCAGAGATGATAGTTCTGGACGACATCCAGCCAGTGTCCCATGGTTTCTCAAGCACAGTGATGCTTGCCATGAAGCTGAGTAAAGAGCTTCATGTTGTAGGCATCTTGGCCTGGGGAGAAAGAAGAGCTCTGGAGGAGTCCTGACACAGCCTCCTGCATATGCTTTCTTGGGACAGTGCACCACAGAAAAGCCCCCTTTGATGGCAGGAGGCACTCCTGGGAATACAAATTCAGAGAGAGAGAGAGAGAGAGAGAGAGAGAGAGAATCTGTGCGTATGTGTGTGAGAGCTTAACAAATCTACCTAATACACAGAAACAAACCCAAACAGGCAGCCAAAATGGGGAGACATAAAAACAAGCCCCAAATGAAAGAACAAGAGAATTCTCCAGAAAAAGAGATAAATGAAATGGAGATAAGCAATCTATCAGATATAGAGTTCAGAATACTGATTGTGAGGAGGCTCAACAGCATGAGAAAAGATATGAAAACTATTAGGAAATTAAGAATGACATAGCAGCCCGGCCGGGCGTGGCTCAGCGGTTGAGCATTGACCTAGGATCCAGGAGATCGAGGTTCTATTCCCGGTCGGGGCACATGCCCGGGTTGTGGGGTCGATCCCCAATGACTCTCTCATCATTGGTGTTTCTATCTCTCTCTCCCTCTGCTGCTCTCTCTCTGAAATCAATAAAGATATATACAACAACAAAAAAAGAATGACATAGCAGAAATAAAGAATACATTGGAAGGAATAAACAGCAGATTAGTGGAAGCTAAGGATTGGATGAGTGAATTATAAAACAGGGTAGAAAACACTCAGAGAACCAAAACAAAAAACAATAAAAAAGCAGGAGGACAGCTTAAGGGAGCTGTCGGACAAAATGAAAAAAACATTTGCATCATAGGAGTGCCAGAAGGTGAAGAAAGTGAGCAAGGGATAGAGAACCTGTTTGAAGAAATAATGGCAGAAAATTTCCCTAACCTGGTCAAGGAAAAGCTCACAAGAGTTCAGGAGGCACAGAGAATCCCAAGCAAGAAAAACACAAAGAGGCCCATGTACAGACACATCATAATTAAAATGCCAAAAAAATTCAAGACAAAGAGGGAATCTTAAAGGCAGCAAGATAAAAGCAATCTGTTACCTACAAAGGAGCTCCCATAAGGCTGTCAGCTGACTTCTCATTAGAAACTCTACCAGGCCAGAAGGGAATGGCATGAAATACTCAAGGAAATGAAAAGCAAGGATCTGAAACCAAGACTACTCTGTCCAGCAAGCCTATCATTCAAAATAGATGGTGAAATAAAGAGCTTCCCAGACAAAAGAAAAAGGCTAAATGGTTTATCTGCCTGAGAAATATGTCCTCTGAAGTATGGGGGAATGACTCAGCACAGGAATCCGGATGGCCACCCTCTTAGCTCTATCTCCAGAGCCAGCATCCCTAGATTTTCCTCATACCACTCTGCTCCACTCTGCCCTCTCTCTGCTGGAGCCCACGGTGAGTGATCTCACACAAAACTTTGTGCATTGGCCCTTTAAGAGGGTGCCTGCATTTCCAGCTATCTTTCCCTGGCAGTCAGAAACCCAACTGCTTTTCACAGCCAGATTTTATGTGGGCACCTTTCGCAGTTCTGGTGCTCTGGGTTGGGCAGCCCAGCTTGGGGTTTAAACCCTAGAGTTCTAGGAGGGAAACCCTCATAGCTGAGATATCCCTCTTGACCTTCTGCTTCTGCCTGTGGGAGGCCAGCCAGCCCTCTGGTGACTTTGCACTTCCTACCAGTGTGTATGAGGTCTCCACTTTAGGTCCTTGGTAATGAGGGTGCTCTCCAGCTTGTCTTCAGTTGCTTCTTCAGGATGGTTTTTCTGTATTTCATTTGTAATTCTAATTTGGTCCTGGGAGAGTGTCTGTAGCTTCCACTTAATCTGCTGCCATCTTGGAACATTTTAAGTATGTTATCCTAGATGCCCAAAAAGAAGGGACATGGCTTGTGTGAGGTAAAGATTAATCTATCATATAGGGTTAGGATGTGATCTTCCATTACTAACCGCTCAGTTAAGAGTTTTTATGATTATAATATCCTGTATTTGTTGCAGGTGGATGTGAGGTACTTGTGGTGTCATGAGAAAACGCATTTCCAAAGACCTACAAGGGAAGATGAGGTTGGGTGATAATATTTATTTTGGAAGCAAAATAAAAATGATCCCCCTCAGATGTCCCATCTCCATTTGTTCCACCATGGAAAATGAAGCCCACAAAAGGAGTCAATGTCCAGAGGTACTGTGCCATATTAAAGCTTCATTCAGTCCAGCATTTAGTGAGCTTAGCTTGTGTTCCTGGCTGCAATCTGTTGCTTGTCACTGTACCGAGATTCCCACTTGGAGCTTCTGTGTGGGATCCACGTGGCCATTAGCATGAGGCTTCTAATGGGGTGAGCATGGGTCACAAGCAAGAGAGAGAGAGAGAGCCTCTTTGTTCACCTAGAATTATGTGTTCTCAGGCTTGGGAGGAACCAGAAGGTTTTTCAAAATGACTAATCAGCTTCCCAAACTTTTGCTCGCTTCCGATGAGTCCAACGATCCCTTTCCCAGGTTAGGCTGACAGGCCTCTAGGTTCAAGCAGCTCCCTCTGTGCCATTTTGACTTTATTGTGCATGTGCTTATCTCCTCCTGCTTCCTGCTCCCCCTCCACACACAAAGAGAGAGGACCCAAATAAATAAAACCAGAAATGAAAGAGGCGAAGTAACAAGTGACATCACAGAAATGCAAAGGATTGGTGTTAATCCCCTTGGAGGAAGAACGCCACAATTCCTTGGGGTGTGAAGATGTAGCTTCCTGCTGAAGAAAACAGGCCTCTGCTTCCCAGCAGAATATGCCACACAGTGTCTGGCTTCCTTTGCTGCCTTCCTTTCAATAACTACCTAATGATCGTAACACTTCCACGTATTAAACTCTCTTTTTCATTTACAATATTCTCTCAACTTTTTGTAGGTTTGAAAAATTCCATAATAATTTAAAAAATATGTTATGAGCATACTCCATTTCTCATTGTTTACTATAAAATATATTTTCACTAACTTTTGAAATAAAAGACACATGTAAAATCCCTAAATTTGTAATGTAATGTATATTAAAAGACAAACCTAAGTCACATAAGAGATTGGCTCAGCCATTGACTTCTTTCTAGTCAAAACCCAGCAGTTAATGACTGCTAGCATTCTAATTCCTTTTTTTCCTTCTAAAAGGCTGGGTGTTTTTTTGTCTGTTTGTTTTGTTTTTTTAACATATCTTTATCGATTTCAGAGAGAGAAAGGGAAAGGGAGAGAGAGAGAGTTGAAACATCAATGATGAGAGAGTCATCACTGATTTGCTCCCTCCTGCACACCTGACTGGGGACCAAGAGCTCAGGCATGTGCCCTGACCAGGAATCAAACCGCAATCTCCTGGATCCTAGGTTGATGCTCAACCACTGAGCAACACCTGGCTGGTCAAGGCTGGTTGTTTTTTCAGCCCACAGTCGTGTATTAGTGTTAGCATAGGCAGCTAAATATTAATAAAGGAAGGGAAGAAGGGGAATCAGACATCATCAAGTACAGGGAGCTGAGTCAGACAGAGCTGGCTTCCTTAGGAAGCTACAGCTTCACATGCTCCCCAGGGGTTGCAGCATCGCCCCAACAATGGGGTCCAGCAGCTGCGTGGACTCGGAGCAGAGGCTCTGAATGCAAGCTTGAGTATAGCAATGCAGCGCCAGCTGGAGCACAGCTGGAGCAGACTACGCTGCTAGATAGGCACAGGCATGCACCAAATCAATGGCACAGGATTCTGGACCTTGGCCTTTGTTCTGGGCTTGATGAAGACAAGGCTGGGCTTCCTTCACAGCAGGACAGAGCTCACCCTGGGACAGTCCTTGTGTTTGCTCCAGCTTCAATGAACTTTACCGCTAAACCTTATCCTCCAATATGTGGGCCCCAAAATGCTTTCCTTGTGACTCCATGACAGCATCCCATTTCCACCACCAACATCAGCACAAAAACAGTCGGTTCTTAGTAGCACACAAGTATATCTTTATTAGTTAAACCTCTGCTCGACAACAGAATAGACTTAAAACTCATTTTAATTCATGTAATTTTTGGCTTTTCATCTAGAGAAAGGCACTCATTATGGCCCTGATACCAAGGTATTCTTCACATGAACTATTCAAACAAATTCTTTGCATCTTACCAAAGGGAGCTTCTTATTTTGAACTATTTTTCTTGGAGGGTTTTACCATTTGGAAGCACTATAAAATTCTTCAGATCTTGAAATTTCTGAATATCGTATTTTAAGTAAATAAACTTATACTATATTAAGTCAGTTTTAGAGGGCAGACACTTTTTAAAAATTTTTATTTTTTAATTTTAGTTTTCATTTACACTTTACATTCAATATTAGTTTATGTTAGTTTCAGGTGTACAGCACAGTGGTTTGATAATTCTATAATTAAAGAAATCCCCCTTTAAATGCTCCAATAAAAAGGCATAGGGTAGTTGAATGAATAAGAAAAGAAGACCCAAATATATGCTGTCTACAAGAGACCCACCTCAGAACAAAAGACTCACACAGGCTGAAAACAAAACAATTTCTGGAGGACTTTAAGGGAGAGATTGACAGCAATACAGTCATAGTAGGGGACTTGAACACTCACTGACTACTGGATAGATCTTCCAGACAAAAGTGAACAAGGAAACAGTGACTCTAAATGACACACTAGATCAAATGGATTTAATTGACATTTACAGAACATTTCACCCCAAAGCTGCAGAATATACACGCTCCTCAAGTGCATACAGGACATTCTCAAAGACAGACCACATGTTAGGACACAAAACAAGTCTCTACAAGCTCAAGAAGATGAAATCATATCAAGCATCTTCTCGGACATTTACACCATGGAATACTACACAGCTGTAAAAATGAAGGATCCTTTACTCCTTGAGACAGCATGGAGGGACCTGGAGAGTGTTACACTAAGTGAAATAAGCCCACCAGAGAAAGACAAGTATCACATGATCTCATGCATATGTGGAATCTAATGAATAAAATAAAATGATGAACAAAATAGATCCAGAGACACAGAAGCATGAAACAGTCTGATGAATCTCAGGTAAGGGTAGGTGGTTGGGTGAGGAGTGATTAACCTAAGAACTTATATGCATATATGCATAGCCCATGGACACAGACAATAGTGTGGTGAAGGCCTGGGGGGTGGGTGGAGAGGGTCAATGGGGGGAAGAAGGGGACATTTGTAATATTTTCAACAATAAAGATAAATTAAAACATAAAAACAAAACAAAGAAATCCCTCTGATTATTCAACTACCCACCTGAAATCATACCTAGTTATTACAGTAGTGACTATATTCTTTATGATGTGCTTTTCGTCCCTGTTACTATTTGTAACTACCAATTTGTATTTCTTAATCCTTTAACATTTTTTTTTGCCCAGCCCCACGAACAACCTAGCGTATGACGTCCAAAACAATGTTCTCTGTATCTATGAGTTTGTTTCTGTTTGTTTGTTTTTTAGATTCCACATATAAAAGAAGTCATATGGTGTTTGTCATTCTCTGTCTAACTTATCTCAGCAAAATACTCTAGGTCCATCCATGTTGTTGCAAATAGTAAGATTTTATTTTATTATTTTTAAAAGATTTTTTTTATTGGTTTTTAGAAAGAGGAAGGGAGAGGAAGAGAGAGAGCTACGTCAATGTGAGATCAAAACATTGATCAGCTGCCTCCTGCACGCCCTCTGCCAGGGACTGAGCCCACAACCTGGGCATATGCCCTGACTGGGGATTGAACTGGCAACCTTTTGGTGCATGGGACAACACCCAACCAACTGAGCCACACTGGCCAGAGCAAGATTTTATTCTATTATATTTAATTTAAAAAATTTTTTAAATTCTCACCTGAGAATAATTTTTTCCATTGCTTTTCAGGGAGAGAAGAAGTGGGGGGGAGAGAAAGAGAGAGAGAGAGAGAGGGAGATCGCTGTGATAGAGACACATCAATTGGTTGTCTTTTTGCACACTCATCGACCGGGGCCGGGCATCCTGCCTGCAACTGAGGTATGTGCCCTTGGCCAGAGTCAAACCGAAACCCTTCCATCTGGTGGCTCACATTCTAACCACTGAACCAAACTGGCCAGGGCTTATTCTATTTCTTTATGGCCGAATAGTACTCTATTGTATAAGTGAACCACTGCTTTTCCCCCCGCTTGTCTATTAATGCGCACTTGGGTTGCTTCCTTATCTTGCTGTTGTAAATATGCTGCAATAAACATAAGGGTGCACATATCTCTTGAAGTTAATGTTTTGGGGTTTTTTTGGAAATACACCTAGAAGTGAAATCCACTTGGTAATAAAGCAGTTACACTTTTAATGGTTTAATTTTAATTTTAATTTTTGTCAATCCTCATTAGAGGATATTTTTTTGTATTGATTTTTTTTAGAGAGAGTAGAAGAAAGGAGGAGAGAGAAGGGGGTGAGGGGGGGGGAGAAATATTGATGTGAGAGAAACACATCAATTGGTTGCCTCCCGCATACTCTCCAACTGGGTTGGGGATCAAACCTGCAACCCAGGTATGTGCCCTTGACTGAGAATCACACCCACAACCCTTTGGTGTGTGGGAGGATGCTCTAACCACTGAGCAACAGGGCTTTAATGTTTTGTTGTTTGTTTAAATGTATCTTTATTGATTTCAGAGAGAGGAAGGGAGAGGGAGAGAGAGAGATGGAAACATCAATGATGATGAAAGTCATTGATCGGCTGCCTCCTGCACACCCCCGTCTGGGGATGAGCCCGCAACCCGGGCATGTGCCCTGACTGGGAGTCGAACTGCCATCTCCTGGATCCTAGGTCAATGCTCAACTGCTGAGCCACACTCGGCTGGGCACTTTAATGTTTTTAAATTAAACTTATTGGCGTGACGATGGTTATTAAGATCATATGTTTCAAAGGAGAAAATGGCAGATGAATACGCAGACTTTTCTTGCACCTCCTGCCAGGGCCAGATGAAGTAAAACTAAATTGGGGAACATTCAACCAGAATTACCAACTGAGGCGCAGCTGAGGAGGAAACATAAGAGGGAAGGACAGAAACCAACTGTAGACTTGTAGGAAGGCTGAGGTCACGAGAGGGGCAGGCTTAGCTTCCAGGAGCCATAGGCCAAGAGTGAGGAGGAATCTCTCAGCTGGGGGGGGGGGTTCCCCGAGAAGATTGAGGCCCAGACCCCGGGCTGGACTTTCAACCAGAGCACCAGAGCTGAGGAAAGGAGGTCACATAACATCCAGCCATGGCATGGAAAGGTGGCCGGTCAGCCTGGACGGTATGGCTCAGGGGCTGACCATCGACCTATGAACCAGGAGGTCAGGGTACGATTTCTGGTCAGCGCACATGCCCGGGGTTGCGGGTGCGATTCCCAGTAAGGGGCAGCCGCTCAGTGACTCTCTCTCGTCACTGATGTTTCTATCTCTCTCTCCCTTCTAGTCTCTGAAATCAATAGACACATTTAAAAAAACACAAGAGAGGCAGCAGGGCTTCTGGCTGCTGGGGAGACCTAGCTGGCCGCCGCTTGTTCGTTTTTTAAACCCAGAGCACAGGATTTCCATTTGCAGCTACTCACGGGGGCTTCTGTGGAGGTCGGGCGGTGCGGACTGGAGACCCCGCGGCGCGGCTGGATGGGCAGCACTGTGGGAAGACGCGGGCCAGCCGGCCAGCGGACATGCATTCGCTTTAACGCCCGCCCGCCGCCGAAGCAGCGGTTTTTCCGCAGAGGCACTGCCCCTCCCAGAAGCCACCGCTCGGGGCACGGGAGACACCCTGCCCTGGGTGGCGGCGCCCGGCGCCCTCAGGCCTTCCTGCCGCCCCTGCCTCTCCGCCCTGCTGCGGGCCGCAGGGGCAGAGCCTCCGCGCACCGGGCCGGGGCGCCAGTGACCGGCAGCCGTCCGCTCGCAGGGGAGCCCGGGCGCCCCGGCTTCCCGGCGCCCTCCGGCCGCATCGCGCCCGGCCGGCAGGGGCGCCCTCGAGCGCCTCGGCGGAAAACTCCTCCGCGGGGCCCGAACCTGGGCCGGACGCCGGGCCCGCGGCCCTGCCAGAGCCCGCGTCCGGTGGCTGAGGCCGAACCTCGCTGGCGGCCGAGGCGGAGCAGGCAGAGGCCAGGGACCCAGCTGGGGTGCAGCTGGCCTCTCCCACCGCCTATCCTCCCCGTCTGCCCCTCCTCCCCTTCCTCCTGCTCCTCCTGCTCCTCCTCCTCCTCCCCTTCCTCCTCCTCCTCCTCCTCATCCCCTTCCTCCTCCTCCTGCTCCTCCTCTTCCTCCCCTTCCTCCTCCTCCTCCTCCCCTTCCTCCTCCTCCCCTTCCTCCTCCTCCTGCTCCTCCCCTTCCTCCTCCTCCCCTTCCTCCTGCTCCTCCCCTTCCTCCTCCCCTTCCTCCTCCCCTTCCTCCTCCTCCTCCCCTTCCTCCTCCTCCTCCTGCTCCTCCTCTTCCTCTTCCTCCTCCTCCCCTTCCTCCTGCTCCTCCTCCTGCTCCCCTTCCTCCTCTTCCTCCCCTTCCTCCTCCTCCTCCTCCTGCTCCTCCTCCTCCCCTTCCTCCTCCTTCTCCTGCTCCTCCTCCTCCTCCCCTTCCCCCTCCTCCTCCTCCCCTTCCTCCTCCTCCTCCTGCTCCTCCTCTCCCTCCTCCTCATCTTCCTCCTCCTCCTTCTTCTCTGTCTTTCTCCTTCTTCTTCTTACTTTTTTTTATATGTCTTCAAATTGATTTGTTATTATTTTAGTCTCTCTATTTGCTCTCATATATCTCATTTTTTCTTCCCTTTTCTTACTCTATTTTTCTTTTTTCTCCTGCTTTCTCCTCTTTGTTCAATTTCTTATGTTTTGACTTTTTGCTTTCTCATCTGTTTTCCTTCTCCTGATTTTTCCTTCTCTTTTCTTTCACATTTCCTCCCCCTATTTTTTAGTCTTATTTTCCTTCTTTCTCTCTGCTTTTTCATATTCCTTTCTCTTCTCGTTTTTTTTCATATTTTTTTCTTTTCTTCTATTATTCTTTTTCTCTTTTCTCTTTTAAAATTCTCTTTTCTTTTGTGATTTCTTTTGTTGTTGTTGTAGGGGTATTTTGTATGCTTTTGGTTTGTTTCTTGTATTATTTTTGGCTTACTCTGTCAGCACCAGCACAACAGCTTGTAGGACATAGTCAGGAGAGAGCCTCACAGCCAGCCAGCCTGAAACAAGATTCTTCCCATGAATGAAACATTCAAGATCCAGTTAAAATAGGCTATCCCAAATAACTCATAAATGGACACTCCTAGAGCAATAAGCTCAGGAAATCTAAGAGACTGCAGTGCTGGGGCCCAAAAACACTTACTATGTAGGCCAACCCATGAATACTGGTAGACATTGCAGTTTGACCTAACACATAGAAAAATTAAAAGGGGCAGAAAAATAGGGAGATGGAGAAAAATCCCTAGTGAAAGAAAAGGAGGAAACTGCAGAAAAAGAGCTAAACCAAATGGAGAAAATCAATTTATCAGATATAGAGTTCAAAGTAATGGTTAGAAGAATACGCAAGGAACTTAGTGGGAATTACAATACCATGAGACAAGAAATAGAAAGCATAAATAAGAATCAGGCAGAAATTAAGAATAACATTTCTGACATCAAGAATACACTGGAAAGAATCAAAATTAGACTGAGTGAGGCAAAAGACAAGGATTTGGAAGACAAGGTTGAAAAAACACCCAATTAGAGCAGAAAAAGAAAAAAAGAATTAAAAGGCAGGAGGATAGCTTAAGGGAACTTTGGGACAACATGAAATGTAACAACATCTGCATCATCGGGGTACCAGAAGGAGAGGAAAGTGAGCAAGGACTAGAGAACCTGTTTAAAGAAATAATGAGAGAAAACCTTCCTATCCTGGTAAAGGAAAATATCACACAAGTTCAGGAAGCACAGAGAGTTCCAGTCAAGATGAACCCAAAGAGACTCACCAAGACACATCATAATCAAAATGACAAATGTTAAAGACAAAGAAAGAATCTTAAACACAGCAAGAGAGAGACAGAAAGTTACCTACAAGGGAGCACCCATTAGAATGTTGACTGATTTCTCCACAAAACACTTCAGGCCGGTGGTGGGGGGTGGGGGGGATTGTATGAAGTATTAAATTTAATGAAAAATAAAGACCTGAACACAAGAATACTTTATCTAGCAAGGCTATCATTTATAATAAAAGGTGAAATAAAGAGCTTCATAGACAAAGAAGTCTAAAGGAGTAGATTACCACAAAATCAGCATTGCAGGAAATGTTAAAGGAGTGTTTTAAGAAGAAGAAGAAATCAAGAGAGAGAGAGAGAGAGAGAGAAACATAAGTATAAAGGAAAAAAAAGGCAGTAAATAAGTACCTATCAATAATAGCCTTAAATGTAAATGGACTAAATGCTCCAATAGAAAGACACAGGGTTAGCTGAATGGATAAGTAAACATGACCCATATATATGCTGTCTACAAGAGACCCACCTCAGAACAAATGATTCACACAGGCTAAAAATGAAGAGATGGAAAAAAATATTCCATGCAAATGGAAAAGAAAAGAAAAAAAAGAAAAGAAAAGAAAAGAAAAAGCTGGGGTAGCAATACTCATATCTGACAAAATAGACTTCAAAATAAAGACTATAACAAGACAAGGAAGGATACTACTTAATACTAAAGGGATTGATCCAACAAGAGGACATAACTCTGGTAAACATATATGCCCCCAACATAGGAGAACCTAACTATATTTCAAAAAAAGTTTTGGAAGATGTTACAAGGGAGATCAACAGCAATACAGTCATAGCAGGGGACTTTAACGCCCCACTAACATCACTCAATATATCTTCCAGACAAAAAAATCTACAAGGAAACAGCAGCCTGAAACAACACACCAGGTGAGATGGATTTAATTGATATTTGCAGAACATTTGACCCCAAAGCTGCATACTATACATTCTTCTCAAGTGTACATGGGTCATTCTTGAAGATAGAACACAGTTAACAAAATAAGTCTTAAAAAATTCAAGAAAATTGAAATTGTATCAAGCATCTCCTCAAAGCACAATGGCATAAAACTAGAAATTAACTACAATAAAATAACTCAGAAACATTCAAACACATGGAGACTAAATAGCTTGTTATTAAACAATGAATGGATTACCAATGAGATCAAGACAAAAATCAAAAACTTCCTGGAAACAAGTGAAAATGAACACACAGAAACCCCAAATCTATGGGACACAATGAAAGCAGTCCTGAGAGGATGTTCATAGTATTACACGCCTACCTCAGAAAAACAAGAAAAATCTCTAATAAACTATGTGAACCTATAACCAAAAAATGAGAAAGAGAACAACAAGAAAACCCCGAGGAAGTAGAAGGAAGGAAATAATAAAGATCAGTGTGGAAATAAATGACATAGAGATGAGAAAAACAGTACAAAAGGTCAATGATACCAAGAGCTGCTTCTTTGAAAAGATAAACAAGGTTGTTGAACATTTAGCCAGACTTATTAAGCAGCAAAGAGAGAGGACCCAAATAAATAAAATCAGAAATGAAAGAGGTGAAATACAGCTGACATTACAGAAATACAAAGGATTGTAAGAAAATACTTTGAAGATTTATATGTCAACAAACTGGACAACCTGGGTGAAATGGACAAATTCCTAGAAACATATAATCTGCTGAAACAAAATCAGGAAGAAGCAGAAAACCTGAATAGGCCAATAACAATGGATGAAATTGAAGCAGTAATAAAGAAACTCCAAGCACACAAAAGCCCTGGACCAGATGGATTTACAGGTGAGATTTACCAAACATTCAAAGAATTAACACCAATCCTCCTCAAATTATTCCAAAAAATTCAAGAGAAGGGAAGCCTTCCAAGGTCTTTTTACAACACCATCATTAGCCTAATCCCAAAACCAGATAAAGACCCTACAAAGAAAAAACTGTAGGCCAATATCCCTTACGAACATGGATGCTAAAACCCTCAAGAAAATATTAGCAAATAAGATCTAGCAATACATTAAAAAGATCATACACCACGATCATACACCAGTGGAATTTATTCCAGGGATGCAAGGGTGGTTCAATATATGCAAATCAATAAATGTGACACACCACATTAAAAAATGAAGAATAAAAATCATATGATCATATGATCAATAAACACAGTAAAAGCATTTGACAAAATCCAACACCAGTGGGTTTTGTTTGTTTGTTTGTTTTAAATATATCTTTATTGACTTAAGAGATAGGAAAGGAGAGGGAGAGAGAGAGATGGAAACATCAATGATGAGAGAGTCATTGATCAAGCCTGCAACCCGGGCATGTGCCCTGACCGGGAATCAAACCCTGATCACCTGGATCCTAGGTCAACGCTCAACTGCTGAGTCATGCCCAGCCAGGCCTAACACTCGTTTTTGATAAAAATTCTCAGCAAAGTGGGAATAGAGGGAATATACCTCAACATAATAAAGGCCATATATGACAGACCTACAGCCAACATCATACTTAATGAGCAAAAACTAAAATTGTTTCCCTTAAGAACAGGAACAAGACAGGGGTGTCCACTTTCACCACTCTTATTCAACATAGTACTGGGAGTCCTTGCCACAGTGATCAGACAGGAAGAAAACATAAAAGGCATCTAAATTGGAAAGGAGAAAGTAAAACTGTGATTATTTGCAGGTAACATGATATTGTATATAGAAAGCCCTAAAGACTCTATCAAACTACTACTAGATTTAATAAATGAATTCAGCAGAGTAGCAGGATACAAAATTAACACCCGGAAATTGATGGCATTTTTATATATCAACAATGATCTCTCAAAAAGAGAAACTAAAAAAAAAAAAAATCATATTTACCATTGCAACAATAACAAAAAAATTAAGATACTTAAGAATAAACTTAACCAAGGAGGTAAAAAACCTGTACTCAGAAAACTACAGGACACTGAAAAAAGAGAAAAAACAAAGTAAACAAGTAGAAGAATATGTGTTCATGGATTCGTAGAATTAACATCATTAAAATGTCCATACTGCTCAAAGTAATCTATAGATTCAATGCGATCCCGATTAAAATACTAACAGCATATTTCACAGATCCAGAACAAATACTTTAAAATTTTATATGGAACCAAAAAAGACCCAGGATAGCTGCAGCAATCTTGAGAAAGAAGAACAAAGTTGGAGGGGTCGCAATACCAGATATCAAGTTGTGCTACAAAGGCACTGTAATCAAAACAGCCTGGTACTGACAGACTAACAGACATATAGATCAGTGGAACAGAACAGAGAACCCAGAAATCGACCACACCATTACACTCAATTAATATTTGACAATGGAGACAAAAACATAAAGACAGTCTCTTCAATAAATGGTGTTCAGAAAATCGGACTGGTGCATGCATAAAAATGAAACAAGACCACCGACTTACACCATATGCAAGAATAAACTCAAAATGGATAAAAGACCTAAATGTAGGACGTGAAACCATAAAAATCCTAGAAGAAAACATAGGCAACAAAATATCAGACATTTTATATAGCGGAATACTCACAGATACATCACCTTGGGCAAGAGAAACAAAGGAAAAACTGAACAAATGGGACTACATCAAACTAAAAAGCTTCTGCACAGCTGAGGAAGTAAGCATCAAAATGAAAAGGGAGCCCACCATATGGGAGAACACACTTGCCAATGATATGTCTGATAAGGGGTTAATTTTCAAAATATATAAAGTACTCATACAATTCAACAAAAGGAAGTCAAACAATCCAATTAAAAAATGGGCAGAAGCCCAGCTTGTGTGGCTCAGTGGTTGAGCACTGACTAATGAACCAGGAGATGGTGGTTTGATTCTTAGTTAGGGCCCATGCCTGGGCTTAGGGCTCGATCTCCAGTACGGGATGTGCAGGAGGCAGCTGATCAATGACTCTCTCCATCATTGATGTTTCTCTCTCTCTCCCTCTCCCTCTCCCTTCCTCTCTCTGAAATCAATAAAAACATATTTTTAAAAATGATCAGAAGACCTGAATAAACACTTCTCCAAAGAGGACATACAGATGGCCAAGAGACATATGAAACATGTTCAATGTCACTAATCATCAGAGATGCAAATTAAAATGACAATGAGGTGCCACCTCACACCTGCCAGAATGGCTACCATCAATAAATCAACAAAAAAGTGCTGGTGAAGATGTGGAGAAAAAGGAACCCTAGTACCCTGCTGGTGGGAATGCAGACTGGCACAGCCACTGTGGAAAACAGTGTGGAGTGTCCTCAAAAAATTAGAAATGTAACTGCCATTTGACCCAGTGATTTCATTTGTAGGTATATATCCTAAGAAACCTGAAGCATCAATCAGAAAAAATATATATATACCCCTATGTACATAGCAGCGTTATTTACAATAGCTAGGATCTGGAAACAGCCCAAGTGCCCATGATTAGATGAGTGGATAAAAAAACTATGGTACATTTACACAATGGAATATTATGCAGCTTCAAAAAAGAAGGATCTCTTACACTTTGAGACAGCATGGAGGGACCTGGAGAGTACTATGCTAAGTGAAATAAGCCAGTCAGAGGAAGACAAATGTCACATGATCTCAAGAACAAAATAAACTGATGAACAAAATAGGTCCAGAGGTATGGCTGCATGCTCAGTGGAGGGGGGATATTAGTGGACAGGGGACAGGAAGAGATTAACCAAAGAACATTTATGCATATATGCATAACTCATGGACCCAGACAATAGCATGGGGAAAGGTGGAGAGGGGCAAAAGGGGAGAAAATGGGAAACATCTGTGAAACTGTCAACAATAAATTTAAAAATATTAGACAGGTTTCAAGTGTACAATTCTATGATACATCCTCTGTGTACTGCATTGCATGTCCACCAGCAAAGTGAGATCTTTTTCTGTCACCATATGTTTGACCCCCTTTACTATCCCTACATTTCTAATTTTTTGAGGAATCTCCACACTGTTTTCCATAGTTCCTGCACCAATCTGCATTCCTAACAACACTGCAAGAGGTTTTTCTTTTCTCTACATTTTCGCCAACACTTGTTTTCTGTTGATTTATTGATGATAGTCATTCTGTCAGGCGTGAGGTGATATCTCATTGTGGTTTTAATTTGCAGTTTTCTGATGATTAGTGACGTTAAACATCTTTTCACATGTCTAAAGTTTTCTGTATCTCCTTTTTTGAGAAGTGTCTATTCAAGTCCAGGTCCTCTATCCATTTTTTAATTGGATTTTTTTTGGTGTTGAGTTGTATGAGTTCTTTATAAATTTTCAATATTAACCCCTTGTCAGATATATCATTGATGAATATCTTCTCTTCAGTAGGTTGTCTTTTCTTTGTTTATGGTTTCTTTTGCTGTGCAAAAACTTTTTAGTGTGATGCAGTCCTATTTGTTTATCTTTTTTTTCTTGTTTCCCTTGCCTGAATAGATATACCAGCTAAAATATTGCTAAGAAAAATGTCACAGAGTTTACAGCCTATGTTTTTGTCTAGAAGTTTTATGTTTTCAGTCTTACATTTAAGTATTTAATCCATTTTTAGTTAATTTTTTATATGGTGTAAAACAGTGATGTAGTTTCATTTTTTGCATTTATCTGCCCAATTTTTCCAATATCATTTATTGAACAGACAGTTTTTACCCCATTGTATGTTCTAGCATCCTTTCTGATAGATTAATTGAGCATATAGGTGTAGGTTTATTTCTGGGATCTCTATTCTGTTCCATTGATCTCTCTGTGTGTCTTTATGCTGATATCATGCTGTTTTGATTACTTTAACCTAGTAGTATAGTTTGATATCAGACAGCATAATATCTCCAACTTCGTTCTTCTTTCTCAAGATTGTGGGGGCTATCTGGGGTCTTTTGTGGTTTCATATCAACTTTTGGATTATTTATTTTAGTTCTGTGAAAAATGGTATTGCTGTTTTGATAAGAATTGCATTGAACCTCCAGGTTTTTTTGAGAAGTATGGACATTTTAAAAACGTCAAATTTTTTTTGGATATGTGAACATAGTATATACTTTCATTTATTTGTATTCTCTTTAATTTCATTCTTTCTTCAATGTCATAATTTCCTGGGTACATCTTTTACCTCCTTGGGTACATTTATTCTTAGGTATTTTTTGAAGGAATTGTTTTCTTAGTTTCTCTTTCTGATAGTTCATTATTGGTGTATAAAAATGCAACTGATTTCTGGATATTTATTTGTATCCTGCTAATTTACAGAATTCATATATCAGTTCTAGTATTTTTTGGTGAAATCTTTATGGTTCTCTTTATACAGTATAATGTCATCTGCAGTTTTACTTGTTCCTTTCCAATATGGATGTCTTTTATTTCTTCTTCTTGTCTGATTGCTGTGGTTGGGACTTCCAGTACCATGTTGAATAAGAGTGGTGAAAGTGGACATCCCTGTTTTGCTCCTGATCTTAATGGAAATGGTTTTAGTTTTTGCCCACTGAGTAGATTTTAGCTGTGGGTTTGTCATATTTTGCTTATTATGTTGAGGTATGTTCCCCCTGTGTTCACTTTGCTAAGAGTTTTTGTTTGTTTGTTTGTTTACCATAAATTGGTGTTGGAGTTTGTAAAATGCTTTTTCTGCATTTTTTGATATGATCATATATTTTTTATTCTTTATTTGTTTATGGTGTGTCATGTTAATTGATTTGCACATATTGAACCAACCTTGCATTCCAGAAATAAATCCCACTTAATCACGTTGTATGATCTTTTTAATGTATTGTTAAATTCGGTTTGCTAATGTTTTGGTGAGAATTTTTGTATTTGTGTTCATCAGGGCTATTGACCTATAATTTTCTTTTTTTGTAATGTCTTTTTCTGTTTTTGCAATCAGGTTAATGGTAGCCTCATAAAAAGAGCTTGGGAGTCTTCCCTCCTCTTGAGTTTTTTTGGAATATTTTATTTTATTTTTTCTGAATGTTTGGTAAAAATTCACCTGTGAAGACACCCAGTCCAAGGCTTTTGCTTTGGGAGTTTTTTTTATTACCAAATAAAGTGGTCTGTGCAAATTTTCTGTTTCTTGATTCAGTACAGGAAGATTTTTATGTGTCTAGCAATTTATTCTTTTCCTCCAGATTGTTCAATTTGTTGGCATATAATTGTTCATAGTATTTTTAAAAAAATCCTTTTTATCTCTGTGGTATCAGTTATCACTTCTCTTTCATTTCTGGTTTTGTTTATATGAGTCCTCTCTTTTTTCCTTGATGAATCTGGTTAAAAGTTTACTGATTATCTTTATCTTTTCAAAGAACCAGCTCTTGCTTTATTTCTTTTATAGTTTTTATTGTTGCTGTTTATTTCTGCTCTGATCTTTATTATTTCCATCCTTCTACTCACCTTAGGCTTTGTTTTTTATTCTTTTTCTAGTTCCTTTAGGTGTAAGGTTAGATAGTTTATATGAGATTTATTTAAAAGACTTTATCTTGTTGATTTTCAGAGAGAGAGTAAGGAAAAGGGAGAGGGAGGGATAAACATTGACTGGCTTCCTCCTACATGCTCCCTACTAGGGACCAAGCCCGCAACCTGGATATGTGCCCTTGACCAGTAATTGATCCAGCAACCTTTTGGTGCACAGGGCAAAACCCAGCCAACTGAGCCACACCCGCCAGGGCTGAGATTATTATTATTATTTTGAGGTATGCCTTAGTTGCTATGAATTTCCCTGTTAGAACTGCTTTTACTGTGTCCCATAGATTTGGGGTTGTTGTGTTCTCATTTTCATTTGTTACAAGGTATCTTTTGATTTCTTCCTTGAACTCATTGTTTAGTTACATGTTATTTAGCCTCCATGTCTCTGTGTGTTTTTCAGGATTTTTTCTTGTAATTAATTTCTGGTTTCATACCATTGTGGTCAGAGAAGATGCTTGATATGATTTCAATCTTCTTAAATTTATTGAGGCTTGTTTTATGTACTAACATGTGGTCTCTCCTAGAAAGTATTTCATCTGCAATTGAAAACAATTATATATTCTGGTGCTTTAGGGTTAGGTGCTCTAAAAATACCAATTAAACCCACCTGATCTAATGTATCTTTTAAGGTCGCTGTTTCCTTGTTTATTTTCTTCCTGGAAAATATATTCAGTGATGTGAATGGGCTGTTAAAGTCCCCTAATATTACTGTATTACCCTCCCTTTATTTACATCAAGATTTGCTATATAGCCCGGCAAGTTTGGCTCAGTGGTTGAGCACTGACCCATGAACCAGGAGGTTGCTGGTTTGACTCTCAGTCAGGACACATGCCTGGGTTGCGGCCTCGATCCCCAGTAGGAAGCGTGCAGGAGGCAGCCAATCAATGATGTTTCTCTCTCATTGATGTTTCTATCTCACTATCCCTTTCCCTTCTTCTCTCTCTAAAAATCAATAAAAATATATATTTTTTAAAAAGGTTTGCTTTATATATTTAGATGCTTCTATATTGGGTGTAAAGATGTTTACAATGGTTATATTATCCTGTTGGATTGATTCCTTTACCATTAGTAATGTCCTTCTTTGTCTCTTAATATAGCCTTTGTTTTAAAGTCTATTTTGTGTGCCCTAGCCAATTTTGCTCAGTGGTTAGAACATTGGCCCATGGACTGAAGGGTCTCAGGTTTGATTCTGGTCAAGGGCACATATTTTGGTTGCAAGCTCGATCCTTGGCCCTGGTCTGGGAGCCTGTGGGAGGCAATCAATTGATGTGTCTCACACTGATGTTTTTCTCTCTCTCTCTTCCACTCTCTCTGATAAAGCAATGAAAAAAATATCTTAGTGTGAGGATTTAAAAAAAAACCCCACTATAAATAAACCATTAAATAAATAAAGTATATTTTCTCTGATAGCTTTTTGTTTGATTCCATTTGCATGAAATATTTTTTTCTATCCTTTTATTTTCAGTGTGTGTGTGTCTTTG
This sequence comes from Miniopterus natalensis, assembly GCF_054644295.1. Classification (NCBI taxonomy): domain Eukaryota; kingdom Metazoa; phylum Chordata; class Mammalia; order Chiroptera; family Miniopteridae; genus Miniopterus; species Miniopterus natalensis. Next base: position 4,461,513 of record NC_142085.1, on the reverse strand, counting down.
GAGCTGAAGTGGGTCTCTTGTAGACAGCATATATATGGGTATTGTTTTCTTATCCATTCAGCTACCCTTTGTCTTTTAATTGGAGCATTTAATCTATTTACACTTAAAGTGATTACTGAGGAGAGAAACAAGATGGCTGGCGGTGTAGGTAACAGCTGTACCAGCCACCTCACATCAAAATCGCAACTAAAATACAGAACCACCATCACTCAGAACCTCCTGAAATCTGGCTGAACAGAAGCCCTACAACCAAGAAACTGAAGAAGCACCGAGACAGGGAGGAGGGGTGGAGACGCGGGCGGATTGAGACTGAATCAAAGATTCGCTGTGGGCCCACACCCGGTGCTGAGGTTTAACCCAGGAGGACATCTCGGTGGTGGAGGTTTCCTGGAGGAGCGAGGGGGTCCCAGCCCCACAGCAGACACCCAGTCCATGGCTCCAAGGCCAGGAAGAGACATCCCCACAACTCTGGGCTGTGAAACCAGCAGGGACTGTCGCTGAGGGTCCCAGAGGCTGCGGGAGTCCCAGGCTTTCCTCTTAAAGGGCCAAGCATGGACTCACTCAGACGCGCTCCCTCTGAGCCCCAGCACCTGGCAGCAGCTTGAAAGGACCTGGGACATTTGGGGAGGAACTAACCTGCCTCAAATCAGAAGGTGGAGGCGCAGCTTTCTCCCAGGCAGAAGAGCTGGCAGAGGCCATTGCTCCTTTGGTGAGTCATCCCAGCATACGGCTGGCAGGAGGGCTCCATATTTGAATCACCAGCACCTGACTGACACCTTTGGCCCCGCCCTGTGATTCCCAGAGACCCCGCCTGTCCCTACCTGCAAGCTTATCCAGGCCATTTCCAGTGGGTTTTCTATGCAAGTGGCCTCTCGAGCTTCATGCTTAGGACTTTCCTAAAATCTCTCAAACAAGCAACAATGCGCCCCATACTGCTTGATAAGTGGCCCCAGGCCTGGCACTGGTGGTAGCCTGCATTGGCTCATAGCTTGGCCTCTCCAGGACAACGCCAAGCCCAGCACAAGTAGCAGCCAACTACAGTTTTCTGTGTAGCTCATGCTGGGCGGACCTGGGCAAGGCACTGGCACAGGCTGACTTTGCACCTCCCCAGAGACAGTGCACCTGGTGGTCATGCTCAACCACACTGGATTACAACCCTACCACATCCACGAGTGACACTCAAGGGGCGCACTTGGTGAACACCAAAGCTCCACTGAAGTAAATCCTGCTCCATAGGGGTGTCTCCAGCACAGCACCTCTTTGGCTGTAGTTGCAGCTGGTCCTCACAGCTGATTGGCTGGGGGTCAATTCCTCCCAGGCTCAACTACAGCAGGATAGTGCACACAGCCCACATAGGGGAGCACCTAGAAGGCCCAGCTCAGGTGACTGGAGAGGCTGAGTCATTGGATCCTACAGGACACCTACTACACAAAGCCACTCTACAAATTCCAGGAGACATAGCAGCTCTACCTAATACATAGAAACAAACACCTGGAAGCAGCCAAAATGTGGAGTCAAAGAAACATGTCACAAAGGAAAGAACAGAAGAAATCTCTAGAAGAGGAACTAAATGAAATAGACCCAAGCAAGCTAACAGATACAGAGTTCAGAATTTTGTTTATAAGGATGTTTAAGCAGACTACTAAGGAAATAACTGAGAAAATTGATAACATAATAAAGTACCAATTTGAAATGAAGGCTACAGGAACTGAAATGAAGAATAATTTACAGGGAATCAACAGTAGAGTAGAGGACACTGAGAATCAAATTAACAATTTGGAACATGAGGAAACAGAAAACATCCAACCAGAAGAGCAAAAAGAAAAAAGAATACAGAAATATGAAAATAGTATAAGGAGCCTCTGGGACAACTTCAAGAGGCCCAACATTCGTATTATTGGGGTGCCAGAAGGGGAAGAAAGAGACCAAGAAATTGAAAACCTATTTGAAAAAATAATTACAGAAAACTTCCCCTACCTGGGGAAAGAAATAGACTTACAAGTCCAGGAAGCACAGAGGGTCCCAAACAAGAGGAACCCAAAGAGGCCCACACCAAGACACATCATAATTAAAATGCCAAAGGTTAAAGACAAAGAGAGAATCTTAAAAGCAGCAAGAGAAAAGCAGTTAGTTACCTACAAGGGAGCACCCATACGACTTTCAACTGATTTCTCAACAGAAACCTTGCAGGCCAGAAGGGAGCGGCAAAAAATATTCAAAGTGATGAAAACCATGGAACTACAACCAAGATTGCTCTACCCAGCAAAGCCATCATTTAGAATTGAAGGTCAAATAAAGAGCTTCATAGATAAGAAAAAGCTAAAGGAGTTCATCACCACCAGACCAGCACTACAGGAAATGTTGAAGGGTCTTCTTTAAGAAGAGGCTAATGAACAAAAGAATCTGATGAACTAAATAGATCCAGAGACATTGACGCAAGCAACAGACGATCATATTTCAGAGGAAAGAGGGAAGGGGGGTGGAGGGTGGGAGGAGATTAACCAAAGAAGTTATATGCATATATGCATAACCCATGGACCCAGTTAATAATGGGGTGAAGGCCTGGGGAGGGGGTGGGAGCGAAGTGGAGGGGGTTAATGGGGGGGGGAATGGGACACCTGTAATACTCTCAACAATAAAGATAAATTAAAAAATAAAAATAAAATGATTATTGATGGGTATGTAGTTATTGCCATTTTAGTACTTATATTCATATTCCTTTCTTCCCCTTTCTTCTTAAAGAAGTCTCTTTAAAACTTCTTGGACCTAGCAGGTGTGGCTTGGTTGGATGGAGCATTGTCCCATACACCAAAAGGTCATGGGTTCAATTCCTGGTCAGGGCACATAACTATGTCACGAGTTCAGTCCCCAGTTAGCAACCAATTGATGTTTTTCTCTCACATCAATTCCTCTCTCTTTCTCTCTCTCCCTTCCTCTCTCTAAAAATCAATCAACATGTCCTCCGGTGAGGATTGGAAAAAAGATTTCTTATAAAATGTAAAGTATTTTCTTATGAAAAAAATACTGGTTTGGTGGTAATAAACTTCTTTAGCTTTTTCTTGTCTCAGAAGCTCTATACTTCTCCTTTAGTTTTAAATGATATCCTTGCTAGGTAGAGAAATCATGGTTGTAGGTCCTTGCTTTTCATCACTTTACATATTTTATGCCAATCCCTTCTGGCCTGCAAAATTTCTTTTGATAAATCAGCAGACATTCTTATGGGAGCTCTTTTGTAAGTAACTAACTGTCTCTCTGCTTTTAAGATTCTCTTTGTAACATTTCCCATTTTAGATATAATGTGTCTTGATTTGGGACATTTGGATTCTTCTTGTTTGGGACTCCCTGCACTTCCTGGACTTCTGTGTCTTTTTCTTTCACCAGGTTAGGGAAGTTTTCGGTCATTATTTCTTCAAATAGGTTCTTAATCCCTTGCCCTTTTTGTTTTCTTTCTGGTACCCTGTGATGCAGATGTTGTTACTCTTGATGTTGTCCCAAAAGTCTCTTAAACTATCCTCATTTTCTTTTCCCTTTTTCTATTTGCTGCTCTGATTGGGTGTTTTCTGCTATCTTGCCTACCAAATCACTGATTTGATCCTCTGCTTCATCTAATCTGCTGTTGATTGATTCCTTTTTCTGTATTCTTTATTTCAGTAATTGTATTTTTTATTTCTGACTGGTTCTTTTTTATGCTTTCTATGTTCTTTTTCATGCTGTTGAAGTTCTCAACTAAGTTTCTTAGTTGAGAACTTAGTTTCTAAGTTTCTGAGCATTGTTATAACCATTGTTTTGAACTCTTTATCTAGTAGATTGCTTGTCTCCATTTCATTTAGGTCTTTTTCTGGAGATTTCTCTTATTTTTTCATTTGGGACAAGTTTCTTTTTCTCCCCATTTTGGGTGCCTCTCATAAGGCCTCCTGATTCGTATCTTGGTTAAAGTCCCTATTATAAATTTTGACACTACTAAATCTTCTTGCTTGATTTAAGATTCTCATTTCAAATGCAAGTAATTATATCATACCCTTTGGCCTAGTCCAAAGTTATTCACTGTTTTAAAGACTTTACACATATTGTCTCATTTAATCTTCACAACAATTCTATGAAGTTGATATAATTATCATCTCCATTTTTCAGTAAAAAAGCCTGACACACAGAGGCTGATCAACTCTCCAAAATCATGCAGAATGTGGTAGAGCAGAGGAGTCCAGCAGAAACTTGACTCCAAAGCCAAGCTTCTAACCAGTCCCATATACTGTTCTGGTTTCCATCTGGAATGAACATGGGTCTAGAGAGACAGAGGAAGAAATCTCTGCCCTCCTCTCAGAACCTTGGGGGCCAGTGCCTCTGAGCACTCAGCAGCTGCAGGTACAGTTACTGCTGTGTGCTGTCACAGACTGTCTGTGGGCACAGGGCCTCGGATCCCCATTTCCATTGTCCTTATTTGGAAGTGAGAAGCTGCACCAGTACAGGTGTAGTGTTGAGGCAGGACAGAAAGAAGTTGGGAAATTCCGACAACTGGAATGAGGCCAATAAGTCGCTAGGTCCTCTCATCAGAGCCTACATGCCTGCAACTGATCAAAGGGAAACAGTTTATGGCAGGAAACCCCTGTGGTGGTCACAGAAGTCAACAACAGGACAAGCTAAAGCCTGATCATTCCAAGATGGAAGGAAAATTGACCAGAAACAGATCCAAAAGCTCTTTATACCATTATAATGAAAACTGACACCTCACCCGGCCAGCGTGACTCAGCGGTTGAGCATTGACCCAGGATCCAGGAGATTGCTGTTCAATTCCAGGTCAGGGCACATGCCCAGGTTGTGGGCTCCATCTCCAGTAGAGGGGCGTGCCGAAGGCAGCCAATCAATGACTCTCTCTCTCATCATTGATGTTTCTCTCTCTCTCTGAAATCAATAAAGATACATTTTTAAAAAAACACTGACACCATAAGTAGAAAGGGGGCTGAGCGGGATGAACATGGGACACTTCTGGAGGGGACCATATTAGGGGCAAGGCCCCTCTCAACCAGAAGGTGAGACAGAATTTGGCACCACAAAGTTCAAGAACCGGAAACACTACAATCCCAGGAACTGACTGACTGGGGCACAGCTCACACGCCATGTTGAACAGTCTACTCTGCATGTTCTTTCTCTTCTTTCACAGCGGAGCCCTGTGAGACTGGCAACCAGCGGGGCAGTGGGAGGTGCCAGCCAGTCCTGGGCTTACTTCTGATCCTGTTTCCAGGAGCCTGAGTCCTAGCCTCTTTATTTTTATCTACCTGAATAAAACTCGCTTTAGTTCTTACTTTGACACATTCTTGAATTCTTTTCTGTGCAAGTGAAGAGCCTGGAGGTTGCCTGCCACACAAAAGGTCCCGGAGTGTTCCAGGGCAGGGCCAGCTCCTAGCACGGAACCTATCCAATAACAGTGTGGAGGGGAAGTGCTCAACTGATACTGCAGCTAAGTAGGGTCATATGGCCATTAGAAAGCTTCTAGAAATTCCCTATAGAGATCATTCATTCAACATATATTTTTAAACAGTTATGTGCACAGAAGACAGGAAATGTCTCCACTCTCCCAGGGCTTACATCGATGGGGGCAGGGAGTGGAAAATAAACATACTGACAAAGAAATGGGTAACAGTCTTTCAAATTATGACGAATGAATGCAGAAAGTGAAACAGAATGATGCATTATGGGGAACTGATTTAGACAAGGATGGAAGAAGGCCTTTCTGAGATGTCAATTGACCAGAGACAATGTTACCAGAAAGGGAGTGTGCGTGGGGCCAGCTGGTAATATGTGAGTTCTTGATTTCACACAGCCCAGATGATTTTGAGAGTAAATTTGTTAAAGCTTGGAACAGCGAAAGGAAGAGCCAGGATAGAAGAAGCAACAGGATTGCCTAGGCGGGGCTGCTTTGGCTCACAGAGAAATAAAAGTCACCGATGAAAGTGAGCCAATGTAGGGCTGCTATTTGGTTCCTTGAAAAATCAGAGAAAAGGGGGCCTTGGAGACAGGTCCAGGAGGTTAGCCCGGGACAGTTGCTTCTGTCCATTGCTACCCTGGTTACAAGTATCATGGGGACCCTTAGAGTTTAGGTGATGCACACCTGAAAGAGAAGAACAGCTCTGGAGAGGGAGAGCACTCTGGGTCCTTCGTTTTTTTGAGGGTTTTTAAAGTCTGGGAGTTTAGGGGAGGTCTTAGGGGAGGATCTCAATAGAATATTCATCATCTTTCTGCTGATGTGCCAAAATGAGATTTACTTCCCTTACTTCATCTGTCCTTGGCTGTGGCTAGCAAATGGCACTAATTGGGTTTCTATTATCTATCTCCCAGAGTGGAGAGATTTAAGCTATTTACTGTCTGGTTGGGGAGGAGAAGTGTAAACCATTTACTCTCTTAAGTGTCCTTGGTTAGGGAAGATAGGATTTTGTGACTTACTAGATGGCTGTAAACTGCTTGACTAGTCAACTATCTCGGTCTCCTTATTCCACGTGTCCTGGCTGACTAGCCTGTCTCAAAGTGACTGACAAAAAGGGGCCGCCATGCAAGGGGCTAGGGCAGAGGGTTTCGAGACCAGAGGGGCCGAAGCACAGGGATTAAGGAGAGGTGACAAGAGGGAGGTCAGTGAGATAAGCAAGGCAGTCATGTCAGTCCCTCAGGCCCTGCATAGACCTCCTCTCTCAAAGTGGGCTGGGAAGAGAGAATTTTAAGATAGGAAAGGAACCACTGGAGGATGCACAGCACGGTCTGTGGGTGGGGCAAGTACCTCCTAGGGACTGGGAGAAAACAGAGTAGTAGCAGGAAATCTTTCAAGGAGCATTTTAAACACACTTTTCCCCACAACACCAACTAAAAGTGCAGGTAGCTGGAGAGTCTAGGATGTGCCAGAGCCCAGGCAGCCAGGGTCGTGGGGGAAAAGGTGAAGTCCAAATCCCTCTGGCCCAGAGTACACTGGCTGTGTAAGTTACTGGAGAGGGGATACAACATGGGCGTGGATTTCTTCTGAATACCCCACCCCCTCTACCACCACACAGTTAAGCACAGCTCACTGAGTCTTCACATCAAATCCCTCTGCCCCTGTCCAGGAAGGGTGGAGGCCGGTTAGGTTTTAGGGTTTAGGGCCCTGAACTTGTTAGGGGCAGAAATGTTAATAATGCTCTGTTAACTGTGATTGTTCTTCTCTGATTAGAGAAAGCACATTCTAACCTGGCTGAGAGTTTTATGCCCCTGGACATTCAGAATGCCATCCATTCTCCTTAACTGCCTATCAACAAAAGATTAACAACCTTGTTTTAGAAACAAAGAGGTCCCTGGATGTGCCTCACCCTTTTGCGAACCCCCAACCCACATTGCCTGTAAGCTGTCCTACCCAATATAAGCAGCTGGCTTATGGGGGGTGAGGGAGAGTAGAGCAGATTTTATGTGGATGACCCGCTGCTCTCCCATACTGCTGGCATTATTGGAATAAACGCTCATATATGATTCAACCTTGTCTCTGCTTAATTGGCTCAAGTAGTGACAGGCATCCCAGACCCATTTGTTGTCTGGGTTCAAGCTCACCCCATCACGAATACCCCCAACACCTGCAATCTATCTCCTTACCTGCTCCTAGGCGGGGGCCTGTGCCCCCTGTGGCTCTCCCCTCCATCCTTAGGGGCAGGGAATTAGCTGACCTGAGAACCTTCACTGCCCGTCCCAGCGAGCGGCCAGCCCCTCACCGGGCTGAACAGGAGAGCCTGGCTGGCCCCGGAAGACTGGGGGTTTTAAAAAAAATGTATCTTTATTGTTGAAAGTATTACAGATGCCCCCTTTTTTCGCCATTGATCCACTCCGCTCCACCTCCACCCCACCCCAGGCCTTCCCATGTCAATGTCTGTGTCCATGGGTTATGCATGTAAACACTGACGTTTTTGATTAATCTCTCCCCGCCACTTCCCCACCCCCACCTTCCTCTGAGATCCCTCGGGCTGTCCCAGGCCTCTGTGTCTCTGGATCAGTTCGTTTTGTCCACTAGATTGCACATCTGAGTGAGATCGTGTGGCACCTGTCTCTTTCTGACCGGCTTATTTCCATTAGCACAATACCCCCCACGTTCTGTGCTGTCCCGCAGGGTGCAGGTCCTGCTTCTTTACAGCCGCGCAGTGTCCACGGCGTGACTGTCCCACAGCTTTCTATCCATCACCTGCTGAGGGGCACCTGGGCTGTCTCCAGATCTCAGCTGTTGCAAACTGAGCTGCTGTGAACATCGGGAGCGTGAGTTCTTTCTGATGCGTGTTTTGGGTTCTTAGGCTGCATTCCTGGGAGTGGCACACTGGGTCAAACGGCAGCTCCCTAACTGACTTTTTGAGGACCCTCCATACCGCTTTCCACGGTGGCTGCCCCAGTCGGCATTCCCACCGGGCCTCAGGATGGGCTCTCCGCCCGACCGATGTTTCCTCTCCCGGGGCTCCGGGCTCGCGCGGGGTCGACGCCGCCTCGGACCGGCCGGGCTGCGGCGGGAGAGCAGCGCCGCCCACGCGCGCCGGTCCCCGCGGCTCCGGAGAGGGCGAGGCCCCGCCGTCCCCCAGCCGCCGGCGCGCGCGGGCTCGGGCCTCCGTCCGCGCAGCCGCGGGAGGGCAGGGGCGCGGGCGGCCTGGGCGCCCCAGCCGAGCGACCGCCGGCTCCTCTCCGTGGCCACAGTCGTGTTTTCTGTCATTTCCGTTCTTTTGGTCCGAATAAAGCGGTCTCGTCGCGTGTACTTGGAGCTACGCGTCCCTCCGTCCGCCCGAGCACCGCCGTGCCTTCCCCCGGTTCCCCTGGTTGGGTTAGAGGGCGAGGGCACGCGCGTGGAGCCAGCGGGCGCGGACCCGCCCGTCCGTGCGTCCGTCCGTCCGTCCCAGCCGCACGCCGCGCGGTCCGCCCGCTGCCGCGCGACGGGGAGGACAGCCCTCCGCGCAGCAAAAGCCCGGGTGCCGCGGGTCGCCCAGGCCGGGCAGGGTCCTCCGCGGGCCGGGGCAGGGTCCTCCGCGGGCCGGGGCAGGGTCCTCCGCGGGCCGCTCGCCCTCCGCCGCAGCCTTTCGTTCCCGGCCCGCCCGCGCCCCTGCCCTGCGGCCGTTGCCCAGCCTCCCTTGTTCCCGCCGGCCGGCGGGGCTGAGGTGCCGGCGGTGCCGTAGGGCGCGCTTCTCCTGGAAGGGGCCGGTTGTCTCGCTCCTAAGGCTGGGCGTGGGGTGACCGGGGGGAGACCCCACAGACTGTCGTTTTCATGGGGTCCTGCCGAGGGCACGTGCTCTCAGCACTGCTTGAAATTCTTTGCGTGGGACGCGTGTTTCTTGTGCCTGCTTGGCGGCCCGCCTGACTGACTGCCTGCCCGCCTGCCTGCCTGCCCGCCTGACTGACTGCCTGCCTGACTGCCTGACTGCCCGACTGACTGACTGCCTGGCTGACTGCCTGCCCGCCTGCCTGCCTGCCCGACTGACTGACTGCCTGGCTGACTGCCTGCCCGCCTGCCTGCCTGCCCGACTGACTGACTGCCTGACTGACTGCCTGCCCGCCTGCCTGCCTGCCCGACTGACTGACTGCCTGACTGACTGCCTGACTGACTGCCTGCCTGACTGACTGCCTGCCTGCCTGCCTGCCTGACTGCCCGCCTGACTGACTGCCTGCCTGCCTGCCTGCCTGCCTGACTGCCCGCCTGACTGACTGACTGCCTGCCTGACTGCCTGCCTGACTGACTGACTGACTGCCTGCCTGACTGCCCGCCTGACTGACTGACTGCCCGCCTGCCTGCCTGACTGACTGACTGACTGCCTGCCCGCCTGCCTGACTGACTGACTGACTGACTGCCCGCCTGACTGACTGACTGCCCGCCTGACTGACTGCCCGCCTGACTGACTGACTGACTGCCCGCCTGACTGACTGACTGACTGCCCGCCTGACTGACTGCCTGACTGCCCGCCTGCCTGACTGACTGCCCGCCTGCCTGCCTGACTGACTGACTGCCCGCCTGCCTGACTGCCTGCCCGCCTGACTGAATGACTGACTGACTGACTGCCCGCCTGACTGACTGACTGACTGACTGCCCGCCTGACTGACTGCCCGCCTGGCTGACTGACTGACTGCCCGCCTGACTGACTGCCCGCCTGCCTGACTGACTGACTGCCCGCCTGACTGACGTTCCGGGAGGGGCCGCGCAGATGAGGGCGTGTCTGCGTCGGGCCTTCGCGGTGAGCCCACCGATCCCGGCGCGGGGCTGAGGAGGGGCCGGGTCGGGCCGGGCCGGGGTGTCCGGCCAGCGGAGGCCGGTTGCGGGCGGACAGGTCCGCGGGGCCAGCTCCTAGGCGCCCGGGGCCCTGGGGCTCAGCTTGGGCCCCAGCCAGGCTTCTGGAGCGCGAGGGGCTCGGGGTGAGACCCGGGGCGCCGGCCGCTGTGGGAACACGGCCGTTTCGGACCCGGGACGCTACCAGCTGTTTGTGTTCTGGGTGGAGAACAGGTTTGCCCGTGAGGTTGGGGCGTGGCGGTGGTCCCAGTGGGTTAGAGCGCCTGCGGGTAAGGCCGGGCGAAGCGCGAGAGCCCGCGCTCCCCGGGGCCCGGGGCCTCCGCTCGCGCGGGAGCCGCCGGTGTTGCCGCCCCGCCCCCCGGGGCGCGAGCTCGCGGGCTGCGCGGTCCTGGGAGCGCGGCTGCCACAGGCTGGCCCTTCCCCGCCTGGCAGAGCGTCTGTGGGACGCGGGCTCGGGGCCCCCGCGGCGCTGCCGCGGCGACTGTGCGCTGCGCTCCCCCGTGCCCGCCCCTTGCCAAGCCTTGATTTCAGCTCATCCTGCTGTGATGGGAAAACCGCGTCCAGCGCCCACTCCCGTGCCCCAGTTTAGGACCCGGCGTGGCAAGGCCGCGGGGGAAGAGCCAGGTGAAGGGGTGCACGGGGCGCGGGAGGGGCCGGCTCCCCACCGGGGCCCGCTCCCTGGGCCGCTGGGGCTGCGCGGGGCTCCCTCACAGGACACCATCAGTTATGTCTGCGTTTCTGGCCCCTTCCCCTCCGTAGGGGAGCCGGGGCTGGAAACTAAGCACCTGCGTGGCCTGGTCCTTTAGGTGAGCAGGCCCGTCCAGGCGCCCACCATCGAGCAGACGCTGCTGCTAGCGCCCCCGCCACCCGGGGAGTGTCCGGAAGGGGCCGAGTTTTCTATCATTTCACACCTCCGGGAGGCCTGGGGGCGCCCTGCCACTCCCGTGTCTTTGTGGTGACTCTGTGACCCGAGAGGTGGGGAACTCTCGCCCCAGGCCGCACAGCAGGGCGGCTCAGGCCAGGCGGAACCGAGCCCTCCACCCGCTCGGTCGGAGCGGCAGCCGCCGCCGCATACCCGCCGGTGCGCCGCGCGGCCGGGAGCTGAGGGGAGGCCTGCGGGGCTGAGAGCCCGCCCGCGCGGCCGGAGCGGAGGGCAGGCCTGCGGGGCTGAGAGCCCGCCCGCGCGGCCGGAGCGGAGGGCAGGCCTGCGGGGCTGAGAGCCCGCCCGCGCGGCCGGGAGCTGAGGGGAGGCCTGCGGGGCTGAGAGCCCGCCCGCGCCACCTGGCGGCCAGGGCGGGGAGGCCTGCGGGGCTGAGAGCCCGCCCGCGCCACCTGGCGGCCAGGGCGGGGAGGGGCGCCCGCCGGTATTCCCCGGTCTAGACAGACAGGCCATCTTTCCGCACAAGCTCTTTGTGTGTTTCAGTCTAGCAACCTTCAGCGACTTTCTCTGCATGCCGGTCAGGGTTCTTTTTTTTCTTCAGATGACCGGCAAGTCCAGCTGGCTGGGCAGAAAGAACACGTATTGGTTCATGTGACAGGCAAGTTCAAGGGTAGGAGACAGCGGCAGCTTGACACAGGGAGTCACGCAATGGGCCTGGTTTCTTTCACTTCACCTCTGGGTGGGCTTCATTCTCAAACAGGCTAACCCTCTGGTTAGCAGAACTGCTCTAGCAGCTTCTGACCATATTGCAGCTCTTGCAGGTTCTCGAGAAACCACAAGAATCTTTCCCCCGTTCTCAGCTAGGTCTCCTTGTGACTGTCTGATGAGTCATGTTCTCGTCCCTGAAGCAAGCACTGTGGCCCCGGGGCTTCAGACTGATTCTCTTGCTCCACTGGTGAGCTGAGGGAGCTCCGCCTGCAGCACATGATCCCCAGGAGGGGATTGGCTGGACCCCGCTCCCCAAAAGGCAATCAGAATTTGCTGGCCGGATCAAGGAGAACCTCCTGCAGGATTCTGTTGCCTCTTACTGGGCCTCTCTTGTGTGGTTTCTTTCTGTTTATTTTCTTTTTCTTTTTTTTTAAGCATTACACACACACAGTGGGATTCTATTTCCCATCCACCAGATTGGCAGAAACTGAAAAGCTGACAATACCAGGTGGGAACGTGCCTTGGTACAGTTTGGAGACACTTTGGCATGAGCTAGTCGAGTTGAGGCTGCATCTACTTGCCTGTGTGTACTAGGACACATGTGCAGAAATGAGCAGTGTCTGTCATTGTCCCAAACTGGAGACAACCCGGATGGCTAGCAGAAATAGATTATATCAGAAGTAGAGTTCTTTAGTCATAAAGCAATGATAATGAACAAAATCACAATGAATAAAGTTCACAATCACATGACTGAACTTCACAAACATGTTGGTAGTCCCTCTCCCAAAATGCAATGATTCTGTTCCTCTGAAGCTCAATGCCAGGAAAAATGAGCTCTTTGCATACATAGGTGTAAAACTAAAGGAGAGGGAAGACGGGTTATCACCACTAGAATACACCGCAGCCGCCACTTCCTCCTCTCCTGGCTCCTGTCTGTTCCTGGAGCCAAACCTTGGGTTCTGTGACGGGCAGTGACTGCTGTTGCTTGCTGTGGGAGTGTGAAGAAGTCACCTCTCTAGTAACCGCCTTGCCAGAGAGAAGGGACACGTGGCTAAGACAGCTCGCAGGGGCTTGCAGACGCTCAGGAAGTGTTTTGTAGGCTTTGGTGCTCTGTGCCTGGGCCTGCTGAGCCAGGCATTGCGCTAGGTGCTGGGGTAAGAGAGTCTCTGTTGTTTGGGAAAAGCTGGTATTAAATAGGACTTGGTTGCAGAGAAACACAGCGTGCAGTGTGGGGCGCTTTGGGGCTTCATCTGGGAGAGCCCTGGCTCACTTTGCAGATCAAGAACGATTTGCCAGAGGAGGTGTCTTTCGGCTGAGACTTAAAGCAGGAAAAGGAGTTGGCTAAGCAGGAGAGGAATGGTCCTCGGCAGAGGGAATGACACCTGTGACCGGCTCTGGTGGGAAGAACGTGGCGTGCTTTGAAGCTTGGAGAGGGGTTTGCTTTGGCCATGGGGTGGAGTTTGAGGTAGGAAGTGGCAGGAAGTGAGCCTGGAGACAAGGGCTGGGCCTAGAAGGTCCAGGGGCTTGGGAAGGAAATTTGACCGTCCCTGGGGCACCGGAACACCACTGGGTTTTAGGCAGAGTGGTTCTGCGAGCATACTTGCATGGCAGGGTCTGTCTCGGGGACTAAAGGAAGGCACTAAGCAATGGAGACAGGAGGCTTAAGTAAATCGGAGTCCCTTGAGGGTGGCATAATCCCCACAATTAGCTCTGGTTTCAGCTTCTAAAGAAAAGTTTACTCAATTATGTCCCTAGATTTAAGTGCTGGGAGGACAGGGACTTTACCATATTTGCTCCCTGCTGTTTTTGTGCCTGGCACATAGTAGGCACCCAATACCTACCTAATAACCTGTTGGATGACTTATGCCACCCTTCTATGTAAAACCCTCAGCAGTACTTAAAGCCTTGTCCCATCCACCTGCCTAGTGGCTGCTGCCTCCCTGCCCCTCTTTGAGCCCGATGGGGATTCACACTGGTCTGTGTATGTCTCGGCCTGGTCCCGATGGTTGCGCAGCCCACACTATGCTTCAGAGCACCACTGACATTCTGCCCTGTGAGGGAGGAGTAATCCACGTGTGACCTCAGCAATGCACCGAGAGCCAGGTGGCCAGTGCACAGCCACAGCCACAGTGATAAAGTATGGGGAGTCCAGGCCTTCGGTGTCAGCAGGGCATGGCCACCCCTCCAGTGTCCAGGTCCAGGGCACTTTCTTGTTGCCCTGAATTCTGCCCTCTCTAGGTTTGTTAGATGTGTCTCACAAAAGTTCACTTCTACCAAAATTTGTTTATTTTCTATTAAGAAATGGAGCTTAACTGGGGCTCTACAAGTCCTTAAGTGGGGTTCCTACAGGGCATGGAACTCTCTTGGGATTACAAGGAAGAGGGGGCTCTTGTTTGGAGCGCCAAGCATGGACTTGAGAAGCAGCCTAGAGGCCGGGTTACAAACGCAGGGCCTCCACTCACTTCTCTGGGCTTCGGAGTCCACATCTGGAATTAAGTGTCTTTTAGGGTTCCTTTCTATGGCATGTAGGAGCCCAAGGGAGAGTTTAGCACCTGCTAGGGCAGAAGTTGGCAGCTGTTAAGAAGCAAGTTGCTGGAGCTCTGAGCCTTTCCCTCTAGAATCAGTCCAGCAGGGGTGGGGTGCAGGTGTCTGCCTGCAGGTGTGGACATTCCTGGCAATGCCTCCCTCAGCTTGTTCGCAGCTCACAGTGGTTCTTGCAGCCACAAACTGTGCATGGCTCCCACGTCCTGAAATGTTCAGCAGGAAAGTACATAGTGTCCTCTCAGCTGTTCTGCTGACAGATGCTGACAGATGCCTAGGAGGTGTTTACGAGACCCAGCAAGTTCTGGGGAGGGATGGGTTGCAGGGAGAGGGGACCTCAGAAAGGTGGGGAGTGTCTCCAGTTCTGCCTGGTTCTGTTGAGTCACAACCACCTGGTTTATTGAAGGGACAGAAGACCTGCCACCCTGGAGCCAGAGGTTTCAGAATTCTCATTCGGGTGAAGGGAGTGGGGTTGACTGTGTCCTCTGAGGTTTTCCCCAGCTCCAGCTCTGGTTTCTGTGTCCAAGAGCCAGGAATAGAGAGGAGAATAATAGTTTTACCCCTTATCATGGAAATTTGTTGCGATAAACAAAATATGCTGAAGGCATAAATGTTAGGCAGAATCATCCGGGAGTGTGGTAGGTTGGGGAAGTTTGGGGGAGGGCCTTTTTACATCGGACCCGAAAGGATTGGGTGTGGGGTGGTGAGCCGCTCCTCCCATCTGCCCTGTGTCCTGTACTCTAATCCTGTTTCCTGTCATTTAAGGCGAGGTGCTCGCGGTCAGTGTCAGCAGTAACATGTGCTGCTTAACTGTTGTCACACTCTGCGGCTTATAAGGCCTTTCCATGTGGGTGACCTCATCTGAGCTTCCTGACAAAGGAGCTGCTGTGGGACTCCTTTCAGTTTGCCTGGGTAGGGAACCAGATACGGCTTCCTAGCCATGTGCCCTCGGGTAAGTTGCTTACCCTGCTGATCCTCAGTTTCCTTAGAAGAGTACCCTGAGCACTAAATAATAGAAGGTATATAAATGGCTGTAAGGTGGGTCCTAAATGAATGTTGTCTCCAAGAAGTTGTTGGTCACCTGGCTGTTGGGTTGCAGGGCCCAAGGCTGAGCCAGGATTGTCCACCCACAGATTGACACCAGGGTCTGACGTGTATCCAGGATGCACTGAGTTGTCTCTCAGTGCTCCTGTAACGTGCTCAGGTGGGGTCTGGATAGCCCAGCGATAGACTGGAGCATAGAAATGGTAACACATTTCGTTTGTCTCCCTCGTCTGGTTACTGCAGACTCTCAGATGGTCCTGTACAAATAGCTTTGTCTTCAGTTCCTGAGTCTGTTCATCGCTCTTCACGTGTGCTGAGCTTCTATAGGGTGTTGAGCACCAGGGTCTCTCCATTAGTGATTTCTAACATCTTTGGTATTACAGACCCTGGATAGAAAACTATAGCCCCTTTCCTCAGAGAATTTTTCTAGCTTTGTTGTTGAACTATTTAGAAGTGAGTTGTGGTCATGCAGCCCTAAGAACTGCAGCACATTGCCTGAAACATGGACTCTCAGCCTCAGCAAGTACTACTTTTACAGTTAACAATGATCTCATAGTATGACTCAACACCTCGTCCTTTGTCAAATTTCCTTAACTGTCCCAAAACGATTTTTATAGCTTTTTTAAAAAAAGCCAGGAGCCAATCAAGGTATTTGCATTTTGTTGTTACTTTTCTTTAGTCTTTCTAAATCAATAAAAATCCTTTTTCATTTTTTATGATATTAACATTTTAAAAGACCAGGCCAGGCCCTGGCCAGTGTGGCTCAGTTGGTTGAGCATCCTGTGCACCAAAAGATGGCTGGTTCAACTCCCAGTCAGGGCGATGCCCAGGTTGAGGGCTCGATCCCTGGTAGGGGGCGTGCAGGAGGCAGCCGCTTGATGTTTCACTCTCACATTGATGTTTCTCTTTCCCTCTCCCTTCCTTTCTCTCTCTCTAAAAAAAGAAATCAATAAAAAAAATCTTTAAAAGTAAATAAAGAAACAAAAGACCAGGCCAGTTTTTGTGTGGAATGTCCTGTCTTCTGGACTTATCTGATTGTTTCCTCATGATGTAGTTTAGCTCATTTCTCTTTCCCTCATAGTTTCTGTAAACTGGAAGTTAGGTCTAAGGGCTTGATTTGATTCATTTAGGTCAAACATTTGTGGCAGGACTACTTCAAAGGTGACATGTAATTCATATGGTGCCACATGGGAAGCATGTGCCAGGTTGTCCCTCTGTCAGCGATGCTGTGTTTGGTCACTGGCTGAGGTGATCACAGATTCTCTCCCTTATCAGGGTACATTAGGAAACACTAACCCATCTGGAGATACTTTGGCTCCATGGGAATATCCTGTCCTCCAACACCTTTTACCTCATGGTTTTAACATCCATTGAAGATCCCTGTCTTATAATGAGATTGCAAGATGGTGTTTTTCTCATCTGTTACCCCTCCTGCACCTGTTCGCCGGTGTTCTTCTGTAACCTGTAGACAATTTTATTTATTGATGACGCGTGTGACCGTTTTCACATAGTTCCAGGGGTTTAAAGCTGCATCAGGGTGCGTGTGGCTCCTGGTGGAGAGCGCCTGCTCTGAGGAGGCGATGCCTGGCCATCAGGTTGGTGCGGATGGGTGCCGAGCTCTTCATGGTCCTTTCACCCCTCTGGGAAACTGCGGCAGAATGAAACCCAGCCCCAATGACAGCAAAGGAAACTGCCTCAGCTCTCAAACTTCTAAGCTCTCAACACAGTGACTGTCAACACCTGCAGTGCTGGGCCAGCTCATTCCCCCAGCAGGCAGACCGGGGAGCTAGGCCCACCACTTCTAAGATTTTTACCAGCTTCAGTATCCTTCTAAACATTTTATCACTTCATCTGCTGGTTAAATTACTCAGCCCCGCCCTCTTCATTTGAGCTTATGTGCACCTGGTTTTACACTCATTACCCTTAAAGTCACACTGCTCCCCCTCCCTCAGGTGCACAGTGGGCCTTGCTGTTGGCAGCGTGATAGTCCCACGTATGTGCGGCACTTCCACTCTATAGAGCACTTTTATATACCGTTTCAGATCCTCAAGAAATAGACGTTTCTGCTTTGATTTTCCTTTGGGTCTTAGAGCCTGGGGGTCATTTCTAGCTCATTTCACTATGGTGAAAGGGCACGAAGGCCACTGTTGCGATGGGCTGTTCCAGGTGCCCCACGACTGCTCCAGTGCTGTCAGGATCCACAGCAGAGCAGGTTCCCAGTCCTGCCCCTTGAGTAGCACGTGTCGTCATGGCTGGCTCTCCCTGGCCCCTCTCTTGCTGCCACTGTATATCTCCGCTCTGCATCTGGTGCTTTGAACACTCCTGGATTTGGGAACTATGGGTTCTGGGCTCTCTCCTAGATTTCTTTCTGTGTACTGTGCTTATGCTCAGTACTTTCAGCACAGTTCTTTCACTCAACCAATTTAGAAAACCTTGAAGTATTACTCTCCCATTTTATGGATGGATAAACTGAGACTCAGAGTATATAAAATAGTTCTATATTGTCACACAGAGTTGGGAGAAGGGGGCAGCTGTTGTGTCAGAAAGTGGGCCAGGGCGGCAGAGGTTAGCACACTAAAGTCTCGTGCGTAGCTCTATGCTCCATCTGGGGCCCAAGCCCTCACCTGTGCGTTGCCGGCACAGCCAGCTGAGCAGTCTTGCAGTGGGCTTCGTGAGCCCAGCTGGCACAGCCCATCCGTGTTCTGGCAGAGAGGCCTGTCCAGCTCTGTGGGGGTGGCTCAGCTGGGAGCAAAACCAGTGTGGCCAGCGGGTGCTCTGCAGGCAGGCCTGTCCCAGGTAGAGTTCTGCTGTCCGGGGGACATGAACCAGACCCAGAGCCCAGACCAGCCCAGCCCAGGGAAACACTGGAACTCACACTGCCGGTGCTCCTTGGGTCTTGGTGAAGAACCTCAGTGCGCTTAGTCCTGGGACCTGGAGGAGCAAAACGAAGGGGGCCCTGACTGTTGGGGGCCACGGAGAGTGCAGCTTGCGCATCACACAGCTGAGAGCATTGTGGGTAGTGGATATGGTAGATTTGTGTATTTGTTATG
This sequence comes from Miniopterus natalensis, assembly GCF_054644295.1. Lineage (NCBI taxonomy): Eukaryota > Metazoa > Chordata > Mammalia > Chiroptera > Miniopteridae > Miniopterus > Miniopterus natalensis. Next base: position 4,443,035 of record NC_142085.1, on the reverse strand, counting down.
AGTTTCCTAGCACTGCTCTCAGGTCCTCTGTTCTATCATAATTGGTACATCAGCTGATTGAAGGAGAGGGCCTTGAGCAGGACTGCTTTCCTGACCCCACAGGCCCGGCTTGGGGCAGCTCTGCTCAACACTCTACCAAGCTACCCACTCTGGCCTCAGTTTCCTCATCTGTAGAGTGAGTGCTGGACTGGATGATCAGGAAGGTGCTCTTGCTCTGCTGTTAGGTGAGCCTGTAGGAGCTGGTAAGTGTCTACTGATTGCTGGGCGGCAGCCCTGTGTGAGGCCACCAGCTCCGCCCTCTGCTGTGTCCGCTCTTGACTCCATGTCTGGTCTCCAAGGAGCAGAAGCCCCCACCAGTGAACAGAAGCCCCTCTGAGCTAAGAGCTAAGGACACCATGGCCACATCAGCACCACTGCGGAGCCTGGAAGAGGAAGTGACCTGCTCCATCTGCCTTGATTACTTGCGGGACCCTGTGACCATTGACTGTGGCCATGTCTTCTGCCGCAGCTGTCCGCCCTGCCTCAGGGGGCCGCCCTGCTTGCCCCCTCTGCAAGAAGCCTTTTCAGAAGGAGAACATCCGCCCAGTGTGGCAGCTGGCCAGCCTGGTGGAGAACACTGAGCGGCTGAAGGAGGACAAGGGCGCAGCCCTTGAGGGACGCAGCCCTGGAACAGCGGGATGCAAGGCCGTGTGAGCAGCGCCGGGAGAAGCTGCACTATTACTGTGAGGACCACGGTCAGCTGCTGTGCGTACTGTGTAGAGAGTCCCGGAAGCACCGGCCCCAAACCACTGTCCTGCTGGAGAAGGCCACCCAGCCCCACAGGGTAAGCCCTCCTCACCTTGCAAGGCGCTTTGCCACCCTAGGGATGCTACGTCTGCACCCACCTGGAGGCCAGGCCTGGCCGACACCCACTGAAGACTTGCCAGCCAAGCACTCAGCATGAGTCCACCCTGCTGCCCAGTTCAGAGTGTCCACCTGTCCCCACTGCTTGTCTTTCTACAGGAAAAAATCCTGAACCACCTGAGTACTGTAAGGAGAGACAGAGACAAAATTCAGGACTGTGAGGCGAAGGGAGAAGCTGAAATCCTGGCTGTGCTGGTGAGGCTGTGAGGGGAGGCCCCGAGGCAATGGCTGCAGCAGCCGGAGCTCCAGGGCTGGTAGAGGTGCAGCCGGAGCCCTGGGCCAGGCCTGGGAGCACTGCACAGGTGGCCGTGGCCATCGGAAGCCTGCGTTGTAGCCCAGGGCCTGTCGGTTTGAGCTCTGGCTTAGGCCTGTTTCCTGATCTGACAAGTAAAGGGGTTGCCTAGATGTCAGCTAAGGTCCCTCCTTCCCTGGGACTCACTTCTGCTGGGCCACTATGGGCAGCTGCCGCTGTTCTGCGGGGAGAGCGCAGGTGTGGGGAACCGAGGAGGGCCTGGCTCACTCTTCCTCTTAGAGAAGAGAGAGGCGTGATTCCTGTGGGAGTGGGAGCTAAAGGGCATGGAAGGAGGGTGCTGGCTCCAGGACAAGGACTGGGGAGGGCTGGGGTGCCCACCTGTGTGCTTTAGTAGGAGTGGTATCAGGAGGAGAACCGAGAAGCAGGTTCCAGTTTCCTGTGGGAAGGGGCCTTGCAGGGTTGTTGGGGCTGTGAGCAACTGGGCCCTGAGAGAGGGAGGGAGCAGAGCAGGAGACAGCTCAAGTTCAAGCAGCGCCTCCAGGCCCTTGGTGTGCATGGACGCAGCTCAGCATCAGTCAGCCAGGGGACCAAGGTCACTGACCAGATCCCCACCAGAGTTAGCAGTGACACTCAGAGGCAGGAAAGGTCGTGGTCCTGAGCACAGACATTGCAGTCTCACTGAGGGAACAGATGCAGCCCTGCACGCAGGGTGGGTGCTGGAGAGAGGATTGGTCAGGCTTGAGGAGAATAGTCAAAGCGAGCTTCCTGGAAGAGGTGACATACAGGGATTGGCGTCCAGGAGGGAAAAGTATTTTGGCCCCCAGAGTTCCTCAAAGGGCCCTGGAACATACGGTTTTCCCAGAACTGCTAATGGCCGAGCAGCCAGGCAGAGTCAGGGCTCAGCCCTGAGGTGGCGCGTGAACGGAACTGGTGCGCTGACTGTCTTCTTCGAGGAGGCGAGGTTGGCTCAGGAATGCTCAAAAGCCCCCCAGCCTGAGCACTGGAATTCGTGAGTGGGGAGGAGAGCCAGCTCCTGGAAGGGTTTCCCACCTCGAGGCCGAGGTGTGACCCTCCTCCCCTCCTGTCCCTGCAGAAGACACTCCAGGAGCAGAGGCAGCACATCACGGCCGAGCTGGAGCGAGGCCACCAGTTCCTGAGGGAGAGGGAGCAGCACCTGCTGGACCAGCTGGAGAGGCTGGAGCAGGAGCTCCCAGAGGCAGGGAGAAGCACAAAGCCGGGGCACCCGGGAGCTCACCTGGCTGACGCTGGCCATCCCCGAGCTGGAGGGCAAGGCACAGCAGCGGGGGCAGAGCTCGTCAGGGGAGAGGCCTCCCTGGGCAGGGAGCGGCGAGGTGCTAGGCCTTGCCCTGCCACAGGCTTGCATGGCCTCGGGGCTGCGGCCTTCTCATCTGAAACATGGGCTGCCAATCCTGTTCTGCATACTTGTTCCAGTGGCTGCTTGAGCATAAAATGAGAGGGCTGGCATGGTGCCCCTTCAAAAAGTAAATTTTCTACAAAGCTTAAAAATATTAAGATGGAGGGAAGGTTATCACTGTTTTCATTACTTGCTTCCGTCCTCACTGCCGTCATGAGCCTGTCTTCCGACGAGTCTAATGCATCACTGGCAGAGACTGTCCAGTGGAAGCTATTTTGGGTTCTGGAGGTGGAGCTATAGAGGTTGAGGGTGGCTAAGGGAGGCCGGGAGGCAGCTTCTCTCAGGGACCCAGAGGGTCAGAGAGGGTGAGGTCTTCTCTGGACTCTGAAATTACCCTCAGGAGAGATGGAAACAGGTGAGTTGCCTCTGGAATGCTTCCCAATGGAGACGACTTTGATGCTGAGAAAGGGAAAGTCTTAGACAGGAGACCAGGTTGCCCGGTTGAAGTGGCAGCACAAGTCCGCACTCCCAGAGCCTCCCAGGGAGTCGTACTGTGCTGAGCAGGGCCCAGCGGCCTGTGGAGGGCACCTCAGTCCTGCTCTCATGGGCTAGGGGAAGGCGGTGTGATGGTCGCCTCCACTTGCATGGCTTGGAGTGGCTGGGCCTGTCTGTCAGCAGCAGAAATGCTGCTCCAGGCCAGTAGCCAGGCAAGATGGCAGCTGACAGGTAGCAGAGAGGTGGCAGGGCACGCTCCCCAGGGTTCTGTGCCAACACAGACCTTGTGGACAGGTGGCTTTGGCCTGCCTCTCCATGCTTGTGGATTCAGACTTGGGACTCAGGACTAGCGGGATTTTAGATTCTTCTAGTACAGGCCACACTGATGAACTCACTGAGGGCCAGAGAGTGGAAGGGGCCTGTCCCAGGCCAGGAGGGGTAGGTCGGGAGTCAGCCCGAGCTCCAGCCCGGTGTCCTCCCAGCCTCTGAACGCGTGTTCTTTCCTCCCATTGTATCCCGGTGCCTCTGGCTCCGTCCTTTCCTCCAGATGTCATTCTGTTCTCTCTAATTTCTCTCTCAGACTTTGACTGCGCCACTTGCTGCCTCCCCCTTCCGCCTCCTCTTCTCCTTCCCCTTCAGGACGAGCACCCTTCCTTTCCCCATGGCCACATGCACCCGTGCGCTGAGCAGGGTGCTGGCGGGGCCCACGGTGCAGTTGCATGTGCCCTGAGGGGAGCCTCTCACTACTCTACCTAAGAAGCTGTGGGGCCGGCAGAGGCCTCGCCATCAGTGCCTCCCAGACCCTCAGATCGAAGGCTTCCCTGGGCTGGGTGAGGGTGGGGGGGAGAGAGTTGGGTGTCTGCTTAAAACAGTATATGAAATGTACTGGTGGGTTTTGTCTGTGTTTTGATTTTGCTGCAAGGGAACTGGACAGCTAACTCCTTAGTTGTCACTGATATTTTCCCAGTAAGAATGAGATCCTATTAGGATAGAGCTCTGAGGCAGGAGCCTGGTAGAGGAATAGAGGTGAGAGGGAAGCAGCAGGACTAGAGAAGGAAAACAGCTTTTTGACAAGGAGACAGGAAAGGAAGATCTCTGGACTAGGAATTTTGTGAAGAGGTTAAAGGGGACAGGGAGACAGGCGCGGCCAAGCTGATGCTGACGTCCTCTCCGTTCAGCTGGACAGACCTCGCAGGGTCGTGGCTGCTCACACCTCTGCCTCGCTCACCGCTGGCCACCATCCTTGCCCGTGAGGATCCCCTGCTCAAGTGCTCTTTCTTAGCACCCAGGGTCCTGCCGGCCTGGAGTGCCATGGTGCGCCACCTGGTTTGTGGCCTCCCCGGAGTCGGTGGAGGCCGCGTGTGGCTGCAGGCCACCTTGCGCTTCCCGGGCTCCCCCATGTCCTTTGGGGGAGAAGGGTTCCTGCACTGGTCTCCGGGTCCCACCTTCTCTGGGCCCCTCCCACCCGTATCCCACTTACTTGTCCTTTTACACCACACCCCTCCGCAAACTTGTCGGCACTCACTGCCTCAGACTTGCCGCCAGTCCTCAGGCGGCTTGGACTTGCTGTTTTGAGGCACAGATTAGAAGGATTTGCCAGAAACTCAACCGTGGGCAGCTTCTTCCTGCCAGGCAGGTGTTGCTCTGACCTCTTGTCGTCCTACCAGCAGAGCCCACTGCTTCCAAGACTCTTTCAAACCGTCAGCAGCAGCCACAACACGCCGATGCCATTTGGCTCCCAAACCTTCCCCCTACCCAGTCCTCTTAACTCCGCTCTTTCCTCTCCCGCAGCACTCGCCATTACTATGATGCCATGTGCTTGTTACGTCGACGGCTTGCCGTTGGCCTTCCCTGTTAGGTCAGCTCTAATAAGGGCAGAGATTTGTGTTTGTTTTCTTACTGCTGTATCCCAGGCTTCCAGAGCAGTGCCTGGCATGCAGGGAGCGCTTAATATCTGTGAATGAGGGAAATGAAGGCAAAACTTAATACAGACTATTATGGAGGCTTTAGACTCACAAAAGGAAAATAACCAGCATCTCACAAGAAAACCCACATTGCACCCTGGCCCTGCCTCACCCAGGGCAGCACCCCTCTCCCTCCAACTCATGCCAGGTCTGCCTCAAACATGCCAGTTCTCTCTCCACTGCTGCTGTGCCCCAGGCCATTGTCATCTCCCAGGCCCACAGCAGCAGCTTCCCTCAGCCCATGCTCTCGACAGCCAAGTGGTTGGTCACATAGGATTTTGGTCAGCTGCTGTGTCAAGCTCCAGTCCAGTGACTCAACTGAAACAAGATCCTTTGTCAGTGGCCTTTCCGTGTTGGGGAGTCTGGGCTGTCAGGGTGGCTGTCTGTGAGCTCATCAGAGAGCAGGGTGACTTCCATCTTCCGCTAACTTCAAGGGACCTTGTCCTCAGCTGTGTTGTCGAAGTGGGGCTCACCACCAAAATATCCAGAATTCAGCCAAGGAAAAAGAGGAAGCGGAAAGCAGTTTCCTTCTTCTAAAGGACATGATCCCCAAATTGCAGTCATTGCTTCCTCTTACATCTCATTGGCTGAGCTTAGTCTCATGGCCAGACCTGTTACAAGGGGATCTGGGAAATGACGTTTTTTGCTGGGTTCTGTTATTAAAGGGAAGAAGAGGGGCATGGACGCTGCGCCCAGTCACAGCCCGTGACACAGCTGGCTTGTATCACGCCCCTGCCTGAGACCCTGAGCACAGAACAGAGTTTAAATTCCCTGCTGTTCCTGTCAGCCTGCATGACCCGGCCCTGCCTCCTCTGCCTCCTCTGAGGGCCTTTCCTGCCTTCGAATTTCTCACCCGGCCAGCACTTCCCCCTTCAGATTGCAGTGCAGGTGTCATCGCCTCAGGGGAGCTGGCCCTTCGTCCCTCCACCACTCCTCCACTCCCTCCCCCGGCCCCAGTTGCTCTGTCATTATTTTGGTTTTTTGTCGCTTTACCCAATGCTGCCGCTGCATCACCATCTCGGACAGTGTTGGTGCAGGTTAGTGAAGCCTGGTTCACATTGACCCCTGTGCTTTCTTCCCCTCCAGGACACCAGGGCCTTCTTGAGCAGGTAAGAGCCTCCTCTCAAGTGTGCCTCGCTCACCCCCCTGTGCTGTGTCCCCTCCCCTTTTCCTTGACCATGACCCATTTGAATGAATGGGACTGAAATGGTACCCAAGGTGCCCACAGCCCGTGGTTCCTCCCGGGAAGCAGGAGCATGGCCTGAACGGGAGTCCGCCACCAGAGCGAGTTCCCTGGAGTCCCGCCTCCTCAGCCGGCTCTCCTTGCCTGAGCTGGGACAGGTGGCGAGGGTGGCGAGGTGGCCCAGTTAACTAAAGTGCTCGGGATTGGAGCCTGCTCATGGTTGCGGTTCACTTAGTGTCTTTGGCCAGTTTCTCTTTCTCGCTGAGGGATAATCATACTTTCCCCTCCCCCTTCATACGCGTTGTGAGGATTGAGAGAAACAGGAACAGCTAAGGTCATGTCTGTCATCTCAGATATCCACGGAAGAAGTTCTGGTTGGGAAACCCTTTGCTCGGGTGGTCAAAAAAAGGACAGGAGAATCCTCAGATAAACTTCTGTCTCTGCAGCGACCCTGGAGAATTCCAGGGTGAGGGCTGGGGAGAGCCTCGGGGCGGGAGCAGGAGCTGCGTGGACCCTGAGGGAGGGCACCTGGCTCCTTACTGCCCTGTTCTGCCTCAGTGCTCCGGGGTCCGCGTCTGCGTGAGCAGCGAGCCTGTGGGTTTGCTGGGCCCGAGGGCCATTGCTGTCCTTTTCTTCCCCCAGGGAAGCTGCTGGGTGACTTGGAATATAAGACAGGTGAGTGTCCAACAGGTTGTTCCCATAGAGATTGTGACTGCCCCCTGGCGCCCGGGAGTCCCTTCTCTCATGCCACAGGGAGAATTTCCCAGCTGTAGTACTCAAGCCCCAGTGACATTTTCTGACCACGTCCTGCATGTCCCTGCGCCAGGGGCTCCATGGGGCTGTCTGGCCCTTTTCTCCCTGTGCTTGGTTATTCCAGCCTCACAGGTCCTGTGACCAGTCCCTTCCCTGCGACTCAGTTTCTTCCCCTCCGGCCGATCATGTGCCTCTTGTGGTCGGTCCCACTGCACCGCATCCTGAGGCAGGGTGTGTGCTGCACGCCCCCCCCCCAACACCCCGTGGGTGTGGACCAGGATGTGAATGGGCCCTGGGATGGTGCCGTGTGGCAGCCCTGCCATGGACACCATGGTGACCGGTGGCCCCTCCCGGCCTATTGGTGATACTGGTACCACTTCTGTTCCCACAGTGTGTGTCACCCTGGACCCGCAGTCAGCCAGCAGGTACCTGCAGCTGCTGGAGGACTAGAAGTATGTGGCCTAGCACGGCCTGTCCCATGGCGCCTACCTGCACCCCCAGCAGTCTGACTGTGAGCCGGGGAGCTGGGCAGTAAGGGCTTCACCTGGGGCAAGGTCTCCTGGGAAGTGGAAGTGCAGAGAGAGGGCTGGTCCCAGGACGAGGAGGACTGGGGGGGGGGACACCAGGAGGAGGGAGAGGGGGAGGCTGGCTCTGCGGGTGGATGCTGCGGCTGGGGAACCAATGCGGACAAGGCATCGTTCGGGGACCAGGAGGAGCAGGAGGAGGGTCTGGAAAGCTGCATGGTGGGGGTGGCCAGAGACTTTGTGAAGAGGAAGGGAGACCTCTCCCTGCGGCCAGAGGATGGGGTGTGGGCACTGCGCCTCTCTTCCGCAGGCATCTGGGCCAACACGGGCCCTGAGGCCAAGCTCTTCCTGGCAGTGCGGCCCCGGAGGGTGGGCATTGCCCTGGATTACGAAGGGGGCACCCTGACGTTCACCAGCGCTGAGTCGCAGGAACTCATCTACACCTTCACTGCCACCTTCACCCGGCACCTGGTCCCCTTCCTGTGGCTCAAGTGGCCTGGAACACGCCTCCTGCTGAGGCCTTGAGACTGCCTGCCGCCTGCCCCTGGCCCTACCCCCATGCGTCCCTTCTCTGGAATTCCAGGACTGAAGGAGGAAGGAGGTGCCTGACCCGAGCACCTGAAGCGAGGGAGAGGAGGGACTGGTCCACTGCTGGTCCCTCCCTGTGGCTGTGGCCCCTGAGACCTCTCAGTGCTGCTGCTCCACCCACCGCCGTGGCTCTTCTGCTGGGGTGGGTCCTGTGCAAACTTGCAACCCTGAAGTCCACGGGGCTTCTCCCTCCCTTCTGCCCACTGCCTTTGACCAACCCGGCATGCTCTTTGCTGTGTAAGAGGCCAGGTAGCATTTTCTTGCCGAGCGTAGCATCTCATGCCAGATGTCCTTGGGAAAGACCAGTGGTCTGTGCCACCCCTGCCATTTTGCTGTCCCAAATCCCAGAGCTTCCCCTCAGCCAAATCCACTCTGCTCCCTTCCCTTCCCAGAGCTGCCCAGCTTAGTGGAACATCTATGAAAAGGTTGAGAATGAACTGAATGAAAACGTGCCAAGGCTTCCTCGGCACTTGAGTAAGACACCTGGAGCCCAGCGGAAGTCGTTTACTTGTGTCCAGAGCAGGGGCTCGGGCTGTGTGTGTGAGGTCCAGACTGCGGGGGTGGGGGTCCTACAGTGACCAGTGGTCTTGGGAATGGTCTACATACCTGTGGCTTTGGGGTGACAGATGTGACCAGTGATCAATAAGTTACCTCATGGGTTGGTCCTCGTGTGGAGAGCTTTTAAAAGATCCCAGAATATCTTGCTTTTTTCAGTCCATGTGAAACTACAGGGCCCTGCCGTGGGAGCTCCGGTGCGTTTCTCCAGCAGGGCGTTCAGCTTCTGACACTGCCCTTTCAGTTTTCCTAGGACGGCTGAGGAGGCAGGACAGGCTGTGGGAGGGGAAAGGAGCGCCCCCTGGTCTTTATGTCACAGGAGGGATTAGAGTGAATCCTGCCCACAGGTCAGCCCAAGTCCCAGCCTCTGTCCAGGCCCCAGGAGCCCAGTGTCACACAAGCTCCCTGCTCCAGCCGGTCACCTCGTAGCCGTGTCCTCACACTGCAGACTGTCTGCTGTCCTGCCTGCTCTGAGACTGCTCCCAGCCCCGGGTCGCAGTGCTCTCTCAGCCAGCAGTCTACATCATGTGCTGCCCGTCATGCCCATCAGATGTCTGCCTTTAGTTCTGTAGGCTCCTTAGGGAGGACACCATATCTTGTATTTCTCCTGTATTCTCCATGGTACCTAGTGCAGTGCAGGGTGTGCAGGACGTGCTCAATAAAACCTTGTTGAATGGACAGCCTGGACCTATGTATATGTTATTATAACTCTGATATCACCAGGCCTTCTGTCTGTGACTACAAAGGTTCCATGGATAGCAGTCGCCCAGGGCTTTCCTTCTGAGCCTGTCAGGACTGCGACTTTGCTTTCCATCCTCTGCACACATGCTGTCATTGCTAGAAGTCCCCAAAGAGCCCCCCACGGCACCCAGGCCAGCCAACACCAAGGTCGGGCATGTGTACATGCCGGGGCTCCCACAGGAATCGTGTCGTCTACCACAGCACCCCCAAATCTTTCCATGGAAAGTAAGCAGTGCCCCGAAGGAAGTAAACCCTAGAGATTCTAGCTGCCGCCTGACACCACTGTCTGACCCTCTCATTTCTTCTGATTTTTTCTTTTCGTTGCCATGTTAAAGGTAGAAAAGGGGTTACACAGTGCATCTGAGACTTGCCGCGCAGAGCACACTTCCTCTTTGGACTCTCATTTGTGATTCATGTTTTACCTTTTTATTGCTTCTTTCCTAAATACATATAGGCAAAATGTCAATTAGTAGAAATAAGACATGTATTATCAATTATAATTAATTGAGTCACATTCGAATCCTGATGGACAGTAATTCCTAGCATGTTCTTGAATATTGATGTGGATTGCTCCCTAAAATTATGCTCTACTAATCTTTTATTTATGGAAACATTTCATAATTCTCAAAATGCCTTTTATCTTTTTTTGGAAAGAATTTTTGTATAATGAGATTTCTAAAACTTTTTAAGGTGATCATTGTATAATTAAAAGATAACAGTTATTATTAAATAAGGAACATTTCCATTTGAACAAAATATTAATGCTTTCAGGTCGTAGTTGCTTTAATGAGTTTTAGAGCATCATACTTCCCAAAATAAACTGGAGAAGATAAAATATGTCTCAGTATAAAAGACCCTTGCAAAATAATAAAAGTGTTTTCTGGACTAATAATGTACCACCTTCATGTAGAGAGTTGCCAGTACTACTTACTTAACAAATTCTTTTGAAACTTTAAAATTTTTTTATGTTCATGTTTTCAAAGTTGTGTTTTTTATGAATTATAGGTGCACATATGGTAACACTAACTTACAATGTTATTGCAAAAAAAGTTCCCCTGTTCTGCTTCTCTCCCCAGAGGCCGAGGTCATCCTTGTAACAGACTGTGTTGGTGTTTACCTTCATTTTTTCCCTGGTAACATGAGTTTGGGGCATGATCTTCTGCTTCCCCCTGTGGAGAGGGAAGGTGGAGTTCTGTTCCTGTCACCATACCCACCCCACCCGTCAGTGTAAGTCCTAACTTCACATAAGAGCCTGGTAGGTTCATCATTATGTCTGTAAAGACTACACCTGTACAGCTTTTTATCCCCTGGAGTCAATCATTGCCTTGTCCTATCTTTTTGCTTTGTCTCCATATTTGTCACCAGTTGTCCAGTCTCAAGGTGTGCAGTCCACAGGCGCTCTGAACACTCCCCATGACGCTTTGCCTGCAGCCTCCTAATGGTCTGCAGTCCTGGACCGGTTCTATTTCTTTATCCCATGTTTTCCCTATTTTTAAATTTTTAAAATTTTTATTTTATGTAAATTTTTTATTGTTGACACTTTCAGATGTGCCCCATTCCCCCCCTTTGCTCACTTCCACCCAGCCCCACCCACCCTTGACCCTCCCCCACACTGTTGTCTGTGTCCCTGGGCTATGCTTATTTGCATAACCTATGGACACAGACATTGGTGTGGGGAAGGCCTGGGGGTGGAGGGGATCAATGGGGGAAAACGGACATGTGCAATACTGTCAACAATAAAAATAAATTAAAAAAACAAGAATAATTAAAGAAAAAAATACAAGAAAAAAGGGACTAAAAATAGGAAAGGAAAGAAGGGAGAGAAGAAAAAGTGGGAAAAGGGAAATGCTAAAAAAAAGGAAAGAAAAATAAGGAAAGAGAGAAAGTAGGTAAAAGAGAAAAATAGAGTGAAAAAAGTTAGAAAAAGACGAGATATGAAAGAAAAAAGAACAATGAAAAAGAAAAATGAAAACAAAGTGGAACTGGCCTCTGCAGAGTCTAGTGTGTGCTGGGCTCTCCCTACTGTCCGCCCTTGTGCTGAGTGGGGCTGACTTGTGTGCCTGTTCTGGGCCACCGGGGAGGTACTTTGTGCCAGCCACTGTCAGAAGCTGTCCCTGTTTGGCTCTGGGCAACCAGTTTGGAACTTCAAGTGATCCACTGCTTGTGGCTCCCTCCGCTGGGCTTGGCCGTGCACACGGGGGCCCAAGCTGCTCTCTGGGGTCAGCTGTGGGCAGCACAGGCCAGGGCAGGTTGCAAATGTCCCAGGGCACCCAGGGACCCGCCTCCACCCACCTCCACTGCCAGCGGCTGCCAGACAGTCACTGAAGTGCTGTTTCTGAAATGGATTTTGGCAGAACTGGGAGGATGGGACCTCTGGGTCTCCCGTGAGTGGGAGGTGCGGGTCAGACCAGGGGAGATGGTGGGTGTGTTCCCCTGTCCCAGAGCCACACATCTGAGTCCCTGGAATATTTCCCTTCCCCCTCATAGGCCCTGGGGGGGGGGGGGAGGATCTGCCAGAAGTTTCTGTCAGCTCTCCTGTGTTGGGAGGAAGCACCAGCCAGGTGCCCGGGAGGTGGGGGGAATGGCTGCACCCCCAAATCAGTCACTGATGCCCCTTGAGACTGCCCAGAGGCGTAGGCCTGGCCCCCTGTGCCTGCTCCGCAGGGGTCCAGGCTCAGGGTGGGGGAGCTGTACCCCCCGAGGGCGGGGCACTCGTCTCTCCCCAGGCTGCTGGGGACCCGGAGGGCGCCTCGGGACAAAGGCTGCAGCGGTGCGGGAGCCCCGCGCTTAGGCTCCGGCGCCTCCGCCCTGCTCTCCGCAGCGGCTCCAGGGCACACCGCCCCCTGCCGACACCCCTGCGGAGGGGCTGCCGCGAAATCCTGTGCTCTGCTTTTTAAAAATTTATCTTTACTGTTGAAAGTATTACCTATGACCCCATTCCCCCCACTGACCCCTCCATTTTCTTTTTTAAGTGGCTTTGTCTCCGACGGGCTCCCTCTCCCCCCGGCGGGTCGCAGCCCCGCAGCCTTTCAGGGCCGCGTGTTGCGTGGGCCGCGTGTTGCGTGGGCCGCTGCTCCCGGCTGCGATGCTCGCCGGGGGTCTGGGCCTCACTCCTCCCGGGAGCCCCGCGCCCCCGCAGCCGAGAGGCCCGAGAGGTCCCTCTTCACCCCGTGCAGGGGGTCAGCCCCCTGAACCCGCGCTCCCCACCAGTGTCCCGGCGGCCTCGCCCCTTCCTGTTAAAACTCTCCCCCTAGCGAGTCTTCAGCTGGTAATTCAGGGCGAGTTCCCAACTGAGTTTTATTTCCAGTTTGGTTCTGGGATCCACCTCTCCTGCACCATCCTGAAAGCTCACCTCTTCTTAGCTCACTTCATTTTGGGGACACAGCACCCATAGCTTCCCGAGAAATGGTGTGGATGCTGAATTTTTGAAATCTTTAATATCTGGAATGTCTCTCCTACTCTTCACACTTAGTTGATAGACTCACCGAGTATAGGAGTCTTGGTGGGAAATCCTTTCTCTTCAGAATCTGAAAGGCATCGTTCCACGTCTGCCAGCTGCCACTGCCGAGGCCCACGCCTGTGTGTGGCCTGATTTCCTTCTGAAACTTACAGGCCTCCCCTGCACACTCTTAAATTTCTCCCTAGGCCTTTGTATGACGGCCCCTCCTGCTGTGCTTAACCCGCCGCCCTGTCATTCTAGAAATCTATAACCCGTTCTGGGAAGCTACTGAATTATCTCAATTATTTCTTCATATATATATAATTTTTATTGATTTTTAGAGAGGAAGGGAGAGGGAGAGCTCGAGAGAGTAACATCTATGTTGGAAACTTAGATGGGCTGCCTCCCGCACGGGCCCGAGCTGGGGATGTGCCCCACGGGATCAAACCCACAGCTCTTCAGTGTACAGGACAGTGCTCCAACCAGGCGAGCCACACTGGCCGGGGCCTGAGCTATTTCTCGAGGCTCTTTCTGTCCTTCATTCTCTCTCTTCCCTCAAACCCATTATCTCTAGCCTTTGTCTACCTCCCATTTCCTTTACTGAGATCCTGTGACGCGTCCAAATGGTTGGGTTACAACAGTGATAAGATAAACAGTTCCTGTACTCAAGAAGCTTATATTCCATGGAGGTGAGGCAGTGAGCTGAAATAAAAATAAAATAGTAATTGCATATGCAAAGAACTCCAGTAGGACTGTAAGTATAGTGACCAGCGTTTACTTTGTAGTTATGGTCAGGAAGGATATCTCTGTAAAGCTGAACTCAGAATGAGGAGGGAGGTCTAAGAGCGTGCCAGCCAGAGTGAAAGGCAGTCACGAGGCAGGACCAGGTGGGGCAGAAAGGCAGCGCCCGTGCCCCTGTGGGGCGCCCGCCATGAGCCAGGCACTGTTCTTGGCATGTGAGATGCATCACTGGCTAGTTTTTGTTTTGTTTTTAGTTCCCTCCTCAAGGAGCTTACATTCCAGAAGGGAAAGGCAGACAAATGGCATAGCAAATCCAAGATATATAGTGCGTTAGAAGATAAGCGCAGCCGACAAAGAAATACGATTACTTTTTAAAAGGCCTTTGTTTAGGAAGCAGGGTCTCTAGAGAAGGCTTTGGGTGAGCTGGTGAGAGGGCTGGTTTGGACGACCCACGGCGGGGGAGGTGGACAGAGGGGGACCTGGCCATGGGCGTGGAGGGTCGAGCCAGCGGGACCGGAGTCACTGATAGCTCCTGGGTTTGGCTTCGACGAGGAGACGCAGGTGAAAGTCAAGGACGACCGGGGAGCGTTCAGCAGAGGGCGGGAAGCGGAGGCTTCCCTTTCGCTTGCATTAAGTATGAGCGCGGACGGGGCGGCAGGTGAGTCCAGCGGGACCGGGCTCGAGGACGGTGAGCGGCGTGAGGGACAGGTGTCCGCGCCGGTGCCCGATCGCGCTCGTGGGCTCGGACCGAGCAGACGGGAGCTTCCTGAGGACCTTCCTGGGGCGCCAGGAGGAAGCGGGTGGAGGCGGAGATGAAGGCTGAAGCTGGACAGGGGTGTTTCTTTCACCTCCACATTATCTTCCTTCTTTCTCGTTCTTACTCACCTAGACCTCCAGCGCCGACGGGGGGTGAGAGCATCTGTCTTGCTCCTGATTTTAAAGTGCTGCTGCTGGGTTTCATTACAATTATGAGCCATGTTGCATTCAGGGTTTGGCCTATGGCTCTGCAGTGTACGCCTATAAGGTAGGAAAACTCGGTCCTCGTTAATTAAGCGTTTTCAGTAGGAATGGAATATTGAATTATATCATGTGCTTTCCTACTCCTGTGGAAGCGATCATATTTTCCCTCCTTTAACCTAGTAATGAGCGCCTGAAGGCTTTTTAAATCTTAAGCCAATATTACATTCTAGAGGTAAACTCTATTTAATTTTTTGCTCACTTCTGTTTATTTTTATATCTATGTTCATAGAAGATGTCTTTGCATCTAGTTTTAGTATTAAGTTTACATTAGGCTTATAAAATGATTTGGGAGCATTTCATCTGTTTTCTGTAATGAATTATTTTGAGGATTACCTGGTTTTTGAAAGATTGATAAAAGTTGCCTATAAAAACTAAGCTGACCTAGTATTTTTTGTTGTTTGGGGGTGGGGGGTGGGGAGGAAGGGCTTAAAATTGTAATTTTAATTTGATTTAATGGTTATAGATTTACTTAGGGTTTCCCTGTCATCTTGAGTCAGTTTGGGGAAGTTATGTTTTATATAAAATTGTCCATTACATTTCTGTTTTCAAAGTTATTGACATAAAGTTATTCATAATTCTCCACACTTGCCCTGTTTTCTGTTTCTAATATTATTTGTATTTTTTTCTTTTTTCTTGATCAATCTTGTTGAAGATTTGCTATTTTAGTAGCGTTTTCAAAGAACAAGTTTTCGGTGTTACTGAACACTATTTCTTTCATTTCGATGTCATTTTTGCTCTTGTCTCCCTTTCTTTAGGCTTACTCTGTTTTTTCAACTTATTGAGTTCGACATTAAGTTTGACTCAGAGAGTTAGACAATTGTTTAATTTCACTGTTTTCCTCTAATATATGCATCTAAGACTGTAAATTTCCATGTAAGTAATACCGTGATAGACTTAAAATTATGCTCACAAAATTATTTGGCGCTCTGCCCTTGGAGAGCTAGAGCTCAGTTCCTCCGCCCTTGGGCCTGGGCTGGACAGCGCCCGTGGGGGGGGGGGGGGGCTTGGAGCTGGTCCCTGCTTCAGACAGCAGCAGCTGCATCTTGCATGCAGCCTGGCCACAGGCTCGGGGCCTCCAGCTGAGCTGCTCCTGGGCTCCTGACCCACAGAAACTGAGATAATAAACATTTGTTGTCATAAGCTGCTAAATTGGGGGGTAACTTCTTATCATGGAGCATTCGCTAACTAATACAACTGCTTTAGCTGTATCCAAATGCTTTTGATGCTTTCATTCTCTTTTGGTTTTAATATTTTTACTATGATTTCAGATTTGGTTCAAATTTAGAAGTGTTTTTTTAAAGTTCTGTAAATGTATATAGGCTTTGATAATTATCTTTGTTCTTTATTTTTAATTTATTACATTGTGGTCAGTGATCTTCATCTGTATGATTAACGAATGCAAATCACTCAGACACATTGTTTTAAAAAAAGAGCCTGTCACTCAAGTCTTTATCACGCCTTTGTGCAGGGAGGGAGGGAGTGACTTTCAGTGCACTTCTCACTAATAAATAAATTTCTCAAGCATTTATATCTGTAGAAAACTTACTTATTCAAATATTATTAGCTATTATCAAGCAAGAAAATCACTTAGAGTATTAGAGCAGCTATTATCAAGCAAGAAAATCATTTAACAAAGCAGACAATTTGGAGCATACGTTTTATTGGGTTCTACAGAGCATGGCCATAGCATCTGCAGTTCAGGAATCTTGAAAGAATCTTTTGTTACAATTTGCAAGAACAGTTTTATGATGACAGAAAACCGAACAGGGTGGTTACAGTTGAGTTGCCACAAAACTATGCCCAGAACTGATATTCTTGTTGTTGCCCTGGGTGGGCCACCTTATCAGACGAGTGGAGAGAGCAGCACTCTCTGCGTCTGTCTGATAGTCCTTCTGCCAGCAGCTGCAATTTAGGAGCCAGCACCCATCCCCGAGAGGATGTGGGACGCTGAGGGTCAAGGGTCATTGCCTGGAGAAGAGAGCAGGCTGAGAAGCTCAAAAACTTACACGCAAAAGAAGGAAATGGAAGGAAATTTAAACAAACAATGTTTTGCTTTGACGATGTTGATGTTCTGCTTTTGTAGCTAAGTCTTGGTGATTTTTTCTACATGCTCCATGAGTGCTCAAAGAGACTGTACTTTCACTAAGTTCAGGGTTCTTTGTATGCCCATTAGATGAATTTTATTTTGTTATTCAAATATGCTGTGTCTTTATTAGAGGAATCTTATTTTGTGTTTCAAATATACTATATCTTTTGGAATATTTTGTCTTGTGTCAATAGCAGAGAGAAATCTGCTACTTGGTTTATCAAAGTAACTCTTACAATGAATTGTTACAGGCGCTACAGCTCAGCATTGTTACAGTTTTCGATCAATTGTTCCTCTTTCCAGGATGTAGTGTCCCTCCTCCTCTAAACTAGTAATGCTGTATGCATTAAAGTGTATCTTTTGTGATATTGAAACGGTTACATCTACTTCCTCTTTGTTGCCACTGCCTGGTATTTCACGTTTACTCTCTGTGTCACTGTTTTATTAGTTCTTTTATAAACAGTATAGCTCGAGTTTTTCCAGTCTAGAAGCCAGTGTTTGGCAAATATGAGTTCTTCTGTTTACATTTGTTTTGACTATTGATAGATCAATAAATTTCTATCATTATTTTGTCATTTCTATTTCTCATTCTTTTTCTATGCTTTTTAATTTTTTAATTTTTGTTGGATTGATTACATTTTCTTTATTCCATTGTTTTTCCTCTCTTGGTTTAGAGGTGACCTATTCTTTTTACCCACAAACTTTTTAAAATATATCTTTTTGATTTCAGAGAGAGGAAAGGAGAGGGAGAGAGACAGAAACATCAATGATGAGAGTCATTGATCGAGCCCACAACCCGGGCCTGTGCCCTGACCGGGAATCGAACCCCGATCGCCTGGATCCCAGGTCGACGCTCAACCGCTGGGCCACCCACAGCATTTTATATGCATACTTTAATTAACAAAAAATAAAGTTTATGTGTGCCTCCATCTTCCCAAAGAGCCCAAGACTGGGGAGTGCTCTCCCCCTTCATCTAAGCGGTAGTGCCCACAGCTGCCCACCGCCGCCCGCAGCGCGTGGTTTCCGTGTTGCTGTCACAGCGATGCTGCTGGGAGCGTCTCTGCTCTCATCCCAGGCACACGAGCAGTCTCTCCAGGGTGCACGGGCGTGAACTCGTGGGCTTAGGGCGCGTGTTCTCAGCTTTACCAAGTAATGCCAAACTGTTTTTGAAAGTGGTTGTCCCAGTGCCCCGTCCTGCTGGTGGGGTTGAACTTTCTCCTGCGCTGCACCTCTGGCAATGTCAGGCTTGTGAGTCCAGCCAGTGGGTGATGGGGAACAGAATATGCTCTCGCTGGGGTTACAAACCTGCATCCCTCTGGTTGTTGAGAGCTTGGCCCTGTTTATATAGTGTGACTTTGGGTTTCCTCTCTTGGTTCTGCCTGCCCACTTTTGTTCATTTTTTCTCAGGTTGTCTTTCACATGTTGATCTGTAGTTTTTTTGTATGCTCTGCATTCCACTCTTTTAACAATTATATGTGTTGCCAATATCTTTCCCCAGTGGTGACTTCTCTTTTCACTCTTTTGGTGTCTTGATAATTAGACCTTCTCAACTTTACTCTGGAGAACATATCAGTCCATCCTTTGCAGTGAGTGCTCTGTCTTAAGAAATCCATCCTTACCCCATGGTCATGGAGATATTTCCCTATGTTACCTTCGGACAGGTTTACACTTTTCAGATTTTGATGTTTTACTTATCTGATGGTCTCGTGCACACCTTGTTTTAATATGCCTCCAACTGGCCACTATTATTGTTTTCTGTAGCATTAATGCTATTTGCTGCCCTGGTTACCCGTTTCTTTGTTGCCACTGTTTTGTCTCCCCTCCTCCCCTCGGGCTTCACTCCCCCGCCTGGGCTCTCAGCACCCCCACGAGTGTCGTCTCACCCTCACTCTGGCGCTGTGGTTGGCTGAGAATGAAAATGCAGTTTGACAGCACTTTTTTGGACATCGGGAGGGATGCTGTGCGGCTCCTCTGGCGGCCGGGAGGCTGCTCCTGGCAGGTGCAGCGCCTCCTGCCGGCCCCTCAGAGCTCTGCTCAGCGCTCCGCTCGGGCTCTGCCGTGACTTCCCCTGTTCGCGACCGCGTGTCTTGGATCTATGCTTGGTACCTCTTTTCCAGCCTAGAAAATTAACAGTATGTCTCGTAAAGTTTTGCTTCTCCCAGTGTTCTCCCTTTTTCCTCCAGGCGTCTCTGCTCCGCGGTGAAGCGCGGCCGGCCCGGCACCTGGCCGCCTGGCTTGTACTCCGGCCGCGGGCGGCCGCGGAGCCCACGGCCCGGGCTGCTGAGGCCACGGGCTGCGGAGGGAGCGCGGGCACGGGGAGGGGGGCACGGGCACTGGGGGGCGGGGGGCGGGGGCTGGGGCGTTTTGACCCGCCCAGGTTCCCAGCTCGCAGCGGCCCCGCGCTCCTGGTGGGCGACCTTCCCCAGGCGGCCGGCAGCACCCTCCTGCGCGCGCGGGTGCCCGTCTCCCGTCTCCCACGTCCCGCGCCGGGTGCGGCGGGGTGGCCCCGGGAGGGCGGTGCTGAGCGGAGCGGCGCTTCCCGGGGAGGCTGCCAGGCGCGTGCTCACGCCCGACCTCCTGCGCTTCCTTCCCTTTGGTAATATTAATAAGCTCGCTAATTACGACGGTAACAAGTGTGCTCGTCTGTTTTCTTACGAAACTGCTGGAGCCTCTGAGCAACCTCGGGGCGCGCAGGGCCGAGGGCAGAGCGCGGTGCCCGCTCCCAGCGCGGCGGGTCCCTAGCGGACGGCGAGCCCCGAGGCGCCGCGGCCGCGGCCTCTCTCCCGCCGCAGGGGGCGCCTCTGCAGGTGGCAGTGAGGAGGGTGCGGGACCAGTGCCTGGGCCCTGGGGGGGCAGAGCACCCACAACTCTCGGCCTCCTTAGAGAGGGGGCGGGGGACAGAGGGGGGAGAGACGGGGGGAGGGGGGAGAGGGGAGGGGGGAGAGAGGGGGAAAGGCGGGGAGAGGGGGAGAGAGGGGGGAAGGCGGGGAGAGGGGGAGAGAGGGGGGAAGGCGGGGAGGGGGGAGAGAGGGGGGAAGGCGGGGAGGGGGGAGAGAGGGGGAAAGGCGGGGAGGGGGAGAGAGGGGGAAAGGCGGGGAGGGGGGAGGGAGGGGGGAAGGCGGGGAGGGGGGAGGGAGGGGGGAAGGCGGGGAGGGGGGAGGGAGGGGGGAAGGCGGGGAGGGGGGAGGGAGGGGGGAAGGCGGGGAGGGGGGAGGGAGGGGGGAAGGCGGGGAGGGGGGAGGGAGGGGGGAAGGCGGGGAGGGGGGGAGGGAGGGGGGAAGGCGGGGAGGGGGGAGGGAGGGGGGAAGGCGGGGAGGGGGGAGGGAGGGGGGAAGGCGGGGAGGGGGGAGGGAGGGGGGAAGGCGGGGAGGGGGGAGGGAGGGGGGAAGGCGGGGAGGGGGGAGGGAGGGGGGAAGGCGGGGAGGGGGGAGGGAGGGGGGAAGGCGGGGAGGGGGGAGGGAGGGGGGAAGGCGGGGAGGGGGGAGGGAGGGGGGAAGGCGGAGAGAGGGGGGAGGGAGGGGGGAAGGCGGGGAGAGGGGAAGGGAGGGGGGAAGGCGGGGAGGGGGGAAGGGAGGGGGAAAGGCGGGGAGGGGGGAGGGAGGGGGAAAGGCGGGGAGGGGGGAGGGAGGGGGAAAGGCGGGGAGGGGGGAGGGAGGGGGAAAGGCGGGGAGAGGGGGAGAGAGGGGGAAAGGCGGGGAGAGGGGAAGAGAGGGGGAAAGGCGGGGAGGGGGGAGGGAGGGGGAAAGGCGGGGAGGGGGGAGGGAGGGGGAAAGGCGGGGAGAGGGGGAGAGAGGGGGAAAGGCGGGGAGAGGGGGAGAGAGGGGGAAAGGCGGGGAGAGGGGGAGAGAGGGGGAAAGGCGGGGAGGGGGGAGGGAGGGGGAAAGGCGGGGAGGGGGGAGGGAGGGGGAAAGGCAGGGAGGGGGGAGGGAGGGGGAAAGGCAGGGAGGGGGGAGGGAGGGGGAAAGGCAGGGAGGGGGGAGGGAGGGGGAAAGGCAGGGAGGGGGGGAAGACAGGGAGAGGGGGAAGGGAGAGAGAGAGAAGGAAGGAGAGGGAGGGAGGCTGCCTCTCCCCCACAGGGCGTGAGGCCCCTGCTGTCCCCAGACCTGGGAGAAAGTGTGAGATTGGTCCTCAGTGATGATGGGACTAAAGCACTACTAGGTCTCAGAGTTGGGAGGTGTCCTACATGTTCTTTATGGCCTGGACTGGGGATGGTTTTCCTACAGTCAAAGTCATTGGCTGAGCCAGGACCGGAATGGGAGGCCTTCACATTCTCAGGGCTGGGCTTCTGGACTCGTTTGCATTCACTGTGACTAGTGCCTGTCTCAGATCCCTGTGCAGAGACTCTTGTCAGGGGTGGGACTGGTGGCAGTGGCTGCACTGTCACCATGAGGAGAATAGCTCTTGTGTTCTTTCTAATGGGGGAGTGGGAAAGAATTTACAAAGATAATATTCATTGGTGAGAGCCCATAGTCACATGTGAAAGCTAATCTACACAGCAGTTTCATTAAATTTTTTTTCCTGTGGATTTTAATACTTTTTTCTTTTTTTTTTTTTTAATTCATTGCTCTGACTCCCGGGAAATGAAGCTGCTTTTCTCTGAATTCAGGGGCATCCAGCCCCGAGAGGCCAGACAGCTGACCTTGAGCAGAGACCCCGGCTCTACTGCCCCATCCATGCTTCTGAGCTGTCAGCTCTTTTGCCTCGGTCCTTTGTCCGAGGGTGCTGGGCTGGACTGTAAATGAGAAATGCCCAAACCTGTGAATAATTTTTGTGAGTTTATTTGAGCCAAACTGATGACAACTGCTGGGAAGCAGAATCTCAATGCATTGAGACAATGCTCTGGAGGACAGTAGTTTTGCGCCTTGTTTTATACAATCAAAAGAGAAGGCATAAGTAGGTTACGTGAAATCCACTAGTAATAGATTAGGGAGGCGGGAGAAAGCAAAGCGGGGAAACCTGGGATTGGGTAAAAAGTAAAGTGATGGACACGCACTTCCTTTACTTAGGTGGGTGCAAGATAGTTAACAGTGAACAATTGACAGGATAACAGTGACCTTGAGGGGCTTTTGGATATGTGCTCTGGTGCAGTGCAGGGTCTGGAAAAAGGAAGTCACCCTGACTTTCTGAAGGTGTGTTGTTGTAGACCCAGAAAGACAACAGACAGCCCTGGACAGTGTGGTTGGGTTGGAGGGTCGCTGGTGTACTGAAGGGTTGTGAGTTCAATTCCCAGTCAGGGCTCATACCCAGGTTGCAGGTTCAGCCCCCATTGGGGCACATATGGGAGGCAGTCAATCGATGTTTCTCTCCCTCTCCCTTCCTCTCTCTCTAAAATCAATAAAAATCATATCCTTTGTTGAGGATTAATTTTTAAAATGAGACAATAGACAGGCTCAATTAAGGTAAAGATTGACCTTTGTGGTTACTTTAGGTCCCTGAGTTTGCACGGCCACCATGCAGGCCTCCCCTGAGCTCATCAGGTTAGCACGTGGCCCCTTTTCACCCATAGGATGTATCCCAAGTTTTCAGCTTCGACCACAGACTTCTGAGAAATGAGGAACACACAAGAAAGAATGGATGAGTGAGGATTTCCCTCTTCTAAATAGGTTCTGTTTTGTGCACACACTTATACCAGTGGTTTGTGGGGTTTTTTTAAATTTTTTAGATTGATTTTTTGGAGATAGAGAGGAAAAGAGAGTGAGTGAGAAACAGAAGCATCGCTTTGCTGCCTCGCTTATTGTGCATCACTGGTTGCTTCCTGCCTGCAGAGGGGACCCGCACCTGGGCCTTTCGGGAGGACGCTCGAACCAGCTTAGCTGCCCTGCCAGCGCCTCCACCAGTTGAGCTCTGGCTCCGCAGACCAGCCATCTGAGACATCAATCACGGAGCCTCCTGCCAGGGTCTCTTTCTGATTTTCTTTAATTGAATGCATTGGGGTAATAAATGTATATAGGTTTCCAGAGTACAATTTTATAATACTGCCAGGGTCTCACTCCAAGGGAATTTCTCCCAACTCCATTACCATTGTTACTACTGGTCCAAAGTTCATGTGCCTGACACTTCAAAAGCCCAAAACTCACAGCAGCAGAGTTTGGAGTAAAGAAAGGTTTATTGCTCAAGAAGGTGCCAAGCAAGAAGATGGGAGCCCCAGTGGTTCCTCAAATCCACCTTCTGAAAATACTGTTCTGTTTTGGTAAAACTCAGGTCACAAGCGGAATTCCTTTCATGATTAGCATGTCTCTAAGCAAGACTGAGCAGGAGCCATTAGCCTGAGGCCGTGGGGTGCTGCAGGCTTGGCCAGGTGGAGCAGAGGCAGGCACCTCACCTGGCTCACCGCCGCCCGGCAGCAGCTGCTCACCACGAGCCAGCACCGTGCCGAGCAACTAGCTGCTGCAATGCTGTGCTTGACAGGAAATATATATTCAGTCATTCAGGTGACAGCTATGTATTTCTCCTGTATTGGGTCTGAACCCACAGTTCTTGGCTCGCAGCTCCCCAAATCTTTGGAATTTCCTAGCTATAAGAGCAATGGGAGGATCTTTTGTTACAATATTTGGTCTCCAGTCCTCTCCGTCTTCCATCAGAGCCATAAAGGTGAAGGGCAGTCTTGTTAATGAGTCACTTCTGGAAAGCACCCAAGGTTGGGGGCTGGTTGCCAGGGGAACCAACCGTGAACATACGGGTGGGACTTCTAGTCTGATTTTCAGGGCTAGAGGTTGAGTCAATCGCCAATGACCAATGGGTTATCAACCATTCCTATGTAATGAAGCCTCCATAAAACCCTGAAGAAGGAAGTTCTCAGAGCTTCCAGGTTGGATGAGAAAAACTTCCACCTACCATGGTGCTGGGCCCCAAACTCCACGAGGACAGACACTCTTTTGTTTAAGACCTCACCCTGTGTATCTCTTCACCTGGTGTTGATGCAAATCCTTTAATATCTTCGCTAATAAATTGTAATCTAGCGAGTGAATGGGATTCTTGAGTTCTGTGAGCCGCTGCAGAGAATCTAGCCCAAAGAGGGTTGTAGCCAGTCAGTCGGAAGTGCAGGTGACAATCTCGACGTGCCCCTGGCTTCTGACATCAAGGATGGGGCCATGGGAACCTCCAATCTGCAGCTGGTCAGTCAGCACAGGCGACAACCTGGACTTGCAATTGGCACCTAAGGAGGAGGGCAGTCTTAGAAGAGGCAGCCTCCAGGTAGATAGTGTCAGAACCGAGCGGAGTTGTAGGGCGCCACTGGTGTGGGGAGAGCAGTGGGCCATTCAACATGTGTGAATCCAGTTAAACCTCACAATAATCCTGTAGAACAGGTATTCATCTCTTTTTCACATGAGACTAGTGAAACATTTAGAATTCAACTATTACGTTAGTCCGATATATGGTTTAAACTTTACCCTCCCGCCCCCACCATTTCTTCTATTAGCTGTTTCATCATAGATTGAACTGTACGGGAGAGTGTCCTCATGCTTTGTGGTTCTTGGATCATTTTGTCAGGTTGTTCCTCTGGTCTTTAGTACTTTTGCCCATAATTCTTATATTTCATGTTGGAAGGGTGAGGACATCTATAATACTTTCAACAGTAAAGATAAATAAAAATAAATAAAAATTACATGTATCTTATTTTTATTGGGTAGCCTATGCTCTAATGCTCAAGCTTTTAAAAAAAAAATTGTATTTAATGATACCCGGAATTCCTCAGTATGGACAGCACCTACTAGTTTAAAAGGAAAGGTAATATAACTTGGGCAGTGCAGGGACATTAGATGACCTGCCTCTGGTGGAGCTGGGACTTGAACCCTTACTAACCCAGTGAAGGGCTGCGGCCTGGGCCAGGCATGGGGGCTGCAGCGATTGACCCTGAGGCATAAGTCTTACCAAGGGTCGTCCAGACACACACCCTGGCTATGACTTGCAAGCTGGCACAGATATCAGAACAGAGCCAACCGAAGCTTCCTCGGGAGTCTGGGGCTCGAGGTCTCTGGCAGGAGCTGCGAGGCGGGAGCCCTGACGTGCAGCCTCCTCGGGCGCGTCTGAGTCAGCAGTGCTGGCTGCCCCGAGCGCTGTTTAGAAATGTGAAGCCTGGGGCTCCTCTGGTGTCTCCTGAGTCAGCATCTGCCTTTCAACCAGACCCCAGGTGGCTCTCAGACCCTGACGCTGCGCAGCACTGAAGTGGGCGGTGGCAGCGCAGCGGGGAGGCCCTCGGGGACACACCGTCATGGTCATCGGGGAGAGCTTATCTCGGGCAGGCGAGGGCGGTTGACCTCAGGGCAGCCAACGGGAGCGGCCCCGCCCGAGGAGAAATAGGGAAAAATCACAATGGCTATTTTGAGCCATGAAAAGAGGTATTTGATAAAGCTTAAAACCTAGGTATTATTTGAAAACTAAGAAAACTAGGAATAGAAAAGCACTCTTCAACTTGATAAAGGCTCTCTACCAGAAACCCACAAGTCATCACACTGAACCAAGAGGTCTCGGTGAGCACAGGTCCCCTGCAGACGGAAGTGCTCTGTCAGGACCGTCGGCGGCAGCAGCAGAAAAACAGTAAGAATTATATGATCATAGAATCAATAAAATAATAATGTTTTCTACACAGGTATCCCTATGAATCAGCAAACTATTAGAATTAGGAAGTGTGGCAAAATTGCTGAACACAACTTTAACTTATCAAAATCAACACTGTTTTTCAATAACCAACTACAAATTATAATTTAAAAAAGAACTTTTCATAATAGCAATGCAAACCTTATAAATATCGTAGCTTCCTCAAAAGGTACAAACTTTACGAAGAGCAAGTTCTGCTTTTTCTTATAAAATATTTCAGATCTACAGACAGGTGCTCTAAGTTACCCATCGCTCGACTCCACCGAGCCCGTCTCTTTGAGTAAATATGATCCCGTTTTTCCTCTGAAAAATGAAACATCACGAGCAGACGGAAACCCTCTGTGTGCTCCTCTTCCAGCCCCGTTCCCCTCCCGCCCTCCCGGCCAGAAGTCCTCACTACAGCTGAATTGGGCGGCCGGCAGTCCGTTGCTTCGTTTTATGAAATTACCACATGTGTAAGTTGCTGTAAACAAAATAGAGGATGGCTTAGTATTTTTCCGAACTTTTAAAAACAGAGCTGTCCATGTTTTTAACTTGCTTCTGTCGTTGTTTGACTGTTCTGACCTTTATCTGTACGGATACGTGTAGCTGCGGTTCATTCTACCTGCTGCACAGCGGTGCATTATATGAATATGCCGCACCTGGCTCTCCGCTCTGTGGCTAAAAGTCTGCTGTACTGAACTATCTGAGTGTTTCGTTGTTCGCATGTGTGAACATTGTCTGGAAGGAGAAAGACTGGGTCAGAGGACAGGCGGGCTTGTTACCAGGTGCTGTGAATTGTTCCACGGGGATTTCACAATCTCTTTAAAGGACATACATCTAAACAGAGAGAGATCATATGTTTACGGATAGGAGGGCAATGTCAATTTTCTCTAAACTGAATCCCCCAACCTTCCCCAAATTCAACAAAATTTCAGTCCATGTCAATGCAATTTCACTTAAAAGAGTATCAGGTTTTAAAAACTGACAAATTGATTCTGATTTATATGGAAGCATAAATGTCTACAAATAGCGAAGATAAATTTGAAAAAGCCACCAAGAGGGGAAGGTGTACTACAGGGCCATACAGGTAAAACCGGGGGTGCTGGTTCAGGAAAAGGCAGACTGAGACAACAAGGCAGAAGGCTCAGCAACAACTCCTGTCTCCACGGGAACCTGGTGCTTTAGAAGCGGCCACCAATCCGCGGGGATAAAATGGGTTATTTAAGGAGATGGAGTTGGGAAAACTGGCTCACCATATGGAGAAAAGTAAAGTGGTTGTCTTCACACTAGACTAATGGAAAATATTAATGTGAACAGTAAACTTATAAAACTAGTGGAAACAAAAAAATAAACATGTCATATATATGACCTTGTGCTGGTGAAAAAAATCTTGAAAACTAAACCACAAAGTAGAAAATTTATTAAATTTATTACCAAAATTCAAGGTTTCTATGTAATGAATAACACCATTATTAAACTTAATAAGTGAGTGATATTTTCAAGTCTAAAATAAGCAAGATATTAAGGTCTAGAATATGTAAGAAATTCCTGGAAGTCAATGGAAGAAAGGCAGGAAACTGAAAAAATGGGCAAAAGAGGTAGAAAATTCCAGGAGAGATACACAACCTCACAGATAATCAGAAAAATACAAAAATAAAACATAGTGAGTTGTCACTTTACAGTCATCAGATTTGCAGAAATTAAAAAGAAATTATTGATTGATTTGAGAGAGAGAAGCGTGGACCTGCGGCCCCCTCACTGGGCGTCACGGGTTGGCCCCTGCATGCGCCCCGACCGGAGGTGGACCCGCGGCCCTGGCTGAGGGGACGGGCTGTGGCCCGGCCGGAGTTGGCCCGTCCGCCTGTCACTGGTGTGGGGTCGGGAGCAGGAACGTCCACGCTCCTCTGGCGGGGGTGAAAACGGATAGAACTATTCTGGGGAGCCATTCGCGGCGTTTGGGGACGCGCCCTGGGGGCATCTCGGGCAGGCTCCCACCCGGGTCCTGAGGAAGAAACCCGAGGCAGCTGTCACCCTGGGGCCCGGGCAGGTCCTTGGCCGAGACAGCAGAGCCAGCGAGGGACGCGCGCCGCCCAGTGCAGCCCGCGGGGGGCAGCGCGGCGAGGTCGGGAGCCCACGGCGCTGTTTTAAAAGGCGAGAAACAGGCCTAGTGCCGTCCTGGCTGGTGTTCAAGGGGCGCTGGGGCGCGCGCGGAAGACGCGGGCGAGGAGCGGCCCCGGGCGGGCGGGGGCTGGGCGGGGAGAGGCGCCGGTAAGACGGGGCCCGGCCGGCTGGGGGCGCTCGTCGGAGGGCCCCGTGCGCCCGACTCGCCTCTCCCGAGTCGGCGGGGAGGACCGAGCGCTCGGCGGCGGGCGGCGGGGCGGCCAGCGCCCTGGACCACGCGGGCCCTGCGCGGGGCGAGCGCGCGGCCGGGAAAAGTCGCCTGTAAATTACCGCCGCCCGGCGAACTCCTGGTTCTCCCCTTGACCATGATTTTGAAGTCTGAAGCCTTATTTTAGGTTTTAATTTTTTTCCAAAACCCCGCTGGCTCGGCAGCTTTGCTGGTGTCCTTGGCGCAGCCTCGCCCGCCTCTGAAAGGGCACAGGGCTGGGGGCAGGTGAAGCGTCGCAGCGCCCTCCCCGCCCCGGGGCAGGAGCCCGCCTCCCAGAGGGCGCGGGAAGGGGAGAAGGCGGCGGGGTGACCGAGGGGCCGGACTGTCCGCCTCGAGCAGGGTCGCCGTCCCGCCTCGCGTCCAGGGTGGGAGCGAGGCCCAGCCCCGAGCCCCGAGCCCCGAGCCCCGAGCCCCGAGCCCCGAGCCCCGAGCCCCCAGCCCCCCAGCCCCCAGCCCCCAGCCCCAGCCCCCAGCCCCCAGCCCCCAGCGCCGAGCCCCCAGCCCCCAGCCCCCAGCCCCCAGCCCCCAGCCCCGAGCCCCAGCCCCCAGCCCCCAGCCCCAGCCCCCAGCCCCAGCCCCCAGCCCCCAGCCCCAGCCCCCAGCCCCCAGCCCCGAGCCCCAGCCCGGAGCCCCCAGCCCCAGCCCCCCAGCCCCCAGCCCCAGCCCCCAGCCCCAGCCCCCAGCCCCCAGCCCCAGCCCCCAGCCCCAGCCCCGAGCCCCGAGCCCCAGCCCCCAGCCCCCAGCCCCCAGCCCCCAGCCCCCAGCCCCAGCCCCGAGCCCCAGCCCGGAGCCCCGAGCCCCAGCCCCCAGCCCCCAGCCCCAGCCCCCAGCCCCCAGCCCCCAGCCCCCAGCCCCCAGCCCCCAGCCCCCAGCCCCAGCCCCGAGCCCCAGCCCGGAGCCCCCAGCCCCCAGCCCCCGCCCCCAGCCCCCAGCCCCAGCCCCCAGTCCGGCCGCACCGCCCCCTGCCCAGCCCCCGCAGGCCCTGGAAGCCTAAGGGGCTGTCACGGGGCGCGCGCGCTTGGGTCCGGGGTCCAGAGTGACGAGCCCTGAGGAGGACAGCACGGCCTCAGCAGAGTCCGAGGCACCGAAAACGCCCCTGGAGCCCGCGGTCGGCTTTCCCGAACCCGGCGCCCCCTGCGCCCCCAGACCGAGGGCGGCAGCCCCATCCCCCCGCAAGGTTTGCCCGCGAGCGCGCTCCCGGCCCAGAGCGGCCGCTTTGCCCCGAGCCCGACAGAGTCCTGAGCCCCATCCCAGGCGGACTGATCGGAACCTGTGTTTTAAAGGGTTGCCCAGCTGAGTTTTCGGCACGTTACCTTTGAGAAGCGGAATGAGGTGACGCTTGTGGCAGTAGTTTCTAAATTAAGTACCCAAAATTAGGTTTAGCACAATGCTGGGCAAAAACAGGGCTTGATAAATATTTTTTAATAAATAATATCTATACAAGTCACCAACTTTAACTGAGCACTTACTGTGTGCCAGGCACTACACTAAGCGTTTGTATAACCCATTCACCTCACAGCTGCTTGCGGGGTAGGTGGTGTTCTCTTTCCAGTTTACAGAAGAGGAAACTGGGATGACTGGCTGGCGCCCCATAACCAGCAAGAGCAGAACCCCAGCCAGGCCCTGGAGTTCGTGCATTTCATTGCTGTTTGCTGCCTTGGGTGGAATGGGTGGCCCGTGAATGGATGAACGAAGAAATGGCTCCCGAAACCGCCAGCTGTTTACAGGAATCTGTTTCCAGATGACGCACCAAGGTTTCTGAGGGCAGCAGAAACAGAAAGATCTGTGACTTACTTCCACGGGCTCCCCCAGGGGCGTTGTGTCCTGGGAACAATGTGAGGACAGTGATGGTCTAAACAAAGAGAAGCCATCCTCCCCTCCCTAGACTAGGGGACAGGAGACCTCCAGGGAAGGGTTCCCCCGACAGAGTGGGGCCCCAGGGAGGGAGGACATGCTGAGCCAGGACTTGCAGGTGAGGGAGGTGGAGATGGACCGAAGACCCAGGGCCAGCTCATGGGACCGCGGGGAGCTGCCGCCCTCCCTACCCAAGAAGGAGCTCATCATCTCCGGGAGGGTGAGGATCTTCCTGTGCAGATGGCGGATCTGCCTGACAAGGTCAGGGGAAATGGACTCTGGACTCACAAAAGTCTTCATCTCACACCTGCGGAAAAATTGGCAATCAGGTCCAATTCCCAAAACTAATGTTTGGGTGATGTATGCCAAGTGAAGCCGAAGTCAGACGACAGAGTCTGGGTGTCTGTGGTGAATGATTGAGTGCCATTGCTCTTCTTTGCTAGAAATGTGTAGCTACTAAAGCAAGAGGCCTGCCACTTAGAGCCAAGAAGAACTAATGGGGCCCACCCAGGAATTCCAGGTGAGTCCTTTAGGAGAGTGTTTGGGCCCATGGGGGCAGGAACAAGGAGATCATTGCCCGTTACCCTTAGAGGTTGGTGCCATTTGAAAACCAGCCTTAAACTATTTCTAATCTGTGTTCTGTTTATTACAAGGATGGAAAGGGTGAGGGAAGGGGTGGGAAAAACATACATTACAGTTGAAAAGCCCTCGACTCTGGCTGCAGCTCAGTCTGCTCATGGCTTGCTAGGTGACCCTGATCCAGTGAGGACTCGGCCTCAGCTTCGTCATTAGACGAGACGACTCCGGAGGCCCTCCTCCATCTAAATCTCTAACACTCCTTGAAAGTATGTTTAGAGACACTTTCTGGTTCATAGACACCTGAGCTCAGCCCCTGCACATGTGAGGGACACGGTCACTGAGTCTGGTGGCCCCAGGGCAGGCTGCTGGTGCTCAGGGCCCGTGTCACAGTGTCTCAGCTCCTGGGCCTGTCCTTTGAGAGACGGGACGTTGAAGATGATTGAAATAACAGGCTGATCTCCCGGTTGCAAATTTATCATATTCTATACTAAATACTTCCCCTTAGGACTACATTTTAAATAATGTTAAATACTACTCCAGTACTAAGAATTTTAGGGATTAAATAGAAATTCCCAGATCAGCCTTAAACATGATTATTGCCCAGTCAGCGTGGCTCAGGGGTTGAGTGTCAACCCATGAACCTGGAGGTCACAGCTGGATTCCGGTCAGGGCACATGCCCAGGTTGCGGGCTCGATCCCCGGTGGGGGGTGTGCAGGAGGCAGCTGATCAATGACTCATCATTGATGTTTCTGTCTCTCTCCCTCTCCCTTCCTCTCTCTAAAATCAATAAAAACATATTTAAAAACAAAACAAAACGATTATTATTTATAACTTCACTTCTAGGGGAAGATGTGTCCCCAACACCAAACAGTCGGTTTAAAAATGAGCCTTTAGGACGCACGCCTTTGAGTGCGGGCTGTTCCTGTGAGTGCGCAGCGCTGCACCTGCGGCTGCGCTTCCGTGTGCCCCTCGCCTTCGGTCCCGAGTCCCGGACACTGAGGGGCGGGGAGGGCCCTACCTGCTCTGCTTGGCTCTGACGTCCTGCAAGAGAAGAACATGCACTTAGTGCCCACACGGCCTCCCAGCGAGGCTGGCCCGCCTTTCCTCCTCAGCGCAGGCTCGAAGCTGGCCTCCTCCAGAGGCGCAGCTGTTCAGTCACCTACTCGCCAGGCTGCTTGTGCCCAGCACCCCCACCCCCTCCCGCTAACTGAACTGACTTCTCCATCCCTGCCTTATGCTGGGGGCGAATCCGGCCTCCAACAACTAAGGAGTGCTGGAGAGGAGGGCCCCCGGCCCCTGAGCTATCAGCCCCACCTGATGTGAAACAGGTGACAGGATGACCGTCACAAAAGGACCTTTAGTGAGTTCTTCCTGTGAGCCTGGGACCATGCAAGCATTTTGCAAGGACTATTTCTTATCTTTTCAGCAACCCTATGAGGGAGGCGCTGTTCTTATCTCCACGTTTACAGAGGTTACAAGACTCGCCAAGGTGGAGGAGCCCACGCTCAAACCCAAGGCTGTCTGACTCCAAAGCCCTTGACACGAGCTCGGTGCTTGGGTAAGGCGGTCAGCCTTCTGGGGTCTGCGTCTTGGTAACTCCTCTGGGGGAAGAGAACCTGATAACCACCAGTCATCGTGTGGTGTGTGTGTGTGTGTGTGTGTGTGTGTGTGTGTCGCCCTTAGCCATAACCTCCACTCCCCTCTCCTGCC
The DNA here is from genome assembly GCF_054644295.1 of Miniopterus natalensis. Lineage (NCBI taxonomy): Eukaryota > Metazoa > Chordata > Mammalia > Chiroptera > Miniopteridae > Miniopterus > Miniopterus natalensis. The sequence continues at coordinate 4,411,302 of NC_142085.1, read as the reverse complement.
TCTCCCAGCACCTTCCCGCCTGCAGCACAGTGCCCTTCTGGCCGACCCCCTCTCCTGTTCCGCGAGGTGCTGGGCGACTCTCACTTGGAGAAGCTCACTTGCTGGCTGCTGACATTTCTCCTCCAGCTCCTCCACCTGGGCTCCAAGTCGGGTGATCTCCTCAGTGACCGTTGAGATGTACTTGTCTCTCTCCTTCCTGATCCGCTGCTCCAGCTCACTCAGCCTGGCCAGCAGGAGATCCTGCTGGCCCCTCAGCTCCTGCTGCAGCCTCTCAAAAGCTGCTTCCACCTGCTGCTTCTCGCATTCAATATGAGTCTGCGAGGGGCAGAGATGGACAGGGTTAGGCAGAAGCTCATCGAGCTGGCTTCCCCCACAGTCCTCCGTGTGCTTCCTGTTGATTAGAGGGACAGACAGTAACTAGTTCCAAGGCTCGTTCTCCCAATAGACACTATGGTAAAAGTAGGTAGGGCCACGCTCTTGTTTTACCTGGAGATTCTAAAAATAGTGCCACATTAGCTCCCAGAGCCATGGCAAACTTTTCAAAAATCCCTCCACATCTCTGATACCATCTTCACCCAACCACACATTCCCTAGAGGCAGGTAGAGGCACATATAGTCATTTTTTAGAGGGCAATTCAAGCAAGAAGAAGCTGTAATTAGAATCAATACAACTCATCGGAAGAGTGTGTGGCATTGGTCTTAGCCATTGAAGTCACCGTGTACAGGGACTACTTTGATGGGAGTTGAGGGGTTCTGGAGAGACCTTTCTGTCTCCAAATGCTGTCTCCTTGGTCAAGGTACCAGAAATTCTCACACTGCAGATTTCCTCCTGGGTAACTTTGTAGCACAAGGAAAGATGTGGGAAGGAGCCTGGGACAGCTACACCATTGCTCACCGTCCTAGGTCAGCCTCAGGTCAGGACTAGAATGCAGACGCTAATATACACCTGGCCCCAGACGTCTTGTTGGAAAACAATGCCTTCAGGCAGGCAGACAGACTGCAATGGGAAGAGGGGCGGACGGGGGTCAGGAGACTTGGGTTCTAGTGTTTCATCATGAACCCGGGCTTTCCCTGTGTGGCCTTGGGGGCAACATGTTCCTGGACTTCAACTTTCTGCTTGTAAAAATGTGAGTGGCGAGATGGGTCTCGAGTTAGATGTCAAAACCACTTCCAGCTCTGCTGCTCCGGGACGCCACCCTCCGGACCCCACATGCCCGGGCAGAGGCAGGGAGGTGAGCGAGAGCAGTCTTCAGTTCTTTCCAGCCAGGCAGCAGACAGCAAGCTTCCCCAGAGCCTGTTGAGAAAACCCCCAGAGGAGAGAATGGCCAGGGGGGTGGCTTTTACCAGGAGCACATGGAGCTTCCTGTCTTCCTGACACTTCATGTCCTCAATCTTCTCTCTCTCCAGGCTCAGAGCCTCCAGCCGACTCCTGAGACGACCCTGTAGGGAGACAGACGGGCAGAAAGAGGTGGCTTAATTCATAATTCAACTCACAGACATTAAGTGTCTACCGTGTCCTTGGCACACCATTGAATGCCGAGGAGTGTGAAGGTGAGAGGGGCCCAGTCCTTATCCCCAGAGAGGGCACCATCTAGGGAAGGAGTCGTCACGAGTGGGAAAATACATACTGGTGAGCACAGCAATTGAGGTGGGCACACGGTAAGATGGGCACCCAGCGGAGGGGGCAGTTCTGCCTTTAGGGCAAGGGAGGGTTTTAAAAAGCAAACAACATTTACAGTGGGCCTTGAAAGATAAATTTCCAGTTGAGTAAGAGAAGGGGGCAGAGGACTTAATGCCCCTTGAACTGCACACTTAAAAATTGCTAAAATGGTAAAAAAGGGAAAAAAAGCGAGGCTCTGGAGGGGAGAGAACTTAGAAGAAAGGAAGTACACGTTGAAAGTATTAGAAGCGAGAAACACTAAAACAACTCAGAAAACAGCAGGTGCACACTGGTCAGCCTGCTGGCCACGTCCTGCCCTGGGAAGGGCCGCTGAGAGATGAGGCACAACAGGAAGGCAGGACCTTGACGCAACGGCCTGGGTGCCTGCTGCAGACACGAGCCTTCTTTGGGCACCAGGGACCCCAGGCGGTGGCACGATTGGCTGCGTGTCTTAGGGAGATCTGCCTCGCAGCAGGTTTGGAGGGTGGCTAGAAAGCTTACAGCGAGGACAGGGAAGGTGCTGGAGGCCATGCAGGGTCTGGGTGACGGTGGGCAAGAGCCTGGGTTTGGTCATCGTGGGCATAAACGCAGTTAGAGACCTGAGAGATGCTTCTGAGGAAGCGGCTTCCAGACCTGGTGAGGAGAGATCTAGGAGGCAGGCAGGCAGGCAGGCAGGAATGGGTAATGTCCCCAAGACCAGATGGGCTATGGCCTCACCGCCCTTCCTCAAAGAGCAGAGTGGAGCTTGCAGGGCGCTCTCTCCCTCCCTCCCCCTGAGCCCCATGGCCTGGGCCTTGGTAAATCAAGCCCATTTCCAGTCCTGATCCTGGGCGACCACACATCCAGTGGAACCAGGTCCCCCAGCCTGGGAGTGCTCTAGTGTCCCAGCAGCCTTGGGGTCGCTGATGTGGAGCCACACCCTTCACCATGACACTCCACTGCCCTGCCCAAGACACTCCCAGCCCAGCCCAGCCCCGCCCAGCCCCGCCCGTGCCTTGGGCTCCTTACCCGGTAGGGCTCGATGGCCTCGTCCAGGAAGCCCACGGTGTGAGCCTGGTGAGCAGGCCCTTCCCGGCACAGCACGCAGAGGAACTCGGCATCATTTTCACAGAAGAAGTAGATCTTTTCTCCGTGCTCCCCACAGCAAGTGTCCCCAAGAGCGCCCAGGGGCACAGGGACCATGAGGCTCTCAGTCTCCTCTTTCTCCTTGCAGAAGGGACAGAGCAGGGCCCTGCTGGAGGGCTGGGCCCCCATGTGGGAAGACAGGGGGAAGCACCACGGGCAGAAGGTGTGTCCACAGCTGGCGGTCACTGCATCCTCCAGGGGCCCCTGGCAGGCAGGACAGGTGGCCTCCTGGTGGGAGGAGGTTAAGGGCATCACGGTACCTTCCCGGGCTTGTCCACTTGGGCCTCTGCCTCAGCCACACACTGGCTCTTTCCCTGAGATTGAGTCTCTGTTACATGAGTCACAGGGGAAAGGACCTCTGGACAGGGAAGCCACCTGGCTCCACCTCTTATGCTCCCGGAGTCCTGGCCACCACCCACCAGCAGAGGAGTCCACCCTCCAACCCTCTCAGGACTGCCCAGCACACCCAGTGGTGGCCTGGCTGGCCTGCTCTCCACCCTCCTGGCCCTTCCGGTCCCTGGAGTGGGGAGCACAGCATGTCATGAGGTCACAGGGAGTTGGGCTTCCTGGGTCCCTCCTTTGACCAGGGCGGGGTGGGGAGAATTGAGGAGGAGATGCTGCTTCCTGCTTGATGGAGCAGGTGGGAGCCATAAACTCAGGGCTTGCCCACAGCGTGCAAAGTCCAGCCCTAGGCGGAGGTCACGGACTGGGCACACCCTGTGCAGATGCCCAGGTCCCCTGGGGACTGCTCACGGCCCCTCCTCTGCCCTCCTCTCTTTGCCTCACCTCACCCGCCTGGGCTGGTCTCCCTAACGTCCCAACCCCACCACCCCAGAGCCAGTGCCCCCAGGAGTTCCGGTAACTTCATTGACTACAGGTGGGAGAAGACAAGAAACCATAATTCACATGATTCGTGTTGATAAACTTTAGAAAACTCGATTAGTTAATGAGATAAACATACTCAACCACATTTACCTAACACTTGCATTTCATATGATTATATCCAATCTGACGAGAACCCCTGGGGGAAGGTATGATCCCCTTCATTTCAGAGAAGGAAAGTCACAGAGCTGGACACGCAGAGGTGGGGCCAACCCGAGTCCGCCGACTTCCAGCCATGCTCTGCCGAGACCCACAGCCGAGCAAGGATCGGGAGCCGAGGTCCTTCACCCACTCACCACACCCCTGACTGAGGAAAACGCCTTCCATTCTGCCACCGGTGACCAGCCCCGTCCTGTTCCGCTGCCTTCCCACCACAGCTGCTTGGGGCGTCACCTTCCTCCCGCCTACCTGCCCGCCAGCCAGGGAAGGTGGCCCTGCAGCTGTGCTGTCTGAGCCACCCAGCCACAAGTGACCGGTCCCAAGTGAGACGTGCTGCCGATGTCATTAGGCCCCAGAGTCAGGGAGCACCACGGAATGAACTATCTTATTACTGATTTTCATACTGACTGCATGTTAAAGTGATAGTTTGATGCTAAAGAAAACGTTAAAATTGCTTTCAGTTTCTGTGTTTTATATCAGGCTACGAGAAGACTGCATAGAGCTCACATCGTATTTTTATTGGGCTGCACTCTGAGACACACAGACCCGAGTGCAAAAGATGGCAGCCGCTTCCTTGCACCATGTTTGGAAAAAATAACCCAACCGCGCCCAGCTAATATCCTAACAGCAGTGATGCCACAGAGCAGACAGGGGTTAGACATAAGGTCCTGTGTTTCAGCTTGAGGAAGGCCGTCATCACGAAGCAAGGCTGCCGTCACTGCTGGCTTCTCTCTCCTCCCCGCACGGACCTCTTGTAGAAGCCGCAGCAGGCTGGCGGGCACCCCGGTGAAGAGACCTCCACGTGTTCTCCCGGCACAGCCACCTTATCTGGGTCCCCATACTCCCCTGGGCTGGCCGATACCCCATCTCCCTGGAGACAGCTGGGCAGGCAGGAGGCTGGGTGGCACCGCACACTCCCTCCTGCCCCACAGGAGCGCGCTCTCTTTGCACGGTGCCCGCTGAGGTCCTGCCACTTTCCTTCTGCTGTGACTGTGTGGACGTGGATGGAAGGAACTGCCAGTCCCAGGCCGTGGCACGGCCCAGAGGGAGCCCAGGCCCTCTCTGGAATGCTGTGACCCCTTCCCCCTCCCCTGCCTCCACTCAGGAGGAGGACGGCAGAGCCCTGCCTCCGAGAGGCAGTGGGCCCTTGCCCGTGTGTGCGTGTGTGTGTATGTGCGCGCCAGCGTGACCATGCCCGTGTCAGTGCGCATCTAAGACATGCCTCTTTCTGGCTGTGTGCGTGTGTGAGTATGTGTGTCCCTCCTGCTCTCCCAACCCTTCCTCTCAGCCCAGCAGAGAGGTGACCTCAAGGAGGCCCCGGTGCCACAGCACCATGGCCTCGGCCACCTCGGTGACCAGCCTGGAAGAGGAGGTCAACTGCCCCATCTGCCAAGGCTCCCTGAGGGAGCCGGTCACCATCGACTGTGGCCACAACTTCTGCCGCAGCTGCCTCACCCGTTACTGCGAGACCCTGGGCCCGGCCCCCGAGGGGCCCCCCGCCTGCCCCCTCTGCAAGGAGCCTTTCTGCCTGGGGAGCTTCCGGCCCAACTGGCAGCTGGCCAGCGTGGTGGAGAACATCCAGCGCCTCAGGTCGGACGCAGAGGCGGACGTCTGCCAGGAGCACGGGGAGAAGGTCTACTTCTTCTGCGAGGAAGACGAGGTGCAGATGTGCGTGGTGTGCCGGGAGGCCAGAGAGCATCGCACCCACACTGTGCGCTTCCTGGAGGAGGCAGCAGGGCCCTACAGGGTAGGAGAGGGCACACTGGGGCCTGCCCGGGGTGGGTCTGGGCTAAGAGAGTCAGAGCAGAGCTGTGGATAATTTGGGCCACTGTGGAGACAAACTCTATCTCCTGACTTCTGTCCTCAGTCAGGCAACAGAGCAAGGAGGGGCGAGCGTGTGCGTGTTTGAAGTATGGTCTGTGTGGTTCTCGAGTGGCCAAGACAGGAGAGGTGCTCAGTGAAGCGTGTTGCGTGAAGAGCGAACGCACTGTGAGTGGTGCCAGGCATGGGTGTGCGCCCTGAGGCATGTGGCAGGAAGGTGTGGAGTGTCTCTGTGTTTGGGGAGATCTAACTACCCGAGTGTGTAAATGTAACCATTTGAGGGCTTGTGTTCGTAAGTTGGTGTTTGTGGGTATGCAGGTTAAGTAGATACCTGCGGTGTGTAATTGTATCTGCTGTTAGAGAGGCGTGTGCTGGCGTTAGTTGTCCCTGTGCTGTGTTTTTAGTGTAAGTGGGCCTATGTGTTCCTTAGTGCTTGGTGATGAGAGTTTTGTGTGTTTCCACACTTACCTACGTGAACATTTGTGTGTGTGCCTATTTTAACTCTATTCTAGAGCAGGCAATTTTAAAACAGCTCACTGCCTAATCCCGCATTATCCAAGTTTCTCCTCCCCTTCAGAATTGTACACAGAAACTTGGTACCCTTCACAAGAGAGCGTTGTTTGGGTGGGCTCCCTTTGAGCCACGTAAGAAAGCT